>NW_026087742.1:60690726-62161709 GCF_022539395.1 Myiozetetes cayanensis | reverse complement strand
GTCTCACCTAAAAAATCCTATGCGCAGGCTGGAAGGTATAAAAACCTTCCCCGGATCTTCACTCGTGAAGACTGGCCATTATTTATGAGTATTACTGATTCATTTGTCCCTCACCTTACATGTGCACTCGGTGTTTTTTTTCTGGACTGCCTCATACAGTAAGGTCCCTTCAAAAGATTAAAACCTTTAAAACTCAAAAAGGCAAGTATCATTTAAATTAAAAATTGAATTTTTTTTTGTTTTAAAGTTAGTGGTTAGGTCAGATAGACTGATAAATTTTTTTATTTTTGTTTTTGCTATACATATGCCTATATGTACATAATGTGTACCTTTCCCCTGCCTACCCTTGAAGGTGTGCTCAAGGGCAAGTTCTTGTTTCCAGCTAACTCCATGTCTGAAAGGCAACCTATTCTTACCTGGTCCCTAGGTAAGTCCTCTTTCCCTGGGAAGCCTGTCTTTATCTGATCTGCAGCACAATCTTTTGGCCTCTCTGCACAAGCCAGAGATCCTCAGCTTCATGCTGCTGTCTGGTCTCATGCCATCCTTTCGTCTTTGGAGCCTTCTGTCCTAGAGCAGGAGGGACATGGCTCTAAGAAAAGGCATCATCTTCCCCAGCCTGGAGGAGACGCCTCCACTGGAATAGGGGTCAATGAGTTGTCCCTCAAGCCTGCCTTACAGCAGCATAGAAAGGTTATGGATCCTAGTAACCTTGAAACAGAAACTACTGACATTTATTTATTTCCTGGAACACAGCCATGATTTCTGAAATTAAATACACTTAGTACTGCAGTTGTGAACCACACATCTAGAATTTTTACAAGGGTGTATAGTAATAGGAAGCAGGAATGCTTTTAAACTGAGAGTAGATTTAAATGTTAAGAAGGAATTCTTTACTATGAGGATGGTGAAGCACTGATTCAAGATTCCCAGAGAAGTTGTTTATGCCCCACCCCTGGAAGTGTTCAAGGCCAGGCTGGATGGAGCTTTGAGCAACCTGGTCTAGTGGAAGGTGCTCCTGCCCATGGAAGGGGGCTTAGAAGTAGGAGGTCTGTAAGGTGCTTTCCAACTCAGACTGTTCTGTGATTCTATGAATAACACCTATGGAAGTTGAAGGAGTCTGTTTCACAGAGTAGCTGCTTTAGCTTCCTGAGAGCCCATGTGGGACAGGACATCTCCTTCACTTTGGGACAGTCCAGGATTTTCCATAAACCTTGCCTCACTACAGAGCAGTACAAAAATTTCTTCTTTCATTTACATGATCAAAAACATCTGACTTTCTATTTAAATCTCCACCGAAAGACCTGATTTAACTCCATACTTAATGTTTTTTTGCATTATGCTCCTAGTTTCTGAATTCCAAAGGGCATTTTTTGTTCTTCGCAGGCTCACTTCATATTCTATTCTCTTTGAGGTGAATAGTCACCTGATTCTATAGAATTCACCTTCAGTCAGCAGCTGCAACTTTGTTCTTACAAGCATTTATCCCTTCCTTGCAATGCGTATTCCAAATATTATTTGTATATTTGACTTCAACAAATGTCAAGTTCTGTCCACGTTCAAGACCCTGATCCCATATGCACACTTGTCTGAACTAAGCAGGTCCTTCCATTTCTCAGTGCATTGTCTGCTGGTCCAGTGTTGAAGAATGAGAGGTGTTTACAACAGGTCCAGTTACTAAATTATGGACATGAAAGAGCTCAGTCTGCCTCTGAATGAATGAGTAGAAAAGGAGGAAAGTAGGGAAGAACTGGGGCACAGGAGTCATTCTTTGTCTCTTTGCTGCTTGATCTCCATGGATTAGGTTATTTCACCTAGAGCAGAATGTAAACAATTTGGTAGAATGGAGTGTCAGAGGCACGTGTGTGTTGACCAAATAGCTCGTCCAGACTTCTTAACACAGTAGTTTACCTGGGTAAAAGAGTAGATATGATAAATTGACTGGTACTTTCAAGACAGCTGGAAACTCAATGACCTGGGAGTTGAGGCTGCTATAGGGGAAATTGTCCAGGGCTTTATGAAGGAGCTGGAACAAATTTCTCACCTGCCATTCACAGAAAAGCAGGATGAATGACGCTTTTCCCTTGAGTTCAGATGTACATCAAAAATAGGCATGAGTCCCTCATTCTGTCCCTACTATCCCCAGCTCTCAGGCCTGGCTGAATAAAACCTGGTCTGGTTGTAAAAATGCCTTTTGCGAAGATCATCTGCCTATGGGTCAAGGTATAACTTGGCTGCTCCATAGATTTCCTCCTATTCATCTCCAGGCTAAGTTGTTCAAGACTGTGCCACCTTTAGTTGTCTACAGAATTTCCCTGAAAGCTGCCTGGTGTTCTGCCTGAGCACCTCTGAAATGGCTCCTCTCAACCACATTTTAAAACTAGTCCTGTGCTCATCTTGAAACAGTGGTTTCCCCAGTGCCTTCAATGCCATCCTCTTGGTCTTCTGGTTGCCTCCCTCTGTGTCCTTAGGAGATTCACTCCTCTTGGAAGGCTGGTGGCCACTTCTTTAGGCACACCATTCTAAGGAGCCTCCTTACAAACAGAGCTTCAGTGGCCATGTCTCTGATTACTTGCATAGTTAAACGCATTTTCCAAGTGCTTATTGAAAATAAGGCTTTGGTCCTCCCTTCTGGCATCAGTCACAGCAGTTTAGTGCTCAGCTCAGGATCTTCTCTGACCTCCTCTCTCAGCTGCTTTAGTTAAACACACTGTCTTGACTTTTGCTTAGGTTGAAACTGGATGTGTGCCTGTGGTGCTGTCTTGCAGTGCTCCTGCAGTCTTGATAAATTTGTTTTGCCACTTTCATAGCCACAAAGAATGATGCTGCTAAAAATAATTTCTAAGCACACCATTTTAACTGTGCCAAGTCTTTCAGAACATCTGCCTACTAGATAATCTTTGTCTATTACATTCAGTGTCTTCAAGCCTCTTTAGGATTTACCTCTACACACACTGTAGCATTTACTGACAGTAAATGCTCAGTGACGGAGCTCAGGCTCTGTTCATATGTGCATAGAAGGAGAAAATACCAAATTGAAATAACTCAGACCTGCTGAAAATGTGGAGAAATACCAGCAAAACCTTTCTGGCTTTAACATTTTCTGAACTACAGACCCAGCATTCCAGTACAAAAAACAGTGATAATCCCAGAAAGTCACAAAATAAACCATGCAGAATAATTTTCTTTCTATAAGGCCATGTCAGGATGTGACATTAACTGTCCCCAAAATAACGCACAGAACTGCCCATCCCTGGAGGGGAGAGGAAGGACTGTGCAGAGAGTCTTCTATCTGGAGTTTGATGAAACAGTTGTTTAACTGTTGAATTGAGTAAAACTACCCCAAACCCTCCTCTACAGAAAGAAAGAAGAATTTTTGGCATTTATATTATTTGGCAGAAATGTTTGGCATTTATAAAGATACCTAAATATACAAAATGATGCTGAAAAAATTGATGACTGAAGGCACCACAATGCGTAGTATCCTGTATTTATCAGAATACCACAGGAAGCCCCCTGCTACCACTGTGCAAGTGAAAGCTTTTCTTTTTCTTGTTATGTCCTTTCTGAATGCCTATTCTGTCTTGAACATGAGCAGTTTATGCTGATTTACAGCCTAAGGAGTAACAATATGGCTGAAACACCACACACACATAAGACTTCTTGGCTGAGGAAGCACTGGGAAGAAATGCAGATGTGAGTTCTTCTTGTTGAGAGAATATTTTCTTATGGGAGCAGATATTTTTCTATCTGTTGTTGCTAGATATGTTCTTTATTACATGAACATGCCAAAAAGCAGGGTGGATGGTCAAAAGCAGGATATGAAAAGAAAAACCTGAGGAAAGAATAAAAATCATCTTGATGAGGAGGGGCATAAATCCACTTTTGGAATGAACTGTCATCAGGAATGGTGGGTATGATAGCAATAATTTCAAATAAATCTCTTGAGCTGGGAGAGGTGGTTGAGAAAGTGAGCCAGGCACTTGAAAGTACAGCTTAATATTCATGTTAGTTTTGAGGTGTCCGTGAACATTATTTATTAGCACACAGCCAGTCTGTATTGCTCTGCCATGCTAAAGGTGAGCAGCTGTGTCTCTGCCTTTGCACAGACTCAGCAAAAGGCTGTCGGGGCACAGGGTATCCTGAGTCCGTGGGCTCCTCATGGCATCCTGTTGTTATCTCAAAGGATGCGCTTGGCATGAAAGGATAGGCCATGGAACATGTGGCAACTGCGGTGCCACAGAGCAGATTGAATTTGCCGCTAGAAAAAGAAAGCAATGAGGAGGAAATGAGGACAGCTGTTGAATCTCCTTACTAGATTCAGCACAGAAAAATACACCAATAAATATCTTTTATGCAGTTATTAATGTTCCACTTGATAAGCTTTTACAGTTCCATTGCAAAACTATCAAATATCAGTTTACTTGTTTAATGTGTTTACTGAGGTACATCATTTATTTCCTGAGCAGTGGAGGCTCATCATGCCATACCATGATGACCTCTGCTCATCATGCTGCAGCCTCTCTTCATGCTACCATGTAACTGATGGTAGGAAGGTTTTCCTGCCATCCTACAGTCTCAGGATGTCTCAAAGCAGGAATAACCCTTGCATATCTGCCTTATTTACATTCATAAATCCAATCTGATGCTTGTCTGACTGACTCAGAAATAGGTCAGAAAAATCCTGTTTCTGCATTGAATTGTGCCAGTTATCCCCCCAAACACGAGATGCTTCTCCCCTCCTCCTCTGTGTTCTTTTTCAAATCTGAAAATTGTCAGCTCGGTTGCAAAGGGAATTTTCTGGTTTGCACATCCTTGCCCTAAAGGTGAAAAACGATATATGTTCAGATTGTGCTCTCATAACTGTGCTCATTCCTTCTCTTTCCATTACATGCAGACATCCTCTGCAAACTCTTTTTACTAATACATAACCCAAGCGGAAACCGTCCTCTCCTCAGACCCTGTTTCAGCACATTTGCTCTCATGAATAACTCCTTGGTAATGCCAGAGCATTCCCATCCCTATCAAGGAACAGAAGGTTGGAGTTTAGAATGGCACGATGAAAGAAAACTCTATTTATGACAGCGTGTAAATTTGATTCCTAACTTAGGGCATGTTCTAATTACATGTTCCATTTGCAGCCCTGTGTTTATTTCCACATTCAATTCTAAATTGGTTCTACCATCAGTATTAAAATGTCATCTTTTCAACTGCTCAGCTGTATTCAAGAATCCCACTTTTTGTCATTGTCATGGACCAGTATTGTGTTTTCAGTTTATGACCATATATCATAATACAGAGAGATCAACATTATCCTAGTAATGCTTTGTTTAACTGATATTATTATGACATCTTGGAAAATAAGAATAACAGTACACTCTATTTGAACCATAGCTAAAAAGAATTAGTTACTAGAGGAAGATGCAGACCACACGAGCCACTCCAGGTCTCCTTTCTCTTTCTTTTTTTATTTTAAGTGTATATATAAGGAATAACTTTTTAAGTCACACAGTCTTGTAGTGGTAGCCATTATATAACTATTTGATTTATATTTTGTCCTGAGAAGAAAAGTCCTGTTTCTGCATTGAATTGTGCCAGTTATCCCCCAAACACGAGATGCTTCTCCCCTCCTCCTCTGTGTTCTTTTTCAAATCTGAAAATTGTCAGCTCGGTTGCAAAGGGAATTTTCTGGTTTGCACATCCTTGCCCTAAAGGTGAAAAACGATATATGTTCAGATTGTGCTCTCATAACTGTGCTCATTCCTTCTCTTTCCATTACATGCAGACATCCTCTGCAAACTCTTTTTACTAATACATAACCCAAGCGGAAACCGTCCTCTCCTCAGACCCTGTTTCAGCACATTTGCTCTCATGAATAACTCCTTGGTAATGCCAGAGCATTCCCATCCCTATCAAGGAACAGAAGGTTGGAGTTTAGAATGGCACGATGAAAGAAAACTCTATTTATGACAGCGTGTAAATTTGATTCCTAACTTAGGGCATGTTCTAATTACATGTTCCATTTGCAGCCCTGTGTTTATTTCCACATTCAATTCTAAATTGGTTCTACCATCAGTATTAAAATGTCATCTTTTCAACTGCTCAGCTGTATTCAAGAATCCCACTTTTTGTCATTGTCATGGACCAGTATTGTGTTTTCAGTTTATGACCATATATCATAATACAGAGAGATCAACATTATCCTAGTAATGCTTTGTTTAACTGATATTATTATGACATCTTGGAAAATAAGAATAACAGTACACTCTATTTGAACCATAGCTAAAAAGAATTAGTTACTAGAGGAAGATGCAGACCACACGAGCCACTCCAGGTCTCCTTTCTCTTTCTTTTTTTATTTTAAGTGTATATATAAGGAATAACTTTTTTAAGTACACAGTCTTGTAGTGGTAGCCATTATATAACTATTTGATTTATATTTTGTCCTGAGAAGAAAAGTCCTCATGCTTTTCAGATCTCAGTCTGGTGGCTTACAGGAAGAGACGTGGAATTAGAGGAAGCAGAGAGATGAACTATCTGTTCATATCTAGCTGCTTCTGCAGATTCCCTTGACTTGTTTATTTGTGCCTTTGTCAGTCAGGAAGCAGCAGTGCCTCCATTGAAATCAGTTAATGAGATTTCTTCTGCCAGGACCTGCATTTGCATGGCAAGACTGAAACAGCTTTGCTGGAGTGTCTGTGCACTGGTTAGTGCTGAAACTAGGGGGAAAGACACAGTAGAAATAATTTATTTAAAGATGAAAAGGTAAGTAGGCATTATGCAAATGCATACAGAGGCCTAAAGGATTCACAATCAAACACAGGAAGAACTGGTTTTGAAAACAGGCTGTGGAGAGGAGTGATAGGAAATTACATCAATGGAGATTAGTGAAACATTCTTTATGGAAAACCTATATACATGCTGCTTTTGTAAGCTAAAACAATGCGAAGCTGTTCCCACGAGAAATAAAATTTTAAAGCATGTTTCTGTAAGTCTGAAGGCTTAAGAGCCTGGCTCTTACACAGAAAACTCCAAAAAAGTTAAAAACACTAGATTGTTAATATTTTACAGACTTGACTTTATGAAAGAAAAGACTAGAGTGTAAGCAGTTTGTTAATTATCATAATAAACCGAAAAAGGAAGTTATCTGCTGGGAAGATTACTGTGCTAGTAATCATCAGCTAGTTAGTGCCTGCTTCTCTTGGATATATTTCCAAGGGCTGGGACCCGGCGCAAGGTGAACCTACTCCGCGCAGCCACCTTGGGCATCCCGGCCCGACCTCTGCTCGCCGCGTTCCCGCACCGGGCCCGACCCCGGGAACACGGGGGCAGCGACTGCCGAGAGACCCCCGCCCGCTCAGCCCGTGGCCCCACCAACCCCGGCCCGCGCGGCCCCAGCCCCACCCGCCTTCCCCTGTCCGGCGTGGCCGGTATCGGCCCGGGCCAGCCCCTGCGTTTGTCGGGCGGGCGGCGGAGGGGCCGGCGCGGGGTCGGGCCGTGCGGAGGCCGCGCTGCTGCAGCCGCGGGCACTGCAAGGCGAAGGGAGGGAGACACCGCTCCGCCCGCCCGCCCAGCCGGGCCCGCCCTTCCCGCCGCCGGCCCCGCCAGCCGCGCCCGCGGCCGGAGCGGCCCCTGCCCAAAGCGCGGGAACGGGGGGCATTGGGTGAGGCCGAGGCACCGGGACACGGGCCGGGCGGGAACGCCGCGGCACTCCGCGGGGCAGAGGGGGCCTGCGAGGGGCGGAGCCGAGAGAGCCCCAGGCACGGCCCCGCTGCGGCCGCATCAAAGGATCCTTTCTCCTTGCGGCGGCCAAGGGGTGTGGGTGGATGTGGGTGGTTCTCGGCTGCACATACAGGAGGGTCTGTGCCTAGCGCCTGTGCTCTTCCCCGGAAAGTACCCGTCACCCTTCCAGAGGCCGCCTGTCCGTCACACCGAAGTGGGGGGCCCTTCACCTGTGCCGGCCGCGGACACCGCTCCGCGCCCCGTGGCGTTTGTGCCGGAGGCGCTCGCCGACGGCGGCCCTCGCTCCTCGCAGCCCCAGGAGCCCTTTCCCAGAGCCCTCCCCCCCCGCAGGGACCCGCGGGGCACGGCGGAGGTGACGCGGTGCCCAGCATCGATCTGCAGGGATGCTCGCCCTGCCTCTCCCACTGAAGTTGAACACTTGGTTACACCAACATGCGCTGCTGTTTCTACCGGGAGCCCACAGATCCGCCTTGACACCCGACAGGGCGGCTGTGCCATCGCTGGGCTGGCAGGTGTGCTCCATCTAACCAGGTTTGCTGCCTCTTTCAAACAAGTTACCACAGACTTTCCAACTGCCTAAACTCCATTTTTACCATCCAGTCACCTTCCACCAGGAAATGCCCACGCACTCCACGACAAAAGACAGTGTTATCTCAGGGCAAGAGAAGCAATAATCCTCGGACAGCTTTCCTACATAGTGCTGACCGTAAATCAGACTTGCTGGAGAAAACTCCCATGACTATTGTGCAGCAGTCCCTGTACAGCTCTGCAGCAGGAATCGAGTCACCAGTGCAGACCATTGCTAGGCCAAGGAACTGCAGTTCTAAAATTCATAGCTGTGCCCTGCTTGCTTGGATTATGACATGGTCAAAGTTCCTCAAAGTAAAAATCATTTACAAATACAAGCTATATTTGCATGATACGAAAAACACATATTAACATCCAACACAATTCATTTTCCACATGTACCACATGGTACAGCAGTAGTTTTCCAGGTTATTGAGATGACCAGCAATATCCAACATAATGCCAGACATTACTTACTACTTATATCCAAAGATAAACAATTGTTGTTTTTTTTTTTTTCTGGTGCAAGTCAAGTGCTTTCACATCAGAAAGCCCAACAGGTTATTATGTTTCATTTTGATATTTTTAAATAAGACAGCTTGGCATTTCACAGATGGATATGTATTGATGAATCAAGAGGAAAGCCACATGCTGAGAAAATAAATAGCAGTAGAAAAATAAAAACTAGTGTATCTTACTGTGCATGGAAACATACATTAGGAATAAATAGATCTGATCAAGTAAAAATAGAAAAAAAAAGACATGCATTTATTATTCACACTAATAGTATAAATCCATTCTGAATAAAGGTTCAGTTACTTACAGGAGATATTAGTTTTCTGCCTCTTTTTTCCTTTAAAGATTAATATTTTAGTCATTCTTTAGCTTTATTTTTAGCAATCTAGGAAAGGAATTACTGCCCCACCCTGAGCAAAAAAAAAGCAGTGAATCACTTGCTTTGTGAGACAAGGCAGAGACATAATCTGTGACAAACAACAGCACATAAACTCCTCTGCATTACTGTTTCGGGCTTCTACAGCAACAGCCTCTGTCTGCCAGTGTTTTTCACTCTTCCCCCATCCCTCACTCATACAACTATGCCTTATTTCTCTTAGCACGTCTGCTAAAGCTCAGAGCTCCAAAAAGGCACACCTTCAGGCCTCCAATAGCAAACCATCTAAATTATTCTGCCCTTTCCTTTTAATGCTCTCCTCGTAGCATTCAGTGCACGCCCCTCCCGTGCAGGTGCACTCACTCTAAAGGGGCTGCCTTTCCTTTGGAACTAAGCAGCTCTTGGTTTTTGTGCCAGTTTCACTTGAACGAACTGGAGGTTCAGTTGAACCACGTGATATGAATACTGCCATGATGTACTGACATCAGAGTCAAATGTTTTACTGGTGCCACTTGAAAAAGAAACAGGTCACTACAAAAGTTTACTGCCATGTAAACACAAACACTGCTTATACATTACTGAAGTAATGTATGCGGGCCGACAAAAAGAGAGCAAGTGGCTACAATATATATCAGTTTCCATCAAACAGTTTTGATGAGCTATTGTTGCCTAAATGGCTGTGGGGGAAAAAAGACTCCAAGCTAAATTAGGTAGGAGATAAGATAAGGATACAAAGGCTTTAATGAGCCCCCAGGCTTTCAGGAATATCACCAACGTGCACTTGAATACAGGTGTTTACAGTTTTTATAATGATTTTCACCCAATACCTTGGCCACCGCCCAGGTTCTGCCCCAGACATACTTCTCGGTAAATGAGTCTGGGGGCGTTTTGGGACCCCCCCTTCTTCATCTTCATCTTCCTCAGAGCACGTAATGTTCTTGGAGACCTTCCAGAGCTCTAGGCCTGAAGGCTGTTGCGTCTATGGCTATATTTTCTTGCACAGATTTTAGGGTGTTCTCTACAATTCTACCTTGAAAATGAGACTAAACAGGCCAGTGGAATTTAGGGGAATTGATATGGGAATGGGTAACCAGGGTTTGCTATGTGTGATTGGTGTGTTAAAGGGTAAAGGGATAATGTATTGCTACTTTAAAATCTATATTTACTATGTAACTACTTCTAAAATCTACAAAATTTAAAAAATCAAAACTCCAAAGTATCACTATCTTCACTTCTAACATGAGCCTGAAGTCAGTGTCTGCTCTCTTCTCCGGAGGCAGACCTTGAAGATTCAGTGCAGAAAAAATGTCTGAAAATGAACAACTAAGTAAATTAGGACTCATTCTGAAACAAGTTGACTTAAGGGATATAGCAGAGATTATGAAAGTGTAACCAGCAGGGAAAGTGTGGAAAATAGTTGAAGCTAGAAGGAAACAAGTTCAGAACAAAGGGGTTTTTTCCACTAAAGGAGTGCTATCTCGTGAAATTACCTGGCAAAAGAGTTTATGTAGGTGCCAGGGGAAACTAGATAGTGGAAGAGAAATCTAGCAAGAATTACCAATTACTAATGCATTCAACTATCACCTATGGCTGTATAGCCTCTTTAAAGTCAGAAAATCCCTCAGTTTCAAATGGAGTTATCCTGACTATTGGTCAATAAACTGTTGTTTATTGACATCATATACATGATATTATATGAATATGATACATACATCGTGTATACATACATATGTGTGCATATAAATACACACACAGACAAAGCAGGCAAGCACAAAAAGAGACCATTTAATAGAAATGCAAGCTATTAGTAAACCTGAAAATATCTTTCATCATCTGGAATGTAAAAACAACATTGATATTTCAGACCTTGCTATCATACAGTCTTTTCAATCATCCAATATCAAGCTCATAATGCTGTACTAATGTTTTTTCTTAAACTGTATTTTGAGGTATCACTCAAGGATACAGAATTCTTCAGGATCGAAAGAGATAGAGGGAAGTCTGTTCACCATAAAAACTCAAAAGCTCAAAAGTTTTATTGGCTATTTTACTAGTGGTTTTATTTAAATATTTTGACTATCCTAAATACCAGTGACTGTAGTTTTTACCAGAGCATCTCTACATTTATGTAAGCAGGTAAATTGGAAGAGTTCTGTTGGGAGGTCCAGTGAGCATGGCCTTACATTCCGTTTCTGAACCAACAGCTCTCAGGAGGGTGCCACAGGCATTGTTCTCTCTCTTAATCTTTTTGCTCTTCCCTGACTGAGCAGTCCTCTGAAAAGCCTGTGGTGTGTTTACAGAAGCGATTTCTGTGGATTCACATCTCTCAACTCAAGACACCTCTCTTGTAATGTCAGCATTTGAAGATTATTGCCTGGGTTCAGAGAAGAGGCAAGTTCCTCCAGGGAACAAGAAGTCCAGTCTATTACAGATGATGAAATTTGTGTTTCTTCCCATGGACTTGAAAAGGAGCTCATGGTCACTCCTTTGGAAGGTATGAAACTTAGAAACTGAGTGTCTTTATGAAGCTGAAGGACCACAGGTTAGCAATGGTTTAATTAAGATGAGACTTAAGTAATAATAGTGAAGAGTTCCAGGAAGCAAGATGACTAATGAGGGAGCACCTGCCTATTTGGCTCTTGAATTTCACTTCCATGTTGTAGGGAGAAATCTGCATGATGGTGAGAGTTTCAAATAGTTTTCTCAGTTCTAATAATTTATAGTTGATAGAATCACAGAATGGCTGAGCTTGGGTGAAATTGATTGGGTGGATGGATGGATGGATGGATGGATGGATGGATGGACGGACAGATGGATGCAGCCAGAGAGTTGTGGTCAGTGGCTCAATGTCTGGGTGCTGCACCTGGGTCCATGCAATCCCAAGCACGAATACAGACTGGGAGAAGAACTCATTGAGAGCAGCCCTGCAGATTCTCAAGGGTTCTCATGCATGAAAAGCTGGACATGACCCAGCAATGAGCACTTGCAGCCCAGAAGGCTAATTGCATCCTAATTGCATCAAAAACAGTGTGACCAGCAAGTTGAGGGAGGTGATTCTGCCCCTCAGCTCTGCTCTGGGACCCCACCTGGAGTGCTGCATCCAGCTCTGGGGTCCTCAGCACACTTGTTGGAGCAGGTCCAGAGGATGTGTGTATGTTTTGGAAGTGGCTCTTGGATTCTCAGAGTCTCAATTTATGTCACTGTTTATTTTTGTGGCACTTACAGATGAACTACTTAGGCATGTATTGCTGTAGTTCAGCTGCAGGCTGTCAATATCAACACATTTTCAGTCTCTTAGTATATGAATTTGGTTTTGCTTTTGATAAAACTTACTTTAGTAAATGCCAAAGAGAATTTCTTTTGCTTCCTTAATCACAATGGTGCAGGAAATATGTCTCTTGTGCTGATATTTTTAACATAATTTATCCTAGTTATTGGGTAATTTTTTCGTGGGGAAAAAAAAGGCAAATATTTATAAAGTTGTATTTTGCTTTGTAAAAGAACATTTTGAAATCTATTTTTAGGGATTTTGAGGAAGATGACCCAGATTGGGTGTCGGAACTGAAAATGGCATTGAAACACAGTGACTGAAGACTTGAATTTACCTATGATAAGTGAAGTTAGGTGTGCTTGTCTTTATAATCAAAATAGCTGTTAACAATTGATTATTAATTAAATAGTTTCAGTCAAATTCCAAGTGGGCATGTTTTCTGTATTGCAAAACTGAGGATGCAAAATGCACAACAAACTTTTTCAGATAGAACACTTGCAAATAACTAAACAAGTCCTGATATTAAATGTATTTGGAGTTGGTAAAAGCTTTGCAGAATTGATCAGTCAAATAATAGCATTGTCCAAATTGTTCATATTTCAAAGAGATGGTGTAACACTATGAGAAGGTGTAAAGTTATTCTTCCTGACTACATACTGAATTAACAGCTTTGTGTTGAGTTGACCCTGGCTGGAGACCAGGAGCCCACCAAAGCTGCTTTGTTAGTCTCCTCAGCTGAACAGGAAGGAGAAAATTAATGAAAGGCTCGTGGGTGGAGATAAGGATGGGGAGAGATCATTCACCAATTAACGTCATGACCAAAACAAACTTAACTTGAGGAAATCAGTTTAATTTATTACCAATCAAATCAGAGCAGAGTAATGAGAAATAAACCCAAATCTTAGAACACCTTCCTCCCACCCCTCCCTTCTTCCCAGACTCAGTTTTACTTCACTAGTCAAGGTTGAGCTCAGCAGCTATGGTGGCAGTACCTCTGCAACATCAGATTAAAGGAGGGAAGAGAGGAGAACACTGGCGGAGACACGGATGGGTCTGTGTTGAAGCCAGCTGGAATTTTCTCTGTCAGACATGGGGGAAGCTTCTTGCAGAAGCCACTCATGTAGCTCCTCCCTGCTAAGAAAACCTTGGCACACAAACCCAAGACTTAACATACTAAGTGATGTTATCTGAAGGGCCTATTATGGGAAACACTGAGCTATGCAAAATATTTGAGGCTTTATTTCATGCAGTTAATCCCCTGAAAATTCCTGAGATTGAACTTTTGCCTTAATTCAATGAAAAGTGGTTTTTTATATGCCATTTCATGTGTGAAAGGAAGCAAATTTGTTCATAAATAAGGACAAATTTTCCAACTTCCAGTTCAGAGAGTGCTATGGGCAATGTCAGGTTTGGGCTCTGTGCTGGCTAATGGGTACAAGACACTTTACAAGACAAGTGTTTCAGAGGAGAATGTGCTTTCTGTAGAGTTCTCCTGGGGAAGCCGTACCGGACAATGACCATGTAATAAATAATACTGGAGAATAATACCTAAGAAAGCTTTGGGAAATCTGTAGATTTGGTACGGAGCCAGCTCTTGTCGCACCTCCCCTATTGCTCGTGGGCCGGTACTTGAATTTCCACCGAGGACCCAACAGCTTGAGGCAGTCGTGATTTGCTTTCGCGCCACTCTTGTTACGGACCACCAAAATCCAAAGTCCCTTGTCGTGGGCGGAGAGGGCGCTTTGTGTCAGGGAAGTAAGGGCTCCCGTTTCTCCCGAAGGACGCTGCAAATGCCACACCTCCGGCGGGGGCGCGGAGCCTGGGGCCGGCTCCTCCTCCTCCTCCCTCCTCCTCCTCCTCCCGGCCGTGCGGGCTCCGGTGGTGGCTGAGCGCACTCAGGTACCGCGACCCCCGCGGCAACCACGGCGGCGGCCGGGGCTGGCCGAGGCTATCCTGGTCGAGCCGAGCCGAGTCGAGCAGGTCTGCAGGGGAGGGAGGCACCGGCGAGGGCTGACCGCCGGCGCGTCCCGTCGCCATGGGGACGGCAGGACAGCCGGGGCGGGAAGGGTGGCGGAGAGCGGTGCCAGGCGGGAATGCCGGGGGCATCCCCTCCCCGCGACACCCGCGCTGCCTCTGCCCCGGCCCCGAGCGCGGCTGTAGACCACCACCCGTGAGTCGGTGTAGGTCCTGCTGCCCTCCCCTCCCCAGCGCCCCGGACACGAAGCTGCCCTTCCCGGGTGGCGGGGGGCAAGGGGTGTCGCCTGGTGGACGCGGGGCTGAGCCTAGCGGGCAGCGCAGCCCTGCCCGGGGACAGTGCGGCACGCCGGGGTGAGAGGCTCATCTGTCCCGAGTGGCCGCCTCTCACCTGTGACTGCCAACAGGAGCTGGCTTTTACCCAGACATCGAAATTATAAATGCCTGAAGGTCACCCTACTTGCACTGCCAGAGTGGTCTTCGGTGACTGCCAGTGATGCAGCCCATGCGAGCTCCCGAGGGAGCCTGTTGCAGAGCTTCCTTTGCCTGCCTGGCAGGGAGCGTCTGGTATCTGAGCAAATCTCCCTTGCTAAAACTCAGGCCAATTAGTAAGAACAGTTTTGTAGCGTTTGCTCGTATTTATGTGTGCAAGTCTGTTTATGGAACCAATGCAAGGTACCCAGTGACATTACTGTTCCTGTCAGATGTTTCCAGATGACTGCAGATGCCCGACTGCACTTGGCCACGGTCTCCCGAGATATGCAGTGGCTTTTCATTTTGTTGCTAACATTAGTATAAACTAAATCAACATGAAATAGATTAAAGCTATTTTTTCCATTAAAAGAACAATTCCACAGTATTGTTACCTTCAAGAAATGAGTCACACTTTCTGAATATTACATAGTAGTCTCCACTGCCTTCTCATATATTAACTTTAGGGTGTACTAGGATTTTCTTTATAAGACACTGATAAACTTGCTGCTTATTGAAAGTTCAGATCTGCAATAATTTGCATAATTCCAGAGGATGATATTTTTAGGGAGGCGCAGCAGCAGTAATAAAAATGTGATAAAATGGAATAAAAAATTATTAAAATGGCAGTCTTAAAAGGTAGTATCTCTTTCCTTAGCATCCAACTCAGATGTTGCAGCACTGACTATGTACAAGACTAATTTGAGCACTTTTTATTTTAGCCACTGTTTTAAGTTGAAGACATCATGGATAAATATGAAATCATTAAAAAAATTGGAGAAGGATCTTTTGGCAAAATATTCTTGGCAAAAGGAAAAATGGATAATGAGCCGTGTGTTATCAAAGAGATCAGTTTAACTAAGGTAAAACAAAAAAAAAGTGAATTATATTTACTGGATGATCCTACTTGCGTTTAGCTAGGATATGAACTCGGCTTATGTTTTATCTCCTTGGTAGCTCCATCTCAGTTATATAGAGCTAAACTTTCCAAAGACTGTAGTCTTAGCTAATTGAGTATTTTACAAGAATAAACAAAATATGTATTTCAATATTCTTTACTTTTTACTGCATTTTTGTTCTTTTCAAACTTTACCCACTTACATAACACTGCCTAATGCAAATTTTATGTTTGTTGATTCAACTACGATGAAAACATTGCCACTGAAACAACAAATCACAATTTTGTGATACATTGCTCTAAGCTTTTTAATTTCCTTTTTTTCCACATGCATCTTTTCAGACATAAGTAATTCACAATGGTGCCTTTCCAATTCTCATTTGTGTTTATGACAGTTTGATTCATATCATCTGATTTTAAACTTCCATTCTGTTGTTGTCAGCATTTGAGCTGCTTGGCTAGACTCCCTTTCCAGGAGAACAGGAGAAATAGGTACTATTAGGAAGCTGTTGATTATGTGTGTTTTAGACCTCTGTTTTAGAAAGAGCTGAATCGGGCAAACCCATAACACAACTAAATGCAAAAATAGTTTCTGTCTATTCTCATGACCAATAAACCCCATGCATTTCCAGTCTTAGATTTTGATGTTCACAAAATAGAAAAATGGCAGCTAATGAAATATTACTGTGGATCCAACTTGTTCAAAAATCAGGAGCTGAATACAGAAATTTACTACTTTGAAGTCCTAAAGTTTTTTATATGGTAGGATGTGTTTTATTCACTTTATTGTTTTTTAATCTTCGAGGATTACATTTCAAGAATATTTGTTAGGAATGAGGATAAGTTCCTTTTTATAAATACAAGAAAACATTTTTATGGATAGATACTCAGATAAATTATTTTTTAAGGAGTATTGATGAAAGTGTGATCACAATGAACCAAATAGAAGTGTTCATTTAATGTAATAGGGCAAAGAGTTTGCCCAAAATATTGCAAGAACTTGTAACATCACTAAAAGGGAGGCCGTTTTTCCCTTTTTGCTTTATTGTTTCGTGATTCTCCGTAGTAGGAACAGAGAATCATCAAGACCCATATACTTCAAGTACTTAAGGGAAGTTTAACATTAGAGTTTAACTCTACTCGTCAGCTACCTTACCAATAGCATTTGTGTAAAAAGGTTTAAGGTACTATATTTGCTTGTTTGTAAAATCTCATAATTTGGTTTGACTTCAGTAGTGTTCTAATATATTTCCAAGCATACACTGCAAATTTATATTTTACATTATATATAGATCATATTTGATATTTCTCTATTACCTTGGTACACAGTATTTTTGTATTTGTGGGAACAGTTTTATAATGATGTGAAAATTTTTAAAAAATATTTAAATATATCATTGCTAGCATATAGTTTCTTAATTCTTTGTAGATGCCTGTGAAAGAAAAAGAAGCCTCTCAGAAAGAAGTCGTTCTTCTGGCCCAGATGAAGCATGCAAACATTGTAACCTTCTGTGCTTCATTGCAAGGTTTACTTTTAACTCTTCTGTTTTATTAGTGATTAAAGGAGTGGAAGGCAGAAAACCCACTTAGTTAATTTTGACCAACCTTAGCCCTGTCCCTAAGCCCTTACTTAAAAGTGCTAACAAGTCCCACGTCCTAAAAATGGACAAGAGGCATCAAATTCAGTCATCAGTTGCCCTCTTCATGTGTGTGAGTGGGTACTGTGGCATGAGTCCTAGATTCTGTGGTGCCTGTACCTCATAAGTTGAGCTTTAGTCTTGGTCTCCTACAGGAGTCCAGAGTTTAGTGAAACTTTCTAGGTGTTTCAATAGAAGAGAGCTTTTGAGTACAGCAAGGAATAGACTGATCAAATAGGACAAAAGGCTGATCAAATAGGCAAGAAATAGAATGATCATTTAATCAGATCCAACCTTATGTTCCTCGTATTTTGTTTATTGACGTCATATACATGACATTGTATGAATATGATACATGCATCCTATATACATACACACATATATACTAATATACATACATATGTGTGCATATAAATACACACACAGACAAAGCAGGCAAGCACAAAAAGAGACCATTTAATAGAAAT
The DNA here is from genome assembly GCF_022539395.1 of Myiozetetes cayanensis. Lineage (NCBI taxonomy): Eukaryota > Metazoa > Chordata > Aves > Passeriformes > Tyrannidae > Myiozetetes > Myiozetetes cayanensis. The sequence goes on along the minus strand of NW_026087742.1, from coordinate 62,143,792 downwards.
GCAAGCTATTAGTAAACCTGAAAATATCTTTCATCCTCTGGAATGTAAAAACAACATTGGTATTTCAAACCTCGCTATAATACAGTCTTTTCAATCATCCAATATCAAGCTCATAATGCTGTACTAATCTTTTTTCTTAAACCGTATTTTGAGGTATCACTCAAGGATACAGAATTCTTCAGGATCGAAAGAGATGGAGGGAAGTCTGTTCACCATAAAAGCTAATTCCCTATATTTATTGTTCCTGCTGACATCTGCCATAAGCAATACCTTATGCAATGAATGCTGTAGTTGCAGCGTGTGTTCAAGTTGTTTTGTGTGATCAGGACTGTAAATGTTTTAGGAAACATATAAATCATGTAGTCTACTGAATCCCAGAGGGGTAAGAATAGGGTGAATTTCAGTATTAAGCAGGCCCTGTTGTTTATTTCTACTATTTTGGCACTGTCTACTTTTAACTTTTTCCCTAAGCCTAACTGCATACTTAGTTATTACTGAGAAAAGACCTCACCTATGAAGCATTCTAAGTATTCCTGTAAGAACATCTCTCTTTCTATCAGTGGGGTCTCTTGAGGGTTTTCTCATGTATTTAATATTTTGGTAAATCTTTATTTAAATATTTTTTAACGCCTTAGTTTTGCATCAGGTTTCACTTGGAAATACTCATTTTTTCTCAGTTTCTCTTTGAAATAGAGGAGTAGGAGTTTAACTACTACATTTTGAGAGAAAGACCATATAAAATAACTATAATTTATTGCTGTGTTAATGAATAAATAAAGGAATAAAGGAAAAATCATACTTTTCCTTTCAGAAAAGAACAAGCTATATATTGTGATGGAATACTGTGATGGTGGAGATTTAATGAAGCGGATAAATATGCAGCATGGAGTGCTGTTTGACGAGGACCAGGTGAAAGAAGTTATCATTAGAGGAAAGGACATATTGTGTAAAACATGTGGTTTGATTTATCCAGTACTAGCTACTGTTTCTTTTCTGGCCTGTTAAAATAACTGAACTTTTAAAGGAAACTTTAAGTAATTTTAGTAGGAGTGTAAGGGTTTGTTTTTAACACTGCTTTAAGATCTGAAATTAGTTCATTAGCAGTATGATGACATTTCTTACCTCCCCTTTCTCCCACTGCTCCTTCCATCATAGATGTAGATTTTGTTATAGTGGTGTTATACCTATTAAACCAAAAAGACTTTCTTTTAAATACTGGTTTCGAATTAGGGTGTATATATTATGTACAAATTCTTAATTTGTTGATGCTACTGGCCATCAAGGCATATCCTGCTTTATACTGAAGTCCATGGTAAGTCTCTCATTTATTTCATTTGGGTCAAGATTTCTCTGATGCCATTTAAATGTTTAAACGAGCACAGAGAAACAAGCCCAGATATCTGGCTGCTTTTGAACCATGTTCACATACATTTTATTTTGTAAATAGGTGAGTATGATAAGTGTTGTGATTCACAGAAATAGAATTTCCCACTATTCCTTACTTATTCCTTTATTTTTTTGCTGACTCCTACCTTTCTGAAGGAAATTTTCTCTTATGTGTTGGAATTAGTGTACTGAACTGTGTGATTATTTAATCATGCATAGTCTTTTGCAGGTACAATGAAATCTTGCTTAGAAACCAGATAGATAGTATCCAACCTGTTAGTGGAAATATACTCTAAAGCATAAAAGTGAAGGAAAAAAAAAAAGTATTGTGACTTTTCTTTTTGCTTTAGCAGGAAAAGAGGAACTCCTCAGTGTAGAAGTCAATTGAAAGTGAATTACAGGTTCAGTAATAAGGAATTTTAAGATCCCATTGAGAGTCATAATAGAGAGAACATGAAAAAAAATAAAGAGAGGACAAACCCACAGATCATGAAAACATGAAAGAACCAACACACACAAATCCCTTGACAATGACACAGAATAATACATATTGAAAGAAAGGAAAAGGAAATAGACAAAAGAACGGATTATAGAAACTAAAGATACAACTGCCAATCAAGAAAGGAAAGCAAATTACCCAATTTAACTTAACATTGTTAAAACATCTTTAAAGTTTCAAATGTATGCCTAAGAAAGTCTAATTTGTGGCCTCAGCCATATTCAGGAAATCATCTACTTAATATGAAGCATTAATAAATAGAAGATTATTGCTTTAATCAAAGCCTTTCACGTCCATGGATTTTCCTAAATAGAGATGCATAAAAGCACATTGTACTTTTGTTTCTGGATTAAGTACAAAGGCTGTTTTTCAAGAAGACACGTATATTTGAAGTTAAATATGTGTTTAAAAGCTGTACTGAGTCAAGGATAAAGTAAGCACCTTTGTGCTTATTTATTATGCAAGTTTCTTCATAGCTCCCTTCTTTCACTGTGTTTTAGACCATCACTTTTTTTTTTTTTTTTGGACTACATTTAGTAGTACCACCAGTATTATAACTGGGTGGTATGATTTCCATCACTGAAGATTAAGAAGACACGTTCCAATTCTGTCTTAGTTGTTATTTGAACTCCCTCATTTCTAAATTAAGGTCTAGTGATAGAACTAATTGGAAAGGAAAAGCCTATGGTGTTAATTTTAAAAATTTTTTTTTACTATTTTACATTGCATGTGGTTTACATATTTTAGATTTTGTAGTAGTCTTTATTTTATATATTTCAGTAAAATACCCCATTGGACATTAGAGTCACACAAATTCATAGGTATCTGTTTCCATTAACTTTCCCTGCAGATTCTCAGTTGGTTTGTGCAGATCTCCTTGGGTTTGAAGCATATTCATGACAAGAAGATTTTACACAGAGATGTAAAAGCACAGGTAGTAAAACTGGTACTGGAGAGGGGGTTATTTTGTCCCATGAAAAATGTGCGTAAGAAGCCATGATTCATTTTCACACACCAGTTTCGTTTTTATTTGCAGAACATTTTTCTTAGCAGTAATGGAAATGTAGCAAAGCTTGGGGACTTTGGCATAGCAAGACAGTTGAACAGGTAAGCACCATTTTTAATTAGTCTGTGACCTACACCAAACAGGACTGTTTGTGAATGTTCAGAATGCAACCTGAATGTGCAAATCGTTTGTGGATTGTCTTGTTCGAGAGCTCTGAAATACAAGGGGTCTGATGCTGCATTTTTTAACCTGTTATCCTAAAACATCCCATCCTGCATGGAACCACAGATGTGTCTAGCCTAGTAACTGGACTTCTGTTAGGTATAGGAGAAGCCACAGTCTTTCCCTATTCTCTGTGGAACTGACATAAAGAGATTCTGGAGGCACAGTTCCTGTTTGTGCTGCTGTTGATAACAACTTCTGTTGCTTCATTAAACCAAAATGAAGAGCATTAAAAACTAGAGTGTAAGAAGAGTTTGTACAGATTTTCTTTGTGTTTCCTCCAAGACTAAGCCTGTACTGATTTTTAAAAGCACCTGGAACCCCTTTCTGGGCCTGAGAGCAAGGCATGGCATGCATCTGTATGGCTAATCTCCATTCTCCCAAAAAGAGTGGCCTTATCTTTACTGACTTTGTGGACAAGGTTGGCCTATCCTATGTAGCGGCCAGGTGTGGCCAAAACATACCAGGGATCATACTAAAAAGAAGAAAATGCTTAAATTTGATCTCTTTTTGTACTTCCTGGTTTATCATTGTGAGAATATTGTGGTAAATAAGGTCTACAATTTAACTAGGTATTGCATGGAAAGGTAATTTCGTCTGTTGATCATTTTTCAGTTTGTCCTTCTGCTGTCAGTCCTTCTCAGTTGCTTTGTAGTTTACCTGCTGCACCTCACTTGTCAAAAATTTTTCCTAACCCTAGATTAAGTCAGCGTAAGTTTAGCCACATTTCTGTCTATACACATCAGTAAAGAGAACCAAGAACTTTATCCAACATAGATATTTTGATGCCTCTCTTCAGATGTATGTAACCGTGCTACATGTATTAGGTACTTGTATGTATTCTTCACATGGACAGCCTGCTCATCTCCAGGCATATGCCATCTTGCTGTTCTAGCTGCAGTCTCTGTCTGCTCTCGTATCTTTGTGGTGTGTTCCTTTGTGGAGCCCAGACCTACCCTCAGCACGCAAACTAGTTATGCAGAAAGTGCCTACCTTCACAAGTGTTCTGGGAATAACCACTTTAAGGATTGCACCCACACAGCAGAATAGTACATAGCGGAGAGGAAGTAAACCTCAGAATTTGAATGTCCAAATACAGACATTAAAAAAATTATTTAGTAGCCTTATGGAACAATATAATTAGAGCTTCATAGTCCTTTTCCTCATGTAACTAGCAAATTAAGTTTCTGTGGTGAGTTGACACCAGGTCTGGTGTCACTCCCCTCCTCGACTGGACAGAAGAGAGAAAATATAATGAAAAGCTCGTGGTTTAAGATAAGGACAGGAAATTCTTGTGCTTTCCATTGAAGTACAAACACTATTAGAAGACTGGGTCATTTTTACACAGAACTGGGAAATATTGTAGTTTTTCATGGGGTGTTCGCTTATTCAGCTATTTGGAGAGCAGAAATAATGTCCCCCACAGGCTTTTAACCTGGGACAGAGAAGTCTCTAGTTAAATTACCTGTAAACTTTTTCATTGTTTAAGTGCTCCTTTTTGTTCATTATGTTTCATTAGTACTCTGGAGTTCGCCCATACATGTGTAGGGACCCCCTATTATCTGTCACCTGAGATCTGTGAAAATCGGCCATATAACAACAAAACGTAAGTCTCTGTCTTTCCTTCATATGCTTATGCATGAGGGTGTGCAGACATGAAAGAACTCATTTTAGTAATACCATGGTTTAAGTCAGTATTTGTGCAGGGCACCAGGACTTTCACGTGTCACCTGTTGCAAAGTTTTGTATTATTTGTGTACAATAATTAGGTGCATCATTGTAGATAACAACTGTGTTATACTATACAACAATGTCAGTAGTATTTTGACTCACAGTGTCCAGAATGTAGCCATCATGACTTTGCCATGATTAATCTACAGGTTTAACATAATTATATTTTTTGGTTTTATAAAATTACTTGTACTTTTAACTTTCCTTTAATACTTCTTGTTAGCAGTGGTGGTAAATGTAAAACAGATTTCTTTTACCCTTTGCTTTATCTGCTTCTCCATCAAATACTAAATTTCTCTCATTTCCAGCGTGCAATTACCAAAGGACCTTTCCAGTTCCAAATTCATGAATTTTTGATACACTCATTTATCTTTATAAAAATACACTAAAATTAAAGGTGCTAGGTTGGCCATTTTGGAAATTTGTAGCAGCCACCTCCAGAAAATACATATGGGTGTAAGAATTGCAAAGGCCCACTCAGGCTTACCACAAAATACCATATGAGAAGCACTATGAAGTCAGGAGCTGAGTGGGCTAGACCCCCTTCTGTGTGGGGCATGTGATGAACACCAAATGCTCTGGAGCCCAGACTAACATCTCAGCTCTGAGGTGGTATTCACACAAGTATACTCCCTTGTTGTCTCCTTAACTATCAAAGTCAGCTTTGTCCTTCATGCTGCTAGAAATATTAATCAGATGTTCTTTGCCATGTGCCTTTTCCAATTACAATTATAATACCTAGTTAGGTATCATAGAAACATTGGTGCCACAACTAAAAGGAAATTTCTACCTGTTCTTTTCCATGCATCTTAAGAAAAAAATGCAATAATAATAAATTTGACAGTTGAGAAGAGGTATACTGATTTCATGTATGAAAATATTATAGACTTTTCACTGAAACTTTGATTACTTCTTATTCACAGAGATATTTGGTCTCTTGGCTGTGTGCTTTATGAGCTATGCACATTAAAGCATCCTGTAAGTACTGTATGATCAGATCATTATCATAATATTTTAAAATATAGTGGACATCTTGGAAAAACTCTAGTAGTAATAGTATTCATAGTCAGCTACTAGAATTATTTTCATCTTATTTATTGATCTTAAAAAAATGACTGCTGGTGTTTATTTTTTCATATTGTGTCTGTTTTGTGAATAATAAAATGTGTTATGCTGTATTGCTGTAACTTACATATATGCATGTGTGTACACACTTTGAACATATATTTACTCTTTAAAAAGTACTAAATTTTTCCAAAAGGCAGATGAACAATGGAAAGAATTAAAGCCAGACTTCAAGGTTAGGTTCAGCCATATAATTTTACTCATTTGTATTTGAATATATCAATGTATACTTACTAAAGAATTTGAAACCCACATTTCTCCAGCAAGCAGTTTGAGTCTGCAGAATAATTTTCCTAAAGGCTTTGTTTTGTTTTGTTTGAAAGCACATTCATGTTAGAAAATAACTGAGATAGTATCTTCAGGAAGTTGTGTTGGCCTCGCCCTTATCTGAGCCTCAGATAATCCTCGGACTTTGAGTGTTGTATGTGAAGAAGGAAATACAGCAGAAACTAATCTTGACAACAAAATCTCTTGGACCCATCAGAAGTTGATCTTTTGCTGAGCTTGGATGTGGGAGAAGGTAGAGCAGCACTGATAGGGAGAGCAGTTGTGCTGAGTTAAGAGCAAGGGGGATACTGCTGAGGAAAATTTCAGATTTCACAAAGTGGGAAAACATTAATGTTACTTTGTATAAATACTAGGTGTTTTATTCTGTATTGCTGCCCACTTTTTCAGTGTGAAGGCAGGGACTTAGCGCAGATATAGAGAGGAAATGCAAGTGAAGCTAAGACAATTTTTGGTTACACCACCTTCAAAATAGCCCTGTAAACAAAACAGTAATTTTAGGAAGAATTTGCTTTCAAAATTATTTTCGCCTGTCTAAGCCCTTAGAAATTATATTCATGCTGGCCTTTTAAGAGATCTTTTAAGAGATCTTTAAGAACTGAGGGGACTTATTTATCTGATTGGCGTCAGTTGTTAAAAAATCAGCATTGTATCTTTGTTCCCAAGAAGCTGTTGTGTGAAGTTTCGAAGGTGAACAATGTGAAGACAATATGTAGGCAGGTCTCCGTGAACAACGTTTGGCAAAATAAATCATGTTTCATTCTGGAAAAATTGCTTCTGCATTACTGTATGATGGTAGAGTACAAATAAAACTCTTCCAGGTACAAAAGCTATTGGATCTTTTAAGTTGTGCAGCTGAAACAAGGAGAACATTACCAGAAAATACAATCAAAGTGGTTATATTCATTTTCTGCAGCAAACTATGGTTAGTAAGAAATTATTTTTGAAGGGATTGCATAGCACAGGACTTCTTCCCCTCTACGCTGCTCTCATTAGATCTCACCTGGAGCCCCCAACATAAGGAGGATGTGGGCCTTTTGGAATGAGTCCAGAGAAGACCCATGAGTATGATCAGAAGGCTGGGACATCTTTCCTATGAAAATAGGCTGAGAGAGTTGAGGCTGTTCAGCCTGGAGAGGAGAAGGCTTCAGGGAGACTTAGAGCAGCCTTGCAGTACCTAAAGGAGGCTACAAGAGAGGTGGGGAGAGACTTTTTACAAGGCCATTTACTGATAGGACAAGGACAAATGGCTTTAAAGTGAAAGAGGGTAAACTCAGATGTTAAGGTGAGGCTGGTGAGACACTGGAACAGGTCGCTTAAAGAAGTTGTGGGTGCCCCATCCTTGGAAGTGTTCAAGGCCAGGTTGGATGGGACTTTGAGCAAGCTGGTCTCGTGGAAGGTGTCCCTGCCCATGTCTGGGATTGGAACTAGGCCATCTGTGAGGTGCCTTCCAACCCAAAGCATTCTATGATTCTCTGATTGTGTCAGCAAGTGCCTTTTTTCAAGTTGAGGTGTCTAGTTCATCACTGCCAACCATCAATACTTATTGTCCTCTTTTTATTGTTTTCATTGATTAAGTTTGAAGGCAATAGCTTGCACGAGCTGGTGCTGAAAATTTGCAGAGGACGTTTTCACCCAGTGTCTCCCAGCTATTCCTATGACCTGAGGATATTAATTTCCCAGTTGTTTAAAATATCACCAAGAGATCGACCATCCATCAATTCTATTCTAAGGAAGCCCTTCCTGCAGAAACTTGTTCTCAGGTATTTGCCCCCTGAGGTAAGTGCCTGTACTGCTGCTCCTTGCTGAGAGAAAATATATATCAAAGTAGTATAAGCAGTTCTATCAGATACCTTTTTTTCTGATAGATGACACAGGAAGAACTCAGTCACGCCATGATACATAAGAAAAGACCTTCAGTGCCACAATCTGGAGCCCGGCGGATACAAGGTAATGACAATAACACTGTTCTACAGTAACAATTTCTAGTTATGATACAAGTGATGGCTGTAACTTTCTCCAGCAATCTTTATTGCACAATTGGATATAAGGTTTTCACACAAAGTTAAAAATAAATAGAGGAGAGAAATGCAACAGCAGAACCATTCACCGAGACAGTGCATTGCTCTCCTGTTAAGGAAAAGACAGCTCTTTTCAGGAAAAGACCAGCTCATTAGCAACATTCAGCTAGAAAAGCTGCCATAGAAAATATTAGTCTTAGGTCTTTCAAGAACAGAATTTCCAAAACTGAGAGCCTTTGGTCTGGATGCAGTTTAGGTCCATCACATGAAAAACAACCTTACTTAATTTTGCCAAGCTATGTGAAAAAAAAGCAACAGTCTTTCAAAACTTGCTCCATGGTATTTTACAAAATAATAAAAATGTATTTTATAAAGTATTATTAATTATATTAAATTGTGAGAGATAATTAACTATATTTGGATTTAGTATTCATTGATAGAATAGATTATGTATTGACTTTCTTTGTTTTGGAAATGGCTTTCAATGAAATTTATCTGCCTACAGGACCAATGCATTTTGGACAGAAATACCTGAACACCTAAATAACTTAAGCATTTTAAAAATTACCTATGGTCATATGCTCATAGTTTTCATGTATTTTATCTCTGAGACATGATCCTCTCACAGTCAATACTCAGGAAAGATTTTAAATGCACTTATAAACTACTTAATCCTAGAAAGGAAACCACTTTTCATTATTGCAACTACAATACTTACAAAATACTGACTGACCAAAGTGGAATGTTATGTACTTGTATTCTCCTACACAGGGAACTCATGATGTAGCTTTTTCACTTTTCAGCCTCTTTCAAATTTCACAAGTACTACAACATTATCTAGTGATTTTTGAGGTACCAAGTGCTAGGTTTAGGAAGGGAATGACTAAGCAGGTAGACCTGACCTCCAATGAAAACTGAGCCTGGGAATCAGATCTCCTGTTTTCATTCTTGGTACTAGCACGAAATCAGCACGCTAGTTCATAGAGGTCTCCTTTTTATTCAGTGTACTTTGCAAAATGAATCAGTAAGATCCACTTTATGTGAATGTCAATCATGTTTTCAAAAGCATATCATTCTAAGAATGAAAAGCAGAATGCCTAGGAGGTGTGAAGCATGATGAGGGTGGTGATGATGATGAAAGGATGTAAGGAGTGTTTGTTGGCCCAACCTGTCACTGTTAGGCGTAGACACCCTGCTATGATTTGAAACCACATGATCATTAATCACCTAGAGAGCACAGAATGTAACTTTAATCTCTTACTGTTAAAAAGCATATAAACTTCAAAAAACAAGAGTTCAGGACCAAGTCTCTCCGGAATCTGGAATGGTGCTGCATGTCAAGAAACACGAATTATTTCAAAGAAATGAATGGAAACCCCCTTCAAGAGTGCAACAGATCATTTTTAAGGTACTGTGCCTCCACATTCTCATAATATATAATCATCTTCAGAAGGCAAGTGCCTGCTCTTAGCCTTTAAATAGCTTCATTAAGATGTATTAAATTTAGCTCAGTGCCTACTCTAAGTCAGTAGAGACAGCTCATCACTCCTAAAACCTCAAAAGAGGTGTTTTTGAAAGCCCAAGTAGGAAACACTGAATGTAGGCTGCTTTGGTATGGTCCTTTGTAACAGAAGTAGTCAGGCATGCTTTGCATTTATGTTTGCACAAAGGTAAATAATATCTGCAATTGCAATTTTTTTGTTAGAAACAAGTACACTGATACTATTCCTTCAGCCCCTCTGAGAGCCCACTCTTGGGCAAAACCATAGCGCTCAATGCCCTTGTCTCAGATACTTATTACTGACAGCCTTCTCCCAAATCCAAGCCCCACTTTTTCACAACCACTTGTGTCTCTCACTTGTTTTCCACCTCCTTCTTTCTTCAGCCAGTGTGCTTTGTCCAGCCTTTTACTTGGAATCACTTCACACTTTTATGTTTATCTTCAAGAGCATGCAGGACATGCCTTGGACGATGGTGAACATAGGGAAAGCACATTTAGAATGTGGGAGCTCCCAGATCTGCACATTGTAGTTATGGTGGACTAACTGATGACAGGAATATGGAGTTCCCAGGACTGCATCCATCACGCAATCACTTACACTACCTATGTATAATACTGGCCCTGTGCAGAATATAGGACTTAGTTTTTCTCATAGTTACATTTGTGCATATCCAATCCAAATCCAGAGATGGATTAAGTTAGAAAGGTTAACTTTCCTTTCACTGTGCTCAGCTGTAATCAAAATTTATATTTTATTGTGATCTGGACTATACTATAGGTACCTAAGCCTATTCTCAGTGTTTCTAAGAAGAAAAACAGGGAGGAATAGTTAAAGTGTTTACAATCTATGGAACAGATACTTAGATGCTTTTACATTTATGTAAGAAAATAAGCAAAAATCAGCATTTTGCTCATGCACCATATAGTGTCCCACCATGGAAAAATTTGTGGATGTCTGACCACACTTATATCATGCAGTGGCAGCTAGACGATGGTCTTCTCTGCATTGTTCTTATAAGAAATGGAAAGACAGTCTTGTAGCACAGGAGAAATACAGGGATGTTTCATCACAGTAAGGACTTGGAGAAATGAAAGCCAAACTCCCGCAGGCACATGATCAAAGAGATGTGAAATGAAGTAGCACAGTGCTCCCCTGAAAGCAGCAATCAATGCGTATGCTGCCCAAAACTACATTCCAACTTTCCCTTGCTACCACATGTTAAAAAGAGACTCTCCTGGAAACAATTCAATGCTTTAGGCTTCAGAACAATGAAGTCACTCTAGGACAATGACACTACAGAGTATAAAGCCCCGTGCTGATTGACTCACACAATGATTTGGGCTGCTGCTTAATGAGAGGAGCTGATGGAACAGGGAAAAAAGAAAAGACAGTGGTAAGATTACATAAGCCCTTAGGAGTTAGGAAGTTTCTGGGTTATATGTGAAAGGATTTGAAAAACCTACACTGCTGTAGACAGCCTATATTACCATGCAGCTCAGACTGGGGAGGACAGGAACTGAATTCAAATTTGTACTGTTACAAATGAGAACAGGTAAATTAACATAATTTATTATATTTTCAGCCACAGACCTCCAGATTTAATATGGCAGAAAGGCCAGAAAGTATCAGAGTATGTGGCCATTATGGTCATTACTATGAGAAGCTTGACAACTTGCAGAGGAAAGCTAATGCACATGGTGACCTTTCTCATATCAGCCAAAGAGTTGAAGAATACTATAAACCAAAAGGACAAGCTGAACCTCCACCCCACGACTGGTAATTTTCACTCTATTTATAAGTGGTGAACTGTCATGCATATTCTGAGCTATCAGCCTTCCTGAGTAGGTAACACTGGACATAGCTCATTTAGTAGACTTCCTTCTCTGCTTCGTCTTTGATATTTTTTTTAACCTAAATTTGTTATACAACAAGACAATTTCTGTTCCTCTTTGTCCAGAAACTCCTTCTGAACTTTGATGTTTGACATTTCATTGTCAAAATGTCTCCCAAATCTCAGCCCAGTCTTTTATTGGGTAAGAAGTAAAACAGGTTTTTTGTAGACTTTTTGTTCAGATCAGGCACAAACACTGTCATTCCTTCATGCCAGGATCAGAACAATAAAAAGATTAAAAGCAGTTCTGAGCTGGAGGGAACAGGAGTGAGAGGCAGGCCATGAAAATAATTTTTTTTTCCTGCAGAGCTTATATTTCTGTTTCATATATATAAAGACCCTTTCTCCAGCAGATTGTTTGCTTCAAAGTCTTTCTCTTAAAAAGTAGAGATATAACCTTTTAATTACTTAGGAGATTGCCTGTTCTATTCTGTGACTGACCATTTTAGGTGTGGATGAACTTTGAAAACCTTGAGAAAGGGACTTTCAATACAGCCTACTTTCAAAGCTTTCCTTTAAGGTTGTCTGGATCATTGATTTTCATTCAATGACAACAGTGTTTAGAATGTGTCAGTTAGGGATCATCAGATTTAGAACATCTTTTCTGACCTGAGTTTCAAAGTCAACTCAGTTTGGCTCCCTGTGGCACAAGTGAATTCTGGAGGCAGAAAATTAAATAAATAGAAAACAGGAAGCTTACAAGTGACTGATGATTGTATCAAAAAACAAAGCAAAAGTTTAGAAATTACACAAATACAGTAAGACTGATAGAATTAGGCACGGGGGAGAAAGACAATAAAAAGGTGGCTGAATGTACAACCTCCATTCTGACAATTTGCACTCATTTTGAGTATCATGGAAATCAGTTTTATTTTCATTAACACTTTGATATGCCATTTAACAAATAAAAGGTGGTGAATGACATTGCTGCATTCTTCAGAAGGCTAATGTAACTGAAGTAATAGGAAGGGGCATGCCTGAATAGTATATGTTTCATTTTACTGTTGCACCATATTTACATATATTTTATCCATATTTATTTATTCATGCAGTACAAAGAGAGCTCTGTTTGTCGTATGTGATAGACCATACAGAGAATTATTTGTGCAGAAGATAGCAGAGTCTGTGAAACAAAATGTAGTATATGAACATCACTTTCTTCTCTCAGGACTGCAGAATTTCTTCAAAGGCGTTTTGAAGCTCAACAGTACAAGATTAAAGTGGAAAAACAGCTGGTAAGTAAATACCTAATCACAGAATAAAATCTGTAAAAGGAGGTAATGAAAATCCAAGGATGAACTGATGTCTTTCTAACATCAAACTAACTCTGACAGGTAGAAGGTTTTGCTCTAGCAAATTCCCTGATCTGCTCTGCAATGCTGATCTCGAGGTTTTATTTTCTAATACGAAACTGTAACAATGTAAAGTTCTACTGTAACTTTTTCCTCTAAAAATGTACATTTGCCCTACTGCGTTCTTCAGTGGAACAGGGAGAGTGCACCGAGTGAGCACTGAAGGAGAGGATTCTAAATGACAACTCCTTCCCTCTGGGATTTATTTGTACATCCATAGGGGCTGAGACCATCCTCTGCTGACCCGTGTCGTGACAAGATACGGCAGCAGAAAATAAAGGAAGAGGATCCCAAAAACCATCAGCAGGACATATCTAGAAAGAATGAAATGAAAGAACAGGTAAATGTAGTCTCTTCTTTAGCTGCTTAAAGCTGTCTTCGTACACTCCTTAATAGTAGTAATCTTTGCATATTAATTTGTTCTTTTTCATCAGATTCTCTTTTCCATCACTGATTCTTTTCCATTCTTTTTCTATCTTTTTATAGAGAAACAACATACTTTTCTAGTTTTGCTTTTGGGAGACAGAGAAAACAAAATGATACTTATTTCTTATGTGAGCATATGTAAATAAATTTAATCTTTCTGTCTTTGATTTATTTAAAAATGTCAGAATAAATATGAATATATTAACTTTTACATAATGCTCAGACTTTAGAACATACTTATCATTTACACATTCTCCAGAAACTGTTGCTGTTTAGTTCCATGAAGACTGTATTAAATATGCAAAAAAAAAAAAAAAAATTTACAGATTTGTCCATTTGTAATGTGGGCAAATTGGGGTAGACTGTCATATAAACAATAACAGAGGTGTCCTTAACAGAAAAATTATATTTTGGCCAAATTTGAAGATTTTGCTTCAAAGCATAGGAATGTTGAAGGTCCTTCGAGAAAAGATTACCAGAGTGTGTTTTGTTATGGGTAGCAAAATGCCATACAACAAATATTACATAATTTTTTGTCTTCATAATTTCTAGTCCTCTATTTTTGGATTGCAACTTTAGCATCAGTACTCAGACAGTTCTAGGGTTATTCTTAGCTGGTTTAGACATAATTCTAAACCAAAGCATGAAAGAGTCTGGAAAGCTTAAAGTCTGGAAGAGTTTTAACGCCCAAATGTCCTCTAACAGAAAGTATCAAGCATTCTTTAAAATTGTCAATAAAGGAGACACGATCCCTTTTTTAATTGTATATACATGATTTGATAGAATATTTTGTTTTGCTACTGTTATTTTTATATGTATTTGTAATACATATGTGTTCTACTGTACTGTTCTTTAATAGGAGTACCTGAAACAACTGCAGAAAATTCGGGAAGAATACCACAGCCATATAAAAGAATTCAGATTTAGAGCAGGAGTACTCCAGGTAACAAACCTCAAACATAGAGGCAGTCATATTTGCTTTTTTCTTTTTTATGCTAGAACACATAAGCCAGTGACAGACATTACTACCTTACTGCAGCTGGAACTTCGGCCAAACCTGCCAATGTTAGTAGGATCCTCTTCAGTGATCCTGGATCTGACTTTTACTAAAATGAATTTACACCACTTGATGAGACGAAGTGGGTTTTAGGCAGCTAGAGCCATGCTAGGGGAGAAATTATCTTCCAAGTGATTTAAGGGGAAATGCATGAAAAAGAAACATTAGATTTTGGACCTGCTTGATGTCACCCTATTTTCTGGGCTCTCCATCTACTGGAGAAACCGCATAGATGTTTTAAAAAGTAAAATCTGTTGTGGTTTTGCCTGAGGTTGAAGACATGCACTAATCACCACAGATCACTGAAGAAGCTGTATACTGTTCTTTGCTTTTATCTGACTGGTTCCTAACAGAAGACATAAGAACATGAAAAGGAGTCATTAAATGTATTTAAGGTGTTACCAGAAAACAAAATACTATGAAACATGGTTATACTTTCTATAGGCATAGGTTTCCACTAAAATCTTGATTTTCATAACTTCCAAAGTCTTCCGGAATGAAATGACCCTGAGTCATCTTGCATGTGATCATAAAAAAATAAAAGATGTATTATTTATTTCCTGACACAGTACTGTATCTTTCAAACACAGGTTTTTGAGAAATCAGAGGTTTGCACTTTATGCAAGATTTTCTGTTTTTCTTTTTGCCAGATAAGTCAGAATTGCCAATGAATGGAATATTCTTACAGATATATATACAAGGGAGATTAATGACTATATTTGCTACTTAAACAAGTCTCTTTCTTTACAGAGTATACATATATTGTGCTTACAAAGAGTGTATTTTAAACTGGTTTTTTTTTCTTTCCTTCTAGGACATGGAAGAAAACTTTGAACAAATCCAACTCCAGGATAAGCAAAACCAAAATGTCTTAGAAAAAAAACATAACAGAAAGGTATCCATCCTTATTGTTATTCCTTTTTCCATTTTCTTCTTATGTCTGTGCATTTCAAATTATTGTATTATTATGGTAGCTCTGGAAATCAAGTTATTTGAGAGTCAATTCAGAGAGCTGGTCTACTGTTTGTTAAAAGTTTATATGGGAAAACAGAATCACTAAGAAAATAAATGAGCTTTTCTGACCATTTGAGGGAGACTCTCCTTAAGATTATTCCTACATAGTAATCAATCCCTTCCTACTCCTCTTTATATCAAAGTGTATTAGTAGTGCATGGGAACTCATATTTATTAAAAGTTTAAGTGAAGTCAAGCCAGGCTGCTAAGTTTTAAACATTTTGTTATAAAAGACTGTTCTCTATAGTGCTTTTTTAAATTATAGAAGGAGATAGGAATTGAGTGGAGATGCACATAAGATATCAGGAAGGTTTCTGACCATAAGATTATTGTGGACTATAAGTCTTCTGTGAAATATTGCATGAAAGAAGTACAGTACTCAACTTCTAGCACTGGTTGAGAACCAGCTGTAAGAACCATGGCTGTGTAATACAAGGATTTGAATGAAATTATTATCAAAGACACTCTTCCTTCAAATCAAAAGTGGATGCAATCATTTCAAAATATCACTAAAATAAAATAATCTATATCTAAGGAAGTCTATTTTTGTCCAGCTTGTTCAACTTTGATCTTCTTAAATAGAAGAATATTTTCAATATTTTCAATAGAAGAATAATTTTCAAATTTGTAGTTCCATATAAACTGTGTACTTTTAATTAAATGTTTTTATTTCATGAGCTAAATTAATGACATGTGTGAATTCTCTTTAGGGAGGAGTAAAGTTTGAAATTAATTTAGATGTTTGTGTTCCTGAAGAAGACAGCATTCAAGAAGCAGAGGTACATTGTAATTATATTCAAAGAATTTACAATAGTTATCTGAAACTATGGCAGCTCCATAATCTAAGATTTGTTTCCATTACCATCATCCTCTACCTTTGCTATCATTATAACAATATATATGTATGTATGTTATATATATAAGCCTACATATAAACTTCCTCCTGAGGATTTGTTGACATCTTGCACATATCTGAACTTCTTCAAGAGGATAATTGCTTAGAAGAAAATTGGGTGATAAGTGGGTCAATCATGGTTAAAGATGAAGGATTGCAGGTATTTATATTTCATAAATTGGACTTGAGAGGAAGAACTTATGTCAAAATGGAGTTAGTCTGCAAATGCTGAATTTGATTTGTAAGTTGTTTTGGAACATTTCTGTTTCTTTTTACTGGTATTGTATCACAAAGCAAGAATAACATTGATAGGAAGCAGCTGTTTTGTATAAAAAGTAGAGGAGAGACTACAGACAACATTAGGGGATTTCATTTATTGGAATGACATTTGTGGCTGATCATGTAATAGCTACCTATTAAGTTTTGTATTAGTATATTAATTTAAAAAATATTTCTAACAGTAACATAGAAAATATATTATATTTTTAGTATGTGTATTTTTAATTTATAAAGCACTACTTTGTCATTCTGTTTTTTCACATCTCTGCAGAGCCCCATGCAGCCCTCTGATTCCCAAATCACAATGTGACTCTTGAGTTCTGCTGCTTCACTTTTTGTTACACAATTTTCCTGTGTGTACGTGAGGTTGTCTGGCAAACAGTAAAATGAGGAGTGATTAGTTATTGTACCATATTTGTTTTCTGTTTCCAGAGTAACCTATGTTTTTTTGCAGATACTAGATAAACTCAGTGAGACTTTAAGTTTTGTGGATGGTGAGAATCTTAAGGAGAAATTGGTGGAAGTTCATGAAAATCATATGGACAGAGCTTTGGAAGAACTGTCTGGACACCAAACAGGTATTTCTTGGGGAAATTCAATGCTGAATATTAATACTCAAATGTAATGAAAATTACATAGGAGTTAGGTAAATTCAGTAACTCCAGGCTATAGCAAGTTTATCTGATGAGCTCTCTCTTTATGTCACATAATATTATAATCACATTGAAATCTACTTTAAAAAAAAATTAAATAACTTTGCATCCTCTTTTTCTACCCCTTAAGAGCCTAATGACACAGAGGATACAAAAAACCCCAGAAAACATTGGCAAGCTGGAGCCCCTCAGACACTACTGAATTTTTTAGCTGATGCTGATGTCACATCTCTGTGTCCTACTATGGCTGAAGACGAACTTGGTAAGAAAGTTTTGGGTTTCAGTGAAAGTAGTGAGCTCCTAAAATTCAGCCAGATTGAACTCATCCATACCTGAATGTTCACATGATCTGGCATGCTTTTAGTTGCAGGACATCATAATAAGAGAGGTTATTGTACATGTTAAGCCACAGAATACATTCATCACTTTCCCCTCTATCATTGTAATCATGTTGTGCTGCTTTTACTTATTAAGGGTGCATTTTATGAATTACTCTGTAGCCCAGGTAAAAACAGCTAAAAATGTCAATCTATGCAACTAATCAACACTACTTTCTTGGGCTTGAGCTGATGACACACAAGAACGAGGGCAGTGAGTGTGGTGGAGTTCTGTTTTCCCCCTGCACACAGCGGTGGTGCTACCCAGGCACAAGTGCAGGCTCACCCAGGGGTGGCTGCAGTGACACTCCATTAAAAGCATTAAAAATGGTGTTAGACATTGTCCAGACTATTTTTTTCTCTGCAATATCAATCAGATCAAGTACTTATAAAAAATTCAGGAATTTTTTTTTTTCCATAAAGGAAAAATATATATATAGGTTCCAGAATTAAAAAAAGGGAAGAAATCTGTGTTAAGACTAGGAAGTCTGACTGACAAAAGACAATGCCAAGCTACAGTCATGCTTTAGTGACCCGAGAACCTTTCTGTTCTTCAGCGGACCATGCTATTCTGCCTGAAGACATCCCAGAAAGCAGGAAGCAGTGGAAACAAACACCACCAGAGACTCTCCTGAACATCTTAGCAGAAGCAGAGCTGTCTAATGATTCCTTTACCTGTCTTGAAGAAGAAATAGGTAGGATGTTTTTTACTGTAAATTCTGCATGTCCTTCTTTAGTGTATTATTTCTTCTACGATTGGCAAGGGGGTCTATGATGAAAACTAACATCTTCAAGCAGTTGGCAAACTAGAAAAACCTGGGCAGAGCCTGTGCCCTGTCCTGAAGCATTGAAGGACCTCTTTCAGGATGTTGCTGTTTTTCAATAGCAGGGAAAAGGGCAAGCCCTACTTACTGTCTGTTACTTTCACGTGTTTGTTTGCTTAGGTAGTCAGAGGTAAGTTGGCAGGTGCCATAAACCTGGATCTAGCCCCTGCAGCTGTTGAGGCTGAAGAACCCCGTAAAAAACATTTATACAAATGTTGTTTCTGTAAATTGTAGAGGTGACTTACTTTACAACATGGTCCATGCTGACACTGAAATGGATTCAGACTCACTTATACTGCAGAGCACTTTTCTAAAGTAAGAGACTGTTTTAAAAATTACATTTACTTGTCATCCAAATTCTTGGCTATAAGGCCAGAGTATTTTCCACAGAAAGAAGATGTATATGTAACTGGAGATTGTGGGTTTATGCACAGTTGCCAATCTACTGAATGTATAATTGGATGACCGGACTTCTGAGCAAGTAAATTGTGCATGCCAAGTTTCAACAATTTTAATGTATTGTCAGAAATATCTTTCATTTGCAACTGTGCAGTCAGCCCTTTCCTGCTAATTATAGCTCACAAACATTTTATCTCATAGCACAACAAGCTCTTTTAAAACTGCCCCATCTTGGGGGAAAAAACAGCTAATTGTGCTAGCTATATCCCTCTCTTAAGACTAGCTTTATTGCTTACACATTAAAAAAAAAACCACGCCAAGATAAAATGCAAACCACTTCTCACTGTTAGCAGTTCACAGGGTTAAAGAAGAGTAAGTCACATGGGTATTCTAATTGCTGTTGTTTTTATCCATTACATTTATTCAAAAATGGCACTCAATACCCAGTTCTGCCCTTTCACTCACGCTGACATTGTGGAGCACAGTGTTACCCAAACAGACAGATTTCTGTTGCATCACCTTTTAGTCTTTATGCTAAAGTAACAACTCTTAGCATTGTTCTCACACCTTCAGGTCAGGTTTGCCCTTCAAGTCTTTGTGGAAGGAAGCATTTTTAGGTAACCCTAGTTACATCCAAGTAGTAATTTTCAGATTTTCCCAAACACTAGTCCCCTAAGTTTTCCACTGAAAAGAAAGATCCCTATATTGTGAACTTAAACGTAATAACACCAGATTGCCTTTCTTAAGTCCCTTGCTTATGGTCTACAAACCCACTAGGTTCCATGAATCAGAAGTTACAAACCACTGACTAAAACTTGTGATCAACAGAAGCATGGTATTTACATTGTTGCGATTTGAACAACAACAAAACAATTCAACCATTTACTTATTTGCTATTACTTTACACACTTTTACAGTTTTCTATTACACAACTGAAGGAAAGTTACTTTTCCTTTCCAGAAGGGAAGTTAACTCTGTTGCCTCCAAAAGAAAACAAGAAAGATGATTCAGAAACGTGCCCTGCTGTTCCTGTTGATGAAGGCAGACTTGAACCAAGATCAGATGATGAAGACACGTAAGTCAAGCACATCAGAAGAAAAATCCACACAACTGAACAGTTTTCATGAAATGGCAGCTTGCATTGCCTAAACCTTTTTTGGGTGTTATTTAAAATTAATAAATGAAAAAGTTTACTTACACAGTCTGCTAATTTAACTTTTAATTCTGTAATTTAATATGCCAGAGCCAATGCTGTCATTAAAAATTACATTATGCAAAAATATTAATTATTAATGGCTTTGCAGCTCCTTTCTCTTGCTTTCTAAGTACAGGTAAATAATCTCACAAGGAGAGAAGAAACAGTTCCTATAATATGTGTGTTGCATGTATATTCTTTATAAAGTGTTTTAAAAAAATCTAAAACACCTTGAAAGGAGAAAGCTTTGTAACAAAGTTATATTTACTTAATATAATTATTTTGTTTTACTTTGCAGAAATTTTGAAGATTCTGAAGATGAACTCAGACATGAGCTGGAGGAATCTCTGGAAAAATTGGCAGGTTCTCCAGCAGAGAGAACCACGGAGTCTCCCATCTTTTCAATAAATAAAGGTCAAACAGATGAAGAAAAGATGAGTTTACCTCACAAACTACTTGGAAAATCTGATGATGATGTAGAAAATACTCATGGCTAATTTAGTGTTCACTACACATCATGAAAAAGGCAAGTAGGAAGCAGGAGCTACTTAGAACAGCAGGGTTACTTTTTAACAAAATTTTAAGTTGCTTGAAATTTCAGCCACATCAGTAACATAATTTAAGGATAGCTGACATTAAATGCCAAGTAAAAAAACTGCTTTTCAACAGCATTAAACACTCAAATAAAATGGATAGAAGGCTGTTATTTTGTTTAAAAGGAAAAAAAAATCAGTCATTGAAAAATCCTCATCCAGACTGAAATGCACTTTCAACTATTATTCTAAACTACCTGGACATCTCTGACAACTCTTGTTTGAGCAAATTTCTGATCGCATACTCGGTTTAACCATTTTTATATCATGTAAGAAAGACTCCTAGTTTGTATATTTTATTTCCCTAACTCAATCAACTCCTAGTTTTAAGAATATCTTCCATCTTTTCATAATCTCTTTGTACTGCCAGTAGAGTTTTGTAATCCACAGTT
Organism: Myiozetetes cayanensis; assembly: GCF_022539395.1. NCBI lineage: Eukaryota > Metazoa > Chordata > Aves > Passeriformes > Tyrannidae > Myiozetetes > Myiozetetes cayanensis. The sequence goes on along the minus strand of NW_026087742.1, from coordinate 62,122,668 downwards.
TCATTTACAAAGTACTGACCCTACACAGTATCATCAGCTGCTCAGCAGTTTAATATAGTAGCCGTAAAAGGGTTTATTAGCACCCTGAGTTCCAGACAGGCTGGTCTTCTTCCCTGCCAGCTCATCTTTTGGCACTTGGGCACAACCTGCTCCTACACCTTTAGGATTTCCTTCTTGAAGATTCAAGTCCAGCCTTCCTGGACTCTTTTGCCCTTCAGGACTACTGCCCTGACTGTGTCAAACAGCCTCCTAAAGAGGCCAAGGTCTGCCCTCCAGAAGTCCAAGGTGGCAGTTCTGCTGACTCTGTTCCTTATCTGAGAATTTAAAACTTTATCATTTCATAATCACTGTGCCAAAAATGGTCTCTAATTATCACATCACCCACCAGTCCTTCTCTGTTCACAAACAGGAGGTCCAGTGAGGCACCGTCCCTGGTTGGCTCACTGACCAGCTCAGTCAAGAAGCTGTCTTCCACACAGCTCAGGAACCTCCTAGACAATCTCTTCTCTGCTGTACTATATATATAGCACAAATCTGCTTAGTTGAAGTTTTGCACTTCTCTTAGCTTGCTAAAATATAAAATATTGCTTTGATGGCTAAAAAAAGGGCGTTTTTTCCACATTCATACAAAAGCAGATGTCAAATTCTCGAACATATGGTTTGTACTGTTCTCAGTTTTATAATAAGCAGTCACTTAGAGCTTTAACATTCATGTTTGCATAGCTTTTAATGATACCCTCTAATCTAGACCTTTCTATTCCCTAGGAACAGAAAACCTTTCAGCTGAGTAGGGTTGGAAAAATACCACTAAATTGTTATACCATGAAAGGACATGAGGAAATACCTAATATAAGGATCACAGAAAAGTGCAATTATTACTTATAAAAAGCATTCTACTAAATGCTTATCCTAAAGGAATCACTGTAGGTAAAAATCTTCAGAACTGCAATTAAAATCCTATGTAACAGAATTCTGCCACACAACAGGGAAGATCAAATTGAAAATGTGCTACAGATTCTGGGGAAAAAATTTACCGGATAGAAAGGGTATAAAACAAAAGTGTGGGCTTCAAAAAGTGTAACTGCGGCTGGAGAGCCATAAAATGGGTGAAGACTGAAAGTATTCAATAAATAAAAGAGCTTCCTGATAATAGTTCTTTTACCAAAGCAATATCATGATTTGTGAATCCAGAGGGTTTTGAAGTGCACCACACTGTGATGAAGTCAACACAGAAGTATTTCTTTCCCAGTAGAAAAAAAATCTGCTACAGACAGCAGATAGCCTGGCAGAAAGAAAAAAAAACTCTTTATTGAATGGGACCAAGGGATCATAGATTAGATATATTTACAGGTGCCACACAGTCAAATACAAAAAGTTAATTTTAGTCATATAAATTTTTATTTATATACATTTATTTAAATAATGGCTCCACAGATAACAGGAACGTGAATTCAAAATGCTGGTTCGAAAACCTGCGCACAGAGCGACGAGCGTTTTCTCTGATCTCCAATCTTTTTTCAGGAGACAAGGAGAGGATATAGGCCATCGTCTCGGCATAACTGTCCTCGTCGTCTGCTAGGAAGCCTGTAACATGTCCTTCATAGGGTACCACAATGTCTAATTTGGGGCCTCCAGAGTTGTGAGCCAGGATAACTGTGCCAGCTGCCATGCATTCAACTACTCCTGTAAAAGATACAAAACATGATGATAGGAATGGGCACATCATGTACTTTGGCTCTCTATAAAATACTGGAAAGTTAAACAGCAGTAAAACTCACCCAGGACTGTAAGTTACTACAGACTTCCATTCTAGCTAAGTTGGAAAAATACAGTGAAAATGCTCTCATAAGAAACACAAATTTAAGTTTTTCAGTTCTAAGGACTGAAACAAGTCTCTCCTAAACACATAAAATTGAAATTAGAAATCAAATATTACTGGTTAAGTTGTGGTTATTATAATACATCTGATTTACCTGAGACAGATTCTATCACCATTATATATGGGGGGGGAAAACTCTAGATATTGAAATAAATGTAAAGATAAACATCTTAGGTAGCTTTGTGACAGAACACTATGTAATTAATTCTGTGACAGAACACTGCAACACTGGTTTTATGGTATGGTGACAGCTGCAAAAAAAATTAAAGTTAGAGCTAAATGTGACTATTTATTTTTTCATTCACACCGAAGATTTTAAACATATTGAAAGATACTGAGAAAGAAGCCAACTATGCACATTTCAATCAGATAATACTCAGAAGTTCGGTATTTTGCAGATTAACAAATCTTACAGCTTTTGACAACTCAGCAAGACACTAGTAAAAATTGTTTTCGCTACATCTGTACTTCTGATGGAAGGCATTTTAATGAAATGGGAATCAGTAAGCTTTTCTCAGCCAAATGCAGTGGTGTAGTAAGAGCACATAATGTCTGTAACAATTTAATTATCCTTCATGGTTCAAGAACAGAACTCAGAAATCACTTTAATTGCTGATTCTACTCAGTTCTGATTTGATTTTTGTAAGTTTCCTCAGCTCAAACACTGACTACTATAAATAATGCTCTAGAGTTCTGGAAGATGTTTTTTGCAGGCAAAAAGCTCTTGAGATGAAGGTGACATAATGCTCAAATTCAAAATCACAGCGTGATTGTGTCACTGTTTTTATAAATTTAACTAAACAGTTTTGTGGGAGGAAAAAAATATGAGAACATGTTATTTTGCTTCTGGGAAACACCTCAGTGTACACTTTTTATACCACGTTTCTACAGACCATTAACTACTTCTCCTGATACTTAAATTGTACCCTGATAGGCTGAAGACACTGCCTGCAGTTTAGTCACATTATAGCCAAGTATGGCATCCATATGCTTGGTTGCTAACTTAGCCTCTTGTAGACTTATGCCAGATGGGCAATCTCTCAAGGTCAGGACTCAACTAATCCAAACAAACTGAGCCCCATACCTAAATTCTGTACGAAAGCACATTGCAAAACGGCACCCAGCTCCTCTTTGGCATTCTGCTGCATGCTGCCCTGATTGATTTAAGGACTTGATTTATTTGCCTCAGCACAGGTGCATAGTGCAATGAGATGGCCCGGGGTACCTGGTGGCATCTGCACGGGGCTCATTTATAACAGACAAGATCTGTGGGAGACTCACACCTTTGAAACAGCAGCTTGAGCTCCATGACATACACTGGACATTTCAAACAGCATTTGAGGGAGGTGAAATATGACCAAAATCTCTACACATGGACATCTACACATGAACTGTGTCTAAGCTCCTCCTGCAGTCTGTGGAGAACAATCTAAGCTGCTTAATCAGAAGTACCTGCTGCCTTTTGAGGCTCTGGATGGCAAACCTAACACAGGGACCATGGGGTGACCCATGACCTTGCAGGGCGACAGCTGGAGGTCAGCAAGACATCCTGGGCAGCACACATGGGACTAGCTGTCTGTTTAGGTGACCAGGGGATGCCCAGGATTAACAGCCTACAACTACAGCACTTCAGCTTGCACTACAGTAGCACCTAGTGGCTAGACATCTGCATTGGTCCTGTAGGCTTTACTGCAGCTACAGTGGCTCCAATGGGAATGGGAGCTGGACACCTGCTTGGCACGCAGACCTCTATGCCTATACACCGAGGGACAAACGGCTGAACTGAGGAAAGGCACTGACCGATCCCGAAGTGCTCATTCCACATTGTGTGCAGGCCGATGGTGGCCTCGGCCAGGTGTCTCTTGAGCTCCTCGAAGGGAATGTTTATCCTGAACGTCACATCGTTACCAACTCCCAGCTCTTCGCAAAGACGTTTCAGGTTATTTACACGCTCTTCATCTTGCTGGTTACGGCAGCCTCCAATTAAGATCAGCTTCAGTGACGGCTGCTGCCCCACTCGCTTCTCTTTCAGCAGTTTAGCGAAGGCTCTGATTTGCAAAGGGTGATCTTTCTCAGGCCTGAACTGGCTGACAGAAACAATGGAATATTCACTGGTGCTCTTTTCCACTTCCAGTGGAATATCCAGGAAAGTCTGGACATCGCACGGTGGATACACAACACTAGTGCAAGCCCCAGCTCTCCAGAGGGAAAGGATGTGATTTAGTGTCCAAGAGGAATTAACCATTACCACATCACTGCAAGAACCAACCAACCCGTACATGAAAGCAAAGAAGTAGTAGTAGACAAGCTTAAATTTGCTGAAGAAAGGGCTGTTTGTAATGAAGGCTGCGTTGTTAAACCTGGTATCCTGATTCCTAACGACAGAAAGCATATCGGTGCTGATAGTGGGATAATGGACGTAGCATCCAACGCGACAACCTCCTAAATATTTAAAGAGGGGAAGTGTGAAGGCATAACCCATTGAGTCAATATAAATATCAGGAACACACTTTAGAAGAGCTTCCCAGCCAAGGAACACTGATCCTAAACTTTGTCCCAGCAAAGTGAAGTGAGGATAAAGAGAAGCTTCCACAAGGTAGCGTTTTTTTAGGAATACAAACTTCACTGGATGAATTAATTTAATGTTGAATCTTCTGAAAGCACCTTCTACTATTTCTTCTCCAGTGGCATCTCTGTCACCAGTGTAAACAACACACGTTACATTTCCATACCTGTAAGAGCGGAGAAAAAGAATTTCATACATTCTTCTCTTCAAATTTTGTAACAAGAAACTAAAATATTATCCGTTCAGAATTATTCAAGAAGAATGTGAGAACAAATGTCTGACAAAGCTATGAAATTACTTTAATTAAATTATACTTTTCCTAATACTTCCATATTTTTTTTCCTGATTTGCAGAAAAGCATATGGCTGGAGACTTGGGGAATATTATTTTGGAGTAAAAGGAGCTCAGTATTATTCTACAGATATAAGAACACCCTGCCCTACAGATGTCTGTTTATTGCATAGCAGGAGCAAAATGCAGGCAACTGTGCAAATCAGGGGATGTGCCAATGTTAAATTCACTTCAGATATTAACTTGGTTTTGCCTCCTGCACCAAGAGGCAAGTATCAAGATTATCAGTTATCTACCGATGAGTTATGGCTATTCAAAGTTCCATACCAGAGGTGGAAAACTGAGGAGGAAGGAGGGGTTCTCTCAAGGAGATACAGAAAAAAGTGAGAGATGCCACAGCAGAAAAGATCAAAATCTGGGTAAAGGGATGAAGTGGAATGGTGCAACCACATGGAACTCAGACATAAAATAAAATGTAGGACTGGTAGATTAAAATGCGTAAGTAATACAATCAGAAACTAAGAATGAAATACGATGTTTGATAAATGTATATGCTTACTTTTTCTGGAGTGTTCTTATAGCACACCACAAGACTCTCTCCCCTCCACCTCCCGCATTGCAATACGGGTGAAAAAAAGCCACCAGCAATGGCCGCTTCCCATCTCTTCCTGCTGAGTTTAACTGCTCTTTCCTTTGTTGTATCCAGAGCCGTATTCCCCACAGCAGTACCACCAAGCAGATGCACAAAATTCCACTTAGAAATAATGCAGGAATTAACAATGAGCACAGCAATCTGAAACAAGCCAAAAATTTAAAAATACATAACTGCTTTAAAGAAATACTATGTAGGAAGTTGAGGAAGAAGGTCTTACAGGGAGAGCTACAGGAGTTCAACAAATTCTTGAGTTCTTCTAATGACGGAAATCATCAATATCTGTGTATCATTTCAACAATTACAGAAATACTACTTACAGAAATTACTACTCTACATAGTTTAGCTAGAGATCACTTTTTTCCCCTCCTGTTACCTTGCAATCATTTATTATTGTTTACTGTTTACATATACCTGTGTCTATCTCCATGTGCTCTACACACTAAAAGCTGAAGCTGCATGCCCTCAGCAATCGGGCAATACACAACTAGCTGAGTGATTTCCAAATAGATTTACTGCAAGAGTTTTATTCAGTCCAAGTTCCCGTTCGGCCTGCCTTATTGTTGCTTTGGTGCCAATTTACTGGGGCCAGCCATTTCCCACTGCAGCCTCATGTGCCATTCCCCTGAGATGTGAAGAGCTATGTCAGCTCTCCAGAGAAGCTCCGTGCAGTTTCTCTGAGTGAGAGACCCGTTCCCTGCGGCCTCTGAGACACTGACGGGAGTATTCCCTTCGCTCTCCACAGCCTCTCGCCTCTCCTAACCCACTGACGGGCTGGGAGAAACTCCTGTTTCTCACAGGAGTGTCTTCCTGGCCCCCCTGGGCCTCACAGGGACAGCTCCTGGTTCCTCCTGCTGGGCTACGCCTTATGATAAAGCAGCGTTTACTCGGCGCCAAAGGAGTTGCCCACGGCGACCCACGCGTCACGACTGACACGTCGGGAAACACTTCCATTCCCGGCCGGGAGCAGCGGAAAAGCACATTAACCCATCGGGGGCCGGCGGCACGGCGAGGAGCCGGGCGCCATCCATCCCGCCTCGCTCTGCCCGGGCGGGCTCGGGGGGATGCGGGAGCGGGGCCGGGAAGGGGCCGCCTCCTCCCTTCCCTCTCCGCTGCCAGGACGCGCCGCCCCCGCGCCCCGGTACCTGATGAGCCCACACAGGCACAACCCTCCCGCCACCATCTTGGACAGCGCTGCGCCGCCTTCCCGACGGAAAGGGCGGCTCCCGGCCGGCAGGGGAGGGACCAGCCTGGCAGCGGCTCCCGGATGGCACCGCCCACGGAGGGGCGGGAGCGATCCCGTCGCTGACACCGCCGCCTTTTCCTTGCGTTCCTGCAGTTCTTCTGGCTTCTCCTTCTCCGCCTCTACTTCCTTTTCCTTTTCCTACTGCTCCTTCTGATCCCCACTGCCGCGCCCCGGCGAGCACAGAGCCCCGTACCCCCGTGAGAGAAGCGAGGTGCAGTAGGTTGTTGGGAGCGCTGCATAAACCGCCTTCCCGGGAATGTCAGTAGAGAGCGGAAAGCAGCACAGCACTGACATAGCTCAGTCAGACACAACACGTGCCGCTCAATGCAATACAATGGCTTCCTTCAATCCTGCGGGGAGGATGGAAGGGAGAGGATGGTAAGGAGGCAGAGGCCTCCCGGGGACAGGTTTGTTGTTTTTTTTTTCTGCAATCCACCACATTCAGGTTTTGCCCTTTCTTCAGCCAGGAGAGGATGGTGCTCCATGTCCTGGCTTCCAGCCTAGCCTTAACCTCCTGATTGTAAGTGAATCCCTCTTTACAGTGAGGGATCTCTGTGCAACCTTGTGCAAGTTATCGCTGTGAGGCCGAGGGCAGGATGTCCAGCACACCCTGTGCCTGGCACTGTCTCTAAAGGGATCCCATGAACACACCCACTGGGGAGTTTCCACTGGAAGATGTCCAGGTTGTCTCTGGCTAATATGTTTTGTCTCCTGTTTTGTCGCGATTGGAGAACATATGCACAGACCAGAGGATTAGTGTAGTGATAAGACTGCACAGGGCTGTTTTTTAAAATGCTACTAGTGATGTGTTAGTCTACATCAAGACTATGTATTTCTAAAAAGGCCTTCTTAGAACAACGTAAGGAACTCGTCCGGCTCCCGGATACTGGGAATCATTGAGTGAAACTAGCAGACTCTGTAGGTCAGGAGGGGCTTAGGCAGAGCTGTCCAAAATATTTCTGATCTCCTGTCACATTGCTGAATGCTTTTTTCCCCACCACATTCTCCATTTTAAAATCAAAAAATGCTTTTTGTGGCAAATTTGATCCAGATAACTCATTCTCCAGTCTCTTGCAGAGTTGAGGTTGTCCAAAATTTGAGGGGATTTTAAACCCTGTTTCTTTGAACAACACTTTTTCAGAACCTGTGATCTTTCAGCCTCTTTGAGGTCAGCATGATCCATTTCATATCTTAGCCACCTGTGCATTTAGAGGTCTTGAAGGTCTTAGGGATTTTTGTGAATGTTATCCTGCGTCTTCCTAATCAGAAGAATGCTGGTTGGAAAGTGCTGAATCATTAGTTCATGCAGCCATTGCTACAGCCTGAAGCGGAGAGACAAAGTCTCTACTGTAGTGGGAGAAGAGTTCAGCTTAGGTAGTGGTTATTTGGTTCTGACTTGCCTGGATTGAGTTTTCTGCTTTGAAGGACTCACCACGTGGGAGTGAAACTGGAAACATGTCAAACCATCAAAGTTTTATTGGTTATTTTACTGGTGGTTTTATTTAAATATTTTGACTATCCTAAATACCAGTGACTGTAGTTTTTACCAGAGCATCTCTACATTTATGTAAGCAGGTAAATTGGAAGAGTTCTGTTGGGAGGTCCAGTGAGCATGGCCTTATATTTCGTTTCTGAACCAACAGCTCTCAGGAGGGTGCCACAGGCATTGTTTTCTCTTTCTTAATCTTTTTGCTATTCCCTGACTGAGCCGTTCTTTGAAAAGTCTGTGGTGTGTTTACAGAAGCGATTTCTGTGGATTCACATCTCTCAACTCAAGACACCTCTCTTGTAATGTCAGCATTTGAAGATTATTGTCTGGGTTCAGAGAAGAGGCAAGTTCCTCCAGGGAACAAGAAGTCCAGTCTATTAGAGATGATGAAATTTGTGTTTCTTCCCATGGACTTGAAAAGGAGCTCATGGTCACTCCTTTGGAAGGTATGAAACTTAGAAACTGAGTGTCTTTATGAAGCTGAAGGACCACAGGTTAGCAATGGTTTAATTAAGATGAGACTTAAATAATAATAGTGAAGAGTTCCAGGAAGCAAGATGACTAATGAGGGAGCACCTGCCTATTTGGCTCTTGAATTTCACTTCCATGTTGTAGGGAGAAATCTGCATGATGGTGAGAGTTTCAAATAGTTTTCTCAGTTCTAATAATTTATAGTTGATAGAATCACAGAATGGTTGAGCTTGGGTGAAATTGATTGGGTGGATGGACTGATGGACAGATGGATGCAGCCAGAGAGTTGTGGTCAGTGGCTCAATGTCTGGGTGCTGCACCTGGGTCCATGCAATCCCAAGCACGAATACAGACTGGGAGAAGAACTCATTGAGAGCAGCCCTGCAGATTCTCGAGGGTTCTCATGCATGAAAAGCTGGGCATGACCCAGCAATGAGCACTTGCAGCCCAGAAGGCTAATTGCATCCCAATTGCATCAAAAACAGTGTGGCCAGCAAGTTGAGGGAGGTGATTCTGCCCTTCAGCTCTGCTCTGAGACCCCACCTGGAGTGCTGCATCCAGCTCTGGAGTCCTCAGCACACTTGTTGGAGCAGGTCCAGAGGAGGGCCACTAAGATGAGAGAGACCTAATTGCAGCCTTACAGTTCTCAAAGAGGGCTTGCAAAAAAGAGGGAGAGTGACTTTTTACACGGACAGATAGTGATAGGACAAGGGGCAACAGTTTAAAAGAGGAGAGATTTACATTAGATGTTAGGAAGAAATTCTTTACTGTGAGGATGATGAGGTACTGAACAGGCTGCCCAGAGAAGTTCTGGATTCCCCACCCCTGGAAGTGTTCAAGGCCAGGTTGAACAGAGCCTTGAGTCAACCTGATCTAATGGGTGCCAGCCTTGACCAGTCAGAGGGGTTGGAACTAAATGATCTTTAATGTCCCTTTCAACCCAAACCTTTCTATGATTCTATGACCTCTGGAATCCATTCTCCAGCCCCACTGCCCAAACTGAGTCATCTAGAGCTGTTGCTCAGGACAGAGTCCAGTTTTGAATACTTGCAAGAATGGACACTGCACAGCCTCTCTGAGTAACCTGTGCTTGGTCACCCTCACAGTGAAAAGTGTTTCCTGATGTTCAGAGGGAACCTTCTGTGTTTTGGTTTGTGTCCATTGCCTTTAGTCCTGTCACTGGGTACCACTGATAGATCTGGATCCATCCTTCATGTATTCATACCCATTGATGGGATCCCTCCTAGCCTTCTCTTCTCTAGGCTGAACAGCTCCCTCAGCTCCCTCAGCCTTTCGTTATAGAGGAGATGCTCCAGTCTCTTAATCATTTTAGTTTATTTTTTTCTTAGTCCCTCTAATGGTAATTAAAAGCAGATTTATTGTTTTTAACAGTTCTTTTGTTAACTTTTCATTAATCACAGGGTATCCAGCGTTGTGTACAGACTTACAGACTGCAAGGCTTACCTTTAGTGTGCAAATGTCCAACACAGACTAATTGAGCCATCGCCACTCAACGACTTCCCCACCTTAATGCCTGTGTGGCAGGTGATACTGTGAGCATACATTTAGGGTATTTGCAGTAACTTCAGCAAGAGGAGCGCTGAGCTCTCTGTGGTGTTCCCACCCCAGCAGTGAGAACACTATTCAAAACCTTGTCTGTAGAAAATTCCACGAGGCTGACATTCCAACGAAATTAAACTGGTCTTGCCATGTAGTTGGCTTTGTTGTCATCTTCCCAGAGATGTACCAAGCTTTTAATCTTTTGTTGCCTCTGTAGGCATTTTTGTCCTGTTTTAAGTGCTTTCCTTATTAATGTCCTTACTCTGAAAGAAAGCCCATGCAAACAGGCCTTCTGAAGTGAGTGGTATTCAGAATAAATAGCAGAATCCACTCACTTTGTGTTCTCCCCAAACCTATGAGACATTTGAGACAGTTTTGAAGAATACTTTTGTAGCTCTCATTCTTGGTGAGTACTCCATATGAGTACCTAGTAAGACAAAACCACTGGCAAGTAATAATAGAAAGAAACTGGATTAATATTGTCTAAGGATATTCATATGACAGTCATGTGGTCTTTTCTATTTTCTTGTACAGTCAGTTACTTTCTTTCAGAAACATTCACTGTGTAGCTCCAAGTCTCTTGCTCAGGGCTGCTGTCTTAGCTACCAAAATGCCTGGGACTGTTTTTAGCAGAAGGAATCTCAGGTCATTCATATACACAGTAAGTTTTTGATTTTTATACGTGTCTTGTGATAGTCTGCTAAATGTTACAGTACATTTATTCATTGCAGAGTAACAGAAGGCAGAAATAAAGTTATACCAGTTCTATGCTAAATATTTGTGAAGCAAAACCCAAGCATTGGAAATACATTGTGGCATTGATATATCTAGGGAAAAACACTAAAGGGTTAAGCTGGCCTTATTTTTTTTTTTTTTTTTTTTTGGCAGAAGCAATGAAGAATTAAATAGCTTGGATTTATGCATAATTTTTGCAGGAATGCCTATAAAGTATGTTTGTTTACATCATCAGGCAATTTAAGCAGGCTGAACCCATAGCTTTTGATTAACAGAAGATAATTTTCACACAAATTGTTGCAGTTTGGCAAGGACCATGTAGGAAAACAAATCAGTTCCACTGTTGGAGTTTAATCCTGTAGATCAGGCGAGTGTTTTAACCTTCCATGAACTCTTAATGTCTGCCACTTTTAGGGTGAGGGGAGGAAATGTTTTCAAGCAGCTTAGAGCACAGTCAGAAATGAGATGGCAAATGATGTATCCCTAGCGATAATATCACTGAGCTTGGAAAATAACATGTAGACTCACTTTAAATCTCAGCTTTTTCAGGTGGAATTTTGGAATTCTCAAGGAGCTGGTAATCATTTTGGGCTGTGATAGCAGACCCAAACCCTTCTTGCTTTTCATTCTTCCTTATGCAGATAGTAATATGTCTGGGACCATCTGTACCTAATTATGTGCATGAAGGGGACCATGAAGGACCACCTCTTTCACAGTCGTACCTTAACACCTGTTTAAATCAACTATGAAACTACTCAGGAAGCTGCAAAACTTCACTGAGAATTTTTTTACTGAGTGAGGTGCTTCCATCATCAAGTTTTAAGGGTTGTTCAAGGTGCATTTGTGCCCATTTGTGTGTGCCTCTCTGCCTGTTTCAGGAAGCAAGGGAGAGTGCTATTCGGAAGAAAATCCAAACTGCTTCACATGAAGCCAGGACGAGGCAGGATTTGCATTCTGTGCTCACGTCTGGCTCCTTGGCACTGCTTAAGAAAGAGAAAGGAACAAGAAACTGCCTGCAGAGCAGGACAGAAGGGAGTTAAAATTATTGGAGGAGACTGTTTGGCTAGTCCAGACATGCAGACACTGTGCCTTGTCACCTCCTCTAACTTATTTCTATTCTGAGGATGAGGAAAGCTTGAAAGGTCGATGATTTTCCCATGGGGCAGATTCAGTCAAAGATTCTCTTTTGGGTGGTAAACCAGGGCTGCTTAAAAGTAATTCCCTTCCACACTAGCTTTTCTTTCAGCAAGCAGAGGTACCAGGCAGGAATGATAAATGAACTGAGCCTGAATTTCCATGGCTTAACATCTGTGCTTTCCAGGAACTGAGGGCAGTAAATAAGTCTCAGAAGGTTACTCAGCAACTCTCAGGATGGTTACCGTCCTTTATACTGAGCTGCAGAATGCGCTGGTTTTGACTAAACATGTCCTTGGAAGAAATGTTCTTTGCCTAGAGAACAGACTGAGGTGAACTCTGGAAATGAGAGTATTGCTGAGAGCTCAAAAAAACCTATAATTTCAGAGTTAGTAGGCTTTTTTTTTTGTTTTTCCTTTTCTCACAGTTGCAGGGTCACAGGAACTCTTTCTTTAGGAGTCAAATGTCTTCAGTTTCCTCTGTGTCCTCATCCAAAAAACAAACACTGTGAGTTTGAGTCATGGTGAAGCAGTATGCTTGTCACAGGAAACAATCTGAGAAAACTCATCTGCATTTTTAACTAGGATTTTAACTGTGTATTTCAATCCAGGTGTTAAATATTTCAGATATAAATACTTGTAAACAGAAAGAGGTTTACACTGTACTGCCAGCAGCAGTAACAGTTTCCTGTGTTGGTAGTTTCGTCCCTGACTGTTACTTTAGGTCTGACATTTCCACCCGAATTCTTACCTGAATTGTTGTAGGCTGCTCATGTTATTTTATTTAATAGGGAGTTATTATTAAGAATTCCAGAAAAAGAAAGAAAGAAAGAAAGAAAGAAAGAAAGAAAGAAAGAAAAACGGCAGCAAATATATTTTCCTCTTAATTTTTTATTTCTCTTCTTAGTTCCTATAAGCCTCTGTGGTGAATCAGTATGACTCTATCAGGCAAACTCCACTTATTTTCATGATCACTTGAAGTATGTGTTTTCTACTGATAAAAACTGGCACCTCCCTGCCTTTGGGTCTGGCCTGAGAATTAGCTGTAAGTTCATGCCAGATATTAGACCTGGACATTGCAGTGCTGTATAGTTCTTAGCTTTGAAGAGCAAATAATTGACGGGATTTTTGTAGAAACACAACTAGTGACCAGTCACTAGTGGGGTTCCCCAGGGCTCCATCTTATGCCCTGTGCTCTGCAACATTTTCATAAATGACTTGGATGCAGGACTGGAAGGAATACTAAGCAAGTTTGCAGATGATACAAAACTGGGAGGAGCTGTTGAGTCACGCAAAGGCAGGGAGGCCCTGCAGAGAGATCTTGACAAATCAAAGGGCTGAGCAATCACCAACCACATGAAGTTCAATAAGGAGAAGTGCCAGATTCTGCAGCTGGGATGGGGCAACCCTGGATGTTTGTACAGACTGGGGAATGAGATGCTGGAAAACTGTGCCACAGAAAGGCACCTGGGGAGTCCTAATTGACAACAAGTTGAATATGTGTGAACAGCGCCCTGGCAGCCAGGAGGGCCAACTGTGTCCTGGGCGGCATCAGGCAAAGCATCTCCAGCTGGTCAAGAGAGGGAGTTGTCCCGCTCTGCTCTGCACTGGTTTGGCCTCACCTTGACTATTGTGTGCAGTTTTTCTAAAAAAGATATTAAGCTGTTAGAGAACATCCAAAGGAAGACAACAAAGATGGTGAAGGGCCTTGAGGGGAAGCTATCTGAGGAGTGGCTGAGGTCACTTGTTGTGTTCAGCCTGGAGAAGAGGAGACTGAGGGGAGACCTCATTGCAGTCCACAGCTTCCTTGTGAGGGAAGGAGGAGGGGCAGGCACTGATCTCTTCTCTGTGGTGACCAGTGACAGGACCTGAGGGAATGGCCTCAAGTTGTGTCAGGGGAGGTTTAGGTTGGATATTAGAAAAAGGTTCTTCACCCAGAGGGTGGTTGGGCACATGGAACAGGCTCCCCAGGGCAGTGGTCACAGCACCAAGCCTGACAGAATTCAAAAAGGGTTTGGATGATACTCTCAGGCACATGGTGTGATTCTTGGGAATGGTCCTGTGCAAGCCTAAGGGTTGGACTCGATGATCCTTTTGAGTCCCTTTCAACTCAGCATATTCTGTGATACATTACTTCTTGATCTCTGGCAGCTAGAAACAGCAAAACCTCTACTCCATGGGCCTGTAGTGTTCTCCTCAGAGGTTTCCCCCCTCCTTTCTTACCTGCTGTGGTAGAGTAGGTCAGCCAGAGAGCTAGCAGATCTTCATCCACCTCCACATTGGGAAAAAAAATGCATTTAAGGGCAGCACTGTATTTAGGGAGGCCCCTGCTGCTGCCCCTCCTGTTCCCTTCAGTCCCACCATGAGTACAGTGATGGCATATGATCAGAGACGCATGAGCAGTGCTCAGGTTTGTTCGCTCCTGGAAGGAGCTCATGCCTTGCCTTGGCAGTATGTGGTGGGTCCAAAAGGCCAAGGAGTAGAGGGCAGGTGAGAAGGGCCCTTGTGCCACCCTGGCTGGGCTGTGCCTGAGCCCTGTGACAGGGTCACCTGAGAGATTACACTCTCTGCAAGAGTGAGGTCACAGGGAGGGCCCTATCACCCTCATGCCTTTTTCTACCCACTAACTGCAACCAGTCCACAGAGAGAGGAGGGAAAAAGAAGTAAAAGAACCAAACAGATGATGTAGAAAGTGTAAACTCTTCTTCAAAGACAGACTTTAGCCTGTATCACCAAGAAAGCAGATAGGACTTTGCTCAGGGCTCTGTGTTGGAGGAGCCCAGGTGCTGTGGCGAGGAGTTCTGCTTTCAAGCTTACTTAGGGATTTTGGAATTCCTCTTCCCTTTGTGTATATAGGTGGCTCCTGCCAGAGTAAGATAGAAATAGCTGTTAAAAGAAACTGCCTTTAATATGTAACCTGCCCTAACAAAGGCAATATGTTTGTATTTTAGACATGGCATTTGTAATGCAAACACAAGATACTGGTTTGCCTTTTTTTTTTTCTTGAAATGAAGGTGGTTTCAGAGGCTGAGCAATTTGGCTTGGGATTAAACACTGACCGCAGAGCCAGAAATACAGGCATGAGAGTGTTCTTAAAACTAATAGTAAACGTAGAAGGCGTGGACTCTACAGTTGGGAACAGTTTAGAGGATGTCTATTATATATGGAGGTCATTTAAGACATAGGCTTGCATTTCTGATCTGTATAGGGGAAAATTTAATTGCAGGTTTGTTAGGGCATCTTGGGGTCTGCTATAAGCTTGCCTGCTACAGGGTAAATGACAGTGTACTTTGGGAAAAAATAATAATTTAAAAAATCAGTCTTCTCGTTTCTTTAAATCACGGTTCAGAGACTTATCACTCTTTCTTTTTCCCAAACAAGTGTAAGAGATATTTTTTAAATGCCACAAAAATACTAAGAAATTTACAAAATAAAAATCGAATCAAGACTTTAATTATTTCTTGTTTCTAAATATGGATAGCAAATGTTAGTTCACAAGTAATAGGTTTTTCTGTCTTCTCAAATTAGCCTTTTAAAATAGTTACTTTTGTACTATTACTCCTCAAGGTTATATTTGAAATATTGCAGTTAAAATGAGTAAAATATGGGTCCTTTTTCTCTGCATGGAATTCTAAAAAACTTTTGCTTGAACTTCAGAAGCCAAAAACAGCTCTGAGCAAGAGAAAATCATGGATGACATTAGAAAATTTAAGTACACAGAATTAAAATTACTGGTTTCACTGTGGCACTGCCTGACAAGTTCTGCCAGCCTTCTTAACCTGCTTGGTGAATGAGCATTAGTGGAAATCTTGACTTGAATTAATTCATGCAGGTTGCAATTGCTCTTTGCACTTAAACCTTGACCCACAAGGTGTGCCTTTTTCTGTGGTAATATGATCAACCTAATAGTTTCCAGGCCCTTGAAAACAAATTTCTGCAGTATAAACAGATAACAGAAATTATCATAATGAAACCAACACTGCTAAGAGCAGACAAAGTACCAAGTCCACATAATTTGCACTCATACAAAAAGCTGCGGAATGAAAAAAATCAGTACATGTTTTGGGGCCCTGTTACAAAGGAGGTGCTTCGTTGAGTTTTGCTGATTTCGAGCAAACAAACCTTTTTTAAATATTTAGAGAAGATTGAGTCTGCTTCCTGAAAAACTGAAGCCAAAGTCTGAGCTGATTGGATTTGAAATGAGGCCATCAACTCTTAAGCAATTTTATTCAGAGCGGGTGGGAATTTGATCCCTTGTATTTCAGATTTCTGTATGTTTTCCCTTCTTCTTACAATTTAAAAAACAATAATACTTATGGTCATGCTTCTTCATGTCTTTCAAGAATTGTGTATCCCATTCATGCTATAGAAACACTTGTGTGTCTGGTTGCTGTCAGTTTTCTTAGAACCATGGCCAAAGAGTTCTTTCTGATTTCATGGCTCAAAACTAAGAACATACATGTTTAAAGAGAGAGTTTTGTTGCCTCTCCATACAGAAAGGTATGGCCTTTTTTCATGTTCAGTAATAAGTATGTCAGTTAGTTTGGAGAAGTCAGGGACATAGTTATGTCCCATGAATATGACCAAGCTTCCACTGAACTTTCAAGCTGCAGCTGATTGATTCGTGTGGGAAATGTGAGGCTTGTGTTGCCTGTTGTAGGACTGCAAAACGATTGCTGAGCAAGTGCAGGGATTTATTTGAAGAAAAAGTGGATGCCTTTAGTAACCACTTCTCTTTTGGCTTAAAGAAGGCACTGACAGGGGAGAAATAATTGTTTCACACAAGAGCTGGGTGTTTCACGGGTTCCCTTTCAAGCAATGTTGTTAACAATTTCTTGATAACTGAGTTACCAGCACTGTTGTTTGTGATACTACTACAAGCTTTGCAAATACTTTGCTTTCCTGTCCCCACTTTTTTTTAACTTAATGCTCCATTTCCTGCAGTTGCATATGTAAAAACCAAAACCAATCTAACTCTGTTAAGGTGGGGGAAAATTTCAGACATTTTAGCTGACTGCATCCTGAAGACAAATTAAGAATAACTCCAAATACTGTCAAGTGGGAAATTACTCATGGTTAACCCTTATATCATTGTTTGTATGCCTCAGGATGGATTGTATTTTGGTAATTTAGAATGATGTCTGAGGAGAAGAGCAGAAAAATGATCAACATTCAAAGGCAGACTGGATTTTGAGAGTGTTGTATTAATACTAATACATCCCTCTTTGCATTGACACAAAGTGCACGTATCTGAACTGATTCCTCTTGTCTGTCTGTCAAATTGTCAAATTAAGAGTAAGGCTAACCTTTCTGTTGTGTTAAGAGAAGGAGATTTGGCAGAAAATAACCCCCGTGTGCTCCAGGTGGATCTCAGATGTCAGGCGCTTGGGGCGGGTGGGCTTAGATTCTGAGTGACGGCCAACTCAGCTCTAGAAAACAGAAATGCAGAGCCAATGCAGCACTGTAAGTCCTGTTGAGTTCAGTAAGAGCTGCCATGGTTACAGTTGCACAAATACTGCAATACACTGTAAGTCTGGTTGCGCCCAGTGAGCTCTCATGGCCAGGTTGGAAGTCTGGTTGTGTTCAGTAACTCTCATGGCCAAGCGGAAGATGATGTTGTTTACTGAGCAACAGAAATGCAGATCGTTATTGGATTGCTGGTGATAAATACATCATCTGCAGGAGCATGTGTGAATACATAAATAATGTATAAATAAATTAACAATACACATAATAATAACCTGTGACAAATACATTTAATTGCCAGATTACTATATAGTGCTAAAAGTATAGTCACAAGCACAACCTTGCTTTCCAAATTTCCCAAAGAAGCACTAGATATAGCTGAGTGTTCGAGTCTTACCCCATAGGCCTCCCTCTGGAGAATGAGATAGGTAGTACATCCCATCAAACATCCCAGGATACAAAAGCAGAATCTCTTCTAGACTCCTTCCCCACTTAAGCTACATTTATATTGTTTTCTTTAAGGGAGGGGAAAAAGGAAAAGTTAAAGTTGATATCATTTCATGTTTAGGTGTAGTCTGAGTGACTTTAATCATACATGTAAAGCATGTACAGGTTTCAGTTTGTTAGCATACACAAAGGCATGAAAAGTAATGTGTATTTTTGAGTTAAGCAAGCAAAAAAAAAAAAAAGTTCAGCTTTTGGTCACCATTTGGGCCATTCCTATGGCTTAGTTCCTGTTTTAAACAGAGCATGACCCCAACACCTCCGTGTAGCTGCACCCTTTTTTTCATGCCTCTCTTAAGGGTGGTACACCAAGCTTCTTCAGTGTTCCTGGTCCTAAGGTGTGCAGACAGTTTGTTCCTGGTGAACTGTAGCCAACTCATGCTCTCCTTCTTGTTGAACTTTGTTTTTCTTGGTTTTTATCCCACACAGATTAAAGCAATATGACCCTCTTACCTCCAGCTCCCCATTTTTTTCCCTGAATGAAACATCTCATCTTTCAAGGCATTGTTAACACTATTCTAAGATGCTTTCTTTGGGCAAGGAACCAGAGGGATTAGACGCAGGCCAGAACATCCTATAAAGCCAAGGATGAACCCAGGAAAATTAATTTAACTGAAAACAAGTATTTCTTTTGTGTTTATCATATAGTCTGATTGTAGCAGGTAATATGAAGGGGGAAACTTGAGTTTTACTAGCTCTTGAGGCTTTAAGTCAAAGGGATTTAATTTTATTGTAATGTTCTGTGTTTTCTGACATGAAAATGCAAACATCTTTGCCCAACACTAGCAGAGAGCTGTGAAGGCAGCAGGCGTATTTTCTATTTGTCGTCTGAATCTCATGCTACCAAGCCTGAGTGATTCTTCCTGGTGAAACTCCTAGGCTGTGCAAAATCTAGCCTTAAACCGGGGAATGGTACTGCTATCAGATGAGATGGGTAACACTGACTTTCCTATTTCAACCTTAACTAAAACACCCTCAATTTGCAGCTGCACAATTAGCCTCAGCTCCAAAGGGCAATTAATTTAGAGTATATACTTTAGGCATGGCCAGAAACTGAAATTTCTGTTCACTAAGAAAATCTAGAATTTGAAATTTCCGTTATTTGGAATTAGAACACAGAGCTCAATTTCTGAATATCTTTGTTTTGGGATGAGAGAATTGTTTTGTTTTAGAAAGACAAAGATTAGTTTTTAACTTTATATACATGTATTTAGTATTTAGATGTAGCTTTAGTACTTAAAGATATTGTACTTAATTTTTTCACATAAAATCAAATTGTATGATTTTCAATTGCTCGTTTCAAAATGAGTTTAAATCAGTAATTCCTGAAAGTATTTCACCTTTAACACAATTTGCATTTTCAGCACAGCGTTCAAGCTGAAGTCAGATGTAGCTCTAGTTGGTTTCACTGATAAACACAGATCAAGCACAGATACTTGACTCTTTGTAGTGACATTCTCTATACAAAGAGTAGCCATTTCTCAAAATGTGTTCAAAATAACCCTTTTTAAAAATTTAATATTATCACTGATCTTGTATATTAAGACGATGATACAAAATAGCGCTACAGCAATATTTTGAGTTTCACTTTGTTGTCAGAAGACCTTCTTTTTCCAAAGATGGTCCTTGACCTCTGGAATGAAGAACTGGATGGAGTGAGCAGAGCTGAGGATCCATCTTTGTGGAGAAGGTATGACAGAAAGACAAGCTAGCATGCTAATGTCCTGCATGGTGACTTTATGGACCACTGTCAATGTGGCAGGAGTGAGAGGGATGTACCTCTGCTTTTGGAAGTAAAAAGAATCTGACATTGTCCTCCCAGACAAGTGAAGTGTCTTTCATCTATCCCTTAGGTTTTCATGAGGTGACAGAGAGATGCTGACATTTTCACCCTCTGTGCAAACCTCTGCATAGGACTAAATCTGTGCTCTTTTTTGACAAGTCCAAGAGACTCTGATTAAATTTAAAACAATTATTTTAAGGTTTGCATGTGCACTGATGTCACTGCACAGCCAAGGAGTGTGTAAATTCCTAACACATCAATTATATTTTATAAATTCCCTGTATAGCTATTCTTAAGGTGTCCCTGTTCAGGGCTGCCTTCAGAAGTAGATTGCACTACTGTGGGCTTAGGGAACTGGAGATCCCACTTGGTGTTTTAGCACAGTGCTGTGCATTTTCTGTGGGCAATCTCAAAGAAATATATTCAGGCTTGGCTCAGGGCACTTCTAGTGATGGTACCTATTGTGAATGGCTGTCTAAATTAGATGTTCCTGTTTTTACCCATAGGATCTAAGGGGAAATTAATTTGCCAGAGAGCATATGTTTTTTTCCCCTTTACTTTCTGGCACTAATTGCTCCTTTAATTTTGTTGGTTCATTGTTTCTTAGTAAAGCTTGCTGATGGTAAAGAGGCACGTTTTAGAAAGTATAAATATTGTACTCACTCTTTTGTTTTCCCTCTTGAAACGAAGAATGAATGTTCTCATGCCCTGAGTGAGTGAAAGACCTTTAATCTAGGAGCCTTATCTAATTATGTACATTAACTAATTAGGCACATTTTCAGTGTTAGAAGGGACCACATTTAATCCCTGCAATTTCATAGAAGGAAATGGAGTAGCGTTGCCCTCTGTAGGAGCTGTGATTGTGCTCATGGCCACAAGGCGCTAATGCCTGTCTGGCTGGGCTGATTATGCACTTGCTTGCTGCACACAGGTCATGTTTGACTAGCTTGTGAAAGCAGCCTTGGCTGAGCCTGCTGCGACGCCGTGTGCAGAGATTAGCAGTGCCGAACGCAGTTTGGAAAGCACGAGGGATGCCAATTGGTGGGAAACATTTAAACTGGCAGGGAGAGCAGGTAGCTGAGTGCAGCGAGCAGTGTACACAAGGATCGCAGGTTACATTTGGGATTTTGTGATGAATGCCTAATGAGCACGTTGATTAGGCAGGCAGAACTCTTCAGGCTGTTGTAAATGTAGCTGAAGGAAGCGTGGCTGATAAGACACGGAATAACTGCTCTCGTAAAGCTTTCGTTTGGCACTGCAGTATTTAAAATCCAGAAAGATAATGGAGAGGAAACGGGACAGTAAAACGAAAAGGGAACTGTCCTACTTAGCTACTTTAAACGACAGAAACATAACCCTGGTGTCTATTCGCAAGCAGCAGGCAGCTCATGATGTGCCTGAACTACTGATTATTGGTGAAAAGTCCAAGATGGGATCTCCGGTAAAAGCAAGCAGTAACTTGCAGAAAGAAGAGAAACTTTTGCAGAGTTACTCCATGGGAATGCCAGAAGTCAATACAGTTGAAAGACAGGTCAGTGAGCTGGTGTGTGTGCATGTTGGGAGGGAAGTAGCGTTTCTGATCTGGAGAATTTAAAACAAAGCATGTTGGACGTGGGTTGTATATTAAAGGAGGTTAAACCTTCTTTATCTAAATTGTCTCGATCCCCAGCACGGATGCCAGCCCCATAACAAGCAGCACACAAATACAAAGTCCTCTGAAAGTAATCTTTGAAAGCACGTGTTAACGATGAGTTATGCGGTAGAAACTAATGAGCATTGTTTCAGCTCCACCTCTAATAATGCAGAGTGGTGATTCTTAGGAAGGAAACATAGTATTTCTCCTTTTGAACTGCAATTGCTTGAGTAGTTTGACAGAAGCTCGTACCAGTTTATTCTCTTAAATAACAGAAATTGAAGAAACATTAAAAGGTCCTTGTAGGTAAGTAGTTTATTTATGTCTACTAAGTGGGTGCTAGTGAAAGTTTGAGATAAATGTATCTGTGGCAACTTTTTTTAATTCAGTGTTGTATATAACTAGGGTATTTTTGTACATTAACTGCTGGGAAAAAGAGGCTTAGAAAGATCAGCGCTGATAAAAGCATGATGAAGTTTATTATTTTTAAAAGAGTCTTTGCTGTTTAAAAGGTATGTAAACTACAGTAATGTAGTTTGGGTCAGTGAATATTGGGAACATTCAAGGAAAAGAAACTCTCAGAAAAAATGTTGTGTTCTTTGAAACTGTGTGTGCTTAGCATGGCTTGAATAATTAGTGGCAGGACATACCAAATATACCTGAAGGCTTTTTCTGCCTCGAGTTATTTCTTGTATGCTAGAAAACAATCATGACAAAAATGACTTTGTTCTGCCAAAGGACCTCTTCTCTGTGTTCAATTCACTGGAATATATGTGTTGCTTTTACTGGAGCTGTGAAGAACATCACAGAGAGTTTTGCATTGTTTCAATTCTAAATTAGAAACATTGCATTTACAGCAAGGCTTTCCCCTTTCCCATAAAGCAAATGTGGTTTACATAACTCCCTTTAATTTAAAAGTACCTGTTAAGGCCTCTAAGGTTTGTTAAATCGCACCGCAAGTGTGATTTCAGTAAGACTATCTGTGACTGCCTAAATCTTGCCCCATCATCTGTACTGATCTGTACTGGTCCTAAATGGGGAATAACAGTCTCTTTGAAGAAGCATTAAGGTAATTAAATTGGTATTTTGTAAACAAAAGCCCCATAAAGGCTTCTTTGTAATAATATTTTCATTGAATCTTGATATCCAGGTTTAGAAGGTGCTCTTTCCCTCTTTTAAGACTCAGGAACTGTTTGAAAAATAACAAATTATGTTACAAGTAGTTACTAAAAATAGTAGCTACTGACATTTGTTAATCTCAGTTTGGGGAAAGAGGGAAGGAAGAACAACCAGTTAAGATCTAATACATTTAAAGAATATTAACTAATGAGATGAATGGACAAGTTGCACTGAAAATTAAGGAGGATGAGGACTGAATGTCTGTCCTCTCAGAAGTGCTGTTGTTGTAGGCACAAAATTGAAGACTTGTGACCTTTGATATTCTTGTGGTTGCTCTGCCCTCATTTTGTTATTCACTGCCTGCCTATAATAAACTGGGAAACATCTGAAGCATTTAATTAATAGAATGTGGCTTTTCAGTTGTGTGTTGCTGCCTGCCTGAATCCAAAGCCATGAATCAGAGGGTTATGAAAGAAGGAAGCAGAAAAGGTAAAGCACAGATAAAGATAAGATAATTCTTTGGTAGTTGTGTGCTCAAAGATGAGAGGGCAACAACCGGTTTCAGCCCACAGACATACAGGGAAAAGAGCAGCCTAAAACCTCTGGAGATAGTGTGTGAGAGGTTCAGTGAGCTCTGGTATTTATGAATGAGTGGGTGGGGAGAGGCAGAGGGGGAGGTGCTCTATGGGCTAGGCCCCATCTCCTCAGCGGCTGACTGCCTGGCATCATGGTGAGTAGTCTGGTGCTTGAATTTCAGGATGTGAAAGTTGGCATCCCTGCAGGCCAGATGCAGGAGGGCAGGAAAGCAGTGCCAGCCATGGGGGAAGAACCTTGCTGGGTGAGCAGAGGAGCAGCGTTGTGCCAGATCTTGGTATGGGTGATGCTCACATCAGGGAGTTGTGGGGTGCGCCTACCACGACCTCAACCTTGTACTGCAGAGGACAGGAGTGTTACACTGGCATTTTGGAGGTGGCTGCACCTCTTGGGAAGGGGAAATGGGTAGAGGGATGGCTTTCTTGATGACAAGCCGTCCCACAGGGTGACCCATGGAACACGGTGGAGGAGGCATCATGGAGACCCAGCCAAGGGTGGCTGGTGGCTGGGCCGTGAAGCCAAGGAGAGCACAAACTTTGTTGAGTTCACAGCCACAGAATTGCATCCATTCTCAAGATATTGGTCACCATATGTGTGTATGTGAGGGTCTCACCCAGTGCCGTGGTTTCCTCGTCTTTGGGATTTTCTCTGAGTTCAGTTGTTTTTCTCACATTTATTATGTATCCCTTCACAGCTCTGCTTAACTGCTCCTAGACTTTGCACGTCTGAATGGGAATGTCCAAAAGAATAGCCCATGTTGGGGGACAGCGAAGCAGCCTGATGCTAGGCCTCTGAGGGCAGACCTCGATGCAGGGGGTTTGCCCCAGGAGCCACACAGACCATATGCAATGACTGCCTTTCCCATCAGACTTGTCACAAGCTCTAGATACTCTGACATCAGGGCTCGAGACTTGGTGCTTCCAATCCAGCAGCATCTCTCTGCCCCACCTCCATGCTTTCACAAGAAATTAGTCCAGCCCCAGGGCATATTCCCTTTGGATGTTCTCTTTCTTGCTGGCTGGAGGCAGTCAGAATGGAGAACATGAGCCTCTGCCTCTTCCAGCTGTCTCCAAGCCCTGCTGTGCTCCAGGACAGGCATGAGTACTACAGCCCCTGTCAGTGACATCAAGGGTTGTTCTTTATGTCTTGAAATCCTCATACTGGAAGTTGGGCTTCAGATGCCATATTCCTGCACATCAACAGTTTCAACTGCTACTCATCTCAGGTCTCATTCAGAGCTGTTTCCTGTAGATGCAAGTGTTTTCCAACCAGCTCCAGCACTTCCTTTAAAGCTCTTTCCATCTAGTGCTGCTTCTGCGTCAGTGGGTTTCTTGATTATTTTTTTCTATTTTTTTCCCATATTATTTGTATGAGCTGCTTTATGTTGAGATTCTTAGCTTTCAGACTAGAGCCTCACTCTGCTGTGCATTGTCAGTTGCAACTTTTACATGCAGAATGAGGGAGGGAAAGAATTGTCATCATTTCATGTTTCATTATTTACATGCTCTTTACACAGCTACTGTAAAATTATACCTGAGACTGGTAGAGCAAACAGACTTGGTGTACACCTGTCCTTAAAAGTAAGCAGGCTTCCTTTGGTGTGAGAGACAAAAGAGTAACTGTGGCCACTTCTTTCACATATTCCCCTCTGCATGCAGAGTCAGAAGCATTTCCATTATTATGTTGGTATTTCTCTCTAGGCAGAAACAAGCAGAAGGGGCAGTGCCTGGGAATCCCAGGCACCTTTTTTTTGGCATTTTCGGTAGTGATTGCTTCTCTGATCCTCTTGCAGATGGTGTCGGAGTATACAACCTCCTAGATGCCATTTTGTGTGGGTGTTAGCTGGTATCAGGAAACCCTCTTCTGAGACCCAGCTTGTGCCTAAGGAAAACTATGGGCACGTTTCCATATGCCTTGTCTTTGTGCCCTTACATGAATCTGCTGTTTTCCTCTGGTCTAGGAACACCCATCTTGCAAATACACACCTAGATGAATTTATGTGCCTTCAGTTTTGGTTTGGTTTGTTTTGTTTGTTTTTTTTTTTTTAAGCTGTTAAACAATACTAAAGGCTTTGTAAATACTTTATTTGTTCCTGTGCACATTTCTTGGTTTTGGGGGGAAATTCTTCAATGATTTTGCATTTGCATGTTTGGGGGGGGGGGGGTTAAGGGAAATAAGCTTTGTATTTTTCTTATATCCACATCTCCTCTCTATTTTTACCTTGTCATTTAAAAATTTATGTGCAAGAATTTTTCTCCTACAGACCATAAACATCTGGTTTTGTAAAGTAGCAAACAAAATATTTTTGACAATTTGTTGAATGTTGATAATGGCCTTTTATGCAAAATATAAAGCAGCAGCCAAGTTTTGGTGTTTCTGTGGCTTACAATGCATTGAAATAGTAGAAAAGTCCTTACTTTTATGCTTTTCAAAAGACTGGAGGATAAGAAATACCCTTTAATCCTTTTTTCTATTTAATTTGAAATGCTTTTATATCACTGGGTACTTGGGAAAGCTGAGACAGCTGGTGAAAATGGGGGTGGAGGGAGCACAGTGGAGTACATAAGTCCACTGATGTTTCCTGAGTTTCATCTGCAAGTGGCTACCAGAAACACAGTGAAGGGAAGGAGGAGAGCAGAGCATGTTTGTCTCGCCCATTTCTCACGCTCTGTTTCACCAAAGGATGCAGAAGGCAAATGCCTTTGTCATATGAGCCAAAATAAACGCACTGGGTGAGCTTCTGTAACTCTCATGCGGATTTGTGCTTCACCGGGTGTTTGTGATAAGAAGAGGAGGCCACGGCAAGCAAAGTGTCCTTGAGGGACTGAGGATAAGGGAGAGGAGATGAGGTACAATATTCAAATAATATTTCTTGAGGCAGATTTTACAATAAATGAAAGTCTGAGCTGCCTGAGCATTTGAAATGTGGTGGGTGAGAGACTGTATTCAGATGGGCTTCTTTTCCTTATACAAGGCCAGGTTATTATTTCAAATTGTGGGAAGTCACAGATAGGAGCAAATAAGAATATGGGCATCTTGGTCATCTTTGTGCTTAAACAAGGAACCATCTCTGCAGGGAAGTCTGATTAACTGTTAATGTTTTGTTGTTTTTTTTTTTAAAGAAGAGGCTGATTGCACATTTTGATATATGTTGGGGATTTCAGTAACTTTTGGGAAGGGAAGTGCAAGGAGAGGCGTACGGGTCCTGGGTGCTGCCAGGACTGTGGGAGGAGGAAGCAAAAGGGGATATTGGGACTAAAATATTCCTGTGAGTCTTCTTCCCCAGCTTGCTGTTGGGATAGTGAGGGGCTGCACCATAATTGCAAAAGAGTTGAAGTCGCTCATTCCTCCTCCTGTTATAACAAATACAGTATAGAAAAAGCTGAAAGAAAATGTCTTCTGTTAAATTTTTGCTGTTTTGGTTGTGACCTCAGACCTCATTATTCCCAAGCTGTCTAAGCATGAAACAAAATCAAGTTAATGAATTTTGAATTCTGCATCAAATGAACTGGGTGCATTCTAGTGTTAATAAGCAGCCTAAATGCTTCTCATCCATGCTGTGGTATTGAGGAGGGAGTTTTCTTGTGGGTCATAGGAACAAGACTTGGGGTACTGAGCTGAATCTTTTGGCCCTTTCTTCAGGTCCTCTCTGCAGTAACACCCAACATCAGGTGTTTTATTGAATGCTGGAGATCTCCCAGCTTTGAAGGCAAGAGAATGGATTTATCATAGTAGCTTTCATCTAGATCTTTAGTATTTAAAGCTACCTTAAGTAATGGACATCAATTTTTATGTTCTTTCCATGAAATCTGACAATCTGGGACTTGTGCATCTCCTTCTCAATCTTCCCTATCACATGGCACCAGTAACTGGAGACAGAGTCTATGCTCTGAATACCTGTTCTGTGAGAAGCATTGCTGTTATTTTTATCTTTTTAATACTTCATTTTCAGTTGAATTGAGTGCATTCAACTGTAGAGTTTCAGTACTGCAGAGCCCGCGATCTGACTGAGAGATAGTTCACTTCTGGCTGATCTGTTTCATTTCTGGCCATTCTGAAAATCAGTGTTGGATCAAACCAGTGAGCTGCTCAATTTACAGTCTTTCTTAGGTGCCTCACAAGTAGGTAAATGGAACTAAACCATAGTGGAATATCTGCATATAGTTCTGTGTCTTTTAAGATCCTTGTCAGATATAGATTTTAACTTAAAAGATCTGTGTATTATATGCAGAGACCCCAGGCCTTTGTGTGCATGCATATAGCTCTTCAAATGTCATGCAGCTGGTCCTCCCTACACCAGCTTGTTTCAAGCTTCTGGGAGATTCATGATTCTGTTTTCCCGGGCTTTTTGGTTTGGTGTGGTTTGGTTTGGTTGGAACTCCTGATGAGCAGTAGCAGGTTGGCCAAACTGAGCCAGTTGAGGACATTGGTGGAGAGGCAGTCAGCATACTCTCTACTGTGACCCATTGTGCCAGTGACAGTGTGCTCTGAAGAGCAGGGCTCAGGCTCTGTGATGGAAGTGCCCTGTGGCTGCAGAGAGCTCAAGTTTTAAATTATTTGGTTGGGGTAGGAGTACTGAGTCAATTCTGCTTTTACATCCCTAGTGAATATTTTTTAAATTGCTACTGAAGAAATGTGTTGCAGGCCTGATTCATCATCGTGGGTTAACATTGTGAAGTGTTTCAGCAGTATAGACTGACTTGAGAACACTTCTAGCATGTGCTTCAGAGCATATGCAGACCATTGCAGCTTTTACAGGGCTGAAGATACAGGCATTTATTTTCACTCTTCCTCTTTCTCCTTAGGCTTTGTCAAACATCGATTCTCCTCCTGACTGTGAGCTGGAGCCTACAATGAAACATAATTTTGCTTTTGACAACATGGGCTACGAGGAGAGCTTTGAAACCACACCCTGTTCGTCTTCCCAAGAACGTATCGTGACAGTCAACATTGTGGGAATGACTTGCCAATCATGTGTGCAGGCAATAGAAGGCCAAATTTCCAAGGTGAAGGGCATTGTAAGTATTAAAGTCTCCCGTGAACAGAACAATGCTGTTATCAAGTATCTGCAGTCGGAAATAAGTCCGGACCAAATTTGCCTGGAAATTCAGGATATGGGCTTTGATGCCAACATAGCAGAAGAGAAATTGACAACAGTGACCAAAAATCTGTCGAGCTTGAAAGAAGCAGTAGTTAAGCTTCGGGTAGAAGGCATGACATGCCAGTCCTGTGTCACCAGCATTGAAGGAAAGATTAGGAAACTGCATGGTGTAGCCAAAATCAAGGTGTCACTTGATAACCAGGAAGCAGTTATTGCTTACTATCCTTATATCATTCAGCCTGATGACCTCAAGAGACACATCAATAACTTGGGGTATGACTGCACAATTAAAAGTAAATCAGCCCCTTTGAAGCTGGGTGTCCTTGACCTCCAGCGCTTGCAGAATGCAAACCCCAAGGAGACATCAGCAAGTTTTGAAGGTGATGGGTTGGATCCACTGGTTGCTGAGATGAGTAGCACGGCTACAGTGACTGTACGGATAGAAGGCATGCACTGCAAGTCCTGTGTCAGAAACATTGAAGGAAATATATCAGCTCTTCCTGGAATAAAAAGTATTGAAGTGTCTTTGGAGCAAAAATGTGCTGTGGTAGAGTATAGCCCAAATTTAATTACTCTGTCAGCCCTCCAGCAAGCTATTGAATCCCTTCCACCTGGAAACTTTAAAGTATGCCTCCTTAATGGTTCAGAAGCAAATAAAGGAGCATCTCCATCACCTGCTTTCACAGGGGATCTCATCAAACAGCCGCTGCAAGACCTGACATGCACAGCTGTTATTAAGATTAATGGCATGATCTGCAATTCTTGTGTACAGTCCATAGAAGGGACAATATCAGAGAGACAAGGAGTGCGACAGGTAGCAGTTTCTTTAGCTGGAGGTACTGGAACCATACATTATGATCCAGCTGTCACTGACAGTGAAGAGTTAAGAGCTGCCATAGAAGAAATGGGATTTGATGCTTTGGTGCTGACAGGTAACAGTGTTTTTTCTTCTGTGGGTAGCATGCCAGACTGGGCTGTGTGACACCTGCTTTGAAACTCTCTTCTAGAGAGAAACTCTTAAAGCATCACATTGGCATTGTCTTTTCTGAATGACTGGCCTGATCTGACCTAACTGAGCAAGGGAGAGAAGTTTCAGCCGTAAAGCACCTTCTTTCAGGCATTCATAACTGCACTACTGGGTGTAAGAGTTGAGTTGCGTTATGAAGCCAAAATGTTTGAGAGTTGGTACAAGGTCTTTCAAACAGCTTATCCCCTTACCTACTGAAGTAGGTTTCCTACTATATCTGCAGGCTGCTGTAAGTAGGTCTGTCAAACCAAATGTTTTGGTATATGTTCCAGAATGCTAAAACCTGCGAAGTTGATGAAATCTCTTTCATTTAAAACCACTTTTCACCTAGGTAAAACCTCTTTTTAGCGTCTTAATCCTTTGACCTTTAGTTCTTGAGTATTTTTACCTGCCTTACTTCACTAAACCTTGCTTTAGGCACTGTAAGTGGCAGATGCAGATACTCTTTGGTGGGAACAGCTGCTTTTACATGTCAACTGCAGCAGTGTGTTTGTTTTGTACATGTGCTCAATGTTTAAGAAGTTGCTTTGGTGCACAATCTCCTCTAGCAAATTTCAAATGTATCAGTTTTTACCTGCTTCAACTAAACAGATTTCATTTGAAATAGTGATGTAGTTTACCTGAAATTAATTAGTTTGATTGCAACAGACCACATCCTATTCACTTCTTTCATGGGTCCAAACCCTCTGAATCTGTGCTACTACTAGAAGTGAGGCAGGGCAGGTATGTGGTGTTTAATTATGATTTGTTTGGTTTGTAATTTGTTGGTACAAGACCTCCCAATCCATCTGTGGAAATGGAGGGAATCCCCTGTGTTTAACACCTTCAAAAGGAACTCCTCCTCCTTTACACAAAGGAGGCAGTTTGTGAACGTGGCTGGAGCTGTCGTGTCTGTTCAATATCTCATAAAGAACAAAAATGATTGCAACAGGCCTGTTTGTGTTGAGGTCTCCTGGGTGCTTCCACTACTTATTTTGCAGTATTTGCAGTGTAAATACTGCACCATAAAGAGAAAGCTGTTAAGAAACTTGTCATTTTCCTTGTTTGAGATGAAGTGCTATGAGTCCTGCATAGATGACAACAACAGCAACAGAGTGGATATGACTGCACTGAATTGTGCTGGATAGGGACCCTCTAGGTATCTTTGTCAAGTGGAGGTAGACGTCAGGTCTAGGCACTGAAATTGAGGAGAATCATTTGTCATCTGAAAGTGGAGAACTAGTGCTGTAGAGTTAAATGGTCATGCAAGTGGTACTGGTGAGTGTGTAGTTTTATAAGCATAGGAACAATGTACATTATTTCCATGTAGAGACCAAGGTTACTGGGTCACCTTTCAAACTACTGTGAGACCTTGCGTGATTGATACATTTGACTTGTTTGAACTTTTGCATCATCCAATGACACTGTAAATAGTGTTTGTTCAGTGTATTTGTGCATTTATTCAAGATACCACCACTGCAGAATGTAGGCAACAGCATGATGCCAGCAAAGCTGCTGTGCAGCCTCGAGCTCCAGAGACTCCTCACCAAGGCTGTGTCTTGGATGCTCTTCCGGACAGTCCTCACCTTGATGGGTCAAACCAGCTCAGTGGAGCAACAACTGAAAAGTGCTTTTTGCAAATCACAGGCATGACCTGTGCATCGTGTGTGTCTACCATTGAAAGAAATCTGCAGAAAGAAAATGGTAATAAATTTAAGATTCCTATAATGGGTCAATAAGGGACTGTGGGGTGGAAAAGGTATTCTATGTGATTCTATGGAAGAGGCTGTGGTACAACATCTAAAGATAAATAGACTAAATGCTCTTTTAGTGCTAATATAACTATGTCACTGTTTAACTGTCCTACTGCACTGGTGGACAAACCTCATGAAATACTTGTATTGTAACAATAAGTCGTTGCAATGTGATAAAAATTTAAAGTAAGTGTCAAGACGAGCAGAGAAACGATTCTCTTTTAGTTTTCAGGGCATTGTTGCTTTACAGAGCAATCCATCTCCTTCAGAGCTGTTGAGAGCTCTGGCACATTTGTGATGTGAAACTTACCCTTCAGGGCACATTTGCACAAGCAGGTACGAACAAATGCAAGGTTCCAGTGCCAGGGTAAACTTAGGCAGAGCACTGTTTACTAATCTAGAAGTCTGCAGGCTGGAGCTGTCTTTCCTCTGGCCATATAGAAGATCAACAGCTGAGCCTTGGCAGTCTCTGATTTCATTTGTGTCAGCATGCCTTTGGAGGGTTTTGTTTACTGATTACTGCATCCCCAGTCTCACAGTGATGGTCTCACTGCCTTGATTTAAAAATCCAAGAAAATATTAGCACTTCCAAACAATTTTTTTTACCTATGATTTTTATGTTTTGCTTTTCAATTCTAAATGTAGATTTCTCTGTTGTTGTGGTGTTTTTTTTTTTTTAATTAAAAAAAAGGCAGAGATGAGAAACAAGAAAATAAAAAAGTCTTGCATTGTGCTGTGGGGTTGGTTTGGCTCTTTCCAAACTAAGAGAGTCCAGGATAGAGCTTGCAGCAATATGTGCAAAGATTGTTTCTGAACATCCTTTTTGTCTCATTAGATCATAACAAAACTCACCTCCCGGCATGTATAAATCTTGCAGTTCCTCTCATTGCTAAAGGGAACCACAGTGTGGCTGGATCTCAGTAAAAACTTTGCTGTTGTGACTAAGGAACAACACTAGAAGGAGGCAGAGGGAAATCATTAGGCTTACAGTGTCTCAGAGTTGTTACAGTCCTCGTTGACAGTCACTTGTAATATTTTGTTTTTCTTTCCCTCAAAGGGGCTACGTTATCTAATATTTTTTTTTATTATGCCACTGCAGGAATTGTTTCCGTGTTGGTAGCACTGATGGCAGGTAAAGCAGAGATAAAATACAAACCAGAATTCATACAGCCTCTTGAAATAGCACAGCTGATCCAGAATTTGGGTTTTGAAGCTACCGTCATAGAAGATCATGCAGAAACAGAAGGGCATGTGGAGCTTCTAGTAAGTCATGTGTATTTGGTTTAGGAATAGTCAGGTCTGGAAGACTCATTTTCTTGAAAATACCTTTGCTTAAACACTTGTACCTTCAGCAGCTCGGTTCTGGCTGGTGACTCTATTGTTTCCTAATAACTGAAAAGACAAGATCTATTTGTCTTAGAAGAACCTATCCAAATGCACTGAAATAAAAGGTGATAGTTCTATGTACAGATTAGATTTTTCTTAGCAAGCAGGAATTAAACAGAAGTTTTCTGTCAACAGTACAGATCCTGAGTAACAGAAAATGTGTCACCAAATATGTACTGTCAATGTTGGGGGCTTTTTATAGAGGTCTAAGAACTTTGGATAAAAGTAGTAAATTGTTTATATGAAGGACAGATTCTTCAAATGTCAGTTTTTATTCTCTGACAGATACCTGCTTCAAGACAGATAGCAGTCTGCAGTTGTGTTAATAGATCAGAAGTAATCAGAATAATGCCTTGTTGAAGCCACAGGGAAATTTAAGTAAGCAACGTGAAGTTACATGTGCAGAATTTGGCTTCAGTGGTGTTAATATAGCTGTTAATAGAACTATATTAATTATACTATTACAGTTAATACAATGTCTGAGTGCTGCTATACAAGTACATAGCTGTGACTAGAACAGCTGGTTGCAGAATTTTATAATAAAGGGGGATAGTTATATTCTCAGCTTTGTATCATTTGAATCATTTATGCTGAAGCCTTGGGTTAGTACCAGAAGAGCTTGAATAGTCATATAGAATTAGTGCCTCTGTGAGATCAGGAGGCCTTGTTTCAAGTTCATGTACAAATATTGGGTGAATATGTGGAATTGCTAACTATCTAAATTTGTCTTTTTTTAGGTTACAGGGATGACTTGTGCTTCTTGTGTTCACAATATTGAATCCAAACTCGTGAGAACAAATGGCATATTTTACGCCTCAGTTGCACTTGCAACTTGCAAAGCTCACATCCAGTTTGATCCTGAAATTATTGGACCTCGAGATATTATACAAATAATCAAGGTAGGATTTGAGAATTTTTTAATGTATGGACAATTATAAGGTGAAATTTAAAAGGAAATAGAGCAGCTGATAATTGAGAGGTTTTACTGACTTTTGCAGATGACATAGTTATGACCATGTTTGTTATGCTCTTATGGTGAAGCTGCTGTGCTCCACAGTCACGTGTAGTCTCCCAGGTTGTTACTCTAAAAATGCATGCTAAAAAATACAAAAAGAAACCTTTTTATATCTATATCTGGTAAAAGTGTGATATATTTATTTTTTTCAGTTCTGTGTGTACAATCATGTGTCTCTCATTTCCAGTCATTTTAGTGAAGAGTTAATATTTCAGAAAAAAAATACTATTTCTTTTGAAAGTGGAAGGCTTTAAAAGAAGTTTTGTCACAGCTCATACCACAAGTATTGCACATCTCTGTATACACTTGCATTTATTCCCACATCAATAGAGAGGGATTTTTAAACTGGAAAAGCTTGTGATACAGCTACTAAATGGAAAAAAAAAAAAATCCTGACTTACCAGTAATCACATAGATCATAAAATCTGCTGTTACCACGTCCCACATGTGGACAAACTTCTTTTTGCCCACCAGAGGGGAAGAGAACGTACTGTATGAGATGAATGCAGTGAGTAGTCAGGAGGACAGCATAGAGTATTTGCCCTCTGTGCTCTAGAGTATTTATTCAGAAAAAAAAAATCCTAGACCACATGACTGATGGAGCAGCAGTTATTAACATGTTAACTAGTAGACTATTCAGGATGGCGGAGTAGTTATGTAAAACATATATTGCCACAGAAGCATTTCATGATGCAGGTAGGAAGTCTAGATGTACTGTTCTTGAAAACATGCTTTGGGTTTTTAGGGTTTTTGGCAGAGTGGCATATTTCTAGCCCTAACAACACAATTGCAATCACAGCCTAATGTCCTGAGTCAAGACATGGGGAGGTTTGGGTTAGACATCAGGAAGAATTTCTTCACAGCAGGGGTGATTAGATATTGGAACGGGCTACCCAGGGAGGTGGTGGAGTCACTGTCCATGGAGGTGTTTAAGAAAGGACTGGATGTGGCACTTTCTGCCATGGTCTAGTTGACATGGTGATGTTTGGTCATAGGATGGACTTGATGATCTCAGAGGTCTTTTCCAACCTAATTGATTTTGTGATTCTACTGCAGTAACTCACTGAAGTATCAGTCAAAGCTGGCTTTTTACTTATATTTGTTTCTGGGATGCTTTGCCCTGTAGTCTACATGTTTAAATGGATTTTAGACACTTTCATTTTTAACTTCAGTTGTATCTACTAAACTATAATGTTAGGGATTTGCTCACAAGTCTAGCCCAGTGGCTTTTTACCTTCTTTTTGATATATCCTATCTCTCATAATTATTCCAGTGGAGGTGAAAGGGCAGGCATACATTTTCCTTGAGGAGATACGCAGCAGAATTCCACCTGTCAGTGAAAGCTTCCTGTGCCTAAGAAAACTTGGACACTTACTGCATCTATACACTACATTTATGTATAGGTACCAGAAATCCTTAGCAGTCCAAATTTTGAGTACTGACTGAAATATCCTCTCATTTTGGCAGGATCTAAAAATAAATAAGAAGTTGGCACTTATTAAATATGGAACAGTGTCCTTTTCTGACATTTCTTCTAAAAGTAGTGTCATTTGAGTATGTTATAAGGTAATAGGGTTAGTTTAATCAAAACTAACTGATCTTTTCTCTTCTGTCAATAAAAAGGAAATTGGCTTTCATGCTTCTGTGGCTAGAAGAGATCCAAATGCACATAACCTGGATCATAAAAAGGAAATACAG
Source organism: Myiozetetes cayanensis (assembly GCF_022539395.1). Lineage (NCBI taxonomy): Eukaryota > Metazoa > Chordata > Aves > Passeriformes > Tyrannidae > Myiozetetes > Myiozetetes cayanensis. Next base: position 62,087,587 of record NW_026087742.1, on the reverse strand, counting down.
CAGTAAGCATTTCTTTTTCTCTCTCACTAATGAATATGTCTAGATCATATCTTATAATTCACCTCTCCCCAGCACTCTTCCCAATTAATTAGCTAATTCTTGTGTAAAACATATTTAATTTTAATATTCACCACTTGGTTCAAGTACTTTTATTACTTTCATTAGTTTTCGTTTTTAACTGCTAGAAGTCTGTACCGTTAAACATGTAGGAGACACTGAAACTGTCCCTAAATGTTGGATCTTTACAAATATCCCAAAGCTGTGCATTAGAACAGTAGTAATAACCCCAGCTCTGCACTGTGAGCACATTGTTTGGCCCTAATACTGCAGGGTGTAAAACAACCAAAGATTTACAGTTTCTCCTTTTCAGGTGGAAGAAATCTTTCTTATGCAGCCTACTGTTTGGTATTCCTGTCTTAATAATAATGATTTATATGCAAATACCCAATGGTGAGCACCATGGGTCTATGGTGCTGGAACGGAACCTCATTCCTGGATTATCTATTTTGAATCTTCTCTTCTTTATCCTGTGCACTTTTGTTCAGGTATGTCCACAGTACTTCCTAGGGGTTTTCTTTCTATTAATTTCATATTTCATTTATATAATCTGATGTGATAAAGACAGGAGACTGGAAAGGTTTAGTGGAATAGGCCTTCTCCCTTGTCTGTACCACCCATGCGGAACAAAGTGGCACTTTTCTGCAAATTATCCATTCTGTATTTACTCACAGTACTTACTGCTGCCAAAGTTGCATCAAACAGTTTTCTGAGTGGGGAAGGTACTGTCAAAATGAAAAAAGACCTGATCATCTGCAAACTAATTGGGTAGCTATAGGTAAATCCTTTCATCTTCTGTGCCTTGTTTACTTTGCATTGCTGAGGAAAAGGATGATCTTTAGCTGATTTTGAAAATAAGGAAGGGCGAATGAGAGATGTCAATGGAGTCAGTCTCCCAGGAGACCTGAAGTTATATCAACACAAAATTTGCATAGGACAGCGATGCTTTCCCTTACGTTTTTAAATTCTACTGTGGGCACTATTATGTACTGTCTCTGCATTCGCTGCCGTGGTTACTGCTGCGATCTTAATACAAGTCTGTCCATGCTTACACCAACAGTTTCTTGGTGGATGGTATTTTTACGTACAAGCTTACAAATCGCTGAAGCACAGGATGGCCAATATGGACGTGCTCATCGTACTGGCCACGACGATTGCTTATGTGTATTCCTGTGTGATCCTGATAGTGGCGATAATTGAAAAGGCAGAGGAAAGCCCTGTCACTTTCTTTGACACTCCTCCGATGTTGTTTGTGTTCATTGCACTTGGCAGATGGCTGGAACACATAGCAAAGGTAACTCATCTTCACGCCAGTTATTGTTTATTTATGGTAGGAGTAGAATAAAACTATTCAGAGGAATTTTGAGTCAGATGTTTCTGTTGTAGCCTGTACTACACAAGGTCATTTATAGTTCATTGTGTTAAGTAGACGTCAGCATTTATATATCTCAATATATCTGAAACAATAATCTCTGTTTCTTAGAGTAAGACCTCGGAAGCTCTTGCTAAACTTATGTCTCTTCAAGCCACAGAAGCCACTGTGGTGACTCTTGGACCTGACCACTCTATTGTCAGGTACTTATTTATGAACCAAAATCGCTTCAGCCTGCCTGGGTCACAGACTATGCTTGATCCAGTTAACGTGAAAGATGAGAGCATAAATAATCTGTCTGCTTTACTTGTGTCTTTTGTAGGGAGGAACAGGTAGCTGTTGAACTGGTTCAAAGGGGTGATATCATAAAAGTTGTTCCTGGTGGAAAGTTCCCAGTGGATGGAAAGGTCATTGAAGGCAGTTCTATGGCAGATGAGTCTCTCATTACTGGTAACTCCCCTTACCTTATGCAAAGAAGTGAAAGCTTCTAGAACTCTTTATTACAAGAAAAGAGAGCAGACCCAATGTGAACACTGCTGTCTGAATAACCTCCCACCTTAATGGATACTGTGGCTTGCCTTTGTGAGCTTCCTGTGTCTTCAACACCCTAAAAAGCTGAAGAATTTCCACTCAGTTTGATCACTTACTAGTGTACTGATGGGATGGGTAGAGTTTAAACACTATTGTCTTATTCCAGTGATCTGGTGGGAGTTTCCTCTGGAATGTATTTGTAGAGATGGTACCTTCTCAGAAATAACTTCTAAGGGGTAATGGGGAAATATTGATGACATGCTGGGGTATATATGACAGGACTCTCCCAGTGAGCAAGTAGAGGGAAAGAAAGCTTCACAGCTTGATGCCTATTCAGGGTTATGGGACTTTTTAACAGCTTCTGAAATTTTCATTTCATTTTGTAAATAAAGTAAGGATTCAATGCACTGTGCAATTCTTACAAATAAGGTAAAGTACAGAAAAAGTTTACGTTGACATTGGCTTATTTGTTTTAGTTATATATTTACTTTACTTGGGAACAGGGACACCCTTAGCTTAAGAGAACCAGTTGTTATCACTAACCCTAAAAATACAGAAAATACAGATTTTCTAGACTGCTATTCTCAGAGGGGAAGCATAACAGGAGCTTTTCCACAGAGAGCTTTTCTAGTCTTTGAAAGCTGAGGATTGTAGAAATAAAGACAGATTGCTCAAACTCCCATGACAGTGCAAAGTGTTAGTGGAGAAATTCCTAGAAGTTCCTTTTTCAACCAATTTGCTCCTCACCCTGTTGAGAGATGGGATACTGAAAAATTAAGACCAAGGAAACAGCATTTCCTGTGAAATTAAACCCAGGAAAAGGTTTATGGAAGTATGACGCTACTTCTACATGTCTTCACCAGACAGAGATACACAATATATGATTTCTGGTCATCATTGCTTGGCATACTGAGTTTGCTAACAATGAGCTGAGTGCTAATGGACTGTGTTATTAGGGGTATTGGCTCATTTATTCTTACCTTTTCTTTCTAGGGGAACCTATGCCAGTCACTAAAAAGCCTGGGAGCACAGTGATTGCTGGTTCTATAAATGCACATGGCTCAGTTCTTATTAATGCTACCCATGTTGGTAGTGATACTACTCTGGCACAGATTGTGAAATTGGTGGAAGAAGCTCAAATGTCAAAGGTAAAAATAGTAGAGAAGAAAACCTTATTCACATATTTTGATTAAATAATAAAAAGATTCTATATTTTCAGCAAACTGTGTTTTTCCAGACTTCAAAAATGAATTAGATAAAGACTATTGCATATTTTCATGAACTCTGCATATTTATTTGTTTTGACCATAAACATGCAAATAACTGGTTTTCTTTTTTATAGGCACCCATCCAGCAACTGGCAGATAAGTTTAGTGGATACTTTGTTCCATTTATCATCATCATTTCAACAGTGACATTGATAGTATGGATCACAATTGGTTTTATAAATGTTGATGTTATTAAAAAATATTTTCCTGTAAGTAATTTTATTAAGAGTTGGATTTTTTCCTTAGAATACCTGACAGTGTACTTAACATACTTTCTGTGTGTAGGTTTTATGTTACAACCTGGCAGATATTTTTGTGCAATGTGGTGTTTTCTACATAGAGCAGATAATTACACTAATTAAAATCTCTCTGCAGGTATAAATATACCTTTGCATTTCCGCCTTAGTTATGCATGGGGTTCTTACAAATGGAATTTATTGGCAGTCTTTCTGGACTAAACATGATTTATGGCTGCACTGCAAGGAGCTGAGCCATTCCTGTCATGTCTGAAATATTTGTGGACATTCCTGTTCCTGATGGCAGATACTGGTTTTGGCTTTAGAAAGAAGATGATCTTCTGCTATCTTTAAGATGTGTATTTGCTATGCTCAGGAGCTGTGGGGATCTGTGTACCTGGAAAGAGGGTTCTCCTTTCCTAAGCTATAAAGGAAATTCCAACAGGTTATATTGTCACCTGGGAACCTGAGAGCAGAGTCAAACATACATGTGCTTGAGCAGCAAAAAATCCAGAAAATACTGTCATAAACAATTCATAACATTGACCTTTCTTTAGCATTACAGTAACAATAATAGATTGCTTTCCTATACTGGAGGCTTCCAGACAAATGTGTTTTTTGATATTACTATGATTGATTGTACATCTGTATCATCTTCTGTCAGCAATCTTACATGTCTTTAATGTTTTCCCCTTTCTCTTCCTTCTTCTTACAGAATCAGAGCAAACACATTTCAAAAGCTGAACTAATACTTAGGTTTGCATTTCAAACCTCAATCACTGTGCTGAGCATTGCATGCCCTTGCTCTTTAGGCCTGGCTACCCCCACAGCTGTAATGGTGGGCACAGGAGTGGCTGCACAGAACGGTATTCTCATCAAAGGTGGAAAACCCCTCGAAATGGCACACAAGGTTAATAGTTCATTCTGTACTTTTGTATCTTACCCAGGTATTGCTACGTGAAATATAATTTCCCAGGAAATCCTGCAGGTCCGAGAAAGACTGCAGAAAGTTGTTCTTTTTCTTTTTTTTTTTTTTTAATTCATTGCTGCTCATTAAGGTAAAGAAGACAAATCTGACCTTTTCTCTTCAAAGCAGTCATAGCAAAGTGTTGAGAGCCAACAGATCTTGCAATCTCATGACTGTGAGGCTGCTAATGTTCTGCGTGGCCTCAGAGGTTTCTGACTTTTGCACTTTCTTTACCTCTTTTGCAAAAGAGTGCAGAAATCCAATAGATTTTTTTCTTTCCTCAGAGAGCAGTTGTGAAATGCATATTATTCATGATCAGCAGTTTAAAATGTAGGATGCAAGAGAAAAAACAAATTATTTGAAGTTGTTTTGGTGTATAGAAAAAAAGAGAGAAGAGAGGAAGAAAAAGCCCTTCAAAGACAGAAAATAATGAAAACAGGAGAAAGAGCTTGAAGGAGGAAGAGGTTTGACATGTCCACAAAGAATGTGAATTCAAACCAAGCTATGGTAAACTGTATTAGACATATGCAGAACAGTTAAGGGAAAAGGATGGTAAGAGCAGTTTAGTCAGACTGATAATTCTTGTTCATATTGGACCAGAAGTTCCAAGGCTTTGAAACAAACAGACAAACAAGACTGCCAAATAGTGCTGGGACTTTTTACCTTTTGGATCTAAGCAAGGCTAGGGACAGGGCTTTGAAATTTGTGATTCTACAAGGCTGATGTGTTGGAATAGCTGGGAATGGAAAAAATGCGTACTTTGGTAAGTTTTTTGGTTCTTATGTTTCTCTCTGCTGTGTTTATTTTCAGCTTTAGAGTTAACTTTAGCTTTGGATTTCATTATATGTTGGGCTGTGTTTTTTGTTTCATTCCTGAATTCTGCAATACCAACTGGGCTGGCTAACAAGTGACTGCTGGGTTTGGTGAATAGCATGACATTGATTTTGCTTAGGTTCTTGAATTTCTTGCAGCTTCTTGCACTCTCTGTACCTTCTCTATCACAAACCACTTCCTGAGTCCTCTTTCCTCAGCACTATTGTTAATTGTTTAGAACAGCATTCATAAAAGCCCCCTTTGCATCACAATCCTTGTGGTAAAAGTGATTAAGGTGCCATTGCAAGAGTCTTGCATGCGAATACCTGTACTGTCCTTTGTGTGTGCATCTAAGCCCTACAGTGACGCTGTTGTCTGAGATCCTGATGTAGGTACAGGATGATGCTGTAGCTTGAGTGAAATCACTGTATGGGGAATGAATAAGAAAGTATAAGGAGACCTACTGTACAGATAGTTTAAGGTACAGACAGGAATCCCTACTTTTATAGGGTTATTCTGTCTTCTTGTGGATATAGTCAACTGTTTCTTAAGCTCTTGACTGCATTTATATTCCAAAAACATACGAGCATCCCTTCGCTCGCAGGGCTTAAGGAGTAACTGCGGTTTATTTCTTGCAGATCAAAACTGTGATGTTTGATAAAACTGGGACCATCACCTACGGAGTTCCTAAAGTCATGAGGGTGCTTTTGTTGGGAGACACAGCTGTGCTCTCCCTGAAGAAGGTACTGGCAGTTATTGGCACTGCAGAAGCCAGCAGTGAGCATCCTTTAGGAGTGGCAGTCACTAAATATTGCAAAGAGGTACTTAGCCTTCTTATTTCATTTAAGGCCTGAAGGCATCTGTGCAAATGCAGAAATGTTGTATAAAATGATAAAGTTCCAGAGGGACGGGCCTGCCTGAAAAGCAACAGGCTGAAAAGCTGGGAGGTTGAAGTCAGGGAGGTCCTGCAAAGCGATCTCAACAAATTAGAGGGCTGGGTAATCACCAACCTCATTGAAGTTCAGCAAGGGAAAGTGCCGGATTCTGTACGTGGGGTGGGGCAACCCTGGATGTTTGTACAGACTGGGGAATGAGATTCTGGAAAGCAGTGCCATGGAGAGGGACCTGGGGATCCTGGTCAGTGGCAGGTTGAATGTGAGTCAGCAGTGCCCTGGCAGCCAGGAGGGCCAACTGTGCCCTGGGGGGCATCAAGTACAGAATTGCCAGCTGGTCGAGAGAGGGGATTATCCTGCTTTGCTCTGCAGCCTGACCTCACACATATTTTATGCAGTTTTGGGCACCACAATATAGGAAAGATATTAAGCTATTAGAGAGTGTCCAAAGGAGGACAACGAAGATTGAGAAGAAGCTGTATGAGGAGCTGCTGAGGGCACTTGGTCTGTTCAGCCTGGAGAAGAGGAGACTGAGAGAGGACCTCATTGCAGTTACAGCTTCCTCGTGAGGGGAAGAGGAGGGGCAGGCACTGATCTCTTCTCTATGGTGACCAGTGACAGGATCTGATGGAATGGCCTGAAGCTGTGTCGGGGGAGGTTAGGTTGGATATTAGAAAAAGGTTCTTCCCCAGAGGATGGCTGGGCACTTGAACAGGCTCCCCAGGGCAGTGGTCACAGCACCAAACCTGACAGAGTTCGAGAAGTGTTTGGACAGTACTCTCAGGCACATAGTGTGGCTCTTGGAAATGGTCCTGTGCAGAGCCAGGAGTTAGACATGATGATCCTTTTGGGTCCCTTCCAACTCAGCATATTCTGTAATTCTGTGTTTTTATGGTTGTGCATCTTAGGTGGGACATTACCAGAAGGTATATCTCAAGCTATGCTTTTCTGATAAAAATGTGGAGTTCTCAAGCAAGACATTACAAAGTTTTTCTTGAACTAATAGGAAAATAAGGATTGTGGAATATGCGCAGGAGGAATAATTATACTTAAAATAGCATCATGAAGCAAATGTAGTGACATTTCATCTGTTACCTGACTGTAGTCACTTCTGTTAGTCACTTGCTCATTTCAATAAATTAGGCAAAGAGATTTAAAACTTGAATATTAAACTGTAATATTTGTGAGTTTCAGAAATTAATTAATGGATTACTCAAATCTTTGCAAATTTAACAAGTCCTCAGAGGTCATGTATATATTGTGTTCATCAAATGTTTCAGAAAGATTGAAAGCACAAATCATAATGGAAATAGGAAGTCTGTTTAAATAAATGATTTATTTCTGCTAAGAAAAGTCATTAATTGATTTAGGAAAAAAATAATTGGAAATAATATATCAAATTTATTAGTGATAGATCTTTCACTGATAAAATTTAGAATTGAACAGAGTTCTCTTAGTACCTGGATACTTCTGTAGTTATCCCTTGCACCAGTTATTAATGGTTCAAAGCTTATATGAATTGTAATGCTATACTGTTTGCTAATATTCTTACCACCTGTCTTACCATCCCTGTGTTTTAAGAAGGTCACTGAAAGATACATATAATCCCAACTTCTAGAAACAACCCAGAATAGCTTGTTTATAGAAATATCTTTTCTCCATTCTTTTTGAAACTGATTGGGTCCTGGTAATCCCTTTTCTTACCTTGAAGGTACTCACTGGCTTCTCTCTCTAACTCAACAGGAAAACTCAGTTCCTTATCATCCAGCTAGATCACTCCAGGAATTAGAAACAGGTTTTCACTATACTTTTACATATGTGTATACATATATATATATGTGTGTGTGTGTGTATAAAAGGTCTGATCCACCACAGCCAGTTGTCTATGAGGTTAATTAGAAGTTGCATTTTTTCGGAAGGTGTGTGGCTTAACGTTATATTATTTCTCTTCAGTTCCTAGTCTTGGCTGAAGTCGTGAACCACCAACCTAACGCTTTCATCCTTAAGCTACCAGGAAAAGCTGTTCTTTATAGTTTACTGGTGCTAGGGCTGAGACCTGGATGTGATCTGTGTGGCTGTCCCTTTCTAGAAGTCTAAGCCACAGCACATCCAAAACATGCTTATTTTTAGTCCTCTGCTAGTAATGCTCCATGCTACTTTTCAGTTGGTCAGTCATTGTCAAGAGGAGTGATGCCTCTTTTTGGCAGGAGTTAACTAATGTTTGTACCCTACGTGGTCAGCACAGACTGGTGATAACCTCTGGTTACGTCTGCAGGAGCTTGGCACTCAGAGCCTGGGATACTGCACCGACTTCCAGGCAGTCCCAGGCTGTGGTATCAGCTGCAAAGTCGGAGGAGTTGAGGCCATCCTCGGCACAGCCAATGAGGGTCCCGATAATCTGGATGCTAACCCAAGTGGGGACAGCAGGGCTCCTCTGGGAGATGACACGGTGATCACGCTCTTGGAATCACATGGTAAGTCTGCCCTGAGGAGACCGCCAGTGGTAATGTGAGAGATTATGCATCCACAGTGCTGACCACTGTAAACCAATCCTACTGGACTAGGAACAACAGAAAAGTGGATTTGTGGCAGGAGGATGCAAAGAACAAGGGGGACAAAATTGTGGCTTAGCAAAAATTGAAGCTCTTTCTGCAACTCTTGATCTCGCTGCAACTCAGAAATCTAAATGAGAATTTAGATGCTACAGTGATGGGTACTTGAATATTCCATACAATGCTTATGCAATAAGGCACACCCAGCAATATTCCTTTTGGATAGAAGAATGGTCCAGCAGACAGCAAAGTTTGCCTGTTAGTAATATCTTCCCATTTAGAACAATTACCTTTAACATACATTTCTTAGTGCAACTTTTTATATCCTACCCTTTAGTTCCTTATTAACTTTGACCTTTTGTTTTCTGTTCATATACCTCTCAGGGCATTTAATTAAAAAAAAAAATCAGCAGATGGACAATAAAGCACTTCATATCTGAAAACAGAGTTTCAGTGTGTGATATTTTTGATTAGACCAATACACTTGGGTTTGTTCCAGACTCTCTGGAAGCCACTTTGGTCTTTTGTAGTGTAGGAGAGAAAGAAAAGGTATTTAAAACCTTCTTTAAGAAGCTCATCAGTTGTCTTCAGAAGACTGTGGTGCTCCTGACCTTTTTGAGAAAGCTATTAGAAGAATTAAATAGAATCAGAACTTTAATCATCAGAACTGTGCCATTTGTAAATGGTGTTAATGTAATATTTTCTCACCTTCCCATATGGCTCTTGTGAAGTTGGGTTGAATTCATAATAAGGTTCATTGTTTATTAGAACAAAACTACTTTTTTCTTGTCAGAAATAGCCTTTATATTTGAAAGGAGTCATTAGGTGTGAGAACAAAGGAGGATGGCATTTACTAAACATGCATACTGCACTTATTCAGAAAATCAATGCCAGCTGACAAAGGCAAATACCTTTGCCTGTAGGCAAATACCTCCATTAAATTCATGACGCAGTTCTGTAGGTAAACAGGCACAGACTGAGTCTTGATGAAAAAAAGTTTCATGAGGCTGTCTTCAGGCACTGCCAATGCCCAACTAGTCGTCCTTGAACATCTCTGCTTGTGTACGCTAATTCTGAGTTGCTAATTTTTCTTTTTGTCTGTGCCCAAAGGTCCATCACTGTCTCATACATACTCAGTGTTGATTGGAAATCGTGAGTGGATGCGACGCAATGGCTTGACTATTGCAAATGATGTGAATGATGCAATGACAGACCACGAAACGAAAGGACAGACTGCCATACTAGTGGCTATAGATGGTAACTGCTGTTCCTTGGTTGATCTTACTGATCAGTTGAAGGGAGAAAAACAAACTCTGGAGCAGATGATCACTGGCCTGGTGGCAAGAAACTACTAAGCTTTTGGCGTAGAACTGCTTGTGAACTGCAAAGTATCAAGCTGTTCTTAAAAGAAGCTTTCATCATAGAGCAGTGTTTACAAGATTTTGTTGTGTAGTTTTTACTGTAAATAATAATTTCTGAAACCCCTGTTGTCTAGGAATGTTTTTCAAAAGAGCAGTACCAGTGCAGTGCCACGTCCAAGCCTGATTTAATTTTCCTAGGGGTTGCAGGCCAACCTATTGCATGACTGATTTCAAAACATGTAATAAATAAACGTGATGATTCATTAGATCAGTCAAGTAGAGATTAGACTCAATGAGTTTTGCCATTGGGGTTCTGTTCTGTGCTATGCTGAAAGAGATCCCAGACAATACCTTGATATAAGAAATGGTTGTAATGGTCATAGATTGCCAGTGCATCTGTGATCTTGAAATGAGGCCTGTGATTCATTTACTGTACAAATATTCTTGGTACTCCTACAGAGAAATTTTGAGAGGCATGTGCACATGAAGGAAATATGGATACATCTTTAAGTCGACAGGTTGGAAGGCAGATGCAATACTTCTTTGTGAAAGGAATTAATTCTAATAGAGATCCAACCCTGAAAGAGTAAGGGACATAAAACCAGACACTCTATGGGCTTCCTCTTGGAGGATTGGCTTCAATATCTCTCCTGGGCACAAATTCAAAAATTTTCTCTGGTCCCCTATCACATTTATTCATACCATAAAACATAGGAGTCAGGCATGTTTAAAAGCTACCCTCCTCCCATTCCTCCTGGTCCTTAAATATCAAAGATGTTTATTGTTTGATCTGAAACAGATAAATGAGGAAAGAAAGAGATGATAAATGAGAAAGCTGCAGACAGTTATACAGGCAATATTGCCCAGAATGTGTTGGAGTGATAGAGGGGAAGCCCTTTCTCTTGCTGCCACTTTGCCTCCTACAGTTCTCTCTAACAGAGGACGTTTCTTTGTGCAGGTGTGTTGTGTGGAATGATTGCAATAGCAGACACTGTCAAGCAGGAGGCAGCCCTTGCCGTGCACACGCTGAAAAGCATGGGAATAGATGTGGTGCTGATAACAGGGGACAACAGAAAAACTGCCAAAGCCATTGCTACTCAGGTATCTGCTTCTTTGTGTTTCAAAAAAATACACAATGAGGTTTTAAAACTCTGGTTTGCCCCAGTGAATTTGAAGCAGGACTTCGGTTTCCCAGGAATCCCAGTTTCCCTGGATATGTTAAATAAAGATTAATGTTTCTTGAACTGGACTGAAAATTGGGTCAGGTCCTATGGCATAGTAAAGGGCAGTGGCTGCTGAAGACATGCAGTCAGTACTTCTCCAGAGGTATAGAGTTTCTTGCAGTAATCAGCTGCTGAACTGAAGCCTCCTGCTTCCCTTCACTGAAGGGCAGCCCTGTTTGGATAGTGATGAAGGTTCCTTGGAGGTCCAGTCCTGTTCACAACAAGGGAAGTGGGGATTTGTCAGTTTCTTCAAGGGTAACGTAGTAGTAACAATATGAATTATTGTTAAGAAGCATTGCAATCTAAAGGATGTTGGGTTTGTAGGAGATTCCCCTGATCTCAAACTATATATGCAAAATGAGGAACGGCTGAGGAACTGGGGTTGCTTAGTCTGGAGAAACGGAGGCTCAGTGGGGACCTTATAACTCTCTACAACTACCTTAAAGAAGGTTGTAGCCAGATAGGGGTTGTTTTCCTCTGCCAAGTAACAAACAATAAGACGAAAAAATATCTGCCCGGGGAAGTGGTGGAGTCACCATCCATGGAGATATTTAAAAGATATGTGGATGTGGTGCTTATGGGCATGGTTTAATGGTGAACTTGGCAGTGCTGGGTTAACAGCTTGACTCGTTGATCTTAGAGGTCTTTTCCAACCTAATCTATTCTGTGAATCTGTGATTTTTACTGAAACTTTTATTGGTGCATCATGCAGCATGATTAGCTGAAAACTGCCTCTTTTAACCATCAAACCCTTATTGCTAGGGTAGTGGAGCTTCAGAAGCCCTGCAGGGCATGATGCTTAGTGCAGAGCATTGTTTGCCTGCATCTCTGCAGTAAAGATGGGGGAGGCTATCATCAGGCCTTTTCTTAGGCCAAAGGCATGGCACTCCTCAGCTTTCTGTGTAGCTTGCAAGTGTTGTCTTCACTGGAATCAGTTTGGTTGATATTCCTGTGTTTCCCCCGCACCCAGAATAGCAAATGGCTCTCCTTTCAACATGAAACATATCACCAACTGAGTGTCTTTCTTTCTTTCTTTGTACATAGGTTGGGATCAAAAAAGTCTTTGCTGAGGTTCTTCCTTCTCATAAGGTTGCCAAGGTCCAGGAACTCCAAAATGGGAAGAGGAAGGTTGCAATGGTTGGTGATGGAGTCAATGATTCCCCTGCATTAGCCAGGGCTGACGTTGGAATTGCAATTGGAACAGGCACCGATGTTGCCATTGAAGCAGCAGATGTTGTTCTTATCCGAGTGAGCACTACAGTTTTAACCTGTCCTCTTTTATCCCTGATACTTTTGTTTTGGTGTTCTGAAGGCTGCATGTGGAAAACACTCAATGCTCTTCTGTCTTGCAGAACGACTTGCTGGATGTAGTTGCCAGTATTCATTTATCAAAGAGAACAGTTCGAAGAATACGAATAAATCTAATTCTTGCCTTAATTTATAATCTGCTCGGAATACCCATAGCAGCAGGTACGTGATGGCCAGAGTTCAGCTTGTTGAAGGCAGCAGTACAGTTGAGCTCTGTGGTGCATCATGTAGGATTCCCTGCTCAAGGAACCAAAGAGAGAGGTCCCTAGATTATTTAAAACTTGGTAGAAGGAGGACAAAATAAATCCTTATTCTTTTGTTCATATGAACAAAAATGTTTGTTCACCAAATTTTAAACTCTTAGGAATACAAAGTTCTAGATGAAATTGAAACCATGCTCTTACTTCACATAGCAGTACTTGGGGGGTTGTTTCTGTGTAATCAAAACCAGCTCTAATCAGATACACCATCCCATTTCTGGGTGCTCCTTCTTTTATTCACCCTGAATCTCACATTTTCTCTCCTACTACTTGCATTCTCTATATCACATGCTCCAGATTCCTACTCAAAACTTACTTCAAGCATGCCTCATTTTGTTTATGAGTAACTTCTTCCTTTGCCTGTATGATTGCGTAGTCTTTCTGTTGCTTTTGCAGCAACATTTGTGCAGAATAGCTGGAAGGGACAAATATTCTTACCTTGTGGCCACAGTCTTGTAGCTGTATTTGTGCAAAGGTCATCCCTTGCAATGGAATGGTCATATTTAGAAATAAGTGAGTAAATATATATATTGGTGTAGTTGTGTTTATGGAGGCCTCAGCAAGCCATGCTGTAGAACTGCTGATCTGTTCCACGGTACACAGGAATGGAAATGTTTGTGTTGGGAGAGGCGGCTCTGGCTCATGTCCGTATTTTTTTTTCTAGGTGTGTTCATGCCTGTTGGCCTTGTGCTTGAGCCTTGGATGGGATCAGCTGCAATGGCAGCTTCTTCTGTGTCTGTCCTGCTGTCTTCCCTGCAGCTGAAATGGCAAGTTGTCTTACACTTATCAGTTGGGGAACCGTGGCAACACTGATGATGGGACTCAAGTGAGACATTACTTTGGGCTTTCTATATCTAGATGCACTTGATCATGTCGATGTCGTAGTGGGTGCTGCGGCGGCTGCTGTCAGCACTTTAGCCTGACAGTCCTTTAGCTTGGGGTTGTTCTGTCTTATCCTTGGCTCCAAAAGAGACAGGTGTTGCTGTTATGAACTCACCTGGACTAAGAGAGTGCTGAGCATTCTTTAACTAGCAGCTGATGCCACCTGAGCCCATGTGTTGCAGATCTAGTTCATTACCAGGTAAGGTAATGATCAGCAGGTTTTGCTGTGGATATCGGGTGAACAAGTCATTCAAAAAATAATTCTTCATGATGTAGCTGTAGATTTTTAAAAAATATTTGTACCTGTTTGGTTTTTATTTTTGTCTATTTGAATTAACCAAAGAGAAACAGAGAAGCAATGTATTTATTCTATAGTGTCTGAAATTAGTCCAAACCTTCACATATTTTTACTGTGACTGGGGTCTTTTGTATATTACAGTATAGTACAGTACAGTATAGTATAAAATAATATAGGAAATCTGTTACTGCGCCATGTTTCTGATTCTGCAAATGCTCAATGAGACCACAATCTAAAATAAAAACTAAATACATACTCGTGTCTGTTTGCAGAATCAGCTCTACCACTACAGGATTTTGTTCCTAAAATCTTTCTGTACATCGTTATCCAAAGGATGAGAAATTTCTATAAAGGGATTGCTTTATTCTCAGTTTCTTTTGATCTTGTGCAGATTGCATTAAGTATCACATACCATTGTGGGCAGATATTGAGAACCCCCTCAAAAAAATGTTTGGCTTCAGACTTATGGAAGCTGTATTACAGTATATTCTCTAGGACAATCATCTTTCTTGAAGCTTCATATCAGCTGAACAGAACTTCAGATTCCAAAGAACGCAATAGTACATATATATGTGAAGAAGACTGTGCATATGTGCAATTGCTTTGACTTAGCATACATTAGATCACAAAGTGATTTTTGGGTCAGTCAAGCCCATTCACCTGCAATTATCTACTAATGAACCTTCTCATAGTTCGGCAAACTCATAATTTTTCTTAAAGAACCTCACTTTGAGTGGCCTTCTCTTTTATTAATGAGATGTTTTAATGCCGTGTGACAAGTACTCTTAGCCATTAACATTGTGTCTGAAGTGCATAGAACCACAGAATCATTTGGGTTGGAAAACACCTTTAAGACCATCGAGTCAAACCATTAACCTGACACCACCAAGACCACCCCTAGCCATGTCCCTAAATGCAGCAAAAGTGCTCAGCCAATGGTATGTGGCCTTGCATGATTGAAAACTGAGATCAAAAGCATCTCAGGAGGTGTTCTGCCATTTCTCCATCATCCCCCTTTTTGTGCCTATCTTGGCTTGAGAGAATTGGCAGTGTCGTGGTTTTGCCCTGGCTCAATTTACTTTTATACCCCCACATACAATTACTATCAGTTGAGAGAAGGTTTATGCAGACAAAAAAGAGACTGAATTGAAAAAAAAGGTATGAGTGTTTATTATTAACAAGCTAAAACTAAAGAATTATATTTACAACAATTCTACTTAAGTAAAAGGTATTATGTATTTACAGAAGATACTTCTCCCCCCACTTCCCTTTATATCAGTCCAAGGAGGAGAAGCAGTCTTTTTCTGTTCTCAGAATTCCAGCTCTCTCTCTTTCCAGTAACTCTGCAGCACTTTTGTCGCAGTTGGAACTTCTTTATCTCTCTCTTATTCTGTGTTGGCCTCCAGGGCTGGGCCTACCCCCCTCCTGGGTTAAAACCGAAGGCTGAGGGTTACCCAGGTCCTGAAGGGTCTCCTTCCATAGACTTGCAAGGGGACACTTGCTTACTATGGATCTTCTTCCACAGGGTTACAGGGGATAATGGTTTAAGAGTTCACCCCTGTTTCCCTATGGAGGTCCCTCCCCATGGGAGAACAGTCCTTGATTGACTTCTCGGCATGGGTCCAGTCTGGATCCCTTACTCGGATCCCAATATCCCACCTGAGCCATTTTCTGCTCCAGCGTAGGTTCTCTTTAGCACCAGCAGCACAGATCCCACACATGGATCCCAACATCCCTACTTGAACCGTTTTGTGTTCCAGCGTAGGTTCTAATACCCGTCAGGGTCATAAATCTTCAACAGCAGCAGCATGGATCTCTCACTGAGATCCCAAGCTTATCTGAGCCGTCTCGCTCCAGCATAAGCATCAATCTCTTCGAGGGTCACAAAGTCTTTAACAGGACTCTGCCTCATCTGAGCCACTTTTACTCCAGCATAAGGCTTTCTCTCTGTTAAAGTCACAAATCTCTGGTGCATCCACAAGCTCCTCTGTGAGCCGCACGGGGGTCTCTTCACCCCAACAAATTTTCACAAGTGGCAGGGATTTTATTTTTCAGTCTTTACCCTGCTGAAGGGAGGGAGAGCGAAAAGGAGAAAAAGCAGCTCTCCCCCCTTCGAACTTTTCTTCTCTCTCCTGCGACTGCAGCTTTGACCTTGAAAAATTCTGTTATCTCATGGCTGGAATTCTTCTGCAGCGGTTTCTCATCTAAGCAGTTCGTCTTTTAAACCTTTCTTTTTCTTCACTCTCTCACAAGAGAGAAGGAAGGCTTCAGTACTGCACCTGCCCCCCCCGGCCCAAGCCGGGGGAGGAGGGGGCCTTGGCCCTCCTCGGGCCCGCTACCCTTCTACATGGCTGCTGCTCCCAATTTCAACTGCGCCACCAACCTTCTCTTCCGTTTTCTTAAAGATGTAATTAGCAAAGGCGTCACTGAACTTTTTGATTGGTTTTTTGTCCGGAAATCACCTGGACAAAACCATCCTCAGCCCCAGGGATGGGCTGGTGGGCAAAACCATGACAGGCAGGCTCAAAAATTAAGTAATAATGAAAATTATTATTCTGTACCTGATTTTTGAGACCATTACATTCTTGACACCAAACGTTTTAAATTAATTATTTGTGAGCTATTAGATAGGAAGCTGTTAATTTAAACATATGTAATTAATCTATAAATTTATTTTTTCTATAGAGATACTTTCAATACAGTTAGGTTATCAGAAGTTTCAGATTTGTTCCAATGCAGAAGATGCTTCTACACATTGACCTCTTGGTATTAAATATCTTTTCTCCTTCTCTTCTTAGTTACAAGAAGCCAGACACAGAAAGTTATGAAGCTCGAGCTCAAGGCCATATGAAACCACTCACTCCTTCTCAAATCAGTGTTCATATTGGAATGGATGATAGGAGAAGGGATTCTTCCAGACCGGCTCCTTGGGACCAGATTAGCCAAGTGTCTCTCTCTTCCTTGGCTTCAGACAAGCTGCCGAGACGTAATGGTTTTGTTGAGGAGGAAGGGGGAAAGTGGTCACTGCTCATGAATGGAGGAGATGAGGAACAGTACATCTGAAGCCGTGTATTCTTAATATAGACAAATGTTTCTCTTCACCAGTGACGGGAGGGACTGACTTGTTTCATCAGGAGCTTCAAGGTTGTAAGTGAAGTTACTCCTTCAGCTCATATGACAATTGCAGCCCAGCTCAGTGTTGGGTTGTACAGATTGTGGATTTTTTTTCAGGACACCAGTTATTTCTAGTTATGGAAATAATCTGTGGCTCTATAATGAACTGGCTTCTTTGCACACAGCATTAGTGAAATAATGTAAAGTGGTAATTTTCAGAGTCTAAAAGAGTTTCTTTGTGACTCTTTGCTAGGCACCAAATTTCATACTTTTCACTCTTTCTAACTTTATTCTTTCAGGAGCACATGAAGCAGAAGTATTTTCAGAGCTGCCAAATATTAATGTGTTTCTAAGTGAAATTAGCAATGGCATAAGGAGCTCTGTGGTCTGAAGTTGAATTTTTGCACAGAATCCTAACTAGTCGTGTCACTGTGAGAACACTTTGTATTTAGGATTCATGTACATCTTCTTGGACCAAAAATGCTTCGTTATTTCACTGGCTATAACTCTCTGAAGGGTCTGTTTCAAAGATTTTCACTTGGTTTTGGGTTTTCCATCCTTTTGATGCACATTTCCATTGCTGAACTTGTTCTGTGATTCCCATTGCTCTCCTAGATTTTCTCTTTTGCTCCGTATGAGCCCTTTTTTCTCCTTCCCTTGCACAAGATATCTTCTGTAGTTACTATTATGTATGCAGGTATTCCTGTTTGGTACAATCTCCTTTAAAGGTCACCAGGAATTTTTCCATTCCTACTGAAGTCCACAAAGGCAGAAAAATTCCTGGTCCAAGTTATCCAAGATACTTCCAGGACCCCAGGAAGCTCCTGACAGTTGGGCAGTTATCTGTCCCTTTCCTCTAACGGACTGAAGAATTTATACCAGTGAGAGCAAAATTGGTATTTACCGTGGTATGACTGAGAACAGAACTATCACTGGGGGGACTCCAGCACAGCAGAACAGAGTGAATTTATTGCATAAGTTAACCCCAGCTTGCTGGTTGCTTAAAACGGAGTCCAAAGTTTAAATGATAAACGTGGAAAAATGGCCTTAAAATGTGGGGCTTCTGTTTGCTATCATATGTAAATAAATGACAGGAGGACTTGAACTAAGAAGATTTGTAATAGCAAATGTAAATTTGTATTCATGTTTTGAATTGGTTTTAGTTTCCTTCTTTGTTCTATTTTATTGAGAAATCATGGTGCTAAACAACCCTTTTTTTCACCGTAACATCTTTTTCCAAAGCTTGCAGTAACTTTATCCCCTTTAATGTCAAATTCATCCCTTAACACTTTTTAGAGTCAAGACAGTAGGAATCAATGGCTTTGGTGCACTGGATCCAGTCCCAGAGTGCTGTGTTGTCCAACTGTGGGACACTGATGTAAGCAGACCAGAGTTTTATAATCTAAAATAAAAACTGAAAGAAGAGGAAATGTTATGCTAAACTGTGTGAAATAACCACTTACTTTCATTGCCTTAAATATAAAGCTGTTTCCAATGTGGGTTCAAATCCTGCTTCTTCTAATGTAATAATGAAAAACGAGTAAGAGAGGAAAAGAATTGTGCTTAAAACATTGGCCTAGGTTTTAAGGACAGTCTTCCTACTCTGTCTTCCTCTTATTACTGTATTTGAGCTCTCCTTAGCAAACACTGATGGCACTGTCTTATATATGATTATAAATCAGTTTTAAAACTCTCTATAAATAGAGATTACTTTCACAGCACACACACTTTTCAGATATGCCATAGGTGCTTATACATTTCCCTGTGGGAAAGAGGGTCTGCTGTTTCATTGCTCTATGCTTTCTTACCAGTCCTTGTGGTAAAAATATGGTTTGTTTTTTTTAAACAAAGAAACAAATAAATAACTTTGCGTCTTTGTTATTCTTTTTCTTTGTTGTCTTTTTTCCTTTTCCTTTCTCTTTTCCTTTTTTTTTTTGAGAGGTACAGAATAGAAAAAGAGCATAAGCAGGGATTGTTGGATTACAGGCTACATATGCACAAGGTTTTATGACTGTTTTGTGATCTGTTTCAGGCAGGACATATAGGGGGGGAAAAAGAGACAGTATTGTATGTGTTGAGACAGGTGAGGTTTCAAGCATGTTGAAGGGTGGAAATAGGATTCAAAATTATCTTGGGAAATTGGACAGAACTGGAAAACTTTGCAAATAAGAAAGAAAGGAATTAAAGTTTAGCCCAGCAGAAAAAGGTCAGGTAGTTGTCTGGCATTCGTTTTGTGACCTGTTCTAACAACATAGCCATGCTGCAAAATTAATAGAAACATTGAGATGTTTATATCATCCATATGACATAAAGCACCTCATTCTGTTCTGTTCTGAAGAAGCACCAGCTGTAATATCAGGTCTAGTTTTATATGCCATGCTTGTTAGGAGAACAGGTCAGAGAAAAGCAATGAGATTTAACAAAAATCTAGAAAACATGAGAACATAAGTATATGAGAATGAGAATTATAAGAAGATGGAAGGAGTTGGAGTAGGTTTGCCTGCAGAATACTCAAAGTAAATACAAGTCTCAAAAATGAAGAGAATGATTTATTTCTTTCACCTCTTCAGTGTCTTGTATGTTGGTGGTGGCTAGAACAAGGAACAATAGGCTTATTGAATCAAAAAAGATCTAGATTAGTCACTAGGGAGGAACCGTGTAACAGAAAAGATTGTGGAGGACTGGAAGACATTGCAGAGGGGAGTTCTTTGGATGTGCATGGCAATCATGCACGTATCTGATGAAAATGTGTTAGCTACAGGTGAATCCTGCCTTGGGGCAGGCAGTTGCTCTGGACGAGCTCCTAACCTTGTCCCCAGCTGGGCTTTCTCTTATTTCTGTGAATGTTTGATGAACTGGAAAATTGTTGGAGTAGAGGATTGATCACACTATCCTGCTCTCAAGAAGTGCCAAAGAACTGGAAGAAAGATTATGTTTGACTTGTTTAATAACTTTAAATGAACTGGAAAATATGTTAAGGGTTGCTAATTATATTTGTGTAATGTCTTAGGCTGTAAACTGCTGTGAAACTTGCATAAATCTTAGAATCAAAGTGGTTTTGGTTGAAAGGATCCTTTTAGTTCATCTAGTGCAACCCTCCTGCCATGAACAGGGAGACCTTCCACTAGAGTGGGTTGCTCAGAGCCTCATCCAACCTGGCCTTGAACACTTCCATGGATGGGGTATCCACAGCTTCTCTGAGCAACCTCTGCCAGTGTCTCACCACCTTTACAAATAAATAATATTTTCATAATATCTAATCCAAATCTACCCTCTTTCAATTTAAAGCCATTGCTCCTTGTCCTATCACTACATGCCCTTGTCCAAAGTCCCTCTCCAGCTCTCTTGTAGCTCCCTTTAGGTACTGGAAGGTGCTATAAGATCTCCCTGGAGCCTTCTCTTTCCCAGGCTCTCAGCCTGTCTACATAAGAGAGGTGTTCTAGCCCTCTGATCATTTTTGTGGTCCTCCTCTGCACTTTTTCCAACAGGTCTACCTTTATCCTTCCTGTGTTGAGAGCTCCAGATATAGATGCAGTATTCCAGGTGGGGACTCATAAGGGCAGAGTAGAGGGGCAGAATCACTTCCCTCGACCTGCTGGCCATGCTGCTTTTGATGCAGCCCAGGATATGGTTGGTTTTCTGAGCTGCAAGTGCACATTGCTGGGTCATGTTGAACTTCTTGTCAACCAACACTGCCAAAGTATAAATACCTATGAGGAAGTTAGAATAGTCATACGTAGTGAAAAAAAAAAAAAGGTGATAGTCCTGACATTTGTGATTCTGTGCATTTGTTAAACTTGAGCTGACTCACTGGAGGGGTGTATGAGATGGAGCTCAGCATCTGCATCTCTGCATAACGTAATTATGAGCTTTCCTTGTCTCTACGGGGATTGTCTGCCTGCAGCCCTCTGGCAGAGCGAGGTGCTGGTCTGTGACTGCTGCTCCTCTGCCCTGTAAGCCAGATCCAGTAAAAGAGCTGGAGGAAGATGCCTGAGAAGACAGGCTCTTGGGGCAATTTCTAAGCTCAGTGCCCTAGCTGCTTGCCAGTGTGCCACACTTCTTCTCTTTCCCAGGACTGAGTATTTTCATGGATTAGACAGTTTGGAGGAACTTTTCAAATTACAGCTTTGATCTCAGGTGTCTACATTCTGCATGTTCTCCCAGCATGACTCAGTTGCTGCCTATCTGACCCCTAAATGTTGATATATCCAATGATTTACGTGAGACATCTATTTATTTTGCTCTTGGAAAAGTTTGTGAGTCTTTTTCTGTAACTTTTTTTTTTAATTTATTTTTTTTCAATGAACACAGAAGATGTCTAATGAATCAGATCTTTGACCTTCATGTTATTTTTAGTGCAATAGCTCATGAGCACTGTTGCCTGGGAAGTTTTTCAACCATTTTTCTTCTCATGTTACAGTTTTCTGATACAACTTTTTGGTGCCCTAAGTTCACAGGAAAGAAAGGATTCCATTTAGTTTCTTCCTCCTTTCCCCCTTTTTCAAACAAATAAACTGTCTGATTTCTATCCCAGCTGATTACAACCTTTCTCTGACTAAGTATTCGTCCAAGGATTGTATTTTCTCTAAATGCTTTTGTCTGTGAACAAAAAAATGAGTAGGTGGTGAAATTATACAATGGTGTACAGGGATGTGAAATCAGATAACACTGAAATGTCAGATTTAATTTCCTCTGCTAAGGCGCCAACAACAAGCGTGTTGGTTTTCAGTGGGAAATTGTTTGAGAGTCACAACAAAAGAAGTGGTGAAGTGCAAAACATTCTGTTCACATGTGAGTCTCAGACATAAGCACAGGAGAATATATTAATTCTTCTCCTTGTCTCAAGTTAAAAGCACTCAGGCTTTGCTGGCAAGCTCAGCCCATCCCCAGGCTCTTCATGCAATGGTCTGATTTTCATGATTGGTTTATCTTCATGCTTAAAAGGATGGTTTCTGAAGTTTCCCCTGTTGCTGCAGGGGAAGAGGTGTGCTAGGAAGAGGTGTGTGTTTTGCTGTAAAGCATCTAAGATCCAATATGTTCACTGCTGGATAGCAGCAAGTGGAAAAAATATAAAGGGGGTAGTTTAAGTCATGTCTAAAATTTTGGGCTGACTTAACTTTATAGAGCCCAAGAAACAGGTTTTAGGCTAGCATGTGTTTGCCTTGAACTCTGAATTGGTACTTTGTTTGTATTATTTGATGCTTAAGTAAATCCAGAGCTACACAGGTGGTATCTGCTGAAATTACTTTCTTTTTCCTTCGACAAGCTGAGATTCAAGAAGAATAGCTGCACTGAAGGAAGCTGCATGTGTCTCATAATAGATATCAGAAAATAAATTAGGTATAAGTCTGAATATTTGAGGCTTCTAAACAATTAGGGAGCTACCCAAAATCCATACAACTATATTTAAAATGAATACACAGACTGGATTTGAAAGAAGTTTGCCAAACTGTTTTAATTCCACTGCCACCTCT
This sequence comes from Myiozetetes cayanensis, assembly GCF_022539395.1. Taxonomy (NCBI): domain Eukaryota; kingdom Metazoa; phylum Chordata; class Aves; order Passeriformes; family Tyrannidae; genus Myiozetetes; species Myiozetetes cayanensis. The sequence goes on along the minus strand of NW_026087742.1, from coordinate 62,064,978 downwards.
TATTAAGATTGACACAGTGCGCTGTTTTTGTAAAAAGCATCAGTGCTTGAGCCTGTGGATTTCATCAGGCCCCTTGGAGGTCCCTGCAGGGTGTGAACAGGAGCTGGTGCCAAGCCTGCTGCTGGGAAAGGCTGGAGGGGCAGATTCACTGCACAGGGGGCACTGGGCACCAGTGGCTGTGGCCATTTTGGGTGCACCCATTTTCAGTTTACAGAGTTGTCAAATTTCCTGTGTGTCAGTGGGCTGGTTTATAGGAATGAAGCAGGGGACACAGGGAAGGGTCTCATCCAGGTTTGCAGTGAAGGTGTTTTTGTGTGCAGGTTCATGTGAGCTTTCCTGCCAGGTAGGGGATTACTTCATCATGTGCACACAGTGACAGGCATGATTAACTGTCTTTTTTCCTGGAGTGAAAATGTAAAAGGCTTCTCTGCAGAGGAGCGCTGGATTTCAGATGGCCCACATGTCCCCAGAGCAACCTGTGTTAGCTCACTGTTGACTGGGATCACAGGATGTGCCAAGCAGCGTGGGGCAGCTGCATGCTCTTGTGTAAAGAGAGCACTGGCACCACCTCACATGTCCTGCTGTGCCTCCAGCAGTGCCTCTGCATGGACACAGCCGATGGACTACATCTGGTTGCTGTGAAAAGACAAGAAAACCCCTTGGCTTTCCTACAGGACACAGCATCAGACTGTGAAATGTAAACCATTGTGGGCTCAGCCACTTGTAACCTGCGTGCAGTTTGCAAGCAGGTTACATTCTGACAATGCTCACATCCACCCCATCCAGCTCACACAGGCAGAACTGGCAAAATTTTATTTAAGGCAAATCAAATCTGCACAGGGGCCTTTCTCCAAAGCCTGCCCATGTGTTCCAGTGGTGCAGGAAAGGATGTGCAGTGTCAGGCCCTGCTCCAAGAGACTTGCCTGCATACCCGCAGAAAGGGACCTCACTTCCAAGGGTTAATGTTATTTTAAGATAACTCTGCATTGCAGTTGCAAATCTGAGTGGCTGGAAACAACCTGCTGAACAGGAAAGAGCTCATTAAATATATGCTGTCACTGATTTATAAGAGAGTGCAGAGACAATATAATTACTATAATTATGTCAGAATCTTGCTGCAGAGTTGCCGTTTGTGTTGGGAATTTTATCTTCTCTCCATGGCAGGAGGATTAAAAAACCACGTACACCTGCCAATATATTTGTGCCACAACTAACTTAATCAGAAGCTTTTGTTTGATTGCTCTCTTTGCAGACCATGGAGCTTGTTAAGTATATCATCATCTTAGGGATGAACAAGAGGAAGGCAAGACTTTTGAGTAGCATGCTGCTTGCTTCATGTCCATGGGGGAAGCAAATTTTGACTGTAAAGGTGACCTGGCCAACACTATTCTGGCCAAGGCCATGTTGCAGGGAGAAGATTTATACCAGTAGCTCACAAGCTTCTGGAAGGGTGGTTTTGGTGGAAGATGCCTGCAGTCGCCTGCATCTGCTAATGCAGGCACCCACAGCTGGAACAGGTGGGCTGAGAACGTCAGCAGTGAGTGTGAGGTGTAAGTTCTTCTCTGGGCACACTCCAGTGCCTTAATGTATTTCTTTTAGTGAGGGGCCCAGAACTGGACAGAGGATTTGAGGTGCAGTCCTTGACCAGTGCTAAGTACAGGGGGGCTATCACTTCCCTGGTCCTGCTGGCCACACTATTGCTGATACAGGCCAGGATGTCATTGACCTTCTTGCCCACCTGGACGCGTGTCATGGCTCATGTTCATCCAGCTGTTGACCAGCATCCCCAGGTCCTTTCCCACTGGGCCACTTTCCAGCCTCTCTTTCCCCAGCCTGCAGTGTTGCATGGGGCTGTTGTGACCCAAGTGCAGGATGGAGAGAAACTAGGACATGAGGGTTGCTTTTGTAAGAAGGAAGCACCAGGATTTTGAGGCCATCAGGGCACTTTGCTGGAGGATCCCAGAGGGTAAAAACACTCAGCCATTCAGAGCAGTATCAAGGTCTGACCAGCACCCACCACAGCCTACAGCTGGAGCCAGGAGCACCCCAAAGCCTGCAAGTCCAAGGTAGGTTTTACACAGCACCTCTGCACTAAAAGAGGTGTCAAATCAAGACTCCTTTCCCCAAGAAAGCCATTAACCAGTCATTAATGGTTACAGCAATAATTCCTCAAGATTAAATAAAAGGAGGAAATGAGAATTTGACAGAGTTCTTCTCCCTTCTGAATACACTAAGCTGTAGGAAAAGGTCTTCTTGCTTAAATAATAAGCACGTTGGACAAATATAAGTCAGCAGAAAAATAGGCTTGCTCTCAAGATGTTTTTAAAGTAATAAGAAAAGCAGCTTTGCTCAGAGATTTCGGTCCTAGGATCTTGGGCCAGAGAGGGCAAGGGATTGGGGGGAAAAAAGGCTGAGCCCAAAGCAGCCTTGCTGTTTTCCTCCTTCAGAAAGTGTTGAATTCTGTGGAAAAGCACACCTCTGTCATCACTGTTAATAATGTTGTTAAATAACTCCCTATGTGTTTATTAAATGTAAGCGCTGAGATAAAGTTTTACAGTAATAAAATGTCAAGCCAATTCCATGGGGAAAGTGTTGATTGCATCTTACACAAAGCTGAGCTAAGGCACAGGTGAAGTGACTTGAGCACTGTCTGAACTCAGCAGGGACAAGGATGTTTTGCATTTCAGCTCTCTCTTCGTCACCATCTTGCTTTGTTCTCCTAGTCACTTGGCTTGTTTTTAAAAATCCCACAAAAACCAAATAAAACAAAAACTTGAATTTAAAAGCACTAGCTTCTAGCTTTGCAATAACAAATGAGCAAAAACATAACTTGCCAGCAGGCAAGTTACTGGTCTCTGATTCAGACACATATGACTTTTCCCAACATCTTTTTCACCCTCCCTATTCTCATCAGCTCTTTCATCATTTCAACATCTTGTATGAGTAAGTCAGAAAATAAATATTTTGGAAACCCCTGTAATAAGGGACCTGAAGAGTAATGAAATGAGCAGATTTAAAGTTCTGCCAAGGGCGTGTGTATTTGTGCATCACGTTTACCCATCTATGCTGACGACAGCACTTCCTCTGCATGCTCTCCTTCCACTTGCTTCTTCATCAATTAAAATACATGCTTAGAAATGGCAGTGGGTGTAATGAGGATGACTGCACCTATACCAGTATTAACACATTCCTGTGCTGCACATATACACATTTGGTGCTGTGAGCGGCCACAGCACTTTTGCAACACATGCACTGGCTTCAGCAAAAAAGCGCCTTTAACAAACAACTACTAAAAAAGCCAGAGGCAGAAATGTCAAACCACAGCAGATGATACATTTTCTTTAATCTGCTGAGTTTTTCAGAGAGATGCTGGGTCACAAAGCAAGTCACAATACTCTAAGCAATTGCAGCTCATGACACCGTCACTTGCACACAGGGCAGTACCAGAGCAATGCCTAGAAGGTTCTAGCACATTTTCCCAGAGGGTTGCCTCACCTGTATCATCTGCTATTTTATTCTCTAATATTCTGGGAGAACATTAGTCCTTCTTTTTCTTTTTTTTTCTAAGTGTTCTATTGATCCCCCAAGGCTCCTGTTTACAGAGTTTTGTGCATTGATGACCATGGTTTCTTCTCAGCTGAGGGTCTACTGCTACCTCAGAAAGAGGTCATTCCAAGCTTATCATTGGCCTGGCAATAGGATTTACATAGGCCAATTTAATTTGCCACTTGTGACAATACTGTTCTTCTCTGTTTCTCAGCTTCCCCTTCAGGTTTAGCTGGTGTCCCGTGTATAATGCTTTGGAATTTGCATGTGGAAATGCAACAGAGGCTGCACACACTGCAGCTCAAGGGTAGAATGTGGAGAGACAAAGCCTAAGTTGCCACTCTTATGCCACCTCTCCTCTTTCACTAACTGAGAGAAGCCTCCTTGATGCCTCTGAAGGTGGATTCCACCATCCCCAGTGGGTGATGTGCAGTTTTAGCAATTTTTTTCCAAATTGTTTCCCCCATCCAACTGGGAGAAGGGGAGAGAGCAAGTGGCTGTGTGGTGTTTAGCTACCTGCCAGGTTAAATCATGACAATCATTCTGGCTAATAGCATCCCACTGTCAAGAGGCACGAAGGCAAGTATTTATTTCTTAATAATTTAGTACAGATTATAAGCATGATTTTTTTTATTTCCATTTTCTGGTCTTAAAGTTTTAGATCTGTTTGATTGCAGCAAGCTTGTCTGTCTTACCCTCTCCTGTGCTCTGACAGCCAGCAATTCCACACAACTGATTTAAAATAGTTAAGATGTTTCTAATAGAGACTGGATCATTTGGAAAAGAGGAGAATGGCTGAGCTTTCTTGAAATATGGAGGAGACATTGGCAAGTCCTCTGTGTTGTTTGTCTGTGTATGAATGGAAAGGTTTAAGGGACAGTGTTATTAATGCCTAACAGATGGTGCATATAGTCATTCGGATTATAAAAATGAGGTAGGTGTATTTCTATTCAGCAAAAGCTTAAGAACCTGGCCTGCCAGGTAGTAGATACTCATGTGCTAGATGAGCCACACATTTTGATTGTTAATCCAAAATAGGATTAAAAATCTTGGGGGGGGGGGGAGGAAGAATATACAACAATATACAGACTGCCAATCATCCTGGTCACTTGCAGTGTGTCAGCATGGGGATTCTGTCCACCACTCACCTTGCCTTCCATTACCCAGTAGCTCCATGTGATCAAGCAGTTCTCACAGCCTCGGCTTATTGCTGCCCTTCCAGGTGGGTGTAGTGTCAAACCCATTAGACCCTCCCATTTTTTTTATCCTAAGACCAGTCATGACAGCACAACTTACTTTCTTTATGTTACCTTTCTCCCCATCCTATTTTCCACACTAAGCAACTAATTCCAGACTAAAAAAACTATTTGTCATTCACTTTAATAATATTCTCAAGCTCTGGTTCAGGCTTTTACTTGGTATGGCAGTCTTGCATCTTATTTTAGTTTTGCTTTTAAAATACTAATGCAGGACTTAAGTGATACTGTTTACAGAAGGAATGGAAAACTCAAGTATGAAAAGTGGCTGCAAAGGGCTACAGAAAGATGTATCTGTCTGGTTTTGTGAGGAAAATGATTCAGCTTTTAAACTTGTGATAAAGCATTTTCATTGCTTCAGGGGTGGTCCAGCTCCTGTTTCCCTCTGACTTCATTAGTGTTTGGCTGAATCCCAGCTCCTTTTGAAAATAATTAATTGCAGAAAACCTATCCTTTCTAGTGTTATTCAGCCCCAACTGTATTTACCACACAAGCAGTTACCAGGGAGCTGGGAGATGGCTTTCCTACTCAGAAAGACTGGTTTGACTACAAGAACATCCGGGAATCAGCATTTCCCATGGCCTCAGAAAGCAAAGGAATGCATTTCAGCCACAAAAGCCCATGTGGACATCCTGTTTTCCTCTCCACAGCAGATATGCTGTTCCCACTATTGCTGGTCCTGTGCCAAGGATCACGTGGCACTGCGTTGGGAACATACATTTCCCGGAGCCACTTGTGTCACCATGCAGGAATGCACTGCTTGTCCCTGCCTGCAGAAGCTGAGTATTGGAAAGAGGTCACCTTTCTCTATCTCCATTTTTAAGAATGTTTTGATGTGAAAGAGTAATGTGTTAGGAGCACACACTGGTGGGAGCTGTTAGGTTCACAAAGTCACAGAATGGTTGAGGTTAAGAGGGATCTCCAGATGTCCTCTGGTCCAACCTCCCACGCTCAGGCAGGGCTACCTAGATCCAGTTGCTCAGGACCATGTCCAGACAGTTTCTGAATACTGGCAACCTATGCCAGTGCTTGGTGACCCCCACAGTGGCAGTTTCCTGATGTTCAGAGGGAACAGTTTCAGTTTGTGCCCACTGCCTGTGGTCTTGTCACTGGGCACCAATGGAAAGAGCCTGGCCCTATCCTCTTTGCACCCCACCTTCAGGCGTTTATACAGTTGGATGAGATCCACCCTGAGCCTTCTCTACTCCAGGCTGAACAGTCCCAGCTCTCTGAGCATTTCCTCATAGGAGAGATGCTCCAGTGCCTTCATCTTCTTCAAGGCCCTTTGTTCAGGTCTCTCCAGTATGTCCCTGTCTTTCTTGTACTGGTGCTCACCAAAATGTGGAGGAGCAGGAGGTGACTGCCATGATGAGTGCTGTAGGTTTTCTCTAACACTCACCAGCAAAGCCAAGAAATGGCTTTTACAGGTGACCATACTTCACTTTAGAAAGAGATTGCACTGCTATTCCCTTTCTGAATGATCCGCTCCCATTTTTTCCCTCTGGCACAACTCTGGGGTGGGATGGCATGGCCAGACCTGGGGGATGCCTGCTGGAGGCCTTCAGGGCAGATGGTGCCTGCATTGAAAACATTAGGCATTCTTGAAATCCTTAAAAGTCCTTTTTAAGAGTACAAATAATAACGTGGGGAAAATAGTGGTTTAAGACCATCTATAAACTCTGCTAGAATCTTCCTTTACCTATGGCCATAGTTACTATCCTCAGGTATTTGAGAAAATCTATGAAACACAATCAGATTCCGATTCCACTATATTTAATTGTGTTATGGGACAGCTGTGTTGCAAGTGGACTACTGGTGAGGCTTTAATGCTGATCTATTATTTTGCCATCTAGACTTTCCCTCACAATAAGTACTTGTAAGTATTTGGCTTCTTCCCCAGCTTCAGGCAAAACATCTATGAGCTCTTTAACAACTGCAGAAGCTTCCAGTATTAGTTAGGGTACATAGACAGCTTCCAGCCTGCCTCCTTGTGATTGTTTGGGGGGGGGGGGAAGGGATCTCACCTCTGCAGCTCTTCCTTGACATAGAAATGATGGGCACAACTGGTTGGACACGACTTCTCATGTCCTGAAGAATTTAACTGATAGGAGCAGTCAGGATATTTAGTCAAACCGGGTAAAAAAAAAAAAGAAAAAAAAAAGAAAAAAAAAGAGTAAAAAAAGGATGATGCTTATACAATGTAGTAACATGTATGAAGTCCAACATATTTCTTTAGATGTGGCGTCAGCGATTTACAGTTTAATAAGAGAGGTCCTTTCCTCCAGCTCCTTGGAGGATGTGACTGATGTTTGAAAGCATCAAAAGGGTTATTTTTTCTCTCATTGCTGTTTTCTTCTGACTGTCTCTGGAGAAGGAGAGGAAAACCATACCATGGATGATCTCTACCACTGATTGCAATTGCGGTGCTGGACATTTAGATGCCATTATGACAACCACAGCAGAGATGCTCATTGAGATAGACTGGCCAGATACATTTTCGTTATGGGCATTAATTGATGAATGAGGAGCATCTAGCTGATAGCATCTAATACAAGAAATACTGACATCAAAGAAGTTGTTTAGGACATAATAATCCAAATAATGATAATTTACTCATGTCAAGGCCTCTTTCTTCCACATGAACTCATAAAGCTTTGCTGAGAGTGGGAATGCTTTTGCTGAGGCAATAGTAAAAATAATAAATGGGTTTACCTAAGCTCCTACAAGGCTCTAATAAAAACCTGTCTAGCAGTGTAGCTGTGAGAAACTGAGATTGCTGTATACTCAGGCTACCAGGAAGGCCCTGGGGCAGACACCATCAGGCTGCTGCCAAGAGTTTCTTATATTATTTGTGTTCACTGTCCTTGTGCAGCCATGCTTCATGCCAGCACTGGGAGTAATGTGGCAAGATTAGAAAGAGCCCGTGAGAGCAGGGACATGGCAGTGCACTGCAGCAGCATCATGTTGCATGGATGGTCCCTTCTTCACCTGTTTTTGCTGGATTTCGTTTTTGTGGACATATCGTGGAGCTGGTTGTGTGTTGATGTCCCTTGCAGTTACGGAAGTTATCCTTTGGCAAGGGAGGATTTTCACAGTACAGTGACTCAAAAATCATTCAGGACCTCTCTCTCATGGATTTGCAGGTGCTAAAATACTTCTAGTCCCTTGGAAATGGCTGGTTGACTGGCATTCAGCATAAAACCCTGCGGCAGACCTTGGTTAAAGGGGAGTTAAGGTTGCCTCTGGTACATTATGTTTAAGGTCACATACTTCAAACCTGTGAAGACTTGGAAAGGACTAGCCTTTAAAACTAAATTTCTGGAAACCAGGAAATGTCGAATGCTTAGAACAGGGAATACTGTTCATGCAAACACAGCTAGCTTCTTTCAATGCCTCCTGAATTTTGTAGTTGTGGAGACTAGTAGCTTCATCTGTGCCCCTCAGGACTTTACAGACCTTTTTCATTTCTCTCTCCACTCCTCTCTTTTTCACGCTGAGGTGTATAGGACCTGTCCCACATTTTGTGCTTCCTGGCTGATTGGTCTGAGTGCTCCTGCTCTTCCCACCCATGACTCCCCAGTTCCCTGGCTGCAGCTTTCCCACCCCTTCCTGGCCCCACCTTGCACCCCAGCCCCTCTCCCTGTTCCAACTGCTCCTGAAATTCACTGCCTACTGCCCTTTCTCTCATCTTCCAGTGATGTACTCCAAAAATTGGATAGACATCTAAAAATGTGAGGAACATCTTGACATTAAGCTCACACACATTCATTTTTCCTGGAGCAAAATTACATTCCCATTGCCTTTTACATTCCCGTTCCCTTTTACATTCCCATTCCTCATTGCTAAATCACAGCAAACTGATTATAAATGCATCTGAATTATCATTACAACTCTCAAATGGAAAACCAGCAATGTATCCTGGAACTTATCCAACAGGGACAATGTTCTATTTTCCAGAGAATAGTTCAAGCTCTTTCCAAACATCACAGGGCACATTTCTCTCATGTCAGTAATGCCTCCTTGGCAGAAGTGAGCAGAACCATACCATTGGCAGCCACCTCTCCCACGACAGCCAAGGGTGAGATGAACCAACAGGCTGGGGAGGAGGGGGTGAAGGTTTGAGTGTAATGATCCCACCATGCCTTTTGGACCCATCTAGTTATAATGCAGAGTGCAGTGATTGTAACCCTGTGCACATCCATATTTCCAGCTTGGTGGTACCAGCTGCCCTGTACATAGCATCCTAGAGAGATGAAATTTTCCTGTACTGTCTTCCAATACCACTTCCCTTAAGTCCAGGTCTCTCTATGCACTAGTCAATAGTAAATATGGACAATTTGGTGAGGACAATTGAGTCCTGCAATTTGCATGCACCCCCAGGCATGTATGACTGTTTAGGAATCGGTTGACTTTATTAAAAAACTGTTTGGTTTTTTCCCTACTCTGTATCTCTCTCCCTGTCAAAGGAGCCCAAATTCAGACCAAGAGAAGCACCCAAACACTGCAGGAAGAGGTGCTAGAAATTTCATCCACCTGTTAGAGACCTCAGTAAGTCTTTTTAAAGTGTATGTGGCCTCAGGCAGGTCTGAATCTGATTGTGGTTGTGATTATACACTCAGAGACAACTGTTGGCACATGTACATTTGCACACATCAGTGCACAGGCACACATATATTTATAGATATTAAAAATCATCAATATGTAACTATTAGATTTACGCAGTTACTGTTTAATCTGGAGATGAAGATTTTTGGTGGAAGCTGCTGAAAGGCTTGAAATGTTGACAAACACTTTATGTATAATTGAGTCACCCCTTGCTCTCGCTGCCTTGCTCTCCCAGTAAACCCTAATTTGATCAGATCTGAACCGTAATTGGAATATCATTTTAGAATCATATCTCCAGCCCCAAGGAAGCTGTTGGATGTGAGCATCCTTGCAACAGGTGAGTTGCAAGGAGCCAAGTGCTGCCCTCCAGCTCTCCTGCAGTTCTTTGGTCTCAGCTCAGCCTTATCAGAGTCTTGTGGAAAAACTGTGTTATTTCTCAAAGCACTCAGTGCCGATCTCGTAGGAATTGTGAGCCTGCTACCCTTCTAAACTACAATTTTCACAGGTTTTTTTTCAAAATGAAACTAAGGGAAATTGGTGCACTGGCATGGTCCCAAGGACAGCATGTCTTCAGGGAGTGCAAGGGAGAAAACGAGCCCCTGCATGTGAGTCAAATTGTCCTGTAACCCCTGAGCAGCATGTCCCTGCTTGAGAGCATGGTGAAATGGGAAGAGTCATGAAAAATGTTTCTGGCTGGCATCACAAAGTCCTTCACATAGGAAGTTGAAGGAATGTCTGTGCAGCCTCAGAATTGCTCTTGTTGCCCCAAAATTTACCCTGACCTGAAGTGAAAACCCTCGGTCATTTTTTTTGCACTGGTCATTATATCCCAGGTCAAGAAACTATATCTTCATTCCTGCTGAAAAAACGTGAAAAAACCCATCAAGGTACTTTGAAATGACTGTAAACGCCTACAGGAGTCTAAAAATATGCAGCACTGATAATGTGTGCAGCACCAGCTATTGTCTCTGTGCTTGAGGCTGCAAACTGATAATTTCATATGCCAGCATTAAATTGAGGAGTCCAGCATCTCTACCCCAAATACAAATCATTTTAGTAATGAAACATTACACGTATTTGTCACAGTTACTTGTTGTTCAGTGGGAAATTGGCACATCACGAGGAGGGTTGTCCTGGCCATAGCTGCCACCCACTTGGATTTTCCTGGCCATGTTCTCTCTTTCCAGCCAGCACTTCTGCTTGTTTCATTTTGGTTTATTTTCTCTTTCCTCAAAACATCTAGCTATAGGTTATACCATAATCTGCTGCTTGCCTCCAGGTAGGCTGCCATGCATCAGGAAATCCTGTGTAGAGGAGGAAGGGTTGGGGCTGAGCAGGGCTGGGCTGCTCCAGCGAGGGATAGAGAGGATGCAGAAACAGGAGACAAAGTGTAGCAGGGGATGTGGGAGGGTGAGGTTGCTGGCTCCCCTACCAAGGTGGGTCTCAGAGGGGTGAGGGTGGCATAACCTGCTGCTGTGAGCACTGTTCTCTGGTGCCTGAGCTATTCATTATGAAATCTAACCCACAGGTTTCCTGTAATATCTATGGTGTGCTATCTGTAATTGGGTTAAAAATAGAATTCCTCTTATTACAGTTTTCATGGGAGACATTTGCCCCATGTCTGGCAGTAAGTCTTCAAGCGTGTAACTTGTGAACAAGCTGCAGAGGTGTAAAGTGTATGGTTAAATGCTTTGCAAGTGTCTGAAGTCAGGGGTTATCTTGTTGCTTGGTCAAACATGAGCCTGGAAATCACTGTGCCACATTTATGAGTTTTGTACAGCATCATCTTGTTCTTGCTGCTGTTTCTGTGGTATCTACCATGGCTGCAGCCAAGAAGCAGAGAAGGCAGCTGTGATCTGTGAAATGCCTCAAAAAGCCCCAAGGTCAGCCCTCTGAGAGCCATCTTTCTGCTGTCAGACAGGCCACCTCAGCCCAGGCCCCTGGACTTTCATTCACAGTGACGTTAATCATATTTGGTTCCTGAATATCAACATTTAAAGCTCTGGATCTTATTCCAGCCCTAAGGTGTATAGTGTGATTGCAGTCCTACCTCTGACATCCAGACCTATCTGTATGTCTCACGTCTGCTTCTGTTTCCTTCCCATGTATATCAGGGCACCGGGCAAGGGCACAGACTTCCAATATGGCATTAGGATGCACCCAGGCCATGCACACTGGTAGGACAGACCCTGTGCCTGCATTTCCAGTCGGTTACACTGACACAGTGTGTGTCCTGACCACATAGAAGAGCTGTAGGATAAAATCACAGGAAGATGTCAGATTTCCAGCCAGCACGTAGTTCAGAGAATATTTAATGTAGGGGCTGAGATCTTGAAATGACAATTAGGATTATGCTGAAGACAACTCAAAAGGAGGGTGCTAAATTCCTTGCATGTTATGTAGGGTCAGTTAGGTGTGGGGACCTGAGACAGAGCACCACAAGCTGCTCCTTGCCAGCCCCAACTCACAAAGCCAAGGACGCACATGAAACTTATGGTCCTCTCCAGACCTGAGGCTACAGAACAAAAGTGTCTTTATTCTCTCAGAATCAAGAAAGCCTTGCCTAGGAAATCAGGGATCTTGAGAGGACTCCTCAGGGAAAGCCATGGACCATGACTCCAGTGCAGGATGCTGTCAGCTGTCACCCTTGCACTGGCAAAAGAAAACTCCAGGTGTTGAAAACTTGATTCAGTCTCATGAAAAGGCTATATTTTTAATCAGTGGTAGAAACTGGCCTGTTTAAATGGAAAATAAGGATGTACCAAAACTAGTGGTCTAAACATGAGACTAAGGAGGTGAAACATGCTCACCTACAATATACTGTAAGTCAACAATTGATAAATGTCTGGTAATAGGATGGGTCAAAAGTAAAAAGCATCACATTTTTATCTATAACAGAGATATGTATGGCAGAAGCCATAAAAGTGGTGTAGATTAGGATGCCCAGTGGTCACCACACTTTTTGAAAGATATTATCTGTATTTTAAGTGCTGCTGGCAGGTTGGTGCCATGGACATGGTGGAGATCTGGAAGGAGAGAGTTATATTTCCTGGATTTGCCACACAATCAGTTTTCATCCTTAACCTCTCAGCCCCTCTTTGTGTTGTATTCCTTAAAATGGCAATAACATCCTCTGCACAGCTCTTGAGAGAACTGTGGGGTAAATGCACTAATGGCGTGGCACTCTCTGAGACCTCTGAATGGGAAATATCATATGCCATATCAGTGTACTGTACTTGGGGACATGGTTTACTGGTGAAAATGGCAGTATTGGGTTAATGGTTGTACTCAATGAACTTAGAGATCTTTTCCAACCTTAATGATTCTATGGTTCTATTGATTCTCTGTAAGTGTACCTTGTAAGTGCTAAGTACCATGCTTCATGCTACTGCTGCTTTTCAGCAGGCTGATGCAGGGCTGATGATGGTTCCCTGTGGAGGGATCGTTGCAGGCTTTGTTATTTATGCCTTCATTAAAAAGAATATCAGCTGACACAAATTCCCTCTTCCCCTCCATGGAAAGGATGGATGCTTCAAGTGGTATCTGCCCTGTTAATCAGCTCCACCTCTTATCAGCCCTCAAATGCATCTCTGCTCTTCAGCTGATCAGTGCAAAAGATCAGGTCACAGAATTTCTTCGTCTTTCGATTTTACAGTATTACTAACTTTCCATCAGGCTGCTGCTTGGGCTGGCTTTTTAAATTAAACATGGCTGTTAATTGCATAGATGCAAATCTGAGTGCCACTGAAGAGAAGAAAATATTGTGTATCTTGATATGATGTAAAGCCAGGGTATGTTACTTTATATGTACATTAAGTGCCAGTATGACAGGTATGAAGCAACTGGGGGATGTATAGTTTTCTTGAGTGGAGCTTGATGTGTTTGGGCTGCAGCTTGAAATCACAATGGAGTATACAAGGAGAGCTGCCGCCTTTTTTTTTTTTTTTTTTTTTTTAATGTGTGATACATCAGCAGAGAGAGAGCATGTTCACAATGTACTCCCAGTGAGACTTTACTTTGGTTCATGCTTCTTTCCTCCCTCCTGCAGTACAGCAGTCAAGCCACAAATCTTGAAGAACAGGAAAGAAAATCCATACACGAACTGGAAATCTACTGGCAGGGCGAGCAGCCAAATAACAGCTTTTCAACTCGATTTCCATTTAGGTGTTCTCAGGCTAGCTTAGCAGAGCTCTGGAAATGTAGCATTCGTGTGAAGAAGGAGAGTAATAACAGTAATTCTGCTTAAAAGCTCCCACGCCGAAACACTCAGAAAGCTGTGCTGCGGGATAACAAAATCATGATGCTATAACTCACACTAAAAACGTGGAGGGTGGACAGTCGTGCTTCCATTTGGACTGAAGAAATAACACCCTTAATTAATTTTTTTTTGGTACTGTTCTTGAGCAGTTCTTGCTCATGATGGTGATGATGGCATGAAAGGTGTGTCATCACGGCCCTGCACTGAGGTCACCTGTTTCCAACGCTGACATTTGGTAAGTCTGCAGCTGCACAGTTCCTGCTCTTTGTCAATTAGCCTCTAATAGCAGAGGCAGTGCAGGGAGGTGGCAGGGCAGGAGCACAGTGTTTTGCCTGTACTGCACACACTGACTGGTTCCTGGCCACCTTTTTCCTCCTTGGCATGTGCCTGTGTGTACACACACACATACCGGCACACACATGAAAATCACAAATAAGAAGAGGACAATTTGCAGCCCAGGGAAACTGATTGTTTGTTCGGTGGTTCTGTTTCATGTATTGCAAACCTGAAGATCCAAGCTACAACCTGTTCTTGTCTTTACAACTCCAGGGCTGCCTCAGTGGTTTTTGAAGATCCTGGGTACAAATCCATATTGTCTTTTGTTTTGATAAAAGCCCACATCATCAAGGACGTGTGCTTGTGCTCAAATTCACCACCCCCTGAGTGCTCCCCTTGCCTGCTTCTCATACCACCTGTGAACCAGCAATAGCAGAAACCCAGTCTTAATCGTGAATATAGATTTATATGGGACTTTAGAACATTTTAGATACCCTGAGAGGCCCCATAGATTTATTGAATTGCTGGATCAAGACCAAAACCTTCCCAAAAATCCCCAAATGTCAAGAATCTGGAATTCCCTCTCTCTCTTCAGATCGTGCTCCTAGTTCACTTAATAAATAAAATATTTTAAAAAGAAGACAAGAGAGGATAAACAGAGAGAGAAAGGGAGAAACAGAGAGATTGTCAGCATTATAAATTTGTTTTTAAAATACAGTTTCTTTGTGTTTCCTCTCTTTAACCCACATTAGATGTTAATTTCTGAAGGATGCAAGTGTGGTCATTTTTTCCCACCTGGTATTTTCAGTCACAATATTTTATCTCTTCCTTCAATTTCTGTGGAAACCCTCTGCACTGACTTTTCAGTGAGTCAGCCAGACTTCCTGGCAGAATAGCAGTAGAATTTATGTATGTGCCTGGATGGTATCCACACTTCCAACTGCCCATGATTCACAGGCTTGCCTCCCAGCTTTTTTACATTCCTCCTATGCAATGACTGTCACACAGAGTTGAAAATTAGAGCTATATATGCGCATACATATACTGAATAAATTTAATTTTCCTCTGTCACTCTTACAGTTCTGGTTTATGATGCATCTGGATGTGTCAGTTGACTTAAATGACTCTTTATGATTTTCCATGTTCTGCTTCTCCCACAAGTTAGCTCCACAGCTGTGTCAGAAATGTTTTCTGATGACAATGCTTCATTTCAAAATTGTGCAGGTGAGCTCAGGAGCTATTTCTTTCTCTCATTCAAATATTTAAGCTGATTTAGCACTACTGACTCAATCTCTTTATTGCTTTGTGTGGGAGTTGTTGTCATCCCTCTGTAAGACACTTTGGATTCTGTCGTTTTAGAGGCACAAAGCTGCAGTCCATAATTTCCACCTTTTTTGCGGCCTTGAACAGAAAATAACCTGCTATGAATTGCTTGAGTATAAACTTTTAAAAAAAGAGTCCTGAGTATCACCTCAATATATATATATCAGATTTATCAGCATCTTCATTGGCTTGTGACTGAGGCCAGGGCTGCCTTTCTGGATAAAGTGGGACCTTCCTACCCTGACATATATTTTCTATAACGTTTTCTGTAGTATTTCTATAATATTTCCATACTTTTGTCCAGTGAAGGAAAGCAAGAACTGCATCACTTGCAGCAGAAAGTAGGTGACCTCTGGACATGCAGCCCAGTTAGTCCATTTCTATGTCTCACTGTCAGATCAGTCTGTGCAGACTTGCTACAGACTTGCCAAACCTTTCCTGAGTGCACACAGCTCATTGACCTTAAATTAACTGCATTGGCAACAGACATTGGTTGTTTGGGTTCACCATGGTTCCCTGTATTTGGCTTTTATCTCTGGGTTTACTTTGAAATTACAGTACACTCCTATCTTTAATAGCCCTTTATTTCAACAACAACAACAGGAAGATTGGTTATGGCCTACAGTCTCATCAGTGCCTGTTTTGCCTGACTCTGTGCTGCTAAGTCCCAGGTTTGCTTTCCCAGGGGCTGAGACAGGCTGAGGTGCAGGACAAGGCTCAATGGAGTGGCATCACTCTGCAGAAGGACCTACCAGCAACAGTGCAGCTCAGCACTGATGTTCTGGTGTCTTAAGGACTCAGCTGCATCGTTCCTGGTTGAATCCCTTCTGCAAAACATGCATTGTGACCAGGACTTTTGACATCTTCAGGTTTTGTGTCTGGATGCTGCAAATTACCTTGGGGTTTCGGCCTTTTGGAGGGAGGAGGGTGTGAAGAAGGGATGACAAGAAGCCTTCCAGATGCCTAAAGCACCTGGTCAGTGAAAGAGGGTAGGAGATGGTGTGGGTTAATCTAGGGAGACTTGAATAGAGAGGACAATACTGGGCTTCAGATAGTGGACAGGACTACAGATAAGAAGTTGAAACTGCAATTAGGGAGATTCACCTCAGACATCATGAAAAAAATTGGTGTAAGTAAAGTCCTAGAGAGAAAGTAATGGTTGTGCAACACTACTGCTGGGAATTAAACAAGAAAAACAGCTTAGAGAAGGGTTTGCACAAAACACTACAGGTATGGTTGCTTTTAAGGCACAAGTGGGCTTAGCAGCTTCTTTAGGTCCTTCCACTCAAGGCGAGTTCATGCTTCAAATATTTTCTGTTCTTTAGACATGTACAATACTTTCCTGGTCCCTATAGCCAACCTGTACAAGACCAGCAGACTTGCTCCTCCAAGGGAGGTGTATGTTTTCATTCTGAGTGTCACATCTTGACAGCCTCTGTATGCATGTTGCAGAGGTGATAAATGTAACTGTGTTTTTTGTTATAAAAATTACTTTATTTGTCCCCCTCACTACATTACCACTCCAGAGAGTTAGCAGAGAACTCCTTCATGACTGAAATTCACCCTCAGTCCAGAGCTGCTGGACACAGAGCAGGTGGTATCTAACTTACAACTTCAAACACCCAGCCCCGGAAAGCATGTGGTCTTTCTCCATCATTGCCACCTAATCAAAGGCCACTCTGAAACTACCAGGCAGGATGGAGTATACTGGAGGGAGCTATGAACAGTCTAAAACCATATTGGTATATGGTTTTCTATGGCTAAGCTTCTGGTTCCTCTGTTCTGCACTGTGCAATGCCTTAAACTTCTCAACAGTTGTATTGTCACTGACAGCATTCTCACCGGAGAAACACTGCTCTGCTCTACCGTGAAAGAAGAAGTGACTAGGAGCTCTCCTAATGGCATTTCATGTGCTCCAAGTTCTTTGCAAGAGAGAGCATACCTAATTTTAGTTTAAATGGCTGTTAATTTGACGTGTGGATTTGAATAACTGAGATAATTCTTGGCTTTTTGACATTAAAATTTATTAAGTGACAAGTGCTTTCTGAATGCTATTATTTTCTGAAAGGTTCTTTTTTCTCTATAGCATCTAATGATAAAGCTCTAATGCGTAAGAGTCCTGAATTTGCAGCAAGTTGCACTGAATGGTCTAATAGGTCATTTTCATCTCTGCCTTACATGGCAATAATAGAATAATAATAACAAAGGTTGCAAAACATTCCTACCCTATCTGAATCAGCTGGCTTTTTTTTTTTTTTTTTTTTTTTTGTATGGGCTGGTTATTGTATCAGCTGAACAATAAATATTCATGGATTTGTCAGGAAAGATACAGGGCATAATTTAACCTGAGCAAAATTAAATGGGACAGGCAGCCTTATCCTTCAGCCGATCACAAAGGACTGAACTTGAGTGACAGGTTTGAGTGACAGCCTAAGAATGCCTGACAATTGCAGAAGTCATCAGATTCTTCAATAGCAATTGTAAAGGCTTCTTACACTGTGTCCTTGAGTCTATTCAGTGCTAAAATCCTATACAGAAGGAGAACGAGATACTAATGCTGCCATTCCAGAGAAAAATTCAGTGCCTCATACTTTTCACTGTTGCTCTTGTACCCCATGTTCTCAGATGTACAAATGTAGATTTGTCTCTAGGAGAGCCTTTACAGCTCAGCCTTTGAAAACATAAAACATCCGAGTTGGGTTTCTCAAGAGGAACACTGCAGTT
This sequence comes from Myiozetetes cayanensis, assembly GCF_022539395.1. Lineage (NCBI taxonomy): Eukaryota > Metazoa > Chordata > Aves > Passeriformes > Tyrannidae > Myiozetetes > Myiozetetes cayanensis. The sequence continues at coordinate 62,046,990 of NW_026087742.1, read as the reverse complement.
CCTGTGCCACAGCTTGGCAGAAGGCACTAGTTCTGTACTTATATCACATAAAATCAGGGTGGTGAGGCACGGGAACAGATTGCCCAGAAAGGTGATAGATGCCCCATCCCTGGAAATAGTCAAGGTCAGGTTGGACAGGGCTCTGAGCAACCTGATCTACATGACGATGTCCCTGCTCATTGCAGGGGGATTGGACTAGGTGACCATTAAAGGTCCCTCCTAGCCCAAACTATTTTATAACTCTACGAAATATTGCTAAATATTGACCATATGTTGCACTGCAGTTGTTGAGGATTTTCTGTTAGAGGATCCTGTACCTGCACTGGCAGGTGAATAATAATTCCAGTCCCTGTGTGCACCCTCTCCTGCTCTTAAACACACACATACATATGCACACTGATAAACTTATTTCCCTCTTGCTGAGTGACTTGCTGCCAACTTTCTCTCCAGCTTGCATCTTTTCCCACATACTGCTGACTTCTGTAATCCTTCCCACTTCTTCCCTGCCCTCTGTCCATGTCAGCAAGGCTGATGCCAAAGCTGCTGTCAGACAGCAGATATAGGGGTGCTCACCCAAGCAAGTGAGTGTTCCCATCATGCTCCCAAGAGCAGCAGGAAATTAAATGTTTTGCCTTACCTTGTGGAACAGTGCAAGTTGTCTTATTAGGACTCAAATGTTAACTGCAGCTCTTAAATATGAGGGATCTGATGGCTACCATTTATCTATTATCCATTATGTCTTCTTTAGCTGATATATAACTGCACTGAGTTAGGTGAGCTGCTCTGAGCTCCAGAAGATGATCTCAGGCATTAAGATCTCACCTTCTTGTGGCTTTCCCCTCCCAAATGTGTCCTGGTGAAACACTAGGAAACCAGAGATGTACCCCATTCCCCAGGCTACAGAACCTCAAAAGAATAAATAATGTCCTGAAAACATAGGTGCAATTGCTTTAAAGCAAATCACATTAAAAATCCTCCTCTAATTTATACCAAGGGCAACAGATGTTATTTCAGAGCACTGGTTGAAATGTAGCACTACTTAAATAAAGTATCCACTCAGTATGTGTGTCTTTCCAAGTTTCTGTGCCTAGAAGAAAAATTTATTCTTTTCCTCTGTGGACTGTAGAATACCTGGAGATATCTTCTTTCTGGACCAAAGGCCTCCACCCTGATCAGTATTTTATCCTCCTAAAGGCTTTTTCATTTCTCTGGAGGGCCCGCTTGTCTTCTCCAGGAGACCTGTTCCATCTGCCCACAGAGTTTCTTCTTCCATAGAAAAGGTTGTTCTCATCCAGAAAGACCCTGTCTTTCTCCCACAGGACCTGATTTTTCCAGAAATCCTTATCCCTTTTCCAGAAAGCATTATGGTCCTTCCAGAGGTCATGATACATTCTCCAGAAGGCTTCTGTGTTCTCCTGAATAGCCTTTTCTTCCTCCTACAAGGCAGCCTCCACCTCACAGATGGAATTTTCTTCTACCTAGAAGGCTTGGGATGCTATCTTGAATTTTCTCTAATTTTTTCCCCAAACCTTTAATCTGCTCCCAAAAGGTCTTCATTGTGTCCTGAAAAACTGAATCTCCTGAGAGTCTGTCTCAGCCTGCAGCTTCTTGATGAGGTCCTGCCCGTGGTGCAGACCATGGTGGGGCAGCTGTGTCCCTGCAGCCCATGAAAGACCATCGGGTTGCAGAGACCCACCTGCACCCCACGGAGGAGCCCATGCCAGAGCAGGTGGATATCTGAAGGAGGCTGTGACCCTGTGGGAGGCTCAAGATGGAGCAGAGTCCTACCACAGACCGGCAGCCCACTGAGAAAGGAGTCCACGGAGGAGCAGGTTTTTCCCGGGTAGGGCTTGTGGGCCCTGTGGAGGACCCACACCGGCAACACTCATTTGTGAAGGACAGCACCCCATGGAGAATTGACCCACAGGACAGATGTTTGGGAAGAACTGCTGCCCAAGTGATGGACTCATGCTGGAGAGGTCTGTGAAGGACTGTCTCCTGTGGGAGGGACCCCATGGGAGCAGGGAAAGGACTCCTCTCCCTGAGCAGCAGCAAAACCAACAATTGACTGTAACCCCCATTCCCCATCCCCTTCAAGGGGGAGGAGGGAGAACATGGAAGGACAGAGGGTGGTGGGAAGGTGTTTTTAAGACTATTTTACTTCTCACTCTTTTGCTCTGATCCTGTTAGTAATAAATTTAAGTAATATCCCCACTTTGAGTCTGTTTTGCCTGTGAAGGAGATCAGTAAGTGACCTCTCCCAGCTCTTATCTCAATTCATGGATCCTTAGCTGTTTTTTTTCTCTCCTCTGCCCAGTTGCCGAAGGGAGGGAGAGAGTGTCTTTAGTGGGTACCTGGCATCCAGCCTGGATAAACCCACCACAGAGGTGCAATCGGGAGTGCAGGACACCAGCTGGCAACTGCAGCTCAGGTTCAGTGCTCATCACCAATAGATTGGGCAGAGATCCAGCCCAGCCCCTCTACTCATATCCTGGGGCTTGACAGAGAGGAGAGTGACGGGTGTCAGTGATGGTATCACATAAACCACGACTGAAAAAGAAATCCCTGCTCAGGACTCAGCCAGCACAAACTGCAGCAGCACCTGAAAGTCAACCTGTGTTGTGCAGGGCACATGCCAGGGTTTCTCTAGAGTCAGTTCTTACCCTGATTCCAGGTGCTGCTGATTTGGAGAGAGTGAGGGGCTGTGCCAGGACCAGCCTTTGGCACTGCACTGCTCCCCTCACCTCATATCAGTGGGTCCCCACCTGAAGGACAGAGGGCTCATGAAAAATGGCAGAGGAGCAGCAACCCAGGGCAGGGAGAATCAGGGAGTCATTTCTTCTGCCCTCCTGCCTTTCCATTTTCTGCTGGAAAATTTCTTAGGGAAACAAATTTGACTCTGACATGGAGGAAGTGAAGCAGGTGCCTAAACAGAAGCATCCAGTGCCATTTTAGACACTGGACCCATCTGCAGATGGTCTGTTAGAAGATAACACATAGGAGACCTATGTCCTTTGGGAGCTGCAGGAGGAAGCTGAGGGAGATATCTCAATGTGTACCAGGGCACAGGGCACCCAGGGGTATGCGTGAGTCCCACCTCAAAGTCTGTCTCTAATTTACATGGCTTAAGTTCGCTTTGGCTCAGACAAAAGCAGGAAATCATTTTGCTTTTATGAGACTTCCACCTCCTGAACATGCATCAAGTGATACAAATAAAGGTTTGAGAGCCTCTTCTCACATGGCACAGTAAAAGTATTGCCATTTGTTCTCTTACTGTGCTCCTGAGGCAGGCTTATAAAGATGTAGGGTAATTATATCAGGGTACATTTCTCAATTAGAACATCATTATTATCTCACAGAAAATGACTAAATGATATCATTTTGTTCCACAACTCTGCAAACACTGTTTTGGTTGTCATAAAAATAGTTTTCTGCAGACATCTCTAAGAGTGCAGAACGAATGGCTAACAAGTCAGAAGCTAGTGTAGATCCATTTTAAATGAACTTGAGGAAAAATATGTCTTTACTTTTTAAGACTCTTGTTATTCTTCTCTGTTACCATCACAAAAAATAAAGTTCCAAAGATATCCGGTGACTGTGGTCATGCTACTAGAAAACTTAGCATATTTAAAACTCTACAGCAGAGACATGACACTTAGAGAAGTGCAGTCCTTATCGGCAGCTGGGTCTCTGATGCCCACTGGTGACTGTGATCCATTGTGCACCTACAGTGACAGAATTTCACAAAGTTTGGAACTGTTTGGAACCATCTGGAACCAAAGTCCAGTGGTTCTAGGTGGCACTGGAAGGAGTCACTGGGCTCCTGGCAGAGTATGAGCCATAACTGGTACTTTCCTTCATTTTCATGCTGGTTGCTTCTCAAGCATAATAAAACCCACCCAAAGGTTTTACTACCCTCGCTAGCTCCCCTCCTGGCTCAGGGAAACCATCTGGAAGACATCTAAAGTACTTACACCAAATGTTAGACACATTCTCAGATTATGTCATTACAGTTCTATGACTAAATTTGTCAGCCAGTGGAAGTGCTCCTGTACCTTGTGTTATTTGAACAAAAACAATTAATGGAGCTAAAGCTGAGCACAGATACAGCCAGGACCAGATGGTTTTCAAAAGAAAATCTGTAATCCTAAATCTACCCGAAAGCTTGCCTTAGAAGAGTAGCCTGACTTTTAAATGGGTTGGTCTCACTAAAGTCACTGGGAAGAAGTGGTGGATAAGTGGATTAGAAAATCAGGTCTGTCTTTAGAGTAGGTATTTTAAACTGGATTTGTGTTCCTAGTCTTTGAAATTTTGGTCATTTGAACATCTTCTCTGTGTAAGTATCCAATATTTTAATTATATGCCTTGTAAATACATTTAGTGCAACTCAGTCCCTGATCCTATGGGTTGTGAAAGAGGCCCTTTACTGAGAGAAGTTGTGTCTATTTTCCTATTGAAATTGTATTAAAATTTAGAGATGGCTGTTTTGTTTCTGTTTGGTCATAGAATGTTTCACTGATTCACAGTGACCTCTGTTTGTGAGACGTAGAGCCAAATTCATCTCAGTGACCCAGCTTCTTTGATGACAAAATCAACCATCCAGCCAGAAACTGAGGACAGGTATGAAGAATGAGATGTTTCAAGAGGACTGTAGGAGAAACCGAGATTAAAAAGCATCACTATTTCTAGGAGATAACCCTTGGAAATCTCTTCCAACTTCTTCTGTTCCAAGGCTTTTTCAGATCTTCAAATGTCCCAGGACTTAACCTAGAAGCAGCTTCCATCCAAAGTACTTATTCTTGTGAGATGTCTCTGATGTTTTCTTCATCTGAAGTTCAAGAAAATACTTTTTTTACATGGGAATTAGGTTTTTTTACATGGGAATTAGGTTTTTTTACATGGGAATAGACAGATATAATCCTGTTCATTAAGAATGTCCTGCTGCCTGGGCCAGCCTCTCGTTATTCTTCTTCCCAAGTGAGGTATTTCCCTCTTCACGAATGGATTGCCTTTCACTGTGGTAAGGTTTTTCCTTCTTCTCTCAGTTTGCTTCATCCCTTCCTCCAGGAGCTGTTTCTTCTTTCCAGAATGCTTTCATGTTCCCACTATAACTTCCTGTTTTACACTATAGCTGGAAAGCATCGATGATGGAAAGAATACTGTTACTCAAATACTTCCTGAATTTTTAGCAGAACATTGTTTTCCTAGACAAGAGGGTTTGGTGATGCAAGTGCAGCAAACAGCACAATAAACACTGTGTGTGGTGGTAAAACCTTTGGGTATAAATTTTTTACATTTGAGCTCCTGCCAATAATTTGTAAAATTGCAACAGCAGATATATTATTTTTTTCTCTCCTGGTTTTCTTCAACAATCTCTTTCTTCCTCACAAAGTAAATTCTGTTACCAAAGTGGACAGAGAGGGTCTTAGCTTTTAACTCCTCATCCTTTGCCATTTCAAGAAAAATTTTGTGGTAATGTGTCATGGATTTCACTCAAAAGTTCTTTCAACATCACTGTTAACAGCAACAAACTTCCTGGAAAGGACTAGATGGATAAAACTTAGCCGTCTGGCACATCGGTAAAAAAACTCTATTCTCCTTTCAAGGATAAGGAATGGGAAGCTCTCAACAGCCTTTGTTGGGAGGAAAGTATAACAGGAACTTGGATACTTGGATGGATTCTATGTATGGATGAGCATTTCTAGGACCATTTTCACCCCTTGAATCCCACCACAGACTCCACTGGCTGTACAGAGCAGCTCTCCACTGGCTTCAAGGACAGATAGGAGGACATCCCAACAGCAACATTTCCATGTCTGCAATTTGGACCTGATTCCCAGACAGGAGTCCAGTGGAAGTGGACTTGAGTGCATGCCATACCTACATCATCAGATGCCACCCATTAGATGGCAACAGTTAAATTCATATATGCACAGAAATAATGAGAAATTGTCTAAACAAACCTATCCCAGACACACCAATGCCAGAAAAAAAAGCAAAAAACCAAAAAGACCCAACCAAACACCAATCCCCCAAATAAGACTTTCAGTTGGTTAATTTAATGAATTTAAACTCAGAACAACTGTAGATGATCTGAAGTTTCAGACCAGTTTGTTTCAGACCAGATGAAGAACCTATGCAACCTGTAGTCCTCTCAGCCTAATAAAAGACATTTTCTATAGGCAGTGAGAAGCTGTTTCTCACTCTTGCTGCTCTGATGGTTGTAAATCAGCTCCTATTTAATGGTCCATTTATACTCATTTGTTCTAAATATTTTTATTATTATTTTGCATAAGCAATCCTTTATCCTATATTTACAAAGATTAGGTCTATATCATTAGCCTCTGTCTTAGTAGGCTAAGCTAGCCTGTAGATTCATCTGAAAAAAACTGATTCCCCATACCTGTCTTTTTTAATGGCTTTTCTCTTTTTCTTCTTATTTTTTTTTTAATTTATTTCCTTTTTATTTTTTTTTGTTTTTAATTTCTTCTTCTCTACTGTTGTTAAAATTTTTAACAAAAATATGTTACAATTTTTAGCAAATATGAATATTGGCATTTTCCTAACTGATTAAATTAAAGTTGGCAGTTTCAATTAAAATGACACACCATATGTTTTTATTATTATTATTACTACTATTCATTAATTAATCCACGAGAGTCCCACCAGCCTTGGCACTCAGGCTGCATGTTACTTGTACAAAATGGAGAAGGCTGCAAATAACCTAAAGTTATCAGGAAACGAAGGGAAGAGACCACTAAAATGACCTCAGGCTACAGACAGTACCTCACCAGAAGGGACTGTCCTTGTGAATGTCTTCCAAAGCAATCGTTTAACTCAAACACCTCGAGTGGGAACATACAGAAAGGTAAGATTTAAAACAAAACCAAACAAAACAAAGCTATCCTTTTCCTGTGTTTTAGCCTGAGGTACCTGACACAGGTACCTGTTACACAGAGGCAGGGTTTGAGCCAAGCAGACTCCAAAGAGAACACAGAGTACCCCGTGGGACACGGTCATGCAGAGAGCTCTGTGGCAGGCTCTGCTCTGGCAGCCCTAAGCCTCATGCTGCCTCTGTGAGTCTTACTGCTCATCTCAGTCAAAGAGGACTTAGAGAAGCGCTGCCTCAAGGAGAACACAAGACACCTTGTGAGTCGTGTTGCCATCTGGTGTGCTCAACAGAACACGGTGCTTCCCCCAGGGCTGTGCTGGAGGCATTTGGAACCCACTCAATATGTAAGGGAGCATGACAGGTTCAACATCGTCCCCACTTTTGAGAGGAGTCCCATTTGGGATATGCTAATGTTGTGCAGCTCACCAGCCAGATGCTGGGAACTTGCTAGTGTATCTACACACCATATATCTCCACACCTCCTGCTTGGACACCTTTTCCACCCCCCGATTCTGTCCGGAGTCAGCCTGTGAGCACAGTGCCATCTGGTGAGACACCCGTGCAGCCCAAACAAATAATCTCACCTCTCACTCACAAACCCCTTCGACAATGAAATCTAAAACTGAGTTTAAAATCCCAGAGCACCTCTGAAACATAATTTCGTCAGCAGAAGCAAAGATAGGCCTGTAATTTCACAAAAAATGGCTCATTTGCATGAGTGAGTTTGTTTATTCCAGTATCAGCCAGAGGCCAGATTTACTATAACCCCAAGCTGAGATGGCTCCCAACCTAGCCGTCATCCACTGCAACTAGGTCTAAAAACTGAATCCTTAGGAACCTGAAGCCAAGGATACGGCAAGTTCTTGAACAGATCCAAAGGAACCCCAAAACATTAGATTTGTTATGTCATGACAATGCTGTATTAGCTGCCTGGAGAGCTTCTCCCATAAAGCTCTCATTTTGTGGAGGAAAGTCTTGGCGTCCCCAGGGAATTCCAATTGGCTCTTGCTTAAATAGAAACTGACCTGGAAGGAAACGTCACTGTTGAAGAAAATGATTTCTTTACAAAGCTCTTAGAGCCTGCTCTAGGTGCCTTCTTCTACAACCATGAGAAGATGCTCTGTGCATGGAAACACACGGCTGTGAGAAGTCGTGGCTGTGAGCTGGCTGCCACTGAAAGACCTTTCTCACAAGCATCCTGTGAGCACCAACTCCCACCCTGGACCTCTCAGCTGCAGCCTGAGACCAAGCCCTGTGGGCAGAGAATGATGATCAGGAGTCAGAGGGGTGATTCCTAGTCTGTGGGGCTCAGAAGGGTCCCATTTATCTCCTGAAATAGAGATTTAATGCATTATGTGAATATACACATCCAGATGCAGAGCGGGGAGGGTTGTGCAGGGAGCTCCAGCATACCCCTCCCTCTCCTGCTCCCAACACAACCTTACAGAACAAAAAACCAAACTTAACCAACTTTCCTGCCTGCACAGACAACAGGGGTGACTTCCCATCCATACTGCAGATAACTAAATGAAGCTGTCAGAGATATGGGCATCTACACATGATGCTGGTGTCCAGCCCCACGTGACAGTGCAGATGAAGCCACTGTAGATAAATATAGACTTTTGGAACTTTTTGAGGTGCACTCAATTATCCATCTATCCAGGGCTGGCAGATATAAGACATTGTAGGCCAGGTGGGATATGTAGAACAGTCCAGATGGGATGCTTTCAGGGAACTACATCAAGCCATCACTCTCCACAGCCCCTAATGGAAGTTCCTGGGTAGACACCTCTATTTGTCAGTTGATCCATTAGTGAGAGTGAACAAAGTCCTGTTTTTCAGTTCAGCAACACAGCAATCTTCTTTCTTTTTTCCTCTTTTTTTTTTTCTTTTTTTTTTTTCCCCTATAAATCACAGAATCAGGCAACTCCAATGAAGACTGCTCACTCCACACATGTCGATACTGCACCGAACTCCATCCTAACTCATTTGTGGTCCCCTAACTGTTCTGTGGTATTCCTGCTTTTTCTTGTTATCATGGACCATAATTACTCTACCGTAAACACATGGTTCTGTTTTCTACAAGTAGAAGGGTATTGTGGCCCTCTCTTTTTGAAGGTTAAAATTTTCAATTCTGTTGAACAGATATTGTGTCAAGTATGGTTTACTACCCTTCAGATGAGGAGGACAAATGCACTGACAGGTGGCAAAAGGGATGTTTTATGAGTGAGAAAATGAAATAAAAAAATAAAACCACACATTGTTATCTTCTGTGGTTAATGAAACAACACTTTTTATTATGGCTGTATGCAATGGGAATATTAACTCTGATATGCAGAAGTGCAAATTAAACTGCTGATTTAGATTATAATATTTCATACATAGTAACTTTACAGACTTTTTTTTTCTATTGTATGTAAAACCTTTGTGAGTTATTAGCCTTTTTTGTCAACTGTATTTTATAAGTGAGAGGTTTATTCCTGCTGTTACATTAAAAGAGGTATTTTGCTGCTAGGAGAGTTTAGCATTTTATTCAGCCGAGGTAACTCTCCCCTATACTCTAGCATGAAGCCCTATTAAGACAGAAATGTTCAGTAGCTTTATTATGCCCTTGTGTGAGGAGCTAATCTTTTTTTCTCCCCACTTAATTTTTCAGGGATTCCCAAAGGATTTTGCAAACTCTACGCATTTGTCTAGCACACTCTGTAGTGGCATAAACAAAGAATACATGAACCTCAGCGGGGGCTTTGGCTTTTATACTTTTAGTAATTCCACTGTCTCTTATTGTAAGTTTAAAGAGCACTGGAATTTCTCAGTTAATATTCTAGGCTTGTGGGTAAATTTTGCTCACAATAATTTGGACATTTTGTTACTTTGGTGAGTAAGCAGGGGAATAGAGGACTGGGGTTTTTAAAAGAAATGTATTTATTATTTCAAGGAAAATTTTCTTTACAAGGAACAACACACAGGTTGGCCTCCTGAATACACAGTGGAAGACAATCTCTGAAGAAAACTAAGAAAATTAAATAAAGCCTTTATTCCCCCCATAGGAAACAATCAAACATTCCTAAAGAAGTAATTTCATTAGTAACTTTCCAAACACATGTTTTGCTTTAGCCTGGCTTCCTCTGGAAACACGTCATGTGTATTTGTTGCTTTGGGTTCTGCTGTCTGGTTGTTACCGCTAATAACTTATGTATCTATTTGTTCATTTTGACTGAATTTAATAGAGTAATTGGAGACTCAGAGGTACAAGTAAATGAGGTGAGGACATCTGGCCCATTACCCTGCCTTGGATGGACAATGGCTATGGACCCAGGGAACAACTCCAGTTACTTTTCCAGGATTATCCTCCAGCATCTGGGGCTGGAGGCTCACAGGTGTCCCAAGCCACAGCTGATGCCTTTGTGTCTGGTAATCTTTCCTACAGAAACAAGGAAAATCTCATCCTATTCTGCATGTGTGATGAATATTTGAAGTAGAAAATTAGACCCTCTAAATAACCTGACTGAGTGAAAGCTGCACCATGAGCACTTATCCTGTATTAGACTTTAATAAAGTTACTCTCCCCATAGGTTATCCAGCACATTTTGCCTTTTGTCTCTCTATTCCTTAGGCCTTGATTACATTGTGATAGATTATCCTGAGTAAGGAGAAGCATGAAGCAGACAGTCTAATATTTTATCATTTTCTATCTTACCTCTTGAGCATTGCCAAGTAAACTGCAATGGAGGCTGGCACATAAACATCCCTCCCCAACACAGTCTTGTGGGAAGAAACCAAAGAACCAAAACATCCACAACAGCAGGATTCACCTGGCTCTCTACTTTATTGTGACAGCCACACAAAACATCTTCTCAGTGATGCATGTGAGAGTAAAGCACCTGGTCTGAACTTCTGTGTGTTGGCAGGCCAAAGTATTTCACAGCATCTGCCCTGCACTGGGCTCTGCAGCTTTCAGATCAGTCCAAGGGATGGAGATGTTAATCTCATGGCTCTCAGAGCCCAGGGGAATTTTGACTGGGCACACAGTGGCACTGCACTGATAGCATTCTAGTCCCAGTATCTTCCTAAGCTGCCTAAAAATTTCCTTCAGAAACACCAGAATCATGAAGTTTAATAGTAGTTTAAAGTGTCACTGTCAACACTGTCTGCACTTGCCACAGGAACTCTTGGTCCCTGTTATTTTTTGCCATGATCTTCTTGTGATGATTGAATGTTATAATTTCTGGGATTCCTACAGGCAGTCATTAAAATGCTGGTAAGTTGGTATTGATGATTGGTTTCTGCTGCACAAGCAGAGTATTTCTCAGCAGATAAGTACACATTTTTTGCCTTGAACAATGGAAGAAATGAAATACACACTGAATTCCTTTCCCATGGGCTGTTTATATTTCAATACACAAGGACAACTTTTAAAAGAAAATATAATATTCCTGATTACATGCAGCATTTAAGAAAACAGTCAAGCTCTTCCAACTCAAAAAGAACAAAACAATGTAGAAAATGGCAGACTATTTTTATGTTGATTTTGACTTTTGAGTCATCAAGTTAGGAGAAGGCTCTGTGGCAAAAGTGCTCATCCTATATGGAGGGGTAAAAATCAACTGAAAATAAACACAAACTGGATAGGAAATACAGCATCTCTACATGGCTCTTTCCCTCTTCACACTAACCATTAAGTAGCCAGAAAAATCCATGATGAAGCACAACAGCTTCCAAAAAGGCACCTGGTGAAAGAATCCCAAACACATTTTATGGTGGGATGTAGAAGTCCCTTCTGGTCTGAGAGGGGGCTGTGTTTGAGGAGAGCATGTTCTGGCTTGTGCTTTCAGTGGCAGTGTTGCAGACACTAACTGGAAGGCCATGGCTTAGAATGCATGAGCCTGTGGCATCACCTCATCAGGCACAGGCAACCCAACACTTACCTCAGAGTATCGTGGAGGGTGAGAAAAATCACACCAAAAGAGGGTAGTGATATTGGAAATGACTGAAATCCTAGTTGATGTCTCATGTCAGGTGCTGGCCTGGGAACAACCACGGGAAGAGCACCTTTCTCAGATGGAAGAAAGAGCTTTGTTACACTGCGAGAAAGAAGAACTAGGAGCACAGAAAGCCAAACTGTCCAGTTCGGCCACTCAGCCAGTATGTCTCAGTCTGTTCCTGATGTGCCTCTTCCAGCACCAGTGGAGAGCACCACAGTCTTCCAGAAGTGTCTCCTCTCTATCTTCATTGACTATACAGAGGAGCTGAGGCCCCTCTTTAAGTGCTTAAATAAACCCCTCCTTCAGTGCAATTGAAAAAAAAGGTCATACTCTCACTTTTTGCTGTACTGCAAAACTTTATCAACCAAAATTTTCCAGGTTTTCAGCCTTGGATCTGAAGACACACCAGCAAAATTCATCTTTTTCTCTCTGAAATTATCTTGCTTTATAGCTGCAGAATCAACTCTAGTTGGGATTGTACCTCATTCTGCTTTTGCTGCTCCCCTACATCCTGCATCTAACACTTCCTAGGAGTTGCTGCTACCTCTTCACATGGAGCTGACAGTTCATGGAAGTGCCAAGCTGTAGGTTTGAGAGGCTGGACCTCTTTTTTTTGGGAGGCTGGACCTCCATTGCTTTCAGTGCTGATATTTCTCACCATTTTATCAAAAAGATATAACATAATTTTGTTGTCTTTCCACAGTGCTATGACCTGCAGTGGGTCTCCTTGAGCCACAGAGCTCTCTCTAAGGCCTCACAATGTGTGTGAAATATGTGACCTAAACAGACAAACCAGAAAAACAAAGGGTTTGCTTGCACTACATTTTATATGAAACCTTAATTTGGGCTGAGCAGGCATGGGGCAGGCAGTGTGGCAGGCATGCTGGAAGCTTCTTTGCCCCCTAGTCTTACCTGTGCTCAGAATAGGAGCATCCAGAGGATGAAGTAATGGATTGCCTGAGGCTGTGGCAATCAGGCAGTCACATCACCATGCGGTCAGTGCTTTTTCCAGCACATGAGACCATGCAGCAGGAATAAGCATGGAGAGTATAAGAACCAGCATGTGCTTGTGTTTGTGCACATGCTGACCCAGCAGCAAGCAAAGTTAGCCTTCAAACACCATCATTTTCCTTCCCTTGGCTGACCCCAGTGTGAATGCCCTTTTCTTAATGCAAAATCTTCAGCGCTGGGAGTTATACTGATGATAAACTGTGCAAACCTGACAGCTGAAGGCAGAATTGTTCCTCCTGAGCCAGAGCAGGCACTTTGCCAGCTCCTTGCCAATGACTAATGCAGCAGGTAACCTTTTCTTTCTCGTGGAGCCTTTCCGAAAGGATTAAAAATACACATCAATCTTTATTAATGTTGTCACTCCTCTGACAGAGGTGCTCTCCCTCAAACCCACTTTTCCTGGTACCGAAACGAGGGCTTTCCAGAAAATTAAAAATACCTATAATTAGACTGGAGATACCAAATTGTCACCTGCTCATGGGAAGGTGACCTAGCAAGTAGCCACCTAAGGAATGCACCTCTGCTAGTGTGACACAAGGCATATAAACCAGCCAACAGTAAGGCAATATATGTTTGCCAAGAGCTCTGTCATCTGCATCAACAAGGAAGTGGGCGAATTGCAGGAAGAATGAACTAAGTACTTACTGCTCAATACTGATATGTGAATAAACGTAATTTCTGCCCCCCCCCAAAATAAAAGACTTAGTGAAAGAAATGTCTTTTTTTTTTTTTTCCTCCAGTACAGTCACAGCTGTGTGGGGCCCTTTGCTTCCCCCTGCTGTCACCCTAAAAAGGCACAGGGTGGGCTGTGGCTCCAGCCAGCTGTGGGAGTGGGAAAACTAATGAGGATGGGCTCTGCCAGCAAGCACTCCTGCATCCCACAGCTCCCACGGTGCTGCTGTGGAGAGCTGTGAGAGCGACAGCCAGGAGGAATAAAAGCCATTAAGTCCCCCTGTACCTCCACAGGCAGGGTCCCAGGAGGCTGAGCACAGCTCTGAGGTCCCACCGGAGAGGACTCTCCCAGCAGGCTTTCACTGAAGGATTTTGCTGTTCTTCTGACTGGTCTCCTCATGCACAGGTGAACGGATTGGTACCCACAGCACTCTCAGGTAAGAGGGGTTTGCTGGGAAGTGGACGATGTGCTGGCATAAAAGCCAGTGTGGGGCTTTGAGGTTCATTAGGAAACTGGCTCTGAAAGAGGACTTTGCACTGAATATTTTAGACAAACAAAAAGAAACCATTACCTCTAGCAGTACTTAGAGAAGACACCTTGTTCTGGAGGGGTTTACTGGCCCACGGGCACCTTCTGTGTCCCAGCAGGGACTCTGTGGCAGTCGGGAGCCATCGAGTGGGAAACTGGGTCTTAGGAAGTCCCAGAAACTCTGGCTGATGTGTCCATCAGCACAGAGCGAGGCACCTGCAGATGGGAGAGGGCAGGGCTCAATTTGAGAAGTATAAACACCACAGGACAAGTGTGAAGGTGGCTCTTGTTTGGGCTGACATACAGTGGGACCAGCATGAAGTTGCTTTTGGCTTTGCTGCAGGCTCGGGGGTGCACCAGTCCAGTCAGTGCTCATCTTCTTTTGACTTGTATTACCTAAACACTCAGGATGAGAATAATAATCAGAAAAATAGTTTAAAGCTAAAACTGGTCGAAATAACAAAGGAAACAGGATAGAGGATCTGTGCTACAGAGATTTATCACCACTGCTTGTCAGGGACATGGAAGTGAGTTACAAGAGGTGCCAGTGTGGGACACAGCCCATGTGCCAGGTGGGCAAATCTAGCCACTGACTAGCAGTGGGGAGGGCACTCAGTGAGGAGGTACTGGAAAGCATGAAGGAGGCACTGGGATGCTGTGGCTCTGCTGTGGCTCAGTTGCAACCTGTCACCCAGGAAAGCAGCTATATGGAGAGGTTCTAGCATCCTGCAAGGGGCTCAGAAGCTTGCCCCCATCAGTGGCTGACCCTTCTAACACAAGAGCAGGTCCCTTTAGCTTAGGGAAACGAATCCAGGGAAGTCCAGGGAAGGATGATGGGAGGAGATCCAGAAGTTGGCTTTGGTCTTTAAATTTTTCCTAGTTGTAGCTGAGGTTTCTGTTTTGTGACCTTCCCAACTCATTAGTAAACTGGGAGTACTCACAGTGGGGCAAGACACCCCCCTACCTTTGCATGCCATCAGTCTTCATATTGTACCACTTGCAGTCTCCTGTGAGTTTCAGTGATGGTTTCCCTATTTCAGATGGTAAACAAAACTGTTCTGCATCTGCCTGGATGTTGAATTGCACTTTAGCACCCTCATGAATTGGCACACAGGAAAATATTTGTCTGTAACACCCACAGCAGCTTCTGCAGAATCACTGAAGGTCTGGTGTAGAGGGGAACACCTATTTATGCAGCACATATAATGAATTCTCTGAGGGATTTCTCAGTCCTGTAGGAGACAAAGCCAATGTCTGAGGAAGGATTGAAATCATGACCTGGGAGTTAAGTGTGTTGTGTCCTTGTGTGAACATGTTTTGCGTGTAGCCATTATGAATTTGCTTTCTTTATCTCACCTGTTAAAGCTGCACACACAGAGCTCTGATTCGCAGTCACTTCTGGGCTCCATCGCTAGATGGTGATATGCTTCCAGATACTGAATCCTCCTTCAGTTTGTCATTTTTCTTCTGGTGTAAAATTGCAGTAAGTAAAGACCAAACATGTTTTAGCCTTTGCCTGTGGAAATACAGCATTCCCAGCCACACACAGTTCTGGTCAAGATAATTTCATATTCAACTGATTTTTAATACAGCATTGCTTTGGTTAACATGATTTCTGAAGAATTATTGCAATAAAAGTAATTCTAATCATAAACACTTATAAAAAGACTAATATTCCTGATCTCTACATAATTTAGAACTTCTTAGTTGGCAGTCACTGGCACACTCAAAATAAATGCCCATTTTATTATGCACTTTCTAGGAACAAAATCTGCCCCAAAGATTTTGAAGCTTAAACCTACCAGTTTCCCTCCCTCCTTCCTGCTTTCCCTGAGCATGCAACAGTGCTTATTTCTTTCCTTGAAATACTCAGCAATAGTTGCAGTCCAAAGGCACAGTATTTGCTCTACTGAAGAAGGTTTGGTGGCCAGTATGAGAAGCATGTTGCCCCAACAGATCAGGCACTCATGTAATTTCCATTCCAGTCCACCATACTGATTGAGATGTCCTCTGGGATTTGCAAGGCTTATTACAGCAGTAACACGTAACTAATGAGGCTTGTGACACAGTATGAAGATGAGGGCTGGAGAAGGAGAGCTAAAATTCATGAGACACCTGATGAGATAATGCATACTAGAAACCTGGAGATATATATGTTGGTGGCTGGTTGCTATGTGTGAGGGTTATTGAGCCAGTGGGATGTCTGTGAAAGCCTCAGCCTCTACTACTTGCTTGGTCGCTAACAGGTAAAGCCAGACCTGCCTCTGTTACTGCCAGGAAATACAAACTGTAATGCCACTGTGCAAGGAGCAAACCCCATCCCCTTCCCCATGGCAGCAGAGGGTCTTATGCTGCTCTCTGGGCTTGCAGGAGGAAGCAGGCTCACAGGACACAGACAGTTTTGCTGAGTCATGACTAGGAGGGCTTGGACAGACTTTGGAGAGGGGTATGGCCACATATTAGCTGGTAAGGCAACCCTGTCTTTATCTTCAACACGTGCCTGGGGTCCTGTTCTCTCTAGTAGGCTCTGGGCCAGGCTGTGCCCAGCATTACATGAGAAATCCCCAGGGTGGGTTTCATGTCAGCTCAGAATAGAAAGCTTAAAATGTTGCTCCTTAACCATTAGGAAATCTGAAGAGGCTATTCTGAGGTATGTGCAGAAATGCAGCTTCCCCCTCCCAGCCTCCTCTACACACGCCTTCTTCTATCACACAGCTGCTGTTGGTGGCAGACTTGTGGTGATCCTGGCCAGAGGCTGAGGCTTGCAGTGTGTGTGTGTGTGTGTGTGTGAGAGAGAGACAGAGAGAGCTTTCCACATTTCCATTGACATTGGATGCTATTTAACTGTCTGGTGCTGTCTGACAACCAGCCTCAGATGCCTAGCTGCTTGCTCATCCCTCACCTCACCTCGTAAAAATTCTTCTCTTCAAGGAGCTCCTTTCTAGTCCAGCTACTTTTTAATCAAAGGCATGTTGTTCTCAGCTCCATGTGGTTTGCAGTTTTCATTCTATATTCCTCTTCAGAATCTTCCTTGATCTTAAAACTGTTTTCATCCTCTCTCTTTCTTTTTTCTTCAATTCATTTTTTCTCACTAATTAATTTTTGCTGAGGTTTGTGTAGTGAACTGTACCCATTTCACTGGGTTTTTTCATAGCAGTTAAATACAGTTTGTTCTGCCCCAACTCCAATTAAAGTTGAGACAGAACCTTTCATACTTCATAGCATCAATACTTACTTCTCCCCCAGCAACCCTGTGACCCCAGAGCTATGGCATCATCAGGAGCAGGCAAGCCCAGAACTGCTGGAAGGCATACCTACCTACCTCTGGGTATGCTACACTGATGGCTGCTGTCTGCATTTCTGGATGCTTTGAGTTTTTGAGGGTAGTGAAAGCCTGCCAAGGTGTGTGAGTACTCTGAGTCAAGAAACTAAGTAAGGTAAAGACACTTCTTATAACCATATTAATTTCTCTGTTTCCACAGACACCCCAAAAGGTTCATCACGATGACTGCTGGCCTGGAGAAAGCCTGCCACCGGTGCATATCCAAAATTGCCAGCAATGGTAAGGCAGTTCTGGGAGTAAGAGCCTTCTGTATTTAAGCAGCCCTGTTGCTAAGCCATGTACATAAAAGAATTAATATGGTACCAAGCCTCATCTGAATCTTCCAATGTAGTTTCCTCTTCTTTTCTCCTTTCTGAGGTATTTCCTTTCCTAGGTAATTTTGGGTGCTGGTAGAGTGAGCAATAGTAACTCTATCCCAACAGCAGCTGCCTGCTGCAGTATTTGAAGTACAGCAGACCCGCATAAAATTTCAAACAAATACAAACACCACCATGTACCTTATATGGGCTGCAGCAGACAGCAATATACCTAAGCAATATAATGTGTTTGCCTTCTATTTCATGTGTTACCTTACACATAGCCCAGAAGAAGTATCTGCAGGGAAAACCACCCGGAAAAGAGCAGCACAGCCAGCCTGGGGACAAACTCTCCCAGGAGCAATTCCTCAAAGCAAAACTGCTGCCAGTGTCTGTGCTGACACAGTGACACGAGGCTGGGGACAGAGTATGGTCAGGAACAGCCAGCCCCCCTTTCACCCAGTGACATTTGGGAGAGAGTCATCTTCCCTCTGCTTGTCTGGTCCCTGGCACAGCGGCCACTGTAGGCACAGGTAACCCCCATAAGGAGCCACACGCTGTGGGTTGTCAGCATGTTGTGGGTTGGAAGCATCAGTTATCTGTATAGGGGACTTTCACATGACAGGCTGGGCTCACTCAGGTTTTAAAGCAACTGGTTCTTCCCACCCAGGGTGGAGGGTGCAGAGGGCTGTAATGACACCACAGCTCCCAGACTGAGTGAACAGGCTGGTTCTTGCTCTCTGAGGAAAAACGCAGCAGAAAGTTGACCTGGGCTGGGGCTGTGCAAGCTGCAGAGTCACAGGAGAAATGCACTGCTGGGGCGGGCTTTTGTAAGGCCAGGGAAGAAGTGTTGTTGGCAGGAGGTTAAAATTCAAGGGTTTTAAAGCAGCTTACTCCCACTGACTGCATCTCCTTTTCATTCTGAGTTTCAAGTGCCTTTTGCTTTCACTTCTAGGCAATAGCAATTTCTAATTCCACTCAAATATGAGAAGAAGCAAACTCCTTGACCACTCATGATAATTGATACTTTGCCCAGACTAAGTGCTGCATTTACCAGTGTAGGTGTTACCTTGGAGTCTTCTATATTCCTGCTTTTTGCTTTGCTTGAAAGGCTCTCGAAGTTCATTCTAACTTTGATTAAGGCCCTTAACTCCTTGCTGCCTTACAACCCTGCAGAGAAAATCAGGTCAAGTGGACAGATAGCTCAAACCAGGCTCCCCTGCAGAAACCTGGCATAGGTAGTAAAGGAGAGGGCATTTTCTGGCCCACTCGTTCATGCTGATCATTGCCCCAGGGGAAAGGAGGGCTAGGGACTGATGAACAATGAGGGGAGTGGAGCACATGGTGCTCTTGTTACACCCTGACAAACCCCTGGGAGCAGAACTGGGACCCAGCTGGTGTGGGATCCCTTGCACCCTGCAGAAAGGACAAGCAAGGGGGATCTGGACCCATTGGTGAACATCACAGTTAAAAAAGTCAAAAGTGGTATTTTCTCTGATTTTTGTTCCTGTGATTACAAGCAAAGTGCCATTGTTCCCTGTATTAAATTACCACTGGGATTTTAATGATGACAGAGAAAATAATTAATCCTTCTGATGATTTTTTGAAAGATAGGGATTAGTCCTGATCTCACCTATGTTCTTCTATACCAGAGGAACCCTCTCAGGTACCCAAAAAGTTACCCATGAGTATGGCAGCTCATAAATACCATTTCAGAAAATTATCTTCAGGTTTTCATCACATATAAGTTTGAAATCAGCTCATCTATAGCTATGGATCAGCTAGTGCATCCACAATTGATTTTCTGTTCATTAAAATACAAACCCTCACGAAGTGCAGTGACACTTAATTTCACTTTTTCTCATCATTCTGTGTATATTTTTCAAAGAGCGTTTCACCACAACCCCATATTTGTACCTATGATCTCTTGATATTTAAATAACTCTGAAGAGTAAACCCACCTGTAGAGCATCTTTGCGTTCTTGATGTAGCAATTTAAATTCAGAACATTAGGGCAGTCTTTGATTAACTGGCCAAAAAAAAAGAAGGCTAATCCACTACCCTAGGTCTACTGCAAAGCAAACTGGTGGCTCCATATGTAAAGCCAAAATCTTATTTTATTTTGTACATCTGGAAATTAATCAGAAAAGGCCAAATCCAGAACCTAGACCATGGTATAACTGTAGTTTAGCAGCTAGAGGCATAATATAAAATGCAGACAAGACACTCTGCAATATTGCCCAACCCCCACAGCACCACACCTACATCTAGAGGTATATCTACACCTACGTCTACATTTACATCTGCATTTACATCTATATCCTCCCCCTCCTGAAGGTTCCCATATTATGGGCATCTTGTTATTCAACACCCTTTCTGATGGGAGCAGCATTGCTGTTGTCAGTGCTGGAACCTAGAACATAAATTTTAGGTGATGTTATGGTGGCACAGTTTATCTTGGTGACAAAGTTTACTGTTTCATAGTAAGACAACCTTGTCTAAGCAAACAGTGATGGGACGCAGCAGAGGGCCCTGAGCCTGATTTTGGTCTGCAAGTCAGGTTTTTCACTCTTCCTCTGCTTCATATGGTAGCTTTGCACTGGGACTAGAGACCTTCATTGCAATGGCTGCTCCTTGCACTGAATCCTCCAGCTGCTGAATATCTAGTTTGGTCACGGGATTAAATCACCCCAGGGATGGGATTCAAGCCATTTGTCCCAGGTGACTATGCCATCAATATGTCTCCTTGCTATGGCATTTAGACTAATGAACAAAACAATCTTTGTTTCTGCTCAAGTTCATCTCATGTCTCTATACTTCGGATCACTTATAGGTCTGGTTTTGAGTGCTCAAACCCTGCTATTATTTTCTCTCTTTTGGCTGTTGGTTGGCCAAGATCAACAGATTTAATTCTTTTCCTTCACATTATTTTGTTCAAGCATTTTCTGCATATCCCATCTGAGATAATGACATTTTCCTGTCACTTAAAAGCAGAGAAAGACAGCCAGCATCCACAGCTACCAAAACCATGGGCAGACATATTCCTGTTTTGTAAAACATATGACCCTGTTCGAGCTGGTTCCCCAGAAAGATCCATCGAGACTTTCTTTGCCACCCCAGCACCCCAACATGCTGCATTCCTTCTTTCCTCCAGATCCCTGTCAGTACTGCAGGCGATGCCTACAGATACTGTGAAGGACTAAAACGTGGGTGAAAATGCTTGCTACCCATCTGCACTGCAGCCTGTTATACTGTGCATGCTGCAGCACAGCACACTGTGACACTGCTTGCTAAGTTAGTGCGCTACCACCTGCATCTGCCTCAGGGCATCATCAGGCCAGGGGCCCTGGCAACTGACCCAAATTTGCTAACATCCAGACTGCTGAGAGTCAGCCCCCTCCAGAGCAGTGTTTCCACAGCATGTCCGAAGGGCATTCTGTGAGTTTACACCCAGAGTTTTGCTCATGCAGATAAATCCCAGGGTAACCACAGAATTTGTTTGGAAGCTGGTAGCACATCACTAAAAAAAAAAGAAATGCTTTTTTATCAGGAACCTGACAGGCTACAGAACAAATGGCATTTGGGAGTGATGGTAATGTAACCAACACTTCATTTATTGCTGTATTTATTATCAGAGAGCTTGTCACACACTCTACTGAGCAGCTTGCACAACAGCTGTATTAGCATACTACCTAAGAAGAGTAGGTAGATAGAGATTTATATTCATAATTCGCTTCTGAAAACCATGTGAAGACTATTCTTACCCAAAAAGAAAGAAACTTTTCTCTATCTTCAAAGTAAATAGGGACAGCTTGAGCTGACCTGAAACTTCCAAGTGCTTGGAAAACTCATGGCAGCAAAACAAAGTCTGAGGAGCCCAGAGATGAATTGGTGTCACAGGCAATACTGCCTCCAGAAGGCAACAGGCTGTGTGCCGAGGCCAGGCACGTAGTAACTGGGGATAGAAAACAAGGGAGTAGCAGGGGGCAGGGCGGAGAGCTGCAGTGCAGGGGCATGGCTGTGGAAGATGCAAAGGCTCAGGCGTCAGATAGAAGAGAGACCATGAAGTACAGCCATAATGTTAACAGTGATTTCAAGTGCCTTTACTTCTGTGGGAAGACCCTGGCAGGAGTAGTTCAGCTAAACAGCAGATTTATATAAGCTGACAATCCTGCTGGGCAGGACCCAAAATCTGCACCTACTGATCTGATTTTTGTGACACAGGTTTCAAGGAATGCGCAAGATGCACGTTCTCCTCTTCCTCTGTTGTGATCCCAGATATGAGCTCCTCCCCTCGCCCATTTATCAGCACATTAGGAATTGCTCACAAATGGCTCCCACAGCAGGACTTCACCAGAGCCCCAGCTGCCTGGTGGTACAGAACAGTGGGTCCTCCTGCCTGAGGCCCTGACACCAGCTTCACAGAGTAGATATCCTTCTGAGACATGCCTGGAAACACTTCCCTCACACCCTGTTGTGTTTTAGAGACTACTGGCACTTTTTTGCCACTTTTTCCAGAAATGGGTCCAGGGGCTCCTCTGACCAGCCTGCGAGGAGATGTCACTGACATAAAAATGTCATAAGACCTACATGCCTAGACAGCAGCATTCTCTCTGCTGAGCTGTGCTAACCTGCAGCAAGTACTGTTTTCTTGAGCAATTTGTCTTTGAACCAGAACGGGGCAGTACAGCCCAGACAAATCCAGGCAGAGAGTGTGTGTCCCAGCTGAGCAGTATTTCTGTGAAAACCCCACACGTTTAGGGGAAAACAGTCTTTAGTGCTGGTAGCAGCACTGAGAGAGGCTGCGGAGCCCTGCCAGTTGTGTAGGCAATTGTTGAAGAGTCTCACTTTGTTAAACATGGATCTGGAAGCCTTCCCAGACTATGCATCTGCCCCTCCATTTCGAGACCTAAAAGACTGTAGCTGAATGGGGAGATAATGAGTAAATACATTCCCAGCGACTGCTTTGGGAGGGGAATTAATGAACCATTATCTTTTTCTCTTGAGCTGTGAGTGGTCCCTACCCCGCATTTCTCCCCTCCAAAACCAAGCTATTGGGTAGGTGCTAGACACAAACAAACACTGACACCTGTGTGCCAGATGCTCAGCCTCACATATACATGGGCTCCCTGAGCCTTTTACATAGCTTACAGCAGCGTCCCTCCCCGGGGGTCAGTCAGACCACGTGCTGCACAATTAAGAAATTACACGATGCCTCCTCCTCCCAGGCAGCAAGGGCAGAAGCAGGAGGCAGCTAAGAAACCGCAGGCAGAGGAGTGACGTCGCTCCGAGAGCTGCGCTGCAGTGACAGGACTTCTGGCGACGCCAGGCTGTCGATGCAATGCCTGCAGACCTGAAGTGCTCTCCTTTGGGTGCCAGACAAATGAACTGCCCAGGCCGTGGGCACAATTTGCAGGTGTTGTTGGAAGCCCCACTCAGCTACAGTATCATTGCTTCTGAATATGAAAGAATAGTCTAGAAATATAACAGCAAAAGGAGCTAGCAAAAAATGTGACATGTGGTGAAAAGGGAGGCTCTAGGCTGAGTTGTTCTAATGAGAGGCTGTCAGCAGTTGAAAGAGCTTAGTCAAGTGTAGGACACTATTCAAGCAGAGGAAGAATTTCTGTACTGTGCAGTATTCGAGAGATAGGAGAGCCTGAGCAAAAATGTGTGTGTGTGTGAGAGGGAGACTGGTTGAGAGGGAAAGGAAGAGGGGGTTGCACAAAGGAACAGAAGTGCTTTCTTCAGCTGAAAGTACCTTCAGTGTCTACCAATTCATAGAGATAACAAACATGCTACTTCTGAGAAAGGTGTCTCTCAAGCACTGAAGTGTAAGATCTTCATTCCCTGCAGAGAAAACATGAGCAGTGTGTGGGGGATGGTTTGTTCCCATGAAAACTGTCTGCGAGTCAGAAAGCCTGGTGGATCTGCCCTGAATTTTGATACTGCTCTTATGTCCTCTATCTCAGTTTCTCCTTCTGTAAAATGGAGGCTATGATGCTTCCTTTTTTCTCTAAGGCAGCCTGAGGGTGATGTTTTGGCAGTGCTGCAGTTTCCCAGAGCGGCACTGTCTGCAGGGTGCTGGCAGTGTCCCCACTCCTGCACAGTGAGGGAGATGCCATTCGCCTTGCAGAGGTTGCAGTTCTCTGGCATGGGGAACCACGTGACACAGTTTGCCTGGGGAAGGGCTGGTCCCAAACCAACTCTGAATGCTTTCTTCAAGACTTTTTTCCGCAAGCCTCTGAGGAGACATCCTACTCCTTTTTCTTGTATGTGCTCTTCTCAACCCCTCTGCAATCTATGCTCAGCTGCCCTTCTGCGTCCTTAGGCATCCACTTGCACACTGAGCCATTTGTAAAAGAGCTCTGCAGGGGCACTTACCACAGAATGTCCTCATTCTGTTTTACTCTCATTTTGCAGGGCAGCATTTCACGTTGTATTGCCAAGTGTTCATGATTAGGCACAGAGGTGACAACTCTTGTAAGACAGGCTGTGTGCAAGTGCTCATGCTGTTCTTGATGCTATTGTCTCTCGCTTTCTGCAAAGGTGAGCATTGATCATCTGCAGCATCAGGCTGTGCTGGGAAAATATCAGGGCTCAGACACACCAGCAGCTCTCTGGGGAGTAACTAAGCACCTCAGATCCATTCCTCTGCAGGAATAGTCTGTGTGCACCCCTACGAGCATCCTTGCACACAGCTTAAGCTGATCTATCCCAATGACAAGACCCACTCCTTGCAGCAGGGCTGCTGCCTTTGCGTTCATGAACCAAGCTGGGTCAGGGAGTTAGACCAGCCAGAAACTATTCACATCTTCAATAAAGACAGTTTATTTAGCTATTAGTGAAAACTGAGTGGAATGGTATCAAAGCTGGTATTTGCTTTGCAAACGGATATAGCTCATCAGTTGCCATGGATTAGCTGATGCAAACTTATTCGTTACTGCACAATCACCTGGCAGTGCCTCTGAAGCAGATGCAAGCTAAGGCAGCAGTGCCTGAGTCCTTGTCCTTGCAATGAGACAGCTACAAGTAGTAGCTGCAAAAGCAGTTTGTGTCTCTCACTGCGCTCTGGGAGTGAGAAACCACGTACTGGTCCCATCATCTCAAATGCTGCACCACAGAGACAATATTCCCATCCCATCGAGTGCACTGCATTTCTTGCTACGCAACTGCATGGATAAAGAGCATCTGTAAAGAACTGGAGGGAAATGCTGGTCTCTAAACTTGAACCAGCTCAAATAACACTGTCTTCCTTTTCTCATTCACAGCATTCTTTATATTTGGGCTCCTCGCTTTCCTTGCGTTACCACTGTCCATGACTTTTATAGGTAAGTTGGCTACTAAATTTGAAAATAGAAACCACATAATTTGAAAACAGAAACTTCCTGGCACTGTATGGCAGGTTAACACATCTGGTGGAAGAAAGCAGTTGGAAAACTTAGAGTTTCCAACTGTTAAACCTGTGTGTTAGTACTTTAGCTTCAGACAGAATCCCAGCCTACGCTGCATGTTGGGGAGGAAGAAATACTTAAATTTTGAACCTGTTTATCTCAAATAGCCCTCCAGTGTGTCTTACCTCAAAGCAGGGTTCTGTCTGTGGGAGAAAGTTCAGAGTCTGACACATGAGAAGATTTCATTAATCAGGATCCCTCTGTATTAACCACATTGCAAAAATCTTAGAAGCGTAATGTTGAAAGGGAAAAAGAGGTGCTCTAGGCTGCTATTTCTCCACCTTTTTGAAAGTCAGACCTGGTTTTTGGCTGATCTGTCTCTGTATAACTCCTCAAAGGCTGGATTTGTGAGTAGCATTTCAAGATCAAATATTTAAGAAAGGAAAATCCTTTGAGCTGCAGAATTTTATACATTTTTAAACTACACAAGGTCCTTCTCTTCTTAAGCATCACTTTTTCCTTACCATTAACGTAGATTTTTAGGTTTTTTTGATAGATTATTTTCTTACACTTCATGACTCCCTTTGGGCCTTTCACATCCCCCACAATGGATTGCAAGCCCCACTTTAGAAACATCAGTAGAGACACCAGTCCACCTACACTTTCAGACAGGCTCACATGCTCACAGCATCCCTGACAGATGTCCGACTTGCCCTTGCTCAAGGAAATTCCACAGCTTCCCAAGGAGCCTATTTCAACATTTTATTGCTCTCACAGACAAAATATTTTCCCCCATATCCAACCTAAATCTTCCCTATGGCAAATTAAACAGATTACAGCCTGCCCTACCCACTGCAGTCACAAAGACAGATTGGTTCCTGTTGTACTCAAAAGAACCTTCGAACTGTTTGAAGGCTGCTATTATAATCCTTCTCTATCTTCTCTTTTTTTTCCCCAGAGGTCTCAAAAACCTGTTTCTTTCATCCTGACCTCACAGGTCACTGTTTCTACAGGTTTTTGGGTTTTTTGGTTGTTTGCTGTTTTTTTTTTTTTTTTTTTCATTTTTGCCTCCTTTCTTTGGCCTCTGGCCAATGTAACTATTTTTTTTCCATTAAAAAAAAAATAGGAAAGACGGAACACAGGACTCCAGCTGAGACCTGAGGAATGATCAGTGCAGAATAATTAGCTCCTCTGTTTAATATGCAGGATTTCTGTAAACACACCTCAAAATGAAAGATGCTCTCCCTGCACCAACTCATTGGCACCAATTTAGTTTATGGTGCGTTGTAAGCCCAGATGGTTTTTGGCAGTGCTGTTCTCTATCAGACATTTCTCATTTTTTATTTGCACTGAAGTTTACTGTCCTGTAAGCAGTGTTCAGCTTTATCGACTGTCATCTTGTAGATCTTGAATGTCTTTTTCCAGTACATCCAGATCACTTTGAATTCTAAGTCCTGTCCCCAAGAGCCCTTACAATCCTTTCAGATGGGTGTCCTTGAGGAGTTGTTCACCTTCTGCCTCATTATTCATGAAAGGCGGTGCAAGTAAACTCTACATGCAGATGCTGTGGGCAAGATGCATCCCACCTAGATTTGGACATGTACATCAGTAACCAAGCTGAGTGCCATGTGCTGTCCTTGCAGGCCACTAAGAGAAATGGGCGCTCCTGACAGTGAGAGTCCGGCACCCTTTTAGATGTCTGCATAGAGACAAGGTGACTTTTAAGGCAGTCAGGACACCTAAACTGTTGGCATGTATAGTTGGCCAAACCCACAAAAAAAAGCATTCAGCTTAAGGTTGGTGCTGTTCCCTTTATCTGGGGCCTTCTAGGTATCAGTGATGACTACGATGGGATTCTGATTAGGATGTCCTAATTAGGAATTAGGGAGTTCTAATGAGGGATTAAGGAGCAATTAGGAAGTAGGGAAACGGACAGAACTGTTACATCCCAACACTTTGGCTCTTATGCTTATCCATGACTTAAGATTGCTATTTATCCCTTAAGAGGATTTTAGCTTTAGCTTTTCCCCAGGCTGAATATGTCTGAGCTGTGAAACAGGGGTGGGAAGGTATAATTCAAAATGTGGCACAGCTTTCATGCATATTGACATACAGACTTCTGGAAATGAATCTAGGGCTGGAATCTGACCACTTATAAATATAATTTCTCAGGAATATTTCATAATATCTTTAAGTTCAGTGAGAAGTGGAAAGTGTATGGTAAGATATTAGCCTGGAGCTGTGGGTATCTCCTGCATCAGATAGAGAGCCTTTTTCTTTTTCACCACTTACTGAAATTAAGACATAATGTCACTGCAATAGTGTTGTCAGAGAATATTGGTTTCCTGCAGCTACATATCTGCGAAAGCATTTTTAGGAAAATGAAATGTCAAGGAAAATGCAGATATTTATTATCTAGGCAAAAATCATCTGTTTTTCTGATAATATTCTGTTACCATGATCTCAGAGAATAACTTGCTGATATGCATCCATTCATTTTGGCTCTTGCTTTCTGCAGAAGAAAACTGAGATATAATATTAGCTAAAACTCAGAAAGTAATGACTGGCAGCTCTGGTAATAATTGCACACTAACATTATACACTCTTAAAATTTGATAATACTGTAAATCACAGTATAATTCAAGATATATAAAAAGGAACTCAGCAAATTTTCCAGACTTGTGACATCATTTAAGCCACAGATTGTTTAGCAGCTTTCTAACTCTTAGTGGTAGACGAGATGATTGCTTTTTTCACTAAACACTCCAAAAATAGAGATTTTTTTTCATTTCTGAGACAGTAAAGGGTTGCTCCCAATAACACATTCTTGTGTTTTCCAGAATACCTTTATACACAGATTCCCCAATGGTAGCTAAATCACATTTGAAAGCTGACAATGTTGTTTTCTCAATAAGCAGTCTAAATTTCCCCCTGTACAATTCTAACCAACTAATACTCCTTACACTCATATCTACACTAAATAATTCCTCAACTCTCAAATGCTCCCAGTAGTTGTCTGAAGCCTGTTCTCATACTCTGTCCCTTTACGTGGGCACCAGTCTTGTGCTTTACCAGTTGTTAACACAAACTCTCCTTACATTTCAGTCCTTCAGCTACTCATCATTTCTGTGAGTTTCTTCTGATTTGCTGATATGCTTACTGATAAAACAGTACCCAAAAGCAATTCCTTTGAGATAAAACCCATGCAACACCAGGATCCCAGTGTATTAATTCGGCTAATAGTGATCCATTGTGGGCCACGCCACAACACCGCCCAAAATAGTGTCCTTAAAGTGCTCATATCCTGTTTTCTCACAAGTGCTCTTTCCACTTGCTGGACTTTGCATCCTGAATCCTACTGAAGTGTTTTTAGGTGGTGCTCCTGGGAAAGAAGATGCTTTCCTACTAGTTTTGGTGTTTCCAGATAAATCAAACACGTGCGGGGTGAGAAATGATTGGCACATTCACTGATTTCACTGTAAAAAATACCAGTGCCCATCTGTCAACTGTAGGTCCGTATTTCCTATTCACACCTTAGGGTGTATTTTTAAAGTTACTACTGTATTACCCGCTTTGACCTACTCTTTTGCTGTCAGATCTGTCTGCAGTATTCTCCCATAACCTACAGTGTGCCACTGCCTGTCATTCAACTCCTTCCCAAGACTGACTCCTGTCATGTTACCAATATGAAAGGACTCCATAATAGATTTGTCTGGGAAAGAGAATCATAGCACTATGAGGGAAAAAAAAAAGGTTTTTTTTCTTGATTTTTTTTCCCCTTCAATCAGAATCTCAGTAACACACTAGAAATAGAAATTGCCTAGGTTCCTAAACTGAAATATACTCCCAGTTATCCCTGGCCAGCTGCTTTTGTGGCAGGCTATTACAGGTCCAAGGACTCCGAAAACCCTGACAGCGGTTTTCTGAAAATGATATATTTGTGACAATTTCCCTGCCACTCACCCCTGTAGAGCTGGGAGTCTAAGCAGGTCTTAACATTACATAGTGGCAAAATGGACCAAAAATTACAGCCTTTCAATAGGGACAAAAAGGGAAAGAGTCCAAATCCATCTAAGTCCAGCCATTTTCAATTATGAGAAGGCTAGTAATAAATACTTAGTATGGAAGATTCCACTGGACTCCACAGCCCTTACACAGAGCAGACACAAAACACTGTGTCCTATGACTAATACAGATCTACAGCAAGCAACCACAATCCAGAACGCTTGTATTATGCAATGCAAAGAGCACAGGAGAGGTTCAGGACATCAGCAATGTTCTGGACCAGCAATACCAGTGGATTTGTTGGGCAAATTGACAAGCTGAAGAGGATTACAGCTATAGAAAGGGGCACCCCCCCCCCCCCCAGCAAAACAAGCAAAACCAAAACACACTGGTACCTCTTTCCTGATTTCTCCTGTTCAGTGTGGTTCTGAAAATGGAGGCAAGACCTTCTCCATGAGAGGTGTTTTGCACTAAGACCAGCACATTGCTTTCAGTATCCTGCACTTAGATAACCCCAATTATTCAGAGGAAGGTCAAAATATCTCCTTGAAAATTACTTATACAGCAAGAAGAAAACAGAAAATCCTTTCTGCCCTCTGCAACTGATCAGTCTAAGCCCTGAAATATGGGAACAATAACAATAAAATTATAGTGTAATGAACAGTTTAAAATTTCTAAAGATGCCCCTGGGTAAGTGACTTGGGCAGGGGGATTCATCCCAGCTAACTTTAGATACCTACAGCTGGCTGTCTAGATTCCTTGTATAGCCATGGAAAGACAGAGGAACTTTCAGGGCCCATCTCACCTGACCCGCTTCAAACGCCTATCTCAGGATAAATGAATTGAATTTTACAAGTATCTATTTCTCCCTATTGACTACAGAGTCTAGGAAACTAGTTCACATATGGATGCCTGCATTGCAGACATCTATATTTGGACAGATGAGTTTCCCTGCCACAGACCTGTATCACAAGCTTCAGTCTCTACTGCCAGCAACATCCTTATACAGCCATACACTCCCTCCTCTAAAACTTATCCAAATATCTCTTTCTAGCAGCAGATCTGAGGGTTGCCAGGATCCCCACCTCCATAACAACCAATGCTTTTATCCTCCAGCAACCCAAACAGCCTGAAAACTTGAGCTTCTGCAGTTGCCTATCAGCTGCCTGGGAAGCTAAAATGCTTCCAGGTGCTCCCACAGGCACTGGCTCCCAAGCTCCGAGGCATCTCACTCAGGAACATGCCACACCCCTGTGAGCTAATGAGCAGAAAAATCCTGGGAGAAGTTTATTAAAATTCCTTATATTCATAGTTTTCATTTTCAGTGAATTTTCTACTACTGATGAAAATTTCCTGTCCAGCTCAGTCAATGGTTCATTTAACAAACAGCAGAGGCTAAATGACCTCTATACATGGCTCCAATCAGTAATGCCAGAACAACAGTAATGCTGTTGTTACCTTTGCTCTCCTTCCTCCTTCTGCTGCCTTTTGCTTGTTCATGGGCCTCACTCCTGTAGTGGGAGATGCAAACCCCCTTTAATTCAGACCCCATTTCAACAGACGCTGGACACAAGTCTTGGGTGTAAGCACTACACTTCACTAACAGCATCTATAGTTTGCACTGTACAGCTTGTTGCGCTATTTGATCACTTGAGATAACAAACATTCATTTCTGCTGTTCAGGAATGAAGTTTTTGGAAGATTGCCCAGTTCAGCCACTAATTCCATTATATCTGCTGGTGGGTGGCGTGATTGGCAGCTTAAAGGTAATGTGTCTTCTGTGTGCGAAAAATATTTTGTGTGACTAGACTTTGACTTGCTAGTTAAGACATAATGATGGCTCCAGACAGTCACATGCATGCAGTACTGAAGAGAGTTATCAGGATTGAATTGTGCTTTTTCCAGCACCCAAAGCACCCCTCAATCAAGTGAGATGCTAATGAGTTCAGCATTGTCCCACACATTGTGGTGTGACTTTTTTCTACATCACAGTATCTCTGCTACCATCCCTATGGAGGGAAATGACTACTTAACATGGATGTTTGTGGTAAATGGGGTCCTTTTTCCACAAGCAGTCCTCCAAGCATGCCAAACCTTTTGCCTTCATTTTCACACACATAGACTGGATAAAAAGTTAAGTTATTCTCCTAGCTTTGGGAATACTATAAAGCTACAGGTGTTTGTACATAGTCCTTCACAAATTCAATTTACTCCCACTCTGACCTGGCCAGAAGTAATGACTATGCAGCAGAATTGCTTCCTTCCAGAGTAAATATATCCCTGCATCACAGCAGAGCTTATCAGTCTAGGGCCAGCATTTTCTAACCACAATTACCTGTCTTCTAGTGGACTGTGCTCACTTATATCTTTGCTGAGCCAGAGCCTGGCTGCTTGACAAGTAGAGACACCCTCATATCCACTTTACACCCTGGTCACTATAAAGCTATAACTCTGCATTGACTCGAGGGTGAAGGATCACTCTGTTCTGACAGTCACTTTGCAGACAGTGTTTACTGGCTGCTAGGAAGCCTGAAAAGCCTCATCACAACAAGCTGCAGAGCCACTTTAAGGCTTCTCAGCTGGTTTTTGCTGTCCCATTGATATCCGTACAAAAAGAAGGAAGAGGAGCAGAGCTGATAGAAAAGCTTTGGAACTGGAGTGCTGGGGCATGAAGGGCTAAGAGCAGCAAGCTGCGCTGCTGGAGGAGCATCTGTCCTGGTAGGATTGGCTGTTCTGCAGAGCTGACCAGGGCAGCAGCAACCTGGCACCCAGCCAGCATTCCCAGGAGCCTGTCACTGGCAGAGCAGACAGGGTAGACCTGATGAGTTGTGGCCCAATGTTTCTGTACACACAGCCTGTCTCTTGTAAGGGAATCTACCAGTCTTTGACTTGACAGCACTGCATCTTGCAGCCAGCAGATACTGAAGACAAGAGCTATCTACATTCCCCTTTGATAACATTTCTAGCCTCTTTTCTCTGTCAGGATTGAAAGAACGGGGAAAGAATATTCCTCTGCAGGTCTCTGCATTCCGTGCACTCTTTCACAGTGGTAACCAAACCACAGTACCTCACTGGGATATGAATCATTCCCACAAGGACCTTTGGTCAGTAAATTAGTAAATGGAGAAAAAAAGAAAGTGCTTAATCTTGTAACAAAGAATGTCACAAGTGACTTCTGCTTACAAATGCTTAGTCATTTGATCACACCAGTGAATTTATCTATATAATCAAAGGTTCATTTAACAATAGTTTAGAAAAGATTACAGCAGAACTGAAAGGAAATTTTGATGCTAATGAATTGAAACCTCCATAAAAAATGTTGACTGTTTCTTAGCTATTTCTTGTTTAAAGACAGTTTTTCTCACTCTAAGTAAGGTGGTAAATGGGTTAGTTAATATTCATGCTGAAGTCAAATAATGGTTTGAACTTTGCTTCAGTTGACAAAAGGACTTCTTATTTTGAATTCTGGCAATAAATTTGGTCAGAACTTGACTGGCCTAACTCCTGTGTCATCTCATAGTGCTTGGTCTGTAGCCAAATTCCCGTCTCAACTCTGCCCTCTGTTATGTCCATTGGACTGCACCGACTTCACAGAGCAATACATTCACTTGACCTCTGGGGGTTAAAAGGTCAGAGAATGGGTGTAGGATGAAGTCTGAATGAATGCTGTCGTGTGTTGGACATCATTCTACAGCATCCAGAGAGGCCTGCTGAATTCATGTCATGCTGTTCCATAAATTATATTCAGCAGTTAGTAACAATGTGAGCAACTGACAGAAATGGCGTCAATCACAGCTTGGCAAGGCAATATCCATAAGAATTAAATGTGCTTTCTGTGAACTGGTTAGATGCAGTTGAGATCCATAAATCTACACGGGACGTTTCTCTGACTTCCTCAAAATGAATACTCATCTGCCATTTAATCCCATTCCCATTGCTGAGCTTGGTGAAACTTGAGTACAGGCACCTATCTATGTGCTGAGCTCACCTCAAAGCTAATGAGCTCCATGGGGTTTCAGGTTGACCTACAGGTCCCCCCATGCAGAAACCGCAGACCTACTGGCCAAGTAGATTTATCCCTCCTCCTGTGCGTCATGAGCATGCATAAAATAAATGTTCACCTGAGAAGAAGATGCTCTGCTGGTTTGAACAAGTCTATCAGTTTGAGGGCTCAGCTGGAACAGTTTCCACAACCAGTGGAAACACCTTTTATTTTTTTGCCTGTGTTGGTGCTGGGATTTTAATCTGTGTTTCTCACATAGTAGCAACATCCAGGCTAGAAAAAACGGTTTTGTGACAAATATTTAATCATTTATAAATAATCAAACAGTTTTACAGGGTAAGAGAAAACTCTTCCCAGGATGTCCTGGATTCTCTTGCTAAGCCTTGCCTCTTGAAAATGGGGCATGTGGACTAAAATCTGAACCAGACAGAACATATACCTAAAACGGTTTCCCTTGGCCAGTGTTTTGGAGAAGGGAGAGTGTTAAATGAGGGGTGCTCTTCTCTTTAATTTCAATCAGAAAAATGAGCACAGATCATAATTCTGTAAAAGACAGCATGGCTGAGAACCCCTGTTTGGACAGTACATCCCTCCCCATAGCCACATCTTTTACCTTTACCTCTAAATTTCATTCCTGGTTGGCCAAGGCAGCTTCCTGCTCAGCTAGTTTCTGAGAGTCCTTTTCCCAAAGACACAGCTCACTGCAAGCAGATTTGCACAGGAACCTGAGTACCTAGAAAGGGGAGTTGCAATTAAAACAGCTTGTGCCTTGAGGACTGGGCCAAGCATTTCAGGTATAGGAAGATAACACAAGTTTCACATTTGGCCCAAATCCTTGTTGGGATCTGTATATACCTATCCTATAAATCTACCAAAATTAGGAAGGTCATTGAGGGAACAAGAATTTGAAAGCTTCTCTACACTGTAATCTACCTATGTTCTTCGTATTGCCAAGCCTAAACTAGAAATTCAAGCATTGCTGATGAGTCCTACTGCATGTCTCTGTATACCAGACCTTCCTAACCACACAGCATTGTGGTATTCCACCTATTTCTCTGTTAGTTCTGACTGAAGGCAGAAATGGAGCAATCTGAGAAAATGACACTTAATTGAAGAAAACTTGACAGTAGTACACTGCAAGTATCTGAAGCAATTCATTTGGGGTTTAGGTCGCAATCTAGATGCTTCATAATTCACCTATATAGCCACAGAAAACAGAGTCGGGAGAGATAAATCCACCCACTACAAGGCAGGAACTACACTACTTAAGTTATTTAGCAGTTACTCTAATCTGTTCTCAAAAGTCTCCAGCGTGGGAGCTGCTGCCATCTCCCTACACAATCTGTTCTCAAGCCTTTCCATCCTTACCACTGGCAATTTTTTTCCAATGTCTTGCCTAAATCTCACTGGTGAATAAACCATAGGGAAAAAAATGCATTATTGTCCAGCGGGATCTGCCTCATTTGTGGCTCCTTAGCTTTCTCTTACATGATTTTCCCACACTGAATTTTATTTGGCACAAAGACTGGCAGTGGCCAGAAGGCATTCAGACTTTTTGCAGCCAATTTACCTATTCCCTTTTCTCCCCCAATACCTCCAGGTGACTCTCCTGCTGTATGACTCAACCAGGATGAGGCAGCTGCTTTCCAAGTCTGTTGTGATTGATGATGATGATGACGACGAATATCCCTGGAGGCAGAATGCTCACAAGTACTACATCCATCTAACCCTCAGCCTTTTCCTCTTTCTCTGGTTCATTCTTGGGAACTACTGGGTTTTTTCTGTGTACCTGCCAAATTTCATTCCGCCTTTTCATCAGCCTCAGGATTACTGTGACAAAACCCTGTACATTTTTGCTGTCGGTGTTCTCATTATCAGCCATACTGTTCTGTTTCTCCTTATCTTTTGTAGCTGCTGCATATACTGTTTTTCCAGGCAAAGATTCTCTTCTGAGGAAGACTAAATGTCACATAAATAAAGCCCCAGATGTTTGGGCAAGAGCGTACAACAAAGAACAGGCAATAATATACCTGTATGTACATCTTTGTTGTACTATATGTATGTATGATAGCAGTCAACTGCAAGAGGAAAATGTAAAATACAATGCCATCTGGAAATAGCTATGCTGGAATATAGCATAGTCTATGTAAAATTGCTGCTACAGATGCCAGGGTGCACTCTTGCTAACTTTTACATCCCTTTTTTAACTCTTGGATGTTCTGTCTGGATCAAGCTCCTGCAGATGGCAAACTCCTCTAAAACCAGGTCTCCTTATGTTGTGTATAGCACAGTACAGCATAGTACATTTTTGCCTGTAAAAGTAGCCATATTGTCTTCTTCACTGGGGTATGAACATCTCCATAACCTTGCTGAAGTTTGCTCTGTCCCCGCATTACAGATGAGGGAGTGAGACAAGGAGACAAAGAGCTGTATTCAGGCCACTTTGCATGGTTCATGGACTTTGACAGTAAGTTAGCTGCTTGCTGGAGAGCAATTCAGGACACAGTCAGACCAGTCTGTAGTAGTAAGTAGCTATGATAGCAACACGAATGTGTATAAAAGGCAGCCTGAATATGGCCCTCAGGTCTCTTCTAATCCTAGACCAAAAAATGTCTATATCTAACTTTGTGGCTAAAACAGGCACTATGAATATATCCACATACATCCAATACATCCAAACTGAGCCAAGGCTGCTTTGCAAGTCTTTGGCAGAACATGGAACTGAGCTACTGAATGTCAGATCGGTGCTTCAACCAGGGCTCAGCATTTCCCAATCTGAGGAGACTCTTCCTCATACATTTTCTATAGAAGTAATTTGTCAGTATCACACCGAGGTGACTGTCACACCATTGTGATCAATTCCATAGAAAAATACGTGATGTTACCTTGGTATTTTAAATATAAAAAACAACAGTAAGACATTGGCAGGGATGTTGGAATTTCAGGTGGATGTGTTCACTACAGCAGGTCTCTGGGTTGTGCCGGGACCATGCATTTGATTTGTTCACCTGGGCGCTGTACATATGGAAATCTATACTTCAGTGGACAGATGTAACACAAGCAGCTTTTGAGTCAGCAGCAGCGTCCAGCTTTAAAAGCATCAGCATGCAGAGACACAACTGCTTTGTGACATGCAATGGAACAAGCCCAGAACTGGTTCTGGTAGACTGATTTTCATGTGTTGAAGAATGCAGTGTAAAAGTGCTCTTTCTGCTTTTGCATTTATGCATTTCTGTTAATATGGTCAAAATGGAATGGCTCCCCTCTAGATAAGGACAAGGGTGGCCCCCAGCACAGGAAGTGGATGTGTGCTTTGTGAATTTTTTCTGTTAAAACCCACACAGCTGAAGCCTATGTTTTAGAGAAACCTAAAAGGGTTGTACAATGCCTGTGGACAGGTGAGATCTATAAAAGAACTCAACAATATGCCACAGATTAATAGGGTCTGCTCAACCATCCTTCCTGGGACTGAGGCTGAACACAGTGTAACATCTGTGGGAACCACCTGTCTTCTACCATGAATGTTTATCTCATGAGCTATTGTATAGGTAACTAAGGCTGCATTTGGTCCCTAAGGATTTTAATTCAGGCTCTGTCTTTAAGAAGTGTTCATTTCTGGAAAACTAATCTTAGAAAGAAGGTAGGATAAAGGGTGAAATAATCTGACATGAGGGCAGCATTAGTGTAGCATTTCCCTGCTCTGCTTCCCCCTCAGGAGAAGTCACAGTCAGGTTGCCCCTGTTCAGAAACTGATGGAACAGGAATTACTAACACTGCCAGCTGACTTAGGCCATTCACAGCTGTATGTAGGGAAATATGACCAATGGAAAACTTTACTTTTATTCAAGAGCCTCAGACTGGATCTGGAAGAAATCACTGGCTCTGTTTCCCAAAGAGGTGCTCCACCACACGCTCTCCACTGCCTCTCTAATGGTACCTTACTTTTCTAAAACATAACTGCTACCAATGGTGAAATGCTATAACTCTTTTCCACTCCAAAAACTTCACTGGCTCAGCACTGAGCTCCTGGATTTCAGCCTTCAGTTCTGAACTGATCTAAGGGATTTTACCTTCAGTAGAGAGCATCTTTCACTCATTAAGATACCAAAGTGATTAAGAGATTGCGTATCAGCAGGCATAACTCCATCCATCACTCAAATGCAGCAAAGCAGCTGTTCACCATTACACATAAACTTTATCCAGAAGCTTGGAACAGGCATAAAACCACTCAGTTGATAATGGAAAATAAATTTTAAAAGAAAGTAACTCCACCCACAGGACTCCAGTACATACTTCCTTGTTCTTGAAAAATGCTGCTAGAATTATTCTTAATTACAAGGAATTAAGAGCTAATACTCCTGATTTAAGTCTGAATTGATTCCCATGTCACTGTGCATCCAGTAACTCCATAGAAAATGATGATGTGCTCCTAGCTGAGCAAATATGAGATCAGTTTAGTTCAGCTCGGAGAAGAGACATAAGCTAAGTCACATTGCCTTGTGTTTGCTGTGTTCCTGTGTGAGCATAGTTACAGCAGCTCAGCACATGTGCAATGATTTACCAAACTTCAGCCACACAATGGTAAGCCTGAGGCCTATGTCTCGTTCATGAGAGGCTAAGACTGACTGATTCTCTATGTGGAGTCTGACATGGAGGATTAATTCTTTAGATAAGAGAACCCAGTGCATCCATTCACGTCTTGGAAAAGTGCTGCCAAATCCTAGTGTTCAGTACCTCATCAGTACAAATGCAAAATTATAGAGGAGGTATTGACAAGGCAAAAGGCATTTGTGAAATACTTTGAAGTTATACAAAGTAAACAAAAAACTTCGCTAGGACCAAGACAGAAAAATTCTGCATTGATATTTACCTTTACCTTGTGTACATCAATAAGGTATGGCACATGCAAGTGTGAACATCAACACCTCCAAAACTGCTGGAGCCATCAGTTCTGTACCCAGGCGATATAAGCATGCCTTCTGCACTTTCATTGCTAACGCCTCCTTCAACAGATTGGAATCATGCAGGTGTGGAGCAGGGATACCTCGTTTTGGGCACGTGATTACATACAACTGAGTTACA
This sequence comes from Myiozetetes cayanensis, assembly GCF_022539395.1. Classification (NCBI taxonomy): domain Eukaryota; kingdom Metazoa; phylum Chordata; class Aves; order Passeriformes; family Tyrannidae; genus Myiozetetes; species Myiozetetes cayanensis. The sequence continues at coordinate 62,008,781 of NW_026087742.1, read as the reverse complement.
GTGACTTACTAAGTTAGCGCTCTCCTGACACACCATCAGCGGCATAGTTTCTGTTGACTTGACACAATGGCAACCTAAACCTATTAGTTTAGCTGAAGGCACTTGATCTCACTTTGGGGTAAGCCAGGGACATGTGCATGGGCCACAGCACCTTAACTTGCAAGCACCAGCTTTTTAAATTGGCACAAAGTGATGGTGTCACAGACATATGCTCAGTCCCTGGAAAAGTAGGCATGGCTGCTCAGCTGTGGCCCAAAGGTCAAGTAGCTGAAAATACAGTCTACACCTTAAAATGTTTAGTATTTTGCCACTAGACTAAAATTACAAATTGAAAGCATTCTTTTTTTTCCCCACATTAATACAAATTCCTTATGAAAATTGAACAAAATACACCCTTAAGCTAATAATTATGAACTCAGGATGTTAACTAGGATGCAGGAAACCAGTTGTAACTGTTTCAGTTAAATCATCTCCTCTTCTTGAGAAAAAGAAAGGTTTATTTCCAGCATTTAAAGGGAAAAATATACATTATTCCAATGGATTAGATAGCCTGCTCACCACTAGTCATGAGTACTACAGAAATCTAATAATGTAAAGATACAAAGACGATTCTGTATGCACACACTGACTCTATGCATATCATAAATGCAATCATAGCAGTCATTAAATAAATTGCACTTATGACAGTTTATTGCCCACAGTATATTTGTTCTCCCACTACTCCACCTTCTTTAACCATGAGCATAATATTCCAAAGCTCTAAGAGAGCAGCTTCCCACAGCTATTTTAGAAGCTGCAGACAGACAAGCAATGTTTTGTGTTCCTTCATCCCAAATGTCAAACACAGACGGCTTCTACCTGCTGACCCAAAGAAGAGAGAAAAGAAAAGCATCAGGCATATCAAGACATCATCTCTTCAGGAGCAGAAATAGGAATGTTGTGCTGTCAGAGATGACGATATCTCTCATTCAGTACTTGCTCTGAGCTTCATGAGGTCCCAAGACATCAAACTTTAAAAGGTGACTGTGCAGGAAAAAAGTAAAGAAGCAGAAGCTATTCTGGGTTGTGCCAAGAGCTGTTTTGAATGTCTCAGATCCTGAAATGTGAACAGTTGGTGTAAAAGAGCCTAAATGCTTTGACTTTAGAGGCAAAGGGCTATGAAGATTAAAGTGCTGATAACTAGTATATATATTGTACAACATTCTAAACCAGATCAGTTTCTGTAATTTGATCTTATCTCTGAGTATTCATCTTCTCCATATTTTAGATGATAGGGACCTTGCATCACAATAAGGAGTCATGTATGTTCTATATACAATATAGAAAGGATTGTTATATCAGGACTGCAATGTTAAACTATTGCTTGTTGGCATAAGTTTCTTCAGGTTCCTGTTTACTATTGGAGCAGATGAAAGTCCCACAGGTGTTAGCCACGGGAGGAAACAGAAGACATTTTCAGGCAGTACAATACTGAGGGAAAATAAAAAAGGCTGACAAGTGCCATCTAATATTGCATAGTACAAGAAAAAAGTAGAAGGAAACTACTAAAAAGAACAATATCATATTGCAAGGTCTCTGAATAAGTTGTATGAAACTCTGAGAAATCATGTATATGTATTTGTAATACTGAATTTCTACCAAATGTCTTATTTGAATAAATATAAGTGTAAGTGCATGAGCCTATGTGACTGCAGTTTAAAATTAAGGTACTCCACGTTTACCAGTCATGCTAATTATAATCAACCCTGCTGCAATTTCACTGAGATGAATAGTTATATCAGAGACTGATTTCGCCTACAGATTTGAATCTAAGCCATACTGACTCTTCTGTATGATTATTAGCACTCAGGCAAAGGAATAACTTGTGATACCTTTCCCCATGCTGCAGTACAGCAGCTCAAATGAGAGAGGTTCTCTGAGATGCAAACTGTGGGCCTGTACGTCAACATACATGAAAGTTTTCTTTTAACAAGGTCCTCTTGATGTCCAGATGAGTTAGGTAACTGCATACTGAAGGGAGTGCAAGAAACATGAAGAGGGACTTTTTACAAGAGCATGTAGTGACAGGACAAGGGGGAATGTACTTAAACTGAAAGAGAGTAGGTTTAGATTAGATATTATGAAGAAATTCTTTACTGTGAGGGTGGTGAGGCACTGGAACAGGTTGCCCAGAGAAGTTGTGGATGCCCCATTCCCTGGAAGTGTTTAAGGACAGCTTAGATGGAGTTCTGAGCAACCTGGTCTAGTGAAAGGTGACCCTCTCCACAACAGGACTGAAACTATATGATCTTTAAGGTCCCTTCCAACCCAGGGCATTCCTATGATATCCTATGGATTTAATTCTCAGTCCTTTGAAAAAAAACCACAACAATCAAACAACCTTTCAGTACCAATATAAAATGAATATACAGGGTGCAAACGGTGGAGAAAAAAATCCACTATGCACACTTCTTCACAAGTTGCTGTAGACAACATTTTATTATCATTGCTTACTTTTGCTTTTTGTATCACTATTGTACTTCTGCATGAATTTCACAATGCTAGTTCATAAATACCATTTATTTTCAGAATATATCAGAAAAAGAGTTGCCTCAGTATTTTTACTGGACTTAAAAAAAAAAATTGTCCTGTAAAACAGGTGAAATAAGACTTTTACTAAACAAGTGTGGTGCTTTTTTCACATATGAGGGTTTGGCTCCACAGTTTTGCATGGGTAAGTTTCACATATCATTGTGGGTTCTGTTATAACAGTATGTGGACTGCCTGGAGACACAAAACTTCAGTCTATTCCTTTTGCATCTGAACACAACATACAACCACCACATCAGCCCAAGTATGACTATTGCCCTGCTTGTCAATACCTCTTAGAGGATATATACTATTAGATAACATCTGCAAATTGGTAACAGTTGCTCTAGAATAATCAGTGCTAATAAGCAGCAAGATTTGCAGAAAAATAAGAAATAAAAGAATGGAGCATAGCAGAACTCACCTGAGTCAATAAGCCCATGAACATTCCTATCCAACAGGTGGTAGTAAGGGCAGTGAGTTCTACTAGAAGAGCAGTTAGAAAAAAAAAGGTAGCTGAAAAAAATCACTCTCACAGCCTAGCAACAAACACATATGCATTCAAGTACGTTGCCTACTGTAAGGACAAAGAATTTTTCAGTCATGGGAATAATAAAATTATCCATTACTGATGAAAAAAAATATTTTCTAGGATGTATATCAACTACAAAGCTCATATTATTTTTAGAAAAATTACCTATTTAAACATGCATAAACTATTTGATACATAGGAGATTAATTAGGTTAGCAGCAGGTTTAGCTGCTTTTCCCAGCCAACTCTTTTTGACTTTCAGAGGACACTCAGCAGCCCCTCTCCTTGGCAGGACATACCTGACCCCGGGAAACCCTGCAGGCTCTCAGAGACCAGGGCATAAAGCAAACCTATACTTCTGATAAGGCACAGTATGAGATTCCTTTTACTGGCCCCTGAGCAAAAAGGAGTGATTAAGCTGATGATATACTGCCACATTTGTTTCTCGGTAACAAAAGGCTATTGGTCTGGGGAAAGCCCAAGTCTTCACTGGAAACAACACTTGATGACAGCAGCTGGCAATCTTGGTGATGACTAGGGTAGTAACAAAGAAAGCACCCTATTGTACACAAAAACACCGCACAGGCCAGAACTTCAACTCCTCCCTGCATTCAGAAAAAGCAGCTTTTTCTTCTCCCACCCTGCTACCACCATAAAAACTTCAGATACGTCCCTGAGACCTCAGGGCCTGAATGTTCCTCTTCAACCACTCACCAAACTCTGCTTCATCCAAGTAACAGCATAAGTGTTGAATGCCTCTCTGCAAGTTGCCAACTGCTCTTAATTGCCATTACACTGACTGGGGCAATGCTGGTTTCTAAAGCAGAAGTTTTCAAGTGTTCTGCCTCCAAAGCTGAGGCCAGCATGGCAAATGCAGGGTTGGGAGTGACTCACACAGCAACAGTGGCTCACACACAGTTGCCACTTCCTTTGGAAACCTGGCCCCAATTATAGATGCTGAGCTTTTCTGCAAATCTGGGCCTTAAAGCCTGTGCCTGTTCCCACTGCAATCAGTGGCGACTGAATCAGTTCTGATTGATTTAATGGGGGCAGGCACAGAGACTTAATTAGAAAATTAGTAGCTGCAAGGAAAGGAGAGGAAGCACAACAGCCTGCTAGATCTCTGGTATGAAGCAAGCAAAGGAGCCAGTTGTTCTTCAGATTGAGATTTTAGCCTCTCAACAACAACCTTCAAAAAAAAAAAGGATAATAAAAGACATTGGCTAAATGGCCTTGAAGCTGCTTTAAACGTCTTGTATAATATATAATTGTTTTCCAGCTCTTGAGTACTCTGTCCACCTTTTAGATCTGTCCCCTGGGAAGAAAATATGAAACATTTTGAAATACACAGCCCTTGAAAGCAATCAGCATTTTCAACTTTTTTGTGTTGGAGGTAGTTAACACTTTGCTTAAAACTCCTTGCTCTTTGACAGGTACAAAGATGGATCAAGTCTAAAGTGTTTTTCATATTAGTCCAGCTGGATGCCAGAGAGCTATTTTTCACCAGCTCTTAAGAAAATACTGAGATTCTCAATTCATTACTGCATGCAAAGTCCTAACATCCAGAAGCTGACAGCCACAATATTCCAGAATTTTTGACGATTACCTGCATTCATGGAGGGCCTGCATAACAGGCTTGGGTGCTGTTTCTGCACTGGTAAATACATCTACTAGAATGCAGGGTCACCAGTGCCAAGTTATGCAGTGTGAATCCTGGTGCAGCCTCATCCATGTATCTTGGGAACAAATTATCCCTTGAGAAAACTATTATCCTGATGATATCTGAGCTTGTTTTAGACAGAAGTATTTGCTTAATACCTATTGGGAGCCGCGGCATCAACAGTAATTTCCCTCGTATGGTCCCTGATAATACTTATCAGGACCTGATAAGTATTTGATAGTGCAGATATACCTGAAATGTTGCAGTCCTTAAGGGGAAGAGTTAACCTGGTATGTTTTATCAATGCTAAGCACTGCATTGCGTTTATTATCCAAGGTATTATCCAGCCATTTTGTTCACTCAAATGAGGGAAATGTGACAGCTATCTGACATGTTGTCTGCCAATCTATGAGACGAATTCTTTGTTTAAAAAAAATCCGTCATGTTCAGAGCAGTGTCCTATTGGAATTTATTGCTAAGCTAGTAGCAGTCAAGAAACCAGAAGATGTAACTTTCCCGCTTTTCAAAGCTCCAGGATGGATTCTAATTCAGCTAACTAGACGCATCAACCTAACATTAAGTACCAAAGGCAACATATGCAGCCAAACTTTTGCTATGGGCAGAAATTTTGCATGTGAGAATACTGCAATGCAGGCCCTTCATTAGCACCACCCAACTCTTTGCAAAGGTACATCTTGCCTTTCTCCTGTGCATGACCCCGTATTGCCTCATCATCATGATGGCTGGGTTAGGAGAGAGCACTTACACAATCTCTACAGTCTCCTGCCTCTGGAACAACAATACAAAAGCAAACAACACAGGGGGTGAAGTGAGGTAGCAGAAACATCTAGTTGTTAGGATAGCGTGCAACAGCTCCCTTCTGATGTGAAAGCTGGACTTGATCTTGGAGGTCTTTTCCAACCTTAATGATGGATTCTCTTAAGCTGTTCAGACAGAGTGCTGTGACAGTTCCTTTCTGGGTGCAAGCTTAGGCCCTCAGTAAAGAAAAAGAAAGGGTTTCTAAGCAGAAATCTCTCAGTTGAATGTGCTCAGGGATTGTTGCACTTTGGCAAGCGCATAGTTTCTGAGCATTTACAAAATCTCCTTAAAGTGGCATTTGTTAGAAGGGTATGGGTAGCATTACAGTATTTATAGAATATCCTCTGAGAAAATTCTGTTTGTACCAGGATGACAGTGGTACCCAACCCTACATTAAAACATCTTCTCTAATATTAATACAACAAATATGCTGTAATTGCCTATTACTACTTAACCCCAAAATATTATTAGCTGCTCCCATTGTCTGGCTGCCATAATCTATTTTTGACTCATAGACAGCTTCCGTCATGCATACTCATATTAGTTCATACCTCAGGGCTGCACCATCCAGCATCTTGCTGATTACAGTCCAAAGGGTTTAGCCTGCAAGGAGCTGGGTGCATCTGCATACACTTAATTTACTTTCAGAGATCAGAAGACTGCAGGGATGCACTCCCCAGTTTATGAGAATATAGGCTGAGACTACAAACAAAACACATCAGAACCATCATCCCATTCTGCTTGTACTAGCCACAGTCTCAGGGCTTAAGAAATAAGTAGGGAAACACAGAAATGACAAGGGAATAAAGCACAACCTGGTTTATTACATTTACTCACAGGAGCTGCCATTGTTTTGTTTGGGCTTTGCTAATGTTTTTCAAACTGAAACCATATTTCCTGTAAAGAATGCAGCTAATTCTGTGGCATAAGCAGCTGTGGAACAATATTGTTCTCCTAACAGCACACTGAGATGCAGAGAGGGTTATGAAGTCCAAGGTAAGACAGTCTCTAAATAGCAAGAAAATGTGGGGCAGCACTGCAGTTTTCTGCCCAGATATTCGTAACAGCAGGTATGTCCACATAATTCTCTGGTTTTCCCCTGCTGAGCCAGGGTTTGAGGAAAGTAACCATGCAGACTTCTCTCAGCTGTGAGGGAAAGGGAGAAGCTGAAGAGCTTGCTGGGCATGGGACAGGAAGAAGGAAGAGGGGACATTACCGCAGCCTGTATGCAGGACTTGCACGAGCCTAACATCTGCTCTGTTCACAGCAAGTGTGATTATCAATCATCGTAGCAGTCTAGGCTGTACAGTTTTGGTTGCTAATTGCATGTTGTAGGTGATGATCACAGAACTATTTCCATGTACTCACAAACATCACAGCACGTGTCCATAGTTTAGGCTGCCATTCATTTTCCACTAAATGATATAACGTTCTGCCACTCACACTATTGCCAAGCTGTTCCTTACTGGGCCCAAAGTCTCCATTTCAAGTAACAGAATCAGGATGAATTGTTTAGGAACACTTTAGTCGCAAACTCCCAGGCATTTCCAAGAACAAGATCAGTTAAAACTGACTCAGGCTATTGTTTTTTTAATAGAGTCTTTCAGCTGTTTTAATAATACGTAATTTTAGATTTCATGTAAAAGTACAACTCGTAGCTGGATGGTCTCTGCATGGAAGAAAACATCACTGTGAAAATGTCTCTCTTTACCATCTGAAAATTCTTACTTCACACACAATACACAGAACAAGCAGACAGTGCTGAGTTCATTGAGTTCGAAAGTTGTAACTTGATAGTGGGAAGTGCCTTTTGTATGAGCCTAATACTCCCACAATGTGCTGGGAAAGTGGAAGACTTTAGTATGAGGCCTTTGCCAGAACTAAGAGATTTAGAAAAAGACGTATGAGACTATCATACAGGATCAAAAAAGACAGAATATTCCTATTTCTCTCCTATCTCTGCTAGCGAAACCAGGCAACTTAAGCTCTTGAAAACTTAGATAGTGTTCTCTGCATATGACCCCACATACCACATAAAATACGTGAATTTATCTAACTTGCACACTGAACTTTCTAAGTGCATAGTCCTTTCATGTACTTAAAAGCATAATTATACCTATAATGGCAATTTCCCTATGACTAACATGGGCTGCCCAGATGTGCAACTCCAGGTTGATTCTCTTGGGCTTCATTGCTCCAAAGCACATACCACAGGAACTGAAAACACATTTTGAATTTCACTTCCCCTACCGCAACAGTCATTCGTGTACCCTTTCCTTACTGGTATACTTTACTCCATTAGTAGGACCTGGATATTTAACGGATTTGTTATGCAAAATGCTACTTGGTGTGGCACAACATGGTTATGTTTCTGTGAGAGCATCCCTTTGACAGCTTTCCAGAGCAGAGGGTGCAGGCCCAGATCGGGAAACTCTGCTCCCCCTTCCCAAAACACAACACTCCGTTTGCAGTCCTCTGTTAGTTGGCAGCAGCATCTCTCCCGAGCAGGTGCCCTGGGAAACTCTCCATCCTTCCTCTGCCACCACCTTCACCAGGCAGAGTCATCTCCGGCGGGGCAGGGGCTCGCTGCGGCTGTCCTCGATGGCTAAAGAAGAAGGGGGGAAAACCAGAAAAGATAAGCAGAAACAACCCACAAACTGCTCCTGAGGGGCAAGGTGGTACAGCTTTCCCCTACTGACACACTTGCTGTCCGCCCTCGCACTCTCCCTCAGTGCGGCCAGTCCGCAGCGGCGGGGGCGGCCAGACGGAGCCGCCCCTCAGCCCTTACCTAACGCGGGCAGGGCTGACCTTATGTAAGGGCAGAGGCGGGGCCGGCACCGCTGTGGCGGAGGCAGCAGCGCCATGTCCTGGTACCGCAACACCGCGTGGTTCGTGAAGGGGCTGCGGGAGTACACGAGGTACGGGCGGCGGCCCCCGCGGGCGGGCAGCGCGGCGTGGGGCGGGCGCGGCGGCCGGGCCGGGCCGGGCCGGGGCGGGGCGTTCCTCCCTGCCCGCGGGAGTTCAACCACCTCGAGTCGGCGTTTGTTTTGTAATTTCAGTCGACTGCTCCCCACCCTGCCAAGCCGAGAAGATTTCCGCCCCTCTCTAGTGGAGCTGCTCGGCCCACCCCGCTCCGCTCCACCCCTCCCCGGGGCTGCGGTCGGGCCCCCTCCCGGCCGTCCAAGTCGGGGCTGAGTGGCTTGTGACGGGCAAACGCCACGAGCTGCTGCTTTCGTGGACGGGGTTGTAAAACACTGGCACGGGCTGCCCAGGGAAGTGATGGAGGCACTGCCCCTGGAAGTGTTAAAAAGTTATGTGGCTTCGGCACTTGAGGACGTGGCTTGGAGGCTGGAGGTGAACGCGGTGGTGGTGCTGGGGTTGATGGGTGGACTTGGTGATCTTAAAGGTCTTTTCCAACCTTGATGATTCTGTGGTACAGCACTGGTTGCAGTGTCACTGGCACTGTTTGTGGCCTGTCCCGTGACTTCAGAGAGTAACAGGGCAAGGGGGGGCATTCAGCTGAGCTGTGAGAGAAAAGTGCTTTTCAACTCTCCCCTGTGGTTTTGTTTTGTTTTTTTTTTTTTTTTAGAAGGGCTCTCTTCCAGTTTCTCACAGGTGTGTCATACTTTATTCAGGGGCGGCTACGAATCTGCTTCCAAGCACTTCAATCCAGCTGATGTGGAGGTGGACGTGCGTGGGAGATCCTTCCTGGTCACCGGTTCAAACAGTGGCATTGGCAAGGCCACAGCCAAGGAGATAGCGAGGAGAGGTGAGCTGGGATGCCATGGAACTCTGAGGAGTTGATACAGATGACATGGAAGGAAGCGGGTTTGGCCTTGCAGCATAAACACACACAAATCCATGGGTTACAGGTCTAAGTGCAATTGGTGCTGTGAAAACTGGCATAATGAAACCAAATAAGTAGAGAAGATCTCTACAGTGTTTTTCAAGTGCATGTTTACCAAAACTATCTGTGTTACAGTGGCATCTAAGGATGTTGGTGACAGATCACCGTCTTTTTAAAGCTGATTCAGTACAAGTAGCAGCCTGGCTGAATTTGAACTATTTTGAAGAACTTGTCAATTTATCATGTGATGAAAGAAAACAATTAGCTTTGCAAAGCTGAGATGGGAGAGTATAGAAGAAGCAATGTAGTTGTGCTTGATCTTAATGATAATACCTTGGATTTGTGCCCTTTGGTTGATTACATCTAATTATTTTTTTATGTGGCTCCTCTGTAATCAAGGAGGGGGTATGAACTGGACCTAACTGCTGTTGAAGGATAAACATAATCCCTTACAGAGTTGACAAAATAATTCCTGTTGTGCAAGAGTGATAGGAGTTTTGGCACATAGAATAAAAAGGAGGAGCTTGTTGCTCTTTGCTCTCTCCTTGTGTGCTTAGATTTCATAACTATCTTGTGAAGGAGAGTGCGACTCAGTTAAATTAAACTAATTCAGAACTATTAGCATCGAGGAGTCTTTGGGTTAAAGATCTCCATCAGCACCAGCATGTGATTGATATCAGGTTCCCAATACTGCTGTTGTACATAACAGCTTTATGTAAGTATTGCTTTGTCTAGTGACTGTTTCACTCACAAAGGGATATGCCTGCCAGGTTTTGCAAGCTTGAGGGCTGGCTGGATCTGCATGGGATTTGGTCACAATGTTCAGCAGAATGACCTTGGGCTCAGACTGCGTGTCTGATGCGTTGTACGGGCATTGCTGTTTCCTATGAAATTAAAATGCCTTCCTGATCCTGTTCTCAAACATGTCACTTTGAGACTCAATGTCAGCTGTTGGGGCCCTGGCTTCTAGTTGAATCTCTTAAAGTACACCATGAGAAGATAATAAGGATTTCAGACTTAGCAAGAGAATAATCAAGCTATGTTGGCTTTACCTTCAAGCACTCAGACCTTTCTAACTAGTAATAATCTTGATGGCAATTTCTGTAGTCTGAGTTCAGCTTTTCTCTGAATTGGTGTCTTATGGGTATGCACATTTGGGCTTTCCTCTGTGTCTTGTGAACTGCACTTCTGGCTTGATACAGTGTTCTCCCAATTACTCTTACAATTCCCATTTGTTAAGTTCAAGTAATTTTATCTTTACTGTGGAAAATGTATTCAAATGTCTAGCCCATGGGTCACACCAAAACTTTCCCTCTGTCCTCAAAGGCAACTAAAAAGTTTATATTCAAAGACCTTAAAAATGCGTCTCTTTTTGTGGAATGTTTTTCTACTGTAGACTCTGAGAATGTGCCTGATCAGCTTGAAGGCCAACTGCTTCTTCCATGTGTTTAATTTGTACCTGCACACATTACTTGTGCTGGCCTTTGTGTTTTGGGAAGAGCTTCTTAAACATCTGCAAATGCACATTTTTAACCGCCTTAAGGTCTGTAATTGGAGCCCTCCTTTGCAATGAACTCTGCAGTCTCTGTGAGAATGGCCAAAGAAATGAGAGTTGGACACTGCCCCTTCTGATTGGCTTTTCTCTCACTCATGAAATCTTTTTTTCCTGCATCAAAGACTGCCTTTCATTCTGGTCTGTTCATATTCAGTGCCAGTCTGTGCATGGTCCCTTCCATGGATGGCGTTTGTGTTATGCAAAATGCAGATTAACTTTATTAAACATTGGTTAGTGTCATTTGTATTGTTTTCCCAAATTCAGGAGTCTTCTACTGCTGTCTGTGATTGTGCTCTTGGTAAAAGTAACCCAGACAGCTATGGAAGTGCTGTGGAGGAGTCAGACACTGTTAAAAAACTTGAGGCTTGTTGGCCCCATCAGCTGCATGCCAAGGATACTTGCTATTGTGGTGCTCAGGGGAAAAAACCTCTCTCATAAACAGAAAATCTCATTATCAGCCCCCAGACTGGGCTGTGCAGAGTGAGTCTTGGTGTTTTGCATTTGGATTCTGGGCACTAGAAGAGTGACTGGGCACTGTTGTTTCTATTATGCATCCTTTGGGAATTGCATTCCTTGAGCTTCCTAGTGGTGAACTGTTAGCAATCCTTAAGAGACCTTTTAAAATAGGTAAAATTTAAGAGTACAGATATTCCTATGACTGAGAGTAACGCGTGACTTTTAATGATCAGAGAATACAAGGCATAAAAATAAAAAAAATTATGCCTATTGTAGTCCTTTTCTGAAGGCTTTTTTTAATGTGGCTAAGTGATCCAGGTCTCTGGGAAGAGCCTTGCCCTGCGTATTCCTTTCAATGAAAAGTTGGTTGGAAGAGACCTGTAGAGGTCAACTTGTCCAGCTTGAAGCAACTGTTGGCAACATTAGATCAAACCAGTCGTTGCTTTGTCTCGCTGCCTGAAACCTGCAAGGATGCAAGTTATGCATCCTCTTGGGACAACCTGATCTCTTTAGAAGAAAACTATTGAAAATTATTTTCCTTAATAGATGACCTGAGCCTCCTAAACTGCAATTTGAGGCCATAGTCCTTGTCATATCTCCGTTGCTGAGAAGAATTCTGATACCTGGCATTTTTCTTTCCTTTTCACAGAGCAGTTCTGGTCACTTGTGTTGTTCAAGCCCTTTACTGAACTTTCTAAGTCCTGTATCAAAAGAAACTTTTATTATATACAGGTGCCTTAGCTTCAATCTGCAGTATGGCTCTGGTATTTCATCCACTAAATGTGGTGTACAGACCTGACAGAAAAAGGTTTGAGCAGACAGTACTTGGAGTGCAGTGGTCTTTTGCATACGTGCAGCCTTGTGTGAGGACCCTGTTACAGCATGATACTTTTTTCACCTTGCCTACCTTCATAGGGACCAGAGTCAAGCAGAAATCTCCCCAGTTAAAATGCTGATGTCTCCCCCAAATGCAGTTAGTAATTAATTATCGAATGTGTTTCTTGTCTCAATCCACCAGGTGGCACGGTTCACCTGGTTTGCCGAAATAAAGAACGAGCCCAGGTTGCCCAAGAAGAAATAGTGACAGAAACGGGCAATCAGGTGAGTTGCCTTTCAGTCTCTTGTTTAGTCTTAAAAAAGTTGTTGATATTAAAGACCTTGGAGGCCTTGAGATACTGTTTTGACACTTTACTCGTGTTTTTAATAGTGTTTTCATATGGATGTGGAAACATCTCGTAGTTTATCATTCATATAGTTTGAAGTGATTTAATTTCATTAGGTCATGTTTTCTGTGATAAGTAACATCACCGGCAGCATGCTGTTTTATTTAATGTTTGTTGTTAATATGTTTTGTGATGTCCTACTTACTATTGCTAACTAGGTGGCTGAGGCTTTTAAAAGTTAATGTATTGCAATATTTGCAACAACATTTATGTGTCTGTGGCATTGGATCTGAAGGTTTTATGTGTCTGAATAACATGCCCTTGATTTGCTAAGGTTGGCTGCTCTGTTAAGTCCTGTGTGTGGTCCTAGTTCCATGCTCTACATGCCTTTCCATCTCATTTTCTTACAATACCTCTTCCTTACCTCCTTCCTTTTGTTACATATTCTTTTCTCTTTTTTTCTGTATATGTCATTCTACAGTACACCCCTGTAGCTGTCACTGTTGTTTTTGTTAATTATTCAGGAGTGTGATTATGGATAAGCTTTTGGTTTTGGCTGGGATAGAGTTAATTTTCTTTATAGCAGCTCCTATGGTGCTGTGTTTTGGATTTGTGACCAAACCAGCGTTGACAGCCCGTGTTTTAGTTATTGCTGAGAGCTCACGCAGCATCAAAGCCTTTCCTGGTTCTCACACTGTTCCACCACGAGCAAACTGGGGGTGCATGAGAAGATGGGAGGGGGGACACTAGGCCAGCTGACTCCAACTGACCAAAGGGATCATCGGGAAAAGCTAGGGGGAAGAAGGAGTAAAGGGGGACATTCACAGTTATGGTGCTTCCTAAATCACTGCTGCATGGGAAGAAGTCCTGCTTTCCTGGGGATTGCTAAATGCCTGCCTGACAATGGGGAGTAGTGAATGAATTGCTTATTTTGCGTTGTTTGCACACACAATTCTGCTTGACTTATTAATCTGTCTTCATCTCAGCCAACAAGTTTTGTCTTTTTTGCCTTTATGATTGTCTTCCCCTTTCTGCTGAGAGAGGAGTGAGTGAGTAAGTGGTGATATGGGGCTGAACTACCTACCAGGGTTAATCCACAGCACTTGGATGGAGACCTATCTTCATTTTAGATAATGTCTTGGCTCTTATACACAGTATTTTGATTCCAGTAGTAGTTTTTAATGTGGATCAAAAATTCTGAAGATATTTTATGGTTAGAGATGTCATATTGACTAGATTTCTGCTCTTAGATTTCATTTCCCTAGTGTGACACAACCAGCATTACACTTCAGTTCTTTAATGAAGGTGAATTAGATCAGTCGTTATGTAGAAATAAATACTTCCCAGCTGTCTGTAGCTGTGTAATCCCATGGCTGTAGTAAGACTGGTGATTATCTGTACTACCTCCCTTGCTTACTGCCGTCAGACAGCCTGGGAAAAGAGGTGAGTTGGACCTCTGAAAGTTCCTTCATGTTCTGTTTTCTGTCATCTGGTGAAACAAAACTTGAGGTAAATAATGTTCTTCCTTTAAAGGCAGCATAATTACTGCATTCCCACTCTTTGGTAGGCTGAAAATCTGTAGTTTCTATAGTCATGAAAGATTACAAGGGCACTGCAGGACTTGTTTGTGACCCTGGGGATAGGGCACTTGTATAGAGAGCAGCTTTCAGTGAAGTGTTAGATGAGCTGTACAAGAGGCCCTGTGGGACACGTGACTGCAGTGGGAAGAGCATTTTAATAAGGAGTTTCCAAGAACATCCTTCTTTATAAGTACTCATTCAGAAGCAATCCATTGCGATAATATAATGCTTTATCTACAACTTGTCAAGCTGTATCCAGACTGAACTTGCTCTCCCTGATAATTTGGATGGAGATCCTGGTACAGTATATAACAAAACTTCATTTATGATGAAGTATATAACCAAAGATTTTTTCCATTTTCTGCAACACATGCCTGAATTCAGTGCTGAAATGGAGTTACTTCGCAGGCTCCTCCACCTAGACCTGGGAACTGGAAAGTTCTCCTAACCTGTTGAAGTAGATCTAGTCACGGAGAATAGGTTTCACTTTGAAAATGGCTTTTCTACCACTGAGGACTTTTATAGGGAACAGGCATGTGTGTCCTTTTCCTGAGTCAGTGTGACAGTCTTGAGCAGATAAGTGTTGAATTGGATCTTTTTCAATCTCTGAAATCCCTTGTAATATTGAGCATCTGCCCAAAAAAACTTACCTGTTCTCTACCAGTAGATAACAGTAGTAGCTTTAAAAGTAGAAAGCTTTTAGAGAGGTATCCAGCTCGAAACAGTAGAGCAGTGTCAAGTTTTTGCTCCAGAATGATTCACAGAATGAATAAGGTTGAAAGGGCCCACATTGGGTCATCCGCTGCAATCTCCCTCATCAAGCAGGGTCATTCTAGAGCACCTTATTACAATGAGAAAATTCTGACCCTAACTCAACTAAAGAGCTGAAGAAATCCAATGGTCAGAGAGGGTCATGTGCTTTTTGTCTTCAGGGAGGCAGAATTATAGGCAGGGAATAATGCCATATAATTTTTTTCAGCTTCTTCACTTATCTCATTTGCTTGTATAATGAGTATTTAAAGAAACAACTTGGAAAGAGAGGAGGCCCTTTAATGATTATTTGTTGTTTTGCATGAGAACATATCCTCTGCATAATTTTTTTAAAACAGCTTTCCTTGGGATACGTCATAAGACTGTGGTGTGTCTTTGAGACTAAGTGCTATCTAGGAGAAGAGTAGGAGTTGACATGCCTTTGTATGCAGATAAATGCCACTGTGCTTGTACTATGTAGAACACAACTCTGTAAAAAAGAAAATAAATTGCCTGTAGCAAACACCAAAAGGTTTTTGAGGAAAGCATTGTTTCTAGCTTTAGTGGTTTAGAAAATTATAACTTTGCTCTATGTCAATATGTCAAGCTTTTTTTATTTTTTTTTTTTAATTCTATTGCATGTTGCATTCCCATTCCTGGCCTTAGTACTGCAAAACGTTGCAAGAGTGTTGTGACATGGGATGACTAACAAGGACTTAGCATTTTATGCAGCAGTTAGCATGGAAGGAGATGCAGAAGGCATCTGATACTCTGAGACAGATGGAGTGAGCGCAGTGATGCACCTGAAAATGCACTCTCCCACTCTGGTTGGAGCAGCTGTGCTTGGCACATGGGAGACTGGTCCAGACAGAGCTCCAGAGGAATAATCTGGCAGATGTTGGGCTGCAGGGAGTGACTGGTACTTTTCCCTGAGCCTGGGGCAGTGCATGATGGTGGCTTCATCTGTTGGGCTCTGCTGTCACCAGGGTGCTGGGCTGCCAGGTGAAGCAACAGCAGGAGATGAGCAGGCTACTTAGCCACAGGGAACAGAAACAGGAGATTGACAGGGTCTTTACAGGGAGCTGAAGAGCACATGGCATGGAAGGAAGGATGGCTAGAAGCTGTGCTTGAGTAAGCAGAGGATAGAGACTCCTAAGATGGGGAGGAATGGAAGCTTGTGAGTGCTGGCAGCAGAAAGCAGGCTTGTCCTCTTCCTGCAGATGTGCATTTATAGGATAGGTATAGTACCATGGTAACAGATGAGGAAGAACAGGCTCTGTCAGGGGAGGTGTTACAGACACATGATCCTGAACAGTTGTTGACAGTGGGAGGAAGTGGTGGGTGATAATGGCTGAAGGCTCCTTCCTATGGGGGATGGAGACACCCATCTGCAGTCTTGATGTCTTGAGAGGTTTGTCACTTGCTGGGGCCTCAGATCTGAGGTATCGTGGAGAGTCTGTTGAGTCTGAGTCTGGACCTAGGACTGATACCTCCTGTTGCCCAACAACATGGGCACCTCTGACATTGTGAGGGCTGACCTGGAGTTCATCAAGAGTGCTTACAGAGAGTCAAGGGCATGGGAGCCCAAGCAGTGGTCTCCTAAATCCTTACAGTGAAAGGGAAGGGCTTGAGTAGGAGCATATATACCCTGCAGGTCAACACCTGAATGTGCATCTGGTGTCACTTTGGCCTTTGTCACTTTGTCTGTGGCCTTTATGACCTTTTTGACCTCTGAAAAGTAAACATTACTGAGCAGCAGTGACAAATTGGAGCAAGAATGTCTTTGCCAGCAGGTTTGCTAAGCTAGTGAGGAGGGCTTTAAACTGGTTTCATTAGGTTGTAGTGACCAAACCCTGAAGAGTAGTAGTCACAGGGACAGTGAGTAAATGTCTAGGGGACAGCAAAACAGAGCAAGCTCTCACACTTTTCATGTGAAAGCAGCATGGCTGGGAGCCCACTTCAGATGGCTGTACGTGAATACACATAGTGCAGGAAATGCAGAAATCCACAATCCACGCGTGATTGCAGAGCTGTGATCTCACTGGGTTTAGAGAGAAATGGTTGGCATTACTAGAGTGCTGGAGTAGATGTATTCCCTTGCCCTTTTTGCTGCTTTTGGCTGGGGTAGAGTTAATTTTCTTCACAGTGGCTAGCATGGGGCTGTGTTTTGGGTCTGTGCTGAAGACAGGGTTGCTAATACGGAGATGTTTTTGTTACTGCTGAGCACTGCTTATGCAGAGCCAAGGCCTTTTCTGCTTTTCATATTGCCATCCTGGCAAGGAAGTTAGGAGTGCTTAGGAGGTTGGGAGGAGACACAGTTGGGACAGGTTGACAAACTGACCAAAGGGATATGCCAGACCACATGACATCATGCTCAGTTTATGAAGTGGGGGAAAGAAGGAGGAAGGGGGGATGTTTGGAGTGATGGCATTTTGTCTTCCCAAGTAACCATTATGTGTGATGTGGCCCTGCTCTCCTGGACGTGGCTGAACACCTGCCTGCCTTTGGGAAGCAGGGAATTAGTTCCTTTCAAAAAGCCTACAGCACCTGGTATTCCCAGGCAGTCCCCCATCCAAGTACTAACTAGGCCCAACCCTGCTTAGCTTCCGAGATCAGACATGATCGGGCATTCTCAGGGTGGAACGGCCATAGGCTTGTCTTGCTTTGCTTGCATGTGTTTCTTTTGCTTTCCCTATTTAACTATCTTTACCTCAACCCATGAGTTTCCTAGCTTTTACCCTTCTGATTCTCTCCCAGTCCTGCTGGTATGGGAGTGGCTGTGTTGTACTTGGCTGCTGTCTGGGGTTAAACCACAACACCCTCTTAAAAACACAACCTGGAAAATCAAGTAAGGGGAGTGCTCTCTGCAAAGTAGTGGCTTGAATTCATGAAGCTTTGCTTTGAAATGGGTAATGACTCAGTTAAGAGCTTTTGGGTAAGGCACAGAGGTCATACCAATGGGGTGACATCATGCTGGGTGTCTGCTACAGACTGCTTGATGAAGTAGAGGAAGTAGATGGAGTCTTCTTAGAGGTCTGAGGAAGCCCCATGGTAACAGGTCCTGGTATTCATGGAGCACTTGAACCACCCTGAACACCTGCTGCACATCAGGGCACAAACAACCCAGGAAATTTCTGGAGAACATCAAGGATGATTTTTTTGATACGAGTGTTGGACAAGCCAGATAGAGGTGATCTCTGCTGGACTTTCTATTAGTAGCAGTCTTGAGCAGCTGCCTTGGTGGAAGTGGTCATGAGATTGTGGAATTTAAGATCAAGATAGACAAGAAGGATAAGAAGTAGAATTACAGTATTTGGGTTTAGGAAAGAAGACTTTTGTTTTGTTTTTTATGGACCTGTTTGGTAGCAAAAGGCTGTGGAAAAGCTGGTTGGTCTTCACTTTGTGGAGCATTTCCCTTGGGAAGTGCTTCCTCTTAACTGGTAAAAGACAAACCACTCATTTTCAAAAAAGGCAAGCAGGATTTGGGGATCTACAAGCTGGTCAGCCTCACCTTACTCCTCGGGAAAACTACAGAGCAAATCCTCATGAGAGCCATGAAAGGCAGGAAGGTGATTGAGAAAACACTGTATGAATTTTTCAAGGGCAAACCTGGACTGACTGTCCTGATTGCTGCCTTTGGTGAGATAGCTCTGCCTATGGACAAGGACGAGGCAGTGCTCTCCTTAGGTTTGACGAGGCTTTTTACGTGCTATCCTTGTAGCCATTTTGGAGAGATGCAGTTTGAACTGGTGGATGACAAGGTGGGTGGAAAACTGTCTGGAACATAAAGGTGTGTGATGGGAGTGTGTAGGGAAGACAGTACTAGGCTTCTCCTGGAGGTCTGCAGTGAAAGGACCAGAGGCAGCCAACACAGATTAGAACAGGGGACAAAATTCTGAGTAGATAGTAGGAAAAACTTTCACCATGGGGGTGATCAAGCACCTGAGCAGGGGGCTCAGGCAGGCTGTTGAATCTCCACATTTGCCAAGCAGCCTCCAGAGGTCCCTTCCAAGCTAAATTATTCTCTAATGCTGTGACCTTGAGCATTTCTTTGGAAAGTTCCTTTCAGCCAAAGAGGAAGCTGCTGTATGAATTGTATAAACTGAAGTTTTGCAAGCTTTGCAATATTTTTCTAGTTCTCTGCTGTGCCTATCTGTCACATATTTATCTAAGCAAGACTCTCTCTTAATAACTTTGGCATTAAAAAACCGTGTCTCAGAAGCAGCTGAATCAAGTGACTAAGCATGTTTTAAGGACTAGATTTATATTTCCCAGTTGTGCATGTTAAACTGTTTTAGTTGTGTTCTGGAGGCAATATTTTTTTCATACTGCTTAAATACCTTTTCACCTAGACAAGCCTAAGCTGTGAAAAGGGTCTCTTCACTGTCTGTGTTATTTGTAACTTGGTTTCTTTTCTTTTAGAATATCTTCTTGCATATTGTGGATATATCTAACCCCAAGGAAGTATGGAAATTTGCTGAAAAATTCAGAAATGAACATAAATTAAATGTGTTGGTAAGTTTACATAATTAAACCTTGTGTCTGTCTTTGGAGTGCATAGCCTATGAATTTGTCCAGCAGGTCACATAGATGTCACATTTTGTCATCCAATTCTCTGCTTAATTTTTCCTAAATATTTTCTCAGGCATCTCCATGGTTTGTTTGCTCTTGCCCATTCTCAGTTCACAAGATATGCTACAGGAAGAGAGAAGAGCGGTACTTTTTCAGCTGCATCTTTTGAGACTCTTATCACACACTTTCTGTTTGACTTCCATTACTAGTTACTTTGTCCCTCTTAAAACTAGACCTTCTTAAAGATTAAACTTTTATGACAAGTCTAAAGACTAGTCTAAAACAGAGCCAGGGAGTGAACAAACAGTTAAACATCAAGGTAGGTAAGGGACCAGTACACTTTTTTCCCTTTGTTTAGCAGTGAAAATTTGCTCAGGGGGCTGTTCTAAAGCTGAGGCACCTGGAGCCGTTCTTTTCTTGCTTAGTAGATGAGGAACTTCTGATAAAAAAGGGAAAATAGCTTTTGAGGAGTGGCAGTGAACGAGCTGGAAGGTGCATAGGGGCAAATCTTTTTTTTTTTTGAGGTGGGAAAGAAAAGTTCGAGCTCCTTCTGGAAGGTAAGGCAGGGAAAGAAGTGTGTCTGAGCCTATGTTGGTTGCACACAGCTTACAGGCTTCTGGCTGTTCATGAGGATGTGCCTTACAGTGCATCCCAGCTGTGTGGTGCAGTGCTGTTCTTGGCAACGTGTGAGTCAGGTGAGGCATCCGGGCAGCATTGCCAGGTAGACAGAAAAGCTGGGGTCCTACAGCCAGGACACCAAGTCACTATGAAGCACCTCTGCTAGTTAGTTCTGTTCTTCTCAGGGCTGACCAGGATGCAGCAACCTGCTGACCTGGATAACCTGCCAAATTTGGAGCTCATTTGAGGGTGGGAGTTCCTGCAGGCCATAACACTGCATGTTATACAGTTTCCTTATGCGTATTTATGTTCCAATATTTGTTCTACAAAATAAAAAAAAAACTTTGCATATTACTTTCTGTGAAAAAAGAGTTTAAAGACTTGGAGTAAGGCACTGAGGACTGCTGGCTCTTAGTGTAATACATCTCTAGTGAGCCATTTCTCTGGGGATCCTTTCTTTTGTGAGAAACCTCTGATCAGCCATAGAGTGACTTGGAATAGCATGGTTTATTAAAACAGGTTGCAGCTTTGTGTTGCAGTGTCAAAACACTGCAAACTAACATTGACTGCTTGTACGTGTGGCTTTCCTTGTAGATATTTGTGTAGATTATTTTTGTTTAAAGGAGTTGTTTTACAGATCAACAATGCAGGATGTATGGTGAATAACAGAGAGCTAACTGAAGATGGACTTGAAAAAAACTTTGCAACGAACACTTTGGGTGAGTATGGAATGTTTAGTTCTGGAACATACTTATTTTGATTACGGAAGCTTGTTTTTATAGCTGGATTCATGAGGAATGTATTCCTGCTTAAAGAGGGATCGTACCATTTCTCAGCCAGTGAAGGAGAAGGGAAGGAAAAGAGGAAATATTGCAGCTTCTTTGGAGCGTCATTGTTTCTAATTTCTCAATTTCTCAGTTGTTTTGCTGTCAGCACCTTTATTTATCATAGCAGCAGTGGACAACTGCAGATAAAATTTAATTGAATAATTCAAAATTTGCTAGGAAATTTTGTTCCAAGCAGTGCTGCTAATGATGCTCTTTGTAATAAGTGTGCTTCTGTGGCTTGGATAGAGCTTGGAGCATGTTCAGGTATTTAAAGAGACATTCAAATGTGTCAGTAGGCTTGCATATCCGTGTTTGCTGTGACAGAGGCACTGTGTAGGAAGACTGTGCTGTGTACAATGCCCTGGACTCTCTCAAAGAGATGTAATCTCTAGTCAGGTGATAGAGCAGTAGTGGGCAAGTCTTGGGCACTCCACATGTCAGGGGCCCAACCAATGAGCTGTGTGGTGGTGGTATAAGAGGCACAAGTGAAGGAAGCGAGTCAAGAGGGGAGGGGAGGTGGTGAGCAAAGTGGAAAGTTCCCCCATAAAAGCCCTGAAAAAGATGTGAGCAAACAAAGAGCCAGCAGAAGGAAGCGCTGCCTGCTGCTGATGATACCTGTAGGACTGAAAGATGCACCTCTTGCAAAAAGAGATATAGTGCTTGCATCAACCAAGAGTCCTGACATTCTTTCTCTGTGCAATGTAGGTGGCTCTCTCAAGAAATTGTCTTTAATGTATTCAGAAATGATGCATTAAAGAGGAACTGTGCTGCTTTGTGGAATGAGGAAGAAGAAAGCTTAGGCTATAAAGATAAGGCATTTACAGAACTAGCGTAACCTGGAAACCACTGTTGGTTTTTGTTCTTAGCCTTTTTCCTGTGTTGTTCCTTAAATCCTACTTACTACTTACTTGTAAACTAACATTTTAGCTATAAATGTCCTGTGCTTTGCTGATGTGGTGTATACAGCTTATTTTTTCTGCTAGTCTGACTAAATTAAACTGACAAATGAAGTATAAAGGCACAGATTCATTTTCTTCAAACTAATCTTCTGCTAACATCCTTCTGTTTCTCATGGTCAAAAAATTCATAATTATTTTATTTTGCCATTGAATTTCCCCTGACTGCAGAAGTACAAGAATTTCTACACTGAGAAATGTGTTCACCTTAAATTAGTTTAACCCTCCTTGTGGTTTTTCAAACAAAAATCCAGCAATGTGCAAAGGTACAGTTCTTTCAGAGAGAAGCAGAGTGAAACAAATACTACAGTCTGATCGCAAAAGCATGTTTTGGTTTAGTTTTAAACATTGAGGGAATTAACTGCTGATGAACTTTACTAGTGCATCGCTTGAATTATATTTTCTCGCAAAAGTAGAAGCAGCAAGTTCTGCTTTCCCATCTGTAAATCAGCCTCACTAGTGATGTATAGCTGCACAGAGGAAGCTGAATTATGGTTGTAGCAAACTAGGAAAATGCCTGTATTATCTTTTGTGAATATTACTTAACAGATCTCCTTTATTTATTTGTGTATCACTTGCTGCGTGGTTGTATAAGAAGTTTAAGGAGGTAAGACATCCTCTGTTGTCCAGCTTCTTCAGAGTTCAAACAAGGACTGGTTTGTTTGCTTAGACCAGTTCTCTCTAGACAACAATAAGAATTAAATTTTGAATCTTTTAGAACAGAGTTGGACTTGGTTGAACTGGAAGAGGCTGACTGTACAAGAGGAAGCTTCTGTGCTTGCAGGTCAGACACACATGAAGGACCAGTGCTACAAACTACATGATTTTTTGTTCAAGATCGGAGATGGGGTAATAAATTGTAACTTCTGGAGTCATAGTAGGAGAAAAAAAAATATTCCCAAGCACAAGATGCCTTTGGGTGTTCTTTGCTTTGGAGAAGTTATTTCTGTATCAGTAACTATCTGTGGTTATAGGTTCCCAGATGAAAACTTGGATAAATTAGATATGGCTGGTATAGGGGTTGGCTGTAAACTAGCATGTGGTCTGAGAGGACAAATTCCATTCCTCTCTCTGTCCCAGCAGTACTAAAGCCTGAAGGGTGATGTGGGCTCAAGACCCCTGTTTAGAAAATCTGCAGTTGTTCCCCTCGGTAGCAGCATGGAAATGCTTGAATGATCTCTGCAGAAACAAGATAGAATAATATCAGTATCTTTTGCAGATCTTCACATTCAGGATGTTCCTTCTATGTTTCTTTCATTGTTTACTTCTACCCTGGATCTTAGCTCTGGTCTAGTAAAGGAGCATGTAGGTTGTAACTGTCTAATAATGCAAGACTCTGGAAATATAACATGCTTTAAATGCACAACAGAGTCTTTGAATTCTGTATATGATATCTGATTAACACTTCTGTAAGGTGTAAATTTACTCATGTAGGTGTCTGAAATACTGTGGAGCTTTTAAATCTAGTCTAGGAACATTTCCCTTGTAACTGATCTGTTAGTCCATTTTTGAGCATAATGGATGTTAAGAGTTCGGTTGTAATTGATCACGTGCCTTGTGAAACACATTTTATATCCTGCTCTTTTCTTGGGCATATATGGGACAAAAAGGACTGCACGTGTACAAAAATAATACTGGTTGGAATAGGAAGTAAAATTCCTTTAATGCAAAACACTGCTGGCTGGCTAAGTGAGGACAGCAACTGAAATAGGAGGTGTGCAGTCCTCTCTGCTGTTGTCAGAATTTACAGGTGGGTGAAGGTCAGGAATGTGCAAAATACGGGTTGATAGTTCAGGCTTTGTATGGTTTGTCTGATATTCAAGTTCAAACTGTAAACTGCTTTGAGCAGACAGTGGCAGCTGCATCTGTGCTGGTGCCTGTAGCATCCTTAGAATAGGGCTCAGGCTCAAACACTTGTGTGGCTTGTCACTGTTCTGTTGTTGCTGTCAAAGGAAATACCGTTCCTTTTTAGCCTGCTAGAGCCTCAAGAATTGTTGACTGATTGCTGGAGCTCAGTGAAGGTGTAGAGAGCAGAATAGCTGTGGAGCACTCAGACTCTAATGTGGGAGCACTAGTCAGACATGAATCTGAAATAGCACTTTGCTGATTGAAACACACCTTCAGTGAGAAATGGAGTGATTGGCTTGGGGTGATGTGGGCAGGTTTCCTAGGGAGCTGCCAATCCCGATGGGCAAACTTTAATTTTTGTATCCTTTAGTTTGTGTGATGTTGCCCTTACATTTCTTCCTGTGGGCTGACCATATACTCAGGGTTGTATCTGGGAGCTGGGCAGCAACAAGCAATCATTTCATCTGAGGAGACTTGCAAACATCTGAGTCAACTTTGGGTTTTTTAATTTAATTTTACTAAATGCTAAAGCCATGACAACTTGTTTTAGTATAACTCCCAGCAAAGACTATTAAACATGGCTGTATTTAGTAATTTTGGAAAAAAATGTCAGCACTGGCAAGTGGAGGCAAAAGCAGCATGTCCTTCTTGAAGCGCCAGACATTTAGCTGAAACAATCTTTGCTCCTCTGTTTTATGGCCTGCCTCACTTTACTTTTACTCAACACATCTTCCTGCTTGACGTGGAAAAATGGCATACATGTTACATTTTTATTGCTACTTACCAGCCAAGAGGATGCTAAAACACACTCAGAGATGAATAAATGATGCTCTCAGTATGCACCTTTTCTTCAATCTAATGTGCTCTCATGTTTTAATAATGTATACATATACATTTACTCTCTGTGCAAGAAGGGATAGAGCCAGAGGAAATAAGATGTTTATCTATCACAGTAGCAGTACAGCCCATCTATGGCAAACTCCCCAACCTGTATGGGTATTTGCCAGTCTCTTCCCTACACATTTAGTGTATCTAACTGGTGTTTCGTGCAAGCCAGTGGAGCCTGATAGACTGTGTTCTGAATTACTTGGCAGTCAAACAACTTGAATATCAGCTGCCAGTCTGCCACAGGTTCAGTGCCTGATCTTTGGCAAGACAATCTCACCTGTGAAAAGGAGACTGTGATATCAATTTTCTTCCCAAAGAGCTTTGAAACTTACAGATGAGAGATGCCACCTGAAAGGATAAGGTTTAATATAATTGCACATCCAGTAGCTGTACTGAAGCCTAGGTTCCCAGGACACAGAAGAACCTTTATTGAGCTGAGCTTTGTAATTTGAGGGAAATGTAAACCTTTGTTTTGTCTTTCATGTTTATTGACTCTTCCCATATACTCTGTTATTGCTAGTGCATTGGAATTGGGCCTCAGGGACTGCACACTAAAATCTTCATTCCTGAGCTTGTACTCAGGAAAGAGACTTGAGGATCTCTGAGACTAAGAACTGCATAAATCGTAGGCTTGAAAAGATAACCAGGTCAAGGAAGAATGTCAGTTTGTTTGTTGGGGTATTTTTTGTTTATTTTTGCTTGGACTCAAGAAAAGCAAGCCAGTTTAACTGATTTTTACCAGATGAGTGAGCCATTGAAATCTGTACAATAGAAGTTTTTTGGTGGTTTGCTTTTTTTTTGTTCCAATTTTTTTCACAGTTGAAATAAGACTGTTCCTAATAATACTGCAAAGCTCAGGCAGATGAAAAACTTCACTGAGTATGGTGCTGGCTGCCTACCCTTCTCTGAATGTTAGCAGGGTAAAAACCTCCAGCAATTTGCCACTGATGACCAGATGGAACATCAAGCAAAAAACATTCTAGACTTCACCAAGACACTTGTGTCTAAAATAATTGCATCATCAATTAATCTGATGTTATAAACAGGTAGTGGCTTTACAATGTTACTTCTGCTGAAACCATAATTTTCTTTAAAATTGATTTCTAAAGTACAGGTTTTAAGGTCGCATTAAATCTGTAAAGCAGATTGGACTATGTGTTGGTGTACTGTTCTTAAATGTGATACCCTGTTGATTTTTTAAGTCTGAAATAAGTGAATCCTAAGGAGGCTTCCAGGTTTTAGCAGACTAAAGCTCATTTACAACACCAGTAGTTTGGAAATCTGCCTTCATAGTGTTTGTTTGTATTTTCTGTTAGGCTATTCTTTGTTTTGCTTAGTTTCATGTTCTAGATTTGTAGCTTTCTGGGGGAAAGACTAATGTCTAATACACTGTAGACTGCTGTCCCTTGCACTAGGATAGCTAGTTCATGTTGTGAGATCCACAGTGAAATAACTGTTGCAAGAGCACGCAGAGCTACCTTTCCTCAAGACCTAGAAGTAGTGTTTTCCATAGAATCCCTTCAGCTTCTACGTCAGGTCATGGGAAAGGTAGCATAATTCTACTTAGGAGTTTATGAAGCAGACAGGCTGATTTTTAAAGTTTTTGGGCTTTTTAAAAAACAACTTACCATATGAATTGAATGTTTATCTCCATAACAGTGCCTCATTTTCTACACTTACATCATTAATGTTTCACTCTGTGATTGTGAAACCGCTGAATCAGTACTTATCCAGGTTGACAGAGTAGCTCGCTCTATGGAGTCAAAAATGGGAATTATTAATTAGAGCACAATATTGGATTACTCAACTAAATTGGGAAGATCTCAGAGCAAGTGGAGCAATTACAAAACAGGCCACAAGGGAATGCATGGTGACTCAATGTTTCTGGTGTGGGTTTTTTTTTCTTTTTTTTTTTTTTTTTAATTTAACAAGTAAATATGAAACTTAAATAAACATGAATGTGATCAGCACTTATGAGAGAGTGTGTATTAACAAAGTGTGTTCTTATAAAATGCCATGCTCATTACTTTTATGTGGAATGACCATGTGTAATGCATAGATTGGCAACCCACGCTGACTGCTTTACCATATGACACAGTTGGTGTCATATGTAACAGTGAAGCTGCTCTAGAGGAAAGTTTTAATTACACCGTATTATACATCATTTCCTATTATGTGAGTTCAGCTTCAAGACATAGAACTTACAGGAACTTTTCCAAAGAAAACCTGATGTTGAGAGGCTGTTTATCTTTAAAACAAGTTGTATACCAATCCCAGGAACTTTTTTACCTGGAGAGAACAGCACAAGCAGGTACTGTATCAAACTTCATTACACAGAACAGGGCTGTACCTTGTCCAGTAGGTTTTGCTGTTTGACTCTTCACCTCGGCAGAATTCATTGAGGGCGAGGCAAAATCCTATATGTGAGTGTGATGGACTGGACTCACCTTCTGCATTCCTGCTGCTTCTGAGCAAACCTTCAAAGGGAAATGCTGTATACCATTTTGCTAATTTTTTTCTTCTTCTTCTTTTTTTTTTTTTTTTTTTTTTTTTATTCCACCCCTGTTGCACTGGTGAGTGGGAGACAATGTTTTGGGCCATGTAGACAATATACCTTCCACTGATGATGTGCAAGTCTGGTCTCTGTCACACAGTCCTAGATGCAGGTGTTGCAGCCATATGTCCAGCACTGCCTGTGGGTGCACTCATAGCTCCCTGCCTGCTGTGGGGTTGGAGCTGTGTGTGAGCAAGAGGCTGCTGCTTGATTTTCTGCTGTAATTCAAAGTAGCCTGCTCTCTTCCACAGGCACTCAGACCTGTACAAGAAATGGACTGTAGTCCAGGAGAACTGCTCAGACAGAAACGTGCTGCTCTCAGTTGCTGTGTATCCCAGAGGGCTCTAAATTCCTCCTCTGTCATGGATACAACTACTGTGGAACAGGCACTGGGAAACGTGGTGGTCTCAAGGCTGAGCATCTCCATTCACAGAGTATCTGCTCGAGACAGGGACATGCTTTCTCCAGAATCCCCCAGGAGTAGTGGCACTCCTTTTTTTCTGGAGAGGAAAGGTATTCCTTTGTTTCTGGCAGAATCATGGAGGTCCTCTTAGGGAAGGAACAGGATCACCAAGATACCCAATGCTTAATGCTTTTAGTGCAAGACACATGTCCATTGTTCATCACCTTTCCTTTCATGTACTTTTGTGTTAAACTGTTAGATGAAAAAGAAACCTCAAAAAATCTGTACAGTTTGAACACAGTGATGATTAAGCATTAGTCACATTTGATATGCTTTACCCTTTTCAACTAAACTGTATGGGAGGAGGTTTCTCCTTTAACAGACAAAAATGATTTTTGTATCAAGGAAAGGTACTAGAATGCTCCAGTGTTCATTTTGGAAAGGCTGATATCCAGTAGACTAGAATAAATAATCAAGTATTGGCAAAAGGATATACAATTTGGATATTACCTTGATTTCCTTAAGTAGGGGCAGAGATGAATATACTTTCTTCTACCAAATCAGTCTTGGTTTTGCTTGCAAAGTTATTTGGTTTTATTTTTAATCAGAAAAATTTCCCTTTTTTTTTCCCTACACTGTTAATAGAATCTATGTTTTATAAGGACTGTGGCAGGCAATGCATTCATTTGTGGCTTCCCCTTTTACTTAGAAATTAATTTCTGTGTTGCTGCACGCTGCGATACAGCTGTGCTTGATGAAATACCTGCCGTGAGGTACATGGCTGTGCCAGGCCTCTGCGCTGGCTCTACTGAGCATCCTTCCTATCTGACTTTAACTATCAAAGTGCATGCCAGCTTTTGCCTGAATAAAAATGTGGAAGTTTCAAGCGATCATGATGTATTCCAACCCACAGTAAACCTTATTGTAAGGTGTATCTGTTCTGCTATTACTGTTCTAAATTTCTTGTGCAGCCTGTTTTGCCTGACAGACCAGCCCAGGCAAATAAGAAAGTATAACATCCAAGTATATTTGTTAAAGCAGTAAGGAGTTTGTGTTCAAATCCTTAAAACAGGGACAGTAGTTGGTGAAATATTTAGTAGTGAGTGAAATCAGATGCTTCAGCCTTAATGCCTGATGCATCACATCTGTGTGTGTTTTGAGATGCTGTTGCTTAGCATAGGAAGCCGGGATCAAAACTGCTCTGTTTGTGCTGTCTCAAAGCAAATGAGCAAGTGGTTTTGTGGGGCAAAAAGATGGAATGCTCTGACTTTGTGGCATATACCGAATTCTTAATTAACTTGAGGAAGAGAGGAGACACTGGCTTTGCAGTTAGTTTGTGGTTTTAAATAAACAAATAAACTTCTGACAAGCTGTAGTTGCTCTAAGCAGGATTTCTGGCATGGAACATTTCTGTCATCCAGCTGGAAAACAAAACAAAACTCAGTTGTTAATGAGGCAGCGTTAATGCATTCATCTTTGCAGCTCTTTAGAATTAACAAGTCAACATGAAGCCCCCTAAAAGTGTAAAGAAATCTGCAGGACAGTAAAATCGAGCGTCGTCATAGCTGGTGCATTGCAGCTCTGCCTTTAGGAGATGCAGCTTATTTAACCAAGACATCATGTCACTTTGCATTTTGAAGAATCCATAGCGAAACAATATGTAATCCAGGCTCTCATCTTGTACTAAAGTGATTTTTTTTTCTTTTTTTCTTTTTTTTTCCCTCCCGTCGCGGCAGTCTCCCATGACAATCAGTGGTAGTTCTTGTCCTGATGATGTCATCGCTCAGTCTCCCCGCCACCACCAGGGGAGACGTCCGGGCTCGTGTTATTCACTGGCAACTGCCTTTGCTTGCATTTTCTGCTGAAGACAGGCTGCATTTACTCATCTGCTGTGCATTTGCTTTGTTTAATTTGCCAGGATATTAAATATATTATGTGCCTATGGATGTGCCCCTGATTATACAGAGAAAAGGAAGACTGCTGTGGCTGACAGGGGAACTGAACAGTTTGTTCACCAAGCATGTAACATGCTTGATTTTGTGGTGGTTTTGGTTTGGTTTGGTTTGGTTTTTTTTTTTTTTTTTTCTGTGTTTTAATTGGGTGATCTCATTGCCTGTGAGGAAGAGAAGTTATAAAGACATGCTGAAGTCTTCATGCCTAGTGAAAAACATGCTCTCGGTCGCTCGTGGAAAAAAAATGCATTTATCACTGGCATAGAATTATTGAATGAGAGCCATTTGTAAAGGCATGAGAGGGAAGTAGATGCAGAAACACTAGACTAAATGGAGCTAGATTAATTTTTAATTAAACAGAATTTTTAAAAATATATTTTAAATGTAAAAAGAAATCTCTCAAGAGATAAAACCAAGCAAAATCTTGCACTTGAGTGGGTGAAACATCACTAGGTGTGTCTGTATGTCTGAATCAAATACAGTAACAGTTGTACAGTGTTTGGAATAACAAACTTTGCTGGTCATGGTAACAGCTGTAATGGAATATATTTGTGTGTTGTGTACAAATCTATGCTAAACAAACATGATTAAAGCAGGGAAGGACACAGTTAAGTTTCCCCAAGTAATCTTAGCTTAGCCTTGGGCAAGCAGCGTTAATATTTTTCTCCCCAAGGATTCCTTATCTTCTGTAATGGTCATGCTGGGGATTTAAGGGGTGTTTTTTTTGTGCAACACAAATCAAAGTGTCAGTGTACTCAGAGTGATTTCACAGTGAGAGGGCAAAAATGGATGACTCTTAAGTGCATATGCAGTGCCCTAAGAAATGCAAGTGTGAAGCACAGTTTTCTTCTCTCATTTGTGACCTGGCCTAGATCTGTGTATATCTGCCACACTGCAGAGGGGGAAATGCATTCCCTGTTTCTTCACTGGCATCACCTCCCCACATCGAGGAATTCTGTATCTGAATCATTTTGCCTTCAGATTCATGACTGAATGTAGTGAGCAGTTTGGTCTATAGATACAATAAACATAGAAGTCTACAAAATAATGGCTATGCCTTTTGCTAAGTAAATGGCAACGTGAACCACTACAGGTTGAGTTGGCACGTTGCAGGTAAAGCACTAAACAAAATAATTGTCAAATTCTGATCAAGTTTGGGGTTTGGGTTGTTACAGAAGGTAGGGGGAGAAGAAAGGATTTTTAAAAAGAAAAGTTAATGCTGGTACCTGTCTGTCTTTCAGGAACATACATCCTGACAACTGCTCTGCTGCCCCTCCTGGAAAAAGAAGCTGATGCCAGAGTGGTGAGTCTGTGATACTGTTTAAAAGGGGTATTTTACTGTGCTTACCTTCTGGTTTGTGACAGCAGTTCTTTGACTGTGCTAGCAATGCAGGATTAGTTATAATGCTGTAAGTATCTCTAGAATCCTCTTGGATTTTGCTAACAACCACCTCTTTCTCCAAGGCAAAGTTCCTGCTTGCTGCTCTCTTCATTGGAAATCAGAGTAAAACGTTTCATTTGGAAACTTACCTTTTTACTTTCCTTAGGGCAAGTTACCTCCTGCAGCCTGGTGCAAAATACCTACAACAGGAGTATAGGCTTAAAAGAACTTTACAGGTCTTGATGTAAAATAAGACAGCAGGTGCATTTTTTAAAGTTATATTTCCCAAGTTTTGTATGGCCTCTTGTTTTCTAATTAGCTTCTGTAAATGCTAAAAAAACCAAAATACAAATAGTGCTGTTCTATTTTCTTTCTCCCCATGTACTTTTCAAAAGGAAGAAGCATAGAATCCCCCAGATGAATCAGCACCACTTTGAATGAAAATCACTTCCTAAAAAAACCTGTGTTTCTTCCACTTCATCTTCAGGTATGCTCCACACATGAGCACAAGCATAGTGCAAAGAGTATGCAGAGGAATCCTGCTCCCTATGGACTTCCAGATATGGCCTGAAGACCACATTTCATGCATGAGTGCAATTGTAGGGAGTTCCTGGTTTTGCTTTTCATTCATTTGCTTTTCGTTCATTTCATTACAGATAACTGTCTCTTCTGGGGGCATGCTAGTTCAGAAATTAAACATATCTGACTTGCAGTCGGAAAAAGGGACATTTGATGGAACCATGGTGTATGCACAGAACAAGGTACAGTCCATGGTATTGAAAGCAAATGAGTGCCCAGCACTTGTTTGCTAGGCAGCTCAGACCGTCAGCTTTGCAAAAAACCTGTTGCTCACTGTTGCTTTCCCATTGCATCCAACCCATACAGAGAGACACATGGGCAGTAATCTCCAGGAGTGTGCTGGCACGCCCTTGTGAGTGCATACATCTTGCATGAAGAGCATGGCTGGATTTTCATTTGATGTAACAAAAGTCCCAGGGGGGAAAACTGTCATCAACTGATGAACCCTGTCTGCCTGCTTAGTTCTTGCCTACAGTCTGCAGCAAGTAGATGTGGTCAATAAAAAGCAGTGCTAGCGCTTTATAAATAAGCTTGTGGCCAGGATATGGATGGCAATGACCGTGGTGGTCTCTGATGAAATTATCCAGTAAATCCAGTCAGGATGAGCAAGGGTGTATTGCTGCTGTACATAAATGCTCTGGTATTTACAGCACATTTGATGTACCTTATTCCCCTGGGAACCACTTGGGAGGACAGGCTGTTGAACTCGGTGCTAGTGTGGCTCTTATTGCTCTATCCTAGAGACAGCAAGTTGTCTTGACAGAACAGTGGGCAAAAGCTCACAGAAATGTCCATTTCTCCGTAATGCACCCCGGCTGGGCAGACACTCCAGGTAACATCTGCTTCACATTCTGACTATATTTTTTTTCTTTTCGGGATTAGTTTGAAAGCAGTAGCTGAAATCTACTTCCTAGTAGATTTTTCCAACAGGTGCAGTAATTTCTTTTCTCCAAACTGGTGCTAGAGGTAGTTTTGTATCCCCTTAGAGGCTCTATTCTGCACACTGTCTGCTATCTGTGTGCATCCAGAGAATAATAATGGGCAATGAATGTTTCCAGCCCTGCACAAATGCACAGCAGAGCCATAGTTCTTTAAGGTAACCTTTAAGTTACATTTGTAGTGGAACTGTTAAATGCACAGATGGATCTTCTGCCTCTCTGAGTACTAACATGCAGACATTGGGAATTTGTGAGGGCATGTAGGAAAATGGAGAATGCACCCCTTTGCAATCCCTGTTCCTCTACTCTTCCTCTAAACATTTACTGCTGTCAAGAAGCAGTTTGGCCAGACAGCTCTTTGTCTGAGCTGCAGCTGTTCTTCAGTGCCTGTGCCTCAGCAGGTGGGCCAGCATCAGTTATCCAATATGAATGTTGCGTTCCCCAATATGTTACCACCCCCAGTGTCCAAGCTTGGGATGCAGAATAGCAATCCCATGGTCTTTTATAGGGATGCAGTTTCCCAGATTTGCTTCTCATGACAGAATCATTTACCCTGTCTACTTTATGCTTGAAAATTGCCTGTTCCAACTAAATATCCTGGTATTTCTTTTTCTTTAAAATGCATTTCTATTTGCACTGCCTTTGTGGATTTCAAATTGAATGAACCATAAAGTTATCCCACCTTTAAGTTAAAAAACTCTCCAACCCCCAAAAATAAACACCTGCAGGATTGTTGGACACAGTAAAATGAAACTAGAGTTTAGACAGGAATTATGCAGTTGGTCTCGGTACTGTTCACCATACAGTTTTTTAATACAATGCTGCAACTGGTTTCCTAAAACTGATGAGAAAATAAGAGCTAAAAATCCCATTAGAATACTCGGTTTTTGGAATTTCTGTTTTGCCTATGTTTGCAGTCTTTACAGTTTAGAATGGAGTTGGCACAGGAACCTCTCACTGATCCTGTTCTCAGCTCCTACTAGTTTTGTCCCTGTCATTTGGCCCAAACAAACAACTGATGGATCATATGGCAGCTTAGCGCTGTTCTCCCACAAGCCATCGTATTCCCAGCTATGGGGAAATACTCTTTTTCTTCCAAAAACTGCAAGGTGCCTTCTCTTCTTCCTACCCTCAGCATGGTAATTTTAAGCTGTTCTTTTTTTTTTTTAATCAAAGAATCCTTGCATAGCAGACCACCATTTCATTGTTATTTTCTCTAGCTGTGAGGTCGTCCATGCCGGATTTCTATGAGAAGATGAAGAACTCCCTGCGCACAGAGGCCCAGGGAGCTGACACCGTGGTATGGTTGGCAGTATCAGCTGAGGCAACCAAGTTACCCAGCGGCTTGTTCTTCCAAGGTAAGGAGGCAGTGTCTTACATTGCACAGCAGTGGAGATCCCTCAGGTGCCTGAACTGTAGGATCCCTGTCTGGCCTGGAAGGGGATGAAGGCTGGACCAGGCAACTTGATCAAAGGATAAAGCATTTCTCAAAATCGTTTCAAGAGTAAAGGTTCAAGTGAGCGTTGTGTTAAGCTATGATCTTGCTTTTGTCCTCTAAAATAGCTGATAGAGACTTCAAAGCATTTCTTTAGGGAGGGTTGGGGATTTCTTAAATCAAAATAGCTGTATGTAGGACTGTGCCAAGGGAAGGTGAATCACAGCAGTCAAACAACATCTTTTATGATGCTAGGAAATGAACATCCTTCTCACAGCGCACTGGGAGATGGCTTTGCTTTGACTTGTTCTTCCTACCATTTCATGCTAGCTAAAACTGCCAATTCCCCCTTTCTCTAATGCTGGACTCTGAGCACAATGACATTGAGCACAATGACTTGAGCACAATGGCATTTCTGGCACTGTGAGCATAGGGAATGGAAAAGTAGGGTAGAGCCTTCCTTTTCTCCCAGGCAAATGACAGGCATCTTTGTAGGGGTTGGAAGTATGGGTGCCTCAGTGGTGAAGCAGGTCAGTCCAACAAGAAAAAGCTCAGGGTAATTGCGTACAGAAGCTCAGTATTTTTGTTGGATGTGGCACTCAAATTCATCGAATTATACTACGGAGCATGCAGGAAGCTCAGACTTCCAGAGCTGGTTGACTTCGTCCCCGCTCTCACAGAGTTGGCTGACAGAAATTTAACCAGATCTTTTTCATGTCAGCATGTGGAAACCACACATCCCAGCTGGTCATCCTTCTTTGTAGAACTAAGCTTTGCCTTTTTCTTAGTCTGATGACCTTCTTCTGGTCCTAATGCTTCTGCTCAGTTGTTCTTTCTTGAGATCATAATTCCACCAGGCTCTTGACTTCGGCCTTTTCTACTCCCAGCTTTAGGGAACACACCTTGGCTCTTTAGCTGTAGCTATTGACTTTTGAGAGCTCTTGTCCTGGCATGATTGCTCTTAAGACTGCAGGAGAGGTCCTGTGCCTGTGTCTCATGCCTATCAAATAGTGGTGAAGTCATTTATTCCTCTCTGCTACTGCCCTTTGGAAGCCACAACTTTGTATGGGCACTTTTCAGGCCCTTTCAGTGAAGGGTTTGGTGTGCAGGGGCACTTGACTGCAGCCCCTGTGCTTCTGGTCCAAGGCAGCCATTTTCCAACTCAATCACAGCTTCCCTCCATTTCGTCCATTCTCTTTTATTCTGTTCACTCTGAGACCAAACTAAAGCCAGCATTTATTTTTTTTTTCCTGAGGAAAAAAATAAAAGGAAGTGAGAACATGACTAATACTATCAGAATTATTTGCATCTGCCAAAATAAATAAAAAATGTTCGATGGAGACTTGCTTTCCAAAGATGAGAAGCATCCTCTCTGTGATGCTGAACTTGGCTTTCACGCATAGTTCCCAAACTTCAACACAGTCCACTAGAAGCGCTGTGGTTAGGTAGGAAGCAGTTCATATTCAGTGGAGAAGGGAATGTTCCTCTGCATGTTTCTCTCTCCTCAGTTTTCCATGAGAAGTTATGTGGTGTGTGCAGCCAGTTACAACATTTGCTCTTAAGAGAGCAAACACCCCTGCTCTCCTGGGAAGCCTGATGAGTTGGCAGAGAAATCTGCAGCCCAGGGTTGCAACAGCTTGTTCATTTCATCTCAGCTGGCTGCTTTGGAAGTTGGACTTGCTAAATAGACTAACAGTGCTTCGCCAGTGCTCTGACTGTTGTTCCATAGACACCTGATGACACTGTCGTAAGGTTCCTGGTTTTGGAGGAAAAAATCCCTTAGAATGAGTGGTGATACAGCTATACTTACATAGAGGGAGTGAAGAGTATGAAACTTGGAAAATTAAGCAAAGCATCAAACTGAGCAAATTTGCCTTTCCCTGCAGCAACAATCTCCAGCTATTGCTCTTTGCCTACAAGTGTTGCACTAGTGACAGGGAGCAGGTGCAAACCTGCTGTAAAGCCACCTTTTTCCTGTCCTGTCCCTGGCTGCAGATGGGATCTTGCTCCACTGTCTGTCAGATTGTGCTTAGGGAAAATAACTCTAGTTCCAGAATACAAATTGAATTAGTTTAATTTCTGGCTTAGGAGGTATGCTTGACATTATTTACAGGTTCCTAGAAGGTATGTTTCCTGGCTTCAAACCCGTGAGGTATGTTTAAGCAGTACAGAGCCTAGCAGAAAAATATCCTTTCTGCTAGAAGAGAAAGTTAAATGTACCCATGTGGACTTTTTTTTCTTCTTCCAGACAGGCAGCCAGTCGCTACACACTTACCCCTGGCAAGCACCCACAGTCCACCAGAGGATGAGGAGAAACTAATGGAAGTGCTGGAAGAGTTCTCCCAGAAGTTTAGGTCCAGTTCTCCAGGAACTTAAGTGTCACTGCTGACACAATGTAACCACAAAGCTTCTAATTACACAGTAACACAGCTGCTGTAGTACCCGTGCTGTTGAGGGGAGGTACCACGCCATAGGCCTGTTAAAAATGAACTGGGTTCATGTGTCCTCATAATGGGGGAGAGTGGTTCCTGTGTCATTTTTTTTAGTGCTGCCGACTCTCTCCCATGGTGAAATATGCACCTGCTGTCTCAAGACACACTAAGGCTGTGTTCTTTGAATTGGAAGAAAAATTGGGAGGCATTAGAATAAAACCCAAGATTTTGTAAAGTTACCCAGAATAATTTAAAACGTTCAACACAGAGAAATGCAGAGGAGTGTACTTTCAGTAGCCTTTGTGAAAGACTTCAGGAAAGAAGTGGGAAATGTTTTAAACAACATTTAACTGCTGTATTTGACAGGTTGGTGGCATCCTTCACTGCATGAGGATGACTGGGCTCCAACCTATAACTGGGAATGCAGAAACTCTTGCAGTGTCTGCTTAGTTTAAATAGAACAATTCCTCACGGCCTTCAGTTTCTATAAATCAGTGCTGGTATGCAGAAGAGATCTGCTTCCTCATGTTTAAACAGCAAGAATTTAGGAACGCTGCCAAATGCCTTCCACATTACTTTATGGAGCCAGGGCTGAATATTATCCTGTTTGTGTCAAGATACCATGAAGTAGGAGGTTTCAACACATAACACACCCAGACAGGGCTGGATCCAGCAGGGAAATGGCTGTATGACTGTAGGCATGAAAAGAAATAACATGCTAAGCTGTATATGCTTGCCATTTCTGCAGAAGATTAAAGGGAATTGCTATATCGTTATGGATGGATTAAGAGGGGGAAGGGAACACTGTAGGGCACAGGTTTTAGACGTGAAGTTCGCCTCCTGTTGAGAGGGTTGTATTTTGTCTGGATCTGTTTACTTGCAGACCCTGAGGATGGGATTCATCTTACTTTGTTTGTGGACATTTGAATTACTCACTGGGATTCTTATTGTAAAATGGGTAGAGAGAAAACAGGCTTTTTTAAAGGGATTTACTGAGTCTAGTTTAAGAAACATCACCTACAGTCCTACATCTTTCTACTAATGGTGAAGACAGTTCAGACTAAGACACTGAGGTGGGATTCATTTTGTCTTACTTATTTCAGATTTACTGCAAAGCAGTGGTAACACATTTTCTTATGAACTGTGTTTATAAGCCCACTGCCTATAGACCCCAGCCAACTGGCCACACTGTTTCACACACGGTTCAGACCAGTGTGGTAGGGCAAACAACTTAAACACAAATATAACACAGGTGTTCTTGAGCTCTCTGCTATGAGTGGTAGCTAAGGTCCTGCAGATGGGCGTGGGGGAGCTCCTTATATCTGCTTTACATAATTTTATTTCCCCAAAGATACCTTCCTGGCTCATGGCATTTACTCATTAGTCAAAGACCTTCCCTAAAGTATCAGTTTAGGAAAAGACTTCTCTTTTCAGCCTATTACCAGTCTCCTTGGAAATAAAGACTTTACTTTCAGAGAGGCCCTGAAATAAGCTTTCCCATGATAAGCAGTGCTGAGACAGGTGAGGCTGTCACAGCTCTTCCTGAACGGGCTGGGTCAGCATTCAAACTATTGCTTTACTTATAACTTCATTTATAAACTGAACTCCTTCTTACACTACAGTGAAAGAAAACAACAGCAAGGCTTGTACAGAGGTTTATTTCCTACAAGTCCGGTATTAACATTTTCTATAGTTCCAGCTGTTAAATACAGTTACCCAAAACAAGAGTATAGCTGGAAGCATATGTTGTAACTACATTTCTTAATCCAGTAGCTGCAAGGCTAATAAAAACATTTGCATTATCAAGTAGTTGCTTCTCAGCTCTGCAGTACAGAAGAAGTTTAATGACTGGTATTTAAATAGTTCATAAAAATAAAAAAAGTATACTATATGTATATCTATCTATATATGTAACACATTTTAGTCCCCATTCTGCACTGATATATTTGAACGGCCTATGTTTTTCATTTTAGTCACAGCTTAAAAATGAAACCAGAGTTCAGAAAACTGCTTTAATCCAAGTTTGGTCACAGTGTAAAAGAGCAACATGCTATGGTTTAAGAGCACTTGTGATTTAAAAAGAACCAGAACACAGGAACACCAATGAGAAACAAAATCCAGAGTCTCACACACTTTGGTATAATGGTCCTGATGATGCTTTATTTCAGCCCACGAGATTCCATGAGAGCAAATGCAGCATGTGGCTTGTAAGCCAGTGAGAGGCTTTGTGTTAATGCAGTTCAGAATGACTTGTACCTTCGTGAAAGTAAATACATTTAGTGCCACTTACAAAGATTTATGGTCAAAAGAAAAATGGCATCCAGTGACAGATGAACAGAAAGAGAAGGTGGCACAAATCCGTGCTAAGCAATGCATGCTGGGGACTTCTGCCCGCACCTGGTTTGTAGGAGCAGAACAAGCACAGCAGCTGCTCTTATTGCTGTCCACGACTCAACCCAATACTTCTTGTGGCAGCTTTGAGGCTTATATGATTCTGACCTCAGTTGTTAATTATTCCCATTCTGATGAAAATTTTAGGAGGTCAGTGCATTGGGCAATTTTGTCAACTTCATTTCCTCTTAAGTTTCATTTCTGGGGTGATGTTTATTCATTGTTTAAAAAACAAACAAACAAAACCAACCTGTGATTGATTAAAAGCATAAACAATTGTTTGTTGTTTGCCTTTGAATAGCGGGGCATTTTCACATATACCTCACTATTTTGGAGTAAAATGCTGTTACTCCAGCTGTTTGCATTTGCTCCAACACATGCATCAGCTTCTGTGTTCCACTCACTGGGAACACGATGTGAGCAGGGACACCGCTTCCCAATAAACAAGGCTCAGGTGGGATGTTGAACATGCACTGCCAGGCTCAAAGAAGGGAGTTCTGCTATAGACTTCAGTGTAGCTTGACTTAAGTCAGTGCTGCAAACCTCAATGTAACATTACTTGGTGGGGGACAGTCCCAGCCATTTCAATTGTCAGTCCACTCACTATTTGTATTTTTATAATGACAGAGCCCTTCTAAAAGACATGGCAGTTGAAGCAGCAGTAGTTTCCATTAACCAGTGTTTAACTTGGTGAGTGGATAGTGAACGTGGAGTTACTCTTTCTGGGAACAATGTCATGGTAATTGACTCCAGTGGAGGAGGGCAGCTATAAAGCAATTTAATCCATAAGTTCCTCTACGTGTTGCTGTCTCACCCTCCCTTCAAAAATAAAGCACCCCATCTCATGACACAAGATCCTACTTACTAGAATTAATGCTGGTCAACATCCACCCACTGTTTTTTTAAACAGGCTGTTACCACTCTGACTGGCAGAGCGAAGCTTCAGATCTTTCCTGGCTCAGCTCACAGTATTTTCCCTGTTTGTCCCAAGCTTACATCTCTTGCTTTGTTGGGAGAAGTAGTTGTGGGCACATTGGGGCAGATGCATTGACTGATTACAGGAGATAATTTTGAAATGCAAAGAAGACAACTTGAAAACTCCCTATTCCTGCAGTCATCTGAAAAGCACTGATCTAGGCAATCAGAAAAAGAAAGCTTTGAAAAGGCACTCAGTCTGATGAGGAGCAAGTGCAACAAAAACACTTATGCGACTAAAAGTGGCCAAATCCAAGAACTTCAATTTGTGAAGTAGGTCAGTATTTATGTTCCTATCTCTAGAGGGAGCCATCAGATAAACTTGAGGAAAAATGATGTATTCCTCGGAAGGCAGTTTGTTTTCTCTCAAAACAAAAGCTAACACTCAGTTTTACAGATACGCAGTGTCAGCCTGGCCAAAGGTCTTCAGCAGGACAGGTTTCTACCCTGCTGCTATGAGAAACAACTCAAACCTTTGCTGTACCAGCAGTGCCAGTGCTATTTCACAGATAAAAAAACATTGTCCAAATAGAGGAAGAGCACTAAAACCTGCACTGACTAAAACTTTAGGGAGAGAGGCCCCAGGAAGTACCATTTTCCTTGATGGTTACAAATCTTGAGCATCGTCCCTTTACTTTCCAGTTCAGAATCCACAATCCACAGGGAGCCTTGAAGTGATGAACAAAACTGTGCAATTCCTCCACTGGCCAAACACTCTGCTACCCTTGGGCTGCTCACCCCTTGCCAGGCACTTGGAGTGAGAATTTGTCATGGCAAAGGACACGTCCATAGAACAGTTGTCAGTTTTATGACTGTTCACAGAAGAGGCAGGTGAGTTAGTCCAGTCAAAACTCAACAAACCAAATTCTCTATTACATGCATAGAGAAGGAAAAGTAATAGCCAGAAGCTGATAGAAATTAATTTAGTGGTGTTAAGATACCACAATTTATTCAGCTATGTTGGAGACACATAATGGAACAGAACTGGAAAGTGTTACAATAAAATTGGTGAAAAAGATGGTCAAATTGCTGAGCATCATTCCTATAAAACAGTGACCTGAACAAAAGCCAGTAAGACTTTTCCTTCATATAAAATCCCTCTAATCTGAAAGACAACAAAGCCCACAAGATATTGGTCAGTATGGTGAACTTAAGTTACTAAGAAAAGTCAGAAGCAATGCTTGCCCTTCGGAAAACTAAACCACACCTAAAACTAGTGCTAATGACAAGTGCTAATGTAGCAAGTAAGTTTGTGTACCTATTTGTGAAAATTTCTTAATTACTTGGCCACGGCAACCCCACAGAATTTTCTTGAGATGGGACAAAATAAGGGTGATAGCAGTGGGTCTTTCACATCTGAAGGAAGCCCTGATCTGTTATAAAATATAAGTATGTTATTAAATGTAACATACAATTTAATGTTTAGGAACTGGAGAGAGGCACAACTGTCTTTGTAAGGCCCAGCACCTCTTCTGCACCATCTCAGTAGTGACGGTGTCTCTTCCTCACCATTTTAGTGATAAAGTACTTATGCATTTAATGGAGTTCTCACAATACTGCTTGAGGGAGATACTATTTGGCTGTTAAACCAAAGAACAAGAAATTGAAGTCAGATCTTCATTGACTCAATCTACGAGAACAACTCTATGTTCTTTGTGGCTTCTGGATCCTGACCAGGGCTGCTAGTCAGCTTACAGTGCTGGGATGAGGGATGGTTTGGCTTTGTGCAGTTCTGACAAATATTCATTACTGGCTTTTTTTTTCTTTTCTTTGTATGCTGATAACATTTTCTCTTGGTATCTGTTCTTTGCAAAGACTTTGCCAGGAGACTGCACTCTTGTTTTAATTTTGGTTTGAGTTGAATGTCCCCACCTGGCAGCAATTTCTATTGAACTCAAATCTCTTTCTGTTCTGAGCAGTACAAAATTTCAAAGATGGCCAAAGACAGATCAAAAGGGAAAATCCCCAAGCTGGGAAAATGCCATGAAAAGTCAAATGTGACCAACACAAGGTTAATCCAAAGAAGAGCAATGAAGATGGTGAAGGGTCTGGAGGGGAAGGCATATGAGGAGCAGCTGAGGTCACTTGTTCTGTTCAGCCTGGAGAAGGAGACTGAGGGGAACCCTCATTGCAGTCTACAACTTCCTCATGAGGGGAAGAGGAGGGGCAGACACTGATCTCTTCTCTGTGGTGATCAGTGACAGGACCTGAGGGAATGGCATTAAACTGTGACAGGGGAGGTTTAGGTTGGATGTTAGAAAAAAGTTCTTCCCCCGAGGGTGGTTGGGCACTGGAACAGGCTCCCCAGGGAAGTGATCACAGCACCACCTGCAAGAGTTCAAGAAGTGTTTAGATGATACTCTGAGGCACATGGTGTGACTCTTGGGGATGGTCCTCTGCAGGGCTAAGGGTTGGACTCGATGATCCTCGTGAGTCCCTTCCAACTCAGCACATTCTGTGATTCTGTGGTCTTAAGTTCCAGAACTTCAGGTTATTGTCAAACTAGGGACCACTTTTTTAATTCTGAGGAGCAAAGATTTCCTGCCAAAATTCACAGGATGCAGTTTTGACGAGAAAAATCTGTCTTCCTCAGTATTACACAAGAGGTCATCACTGAAGAGACAATGCATCCTGAAAAAAGGATCAAGTTTACATACAATTGTCACACATAGAAACAAAGTCTTCTAAGTCCTAACTGAAAACATCCTGTGTGCTCCATGTGGTCTTCTGGAAAGGACATGGTCTGTAAAACCACACATAGGCCAAATAGGCCTATTTCCTCTGCTACAAAACAGAATTTGGGTTGTTGTTACCCAAATCCTGTTGGAACCAGCGAGGACAGACATAGGTAATATTTGCTA
The DNA here is from genome assembly GCF_022539395.1 of Myiozetetes cayanensis. Lineage (NCBI taxonomy): Eukaryota > Metazoa > Chordata > Aves > Passeriformes > Tyrannidae > Myiozetetes > Myiozetetes cayanensis. Next base: position 61,966,241 of record NW_026087742.1, on the reverse strand, counting down.
ATTTGTTAGTAAATAATTTGTTAGTAGTTTAGATTTAAAGAAAGATACTTAGATACTTTATTTTTTTTTCTTAAGCCATAGGGTAGACAGAGATGTTAAGTGGACTTTGAATCACACAATGATGAAGTGGGAAAGAACCTTCAGAGGTCATCTGGTCCTTCTCAAGCAGGGTCACCTAGAGCTATTTCCCCAGGATCATGCCCAAGTAGCTTTTGAATATCTCCAAGGATGAAGAACTCGCAAACAACCTCCCTGGCCAGCCTTTGTCAGTGCTTGGTCTTCCTCACAGTAAAGTGTTTTCTGATGTTCAGAGGGAACCTCCTGTGTTTCAGTTTGCACACATTGCCTCTGTCCTGTCACTGGGCACTAGTGAAAACAGCCTGGCTCCATCCTCTTCGCACCCTGCCTTCAGGTATTTTATACACATTGATGAGATCCCTCTGAGCCTTCTCTAGGCTGAACAGTTCTAGCTTTCCCAGAGATGCTCCAGTACCTTCATCATCTTAGTGGCCCTTTACTAGACTCTGTCCAGTAGTTTCATCTCTCTCTTTTACTGGGGAGCACAGAACTGGACACAGATGGAAAAAAAGTTGCATATTCCTCTCTAATAATGATTTCCTCAGCAGGCACAAAGCAAGATTTTTTTTCCCCTACACTTGTTTTGCATCATCCTGTTTGCACATCCAGCCATGCCCCTTCTTTTCAGCAACCAAGCCCACTCAGAGGGGACACATCCGTTCTTTTCCCAGTACTGGAGATATTCATGCCACCCTCTCAGGCAAAGTGCAGTTATCATTACTGATGTGCTAGGAGTCAACATGCTGACATTCAGGTGATGGCCTCAAGTTCAGGAGGTCACCTGGGCTTCACTGTTAAAAGGAGCTACAGACAAGTGTGCCAATAGCTGAGCACATGAATGTCACCATTCAGCATTATTCTGTGTTAGACTGGCTGACTTTTAGCCCTTTGCACCACCCGGTTTCAACCACGTCTAATCATGATGTTAGTCTTCTTGTAGATGGGAGGATCATCAGTGCTGTCATTGCAAGCAGTTGCACACATTCTTTTCCCTTCATACCAATATTTTCAGCTTAAAAAGACTGAAGTTTGGGGCTCAGGTAGTCCCACCTGGATCAAGCCACCTGCTCAGGCACTGTGTGTGTGACCAGCGCCTGCCCCATCACCTGCCTAAGCACTACAGACACTGTTCATTGTAAAGCCAAGAATAGCAGGGAGATGCTCTGAAGAACACTGCTTCTTCCCCCAAGGAAACACCAGCTAAGTGAGAAATGAAAATCACTTTTTCTGATGTGAAGAGCAAAGGGAGGCCAGCACTGTTTGTACGCCCCTTGTCCCATAGCAGGAGGTATCACTAAAAGCTGCTGCTCTTCAGCAACCCTGGGAAAGGGAATTTGGCTTCATTTGAGTGTGTGGATGTGGTGCTGCACAGTTTACACCTGTATCAAAAGACACCCTCCTTCCAATCCTCCAATAATGCAATTCATAAAAAGAGCTCAGATTTGTTATTCAGCAAGTAAAATGAAAAGAAAATGACCAGGCAACAGGGATCCCTTTTTATGTGGATCTAGCAGACAGAAGAAAGTAACAGAAGAGGGAGGAAGGCAGGTGTTCTAACTGTCCCAATGTCAAATCCTTCTTGTTTCATTTGGAAGGTAAAAGAATTACTGACTTAGAGATATCTATTTTCCCTTCATATCTCTACATTATGGCTTTTAAGGGCATAGCAAAGGGACAAACTTCCCTTCCCCCCTCAGCTTCACTTTCAGCTTATATAATTTTCTAAGCCCAGATGAGTTTGTCCTGCAAATGCAAGATAAGGAGATGTTCAGCTGAAATTCAGATAACCCTGTAGGTAGTTCAGTCAGAAAGAACAGCCAAGAAAATTTGCAAAATGGATTTATATATTCAACATCCACTCAACAAGCAACACTGAAACCACAGCTCCTTGGAAGACAATGGGGCAGTGGCCAAGAGTTTACTGCGGAAGAGTCCAAACACATGTAGCCCCCAAATTTAGTCTCCTTCGGAGTCAGTTCCTCACCTTTGATTGAATGTTATGTGTTCAGGACTAAGTGCTGACCCAGAAGCAAATCTTCAGCTTGCTGACTCCACCACTCCATCAGCAGAAGTATAATTCGTGCTGGAGTCCCAGACTTCTTGCAAATGCTGTCTCCTCAGGAACAGAGCACTAAACAGTCATTTAAATCCACTTTGGTGTGCCCGTGTTTCCGTCACCATGAGATACACTCCCTGCACAGCAAAGCAAGTCAGGTCTTTGGCCAGAAGGCCCTGAGCCCAAGGTAACACAAAACATCGAAGTGCAGCAACGTTTTGTACATCTTCTCAAGCTGGAATGAAATATTGGCAGGCAACTTGCTCATCTTGCATAGCTGCAACAGCCAAGAACACTTCAGTCATCAGAAAACATGCACAAGGTGTAATGAAAAGCCTTCCAAGAGGAAACAAGCTTCTAGTTTCCAGGAGAGAAAGTGGGAGGACTTAGAAAACAATTAACATTCAAGCTGGAAAAATATTTTTAGTGCTGTGTGAATTATGTTTGAAAATATGCTTTAAAATATGCTGCCTAGAGGGGAACCATCAACAGGCTGTATGACCAGGAAAGCCATGGTGGCATTATTTCAGAGAACATGACTGCAAAATGTTTCATCATCACAGTTTACAGGATGTTTAAAATGAGAATTTTCCCTGAAAATACATAGCAGTCCTGTGACATGCACACAAAAGTCCACTCACTCTTTACTGCAGCAGCTCACTGGACCAGAATTAATGCCATGGATTGTGTTAACCTTTTTTTTTTTTTTAACTCAAAAGTGAATTACTGTTGGGTAAACAAAGGAGAAGCTTTATTTTCTTTTGATGTTCTCACTAAAGAAAGAACACCAGGCTTCTCTAGATGGCAATGAGCTCTGTAGTGGTAAACATCAGGGCCTCCCCACTTTACAGGGGAAAAGTAAAGTCCAATACAGGGCAAGACTGAGGACCACCAATGTCCTGTGTCACTGCAGCTACAGACCACAAGTCCTGCTGAAACAGTGGATACAAGAAAGCCCTTGGTCTGGTCTGCAGTTCTACTCTCTACACCACTTTCTTTGAAGTGCATCAGCAATACCATGCTAAAATGTGAAATGGATTAATAGAACAGAGAGTTGACTCTTCAGAAAAGATCCCTTTGGAAAAAAAGGGGTTTTTTTTCAATCATTCATCTTGACAATGTCCTTCTAACAAGGTAATTTTGGTCAATCCAGGTTTTTAAATACTGTTTATTTTTAACAGAAACCATAAAATATGACAACAGGACAATGGGTGTCATTCAGCAATATCAGTTTTGGGTCTATAGAGGAAATGAATAAAAACCATCACAATTTTAAAAAATAAATATGACTAACCATACGGAAAACAGGAAAAACAAAATTCATCTTCAATAACACAGACAGATAGAAATGCTGAAATGTTGCTGTGCAAGGTAGAGGTAGAGGTAGAGGTTAACCAGACTTTTCCAACCTAGACCAGTTTTGGATCTGCCCCCCTCCGTGCACACACTCCCAAAAATTCCTGTTGCCAATAATTTCATTTGAATCAACCTGTCAGCTTCATCAAACTCAAACAAGTCTGTGTGTTCCTTGTAATGCTCTGAGCTGGAAAACTATTTCAGTTTTCTGTAGAAATTAGTTGCTGAGCAACCTGCCCCCTGATTTTGCAACTTGTGCAGCGAAGGAAGAGGCAGGAAGATCACATAGACCGATAACATGCTCTCTGGATGATGCCCACCAGGACAAGTAGATAGTAGAGCCCTTTTAGGAATTGCAATAGTCCATCAGCTCCTTGGTGATGCACCCAGAGAACATGGAACACTGCGCTTGGAGGTCCTCCACTGGAGAGAGCATGGTCAGCAGAAATATCCCAAATCAATAGGTACTTGCTGTGGCAGAACCGATTGCCTAACACAGTCTGTTGATACCGAAAACTCACATGGTAGGACACAACCCAAGGACCCTCTGTACAAAGCAGTAAGTGTCTTGACACAGTGAAATATAAAAACTAAAAATTGCACTGCACACAGATTCTCCAAACGAACTCAAGACAGCTGAAGTCAGATCGTACAAACCGTTAGTTAAAAAAATACCTTCTGGAATATTTTGAGAAGTGGAAAGAGTCTTCGTGCAAATGTTCAGCCTTGATCAAGCAGAGGACATAAAATTGTAAATGCATTAGTTCCTTTCTCATCTGCTGTACGCACCCAGCGTATTCTATCTTCTGCAGTATGATTAGAGTTAGGAAATCGGTTTCTTCTGTAAATATCACCCTTCAAGTTCCACTGATGTAACATCAAGACACTACTGGTGTCATATCCCACAACTGTTAATACAATAAAGTAAAACAACATAGTGAATAATGGTTAAAAACAATAAAATACAGTATAAATATAATCTTTAAATAATTTGTACCTTTTTTTCTTTGCTTATGAGGGACTACACGGTTAGAGGTGGACACAAGAAGTCTGAAGAAGTTTGATTTCATTTTCCAGCACTTATGTCAGAGTGGTGGAGGTTGACCAAACAACACTCTGTATGTCACTATGTTTTATCCCTATCAGTCAGGTTCATAGTTGGCCTTAAAAGAAACCAAAGAACTCCCACTACATTGCTAACTTGAATGATCAGCATATTCGTAACACATTGTGAGGATTTTTCTTTTTTAAATTAATCAAGCTGTTATAAACTTATTCATTATTTTAGCTATTTCTTTATCTAGCCACACTAATATTTGCCATGTTGAAAAACAGCTGGTCTTCCTAGAGGAAAAGCTACAGTGAGAACTTGTCCCAGGCTCCTTCAGGCAATAACTTTATAGACCAAGATCTCCTTGGTACTTATTGGGCAGAAATCCACCAGTGAGAAGCCTCTTGTGTGGAAGAAGGCAGGCAGGACGTACCTGCAGCCACATGGGAGAGTAAGGGGAAATGAAATACAGGAGTGCATTCCTTGCTCCTACCTTAATAACCTTGTCTGTCCCCGAGGTCAACAGCCATCCCCTGGTGGCATCAAAGTGTACGTGAACAATGTTGTGCTTACTGTCGTGGAAAGTAGCTGTAGGCGCCCGCCTGAAGAAAGAAATCCAAAAATCAACAAGAACTGTAACTGCAGGATTTTCCCCAAAATTTTTCTCTATTGAGGAAATAACTATCTATCTGACTGCTGCTGTAAGCCATTAATTCAGCAACCACTCCGTAAACTCTACCTTGAAACCTTTTCTGGCATGAAAGGAACAGCAGTGGAGGGCTCCTCTATCCCTCCTGGCTTGATAGTCATCCGAGAGGCTTATCTTGGTGAAAAAGCCCAGGGATCACCATGCCGGGCTGCTCCCTCCTAGAGCCTCACAGCCACCCAGGCCCTTCCAGATGCAGGTGTTTTGCCCCATTCCAGTGCAAGCTGGCTCAGTGTCCACACTTACTCTTCATCCGTTATGGACTCGTGACAGCTGTCGCAGACCCTCACTTCAAACTCAAACCCCATCAGGGGGATGGAGGAGCGCTTGGAGCTGCATTTGCCGCACACGGCTTTTCCACACTTCCGGCAGTGATGCTGTAGGAGACAACATGCAGAAAGACATCTTAAACCACAAACCCAGATCAGGTCACTGCTCAGGTCCCACTGGTTCTACCATCTCATTCCAGCAAGACCCAGCCAAGGCTGCAGCAAACAGGAGAGCATCTCAAACTCAGGAGAACATGGAGCACTTTTTCACCCCTTCCCCAAAAGTCTCTGTCTGCAGCCCTCTCCTGCTGAGCAGGAAAACACAGCAGCATGTTTCAAGCAGACCAATAAGCCTTTTCCAATACAGCCTGAGCAGTTACACATGTTATACAAACTCTTTGAAAACAGTTTTGGTTCCAGCACGATCTCCGAAAATCAGTTGCAAATTTCTTTCAATAACACATTAGGCTAAAACAAAATCTCATGTGGCTAAAGCCATGGAAGGCCCCAGAACAATCTACTCAGCCAAAGGCATGCTTTTGCTATTGGGACTGGTTGGAAAAAGAAAAGTGTGTTCCTTGCAACCCAAAACCCAGCCTCATCAGAGGGGAGTTCACTGTTCCACTACTGAGCATTCAGTGGAAGAACAAAGTGCAAGTTCTCAAAGCTTTAGGGGGAAAAGGGTTGCCACAATCTATTATGAGAGGAAAGCCTAATTGCAAAATGTTAACCCATCAAAGGACACATACAAACCTGCCTGAGGCCTATTTTCTTACTGTCCCACATTTGCTTGAAGTTCCAGAAGAAAGGCTGGTCACATTTTTGACAGGAATCGCTATCCAGCCACTCGGGGGTCTGCAACACACACGCACATAAACACAAAGTGGAAGTGAGCAACCAACATAAAAACTTCCAATGGAGCCTAGAGGCAGGACAAGAAAGATATATTGTGGTGTGGCAATTTGGCCAGCTAAACTTGATTTAAAATCTCCATTTTCACAGGATACCATTTGACTGTTCCCTGGGATGTCTTTTTTGGCTTAGCTCTGAGCTTTGAAGGACATGGAAGAAACCCTTTTCACCCAAATCATGAAGAAGAGTTTGATAATAAGACCACAGAAATAACCTGGGAACAAACCAGTCTCCCCCATATCTCCAGTTCTGGAGTCAAGCATATAAGAATACTTTGTCCTCTCCAGTCTGGACAACATTTACCATCTGGTATCTTCTCTGATGGAAACTGGGGGCAATTAGTATTTCCAATAGCCAAGCAACTCATCTGAAGGGAAGAGGAGTTTTTGGAAATACTGATGTGGTTGGGGGTTTTCATATTCTTTCTTTCTTTAACACCGTAAGAGCTGTTCCTGCTGTCAGAGTTATCTGTGCTACAAATCACATACAGGAGTGAGAAAGATGAGAATCATATGAACAAGTCTAAGACCCAAACCAACTCCTTTCCCTGCTTTTACAAAAGACAATGGAAGGCAGGTCTTCTATTTCCTAACATGGTGTGCAGCTTTGCACTCATGCTGTGGATAAAGCAGGTTAAAAGACTTAAGGAAATTAAAGACTATATTAAAGGCACTTCTCTCTCCTGCAGTCAGGTTTTGCTGTGCAGAGTAGCATGGATCAGATGCCCTGTAGGGAAGCAAGTCTTGTCAGATCCCAAAAGAGCTCAGGAAATGCCTGAAGTAGCAGGAGAGCACATGGAAGGGGCAGTCATTCTCCTCCATTACATTTGGGTCCTCTGACACTTGTTTTGCACTGAGCTGCTGAGGAGCATGCAGTGCATCTCCCCACAGCGTTTACAAAACCCTCCAGGGGACATGAGACTCGGGAAGAGTCCTGGTTCTTGACCCCTCTCCAGATGGCTGCAGTTTTTCTGTCCTAACCTGGCCTAGTGAGAATGACACTTCTTCCCTGGCAGACAACTTCTGCTCCTTTTTCTGCCCCAACAGAGCAAGAGCTCAGCCCAAAGTTGGTCCTGGCAAGTTGGTCCATCCTGTGTCTCCAGTGGAGCAGCCCCAGGCAGACCATGACAGCCCTGCCAGTGCTGTGTCTGCAGCACTGCAACATGTTCCCACTAGTCCTGTCAACACATGAGGTTAAATAAACACTAACTAGTGTTTCATAGGTAGTGAGGAAGCAATTAGCAAATTTCAGTTGTCTTATCAGAGCCACTCGTTTCTCACATGCTGTAAATTAAAATGGCAAGACACACTGCTAAGATTAGGAACTAAAACTCACAGAAAAGCCAAACAAATAAGTTAAGGGCAGAGGAGACCCTCAGCTCCTAGGATATCTTTTATCCCCAGCAATAAAACAATCACCTGCCTCATATTCTTCTGCCAGTTATTCTAAAGGTAGTTCGTTCTGCTGGGGCAAATCTTTGTCTTTTCTACCCACAACTGTCCTTCTGTTTAATGACTACAGATTTACATCTGTGTGTATAACTTTTCATCTCTTAAGCATTTGAGCACTATAGAGGAAGAAGACATTTTGCTTGTGACAAGTAACCACTTTGTAGTCAAATAGAAACGCAGCTTCTAGCATCTTTCAGATGTTGTCTTCTTACAACTTTTTAAAAATAGAGTTGAAAATGAAGAAATGGCTTAATTCACTCTAATGCAATCTCAGAGATATGGGAAAATCTGATACAATAAAGTGAGTACTGAGCAAGCATCACATGGAGAAAACCTTTAAATAAGGGCAAAAATAGCAAAGCCAAAATCCAGAAGAAGGCACTCTAGGACCCCAAACCAAGGTTTGGTATTAAAATCTCAAAGATTCATGTTTTGTGAGTGGTTTAGTACCAGGAACACCCTACTGTGCTACTGATAACAGGAATAAGCCCACATAGCCATAGGCTGAGAAAGCAGAGCACTCATTAGCACCTGCTGCTAGGCCTTCATTTAGCTAGTTATATTTCTCCTTTATTTTTCAAACCAGCCTTCTCATAGCATTGCTGCATGTTTTGTGACAAGGCTGTCTTAACCCTTACCATAGCCTTTTGAAGGCAGCAAATAAATAAAGGTTTTAATTTCTGGATGTTCAAGTTGCAGCAAAAAAGAAACATCTGTTGGGAAGGAGGAAACCACTCTGCATTCATTTCACTCTAGGGGCTGATGACATACTTGGCCACTGGATTAGCAATTAAAGAGAGCCAACTGGAATGCTAACTCACATTAAAAAGGGAGCTCAGTTCTTGCCTATGCCTACTTCAGTACTTTTTTAAAAACAAGTTTTTCACTTAGATTTCCTCCTTCCTTAAGGAAGACCTACACAGGGTCTTGGGGCCTCCAGGGAGGCCAAGACTCTTAGGAACCAGCAAAGATGATGAGAGCTCACACTGCCAAAAGCCTTGCTCAGACCTATCCACCGCAGGGACTCAAGATGCCTTTGTACCCTCTGTAGGAAGAGGGCAGAGGTTTGACTGATGTCACCAGGATTTGCCAGGCTGTTGAGCCGGGCTGGCACCTGACTCATTCAGCACAGTGCTCACTCCCCCTCTCTGAGTCAGGTCTCAGGAATTGCCAAGTGGAGGCAGGCTGCTCCCGCAGCGCCAAAGACATGGAGTGCATTTTTGCACCCGCTTACATTTGTTGGCTGTGAAGCACAAAAGCAATTAGAAATGTGTGGGTGAAATATTACTGTCTGGATCAGCACAGCCATCATTTACCCCGCTTCTACATTGTTACACCAGAGCAAGATCAAGTAGCAGGTGTGACTGAAGCCCTAGTTAAATGTATTTTATCAAGAACAGTAAAAAAACCACATTGGGTTGCAGTTTTCCGGAGATGACAAAGAGATTTCTTGTTTTGTTTTCTTAAAAACAACATTAATCCATCCATTTACACCTGAACTGATGATATTTCTCAGGATGTGCTGAAAAACAAAGCGGAGTATCTCACAATGTCCTCCTTACAGGATGTCTTTCAGAGCAGTAATGTAAAGAGTAAGAGCCATTTAGCAGTCTATTTAATACACATTTTCTACCAGACAATTTCCCCATCAAAGGCATGGCATAATTGCTGTATAACAACTGAGGCATGTCCAAAAACATTTTTAGAGTCTGGAATGATCTTGTTTAGGTTGAAAGTTGCCATTTTAGAAAGGCCCCTTCTTCTTAAGACTGTTTCAGACCAAACTGACGAGAACTAAGCATCTACCTCCTGCCTCTCAACATCCATGTTCCAGACGACGATTCCTCCGTCTGCTCCACAAGAGATGAGCTGCCGAGTGTGGTGAGCATAGGAGAGAGACTGAACTTTATCACTGAAAAGAAAGCAAGACAGTTACTAATCAAACATCTATAGCTAGTGCACAAGTAAGCATAGAACATACAATAAAGCAGTAAAAACCCTTTCTTTGCCCATACATTTCCTTCCCCCACTCACTGTACCTGGCATCCATCGGATGCAAATCAGTCTTTGCTGTCCAGCTGTGACCAGAAAGAGAGCACTGCTTATCTGGGCAGCATCCACAAAAGTAAAGACCTGTTCTGATAACTGGTTTTGCTGCTCCTGAGATGGGAGGTCCCAGCTGCACCGGGAAGCCTCAACAGAACTGCAGCTCTGGGCCACTCTGAAGGTGCATCTGGATGCATGAAAGCTCCAGTAAGGTGCCTTCTTGTCAGACAGTCAGTAGTAACTGTTTTTGTAAAGCTCTGCATCATCTAGAAATGAAGCAGTGAGGAACTACTGAAGATTTTCTTTTATCACTAACAAGCACAGAGTTTGAAAAATAATATAGGAATCACTAAATTGTTCCTAAGCCTTCTCAGAGTAAGGCAGAAACTTTACGTGCTTCCGTTTCTTCTTGTAAGGAAAAAACAACATGGGAAAAAATTAATTGACTCAAGCCCACAAAGATGGGCTCAATCCTTCATAAAAGAAAGAAAACCAAGCTTCATCTCAAGCTGTTTACAACCCAGGGAACGAAGACCACACAAAACTGTTACGGAAAAAACCAAGGTTATGAAGACACTGTAACTGAGATTACTGTGACTGGAAATAATCCACAATATTTGGATTTCTTTGCTAACACCACTGATCTTATCTGCCCAAAGGACTTTCACGCTAACATATTTGCTTTTGCATATGGCTACACCTGCAGAAGGAAATGCATTTATGGAAGAGTTTGGTACAACACAGCCACCCTTCACAGTGCCTGCCTGCTGACACCAGAGGCACCATCAGAATTCTTGGTACTTTATGTTGTACATTTCCAGCTGACAGCCATGCCGCAGATTAAGATCCAGAGGCTAATTTCATATTAGGAGAACTAATTTCCACAGCAACAAATCTAGCAGCAGTGCATTAGCAAGCACCACTGGAGGGGTATGAGGGTGATCTGGGAATTTCAGCAAGAGCTCTGCAGTGCTCTGAAATCCCAGAGGCATGCAAATCACTCAGCAAGTGCAACATCACTCAAATAAATGTATGAATTTTAGGCCAAAACCACCATGGGATTTTGCGCCTCCAGACCTCAGCCTGGACACAAGTCCCACATATATGCTGTCCCAATACTCTGAAACAAACCTGTTGCATTGCCAATGTTAAAACGTGGGGAGGTCATTGCCACTAGAGCCATTCTGGTCTCTAATCAACACCCAGCACAGGCTTACTCTTCTTCAAAGACATTTACTATGCTGCACAAAGGTACATGCAAAGATAATGCCTCTTTGCATTGAGGAGATGTGAAGGCTCCTACAGGTGAAACACGTTAATTAGAATTCACGCTGTAGGCAGAGTGGCTTGGAAAAAGTTAGCATGGAGGAAAAAGGGACTAATTGTTCAAGCACGATGCTCCCTCTAGGGGAAGGAAAGACCTTGACAACTGAAAACCAGGAAATTCTCTGCAGCTGTTCTCATTTGAGGACACTCCTCATTCCAAGAGAGGTGCAGGCTCTGGCATAACACATTCGGGATTATAGATATTGTCCTTTCCTTCACCACCCTCTGCGGACTCTCAAACCAGCCTGTGGGCCAAACACTGAAAAACTTACTATAAGCAAATTATTCCTGATGTATATGGACCACAGGGAGTCACACATACAAGCTTGAGGCTTGTGAAGACTGTAAGCTTTGGGCTGTTTGTTTCCAGATGTGGGTTCTGCCTTTAGCTTTTCTGCCATAAAAGCAGGAGGAAGGGCTTTGAACGTACTTATGTCCTTGCAGCTCGATGGCTGTTCCTTTTCTTCCTCCAATATCCCACATTATAATGGAATGATCAGAACTGCCTGAGAATAAAACTCGCTGTATTGGGTCCCAACAGAGAGCAGTGACACCACCTGCAATAAGAGTGCACAGAACAGTCATTTTGTTACAGAAAGCACAAGACCAGAACATAACAAAATAAAAAGGACAGAGAGAGTGATGAAAATGCAGACCTCTTTAGCAAAGGCCATGCAACCATGTGCCAGCGGAAAACTAACAGTATAGAAAACCTACTGAGACCCCTGAGAGCAGCCCAGCTGCTCTTCTGTGGGCAGAGGGCTCCACTGCCACTTGCACTGAACAGTAAAGCGTGGTAGAAGGATGGTCACAATGTGACTATCCAGCTTTTTATCTTCACAGTTTCCAAGAGATTAAAAGACAAATAAGTGTGAAATATTATGAGCATCCTCTCAGTATCCTAGCAAAAGGATTGTGCTACCTTGTGATTGAGCTATTAGCATTTACTCAGTCAGGAGGGATATGGAGAGAAAATGCTCTTTTTAAAGGGTGATGGGGCGCAAGTTCCAGCAGTGAAACAAGCAATTAGCGCATCCAAGATGTGCCTATTCCCCTTGGGAAAAAGTGTCTACCAGTGTGGGCCTCTCCTTTATGAGCACCCATTTTTCTCCAACAACTACCACCACTTGTTCTAGTCTTACTCTGCTTTAATTAGTAGCTACTGATTATGGCATTTTCTGCCACAGATGTTTTCTGCTCAGAGTTCTGATCACTCTTGTTTTTACCAGTACAGCTTCCCTGAACTGCTGTGACAGTTTAAGGTCTGTGTCCCTTTCATGCTGTGCACTGACACAAGCCACCCTAGTGTTTCACAGGACAGTCAAACCACCATAATGCTGAGCACAGATGAAGAACCAGATTAGGTCTCCTTCTGAGGCCTTACCTGTGTGTCCCTTAAATGTCGTAACAAGGCTGCAGGACTCTTGCTCTAGTTTGAGTATGGTCACTTGCCCAGAATGATCACCAACAAACACATGCCGGGTTTCCACATCAAATCTGATGGATAAATGCTGAGGAAAATATATTATTTACACAAGCTTTGCATTCCCTTCATGACTAGCTAATTCTTTTAACACGAGCATACTGCAATCTTGTGAATAGTACTCCAGTCTCAAGGAGGTATTCAGAGTGTACTTTTAGGCCCCTGTTCATACTAATAGTGCAGTATCCCTGAGTAAACCAAAGAGTGAGAAAAAATTAGACTGTTCCAGAAGACACAACTCGTGTTTTTGTTATGAAACACCTTTGAAGCAGCCCTTCTCCATGAACATAGGAGTTGTCTCCCTGAGCTCTATAACTCAGATATTAGAGTTGGATGGTATCTACTCTCTCCTTCCCAAACTTGTATAAAATAACTATTACTAGTTTTCTGTTTGTATTGGATTTGCATGTCAAAGTTTTGGAAGTGGGGGGTATATGAGGTGGCTTTTGTGAGAAGGTTTGCTGGCAGGACTTGTTACCCTGTGGGAACCCAAGTTAGAGCAGTCTGTTCCCAAAGGGCTGCAACCCCATGGAAGGAACCTATACTGGAGCAGGGGAAGAGTGTGAGGAGTTCTCTCTTTGAGGAAGAAGGATCAGCAAAGACAACATGCAATGAACCAACGGCAAGCCTCCAGGAGGCAGAACAAATCAGGACTGAAGTTGAGCCCAGGCAGGAAGAAGGAAGGAGGAGGGGGAGGTGTTTTTAAGATTTGGGTTTTTTTCTCATTACCCTACTCTGATTTGATTGGTAATAAATGAAACTAATTTCCCCAAGTTGAGTCTGTATTGTCTGAGACAGTAACTGGTGAGTGATCTCTCCCTGTCCTTATCTTGGCCTTTCCTTACGTTTCTCCCCCACCCGGTTGAGGAGGGGAGTGACACAGTGGCTTTGGTGGGCACCTGGCATCAAGTCAGGGTCAACCCACCACAGTGCTTCTTCATTACAGTCGAGTTTATGAATACAGTAGAAGAGTATTGTTTCATGTCATATTTGAGGAAGTGTTAACTACATCAGACACCTCACACATTGTATTCTAAACTGAGAACAATCTGGACCAGTTAACCACCTAATGGAACCAGCTAACTAGCCAGATTCTGACCTCTTCATCCAATTTAATTCCACATTCAGCGTCCATACTGGATATTTAAGGAGCAACTGCTTTTAGCACTCCCTAAGAGCAGTGCTATTTAAGAAGCACTGATTTTAAGTACAAAGGACATTGGAGAAAAAAAAAAAAAGAAAAACCAAACATGTTCCTGGCTGTGCCAGATATTTTTGCAGTACTAGCCAATGATTCTTTCTTCTACTGCCCTCCAATTAGTGTCCTCCAAAAGTCCTAATCACTCAAAATGGTCTGTTCTCTAGAGAGATTTAGGGAATACAGGACAATTCTTGCATCATGCTTTCCAAAAATGTTTATAATTTAATTTAAAATTAAGTCCAGTCTTTATGCCATTTATATTGGCTGAATGACCAGATAATAAGCCCATATTCGAACAGTAATTTTGAGTTGGTCTCACTTCTCCTGAACTAGCAAAACATACATCTATACCACGTACACTCCAGGGCATTAAAAAGTCTGTTTATGCTAACCCCTGTTTTCAGCCTAAGAGCTCATACTTTTCCACTTTCCTTTTCATTTGTAATAAAGCTGAATTAATATTTCTTTTATTGTCGGGCAGCTGGAGAAGCTCCGGGTGAATAAGCCACTTGAGTGCCATTTCTGGAGTCATTTACTCTTTGGTTAACCCAAATTCCCAATACATAGTGAGCAGTTCCAGAGTGAAGGACAAGTGCTCATTATTTTATATTAAAGTCATTTAATTTTTACCATGCATGCACACAGGCACTCTGACCTAATCACCAACCTACTTTACTGCCATTAATTCTCTGAAGAAAGCATGCACTGCATGTTTAAATAAAGGTCCTATCCATATTTATTACAATAGCAGGCCACAATAGGTTGCAGATCACCCATTGTGGTGCTTAAAAATGCTTAGACCTAAATATGCCATAACGCATTAAGGAGACAAAGCAAGGAGAATAGGCAGTTTTTTAAATTGGCTTTAAGTAACAGTTTCTCTCACAAAGCACCGAATCTATACAGGCCACAAAATTTGGAGGACAACTAGACAGATGAACTAAAAACGCTGTTTGAGTGCCAAAGAGCAGAAATAAAACTGAGAGCTCAGCAAAGGATACTGGAGGCCACAGGCGCCTGCGCTGGTGCGGTACCCTCCCAGCCGCTGGCCACTTTCTGAACAGTGCCACGTGAAGTGTTTGTCTTGTCCAGTGCTTAACACCCACTCCATTTCCAGGACAAACAGAATCATGATGACCCTGCTTTGATGAGCTGAAAATTAAGCAGACAGACACACAATCACATTGCAGAGAAGAACATGGGGGCAGAAGAACACTGCAAATACCAACTGCACCCAACTCCTCCACTCACCCTTCCCTACAGAAGCAGCTAATAATCCTGTTGACATCAGCCAGCATGCAAGGTTGTAAGGTCCCTGCTCTGCATGTTCAGCGTTTGTATGAGAAAGAGTGGAAGCAAGACTTAATTCCTTCCATGCCTATTGCAGCCGTTTGTCTTCCACAGTAGCACAAGTCTTTCCTCCTTGATTGCATCATCACTAACAAAACTGCCATCGTGGAATGGACTCGAGGCTCCATTTAAACCTCTTTTGAGCTGGTTTTATGACAGCAGTACAGACGCCTATCCTGTCACTCCTCCTGCTGTGAAATCTGGTGGATGTGGGCTGTGGTACCCCAGCAGAATGATGAGTTACAGGCACAATGCTGCACCAAAGGAGAGTTTCAGCATTGAATGCAAACCAGATAGAGAGGTTATTGGAATAAAATAAAAGAAAAAGAAAAATATCACAGCTGTGGTGGGTGAATAAAACAGCTGAAGGAATAAATGCCTACTGCTACCAAAATAAAGCCATCAAAAGCTTTTCATTAAAACAAGGGAATGCACACTTCTACAGATAGTTTTTTGTATGAATGACCCATTGGGCTTGGTCATGAAGTGCTGATTGAGCTGACTTTTTAATTAAACAAGTGGCTGGAAAGACTTGCAGAACTATTCTCAGCTCTAACTTAGCAGTGAATGCCATACTCCTCAATCTACAGCCCTGCTGATTTATTACTGTTCTGAGACCTGCCAACACGTATCGCACAAAACAGACTGCTTGTATTGCTTGTATTTGTTTGTGTAAAAGCACACACAAAAAAGATTAAATATGTTTGGAAGCTTAAACGTCAGTCCCAAGCCTCCATTTGAAATGCAGAGAAATTCCTCAGAACAGTATGGGAAGATTGCCCTGCACAAATATACAGCACAAATGAGAGCTGTGTTCAAACCCTATGAGGGGAACCAGTGATAGCAAGGAAGAGGTGGCTTGCACAAGCTAACACCTGCCCTGATCCACACTGCTTCTTTGGATGGAGATTCCCTGAGGAGAAAGGTCAATAGATGCGTTGACACAAGTTGCCACAACTGTGATTGGCAGCTAGTCCAGTTTATAGTGTCAGAAATGAACTGTGCCCAGGTTCTTTCACTCTTGCCCATAGAAGAGCTCAGATTTTGGCTGTTATTTCCATACACTTTTACATTCCAGACAGAAGGATGGGGACACTAAGGAGTCACTTGAGCTCTTTCAAATAGATCCTATCTCCTCACAGCCCTTGTTTTCTCTGGGGAGAAATTCAGTGACCCCAAAGGTGACTCATGCTTGTCTTTACCTTCCTGCTGGTCTCCTGGAAACACCCATACTAGCTGATGGAGTGGTGCGCTGAGAGAGGGTCATAATGAGCTGCATGCTGCTGTAAGCACCTGATGGGCTTGTAAACATGTCCCAGGAGCTTGTGTGCACCAGCAAGGCCACAGACAGCCCCATGCACTTTCACAGGATGCCCAAAGCTGGCCAAGATCAGACTGTTCAAGGCCTGTCCAGAAATGTTACTTCTAGTGACAGCTTCCTGTGGTTTGAATTGGTTGTATAGATAGCTGGCACCATCCAACTCTGTTAAATGTCCTATCTCCTAAAACTTCTAAAAGGCAGGGCTCGTAACTTTTGCTAGAAGTACTGCTTGTGGATGCTGAGGCAGCTCTTTCTGGCAAGTAAGGAGTCGACATTGAAGAACTGTACTTGCCAAGAGGTGGAAGGGGTGTAGACAATAGCTTTGCTTATCCTCTCTCCTCAAAAGGAGCTTTCAGTTCAGCACTCTGTTGTTCACTTGCACATATTAGCTGGTGCCAACACACATGCTGATGACACAAATATCTGAACCAAGTGAAAGAGCATGGTGGAGGTCATCTCAGTAATAGAGGACAGAGAAGACAGACATAAATCAAAGTCAAGGCTAAAAAAAAAGTTAAGGCTAAAAGAAGTTAAATGTCAGAAGGTTGGAAGCTGACAGCAGAGCAAGGAAGAGATCTGGGCCCTAGGATTAATGTAGGTAGGGGGTCTTGAAGCAGTAAACAAAAAGCTGGTCCTTCATCCAAGGAAAATTTGATCACCATTTGTGAGCAGAAAAAAATGTGGAGAAAACAATTCCAAAGCTGTTCATTTGCAGTAATGGTGGGATGGAGATGGGGGGATAGAAGCAGGATGTGTTCACAGTACAGGAAAGGCCTCTGCAAGCACCAGGCAAGAGCAGATCTGTGTAAGCCAGCATGAGAAGGAAGCCATTTTTGGAGGAAGATTATGCTGCACAGAAGGCAGAGAAGCAGCAGAGAGGAGAAGGGAGCAGGTACATCTGCCGCTGGAGAGTGGGAGGCAGCAGGAGGGCTGCTCTCCTTCTGTGAGAAAGCAGCAGCAAGCAGTGTGGAAAGAACAGGCTGGAGAAAGGCTGTAAAGTCTGTGCCTAGAGAAGAGAAGCTGCAACCAGGAGGAGAACGCCGAGATACCAGCATAGGGAAAGGGAGGGTCTGCACTATGTGTAAAGGCAAAGGTCTGAGAAGCATGGTCAGTGCATGGCCACACACAGTGCAGGGGCAAGAAGCTGTGCTGAGGGGTTACAACAGCAAAAAGCATCACCAAAAGAGAGGTGGAAGTAACCAGTAAGGAAAAAAGCTTAGCATGTGCAAGAACAGCTCACATGAAGAGGCTGTGCATAGAGGAAAGCATAAGTAAGGGTATGACATGAGCTGGCCTGAAAGCAAGGGGGCAGAGGGACAGTCTCAAAATAGGCAGGCTGCACAAAGCACAGGGTAGGAGCAGGTCTACAAACCTGGCTAGGCAGATAAAGTGTGGGTCATATAAATAAACAAATCAGTAAAAAAACAAAAAACAAAACCAAACCACCCAAAACAGGAGCTAATATATCATCCAGAGGGGAACTGGAAACATGGCCAGCTGGAAAAATCCAACTCTGCTGGGTCATAATATGCCTACTCAAAGGTCTACAATGCCCCTCCCTGCATATTGTCCCAGAAAGCATTGTGAAAACTGGGCTCTTTCCTCCTCACTGTGATCCAGAAGCCCCACTGGTCTCTGGCCCCAGGAAGGCCTCCAGTAAACTCAGATCCAGTGCTCTGGATGGCAGCAAATGTAGCATCAGAAGCATGAAAGTGCCTATACTGATGAAACTGCAGGAACCTGTGACTGACAGCAGGTCACAGAGCAGCTCACTTATGCAATGTTTACCCAGCACCCCAGACCTCCACTATGGGTTCAGCAAAGCCCAGGGACCAGGCAGAGGGGGTTCTATGCTCCTCCACCAATATCTGGTGTGAAGAGCAGAGAATCTTTGAATGAGGGTGATGGGAGGCACTGTGCTGGGGAGCAGCTGGTCAGCCTCAGGTCATTGGTGCCCTGCAAACGGTGGGGAATCTTTTAGGGGTTTTTTTTGTTGTTTTTGTTTTCCTACCTTGCACTGTCAGAAACCTGTTCACTTTAATTGTTCAAGTATGTGTGGTGAGACACTAGAATAGGTTGCCCAGAGAAGTTGTGGATGCCCCACTCCTGGACGTGTTCAAGGCCAGGTTGGATGGGGCTTAAAGAACCTGGTCTAATGGAATGGACTACCTATGGCAGAAGAGTTGGACCTAAATGACCTTTACAGTCCCTTCCAACCCAAACCATTCTATGACTTCATGAAAAACCTTCTCGTGCTGAGTCAGACAAGTCTAGGCAGGAGGCGACTCTAGTTATGATTGTGGTCAGTTGTGCCGCCTCTCCGCTGATGTTAATGGATGCTCATTAGAATCCTTTGCTCTGCAATAGTTGGGGAATGTCATTTGAACTCTTGGGGTTCTCCCCCAGGACAACCCATGGAGGTTCTCCATGGCATCTTCATACTCAAAAGCCTCCTGCAATGCTCTGCAGCACATCTGCCACACTGCAGCAGAAGGCCATCAGAACAGTTTTCATTTTCCTTCTTTTCTTTTTCCTTTTTTTTAATTTTATTTTATGAGGGTGCTTCCCAGACCTTCAGTGGGTTGTCACAACCAACTGGCTTTTCTGCATACTGCCAAGATATCCATTCCCCTCTTCCAAAATTTTCATCATTTTCCCTGAAGAGCTTATCAAGAAAATTGTTCTCATGAATATGTTGTTCTACATATGCAGAAGAGAAGACTTCAGCTCACCCTCTTCAGTGCAACAACCCTTAAATACAAAACCTAGGTGCATCACACTTTGGTGACTGCAGAGCAATCACAAGTTTAGATGTTAAAGACCTGTACAGTCAGACTGCAGCAATTTTATTTAAGATTCACATACATATTTTATCGTCATTGGATATTTTTCTTCAGTTTTCACAGGCTAAGAAAAAATGCAGGTAATTCCTACTTAATTTTACAACACACCAGACATTCATGAAACAGTTGAAGTGAAACATTCACATGTCAGCTGGGCTCTGTAAAAATCAAGATTCTCTTCACACCTTAAAATCTGTTACAAAGTGATACCCAGAGTCTCCATTTAGAGATTTAAATTATCCTCTCAGTCTTTAAAGGTACAAAATGCAAAATATGCATAAGTACATATTTTAAAATATATGTGAGAAACCTAAAGCCAGCATGTCAGAGGTTTCTGTACAAGAAAGATAATGCTTAGTATATAATATGGTATGATACCATATACTGTCATACCATCTCTTAGTCTAACAGCAAGAAATATATAAGAATAAATAGTCCTCTAGAGGTTTGACAAGGATAAATAGATAGGTTTCTGAAAACATCACAATAGTGAATACCAGAATCTAATTAGAAACAGTATGGATTTACATTTCTTGACCTTTTACTATGAGAGGTATTCACTGATAATCTTGATATTATTGAAACCAACAGTTAGTGAAATATAACCAGACTAACCCCAAAAGCTGCAGTCCTAAGCCCTAAAACACAGGTTTAGTTTCCTAAGTTGTTACAGTAGATACACTGGATTGCTAAAGACTGAAAATCAAAACTCCTCTTCCCAAAACATGGTCTGGATTTTGGTCAGTTTGCTGTCTGGGGTGATATTCCAAAGGCCAAATTTAAAAGGAAAAACAGAAAACAAAATAGCTATTTTAAGAGATTTGAAATCTCAGAACAAAGCACATTATAAATCTATTGATAAAATCAGCATTCACATTAGTTTAAAAAAAAAATCACTGTAAAGGAGACTTCTTTCCATTCACACTCATTAAGAGAACATTAACAAAAGTTAATGACAATACAAACCAATTAACACGGTTCTTACCCTGGTAACTTTTCACTAGTGTCATCTTGTTGTAGTCTTCAGATAAAATAAATTCCTGAAGGAGTGGAAAGAAAAAACAAAAGAAACAGTGCTTAGAGATGTAAAGTGTTTGAGACTATTTTCATTTTAATTCTTTACCTAGGTAAGCTCCCCCTTCTTCACAACCATCTCCCTGTTTATATTTTTGCTAATTTTGAGTACCTCCATCTAAAAATCTACATTACTTTTATTTTTAAAGCTGCCTAAGAAACAACATCATGAGTTCTGCTGAACAGAATGGTGGAGATAAAAGTAATGCTATTAAAAAAGAAGCCAAAAATGCTGACAGAAATTACTGCTTATGAGCTGAGGTGCCACAAAATGAAGGGCATGAGATCTGGCAAACGCTTATTGCTCAGGACAGCCTGGGCAGAAACCCATGTGTGCGCACAGCTATGTGTGCATGCATGTGCATTTGTGTATACACATGTATCCATGTTTGTGCATACACCACATCCTGAACACTCAGGAAACGCTATGTTAATATGTAAGAGACCCTTGAAGTTGCTCAGTCCAGACTAGGTGCCAATAAACCACGATGGGAATGGAACACATTTCAGGTTTCTGTTAAAAAGCCTGTCTGTGCTTCAGACAAAGAGAAACATAGACTTTTTTCCATCTTGATTTCATTACACTAATAGTTAATATTTACTCTAGCACCTCAGAAGCAAACTTTTTTGCTTTGCTGCTGCTTTGTTGAGGCTAACAAGCAGTTGTGCCTGGGGTGGAGAGTGGTTTAGCACAGGCTGTGGCTGCCTGGGGAGAGGGGCACGGTGTGAGTCCAGCCAGGTTCATCCCTGTGGCCAGGGAATAGCACATCTATGCGGATGGGCTCTTCAGTTCTGCTGTCTTGGTGCTGCTATTTAATTCCCGATATGGCTTTTGCATGGGGAAATGACGAAAACAGCAGCTAAGAGTCTGCACTGTGGCCTTGGCTCCTGAAAACACCCCATGTGGTTAAACTGACTGAGCACCTGGGTGCTGCTGCTGATCGTTTTGAAGAGGAGAGTTGCTCAGAATTGGGGAAACAGAATCACCACAACAAAAACTCCTGCAACACCTCTCTGGAGGAAGCACCCAAACAAAGGGTAGGCTCAGTGGCACCACTGCATGAATTAGCTTTCAGATTGCTGTTAAGTTTCTACATGCATACATCACATACTCAGAAAAACACACACCACAAAAAAAAGGAGCGTAAAAAGACATCATATTAATAATTTATAGCAAACTACACAGAAAGTCCCTGAGCTAATATACCTAGAGGACAGAAGAAGTAAAACTTAACTCATTTAATATGAAATATGGTGAAAAAATGAAATAAACATTACAAACACAAGATAAGCTACATTTAAAAACATAACAGTTGTGAAATGTTTATGTGCACATGCCAAAAGCACTGTGCAACAGTAGAGAAGACTGGACTTCAGGAGCCTGTGGACTATACTGAAGGCAAACAAAACATTTAATGCAAAAAAGCATAAGCCATTCAAGCCACCAAGAAGCCAGTATTTACCTCCAGTTTCCAAACCAGAATTAAAAAAAGAAAAAAGTCACTCTATATTTTCTGTGGGGTCACTGCAGGTAATCTGCATGGCTTTTGAGCACAAGAACTACCCTAATACATCACTTCTACTGCTTGGCATCAAGATGGAGAGGTTACAATATTTATCTGTGGAACATCTACAGATCCCAGTTCTAGGAAAACAGCTGTGAGTGGTTTGAGGAACCTATGTATTCTGGTATCTCTAGGTTTCTGTTCAAAAAATTGTCATAAATATATTCCCTTGAATTGCTCCACTTCATCTTCCTTTCCTTCATCTGCTCTACCTCCCATTAGCTTCCCCCTGGCAGTTGAGTGCTACAGTGGGGAGAGTTATTTAAACAGCAGTAACAAATCAATTAAGTCAGCTGGATTTCTATATAGGGTCACCTTAACTCTACAAACCACAGAAAGTCAAAAATCTGCTCTACCATCCCAGCTACCTACAGGGGAAAAATGTTTTCATTAACCACGGCCTGAAGAATTCTAATCCACACACAAAGTGCTTTACTACAAAGCCTATCTGAAGCAGGACCCTTTGCTACTAATGCTAAATTTGTGCTATTTTTACCTAAAGAGAAATGGCTTTAATTGCTGCAGCACATGGTGGGAGAATATATCTGCCTTTCCCACCAATTTGGGTGTCCCCAACTTTTGTTGTGGTGGCACACAGGTGCTGTGACTTAAGGTGAAATGTAGAGCATGGTTTGCAATCTCACTTTTTCTTTTTTGTATTTTTTCCCTTAATAAATTTGGTGTGGCCATTCTGTTCTGTGATCCAAACAGTCCCACAGTTTCAGCAGAAGACTGAAAAACCTTTTGAATCTCTCCATTATAATACAGTGAATCAAAGACAAGTGCAGTTCATAAGGTTTATCCAAGTATTGATTAGCACTGTACGCTTTAATACAAACCACAGCTATGTACTATTAGTACACTGCTCCATCCAAAATATAAACAAATGCAGTACAAGATAAACACAGTTCCAATTAACCTGAATACTGGTTACAATTCCTTCTTCCCCCCTCTCCCCCCCCCAAGACATTTTATCATTTCCTTCTTTGAAAACATTTGATTATTTGTGACACATTTTCTTATTTTGCATCTTCTAATCTTTCTGCAGGTCTTTTACACCCTGCTCTCCTTTACACAGTCATGTGTTCTTCCATTGCACTTATTGCCCTCCCCCTCTTGAGGCCAAATATTAATTGCGTCACTAGACACACATTTTAGCACAGGGCACCTTGCTCAAGAAATTCATGCCCTGTTGCACATACATTGTATCATCTGCACTACAAAAACACCCATTACATCTCTGTAACATTGTACCAGCAGAAACTGTTTTTTTATCATTGCCTACGTAGATGTTTTGCTCCTCTCAGAGCTGCTGACGCTCAGTTCTCATTAGGCAGGTTTTTGGCTCTTCTTAATGAGCCAGAGAAGCTGGGGTCACCCACATAGCTCAGTCGGTGCTTGTTAGCAGAACAGAGAAAGATTTCTGAGACCCCTTTTGTACAGGAGGGGCTGGGATATATCAGAGCACTCAGGATGGTAAAACCAAACCCCCTCATTGCAGGGATTAAAACCAACTTTTCTGACAAGATCACTCTTTGCCCTTCAGAGGTGGTTTTGGAGCTACTTTAATACTTTTTTAACATACTATAAATGTTAGTGCTCAGTCTTGCCTGTTTCAGGTAAACCTATTATTACAACAGTGACTTGGTACCATGAAAGCCTTCACAATGCAGTCTCAAAAAATATGTCAAAATCTAGTTGTCCACTGATGTACAAAGACTCAAATACTGCTTCATGCACACAACTCTCTCACACTAAAACACATACACCCCCCACAAACTTCCCTTGACCATAAGACAGACCTCTGTAAATCCTCACCCTGGAAATAGTATCAGCAGCTAGTTTCAAATTATTCTGAATGCTTGACCATGGGATCTAAGAAAGACTCATGCCTTTCCAGAGCCCAACTCAGTCCCAGGTATTCAAAGTGGTGTTTATGGCCTGACTTGTAGACAGGCACAAGATCAGATGAGGTGGAAGATGAATTTATCTTACTAAGTGTCATACCCAAGGAAGAATTCTGAAGAGGTTATTCTAGTGCCTTGCTGTCCCTGTAGCTCTGACCAAAGTAACAGCTTCATATAGACACAAGCATGGTCAGCAAAAAAGATCAATTTCATTCAGCTTCAGCTGTCTAAAAACTAAATCCTCATTTCAATTTGCCCAGAAATGAGAAGAAAAAATTATGCCATTTTATAACACTTTCTAGCATAAGCAACACAGGTGTATGAAAAGGCAATTCACCTCTCCTCTACTGGCTGCAGAACCTAATGATTAACTTTATCTAGGAAATTAGCTTTCAGATGGATTATGTGAGGAGTCATATCTTGGCATGGGAGTAAAAGACCTTTCTTATGTTTCTTCTTGTTGTGGTATCTTGAGAGTCCTACACCTATTAGAGCATGTTTTTTTCCACTTCAGAGCACGGAATTGGTGTTCATGATAAAATCTAAATTCTTTTAACTTCAAAAAGGGACCTCAAGCATTCCCTATGATGCCATTTCTTCTCGAAAACAGGTTTGTAAAGTGTAAAAAAACCACAAACAACAGATCACAGAAACTTTTTTTTACATTAGTTTCCACCACTCCTCAAGCAAGATGACAATCTTTCATGTAAGAGAATGGTGTGCTGTGCCACAAAAATGCCTGCACAACCTTCATGTTGAGAAGTTACAAAAGGTTAAAAACAATCTCTGTAGAAGCAAAAACTGTCACCCTGCTTCATAAAGAAAGGTGGCTATACAAGCTCACCTCATGGTGGCTTTGCTGGAACTTCTTTCTGTGAATAGCATTGCTGGCTGTCCTCAAAATGCACCTTATGCATTTCTGAGGTGCCACACTTTTAACCAAAAGCCATATAGTTTACAAAAATTTTACAGAATAAAAAAGGCAGTTCCACTTTCTTTCTTATTCCTATTTACATCCTTGGATTGCAAAAAAAACAATTCGTTTGAGATTATGTGGCACACCCACTTATGCCACAGCCCTTGCTTCCTTTCTTCCTACCTACCCAAACTGAAGATGCAGAATTCTTTTCTTTTTTTTTTTTTTTTTTTTTTTTTTTTTGGCCCTGCACCCAGCATACACAAGAGTGCTGGGCATTACAGAAGTGCTAACATGGAGCAGCTAGCTCCCAAATATTTCAAGCTGCTCAATTGCCTGTACTTTCCCTCTGGGGGCCACACAATTAAAAGCAAGGGTACTAAGGTCACTTTGTTGCAGTAAGTTCTGTTATTTTGTGACCAATGTGCCCTGCTGGTATATTCCTGGCTAAACTAATCATCATAGTTGTGTCCAGGAAAGAAAATCTGTCCTTTCCTCCAGAGGGTGGCTGTAACCCATTTCCAAGTACCAGAGGATTTTCTCTACGCGCTGGTGACTTGAAAATGAGACTCCCCTTGTTCCTCTTCCATTCTCAGCTCCACCACTTCTTGTAGTACATTACAGTTGTGGTTTCTCTTACAAGCCTTAGGTAGGCTACAGAGGGAAACATTTCATCGCTTGTGGAAGTTTGTAGAGTGCATTTTCTGCACAATCCGGACCACACAACTGCCTGCAGCTACAGGGGACTAAATTAAGCAACATGGACAAGCCCTTCCCCCTTCCTATGTACTTGTATCCAGAGGACGAGCAAAAGAAAAGCCCAGCTTAGCAACAAATAGAATCTGCCTTAGACATGGCAATATACACCTGTAAGTACCCGAAGTCAGAGTTGGTTTATCACCTGCATATCTCATTTACCTTCTTTAGCTTTAGAATGGAAAATATTTGATCCCATTCAGACTGAAGCATCCTCTGACTCTTCAAGGCAAAATGCCCCCAAGACAAAGGACACATCTCCCATCATGCTAGAACATTTAAATACCTTATTTACAGTTGCCTTCACATTCCTCAAAGGCCTGGTGAAAACAAAAGTGCCTGTTAGGACTGGCAAATTACAGCTATTTCAGGGAGTGGGAAGGAGAGAATTTCAGAGGTGCAAGGAATTCTCTGGTAGCTGTTTCATCTCTTAGATACAAACGAATAAATTTCCTACAGGCACACAAAAAACCCTCTGCTACTAGCCATTAACAGCTTTATAGGTCAAAACTTTCAGATCTTTGATAGAGCTTACAGGCAACAGCTAAAAGGGTCACACACCCTTTCCCAAATGCCATACTGGCTTTAGTGCAGACAGCTGCCCTTATGTCAACCTGAAAACACTCATTCAGTTAAAAAGCCCATAAGGCAGAGACAACAGCAGTAAAAGTTAGAAATTATGGTAAAATGACCTTAAACTGGAAGAGGAGTCTATTGATGAAGCATAGGTGAAAAATACCTCTGACCCATAACTCTTCCACAAAGTGATATAGCTTTTTACTCATCACCCCACAAGAAAAATCCAATTAATAAGGTCAAATGCTACCCTCTGTCACAGACCTAACAGATACATTCCTCTTTTAATACTCTGCTTCTTTCCACGCATATATATCTCAGATGTTAATGAACCAAATCTCGCAGCAACAGCACTACCAGTTAGGAGCAACTCCTCCCAAGGAACCGAAAACCAAAATCTGAACTCAGAAGTTTGGAAAAGCAGATAGATATGGAGCAGAAATTCATCTTCTGCCTCTCAGAAGATGATTTTTTCCCCTCTTAATTGCTGCTTTCAGAAAACTCTGGTATGGTGTGATTAACAAGACACTTAAATGTAATAAAATAACAGCTGGTTTTGCATTATTTTTTAAGATATATGCAAATTAGGACAATTTGTTGAGTTGCCTAATAAATATTGTAAAGCCTACTCAATCTCCTTGTGGCAGTAGGAATAAAATTTTTAATAATTGCCATTTTCTACATTACAGATTCAGCTCTACTAGAGGTAAAAAGTCTGTTTCCCAAACACTAGCAAAAATATCCTCATCATAACATCACACACATACTTCTCAAAAGGGAAGCATTTCAACTAGAAATCTTTGGATGTACTTACTGAGATTGTACCATTGTCTAGACCTATGGACAGCCTTCTGGTTTCCGGGTTAAAAGACATGCATGAACATGGAGCTGAAAAAAATGAACATGTTGATGAAGTTAACAAAACTGTGATTCTCATTTTCTTGAAGTTCTGGAAAGCCTTAAACTAGCTAACATGTTTTATGATGCTGTTCAGCATTTTGCCCCTTCCAACAGACAAGTATAAAAATAGAAGTGTTCTTGCAATTCATTCAACCCTATCCTATTAGGACATGGAACAACAGCTATTTCTTGCTCCAGTTCCTTTATTTTTCCTTACTAGTTATCTGAAAACAGGCATTTCATACAAGAGCAGTGGTGGTGTTTTCATATGAGGCACCTGACATTGCAATATAAATTGGAGAAATTAATTAGCTGAATAATTTTTTTTTTTACATTTGCCTGAACTTTACTGACAATAAAACAAAACACTGTATTACATAAGAGGTCTGCATCCTACACTTGCAGTAATAAAGTTCTCCTGTAAGAGTCAACATATCAGCTGATAATAAGGACTAAGTCCAACTGTCCCCTAGTGCAGTTGCATCACAGACAGAACTATCATACTATCACATACTATGGCCAAAATAAAAGTTTGTATCTTAAACTATCCGTTGCTTGATTGCATTGATATTACTCAAATAAACACCAGGATACATTCCTAAACTGAACACAAATCAGTCATAGTATGCTGCTTCAAGGATTGTCAGGGTAAAACCAGAATTTTCTTGCAAGAATTCAAGAGCTATTCTTGGTTTAAAGTTACATTCAGAAAGCAGGAATTGCTTTTACTGCTCAACACAGCAGCATGCAGCTGGGAGTCCTGCTGTCCCAACAGAAACCTTCAGAAATTATTTTTCAGGAGCAATTGCCAACTGCAGCTAGGAGCAGGCATTCTTGCTCCTTTGGTAATGGTAAGAGTGTTTTTAAACCATATTTTTGTGATAGAGTACAGTCAGATGCACTTTTAGTTCTGCTTCTTCCCTCCCCCTCCCCCCGCCCTTGATTTCTACTCTCTTGTGCGATTACTTGTGTGTTTTTGCTACTAACAAGCTTGGAGTCCTCTCTTTTGCAGTATTGTATATTCTCAATTTGTGTAATGTCGCACTTGGGACTAAACAGTCCATATCTTAGCAAATCTTCTTTGATAGTTTAGTTGGCAGCAAAGCTATATGAAGAAGAGGAGGGTCAGTGTTGACTGTTTAATAAAACTTGTTCTACCTTCAGTATTGAATCCCCCTTCAAACATTTCCCGAAGGACAACTAACTGTAAGCAGAAAGCCTACCAGATCCACATCCAGGCAGGCACTTTGGCTTATATCTTCCTGGAAGGGTTGACAATTAAATCAAAGAAAAGGCTTCAGTTCAAGGAGATTGACATAAAGGAAACAATTAAATCAGGCCTAGTAACAGTGACAAAATTTCTCCTTCCTGTACCTCTCCCTCACAAAAGGCAAGCTTTAATCATCCCTTCAGATGGTGGTGCACTACTATTAAATTGAGGCTTCTAGGGCTGTAGCAGAACAAGACACTTGTAGGAAAAATGGACAGGAGAAAAACCAATTCCAAGCAGAATGAACATCATGTAATTTTAAAGGACTTAAATGCAGAACAGACATATTCCACATAACACCTTTTAATGCTAGACACTGTGCATACATTGAAAGAGATACTAGTAAGTCTGAAGGCAACTAATAACTCACAGAGGAAAAGTCCCAGGTATATTACCTATTTGAAGTGTGCTTTTCCCCAAACACTTCAGATGCAAAAGATGCAAGCAGTTGCTTGAAGCAAATTGATTACAAAAAAAGTAACTTCTAAATTCCAGACCTGTGTGCACACAGTCATGGTAGTATAAAGATATTTATTTTGCTATAATAATTTTCTTAGGGGAATTCTTCAGTAACATGTAGTCTTAGAAAAATCATTATGTCATCACTAAAATTATGTCCACACTAGCCACACTAATGTAGTTAAAGTGATGCCACTTGTCACAGGACTGCAGCAGCTTATACTTAAGCACTTAGCCTCATTAAAAAGAGGGGAAAAAAATTTAAAAAAAAAAAAAAAGGAAGAAAAAAGAAACAAATCAAAAACTTGAAACCTTAAGCTTCTGAGATATTTAAGATCCTTTTAAAATAATAGGCAGGAAAAATAACAGCACTCTGAAGGCTCTCAACTTCAGTACGTAGCTAGGATTTGGATTTCAGACTGGGAAAAGGTTGATCTGAACTTTTATAGAGGACAAACAGGATATTTCTGATGCAGAAGTCTGGCTGTAGTCTTATCTTAAACATAGGGCAAATACACACCGATTTTTGCCCTTGGAAAATGAATTATGGAGGAAAAACCCTATTACATACTTCATGCTCTTAACAAAGTGTGACCTCTATTAGATGCTGGCAGAAGTAAAAGAGAGATACAAAATTTGTATCTGCAGTTTCAGGGTATTTAGGCAACTTTCAAATGCCTAAATGTGACAGTTTAAGATCAAAGGAGCTTGTTTTGCCTTGCAGGTTTCTTTAGCCTCCTATTCAAAGCAAAGTGTTAGCTATGAAAACTATCCTAAAACAGGCAGTGCATTATCTGCCTCAAAGACTGGATATTCCATTGTTCCTGACTACAATATATCCTTTACTCCATTCCACATCTGTAAGAGGGTTTTTTGGTTCTTTTTGGGTGTTTTGGAGGGGTTTTTTAATTGGCAAAGTTCACTTGACTCTTGAGTACAATTCCTTTGCCTTTCATGAATTTGTGTCTGCTAAGTTGTTTTTTTTCCTCATGTACAGACACTGCTCAAGTCACAAATCTAACCATGAGGAAGGTTAACATACTCATCAGAGATCTGTTGTTAATGAGCTATTGAGACAACAGTGATGTGAAAGACATGTCAGTGAAGTTTCCAGCTTACCTAGTTTATCATTCTAACAATATAACTGTGTGACACCCAGAGCTCTCTTCTTTCTCATGGGCTAGAGATGATCAAAAATGTGGCTGCTGTGCTGTACAGAATTTTCTGACTACAGAAACACTCATAACAGGGCATAAAACTTTGCAGTTGGGGAAATCCCACGTCTAAAGAGCAGCAAGTGTCCTAACTCAGAAGATATCTATAATCTTGATTTTTTTTTTCCCCTGGTATTTAATGGTTTTCACATTCAAAAAGTGCTGATGACCTTATTTGGGTGCAGAACTTGACCAAAGCACATGGCTGACTCTGCCCAGCTCCTCATCTTCCTCATGTCCCAGAGGATCTAGGGCACAGACTCAGTTATTAAGGCTAGCTGATATCAAAACATGAAATAGTTTAGGTCACACACCACCATAGTCAAATCACAAGTCATATTAATAGGTTATCTATAAGTAGGACTGACACTCACAGCTTGCTAAGCAGCACAAAGGCTCTAATGTCTCTCCTACATTTTTACACAGAGAACCCCTAGGCAGTTATTCTTTAAACAACAAAACCCAGTATGGACTTAAAGCAGAGCACCCTCAAAAAGGTGATTCACACAGAAACAGACAAAATGATCATTTGCAGTCAAGTGTAGACTCATGGAGGTGCTGACTCAGAGCCTTTCCTATGATTTCCAAGCTTAAAGGTATGGCTGATAATGTAATTGCTCCAGTCATTCTGACCATTCTTGAAATCAGTGAATAACACAGCATAATTTTAACATCTCATGGCTCAAAAGCTTACCAGCCTTCGAAATGAAAGCACAGCGTCAAATTTATGAAGGAGCTCTAAAATAGTCCCTCTTCAGTGGATCTGGATCTACTCCACCATTTCCACTGAAGCTGTTATTACTGGCAATAACATAGTTTTGCTAAGACCAGAAGAGAACCTAAAGAGATTTTAAAATGCAAATGTATGAAAAACACCGCATGGAAAAAGAGAAGAATCAATGCCAAACTGCTAAAATAGCCATTTCATAACAGTTTAGCTGGGGAAAGCAAACCTCTCAGGACAGGTCAAGGGAACTCAGGCCACTGTTAATGATCCTGATGAAACACCATAGACTGCCACATCGTTAGCTAGTTTTCAATACCTTCTTGTGCAAAACTTGAGCAGAAAGTACCTTTAAGGATTGACATATTCTTACGAGCTAATCCAGCAAAAGCAAGATAAGAGATCCTCCTCTCTATCAAATAATGGTTTTCTTAAAGCAGGCAAACACCATGGCTGCTCTAAGGTCCCAAGTTGATGTTGTTGTGGTACTGAAACTTATATCTATTAAATATTTTACATATCACAGAGACAGATGTCTCTTCCCAATCTGCCTATCTTAGCTTAAAATAATTCTTTCTCCAGACAGTAAGAATACCTCAGTGAGACTTGATATGTGCTCCCCAATCTGGATTTAAGGTCAGCTTTACAAGCTTTCCAAAGACAGACTAACCCAGCACATCTGAAGCTGATTGAGGAGCATTAGCGTATGCCTGCCTCTGGTGACCTGCGAAGTTATATTACTGCAATCAACACAGGTTTTATGGCAAACAGTGAGGGCTGTGATTTCTTCAATTGTCTCTTGGAAAAGTGGACGTTGATCTGTAGTTTCCCTTAAAGCACATACACTCTCTCTGGGAGAGGAGGCATACAGCATACCATAATGGAAGGATCCATTAGGGAGATTTGGTTTTCTACATTTAATTGCAGAGGTAAAATGATTCTGCTTCTACACTGGAAGAGTTGCCTTCCCTGTCTAGTATCTTCTCTATCATATTAGCTGCAACAGAATATTAAATTCTTACCAAATAAAACCATTTACCATTGCACTCTGATGGACTGAGCAGATGCAGTAGGAAAGGCAGAGTGGTTTATACTGGAGCTTACAAAGCTTTGTGGACTCCATTAGGGGCAGAATGAGAGACTACATTTTGAGCTCCCACATTTTAAAATCTATATTTGCATTACATGTTCACCCCTTGTTAACATGTCTGTGTCTTTTGCTACTGCAACATCTGATGCCCCTCAGAAGCATTAGCATGTAACTTGGTAAAGCTTCACTGAGACCAAGAGGATTGTTCAAGAATAACATTTAATACAGAGAGGTAAGCTTGCAAATGGTCATAAGCATAAAGCTTCATCAAAACCAGAAAAGCCAGTATGCAAATACACAGTAGATATTGAGCCTCTCCTTATACTTACATGGCATTGCATGGTATATACTGGGCCAGTACTGTCCACTGTCTCTCTTCAGCCAGACACG
Source organism: Myiozetetes cayanensis (assembly GCF_022539395.1). Classification (NCBI taxonomy): domain Eukaryota; kingdom Metazoa; phylum Chordata; class Aves; order Passeriformes; family Tyrannidae; genus Myiozetetes; species Myiozetetes cayanensis. Next base: position 61,933,951 of record NW_026087742.1, on the reverse strand, counting down.
AACTGTTCTACAAAAGAAAAAACACAACATACATGTGAGGTAGATTGGAAAAGTAACCATGAATGAAAACAAAGTGGTGATGATGAAAGTACAAGACGTTCTTCAAAGTTAAAGTATTTTGCTGAGAGGGAAAATAAACATGCGAAATCGTACAGCAGCCTGATACAACAAACTCAGATTAACCCCTGTAAGGTGATGAGGGTAGACCACTCCTTGGTTCCATGTCGTATTCAACATCCTGGCTGAACATACCACAACAGTATTTGGAAACTGCTATAGCTTTTTGTTCTTTGCCTTTACAAGGACTTGAGTGTGACTGTTCATTCAATGCTTCTCATGAGGATTTGGGACACCATATGTAGACCAAGAAAGCATTCCTGTATCAGCACTTTCAGTGCTCTGCAGAAGCCTTCCCCACTGGCACTCAAGATATGCCTTGGTCCATCTGCTGCCCGCTGTTTCATTATTCTGCTTCAGGAAAATCTCCAAGAAAAGGAATGAGGTCCTGAGATTTTCAGCTTCTAATTACTAAGATTACATCTATCTGTGTCAATAATGAGCTCTTCAGCTCCAGGACCTTCCTCTCTCCTCAGTGCACTCAGAATGCCATAAAATGCTAGTTGAGCATGAAGAAGTAAAACTCTTATCCTTCTCTGAAGAGGGTGACTAAGATGACAGGCAGCCTTGCAGTTCTCTGCCCCATCAGTTTGGAGCTGCTGTCCTTAAATAGGGACACCTAGAACCAAACATTGCTACTCATAAACACATCAGCATTTTCCTTTCTACTAGAAGATCTTCCCAATCTGTCTCAGGATTATGTTTTCTTTCTCATAATCATATTACAGTGTCAGCTCCCTGACACTAAATCCATGCCCTTCAGACACTTGAGACATTTGTTGCTTGTTTCCTTAGCAGAGTATCTGGACTTATGATGTACCACCTGGGTCATTAAATATTTATTATTTCAGTCCTCACTGTTATTTGCTTGCTTTGGCCCTATTTCTGAAGCTTCTTTCTAGTTAAAGCTCTCTCTTAAATTCAGCTCATCAGTTAATTTCATCAAAACATGTCTAGTAACAGTGTCAACAATTAAAGAAGCAGGCAGCCAGTAACCTCCTGCCTATTCCTGCATAGCCCACTGTCACTTCAATTATAGCCACCTGTTACCTGCTTTACTGTTCCTCTAATCTTTATCATATCCAATGTTAACTAGTAAACCCTACATATAATACTATATTCCACGCTGTACTGATTTACACCTAATGTATTAATCTTCTCTAGAAAATGTAGTTATACAAGAGAGCATCATGTTAGCATAAGACAGTAGATTTTGACCCATCAACCACTTCTACTTTGTCTTTTCCACCAAAGTTAGGATGCAATAGCAGATACAAGAGGGATCTAAAAAACTATTGTTTCTGTAACTTCCACTTGATACTATTAATGAAAAAAGAAACAGTATATGAAATGTGGAAACATAGCTTCTTGAGAAGACTACGTGGTCATTTCTACTGTTACCTCATTTCATGGAAAAGCAGATTGCAGCCTTTTTAGTCAGAAAAAAAAAGTTCAAAACTTCATTATAATATAATATAAATTGATCTAAGACATTACATACACAAATGTAGTCTGAACAGAGGTGACACATAACATAATAAAGCAATTCAAGAATTAGTAATCCATCCTTCAAACTTCAAGCTGAAGGTTGCACAGTCATTTGTCCAAAAGCAGGTTTCTGTTCATCTTACCCTTCATCCAAACCCTTTTCACAGCAAATAATTCAGAGACTTTCTTTATTTGGGCACTACACAAGATGAACTATTTTAGAAATATCTTATGCATACACTTTGACACAGTATGTTGCTCTAAAAGCTAAAATTTCACTGGGTCAGCAAGTCCCATGGTTAGAAAACTCCCACAATTTACACAAAACATACAACATTCAGTATCAGTATCTCCTAAGTTTAATGGCCTTTTTGTGTCAAACACAGTAGCAGCTCTTCAGCAGCTCTGAAATAAAACCACCAATACTTTTTATAAGAGACAATTCACCAGCTGATAACAACACTGTCACATTTTTGATTGTGAGAGGGGCAAATCCTCCTGTCATTTCTCCCTGTAGCTAACCACAGCTGTTGTTAGTGGCACACTGCATCCAGATCTCAGCACACAGGTCTGGGAAGACATCCACAGCCACAGGACTGTATTCAAGGTTTGAGTCCAAAACCTTTGGGTCCACCTTTGCTAAGAAGCTGATCATTGCAATTATGGAAGTATATCAACCTCTCTGTTTCCCAAAACAAAGGAGCTCTTAGTCATGTGTTTATCCTCGACAAGAGAGGTTACTGTGGGAATGAATGAATACGCACAAAAAAATAACAGGATGAATCACAAGGAGCTGAAATAACTCAATACGAGACAGCCCTGAGGAGGTGCACTAATATCCTGTGAAAGACCTGTCTTCCATGACCATCCCAATCTATATATTCGAATGCTATCAGCTTCAAAATCCCTAGGCTTTGACAAGGTTGCCTCTCCTCTCCACTTTAAGGCTCTGGCAAATAAACCCAGCACAACATCTTACAGATAATTCAGCTTGCTTGAAAAGGACTATGTAGAGGAACAGATGTTTCAAAAGCTGGAAGAAATAAAAATGAATTTTATTTGCAAAAATGGCAATCATTTGGACACTGTGGGTTGGTTTTGTTGTTTTTTAAACTGCAGTATACAATTATGTCAATGTTAAGACTTCTAGATAAATGATATTGAAGCAAAAAGTATTTTCTATTTAAGTTAAAAAAATCCAAACAAAAAACTGGTGGAGGTTCCTAGTTAACAGTGAAACTACTTTGACTAGTACAGGCCTCTTCTGTAGGTACACAGCATGCTCATTTCTTTATGTAGTCAAATATATTTCCATTCAATGACTAATCCATGCAAAATCAGAAACAAAACATTCAAAGAATAAATATACTATGAAAAGACGTCAACTAACTGTAAGGTGTGTGAAAAGGCATAAAACCGGCAAGTCAAGTTCATATAACTCATTACAGAAACACCTATCTCCCCAGTAAATAATTCTAAATAAAGGAAAACAAAATACCTTATAAAAATGTATTTTAAAATTAAGGACAATTACTATGCATATCTTTAAAACAAACATTTAAAAGTTATGTTAAGCATTATAACAGAATTCCAATATCTATGTACAAGATGATATAAAAGACTAAAAATTCTTCCTTATGTAATGGTGACTCATAAGTTTCTTCTCTTAAGATCAATGGAATAGATAAAACATTTTATCGAAAGAAGAAAAACTGATTTCAGTTCATTAATCTTTTCTAGGTAACTTTTTCTCAAAGTAGATTCAAGCTAAAGAACAAATTGCACCAACTACTGAATTTGGGAGAAGCCACATTTTCTTGGAAGAGCACATCTTTTTTCAGCTGCAGTTGTGTATATTTTTTGTATACTACTTTAAAGAATACTACCCACTACATGAGAAACCCAAAGCTTTTGAAGCTTCTAAAGAATGCAAGGAAAAACCCCAAATATGAATGAAAATAAGCTTTCTTTATAGATATGTAGCATGAAGAGTACTTGCTGCTTGCAAGGTTACTGGATTTAAACACAGTACCTACCCAGCTCAGGATCCATTCTTCAACTGCACTAGTGATGCAGTCACCATGGAAATGAGCTCCCTTCACTTTGTTATCAGTGAATTGACTTGGAGAGATTTTTAGAGCCTGTCAAATCAATGGATATTCTAGTCTTTTCATAACAGAGATGATTTATTTGTAAAGGAGATGGGCTATAAAGAAATAATTCTACCATATAAAAGACAAACTATGTCTTCATAAATTAAGGGAATGTGAAAAATGTATAGTTTAAAAGAAGAATTGCTTCTTTCTGGTACTCTCAAGAGAATGTGTCTCAAGTCCAACCAGCAGGTCTCAAGCACACTGCCAGGCTGTGCACATGTGCAGGAGGCAGGCTTCATCTGAATACCTGCTGCTCACAGAGGTGCCTATGTCAACAGTGGCACATTCACCTTGGCATGGCAGCTCTGTGCTTCATCATCTACAGAAACTTACTCAGTCGTTGGTATGTCATTTCTGATAAAGACGTTTTGCTCATACAAACCCTGGTTTGTGCATTTAGGCTGTACTGTGCTCCATGGAAGTCCACACAACGCTGCCAGTCTGCATGCAAGATTCTCTACTCCATCCCTGCTCTGGCCTGAGCAATCATCTCACTGCTGACGACTCAGTGTCACTTGGAGTGGTGGAGTTAGGTTTCTGTGAGTGACTCACAGGCAGGGCTCTTGTCTGTTCTCCTTGGTGTTTTGCATGAAATTAAGGCAAAAGACAAACACCTGTGTCACGTACGGCACAGACACCCTGAGGTGTCTAAGCACTTCTCAAGATGTTTGTATGTTGCAATACTGTGAACTCTGTTGTAGGGAGATCCATTATGTCGAGAAACAGGTTATCCCTTTAACACTCCACTTCTCCAGAATATCCGTAAACCCACCAGTTCTAATTGTACAATGTGAGTGAAGAAACCTGATATATCAGTTTCCCATAACAGATTCCCTCCCCTCCTGTTTGTAAATTTTTTTCCCTTTCTTACTTATGGCTTTATAAACATTTCTCTTTCCTGAGATGAACTTCTGTAACATAATATCACCTTCACACCCCAGGCACACACCAACAGTATACCAAAGCAGAGGTAACCCTAAAAACATTCAACGTACTACATTATTTTGTAGGTATTATTGGACTTCAGGAAAACATTTTAAATGGCATTTTAACATAGTCTTTATTGTTTATACCTTGGACCACATATTGTGGGATTATATTATCTCTTGTGTTGCTGAGTGACCAAGAGGCGTTAGCATCAAATCCAGCACAAGATCTGAAATGAGTTTTATTCCTATTTGTAGTAAGCACAGAAATTACAGATGTACAGAAATTTTCATCTATCACTTTCTAAAGTTGTATCAGGCTTATTCAGAGACTCTGTGAACATTATTGCTCCTTGGGAAATGGGGTATGTCAACAGTGCAAGTGACATTACATGGTTAAAAATAAAGACAATCCCTACTGTCCACTGTTCTAGACACAGAACTGATTTAATGCATTTTCAGAACAGTTTCAAAATAGGAAAAGGAGGACACTAAACTATTCTGGAAAATCCTTAAAAACACTCCTTCAGCTTTTGAGAGAAGAAAGGAAAACATATTAGGATAATACTATATCAGGGTTATTGTAATCTATGAGGTTTCAAGGCATACCTAATGGCCTATTAGCACATATTCTCACGACCAATATACTGAAGACTTCTTTAGTGTTGAAAAAGAAATTTAAAAACTCCACCTCTTCCTAAATACGCAATAACAGATAATTCAGAAGTATTCAAAAGATATGTCTCTCCAGAAACTAAATATCTGCATTGGTAACAACAAAAGCTTTAGCTGATGTCATTAAATAAACATAAGAATAGTAGCATTTGAAGTCCAAGTACACCACTGACAGTTTTATTGCCTTTAGCAGAGACACACTGTCATTAGAAGTAGGATAAGGAAAATTATTTAACAACTGCATTGAACTGCATTATACAGTACTATAAACCCCTCAACATCTCCAGGGACTTTTGTGAGCAAGAGATGTGAAAAGATTCTGGCTCCCACTAGTTAATGACATGGACCGCTGCTGTGATTTTCTGAAAGAATAAAAGATCTTTCATGCTTAGTGACAACTGATGAACCACTGCCAGTGTAGTGGAACCAGTGATAAGAAGCTTCATTTCTCCAATAAATTTTGAAAGAAAATATATGAAAGCAAAAGTCAAAACTGGAACTGGTTTCTGAGCCAGCCTGTGTTTCAGGAAAAAACAGAAGAAATATAATAGCAGAGAGCCAAAAGCTCAGGTACCAAGAGGACTTAATCTAAGAATCCTCATGTTATATCCTCCTAAAAAAACCCCAAACAAACAAACAAACAAAACCCAACAAAAACCCCCACAACAACAACAACAACAAAACACACACAAAAAACCCCAACCAAGCAAACAAAACAAGAAGACAAAACCCCAATACTTCCACACCACTGCCTGCCCCAAAAACGAACTCAAAAGACCCAGTGAAGTGCATGTCTGTGTCTCTCGGGCTCATCCATATAGTTCCCACAAAGCCCATCACACAACTGTGATGGAGGGTTCTCCAGAACCTGCAGAAACCCTGTAATTTTGGGGCAGATTTCAGGTGTTACCTCCTTTTCACTGGTTTTGATGAACAAATTTGTGATTTAAACTGAACTAATCAAGGATTTACTCACTGGCCTCTTTCTGAGACTACAAGACAGTGCACAGCTATGCAACATAAGATATTAAGCTATTTAGAAAGCACACAAAGGATGGCTATGAAGATGGAGAAGGGCCTTGAGAGTAAGCTGTATGAGGAGCAGCTTGAGGTCATTGGTCTATGAAGCCTAGAGAAGAGGAGACTGAGGAGAGACCTCATTGCAGTCTACAACTTGCTTACAAGGGGAAGCAGAGGCGCTGGCACTGATCTCTTCTCTGTGGCGATCAATGACATGGGCCTAGGAAATGGTACGAAGCTGTGTCAGGGGAGGTTTAGGTTGGATGTTAGGAAATGGTTCTTCAGTAGAACAGACTCCTCAGGGAAGTTGTCCCAGCACCAAGCCTGGCAGAGTTCACTGAGCATTTGGACAATGCTTTCAGACATGTGGTGTGATTTTGGGGTTGTCCTGTGCAGGACCAGGAGGTGGACTCAAAGATCCTTGTGGGTCCCTTCCGACTCAGGATATTTTGTGATCCTATGATCACTGTAGATCTGGTCAAGGTTCTTTTGTATTACAAAAGAGCAGGTTCAGTTTCTAATATTAAGTGGAAGAGCTACAAATCCAGGAAAAGGGAAAATGTGTAGGCAAAAGATAAAAGAGTTCTGAAGAATGAACTTTATTTCAAGGCTGTTTCAGAGGTTCTCTCTTAACAGCAATTACATAAAGGCAATTCTGGAAGATACAATATCCTCATTGTAATCTTGGTCTGTAACTCATCATCAGGCTTCCTATAAAATAAAAGCCTTTTGAGCAATAATTGCACTCCTTACTCTGTGTGCCTCAAACCCAAAAACAAAGCCATAGGAGCAGTAAGATCTGACTTCAGTAGGAACCCAGGCCAGCTTCCAACAGCTATCACCTTTGTATCCAAATTGTTGTATCCAAAATGCTGCTGATATTGTTGCCAATCCAGCAACTCTCATGCACAAAGCTCAGAAGCACCAGAGAAACATGATCACAGCAAGGTAGGTGAAGCAAACAAGGGCTGCACACAGTCCTAGATGTGAGCAGCACAGGGAGCACACCAAAACCCATGTGGAGGCAGCTGAATCTGAAAGCAGTAGGTCAGACACCAGCTGTGAGGGACGAAGGAGTCTCAGGAGCAATTGTATGTTCAAATGCACTGTCAATCCCACCCAGTGATATAAAACACCACTGCTTTGATTTTATATGTGTCTAGGCTAGCAGAAAACATTTTAGGTGAGGTTCATCACTACATGCATTATCTCTATGATAATGGTCTACACAGCCCTTGCCAGACATGAGGTGATAGAAATCCAGGCATCTCATTTCTCCTTTTGCCATACAACAACCAGATGCAGAATTTACAGTGCAGGTATCTCATCTAATGCTGAACAGGGACTTCAGGAGCAATTCTGCAGTCTGGTGCAAAGAGTAGGATAGGGGAGAAATGCACAAGGGGGTGGGTCACTCACATAATTTTTTTGACCATCATTGGGTGGCAACAAAGCTGATTTTTACTACATTAAATGATTTTCCTTATTAAATGTAATAGTCTTATTTGCTCTTCTTCATAATTGTTCCCTATAAATGTCTTTTGCCTCATCCATTCTCAGAGTCACTAGAAAAGTTTCCTGCCAAAGATCCCAGCAAGGCCCTGGATCCTATGAATATTAAAGAATATATGTTATATACAATTTTTGATCTAAATAATCTCATTTTGAGCTAATACCTCCAAAGGATACAGGGAATGAGCTAACGAAGTGTTATGCAAACTAAGCTCTGAGATTAATGATCTTGCAGAGTACTGTATTAGTTATTTCTGCTTAGTAGAAATGCAATGGAAACATCTTAGAATGATACTCAGAGCAAAAGTACAATAGGGAAGAAACTGAAAGCTTGAAGTACTTTACATTTATCACCTATCTTCATAAAAAAACATTGCACAGAACAGAATGCCAAGCAAGCAGGCAGATGGACTGAAAGGCAGGATTTTTTTCTTACAAAGCTTACTAAACATTCTAACTCAAACCATGCTTTATAAAACATTTTCTCATTCAATGCATGCTGCTTTAACTAAATGCAAATGTATATTGCTTAATAGGGAAAATGTCAAAATTTTGGTAGTTTATATGCAGCTAGAGAATTGCATGGGTTTGTCAGGGAAAAACTGTTATAACCATCAGTTGTACTTAGACCTCAGAGAAAGAGACACCACTTTATTTAACACAGTTTTGGTTTACATAGAAGGCTTTTTGGGTACCTCGTGGGAAGTGACTGGAAAACAAAGATTCATAGGAGACAATCTCAGGAGAAATGGATTTTTATGACTCAAAAAAACCTGATAGTGACATGACAGCTTTACTACTCAGCTGTGAAACTGTTTCCACCCATTTTTCAGTCTTCTGGAGTGAAATGAATGAGCAATGCAGTTCAGTGATTTTTCCAGCTACCTGAGCACACATGCCTAGAAGCAGTGCAAGCTCTGCTGTTCAGGCACTGGACCAAAACCAGATTCTGACCAGTTTCCACTGCAGAAACTTTGGGCAAGTAAAGAGAGACTCAAAAAATGAACTAGAAGTCACAACCACCAAAAAATACTGTGTTACCTTGAGGTTACTAAAACAAGGTTAAGAGAGCTGAGCTGCCTCAGGTCTTCAGCAGCTCTACAAAAGCAGTATTCATCATGTATCATATGAAGCAGTATAGTGACTACACTACATTCCAGCAAAAATGCTGCAGGGAAGCTAATTTTTTCTGCAAATGCAGTTAAATGAAGGACTAGAATTCTCAGTGAGCATCAACCTACAACTCTAGAAGGTATTAAACAATGAGTATTATATCACATTGGGACTTTCTTCAAGCAAAATTTCAAAATTAATTAATTTTCCTCATTAAGAACTGTGTACCAGTCTTCCTTACAGAGCTTTGGGGTAACAGAATGATCTTCATCTCCCTCTTACCCACAGACTTCCTCCACCTATATCCCATGAAATGACTTCCATTACGGAATAGATGGAGCTTGTACTGATCAATTCCAGTTTGCAGTCGGGAACCATAAACACACAACCTTTTAAAGGTAATTGCATTGGATGATTTAATTATTGCAATCCAATTACTTTCACCTCCTTCCCACGTTCAAATGTTTCAGTAATGGAAGTTATTAGAAAAATCCTTGTTAGATTAAAATACAGGCCAGCTATGCAATAAAGTGACTCAGTGGATCCATACTAAAAATACCTAGTGGATCCAGAATTTGCAAGAAAGCAACTCCTACTCTGAATTGTCCACATAGCAAAGGTGAAAACTAGAACCTACCAGGTCACCATTCTGCTTCCAGCTGCCTGGAATATCTGTCCAGCAGAACACAACACTGTTTGTTTTTTTTCCCAAAGCTGCTATTGGCTCCCAACCAAGTTAGTGATAACTTTTAAGCTATGCATGCTTTCCTCTGCATAAAAAATGAATGCATTACTCAACCAATAAAAAAGTAAACTTGTGCTTTTAAATCTACGAAGTGGAAGCTGAACCTATCCCTTTTCAACGTATATACCACCAGTATGGCATTTCTAATAAATTATATTTGTAAATAGGTTCATTTACAGGAAGAGATTGATATTTGATTCCAAACACTAAATTAAGTCACATCCTTAGGCTTCAATATATTTTTCATACAAATGTTTTCTTTGGTTAACTGTGCAGTGTAGCATCTAGCAAATTATTCCTTTACTGCAGAGAAAGGAAACACATTTCCACATCTATAGGATGATGCCCTCTCTTAGCATTTTAATTTCTGGACATAGGTCATCTACATCATCCATTGCAAAAGATTAAATGAAATCATTAACTACTTCATTGCTTCTTGGAGGATGTTTGATGTATTAAGCAGAGTATAACCATTCATTGGAGATATTTCAGAATTCTGGTGTAAGGAAAATAGGCTCCTAGATACAAAGAGACAAGAGGATGCCCAACCTCTAAAAGTGTTATTTTGCCTTGATAGTGTATTTACCATTCAGTCAAAAAGAACTCAACATTTAATTCATACAACACAAAGTTGTAGGGGAAAACCAGTGTCTCTTAGATTTTGAGAAGACCATCAATCATACAAATCCCAATGCAAATGAACCCTTTTTTGAAGCAAGCAGCTGTTAAGTCCCAACATTCACACATTTCCCATAAAATCATTACCTCACAATGTGCACACTTATTTCCCTTGCTACATGAACTTTCACTTCAATTAATTGTTTCTCTGGGTTTGTTCTTTGGGGGGAACACAAACAAACAAACAAACAAACCAAACCAAAACACCCAAAAAACTGTGGGTTTTTTTGGTGGATAATTTTCTTCATAGTAGCTGGTACGAGGCTGTGACTTTGATTTGTGCTGAAAACAGTTTTGATAATGTAGAGATGTTTTAGTTATTGTTGAGCAGTGCTTACACAGACTCAAGGCCTTTTCTGCCTCTTGCCTCACCCCACTAATGAGTGGGCTGGGGGTGCACAAGAAGATGGGAGGGGACACAGCCAGGACAGCTGACCTCAACAGGTCAAAGGGATATTCCATACTATATGGTGCCATGATCAGCATATAAAGCTGCAGGAAGAAGAAGGAAGGGGGGGATGTTTGGAGTGATGACGTTTTGTCCTCCCAAGTAACAGTTACGTGTGATGGAGCGTTACTCTCCTGGAGATGGCTGAACATCTGCCTGCTGATGGGAAGTGGTGAATTAATTCCTTGTTTTTCTTTGCCTGTGTGTATGTCTTTTGCTTTACCTATTAAACTGTCTTTATCTCAATCCACAAGTTTTCTCACTTTTACTCTTCTGATTCTCTCCTCCATTCCACCACAGGGTGGGGGGACTGAGTGAGCAGCTGCCTGGTGCAGACTTGCTGCCTGGAGTCAAACCATGAAAAAAACCCAAAGCAAAACTCAACTCCCATACCTGCACTGTATATTTAAATTCCTTAGCCAATAAATAAGACAATCATCTGGTCACAATAGCTGCAGGTATTGAAAGCTTATTGAAACACCACCTCTAACAAGAGATAGGCTTTTGTTTTTTAAATGCTGCTGAGCAATTATGGCACTGTTTTTTCAGAGATAACAAACATATTTACTGGGAATGTATTTGTGTTTTCTGTGCTACACCAAGATGTGTCTGGAAATGCTCTCCTTGAGACACCAAGGACTTTCTGCAGAGGAATCCCATTTCCAGTTCCTCCAGTTGAGCTTTAACAATGATTCATGGGTGATAACGTGTTCCCTCAGCTTTTTTGTTCATTGCTGTTTTCCTCTCAGGACAGCTTCAGAGATATTTTCACTATCCTTTCACTCTATTTTCTTCTAAAGGAGGCAAGAAGCCACTCTGCTGCTCTGACCCAGCAGGACAATCTTGGCTGAGGAGTCACAGTATTCTCTGGCAAGGAAACCAGCAAGGCCAACAGCTTTAGTGCCAGAAAAAAGGGATGAAGAAAGCAGGGCAAAGCTGTGCAAACTCAACCCTGTCCTGAAAGATTTGTCCTGAAAGATTTGTTCTTTATCTGCAAAGGAACTGCAGCCCTGAAGTGCCTTACCAGGGGTTCTCAGATTTCTTCTTATCACGCATACTGAGTGCTGTGAGGTGCAGCAAGGCCCAAACCTCTGACTCTGTAATTTAGAGGTGATCTGGCATTTTCAAGGGTTTGTAAGACAGCCAGTTTGTCATCTCTGCATTCCCATGAGGGTTGCATGGGGAGATAGAAATCAACATTGTTGAACAGAAACTGTCTTCAAACCTGTATTGCAGGACTGAATATCCCATCCTAAACTTTAGGTTTTATTATTAAAAAAAATCCATCTCAAACATGCAGTGCCTCTTCACATTCAACTATTTCTTTCATATAGCCTAGTTAGAACTTTCCCATTTTTCAGCATTCAACTTCATACTGCACTAATTTAATTCTGTTATGTTTAAGATATGTTTAAGGTTAAACAGCAAATTTCCTCTTGCTCTCCCGTTACAAGACTATAAGTTCTGCTGTCTCTACCTTCTCCACCGGTTAGTTACTGTGTATACTTGTATCATTACTTACGTGCTTCCTCCTTAAGGTAATCAATCTTTCCAGTCTCTTGGAAAAGGTGGTCACGTGTTCTGTTCTCTTTACCTGCCTTCCAATCCCTCTAAAGATGCAACACGCTGCCTGAACTGGCACCTTCTGAACTAAATGCAAGAATCCAGAAACAGACAAACCTGCTAAATTATAAGAGCATTATCGTTCTTTTCTTTATCCATCTTCTTCCCATATGTACCATAGCAGTGTCTGATTATTTGGTAGCAGCTGGACATCCTTTGTATTCACACTGGTATGATTTAGAAACTTACAAACTATGGATGGGAGAAAAAAAAATTATATTTATCAATATTAAATTCTCTCTGCAATACACTGTTATCCACTAACTAAGTTCTCCTGCACTACTTCACATCTCTCCAGATTCAATCAGCTGATCTGCTCCTTTGGGGTAGACAATTAGCCCAGACTGTACTATTAGGGGCAGGAATACAGGTTTCATCATCTACAGCTCCTAGGGGCAATCCCAGAATCCCATGTTCCTGGGAAGAGAAGTGGAAAGAAAATTACACAGGAAAGCAATGGGCAAAGGTTATCAAATATCAGGGAAAATCTTGCCACTATGCATCAAACTTTCTCCTTGTGAAGACAGGACAGAAGAGCCAAGTCTATTGCAGAAGTGTAGGGAGGACACAAGACCAACTCTCTCCTCAGGCACAAAAAATTACACTATATACATATGTGAAATGGTGCAATATCTTACACTGCAGCTTTGTAAAGATGCCTGATGGAACCGTATCCTGACAGGTGACCACTGTTTAGGTGACTACTACCCATCCACCAAACCAATAAAGTCTGTAGCAACTTCCATTCAATTACCTAATCATTGCCTTACAGGTAACTTTGTCTTTGCTATAAGGAATAGATTCTGGTTCATGGTAAAAACATCAAACACTATTTAAACCTCCTTGCTGGCACCTTATTACTAGGTTTACTGGTATTTTTCTTTAGAGGATTACAAGAAGAGTCCTTTGCTGTTCCTGTCCAGATGCTGTCTCAGCTTGCACTCTCCAGATCTTTACTGCTGCCATTCACAGGGAAAATATCAGTATTATCTTGGAAGAAATAGATTTGAAGTTGTGAGATAAAATCAGCTCTAAAGATCTGCTTCTGTTTAGTAGCCTCTTACATTTAAATCTTATATCAAGCTAATACAATAGGCAACATCCTCAAGTTCAAAAATATTTAGTACTTACTAGGTCATGCTGCTGGACATGGCGATCTCAATGAAGGTGTCAATATTTATATATTCACAGGAATCATGGGTTCAAGATAGAGTATTTTCAAATCAAGGATTTTCAAAGTAATTGCTGATTTAACTAGTGAGCAACTGTACACGATCACTGGAAAAAACTGATCAGCTTTCCCCATCCTGAATAAAGATGATGTTCCTTACTGGGGAGCTTCCTTTCAGTAAGCTCCTGCACCAGTCTACCAATGCAGACAAATAAGGATTCTTCAACACATCAAAGAATGCTGGTAGGTATGGAGATTAAAACTGACATAAAGTATTTTATAACACAAACAACAGAGCTGGCCTACAACAGCAGCACAGGGCACACACAGGTATGAAGAACACATCAATCACTGTGCTACATGATCAGAGATTGTGTATGCCGTGAGTAAACATTGTACCACCCATCCCTGTCATGGTCAGGACAGTGCCATGGCTGTGACTATAATTAATATACCAGGGAATCCTCTTTAAACAATAATAATAGTAAAGATCTAGAGACTGAGCTAGAGGAGGATTTGTACTGTTTCTGGTTTGGAAAGGGTAAATATGTGTTAACCAAGATAACTACACATCAATGATCTTTGAGTTAAGTAATATTTTTACAGTGCCCTGAGTTACCTGCAGAGAAGTTGCATTCACATGAATATAACTTGTTATATACCACTTTATTCCAAAACCTCAGACTCACAGAATGGTTTGGGTTAGAAGGGACCACAGAGATCATCTAGTTCCAACCCCTTTGCCACGGGCAGGGAGACCCTCCACTAAACCAGGCTGCTCAGGGCCCCATCCAACCTGGCCCAAAACACTGCCAAGGTTGGGGCATTCACACCTACAGATGCTGCTTTCCAGCAGAAGACTATTAATTAGCGTAGGCATAAGATGTCTGAAGTAATGACTTTGGGCTATTCAAGGGCTGCTGTAAGTAGAGAATGGTAGCAGGTTGAAGCAGACTAGATCTACTGCTGATCTTGGCAGAGGACACCAGATTTTAGATGGTAATACAAGGTAGAAGACAGCTAGAGACAACCCACTGGGCAAGTAAATCCTTTTGCTGTTAGTTAAAGCATAAAATCTGCTCACAGCATCTGCCAGGGAAAAAGATGAGTTGAGGTGGGGTAAAGGCAGTAAGTAAGGGAAGGGGTCCTTTTTGATTGCGTGGCCTTGCATGCATAGCACTGCCTGAAAAATTAACTCAGGCTTGTAATTCTGGCTCAACTACTTACAGGTCAGACAGGATTGCTTCTCACATGGCAGAGGGGAGGAACAGCTTTCCTTACAGACGGTTAAGTTACTGTGCAAAAAGGCTGAGACAATATGTCCAGTTACCTCAAGCCATAAGATACATGTCTCACAAACTAAACCCCACTCTGTTGGTTTCAAAATCCATGTGAGTTATGCTGTGTCCTCCTCCCACTTTCCTGTCCTGGTATCCACGACATGCTGAAAACATCCAGGTGGAATGACCTGACAGTCCAGTATGTCTCTTTCACGTCATAGCTGATAGAAGTAAATTGTGTAATCAAACACACAGAGTGAGCTTTGGAGGGATGTATGCAATTTGTGAGCAGTTATCAAGAAAGGTAAATAATTAACAATCTGCAGCAGATTAAGCAGTTTACTTAATTCAGAGATGTCCAAACTACTGAGCACCTGGAGGGAGGCAGTGCATGTGGAGGGCAGTATTTTAGTAATTTACTAAGGGGCCAATGTCAGGTAGCAATATTTATAACCAATTTTTATTCCATTTGGAATGGAGGAGGCAGAACATGTCAGAGCTGTCCCATGGACAGAATCTGGTCCCCACAACAGATCAGTTGGGCAGTTTGCTCTAAATAACACAAGTTATTTCTAAGGTTACAACAAAGACCCAGAACAGTTATGCCCTTGAACACTGAACAAATGGGTTGCTTTGAAATACATATTTTCATCATCTGCACTGCACAGCAGAAATAAATGCAAGCTAATAAAGGCCGCTAGAAATGCAACAACCAGAACATTCCACAAATATATCTTTTCCCTGTGGCAATGTACCTTTAAAATACTTACTTCACTCATTTAAATCTGAAAGATCGAGGTTTGTCTTTGTTTTTCCCACTCATTTTTTGCCCTAGAGCATTTAATGGTTTTGTTTGATCAACTTTTGAAAGGAAAACATTTCAGTAAAAGGAAACAAAAGTTCACAGTGTGGCAGCTACACGATAATTAAAAAGCCACTGAATGCTGAGGATCTATTTCCTAGCTTTCCCAGCGGTCAAACAGTAAACTCTACTTAGGACATAGGAACCAAAGAAGACAGTCCAGTAGCCTGCTTGCAAATCACACACTAAAAAGTTGAGAGACATTTTTCTGTACTCCCATCAACTCCTCCTGTCATCCACACTGTCTCTTCTTCTGGCATCCTTCATTTTTACACACATTGCAACCATGCTATTTCTCTCCCCAGTTTTGGTTCCAGGACTCTGATTCAGCACAAGCTGACAGTGATTTACACGTCCTGCTAGACTTGGCCTTTTACGATTACTCACGCCGTTGGCAAGAATCTAAGCTTCAGATGGATATGTATGTGTGGGAAAGGTGCAGATACTCCCTTCGCATCTCAGTTCTGTTTTCAGGAACACCCGTTAAGCAGAGGGTACCAGACTACCAAGGTCCCCTCTCCTTGGCAGTAGCAAGCCTTCAGTATTGCTCCCCTCCAAGCAACTGCAAAGGTAGCCCACATACCTGCTGAAGCATCTGTTGTCTTCCTCACCAATTGCAGCTTTGAAGCAGTGAGGCAAAGGCAAATATTGCCATTCCCTTCATCCCACTGCAAAGGCAAGCAGATCTTTCCATTTGATCTCCCTTTCTTTACTGCTTGTAGCATCCCAGCTAACTCTGCCATGCCTGGGAGGCAACAGATATTCACTCTCTCAATTACTCAAAACAATTCAATGCATTTTAATAATATTTAAACAGGTTTTAAAAAATCTAGTAATAAACTGGGAATTACTACTGCTAAACCACAGTGGGTACTTCAGGTTTTCAGAAGACAACACCTGGCAGATAAAAACAGCTAAATACACCAAATGCCTTTTATATCACCAATGTGCAAGGTGTTTTTTATCTATTTCTAGTGATTTTTCTGATCCAAGCTGACCGATTTTCACTTTCACATGAGATGACTTGGATATTGGTATTTAACAGCATTCAGCATTAGGCAAGGATACGCAGCTGCTCCAGGTTCATGCAGGAAGGAGACAGCCTGCTGTTTTTGAATTCCAAATTGATAAGAAGGTCAGAGAAAGAATTATTGAGAAGGAAGGTATGGAAATGAGAGAATGAGTTGAGAGGAGCTGTGTTAGAGGTAAAACATGAATGGGAAGAATAAGCAGTAGAGAACAGGTTATAAAGTACAAATGATAGCCTGCAGTAATGATGTCAGCGAACATCTGAGACAAGAAAACTGAAACAGCACAGTGTTTTGGTAATAACAGGTCTATCCAAATGGAGGTAACAGGCTGAAGACAAACCCTTCAAACCCCAACACTCTCCTGTCACCCCAATTGCTGTGGTATCAGGGCAGCTTTGTGCATGTGCACTGTCCTTCACCAGAAAGAAGGGAGAAGTCCAGTTCCACGTTTTGCATTTATGCAGCAGCCTGGTGACAGATATGGCAGTGAAAACCCTTACAGCTGCACTTGACAGCTGAGCACTTCCCTGTATGTAGTATGGAAAATATTTCCCACATTAAGGCTTCTCCAGATTGTGCACTTGCACTTACCTTGATACCTCACAGAGACAAAGTTATTGCTTTGCTACTTAGGACACTAAATGCATTAGTTTTCTCTTAATAGATAGGAATTGATTTTGGCATTTAAGACAAACAAAGGTTCATTATCTATCTTTGTGAAATAAGCAGAGAAAAAAATAGTTTGAAAAGGGAAGTCATGACCAGTGCAGGCTATCTGAATTCAATGTCAAGTGATCTTTTTCCCAAGTGCACACTGCAAAATTTGTACATTTTTTTCAGGAAGACAAAAAACTCCGCTTCAGTTGAGCTTCCTCTGCAGTGCTCATGGAAAGTTTCAAGTCTCAGCTCTGGCTCTTAACAAATTCCTACTCTCTTTTCTTCCCCAATTTCAGTCAAGTTATTACTGGATCTTGAGAACAAAACATTTTTCTGTTCAAAGCAGCTTAGCTTTTGAATAAACAAACACACAGAAACAAACTTGATCTGTTTAGGAAATATTTACAAAATACGAATACTGGTCAAATATAAGCCCTATGTGTTTAAGATGCTTCTAAACCAATCCTAGACACATAGAGAAAGCAGCACCATGATCCAGTTCCACAAGAGAACTTAGGACAGTGATACTAAACACTGCACTTATCTGCAGGTCTCAGGTAAGTGCACAGGTAGTACTGTTTCCACTAAAGAGGTAGGTACCAAAAAAGATGGGACTCTCATTAAACACCACAGTAAAAGCCAACCAACAGAGAATGCCAAAAAAGTGGGTGAAATCCCACATCTTCCTCAGCCCCCAACATACCTTTGCAATCCTACCTTGGACTGCCTAAGCACCTGGATCCCAAACTTCTGCCTCATGACACTTATTTTTACTCCATAGCAGATTAACTGTAAAAAGGACTCAACCAGGAGAACAAGGCAGGCAAAAAGATCTCCTGAGCATGAGGAGATCGGCACTACCCTCCTCAGAATCTCATCTCAAACATGAGTCTGGAGTGGGGTTTGGGAGAGAAGCAACTACATAAACAGTTGACGCCAGGTCCCCTGGTAGGATGAACACTAGACTGGCCATTTTCTCCCCAGTAGCACGCTCAGAAGTCACCTGTACCTGCTAAATTATACAACAGCACCTCACCACTAAACAGGCTTATCAAAGATGTAACAGTTTCATTTTTTTCATAGCATCAAGACTGGATATGCACCAACTGAATAAGAAGTAAACTTCTCTGCAAGGCAGGATGGATAATCATACGTTCTTCCCATTCTTTCACTTTACAAGGAAACCTTTCCTTTTAAACTTTCAGCTATAGCAGCTGATTTTTTCCCATGAGCCTAATTTTTTCAGATAATATGTAACCATAACACCTTGCCAAATGGCAACACCAGTGTCACTCTTACATGATTTCAGAAAAGAATATCAATTTAAGTTTACAGGAAGGAGAGCTAAGTTAGACATCTTGTTCTGTTTATTTTTGTTACTTCTAAATACTTGATAGCTATTCATAATGTAGGTTTAACTGACTCCAAATATGCTTCTCTGTCTTAGTATATGGTTAAAGTTGTTGTTTCTGTAAGATTTTATGCAATGGAGGCCAAGCAGAATTTCTATTTGTGTCCAAAGTAAGAAAGTGCAATCTTGCGGTAAAGTGAAAGCAGCAGATTTTGTAGAAAAATGCAATAAAGATTGTTGTAAAACTCTTATGTCCTGGGTATTCAAGGTACATATGATTTTAAGGAAATTTTTTTGCTTTCTTGATCCTCTGATGCCTTAAAAAGGCAATCATAACCTTACAAATTAGAGTTGGGCTAAAATACTCTGACATCATTTTCTCAGTATCAGAGGATCTGCATCAGAGGATAATTTCAGACCAACCACCCTGAGAACAGTTAAGGTAATATTAAAAACTAAACAAGAAACTTTTCATAGAAAACACAAAAGGTTCCTACAAGAGGACACTCCATGCAAGAAACTAACCAGAATATATAAGTTCCCTCACGATCCAAGAGGGAACAATAACATACTCTAAAAGACAGGCAACCCAACAATCCTTGCCACTGGAAAGCCTGGCTCCAAGACACAAAAACCCAACTTAGCAACTTAGACCAAGCTCAGGAACAGGAGAAGAACACAGCTGCCTCAGGGCACCACCACACCAAAGAGTGTCAGGACAGTGATGTTACATCCAACAAGTATTTTCCGACTCCGTCACTGCCCTGTTCCAATTACTGTGGCAGCAATAGTTAAGGGATATCTGTCATCCTTCTGCCTACCACCGCAGCTGTTGATGTACTCCTCCAGTAATGCAAATATCATCTGCACTACTGAAACGCTCATCCGATCCTGCTCTTGAGGTCAGCAGCAAAACTCTCAAATGACACTGGATCAGAAACAAGCCATTACAATTTTGGTGTTTGTTTATATACTGAAGCAAAAGCAAGCTTCCTAACAGGAGACGGACACATCACTGTCCCCACAAAAGTGGGTAAAGGAGAAGGGGGCGGGGGGGAAGAGAAGGACTGAAATATCATGTGAATTGTCAACCAGATACCCAAATGGAAACAGCTTGTACAAAAACTGTAAGATTAGGGAAAAGAGATTCTCTCCACAAGACTTTGCCCCAACAGCATACGCAACTTCTGTTACACTACCAGTGGCAGGTAAACTGGACAATGCAGAAAGACCCATGTGATAGTTGCAGAGCAGGCATCTCCAGCTGTAAAGTACTTTCTATTGAAAATGTGCTTTGAAGATTCATTTAATCATTGTACCTGAAGTTGCTCTTCTTAGGTAGAGAAGTTCACAAGCTACGTCAATTTGCTCTTCATAGTTCCTGTATGGCATCACGAGTTTTATCAGAAAATGAAAGTTTCTTATCCTCTGTCCACCTTGAAGTTTTGATACAACCTATACATCCTATTTGAGTTTTCTATAATCATTTGGCAGAAACACCAAATTTATGGGTGGAAAATGATGCTTAGAGTAAGGTCTCTGGTAACTGTATGCTCAGCTTATTTCAAGTATTTTAGAAATTGACAGGAGCACAAATGTAATTTTAATGACTGAAGGTCTTTTCAAAGATGAAATGTTTAGGTAAAACCTCACTGTAGAGGGTCTCTGGACTTCCTTGATCTTCTCGAGTTCTAGATTTGGATTACCCTGATGAAGAATTCTCTCCTCAGCACATAATGCCCAAATGTCTATGTTTCAAAGGGACAGATGATGAGTGACTTGTATTTCAAAACTGGTTATTACTACAGCTTAGCATTGCCTTATGACTTCAAAAAACACAGGATGAAAGCTTTCATGTTCTCTGAAACAGCTGGAGGGACTGTTATGCTTACTAGAATGAATCTGCTCTCTATGCAGGCCCAGTGCATCTGCAATGACACCAAGCTCACTGAAAGGATGCTACCCCAGGATGGTGTAAACAGGGAACAAGCTGGCATGTAAGGAAGCATCTGGGGCCCACCTCTCAGACCTACAGGACATGCAGTGCTGTACTCAAACCAGTCAAAGATACAACCCTGGGTGTTAGAAACAAAGGCTCATGGAGAAAAATTATCTATCAGATATTGGAGAATGTGAGAAGGTGTATTCACATCGGTTGCAGGTCCAGTGCTGGGCCTCCAGTGGTGCAGAAAGTGAACACAGGGGTCTGACTGGAGGACTTGGCCACAGAGTGCGACAGTGCTCCAGCTGGGTTCCAGCCCTGGCTGCAACCCTGCAGGTCACTGGCCAATGTCACACACAGGAATTTGGCAGCATATGCATTTCTGCTCAGCGCTGGGGCCCTGGGAGGCCTGTCCTCCTCTGGACGTCTGGTTGAAGTTACCTTAAAAATTTCAAACTACTTTTGTTCTCAAATTCAGGCTTTTTAAACTTATTGTTACAGATGTCTAACCAGCAGAAATGTTTTCAGGCAGAGCAGTTTTAAGGGCTGTGTCTTGTTTAAACCAGCAAACTAGTTGTTCTGTTGTTTGGTTGGTTTTTTTTTTAAATCACAGAACCAATTACCCATAGGCAATCTGACATCCCACCAGCAGGAACAGCCACATGATCTGGGTGTTTCAGAGATGTGAAACATACCTACATTAATGACAGAGGCCTGGGACCAGTCTCTAGCCGTGAGGCCACCTGGCATAGAAATCAGCAGCTGCATCCAAGCTATGTACTGCAAACAGTCCCTGGTACTGCAAACAGCCCCTGGTACAAGCTAACTCCCAAACTCTGTCTGCACACTGTTTGATGCTGTGCAAATTGGCTTACGGCAAGAACAGCTCCTGATACCAACAACCCTACAGTACATCCAGCCAGATACCCGTGCTTGAAAGCACAATCTCATGCTATTTAATTTATTAGAAATACAGTCATTATAGCAATTGGCCATGGGTTCAGCTGCCCATTTCCCCCAGCTGGTTCACGCAGCCCAGAAAAAAAGGGAACAATACTGATCCCACTGAAGTCTGCCCCACATATGCCACCCTTTGCAATACTGGGCTTGTCTATAACAACTGGAAAGTGTGAACAACAAGGAGTTTGCTGTTTCTACTCAGAAGAGCTCTTCTTTCTTGTTACATTGTACACTGCAATACTATCTCAAGGTGATCCATATTTTCCCACTTTCCATCCTTCATTTTTATTAGCCTGAGGTCAGTGTGACGGCATTGGCCAACAATTGGATAAACATAATTTTTTGGCTTAGAGTTATCATACACAGCAATAAAGGGAAATGAATCTCAAAACAAAAAGACAACCATTGCCAGGCTAATGCTTCAGAGTATAACAATGACCAGCTTGCAAATTAGGAGCCTGCCTGCAAACACAGGCAGTATCATTTATTTCTGGAAAAATACCATTGAGTCTGAGGTGTCAATACAGGCACACACACTGCTTTTTGAAACCATCATTTGTACTTTTTAATCCACATGCAAAATACTCAAACACAGATCACTAAGCAATTACCCATGTTATTTGTCTTCCCCACCTCCAGAATTATTGTCAAAATGGTTATTTATCCGCTTCTCACATTTCATTTGGTATACCAAACACTAGCCTACAGAGTTAATAGTTCAGGCTTTGAGCTTAAGAGCTGAATAACAATTACACTTTCTTCTAAAAGAATCTGCTCTTAAGACCATGTCAAAAAATTCATATGAACATAAGCTGTATTTTAGAACAAAGGAAAGACCAAGGGACACACTGACTGAGGCAGACCAAGCCATTCATTAGGTTTATCCATGCTTCCTGTTGATGACCTCAATACTTGCAGTCCTTGGGCCATCCATTCAGGTGTGTTCATGCATTGCAAAAAGCAGGCAATGATGTTCATTCCTGATTCCTCGAAAAACAGGGTTTAGGTCTACAGGTTTTTAGAAGGATGAATATAAGCTGTGATCAAAAGGATGCTGTGGATGAAACTAGCTGGGGATGGTAACTTCTTGGCTTGGTTTCCTGGTCACAAAAACTTACTAAGGAAATACTTATCAAGCTTTTCTCTTATCTACCAAAGAACCTACTGGAGAGGAGGGAAAGGAGTAAAAGCATCTAAAATCACAGAGGAGTTTTCAGAATTCAGATAAAGTTCATGCATTTTCCAGCCACTACAGCACGTAAATTTTTTTTAAACAATCAGTACATTCATAGCTCCCTTTCCCTACTTTTTCTGGTATATAATACAGGTTAGTGACAGTATTTGAGGAAATTTTTACTACTGGAAAGTAAAGGATCATGACCACCAGCATTTATAGCATTTCTTGTCTCAAAAAAAATCCCTTACCTTTGCTTTTAGTCTTCCATTGCAAACCCAACACTTTGGAACCTGAATTAGTGCTACAAGCTACTCCTGTTCACGTGCTCTCCAACCATATCAATAACCATAAAGACTGTACGAAGCGAAACATGGAATGTCAAACAACAGAGGTTCCAAATGTTCCCCCAGAGCAACATGTGCAGAAACCCTGCCTGCAGCCAGACTGAGAGAATGGCTCTGCAATAGTCCATTCCACTCAACAGGGCTCCTCATCTGCTTGTATGTCACAGCTCAGACTGCCACAGGACTCCAGGCATCACAGTAAGCTCTCCAAAATTTTTATATGCTTTTGCTTTTTGGCTACAAATAAACCTAGCAACAAGGGGGATCAGAATGTGAACCTGGAAGTTCAGTGTTTGTATGGATCTAAGCTGATGTCTCTGTTGGAAATCTGGAAGGATCATTTACCAGTTGATATTTTGAAAGCATGATGATGGATTCATCTATTCCCACTCATTTACTGGCAGTTCCTGAAGTTAGCAAGAAGAGATTTGTTTATGAAGTCTGACTCATTTCCTGAAAGGAAAAGACTGCTGTACTCTTCTTTGGAAATGGATTAGTGCCTATACATTGTGTAACCAATCTCTGTATGTAACACAGTGTGCCAAATACAGTGGTCTACCACCCATTGCAGTTGATACTCTTAAACTAACTGCTTCCCCAGCTTTCTCCTGCCTGAAGAAATCCATCATATGTCCATACTAAGCCACCAACACCAGCCAATGCAGTCTCAAAAACTCCTATTACTCCTGACTTCAGATGCAACACAACCTAGAAAACCAGAGGTACTATCAGACAGGTTTTTGCTCATCAGACAGCACTAAAAGTCTAAGTTGCTAAGGCCACAAAACGGTCCAGGCAAGTCTCTGGTAGATGCAAAATGCACTTTCGGGGCTTAACTATAGTCATTCTTACTGAATAAGACAAAGGGGTCAATGGAACAGAATAAAATGTATCACTTCACTGCAGCAAAAAGTATTAACTTCTAAATTCCAGTAATTAAATAACTTCACTCCAGGCCTAGGGTACAATAAAGGCAAAAGTGTCAATTTTGACCTGACAGATACATTATGTTTTCACCCTCCTCCCTCAGCACAATTATTGTTGAGACTACTTAATCCACTTTTCCCCATATAAGTACTACTGCACTGCATTACTTAAATATTTAGTTTTTATCAGTGTCTGCTTCTGCCTATGACAACATAAACTGTTACTATGGCATAAAAGTATAGAGAACATTCATCTCTAGAGGCCAAATGTGGCACTCCTCAGCAAAGACTCTTCCACCTTCTCTTAAGCTCCTGGACAGCAAAAAGCAGGCTACATGGAGGTTGCTGCCTGATCAAGGACTCCTGTGCTACAGGAGTTTGAAGCAATGGGACCAACAGGGCAAGAACAGGCACAAGGGCTATATGTCTGATGCTGGAAAACAGCACAGGAGTGAGCTTTCTTATTTGACTTTCAGTAACTGCAGAAGCACAATCAGCCTATGACAACAGCTTATTGTTGGTGGAGCTGCTGAAACAGCCAGTGAAGCAAAGGCATGATTCATAAGTCCAGCCAAGATATGTGGAGATCTCCCTTGCCACCAGAACACTGCAGCTGTCTTTAGTAGTAGCTTCTACATGCAGTAGAAGCTAGGCTGGACCACAGGCTATGTCCTTACCATCAAAGCAGAAAGCATCCCCTTGGAAATCCTGTTTTATTTCTATCCTGTAGAATCCACCTGGTGCTGCAAAACATGAAGCCTTTGAAATGTTAATTTGAACCACTCATTGGATGGATGACTCCATAGCCCACACTGGCTCTAGCAAAACACAGAGCTGAGAGGAGGGGCAGAGTTTCTCAGTATTAAACGGGAAAAAAAGGGATGGATTATAGAAATGAGAAGACACAGTTTAATAACTGGAAGGATCAAGAAGAAAACATGTGAAGTAAGGATAATCCAACACATAAGCAAAATAAGTGCAAACTGATTACAAAGAAAATGTAGACCATCATTTCCAGTTTCACAGCAGATTCCTAAAGTGTATGTACATTGGAAAGAAGGCAAAGTACTTAATGAGGACCTGTCTCTTAAAAGGGATTATATTACATGGTTTTCTGAGATAAGGGGCATTTCTTTAAATGAAAAGGCAATCCCTTTTGGATCTTTGTGTAATAAACTGGTCTAGAAACATGTATATAGGTAAATACCTTACAGAATACTGAGTTCATCACTTGACCTTGCAGTGCTAGCTGGCATCTGCAAGAAAAGATCAGTGTAGATGTTCTCAGAAAAGCATCCGAGTCAGAGGAGACATTTATAAGATAAGCTTTGCTGTACTGACACAGGAAGGCTAAACAGTGACAAGGAAAGCAACAGAACAGACTAATTTTCAATGCTCTCCTACTTAATCTTATCTTACATCACAATAAACCTACTGGATTACCTTTTTCTGTCGTTGTTTATATGCTTTTTTTCTTTCAAACCACAGATAAGTTGATAGTGTGGAAGACAGAGACTTCTGGTACTTAGATATCTAAATCTTGAAACCATTGTAGCAGGATACGTACCACTGCTGTGAATCAACACCAAACCCCTCACATCTCCCATCCTCTAGCATCCATTTGATTTTATGAATGTAATTATGTTTTCACTATACCTTATTACCTTTTAAGCTAAAGTAAAAGCTTTAGCACTGATTCATGATTAGACTTTATTAGTGCTTTAAAAAAAAAAAGGCCCAAAGTATTTCACAGAGTAGATGCACTTCCTGCTTAAGAATACAATTAAGCCTTTATTTCCTATTATAAGTGAGTTTGAAGCCAAAGGTAAATTAATCAAATTTGTACTCACAGCTGGAGGTATAAAATCTCATTATCTGCCACGTTCTAAATACAGGCACGGACCTCCTCTCCTTATCCCTTCAAGACAGTACTGTACTTGCTCTATCACCTGAATTCAAATAATTCAACCTGGTGGCAAAATAGGCCACTTCACATTAGGACAGCCTTTTCTCAGGTTTCTCTCCACAGGACTCAACTCCTAAGGAAACCATGATTACAGACTTGTAAAGGTCAAAAGCACTGCCTTCTGGGGTTGATTGATCACTTTTGTTATTGCAAAAACCTGTTAAGTACATTAATCTTTTACCTCACAGTAATAAGGAATGGTACAGGACTTAGAAAATAAAAGAAAACGTTAGACAAAACTTTTCAGTAAACTTGGCAGCAGTACAGCAGCACTCTTCTAGCCAGAACTGTGCTTTGGCATCAGCCTTGGATTCAGTGCTGAAAACCTTAAGAGTTCCCCGAAAAACTTAATTGAAGTGATGAATACACATGGTGTGACAAGCAAAGCCCATATGTTCAAAGTCTGGCCAAGGTTAGTTACACAACGCTATTTCCTGCAGTCTGACTAAGAGTAAAATTAAAACACTACTTCTCTTAAGCCAGTCTCCCCAACTGTTCTCCCTCTCATGAGGATGAAGGATGTATTTTGCCTATCTATAATTTGGGCACAGTCTAATTTGTAAAATTTATTACTCATCTTCTGATAGCCAAATATCCATTTTGGCCATTATTTATGCACAGTTCTAAGCCATCAGGCACACAGACTGTGACATATGAAGAACCCTAAGAGATGCATATGGTTTTGTGATTATGTAAAACTCCCTCCCTGGAGGGCTGCCTGGTAAACTTGCCCTCTCCTACTTCTCCTTTCACGAAATTGTCCTTTTCCTTCAGGCTTGTTCCAGATGCCACTTGCCCAGCCTGCTTGGTCAGGTAGTTGCCATTCCTGTGTGTATCTTTGTTTTATAGTTTTCCCATTTGCATAATTTCTTTACCTCACAAAAGCATAAAGAGGGTAGTTTTATTTTCTCTTTCCTAAAATGACCCATGCAGGACAAGGCTCTGCTGAACAGGATGTGTCCCACTCTGTGTGGCTATTCTCAGTACCCCACAGCCACTGCTCCCATTCCCTCCCATGGTGCCCTATCCCATCCTGCCGTATCCAGCAGTACCATCACTCCTTCACACTGTATGCAGAAGGGAAACAGCTGTGTTTTTTCTTGCTCCTGGCCTTGCCACAGACTACTTTAGGGACTACTGCAATTCTTATCAAATCCCTGGGCAAATACGTGCAGATACTGGCAGTTTTACATAAACCCACTCATATTTGGCAGGTGTTTGATGAAGCACCACAGGCAAAGCAATTAAACACAGCTTCAGGGGTGCTTTTATGTGAATGCTCTTCCAGTGTCTGAGAGGTTACAGGGCACAGAACACAATGATGCACAAAGGACACTTGTGCAAAAGCCAGTTGCTCTCCTTAGGGAGTTGCACATCATTTAAGAAGCTTTCAAAGCTCCTGAGTACAGAAGCACCCACGTGCCTACACTGTGCCCTCCCATTCTCTCCTTCCTATTTGATCTCTGAGCTGCTACATATATTCTTACTTCTCTCAGGGCTATTACAAACAGCATTTTACAAAACTTCCCTGCAGTTCTCTTTCATGTATTATCCCATAGCTGAAAAATGTAGCTGGGAAACCTGTGCAGAGATCACTATCAGCAGATGCCATGCAGAAACCAGTGCAACTGGACAGAGGGAAAGAAAAAAAGAGTCTGTCTTAGTAAACAAAATACTATAAGGTAGGTCAAATGAGCTATTGACATATTTCTATTGTGTTACAAGTCACATGTTATTTGATACCTTCAGTCTGCTAAGTGACCCTCAATGAAAGGCCAGCTTTACTTAACTAGCCTGGTAGCTTCAAAAGTGTTGCAATTCCTTTAGTGTAAGGTATTGAGGCTGTTTAATGTTGCAGCATCTCTGCCTCCTCTAGACATCTTCAGCTTAAGGAGGTAAATCAGTAAGTTTCCTGCAATGATACATTTTTAGTTATATGCCATCTCTGTACTGCATGTGCTCCATAACTGGCATTTGTTTTTCTTCCAGGGTCTGCAGGCCACAAACAGAGCTGGCATTGTGCAGTCCCCTCTTGGAGAGAAGCATTGTTCAGCTGCAGAGCTGGAGAGACTGCAGGGGAAGGTCACCAAGCCTAACAGACATGAGACACACTGATGAGAGATCCAGCCTCTGTAAGCAGATGCCAGGGAAATTAAGATGGGGTCAGGGAAGACAAGAAGAAAAATGAGAACTGGTTAATATGGGAAGCAGATGCACCATTCCAAAACTTGCTGCAACTCAAGAACACTGTTCAGCAGCTGGTAGAAAAAGAGGCTACCACGAGGCAAAATGAAGGTGTATTAAGTAGCTCTTGGTATTCCAAATAATGCTTGTATGATAAGATACATTCACCTACATCTTTTATATAAAGAATAATCTCTTAAACAGAGAGGTGAGTAAAACCCACTGCACCTCTAATTCTGAATGCTACGGCACCTAATATTCCACTCTATTTTGACGTCTAACTGCACTGCTGAAGCTGGCTCTGTGCAAGCTGTGGTCCAAGTCATGTTATAGAACATTTTTGCAGCTGTCATCTTGCATTTAAGACATGAACTTAATACAACTTCAGGAGTTCCACTAATTTGTGCATTGACCTACATGAGCTAGTAGTTGCAGGACAGCTCAAATCAGAAAGACAAGACTCAGTCCTTTTTCTTTAAATCTTTAACTGACACACATGGGAGAGCATTGCAAGGCAAGGGATATACAAGCTCTGACAAAATTCAACAAGTCATCTTCTGGTGGCACAAAATACCACAGAGGGTTACAAGAAAACAAAAGAGAAAAAAACCCAAACCAAAACCAAACCAAACACCTCCACACCCCCCAAAAAAAAAAATCCCCCAACCCCCCCCAAAATACTCCACACAAACCACAAAACAAAACACTGCAAGGAGTCCAGCAAGTTACTAAGCGGAGTTTATCACTCCCAACAAGCATTCAGCAAGACATTTTATGAGCTAGTCTCAGATCTTGGTATCTCAACAGGATACAAGTTAGTCAAATCAGGAACAGTTACTTTTCAACATCTGCAACAATGTCTGATTCCAAGTGCTTTTGGATCTCCCGTTTTCTCTTAAGCCTCTTGCCAGCATCCACTTCTTTCACTCAGCCAGCACTAACCTCCACCCTGACCTTTATTCCAAACATCAAATTACAACATATCCAAAAAATTTAGCTTAAAAAAAATCAGAGCAACCAAGCTGCATCTACAGCAACAGGTCTCTTTTTTTCCTTAAAACAACTTTATTGGTGACAAATGTTTTTATCAAAATTAAAAAACCTCCAGGCAGGGACAAGTCTTTTTACACCTGTGAAGAGCATTCACACCTTCTGCACTGCTTGAGCTACTGCTCTCACCATTCACTGGGTGTGAAACCTACAGGCTTAGACAGATAAACATACACAAACAGTATCAAAATCAGCTCTCCTGCCACCTGCACTTCTGCTGTGAAGCAACAGCCACACACAAGGCAGAGCAGATATCAGCGACACAACCTTGTGCTTAGATAAGAATTACGGACCTGTACTGCAACCACACTGCTGGGTAAAGCAATCACTTTCTACGACTCCACCACAGGAGAAAGGAAAACCAGAGAGTTTACCAAGGTTCTGCAGTTCCTTGCACCCTGCCTGAATGCAGCACTCTGTGAAGAATGCTTCCTTCACAGAAACCTTTCCACTGGACCTTTTTCACAGGCATAAACTATAATGCTACATGCTTAATGTTCTGGATCTGGTCAAGAAAACCACGAGGAGAAAAAGATTGCTTTTGATATACTTAAGCGTGGAAAGATCACAGTTCTCCAGGCCAGAAGGCATGTCAGCAGGAAGCCAAAGACAAGTCTCACATTTCTTGTCACATATGTACATTCCCATGCCTAGTTCACCACTAGTTTAGCAAAGATATTTCATTTACACAAGATGGACTTTAATTTTTTTGTACCCCCTAAAAAACCTGCTAGTTAGTGCATCCAGACGACAAGCCTTGAACAACAGCTTAAGTGCACATCTGTATTTAAAAACCTCAAACTGTAAAGCAAACCTAGCAATACAAGCTCTGCAGAGTTTGCCCTATGTGAGATGAAGACACTGTTTATACAGTGATCCATACAAAGAAGCTGAAACATCTGAATTCAAAAGGAACTTAAGATGATACAAGGTAGTGGAGAAGAGAAAGGTCTCTACTTCCTAATTTAAAAAGAAAAACTAAAAAACTATGGCATAAATATTTTTCTCCTAGGTCTTGTTACCTTCTAAGAGACTAGAAAGTCCATTT
The DNA here is from genome assembly GCF_022539395.1 of Myiozetetes cayanensis. Classification (NCBI taxonomy): domain Eukaryota; kingdom Metazoa; phylum Chordata; class Aves; order Passeriformes; family Tyrannidae; genus Myiozetetes; species Myiozetetes cayanensis. Next base: position 61,903,501 of record NW_026087742.1, on the reverse strand, counting down.
TTAAAAAGAAAGGATTTTGACTATTTTCAGTTGACTATGAAAACTTTTACTTCTTGTGAATACTTTAAGGGTAACAGTTCTTGACTGCAACACTTACATTTACAAGGTTTGTAGCATACAAGTGAGCAAGAACTCCCACCCAAATAAAGGCATAGACCAGAGTTCCTAATTACCAGGAAAGCTACTTACACCAGCCCACGTCTAAGCTTTCCTCACCTACAACACATCTATCAGCAAAAAGACGGCTAGTGGCAAAGTGCAGGTTTACTACAACACACCCAGCCCCCTCCTGCCAGTCTTTCAAGGTGACACATGATCAGCATATCAGACATCCAGCTGAATTAGCACTCACATCACTGGCAGGCTCTTGAGAAACACAGAAGTGTGTCAACACCAAGCAGAACTGCTTGCACTGAAAGCTGGGTGAGTCAGTGCACTTGTCCCACTGTATCCCCATGCCCAGGTAAGATTAATGACACTAAATCTTCTCTGGAGCATAGAGTTAGATATGTCTGAACTTGACATGTCAGTGACCTACTTTTCAGACATGCCCAACACCCACATCTCACTCTGAAGGCAACAAAAGACAAGGACTCTTAGCAATTTTGAAAGGGTAGCACATGCTTTTAATAAAGGAACAGATGACAACTTAGGGTCAGCTGTGCACTTTAGGAAAATCCTACTTTAGCTTCACATGGGCATTCAATGCTATGGATCAATCAAGACACTACATGTTCGGCTACATATGTCTATTAATTCCACATGTCTGCTGGCAGGTGAAAAAGCATGAATGAAATAACTTCTAATAACTTCTTTCTCAGAGCCATCCTGCATCAGATTTATACATTCTTGGATAACAAATGCTGCCACTACTTTAACTCTCACCTGCCTAGACAGGTGCATCCCTTTCCTTAGAAGAAAAACACAAAATACCTTATCCCTCCCTATACACATCAGTGATATTGTAGAGATACAGGCTCAGTCTATTTTGCCCTAGTAAGGAATCAGAAAACCCACTAAGATTAGGACACAACGCACATCACTCAATTAACATGACTGACCATGATTCAGAAGAGAAAATCTGAAGAACATACAGATGATGCACACCAAAAAGAAACTCCAACCTTGCAGAGTATGTAAAGTTTAGATAACCTAGTTAAATATGTAAACCTCCCTGAGATTTCTTCCTTCTCCCTCTATGCCACTTTTTATGAGGAATAACCACACCCTCTATTATTACTCAGTTTTCATTTTATTTCTTAAAATGTGTGCATGCATGTGCTACAAATACGATTTAGGGCTATATAATGCATGACTATGTCTGCAAGCTATAGCTGAAATCACTTCCATGTTGTTTAAAGCCAGATAAAACCATTGGTGCCATACAAAATCGAGACCAGAGACCAAGCTAGCTCATGTTTTGAACGGTTTAGGGATATAAGGCCACATCACACAGCAAAGGAAACCTTTAAAGTGATACCTAGCTGCTGCGTGTGCTAAGACTATCAGTAACTTCAATAATGATATGTTCAGTCATTAGCCAGCAAAACAACTCTTCCTTCATCTACAGAAGATGTCCCAGTCTGAAACAAGTGCTGGAGGTGGTGAGTCATTCACCTGAAGTTCTCTGCAAAAGTTTCAGAACATTTCTCATATGAGCAGTGCATATCACAGGCTGGGAAACATGGATGAAACTCACTTATTTGGCTAACAAGTAAAGAGATAGATAACATCTCCATAACACAGTCCTTTGCAGTTTCTAGGAAGCTCTAAAAGCCCTCCACATTCCAAAGCCATTAAACAACCAAGTCAACACTAACATTAGAAGGCAATTTACCAGATGGAAAATTTACCATAAGAGTCTGCATGAGCCTAATCATAATACACAGGTATTGAAAGTCTGGTAAATTATGCTTTCACCCCAGGTATCCTAAAATCTCCAAATTAGACTCCCAATCTGCTATTCCTTTCAAATAAGTCCTGGATTCTCAACCTTTTAATTACAATAAAAATGCTAACGCAGGCAGAAAATGAAAGAAACAGCCATCAATCAGCATCTTCATTCCTAAAGAAATAAAAGGCAGGATCACAGCTTATAGCATCTCAAGGACACTACAAAACAGCGCCACAAGCAAGCACATTACTTGGTATGCCTTGTAACAGATAATAGCCTCCAGAACCTCCAGACTTACTCCAGTACTTTAATGCCTGTAGAGCTACCCTGTATCACCAGCAAAACTTTAGACATCTATCAGCACCTCTAGCAGAAGACTTCTACACCCACTTTGATCAGCAAGCAGGACGTAACCGACTACACCAGGGATTTGCTGTGGGATGGCAAGGATGAGGGTGGTGCTCATGAACTAGCGAGTTTCTTAGTGTGAAACCCCTGGTTTCTTCACTGTTTGTTCCTTCAACCTGATGTATCAGTTACTAGTGAAAACAAATATGTCTGATCAATCCCCTTCCCTACACAGAAATATCAGCCTGGAGCATCAACCTGTTATCAACAACTAAAACTACTTATTTTTTTCTAAGGTAGGGGGAGAGGCAGAGATTGAGAGAGACACCTATATGAGAGGAAATGAATTTCAGGAATACCTTCCTACAGGTAAAAAGAATTGGCTGAGTGAGCCTAACAGGTTACAATGAACCAAAACAAGCTCAAGCTTTGTTCGACATCACATCAAATACATAAAAAATGTAAAGACAATAAAATCGTGAGCACATAGCAATGTAAAAGTCTGCTTAAAGTCCCTTTGACAGTGTACTTGAGTTTCAAGTATCTCAGTTCCTCTTGCTACAAGGCATGTGAGTTCACTCGGAGACCTCAGCCTTAAATGATCTTAAATTTGCACATATTCGACAGTTAGCTGAAAACTAAGTCACAGGGAGGATAAAGACAAGGTGATATAAATACTAACTGTTTTTCAGAAAGCTCAAAGAGACAGTAAAGCAGACACTCAACTCCATGAGAAACAGTCCATCAAAATACCCTTGCGTATCACAACATTGACACACTGTCTTCCACTCTTAGGACACAGGTTACACCGTACACCTGAGTTGCGAAGAAAGTCTGCTTAAAAGAGATATTTATGGACACCACAAGAAAAACAAGCCGTTAAAGTAAAAGATCTGTTTTGAAGAGTTTTAAAGCTCCGGCTGCAGGGCTGAATTAAGTTTGAGATCTTTCAGAAGAGACAGAGTTGCTTCTGGGCAGCCTCAGACCCTGCACGGCCCTGCTAAACGGCCTGAAAGCATTCTCCTCTTTGGCAGTTTTACAACACGGGATTTAACTCCAAGATCTTATCACTGATATATGGTATTTTTAAACAATTACAAAGAAACGTTTGGAGAGGGGAAACGGGAACCAAAACTACTGTTCTAGCCATTATCACCGCAAGTTTCAGGCAAAGACAAAGATCTCCCCAGCCTCCCCGGCAATCCTTGTGATGAAGGGGATCTCAAAATTCATTTTACCCGTGTCAATAAAAGTCACTCAAGTCCTTCAAGTTTTAGCAGCGTCCCAGCCCAGTCGCTGCCCTGACCCGCACAGTGTTGGAGACACCAAGCTGGAGACTCCTGCTCCAAGATCCTTCGCCTCCAGGACCTGATGCGGCTGCCTAAATCAGTGTCCCCATGCTGGACCACCGGCAGCACCCTGACTTTTGCCCTGGCTCCGGTGGGGGAGCGCACAGTCCCGTCAGGATGCCGGTGGTCTGTCACCACCGTCACTCGCCGGCGGTGGTGGCGAACCACCACGGCACAACCCGTCCCCTCCCAGCGCCGCTCGCCGGTGCCGGCGGTGGCGCTGGTGGTGGGCCACCACTCAGGACCCTGCGGCGCGGGTGCCCCAGTGCCACCCAGAGCGGTGCTGCGAAGGGACAGACCGCCGCCGCGGCCCCCAGAACCTCCGGACGCCCGCTTCCAGTACCTGTCCTCGGAGACGCTGATGACTCCGTCCTCCTTGGGCACTATCGCTGCCATGTTCACCACCTCCTGCGAACCCTCCACCTTGTTGAGCAGAAGAGGCTTGCGAGTCAGCGCCTTGGGCTGGGGCTCCGCCGCCATGGGGCCGGCGGGCACCGCCGCTGCCGCCGGAGGAGGCTACGGCCGGGGGAGGATGGGACGGAGGCGGCCCGCACTGCCGAGGCGGAGGAGGGACTTGCCGGAGCCGGGCTGTCCCTGGGAATCGGGAACCAACGCGGCGGCGGCGGCGGCACCGCCCCCGAGCAGGGCCGGGCCGGGCCGGGCGGGGCACGGGGGGGCGGAAATGGCGGCGGTTGCCGCCATATCGCAGGGTTGGGCTGCGGTGCTGCGCCTTGGCGAGGGGAATCCTGCGGCCAGGCGGGGGTTCAATCACACATGTCCTGCCATGGCCACCCTCCGAGGCTGCGGGCTGTCCTTTGGGGGCAGCCCGGCGAGCGAGTCCCGCTCCCGAGCAATGCCCGGGTATCACCTGTCGGCACGGTGCGGCTGCCGAGCGGTCCGTCCCGCGGCCGCACTGCGGCGACCGCTTGGCGAAGAAAAAGGGGCGTAAAGATTAAACAGGGGGGCGTCTGCTTCTCTCTGTTTACATTTTTTCTGTCTGAGTTTTTCTTGGAACTGAAGGTAAATACGAGAGTTCTGCTGCTATGTTAGCCAGGGGCGCAGGCAGGCAGGGCTGCAACGCGACGGCGTTCAGAAATTCACCTTCAGACAGCTTATTCCTAAGGGAAACGACACAGACTTCCAGCAGCTCGTTTTCGTCAAGAGGCTACTCTTCACTCTCTTCCTGACAGGTTCACTGAGGTCCAAGAAAGTGAGATAATTTGCCCAGAGCTCTGTGCTTAAGCCAGTGAAAAGGCAACTTCCTCCAGAGGCATATGCCAAACTTTCATAATCTGTCTTGAAAGATTATGGAAAATCATGCTCTATGTCTGAACTGTTGTCCTACATTGCAGAAGTTGTCAGCAGATTGGAAAGTGTTATTTCAGCTGTAACTCTAAATTTACCCACACTAAGCCAATGAGCAGCAGTTCTCCATGAAAAATATCAGGTATGAAAATATCCACGATCGGGAGTTTAATTTATCTGCAGGAGTAACATACAACAGCATCAACTACAGAACAAATCCTGATTGCCCACTTGCACTAATGCTGCCTATGTAGTAGATGTAGGCAACAGAGGAAAGATATTGTAAGTCCTTGGGACAGAAACTAAAATTTCAAGGTATTTAGTAATCTCTGTTATGCTAAACAAGCAGCATCTGCAGGACCACAGCAAGACATTTAAACTTTCTCAACTAAACTAAATGTTCATAAATATAGAGGGAAAGGTCTGGTCACCAACAGCCAATGGCTTATGTAACATCTTAAATGAATCGACAGTCTCAAACTATTTCCTTGAGGATGTGTGATTGGATTAGATAACATCTCTTTCTCATAATTCTTCGATGGGAACTACTACTAAAGAGGCAAAGACGCCACCTTCTTACTGATATGGATGATGCTGCAGTCCTTGGCCAGACCTACAGATAAAAATGCTTGTCGCACTACTTGGTGAGGAGTGAGATATTCTTTGAAGATGATGACATATTTGATAGTCTTCAGAATGGACATGTATCTAAACTTGTCTTCTAAAACTGAAGTATGGCAAGGTCTGCTGAATTTGCAATTGTTTGCATTCAAGATTAGGCACTGTGCATCACTAATACATAATCAGAGGCTGAGCATGTGATGGAGACAACAGGCTACAGGCTCTTGGGAGACCCAGAATACTTTTTTCCAAACACACAAGGAAGACCGTAGTTGAGAAAACAAATGTCTTGATAGGAAAAGCTGTGGGTCACAGGTCTGGAACTAGGTCCTACATATTATCCTTCAAATCAGCTGGATCTTCTTCAGTTGCCTATTGAAGCATCACATTTCCTTATTAACCTTATCTTTCCTATTTTCTTAATCAGTTTCAGGTCCAGCTACTCCTTCAAGGTTTAAGACACTGTTTGGAGGAAAACACTGATGAGTGAGCATGCATTTTAGACCAAAGTCAAATAACAGTATGCTGAAATCAAAGATATGCTTCTTGTAAGTGTTTGATCTTTGGAAATAAGTTACCCTTTGGGGAGAGGGAAAGGAAAAAAAAAAAAAAAGACAACAAAATGCAAGTGAGGATCCAGTGGCCATTCACAATAAAATTCTTATGTGCATTTTTTAAAGCTTATCTGTAACAGTGATTTCCTCTGCAAAACCAGGAAACTACTTGAATAATAGAAAGGTGTCCAGAGATCTAGTACATCATTTTACCAGGTGTGCAAACTTGAGGTCACTGCTCTATTCTGCCTGATGAGATGGGGAAATATTGTTGGGAAATTATTGCACATAGAAGCAATTTTGTTATGACTGAGGGAAGAGAAAGTAATGGCTGGAAACCTGGTGAGAGGAGGAAGAGAAGCAAAGAAGAAATAGAAAGATTTCTAAGTGAGAACCTGAAGCTTCCTCCTCCATTTTACCTGACAGGCTAAAATGGTATTGTTGAGACGGTGGAAAAGGTATTGAAATTACCAGTAAGACCTGAGTGTTCTCCCAGATCTACCACTGTCACACACAATACTATTAAAAACTTTTGAAAAACAGTTTTCCTATAATGACAAAAAACAATGGACAAAAATAGTTTAGTTAGAAGTTTTACAAACTAAATTTGTTTTAAAAGGAGCTAATCACGTCTTGCATGACAGTTCAGACAAAGTTAGAATTGCTGTAGACATCAAGTTTAATGAGTACTTACAGAAGCAAAATTAGGGTAGTTTAGAAAAGTGTTTCCCTGTATAATGGCAAAAAAAAAATCAGGACAATGAATCTTATAAATACTTCCTAGAAGATCTTTTTTCATTTTCTGTCATAGCTTTCAGGTCAGATTGCATAGATTAAAAATATTGCTAGGACTGAAAGCAAGACAACTTAGTAACTGAATTTGAAGCCAAGAAAAGCAATCTTATTCAGTTCATTTTCTGGATTAAAAAAAAAAAATCGTAGGATTAAGAATTATTAGATGCTCCTCTCATATTTACTTTTTGCAGGAAATTGCAAAACTTACATGAAAGAAAATTTATATGACAACATCATTTAAAGGATCTTTTTCTTGTTAACATAAATTCTGAATCAGTAAGAAGTGTGGCTACTAGGTATGCTTGGATTATCTGAACTCTCTTGGAAAAGTATATCCATCAATAACACAGAGTGAAAAACAAGCTGAAAAATGCAAAATGAATTAATATTACCTCATCTTCATTTCTTAGTGTCATTTCTCTTACTCTACATTTTGGCATGATAGCATGGTAAATGAAATGTCTGTTAGTTTTGGCCTTTATATCCTTGATGCAGGCTGACTTTCACTCTTTTGATTTGGATAGAGCAGAATTAGGCTGCCTGCCTAAGAGCAGTAATAGTGGCCTATGTATTCATGTGCAGGGTGAGGACAGAAGACCTCAGGAAGGAAGCTGTGCTGGTTTGGACTGATGCATTCACACACAGTGGAGCCTCTTTCCATGCCCTTGTACTGCACCAGAACCTTGAAGGACTTTCTCCAATTTCTCATCTGCAGTCTTGTTTGGAGCTTAGGAGCTGGAGCAAACCGAATTCCTCATCTTTGGCAATTTGCTTTAAAAACTGCTCTCTGGCTCCATCTTCTGTTTGGTTGGTTGGTTTTGGGATTGTTTTTTTATATCTTTATTTATTTTGATATATCAGGGTGAGATTCTTCTAAGTTTTACAAACTAAATTTGTTTCAAAAAACCACATCTGTGTAATTACATCTCCTGTGGCAGTTCAGACAAGTAGGAGAGAATCTCGACCAGCAAACGTAAGGGTTGGACCAGAGAGGAGGGATCTGAAGGGTTCCTAGCTGTGCTCTCAGCCTGGTGCTTTGATACTCCTGTCTGCAAAGTTTTTACTCTTATTACAAGAGGATGTGAAATCCCTTGACCAAAAGATTGAGCAATATGTTCTGTTCTGGTGTGATTGTACTTTTCTGCAAAATTATGATCATTTACACGATCTGGAAACATGAGTGACATCCCTCATACCCTTCAGCTAAAACTGGCAAGCACTGGGACCACTGAGTACATGTAGGACAATTTAATAAACAGGTTGGCCTCTTTGTGGATGCTATGAAAATTAGCCCTTTTACAAAGCGTTCAACAATAATGAGAGTAATATTTAAAGTCCCCAAACTGGGCCTTTAATAAAGAAAAACTGGTTTATGGTGATTCATTTTTAGGCCCAAACTATTTAACACATGCCCTTTGGAGCCATTAAGTAATCTGATTCTAGTTGCTCTCACTTTGCAAGAAGGGAACTAGTGTGGGAGCGAAACTGCACTTTGATTGATTCAGTGCTTAAATTTAAAACTGCTCTGTTGACAGCAAGCCAGATTTCAGCTTCTGAGGCCTCTTCCTCAATCACCCATGAAAAACCAAAAAACGTATATACACAAAAGACAGCCACATAAAAAAGGTAAAACCACCTGGCAACAAGTAGAGCTGCCTCTAAATAGCCATTGAATACACTAGTGTTTTACTCATGCATTTCTTCTCTGCCTGTTTGTAAACTAAATGTTTTCCTGCTTTACAATATATGGGATTTACAGATTTTCTATACCTGCACTTCTATGGAACTGCAAAAATGCATGTTTAAAATTCTCTCCTCCTTATTTGTCATTGGTGACAGCCTTCATAAGATAGTTACTGAAAAATATTTTTAATTTCAGATGCTACATCATTCTTGGAAGCATGTGGGAAACAAATATAAATGAGCTCTTTATATAGAAAGGCAACTTCATGAAGTACCAAAATCATCTGTGGAAAATTCACTTTTCTATCTTGCTTAAAAATATGAAACTTGTTACAAAAATGCACACTCAAATTTAATCCTTGCTCCTTATTTTGCTCCAGGTATTTATCAGTCACACGATGAATAGTATACTGCCTATCGTATGTCTATTAATAAGCCCTGCATGCTAATTGTGGCAGGTTTTTTCTATATTTCCTTAGTTTTAATTTATGCAGGCATCCAGAAAATGAGGATCTATCATAAACAGAGCTTGGATCTACTCTGGGTCAAAGTTATGGAGAAAAAGATTAGCATTAAAAAATATGCATGGCAGTATTGCTGTGTAGCACCTTATCAAGAAGATATACACTCATTTTTAGCTGCCGTTCAAGTGCTGTTGGCTTTGTAACTGACTGTGAACATGTGAGAACAAAAAAAGGGATGCTGTGTCAGTGTGTGGGCTGCAAATGAGAACTTCTGGCTCATACATTTTGCCCCATAAGCAGTTCTGGCATTGTATGCAGTCTTATTGCTGTTTCCTTTGTCCTCATTGATCCTGCTATAGTATTACTCACATTTTGGGCTTCCAACTTGCTGTAAAAAAAACTCTGTAATTTAATTCACTGTCTTTTTGGTGGAACTTTCTGACCACTAATTCTTCTAAGCTCATTATTCTTGTATTTTTCTAGGACTCGGGACTTCAGAACTTGTTTTTTTCTTCCCTAAATCTGACATTGAAGAATCATGAAGCATCATCAATAAACACATTTTTGTATCTGGAAAATGCATTAAAATCACCTATGTAACCTGCTTGAAAGGTAAATAAATTTGTCTTACATAATTCATGAACTATATGAAAGCTTTAAAGTATTTCCTTTTCTTTCAACTAAAGTGTGCAATTAAGAATATATCCAGGGATTATCAAGGAACTTTTTCTTACAATGACTTTTATACTCTTGTCTTTTAGCTTTTTTTTATTTTTATTTTTTAATTTTCTCACCTTTACTACACATGGGCCTACAGTGGATGTTGTTAGGTTGGCAAAATGCTTTCAACCATCTGAAACCTCATGAAATTCAACAAGGCCAAGTGCAAGGTTCTGCACCTGGATCAGTGCAATTCTCCATATCAATGCAAGTCAGGGGATGAATGGATTAAGAGTAGCCCTGTAGAGACGGTCTTGGGGATACTGGTAGATGAAAAATTTGATATGACCCAGCAATGTGCACTTACAGCCCAGAAAGCCAATTATACCCTGGCCTGCATCAAATCATATCCTGGGCTGCAGCATGGCCAGCAGGCCAAGGGAGGTGATTCTGCCCCTCTAGTCTGGTGAAACCCCACCTGGAGTACTGTGGGGTTCAACAGCTCTGGGGTCCCTAACATAAGAAGGACATGGACCTGTTAAAGCAGATTCAGAGGAGAACCACAAAAATGGTCAGAGGGCTGGAAAACCTATCCTGTGATGAAAGGCTGAGAGAATTGGGGTTGTTCAGGCTGGAGAAGAGAAGGCACCATGGAAACCTTATTGTGGTCTTTCAGTATATAAAGGCAGCCTATAAGAAAGACATGGAGAGACTTTTTACCAAGGCCTGTAGTGACAGGACAAGTGGCAAGGGTTTTAAACTGAAGGAAGGTAGGTTTAGATTTGGCATAAAAAGAAACTTTTTTTACAAGGGGGGTGGTGAGGCACTAACGCAGGTGGCCCAGAGAAGTTGTGAATGCCCCATCCCTGAAAGTGTTCATAGCCACGTTGATGGGGCCCTGAGCAATATGGTCCAGTGGAAGGTTCCCTGCCCATGACAGGTGGGTTGGAACTACATGACCTCTAAGATCTCTTCCAACCTGAAACCATCCTGTGATTCTATCATCTGACTCCAGAAGGAGAAAAATCAAAGAAGAAAACTAATGTTAAAATATAAACCATTGTTCATTGTTTGTTAATACTGAAAGCACTTTCAAAGAAAGAATGCAGGAATATTTAAAAAATAGAAAAAGTCTGATGCAATTTATGCCCAAAAAGATCCTAGCAGTGCTACTGCTAAAAATGCTCTACATCATTTTAATACACATTTTTCAACAGAAAGTTTTTGGAGTTTTTTTATAGATTAGCTCTTACTGCAATTACATGGAAAGCTCCATATTGTATAAATGAAGCATCTGACTCTAAAAAAATAGGCGGACCCTCACTAAAGCTCCCATTTTTGATGACTCAAACCTGTGACAAGAGATTGCTTTAAAAGCTTGTTGTTCCTGAAGCAGAGTAGCTGAACTCATCTTTTCTGTGGAAAATCATTTCTGCAAAGAAGTCCCAAGAAGCAGCTTGAGAGCAAAATTGCAGAAGTTTCAGTGTATGCAGGGACTTATGACTCAGTATCACAGGGCTATTTGAGGAGTTGAAAGAGAATCCCAGATTGTCTAATCAAACTTTTGCATGTCTTATTCTGTGCAAATGTTATATGTTGCCTTCACTTTCCAGGTAAATCACTGCTTCTGGCCATCGCTGCAGGAAGAGGTTCCTCAGCCTGTGAGCACATATATACATCCCAATAATGCCATGTTTAGATGGGCACTATCACGAATGGTGTAGTGGAGCATTTGGTTCTCTGATTACCTCATGGCCACTCCTGATAAGCATCATTTTTATTCTAGATAGATTACAGCCAGAACGTCTGACTGCTTTGAACATCTTGCACAGTAGTAGGCCCATATGTCTATCGTCACAATCTACACAGTGCCCTTTGATTCTGAAGAGAGAACCATGTCTGAGTCAGGTTTAGCTGCTTTAAGGAGACATCCTTTGTGACAAGAGTGGGTGTGAAAGCACTGGCCCACTGTAGGACATCCACCAAATGAGAAAATTCATGAAAGTGTGAGAAATACTCTTTATTGTAAAATATAAAATGTACATGGGTTTGGAGAGCAAAACCAATTATTCGGTCATGTCTTCATCTGTAGCTCAGTGACCTTCTTGTATAAAAATATCATCTGACAAGATAGTAGAAATACCTCTATGAAGACTGAGGAACTGTCGAATGTATATCTTGTACCTCTGAAAGTGGATGAGGAAACTCCAAATGTGAAAACAAAGAAAGCTCCTGAGTCAGTCCATCTGGGACTGACTGGCGAGAGGAAAAAAAAAAGAAGTTACATTCTCAGTTGTTTTCATTATGCCCCCTAAGTTCAGGCTAACTAGCCCCAGAATAGCCTCTGTATTGTATGCTTAATATGAGCATAGGATAATTTTCACACAGAAGCTCTAAATCAGGAATCAGTGTCATAAAAAAAAGTACTCAAAAGACTCCATAACAGGCCAAGTGATGCTCTTGAAGTCAAAAGAACTTGTCTGGTGTGTTAGATCAGTTCCCAGTAATAGGAGGGGACTAGGGCAATAGCTAATTTTCAGTGAAACATGACAAGAAACACTAAGAATTGGCCATGTGTCCCAGAGTGTTCCAGTGCAAAAACACTAGAGAAAGGACAGGCAGTAGCTGAAAACATGAAAGACCCTCAAATTGTAATGAATGAGTGTTGGAAATCGGAAGAGTCACAAGGGTAGGTATGCATGTATGCACATACTTAAACACATGAAAACAAACAACCCTCAAAAAACCAAACTGAAAAAGAAACCTTTCACCGAAGCTACAGAGACCAAGGCCAAAACTGTAGCAAGAAATTCTGGTACCTACTCCAGCTCTATTAGCTCATAAAACAGACCAGAGATCATTCTTTGTGTTCTGAGACCCACGTGTTCCAGCTTGTATCACGGAACTACATTTTCTTCTTCATTCAAAAGTGATGATGTAAAATCACTTTTGGGGAAATGACCCCTACTTCATGCTGTCTTCCAAGCAATGTCGATGTACAATCTGAGAAACTGCTAAGAGTTGCATGCCAGAACTGCCAAGTAATCTGCTTATACTTCAATTTTAAGAGCTCTGCATAGCAGTGCAAGAGCACTGGTCTCTGCACCTTACCAGTGTAGATCCAGCTGATAAGTCTTTCTCCAGAGTTTTGGTACCTTGCAATCCAGCAGTTTGGCCCCAATGACCCTGCGAGCAGATACCAAAAAGACATGTAGCAAACTTTTTGGCATTTCAGGAGCTACATGGTGAGTGCCCCAGGCAGCTGCCAGGACCCTGTCTCCTAGAGGAGCAGGTGGCCCAATTTCTCTCCTTCACAGTGGTATACAGTGAAGTACAAGCCATCCTCTCAAGCACTTCACTGTGCAGATTTATGTTCAAGGGGTTTCAGCACCTGGCTTGCAGAATATCTCCATAGGGATGTCTAACTGGACCTATATCAATCAGCATTCAATTCCTTGACTCCCTCCTTTGGGAGATGAGTGCCAGGTGTTAGGGACTCTCTTGCCTACTCTTTGATACAATCCTGCCTGACAAGTTTCCTATCACAGGTGCTGATAACTGAAAAGAGAGAGAAAAAAAAACAGAAGAGAAATTAGGACAACTTTCCTATGTAGGGATGGGCTGGAGCCTGATCTGAATAGATAGAAGAAAAGAGGGAATGGCTGTGCAGCTGCAGCATGATTTCATACTGTGAACACATGACTCCAGTGCCTTCAATCCTCTTGTAAGACTATATTTGCCATATGTGTAAAAGTGACAGTCAAAGAGGCTTTGTTACCATGGACTTTTTTAGGCATTTACCCTTTCCCAACTTGAGTGCTGGCAGTGTCAGTTCTGACTTGTATTAATGGAAATACTTTTTCTTTGAAACTATATTTTGATTAATTTCATGGGGTTTTATTCATGTCATTTTTGGCTAAGGAAAAATATGGAGCTATGTCATGTGTGCATTGCATGCACACATTCATGAACATAAAGATTCAAAAGAAAATGAGGGAAAAATACCACTTCTGACTAAGCATAACAATTCTGAAAGGAAAATTTATACATGTTTTATGCTTTTGTTTTTTAATAAGAGTTGACATGCTGCCCTGGTGCTGACTTGTAGTAGAATTGATTTAAAATTCTTGGACCACCAGTAGCAAGAAATCACAGGGCTGTACTTACAGAGGTCATTAACTGTCCGGACATCTGTTGGGTAACAAATTCTGCCAAACATAGATCATGGAATGGTTCTTGAATTATGCAGAGGATAATTTCACAATCCAGAAACCAGAGAATTCAAGCAGAGAAAGAGCTGTGTAAGACCTTCTTATTGCCAGTTGGGAAGGAATTCACTACAGTGCCAGAATTAGAGGAAAGTTTGGTGCTAGTGGCAGTGGCCTGCTGGATTGCTAGCAGTACAATAAGGAACAGATTTAGACAATGGTCACAATTACAGTTACATACTCCACAAAGTAATTGACATTATAGAAAAATTGGCTGTATTAATTAGAGGGATACTGTGACAAAAGTAAACTTCAAATGTCTCAGTGAAAACTACTGGTAAAACATGTTAGCACACAAGTAATAGATTTCAGTATAATGAAAGGGAATTAAGAAACAATGAGCAGATGCGGAAACGGGAAAATTCATGCTATGCTGGAAACAAGCTGGAACATTCTAAACAATGTCATAAAATAAAGCATAACACACTCTCATTTTCCTTGAAAAGGGAATACTGTGCCATTTCCCATAAGTTAACTGTAGTAGCCAGTTGGTAGAGGATCACAATTGAGTCCAATTATGCTGCACTGGACTATAATTGGGTTAAAGGGCTGTCATTTACTTCTGAAATGAGAGCTCAAATGATGTCTGTCAACCTTTGGAGTCAGGAGTTAGTCTGGCATCAGGAGTTACTTATTAGCTGCTGCAGAAGTCCAGCACACAGCACAACCAATAATTGAAAACACGAAGAGTGAAAACACTTGTCAGAGCAAATGAGTTGTTCTGGCTCTTTTCCCTTGGACAGCTGAGGAGAGCCATACTGGATATCTAAGTAGAAATGTCAAGAAAAACATATTGTAACTTTTTCTGAAAGGGAAGATAAAGAGGACCTGGAATGGAAGACATGAAGAAAAAATAAGATTTCATCAAATAAAGTAAAATAAATTTTAAAAACCCTGGAATACCTTGAAAGGAATGGATATAATAGTTAAAAGTCGGGGGGGGGGTCTCCTTTAGATTGTTAAGTTTTATCTTCCTTTGAGACCCCAGTTATAGAAATCACTCTTAGCTGTATTCAGAACTCACCTAAACCAGTCAACAGGAATGCATATAGTGCCAAGGTCCTAGGAAAAAAGAATAACAGAGAATAGAAAAACCTTAAAGGAGGGTAAGAACAGGATAAACTCAGAGCAAACGTTACATTTATCATGAAACCAGTGTACACACACACTCTGCCAAACCTGGAAAAGCATACACTTAGTGTCAACCTGAATTATGGGACAGGATTTCTTGGAGTTTTTGCTTTGGACCCATGTTAGGAAAATAACCATAAATGGTATGTTGCCTTAAAAATGGCTTACCAACAGGAAAATATTAGAACTGATCCTGAAACGTTCAAGGCTTTCCGATTGCAACATCATGAAATTGAAAGTCATCTCCAACAACAAAAGAACTCATCACGGACCAAAATAACACTGGTTGGTGAAGACTGTTGTTATGGAAAAAGGTTACACTTGTAATTCAGCGTTTGTTATAAGATGGTCTCAAGTCAATTCTAAAATTTTCCTAATGAGAAATGCTTTTGTAATCTCAACTCAGTAAGAACTATCCTTTTGTGACTTTCAAAGCTGTGTTTTAAGTGCCCTTCCTTCCCATTTGAAATATTTCTAAAACAAGACACTATTTCTCTGCAAATTGGTGCAAGACAGATTTTCCCATTGTGGCACCCATTCAAGTTTTCTATGACAGCTAGGCCTTACATCAAGGTTTCAGTGTGTGCATAAAAGTAGAAAAAAAAAATCCTTTATTTTAACTGCATCTTTTGAATAATATATTCAGGAAACAGTCCCAAGTACCTTGCCATAGGTGCTTGAAGTCATGGAATACAGATGAACAGATTTCTTCCCTGGATGAAAGAGGCTTTATCAGGTTTATTTTATTCTAGAAGACTTATGTCTGTGCTTTATAGATGGCTTTTGTAGAGGTTTCTGATTAGCTACTAGTTGAGATTTGATAAGTTTTTATTAACTGCTAAGTGGAAAAAGACGGACCAACTGGTCTGTATTCCACTCTACATCAGTCATGCCAGCTGCTTTGCAGGGAGCAACTGAATGCATCTTTCTTTTAGAGCGCAGTTTGACTTTGGGCAAAAGATGGCAAGGCATAATAATGGCATTTAATGACATTAATGACATAATGATAATAAACTTCCACAGTGTGGCAATATTTTAAAGAAAGAACTCCCAGCCCTCAAATACCACACACAGGTGTGATATCTCAGTGGGAAGCAACTTAGGGATGAATGAATAATTCTGTCCTCTTGTTTACTAAGGCTATACACATTACATTTGCCATTTTAAAAAAACAAAATAAACCAAGCACCAAAACCAAAACAAACCACCTCATTGCTTTGCCTCCTTGGGAAGTGCTTGTAGGCTACCTTTTAGCTGCAAGTGCTTTATAATCCAAGCTGACTGTAGCTGAAATTGGTGTCCCTTAGCTGCTTGATTAGTTAGATGAATTCTGCACGCTTGTGTCTGGGATCCATGGTAATGGAGTTACGTTGCTAAGCTATGAAATGCGCGGGAGGGTCCAGCACCTCGGGAAGGATATGATTTCCAGGGCTAATGAAACTTGGTAGTGAAGGCAAGAAGGAATGCTTGGAGGAATGAACAACAGCAATCGCTGGAACAGTGACAGGGAGGGGATTGCCCAGGTCAGCAGGTACAGGTGGGGCAGTAATGCCTCGGGAAAGCTTCCCAGTGAGGGATGTAACAACCATCAGAAAGATCATTTAAAAGCAGTGTTGCGGGGGAAGAGTCTAAAAATTCCTGTCACCCAGCATGGCAACATTGTTACAGGTGTTTGTGTGGAGGATGCATTAACCCCTTACCACATAGGCAGGAGCTTTTAAACAGGGCTACAAGAAGAGCTAAACAAAACCGGGGCAGATTGCTACACATGATCTCCCTCAAACTTTTAGGTAGACATAACGATTATGTCTGGCCATCCTAGCAAGAGAGGATTTATTTTTTCCCCCCTGGCATAACAAGCAAAGGTCTCTTCAGAACTGTTGTTTTAGCAAATGCAGAAGACTCCTCCTGTGTTCAAGGCCAGGGGGTGGCTGTTGGGAAGCTGTGAAGACTGTACTCAGATTACCCTGGGCACTCTGGTGTTACCAGTAATGAAATGGACTGCTGCTGCCTGCTGCTACCAGCATCTCAAGGATGGAAAATAAGAGGAAAGAAGGAAGGGGAGGAAAAAAGGAAGAGCAGATAAAATATCTTAGCTTTTGTATGCTAGAGAGTGTTTTCTGTTCCCTTTGGGTCTTGACACACCAGCTGAGATCCTCAAGAGACAGGATAAACTTAAAGGCCCAGAGCTGAGATAGATTTTTATTCTTGACCAGAATCTTAACCCAAGTGAAAGGAGCAATGTAACACATCAGGAAGGATAAATAAGAACTGTAAATCTATTTGAATTCTCATATGTACTACTTTATTGCAACTGTAATTTTGAAAAGTTTAAGTAGCTTTTGCCATGTTAGATTTAATATTTCCCCATGGTACCAAATAGGAGAGGTCCTGCCCTGCTAAACCCTGTTAAATGCATATGAAGAGAGTTCAGAGTTCAGAAGACCTTTCAATCTAAGGCCAGTAATAGTAAAGGCAAAGCATGTATCAAACATAGTTTATTTAATGACAAAAGCCTCCTTGTCTTCTATTCAGGTGCTTTGCAACCTCTCCATTAACTGACTGAATTCTGCTGTCACAGGACAGGTGGTCCTCAAAGAGATCTAATTTTCCTCTGAAATAACTTTATTGTGCACTTCTATAACTTTCTTTGGAAGTAGCAGTGTATTTCATAAACACTTATGAACTTAGACTCCTTGTTCAGTTTGCACAGTGAGAAAACAAATTATATCAATGCACCTTGCATTTTCACATTAACTATTCTTCCCCTGGATGGTACAATGCTGTTCACTGCAGTTCCAACTCCCAAGCCAGGAAACAGCAAGGGATTTGGATGACTGGAGGGGTGGTGGGGAATACAAAAATCCCGAGGAAGCTTCAAAGGCTATCCTCTGGGTTTCCCAATGGACGGACAAGAGAAAAGAGACAGTCTTTGAAGATGGGCCAAGAGAAACTAGAATGCCACTTCTTTTAGAGGTCATCATTCTGCAGAGAGATGTAATTTCACTGTGTTCTGGTGCTAGGGAAGCCAAAGTACAAGCTTCTAAAAGGTGCTGGACAGTTTCAAGGGAAGGTAGCTGCCTCTGCAAATTTTGGAAAAATAGGCATTCTCAGTTCAAGTCCTAGAAAATACATAAAAAACTGAATCCAGTTGTCTTAAGATCACTTTTCTGAAAAAAAATTTGGTGTTACATCTTATCTGATCCCAGCCTTCTCAGTAATTACTCAGTCTAGGATGTGTTTTATATGTTTCTCTAGGCTACCTGAATTATAAGATTAAATCTCTCTTTGGTAACAATTTCAGGAAGAGGGAAAAAAAACCTGGGTCAAAACCCACTGAATTGAAACTAGTAAAAAATGCAACAACCCCCCCCCAATAATATGTATTGCCATGTATGCAAGACAAGTGACACATAACATTTTATTTATAGAAAAAAGCAAGTAAGTTGAATGCACAGGACTTAGCTAAAGGAAGACTAAAAAGGACACAAGTATTAAAAGATAACAAATTGAAACTCAGAATGCTGTATTAAGATATATATTTTAATGATATGCAGTAATATAAAATTATGAAAAGGAAAATATAAGACTTAAACAGGGGAAAAAAGTTAAATAATGACAATCTAAAAGGCTACAGAACTATATTCTGAAGGAAGCTCTGTGCCATTAAAACCTGGACTAAGATCTGGAAATACTCTGTAATGAGAAGGAGAAAGCTAATTAAAAAAAAAAAAAGAAAGTTATACTGTAAATTTTAGTTCTCAGATCTGCTTGAAGGTCCTTAGCACAACATCTTCCATTTAAGACTGCAGTTTAGGACAAAATAAGGCGAACGCTATGTGATAATACAACAAAAGTCTCACAAACATTGACTTGGAGAAGAAGCTGTTCAAAGAAAACCAAAAAATGCCCTTCACTGTTTTTCATATGATGGTTTTTTTCAGGTATATTTTCACACTTATATTTGATTTTTGGTTTATTGACTTAGTATTCAAATGTAAAGTCAAATTTGCATTTTCAGTGCTATCTCATTTACCCCCAAATGAACAACACCCATTCTAAAGATCAGAAGATTGAGTAATCTTAGACATACATAGCTATTCATGGTTTCTCGTGGACGTACAAGAAATACAAACCTGTATGAAAGTAGCTGAAATCTTTTGCATTATCAGGACA
Source organism: Myiozetetes cayanensis (assembly GCF_022539395.1). Taxonomy (NCBI): domain Eukaryota; kingdom Metazoa; phylum Chordata; class Aves; order Passeriformes; family Tyrannidae; genus Myiozetetes; species Myiozetetes cayanensis. The sequence continues at coordinate 61,884,253 of NW_026087742.1, read as the reverse complement.
GCAACAGTATTCCTCCAGCCAGAAACTTGCTGAAATAATTCATCTAGATTCAGGAGAAAAGACAGAACTGGCTCATTTAGACTATACATGTGATGTAACTTTGTATATTAAAATGTAAAAACAACCAACCAACCAAAAAAAACCCCAAAAAAACCCAAAGAAAGATGCATTTGTTTTCACTGACAGCCTTGCTCTCCCTGCTCAGCTTCTGCCAGTGTCAGTTCTGCCAGTAATGAGCATAAGAACTAATATCACTGGGTTTTGTTCCTTCTCAGCAAATTATAAATGCAACTCTGACAGCAGTACAAGCCATTATAACTCTGGCATCAAGAGGCTGAGGCACACTTGAGGCTTGGGTTGATTACCTGTCTTTGAAAGAATCTTCCTCAATATTAATCAAATTGCCCTGCAGAAAAGTACTAATGCCTACCACAGAAAAAACACACCCAGCCTTGATTCTGCCCTGTAAGGGATCTAATATAAGATGCATAGGAGTGGGAAGGCCTGAATGTTCCAAATGGCCAAAAAGATAACAGCAATAAGCAAGCATAAACAGAAAAGTACAGTAAAGTGGTTTGCCTTGTATAAATCCCATTGGAACTGTGTATAAGTTTTGTCTGTGGGATTCCTCCATCAGTGGTAATCACCAGGGCTGAGGGACTAGGGATAGAGTGGGGCCAGCTGCTTTGGTCTCACCTTCCTCTTGTGTTGGTAGAGAAAGTTACAGCGTGCTTACAGCTTGCAATGCTCAAAGATGATTCAGAATTCATGCTGGTTTATGACCAATTCTACCATCATGAATTAACACAGCTTTTCCCCTCCTCTCTCTTTATTTACTGGCAACAAAACTTAAAAATTCAAAACAACCCTTCAGGATTTATGGGAAGCCTTCATGGCCCAGACTACCTTTCACCATGACATTTTCTTGGTATGGCAAGGACTCTCAAATGCTTCTTTTCCAGTACTTTGGGGAAGGAACCATTACAGAAGTTTCCCATTTTTCAGATGCTCTACAAGAAGATGCATGATGTTTGACATGTAAAAGGATGATCAATGAAACATCAGCAACATACAAATAGGAGAGAAGGTGGCACATCTGAACACTGCATCTATCTTAGAAATTAAAAGGAAGCCAATCAAAGGCCAATATCATACACTCAGGCAACATTACTCCCAAATGAAGTTACTGCTCCCAAGGACTAACTTGTTAAAGCAGCACTGCAGCCTTTACGTAACAACTTGAATCCCACCACCTTAGGGATATAATTATTACTCTACCAGCAGCCAATCTTGCTGACCTTAGAAGCTGCAGAAGATACCTCCCCACCTTCTGTGGGGAGCTGAGGGAAAAAGAGATATCTCAAAATACCTCTGTAGAGAGAAAACTACTATGAACCAAGCTCTCCGACAGTTCTAATGTTTTACTGTTTAATGGGGATTGGTGGGCAGCTGGATTCCAGCGCAGCCCAGCAATGGGGCCTCTGTGGCACCTGCTGGTTTGCACCCTCTAACAGCAGGAATTCAGATTAAACAGTAGAACCTGTACCAGAGCAGCCTTGCTGCAGGTCATGGGACCCAGCACCAGTGCTAGAGCTCTAACACTGAACTGCTGGAAAGATACAAGCAGCTCAAGAGCCAGTGGGTGCACGTAAGCTTGGCTGCCACCAGCAGAATCCACATTGAGAAATACCCATAGTAAAAGACATTACTTCCAAAAAAATCCAGTTGCTGTATTTTGGTCTGCACTGACTCCGAAGATTCCTTCCCAGCTCTCACAGGATCCTTGAGACTGGAGATTCCTTAATGGCCTTAAATGGTGAACTGGCTGAAAGGAAGTACCCTTGATTTCACTCCAAAGCCTGAGAAGGGCTGGCACAGGTCACAGGTGCAGCACCAACAGGAAAGCCAAAATAAGCTGCTTGAAGGCATGCATACCAATTTGTAATGGAAATGTGATTCTATTCCTCTCTCTTCTAGAAAAGCTAATCTTTCATTAATCTAAAAAAAAAAAAAAAAGGAAAAAAAAAGAAAAAAAAAGCCTAAACCAGCTCTTGCCTAACAAGACACAAATCTTGCCTGGAAGACCAAGATGAATCAAACCAGAATGCTGCCAGTTTTATCTTGGGAGAAGGAAGGAGCACAGTGGCTGCATACCTTCTAGAGCAGTGGCTGTGGGAGCACATCAGTTGGATCAGGGAAAAAAAACCCAAAATACCAGTTGGATAGGAAACAAAGCAATCTCCTGAACAGATTATACTAAGAAATGGCTCTGGAGTTACTGCTCCAAGGCTATGAGAGCAGAAACAGCAGACTCAGTTGCTGGAAAAAACAAAAAAACAACAAATCACCAAAGAACTGAGAACACAGATCTTCGTCATTAATTGGTAGGAAATACTAAACAGTTATATTATTTATAGGAAGTAAATTTGGAGCGCCTTAGCGTGGATGAAAGAATCCTTAATCTCTGCTCGTATGTAGGAGAAAAGGTCACAACCAAAGTTAGCCAATTTTTTTTTCCCCTCTAAGGATGGAGTGACAGGCCAGATAATGTCTCTGGGAATTCATCACCAAAATGGTACCGGACCGTTTTCTACATCCCAAACCCAGTGGGTACGACAGGCGGCCCATTTGGTGCCTGCCAGGAGCCGAAGTTCCCTTGAGGAGCGAGCCCCCCGCTCTCCCGGCACTGGGGCCGGCCCCAGGCCTCAGAGGCTGCGCTGGCAGCTGGCCTCAGCACAGGGCAGCCCGGACGGACCGGCTGTGGGCGCAGGCTGGGACCTTCCCGTAGCCTCAAGGAGAGAGGCGGCGCCGGAGACGAGGCGGGGGGCAGCGCCCGCCCCCTTCCCTCCCTCTCTCCGTCCTTCCTTCCCACCCCCGTGACTCACCCGCCCGCTCCCGGTGGGGACAAACTGCCAGCGCTGGAGTCACCGCCCCGGCCCGGCACTCCCGCGGGGCCGCGACACCGCCCTCCCGAGCGGCCGGGCCGGGCGCTGCCCCGCCGGACGCGCCACCCTGCACCCCTCGGGACAGCCCGGCCAGGGGGCCGGCGGCGGCGGCAGAGCCCGCCGTCCCTCCCGCCCGCGCTGCCCTTCCATATTTCCGCTGCCTGGAGAGTGCCCCTAGAGAACGCCCATGGAGACTGTCCATGGAAAACGCCCATGCAGAGCGTCCCTCCAAGGGCTGGCGGCCCCGGCCCTGCCCCGTGTCCCCCGCCCGGCCGCCCCCCCATCCCCTGCAGCTGCGCTTGCGCCCTCCCGCCGCCCGCTCCCCCGGCCGCCGCGGCCGCCCCGCCCCGCCAATTTGAATATGCTAAAGAGGCGGGTACCGGCGGCCCTATGGCGAGGCCGGAAAGCGATCACGTGGGGCAGGGACGTGTCCTCGAGGGGCGGGGCCCGACCTGCCCAGGCTGTCTTAAAAGCGGGCAGCGAGTGAGGAAGCCCCTCAGTCAGAGCGAGAAAGTGGCGGGGTTGCGGCTGCTCCGCCCGAAACTTCTGAGTAACATCAACAGGGGGAGGGGAGGGCGGGCGGCGGTAGAGGAGGAGGAAGGTGGCGGTGGGGGGAAGGTTAGCCAGCAGCGCAGCCCTATCCGCCTCTCCCTCACAAACCAGCCTGTGTTGGGCTGAGCAGGCCCCTCACACAAAGGAGGGCAGGGCAGGCAGGGCTGCCCCCCCTTCCCCCCCGCCTCGGCAGAGGGGCAGCGGGGAGGCGCCCTTCCCCGTGCACAGCACTCACAGCCACTTACTCCTCTCCCGTTCCCCGTCTTCTCTCTCTTCCCCCTTTCCCCCCCACCCCGCCCAACGGTTCTCCCTTCAGCCCCCGCCCGCTGTCCATGTAGCCGCCCGGCCGCCGGCCCCTCCGCACTATGCCCATCTTACTCTTCCTGATAGACACGTCCGCCTCCATGAACCAGCGCACCCATCTGGGCACCACCTATCTGGACATAGCCAAAGGCGCTGTAGAGACTTTCATGAAGGTACCGGGCTCTGCCTTGCGAGAGGAGGCGAGAGAGAGAGAGAGAGAGTGCCTGCTCGGGGAGGGGAGGGGGCGGCAGGGAGCGGGGGGGTGCCTGGGCCGGGGGCGCGGGGCGAGGGCAGGAGAGAGCGAGTGAGTGCGTGTGTGTGTGTGCGGGCAGGGAGGGAGGGGAGGGCGAGCTGAGCCAGGGGGGGCTCCGGCGGCGGCGCCGCCTCTCGGCTCACCCTCTGCTTTGTCCCCCGTACCGTAGCTCCGAGCCCGGGACCCGGCCAGCAGGGGAGACAGGTACATGCTGGTCACTTTTGAGGAGCCTCCCTACGCTATCAAGGTAACCCCCGCTCACCCCCCTCCTCCCCGGCCTCCTTCCGGCCCCGCCGCCCCCCGCCCGCCTCGGCGCGGCTGCCGGCGGTGCGGGCAGCGCGGCACACACGGGCTCCGTCGGCGGCGCTGACATCAACATGGCCGACGCTCTCCCCTGTGCGGTGTGTGCGAGCAGCAATGAACTGTGGGGGATATTTATTCAAGTTGGGAGAAGTGACAGCAACTCCGAGGAGAGTTCGGCTGCGGAGGGGCGAGCCGGGCGAACGACCGACTTCGGCCCGGAGAGCCCGGACTCGGAAGGGGACGGCACTTCCCTCGCCCCGCCGGGGCCGGGGCGGGACGCAGCACGCGGGGGAAGGGGGTGGTGGGTCCACATGACAAGAGGACGGTGAACCTGTTGGAAGTCGCTTCACAGTGTAGTTGGCTTCCATCTGGAAAGGGCTCTGGGGGAGTGGTGCAAATAGTTATAAGGTTTGGGCACCGGTGACTTCAGAGAAACTTGTCCTGTCGAGCAAAATGCCTGTTTGATAGATGGGGATCTCTAAGGTTTAAGAGGAGTACATCTCTTCAGGCTTTTTTGACAGCATTAAATATAAAGTAACTTCTGTTTCGTTAGCATTTGTGGTGAGCTGCATGCAAGTGTGGAAGGCTCTTTGTAGCCTAACAGGAAAGCAAAATGTGTATCTGCAGAATAAGTCTTCTCACGTTTCCCTTTGCAGGCTGGCTGGAAGGAAAACCATGCAACGTTTATGAATGAACTGAAGAACCTTCAAGCTGAAGGACTTACGACTCTTGGCCAGTCCCTAAGGACAGCTTTTGATTTATTAAACTTAAATAGATTAGTAACTGGCATAGACAACTATGGGCAGGTAGGTTGACTGTTAATAGGTGAAAAAAATCTTAAAACACAGACTTCCCAGAGGTAGCTAGTTGTCCAAAGTGGCACCTCATGAAATACTCAGTATGGGGATGTCTTCAAAAATAAGCAGATCTCAGATACCTTGAAGAAATAGACAGTGATCATAGTTTGGTACCCAACTAACCTTTTTTTAACTTCAGTTACTCTTCAGTTTTTAAACTGTGACATAGCCTCCAAGCTGACCTTCTCAGTTTAACTGTAACTTTTTTGTATCAACTCTATGTTCAATACCTCAGCTAGTGAGCCTGATGTGGTTATAAGAACTTTGCTTTCTCTATACAGTGCTGTATAATCAATTAAGTACAGTTTGGGAGAAGATGAGCCATTTTTGTAATAACACTACATGTCCAAAAGTACAGGAAGGAGCACAGCTTTTTCAAAACCATTTATCTCCAGTGAGTTTACCACAACATTTCTCTTTATACCTGTATCTCTATAAACCTGCTTGTTGTACCAGAGCTTTAAGAAGTTGTGCTTTTTAAATATCTCTAATGCAACTATCCCTTTAAAGCAGGGCTTCTGTTTGGAGTGGGCCAACATTCTTTTGCTCATTAGCATGAGCTGCTATAAGACAGAAACTGTAGGTTAAATGTGTGCCTTAGGAAGTGTACGGAGTTCTTTCTGGATCAAAGCCTGAATTTGTTTCACTTGAAGGATGTTTTTAGTACTGGACAAAGTTTAACATGTATTTTTCACATGGGATGTAATAACTTGAATCTCCCCTTCTTGTTTGCTATTTGGATGTGATGCTTCCTTCACTATCTGAGGTTTAATTACTGCTCTTGGTATTTAATATGGAAATGCAGTTGTGAACATAAGTCCTTTACTTCCCCTCCCCTTTCCAGTCTATGCAGAGTCTGTGTGATAACATGCCGTGTTTGTTTGGGAAGGAAATTTGTCATGCTGCATTGTAATGCTTTGCCACTAGATGATCAAGTGAGCTTAAACATTTTTAAAATGCCAATTTAGTGATGAAACTAAAAAAAAAAAAAGTGCTAGTTCCACACATGGTTATATTTTATATTACCATCTGCTGTCCTCATACATGTGTGTATAATCTTCCCCATATTTTGATGTTTTTGTTTACTTACATGAGCTACATGGATCTTTTTGAACGCTTAACCACTGTAGGCACATACACAGAATACTTACTCTTTCCCATTACTACTGGTAATTATTCTAATTCACATCAAATAATTTGCTCTAAGTGAACCAGCTGTGCTCAACTACTCAATCAAGTGGGCAGTTGAGTTGTCATGACTGTTTTAACTCACAGGTAGTGTTCATTACTGTAATATTGCCTTTTTTCTGTGAAGCAAAGAGTTTTTCTTTGATCTGTTTTGGTTATAAGGCTCTCTGGGCTTGAACCCACCCATGCTTATGCATGTTTTCTGCTCCATTCCACATGTGGAGCTGACTGTTGAAGAGGTGTTCACATGTGCAGTCAGGTGACTAAATAGAAATCCTAACTCTTTTTAGTGTCTGCAAAAATAGATGAATATATTACAAGTGCCGGGTCATCTGCTGCTGAAGTCACAGGTTCCCATTTTGGCTGTTCTAATCAAAGTAGCATTTTTTTTTAGATAAATCAGATAGAATTCCAGAGCACTTAATTGGGCCTCCAGCGTTTGCAGGGTGAGATCCAGGGTAGTTAACTGTCCTCAACTTCACATTGGTCTTTCAACACTATGTCTTTTTATCCTGTCTTCCTGTTGTTCAGTTTACGTTGTCTGCTACCTAAAATTGGCTCCAGATAAATCGGTATTTAACCATACATAGTCTGAGAAACTTCAAAATTCAGGAAAATAAAAGTGATCGGAATGCTCACTTGCATTTGAAATAGTTTTCAGTCAGAACATCAAGTGCTGATTCTCTCTTTTTTAAAGCACCTGCAAATATTCAGACCAAAAATAGTGGTTAACTAAAATATAGCAGGCAGGTGTTTGAAGAATGATTACCTTAGAGTGGGAGGAGAAGATATTTTACAAAAAAGCAACATTTAGACTATCTTAGGTGTGATATTACATGACATAACAAATACAAACTTTTATTAAGAACCTTTTTTTTTTTTTGTGGGAAGTCTTTTTGGCTTAAGACCTTTTGACTATCTTGCTTGTATTTTAGTGTACTGACAAACTGCTAAGATATTTGCCGAGATCCACTTGTTTCACATGTTTGAATTGTAAAACACTTTTCTTATACATGCAAATGACAAGACATGGTAGAAGGTTGATGGGATTCTCTGGTTATGTCATCCAACGCTGTGATATCTTGTCCCTCTACTGAGAATGAACTTTTTGTTTGAATGGCAGTGTGACTCACTATACTTGATTTCTTTCAAAGTTGACCAGAGTTCTCCATCAGCTGACATCCTGAAAAAGAGTGATGGCTGAATGGTCATTCTGAAATTGAAGAAAGTCTCCTGCTTCGTATTTTCTTGCAACTTTATTGTTTGGCTTTTTATTATGATTGTTTATCATACTAATTAAGTAAATAAGTACTGACTCAGTTACTCAAAGATTGAGTTATCTCACATTTAGATCTTAAAGGAACACTGTCAATACATTAAGATTGTTAAGCAACTGCAAGATTTTTTTCAAAAGCTACTATTAATGCTGTGTTAAGACTTTACAAACACTTTGTCCTAGGCAGGATTGGTAGATCCAGATTTTTGTGAAGGCTTTTGTCAAGACAGAAAGGTTTTGGAAAGTACACATATTTTACGGTGACTGTTTCTTTAATTTTTGTAGCACTTTGAGATTGATAAATCCAGTATTATACTGCTTGAATCCAATAATAGCTTTTCCTCCCATAGTATGCTTTGGGATGATTATGATAGCAGAAGAATGAATGTTCAAATAGGGTGTCAGCTTTTAGCCTTCGCTAAAAATAGCAGTCCTTCTCACCTTCTGCATTTATGGCGAGCTTAGGAAAAAATACAGGATTGGGATGTCTTCAGGAAGAAAGCAGTTTAAACACATGAAGTTCAGGGAGCGTTTACTGTCATACAAAGTGTTGTACTTCATTAACCCAGTTTGCACTTAGCTAATTGACTTCTCTTATTTTTCTCCAGTAAAGCTTCTCCATTATTTCAGGTAGTCTGAAATACTTAGCCTTTTACTAGCAGATTTTTTTTTTTTGTCCTCTTGGAATACACTCCTAAGTCTTACAGCCGTGGTTTGTTCAGCAGTACATATATAATCACAATTTAACTAAATAGTTTTGAGTGAAGTAAATGTGCAGTTTGTAATCTTTGATAGAAGGGTTAAATGCTAATAATTGTCTTTCTGTGGAAACAGAAAACATGGAAAGTATAGCTACTGTTATGTTAAAAAGGTAAACAGATGGTTAAAATGAACCATCAATGTACTTCAATTATTTGAAGTTGGCAGTGAGATTTTGAAGATTAAGCACTGAATCTATAGGAGGCAATATATAGTTTTCAATAGAGTTTTGATACTCACATGCAAAGGACCAACACAGCACTGACAAAACTAGAGTGATGGATGTTTGAAATTGCTAAAGCTCTGATTTTCTGATACCCCATGTGATACCCTTGCTCATTATTTGGGGAATGAAGGTCTCCTGTCTTTTTCAGCAGTATTGCATAGAATAAACTTTGAGAGGCTAAAAGACATGTATCTGAGTGGATTTCAAAGTGGTTGAGTTGATATATCAAGGTATTTTTACAGATTTTTTGGGGGGTAAAATTTTGTTTTAATACTACAGATAGAGTGCTTTTCAGTAAGAAGTTTGATGTAAAACACCTCATGCTAACTTAGTTGTTTTGCAACAGAATAGTCAACCATAACACTTCTGTAATGCAAGTGGACTTAGGATTTTTCATTCACAGTGCTGCCTGAAGTTAGACTAATGCATGAAACTGTTTGGATGACTTACCAGGCTGTGTGCAGTCTTGGTGAAAGCCTTTTTTTTTTTTTTTTTCCTATGGTGCATTTCACATATGAACAGAAGTATAACTAAGAAATATTGAGACAAACTAAAATCCAAATGGAATTCAACTGATAAAGAGTATTTTGAGAACTTAAAAATATGCTGAGGGCCGGAAGGAGATATTTCTGACCTGGAAGTTGAAAGGTATCCTGTATCATTGGCATTGTTTTAAACACCTTAAGTTTTTCCCAGGTGTTTTATTCATGCCACATATGACCATCAAACAATACAATCCTAGGTTAACTGCTACTTCATAGTTCTCTCTGAATACATGGTTAGACCCATTCATAGCTACAGTAGCAGAATTGCTGATGTGCTCACACAGTAGAACTTAACATTGGTCTGTATAGATCAGCGTGCTTTGCCATAATGACTTAATTTCTACAGTATTCCAAATACAGGTAAATAACATACCTAGGAGATCAAGTTTAATCATCCTTGTAGGCACAAGACAGCTTTAAGTCACACATTGTAGGCTGACTCCTTGCTTATGTGCTTATCCAAGCAAAGTTTAGGTTAGCATTTCTTGCTTTGTATCATGTTGGCAAAGTTGCACAGGCAGTTCACTTCCTATGTTGGTAAAGGCAGAAGTTTGCACTTCTAGAGTAGTTCTGTTCTGTTTTTTTTTTTTTTTTTTTGCTTCCATTCCCCAATAAAACCAAATGGGAATAGTAAACAACAAAGCAAGCTTAAGCATGGCAGAAATATATGTAAGAAATGGTTTCTCATTGTCTTCTGTGGAATAAAAATGGTTTTAACATAAACCTATATGCCTGCTAATGTCAAAGAGCTATGTGTGAAGTGCAGGTGAAAACCATTCTCACTTGTTACATGATGAAATTAAGCATATTGGTTTGAATATATATACCTTTTAGGCTGTAACATTTAAACATACCATCTTGTCCACCCTTGACATCTTTATAATTTTTAGTTAGTTTTGTTTTATAAACACCTTTAATGAGATCTACAACAGGCACTCCTGAAGTGTTTTTTCACATTGTGAGGTGGAACTGCTTTGCTGTTCACCCTTGCCAGCACAACAAAACTCAGTGAAAGTCTCAATAATAAGTGTTCTGAAAAATCACATTTTTAATTCTAATCCAGTGTATTTTTTAAATAATTAATACAAACTTATGCAAAGTACTTTATTTTTTCAAGTGAAAACAATCTCATCAGTCTGTTCCCGTAGCAGAAAGAAGTAAGGTACTTCATGTTCTGAATGTGCTCTGACCACTTTGAATCTTTAGGTGCTTAGTATTTAAATGTGATTTGGAAGGGGCAGTGCCACATGTTCATTGTGGCTTTGATTTTTAGGGTGTCAGATGAGCTGGCACTGCCAGAGCTTAAGCAGATGAGATAGATGTCTGTCTGTGGCTGATATTCTTGGATTCACTAAAAAGTCATCAGAGGAAGTCTGAGGACAGTTAAGAGCACCAAAATTTTATCTCTTGGCTTGACTTTCTGAAACATTTATTTGCTTCAGGTCATTATAGCCTCCTTGGATATGCTAACCTTTGTTATTTGGGTGCTCCCATAGCTGAAGTGTTCTTGTCTTTTTGAAATGTATTTGCATTACATCACAACCAGTTGTCAGAGGGGCAGTACAAATACCCATGGATAATGAGCCAGGAGTGATTATCTTGTGAAATACAAGGTGGTTTTTTTTGCTAGTATTTTTCACTGTTTATTTTCTTTAAGATTGTTTTCACTTATTAAATAGTTACTTTCAGTCATGGTTTTCTGTTGTAGACAGTCCATATCTCTGAAGCTTGAAGGAAAGAAATGTTACTTTTGAATGTATCTGACTTTTAATTCAAGGGAGACTCAGTTGAAACTGTTGTGTGGCTTGAGAGCTTGCTTGCTGTTGCTTTCTTCTTCAGGTACATTCTGTACCATGAACAACATAGTCTTTTGGTTCATACAATATTCTCATATCTGCATCTCCCACTTGAAGACTTAATGGTTAGACTTCATGTTGTGATTTTTAACATCGTATGGTCTGGCCCTTTTTTCAAGTTGTTTTCACCTGTTTATGTAACAGCTTGGAATTTCATGTAATTTCTGAGCATTTTATCTTAACTAATACAGAACTCTTCATTAAATGTCCAGTTTTCATTGTGTGATTACGGTGCTAATTTTAATTTTCCAAAGTGTAGACCAGTTTCATTTAAGGAAAAATGAATGCTGCATCAGGAGGTAATGATTTTATGTGTATGTAGGATCTTTCATATGTATTAAAAGATACCTGATTTTTTTTTTTTTTTTAAGATGAACTAACCTGTGAACTGTAAGATTTCTGATGATTCTGTAGTATTTCTGTGAGGTCTAGAAAGGATATCACATTTGTGAAGTATTTTCTATGTATCAGTATATTTTTACTCTTGTAATTGTGAATATTAACAGCAAGCAGGATTTCAGGTTTCCGAATTGCCAGTATATTTTACAAAAAAGATGGAAGGGATTTATTTAATCACTCCAATACCATCAAGTTGACCCCAGTGGACTATATTTTTCAAAAATGTATAGGCAATTTCAAGTCATACATTACTGAGAAATCAGGTGTCTTATCTAAGCACTTTTTGTTTTCATTCTAGGGATAACATCTCTGCCTAAGTTGAGTTGCCCTAGCTTGCATGAATCTATGGTCCACTGTAGATTTAAGCCTGAATTTTCCAGTGGGGAAATTAAGTTAGTGCTCATGGTTAAATTAAAATAGGCAGGTAAGAAGTTGCTGGCTGCAAGATATGATACTAACCTTTTCAGGAACCTTGAATGACTGTTATTGGACACTGAACAGATAAGATTTCTGGTTGTATGAGAAAACAGAGAACTTGTCAAAATCTGATCCTACTCTAGTTATTCTAACATGGATGGTCACTGTGGATCTTGCAGTACTACAGTGGTAGGTAACTAAAATAGCAGATAAATGTTTATTATGTCTAATGTAGTTCTGTGCTTTGAACTTCAGAGGTAGATTGAACAAATCCAGAGTAATTATCATTGGAATCAATTTAGGGCAGTGACATTGTATTGTAATGCTCTGTATACAGAAGGAGTGAAAAGTGGCCATCTCTTTCTTCAACAGTTCTACCCTTCCCTGCCCCACCCCCCGCCACTTCCCCGCCTCTGCTTTGAATTCCAGAATGCCAACTTGATTGTATGCATCTATATATAAGACATCTTCAACTTAGGTACCTCCTCTGGTCTGGAACTTACAGTGTTTATAGTTGTGTTTATAGTTGTGCCAAACTTGCCTCAAGTTGTGAGTGTGACTCGATGTAGTAAAATAAGTCAGTGATGGATCAAGGAATGATTAATAAGATGGACTATGAACTCCAGTGGTTCAGAATTTGTTTTAAACCATCTAAGTTGTTCCTGCTCTATTGGTGATAAACTCAAGGAGGGAATTGTGGGCGAGTCGGGAAAGCTACTCAGAAGAGTTGCCCTGTGTTCACAGGTCAATAAGCTACTTTCAGTCAGCTTGTCAGTTGTCTGGATTGTTAATCCTCTAAAAAGGTGTGGAGATTTTTGTGCACAACTGTCCTTTCCCATTGGTGGTATGTATTTTGGTTGGATGTGTTTTGTTTTGTTTTTTGTTCTGTTTGGTTTTTGTGTGTTTTCTCTACTCAGCGTGTTGGCAACTGTAGGAGACTGATTACCTTTCTCCAGTATATGGAGAACAGGGACCTGGCTTAGCACTGTGAATTGCACTGACTGAGCCAGGACCAGCTATGTAAAGTCATTGCTGTGAAACTGAAAGGCAGCTGTAATTAGGGACTTGATCCAGGACTTGACAAGGTCAGTTATATTTGGAATAAAATGTTCAGAAATATTTTTAGGAAGTATGAGCAAAATCATCATGAACCCAGAGTCTTTGGACTTTCAAGTTATGTTTGGTATGGCTGATTATTTTATCTTTTTTAAAAAAAGTTTATAAAAGCTCAAATATAACCTATTTTTAGCAACTTGCATCTACTATATTCGCTCAAATAACTTCAAAAACTGCAAGGATTTGTTGGTGATTGAAATAGTGATTCAATTACTAATCTGTAACTAACTGATAAGGTGCATCTTTTTCTTTAACTGAGAATTTCCATTATATTAAAAATAAGGTCCAAGTTGTGATCACAGTTGCTTTTGCTGCTTACATAGCTCAATTAATTTAATTTCAGAGAACTAAAGTTCTTTCCTTTGTGGGATTAACATATATCTGTCATGTAAGTACTTAAATGTTTTGAATGTTAGTGGCTTTTTCTTCATTCTAATGCTGGTTTTCACTGTTCATTTACTTGCTGCAATTCATTATATATGAAATGTTTATGACTTTTTTTTGAGACTGTCACGTAATTGTGAAAGATAGGACTGAATTGTTTTTGAAACTTAGCAAGGACCTTTTCTAAATTGGAGCACTTAGAAGTTAATCAAGCAGTTATTACTTATATAATATGATATTTAAAACTCAATTAAATCTGTTCTTAAATGAAAGAAACAGGACAAACCTATATACTAAACTGTAATTTTTGAAAACTCTCACTTAGTAATGTTGGGACTTCTATCCCAACATTTATGCACAAAAAGACATTGGGGTATCTTGAGGTTTTAAGCTTGATGCCTAAGTAAATTCTACCATGTATTCATCATTCCTTTATTGTTCAACATGAACAGTCTTAAACTGTTTCCTTGACATACACCTTCTGTCTTCACATGTGCACTCTTCGATATGGAGATTTTGTATTCCAGATGATCAGTTCTTGCATTGAATCTCCTTTTCAGGCTGCTTTGAGTTGCTTTTTTTTTTTTTTTTAGTTTTGGTTTTGTTCTTGGCACAGACTTTTTGACAGAATTCCAAAATGACTGAAGTTGCACAATTAAATAGTCTTTAAGCAGTACATTCAGTGCCAGACTTGGAAACCCAGAATGTATAAAGTTATGAGCATCTATAAAAATGATACCAAGCACAGAATTTTCTTGTTACATGTTTCAAGATGGATATGCAATGAAGTCATTTCCTATACAACACACACTTGCAAGCTCAAGCAAAGCTAATAGCTGATATGGTTAAATATATTTCTGTGGCATTTTTACTTTTGAAAATGGGTTTGTCTTTTTTTTGTGCAGTTCAGATGTTTTGTCTCTAGTATTTCTAATTGTAGAAGTGATATCTGACTGGTTCTTTGGTTTTTACTTTGTAGCTCTCAGACTGGGCATGGCTAGTGTAAGATGGTGTATGTTTGGAGGATCAGTAGTTCATTGAACCCATGAATAGTTATTTTTGTAAAGATTTTTGAAAATAATGCTTAGGACCAAAATACGAAGAAGCAAATTAGTTCTTTTCATCCCATTTATTTTCCTAAGTACCTTAAATTTTCTTTTCTTAAATTGAACTTAGGTAACCTGTGTTATGAAGATAATGATTGTTTCAAGAATTCTCCATTCTTATATTCTGTAACTGATGTACTGAAGAGTTTGATCTCTGGCTCAGCTTTAGAAGAAGTCTGCTGTTACAATTTTGTTCTGCTTTGAAAACCTTTTGCTGACTTTTTTTTTTTAAACCTGCAACTGATTTGTTCTAGTTGCCTGAAATACACAAAGTTTCATGCCACTAAATGTCCTAACTGTGTGTAAAAATTTCCATCTACTGCTAATCTGTAGTACCAGTAAGGGATGAAGTGAAAACCATGTAACTACCTCGTAATCCTTCACAGATATTCCACATAAGAAACTGGTGTGTATCTTGGGTGTTGTAGTAACTCTTAGGTATTTGTAATGTAGTTAACTGAAGAATTCTCTAGAATATGGCAAATTAGTTTGTCTTTGATAACCTTGCTGTAGTCTATAGAGAAGGACAGCTGTATGTAACTGAACTTAGGTTTTGTAATCCCTTCACCTCATGGAGGAAAGATCTCTCTTGGTGACCATCATTACTGTAAAATCATTGCTGTTGATACATTGACTTTCACAGTGTGAATTAGTGCAGGAGAAATCATTACTGCTTGAACAGCATTTTCCATTTCCTTAGGAGGCAAGGTGGTGGGTTACTGGAAGCATGAGTTCAGACCTTGATGAAATCTAGCAGACTTTCTTAAAACTCTGTTTTTAAGGTTTTCTCCAAAAGACAAAATGATTTGAGATAAAATTTTTTTTTTTTACCTTCAGAAGAAGAGAGAAGTGTGTATGTAATGCACTTGAATGTTTATGGCTGAGCCTTCCGAAAGATGGGCAACCAAATGGAGAAGTGGAATGATAGAGTATGTGCTGCTCCTGGGTCAGAAAACCATGAATCAACTGTTGGATTAAACATAGTTATATTAAGAAATTAGAATTCAGTGATTAAATACTTCTTATTTATAGCTATGAAATTACATTTAGGGGTTTTAGGTATACAGTTTTGAGATAATATGCAAATAGACCATGCCTCAGTTTTATCTTGCTACTCAGATCACCTCATACCAGGACAGATTTTGTAAACTTGTGCCCCCTCTGCTGGCTAGTGCTCCAATTACAAAGTAAAATACAAGTTAATGTAGATGAGGTTCTCTCTGATATGCTATTTTGGCCAAATGTTCCTTTTATGCCAGTAAAACTACAGAAAAATCCGTGTGAGTTCTGATTTGTGAGAATCAACAGTGGTGTTGAGTTGGTGTTTCATAGTACATAGTTACTGCTACGGGCACAGTCAAGACTTCAGCATTTTTTCTTTCCCTCATCCCTCAGTTGAAGAGATTTGGTGTTTTTATCCACTCTTGTGTGTGGGTTTATTGTTTCTTCTATAGAGCAATTAGATTCTTACGGTTCTTGGGACTACGGAGGGCTACACTTTGGACTTCTAAAAGCTGCTACTATCTGTCTTTCTGATGGTAATTTTCCCCTTGAGATATAGAGCTCTCTTATTTTGGTTGTAGTAAGGGGATCTTTTAGGTCATTTTTAACAGGTGATTAATTTACCCGTGTTCTTTCTGAAACCTGTCTGTGGGTGATGTAGTATTTCCAGCTGCCTATCATGAAGGGAAGGCAGAGCAGAAGTCCTTGCATCTTAGATACTGCAAGGAGAGCTAGAAGATTTCAGTATTATAATAGAAAATATTTGTCCATATTGTAGATGTTTGTGGACTAGCATTAATAGTAAGAATCCTCCTTCAACCATTTCAGAAAAACACTGGGCGCTTTTTCTTGGTGGTAGTGTAATTTCTGGAATAGGGCTTTCATTATGTTGTCTCATAAGATTGCTGTTTGTGACTGATCTGGTGTCTTTCCATTAATCAGGCATCAAGGGAGATTTCTGGTTTACATTAAAATCTCTTTTATGACTTGAAATCCTTGTAATAGATTTCAAAACACTTATCCTGTGTAAAACTCAAGCTGGTTGCTGTAGCTTTCTACAAAAGTGGTCTTGAAATATGTCTACTGTACAAATATCTGATCATCTACTACTAAGACAGAATTGCTGCCACTGCAAAACTGTATTATATATTGAAAAATCAACAGCATCAGGGGAATATATCAATCTTTATGGACAGCAAGACAGAGATGAGTTAGAAGCTTTCTTTGTGCATGAAGTTTATCTTGTCAGATCTTCATCCCTTACAGACAGAATTCGAGTATGTTCTTCAGCTCTTCAACTCCTTCATGTTGAAGTAACAGAAATCTCTCTGACACTGAAGATGTTCCTGTTCAAGGAGTCAGGTTCAATTCTAAAACAGCCATAATAAGTATCGTTTTTATCATGCAGTTTCAGTCACTTGGATAACACTTGGTAAATTTAGAGATGCTGTATTTTTCAGTCTGGCCACAGAATTATGGAGCTCTTGTGACATATCCTGTGAGAAGTCTGTTTTATCAAAGCAAATGCTGTGGTAGAATTGGACTCCTCTTCTTGCTCTACCCCCAGCATATTGTTCTTGTGTTCTGGTAGATAAAAGTTTCATAGTGTTTGTGCTAAGTATTAGTTAGGTTATATGCAGCATGGCTTCTATTGGGAAAGCTTCCGTTTAAAGACATTCTGCTCCTTATCAAGTAGGAGGAAAGAATTTACTAGTTTATCAAAGTTGAAAGCATATTAATTCCTGAAGTATTATAGTGCATTACATATATGTGCATGATTATGGTATGTGTCTGCATATATTTGAAAAAATCTTAAAGGCAAAGTAGTTTTTGTGCAATTTTCTTGCCATAATTGCTTCACTAAACATTTATTTCACTAGAATACTGCAGTGATACCAGTGTATTTGTGACTTGGGAAACAGTTGTGTGAAAGCATAAAATACAATTGGTTCTATAGGTCTTCACAGCTATATTGATGTTTTGCAGAAATAATAGAAAATAGTCAAAGCTGCTGAAAATGTGAGTAGGACAAGTAAAAAATTGCACGAGATGCTACAGCTACACGAGATGCTACTCTCTCTACAGAGATGTAATTGCATCTCTGTGTACTTGACTGATAGTGTTCTGCTTTGAGCAATGAAGGGGAAAGTAATAAAACGTTTACTTATGTCTTAGACACTCTATG
This sequence comes from Myiozetetes cayanensis, assembly GCF_022539395.1. Lineage (NCBI taxonomy): Eukaryota > Metazoa > Chordata > Aves > Passeriformes > Tyrannidae > Myiozetetes > Myiozetetes cayanensis. Next base: position 61,866,581 of record NW_026087742.1, on the reverse strand, counting down.
ATTTTGCTGAAATGCAACTGAAGTTTCTAAGATACAAAAAGTAAGTGAAAAACATGATTGATTTGGACTGTCGGGTTTAGCTTGAAATTCAAGCTCAGTGTTTTGTTATTTTTCTAAGCTGTTATCAGTTAAAGCTAATAATTTTGCTGTCATTCTGACTTTTAGATTTCATTGTAAGCTATTGTTTTTGAACAGTGGTTGCTCACAGATTCTCATGAGCATGTATGAGAATCTCAACCTTTTAAATTCTAGAAAAAAGATTATTGAACTAAAAAACTGATAGAGCACTTCTACATTTCCTGGTCGGGTATCTGACTGTACTGGCATTTAGGGCTGGTACTTGTGAAAATGAAAAGGCTCTGCTGAGATAATATAGTGGGAGATGGATGTGCAGTACAAATTCTGTTAAAATTTATGATTTACTGAAATGAAAGTGTACCTTTTAGATGTTTATTATGTTCTCAAAATGTGTTTTTCCAGTTCTTAGTAATATGTTCTGTTAAAAATATACACTGTATTTCAGTTCACATTTATTTTCAACTTCTAGCCTTTCTTGGGCATGAAGATTTTGTACTACTACATAATAATTTTTTTTTACAGTATTTGCTTGTTGGACGTGTCACTTTTAGTCTCTGATTTGTGTTTTGGTCTCGTGTGTTTTGGTCACGTTTCTACCCTGTCTATTTCTTGAGTTTTTCAGCACTTCTGACTCTGAAATGAATATTTAAATACGTGCATTGAGATAATAGTAGTCTTAAATCAGTCTTCTCTTACTGCAGGTATAATATGGTATACTTGCATATATAAGGTCACAGTAGCTCTTGAATTCCTTTACCTGTAGACTTGGAAGAAGGAAAAAAATCATGGATGTGTTAAGCAGTCATGCTGAAACTTGATGCGAAGCTTATTTGGCAATAGAAGTGAATTCTTAGTTGTGAGAGTCTTAACTAGGTACTAATGTGTTGATGATAATTTGATACACTCCTGGCTTGATCTCAGGCTCCCTCTGAGAGCATCACACGAGCTGAGATGGGATGGCTGTGCCTCTCACTGTGATGCCCTGTGAGCTCAGTGGTGCTCACAGCTCTTTATTTGTTTTGTATTATCTGAGCTACTTCAGCTGGAGACCGAAGAAATGGCAACCAATGCAACTGAGTTGCTTTGTGATTTGGAACAAGTAGCTCTGAAGCTGTCTTAATTGTTCAAATGAAAGTGCTGTGTAACAGATAAGTTAGTTTTAAGGCTTTGAATATCTTTCTTGTTCTTTTCTTAGCCAAGCAAGCAGGCTCTGATGTTGATGTTGAGTTTTAAATAACTTTCTTCCAAAAAGAGAGGTGTGGGTTTTTTTGGTGCATATCTGTCTTTGAAAATGTGAATTGTAGGGGAATGAAAAATCCTCCTTGTACCATTTTACACTACTTGGTGATTGAACAGAATCGTCAGCTGGGTGCTTCTTTTCTTAGTACTTTCACCACTTCTACAAACCTTCAGAAGGAAAAGCAATTTGTTGAAAAGAACTTGCTTTTGAAATGAACAAAACCTCATGGTGATTAGTTAGTTGTCAGAATAGGTTGTGAGCAGGCTTATTATTTACACCTTGTTATCCTGAGCTGCTTTTCAGTGCATTGCAGCATACCTGTGAGTTGCCAAAAGCTGGTAGTGTACGCTGTCACCCACTGTTTCACTGCATATCCAAAATAATTGGGCTGGACGGAATTGATTACCTATGTGTTAACCATCAATAGTGCTGCTATGTATTTTGAAGAATATGATATTTCTAAGATGTGTAAATTCCAAGTGGTATATATCTAGAGGAAGAGAAACGGAAAGCAATTTGATTACTGTAGAATTAGATAAATTAGATTGATGTAAAGTTCTCAACCAATCATTGGCAAAAGTGCTGCAGTTTAGTTCAAAAAATTGGAAAGTGTCTGGAATTTAATTTTGTGAAATTTACAAAAATATCTGAGTTTTGAGAGCTTATATAAATAAGAGGAGGGTTTTTTTTTAGGAATACTTGACCTAATACTGGCTTTGTATGCCTTCATAAAGCTGAGGTGAGGAGCAGGGTCAGAAGAGTCTATGGTGTTCCTTAAAAATTAATGACCTGGAAATTTTTAATCAAAAATAGTAGATCTCAGTAATGGGCACTTTCACTGAAAATCTTTCTTGATACATTCTGAATATGTGTTGGTTATAAGTATGTTGGTGATCCTCCTTTTTACAGGTACAATGCTTGTGAAATGATAAAAATCAGACTGAGGATGAAGACATTCCCCCTCAGACCTGTTTCCTGGGGGAACTCAAGTTTCTAAACTCTTGTTTCTTCTCTTATGATTTTATCATCATTCTAAGACAAAACTGGTTAAATTTAAGGCTAAAACTTTAGATGAGTACAACTAAAAAAAAGTACAGTTGAGAAATTAAGAAGTTTTTAAAGATAATGAGGATATCCAGATAATAGGCATTGTCAGAGACTAAATTTTTAATACTTTATTTCAAATAGCACCACAATATTGACACAGAGCTTTGGTTATGACATCCTAAATCTAAAAATCTTATTTTTATTAAATGTCAATTAATTTTACACATTTATTAGCAATAAAGTTAAAATATTTTTGTTCTTTTCCTCTATTTAGAAACCCTTCTTTAGTAGTATTTCAGTGCAATGTAATTAGCTTCCAGCTTATGTTTTGCAGTTGAGGAAAACTATTAGTTGGCAAAATAATGTACTGTAACTGTTTTTAAGAATTAAATAAGGCTAAATATTCTTATGAAATTATTTTAATTGAATTGAGTGTATTTTGAGAGTCCTTAAATTCTTTTGAGTAATTGTTTAAATTGGCTTATGAACTAGCTTAGCTTTCTTAGGAGAGATTGTCTTTTTTAAATTTTATTCTTTCATAATTTTTGTAATAATGGCATGCTATTTTAAAAGAAATCAAGATTTTTCACTGAGGTTTGAAAAAATATTGAGTGAATAACTTAATTTTTTTGTTACCATACACAAAAATCACTGTAAACATGGTCTTGCCACAGTAGACAATATTTCAGGTAATATTTCTGTTCTAAGCACACAATCAATAGGTGATGCTTTATATTTAATGGTTCTAAAAAAAAATGGATTTTCAAGGCCTTTTTCTTAAAACCTGTTAGCTTTCTCCTCATATTTTTAGAGCCAGTTGTAAGCGTTCATGAACTACTTTGTCTTTATAAGAAGCAGAACTAGGCTGTGGGTGTAGATTTTTTTTTTGTTGTTTTCTGAAGAAGGAAAATAAGGCTTTGATCTTGGTAAGAGAAGAAGAGTAGGACCTACTAAACAAAATATTATGATGACTTTTATTCAGTCCTTTTTTAACCCTAGGTAGAGTGGAATGTGCTACCTGGTCTTGGAGTTGCTAGGTGCATGGATTACTTTGAATTTCTCTTGTTCAGGAGGGACAGAAAGCTCCTAGAATATTGGCAGTAGGAAAAGGAAGTGCCAATAACTGACCAAGTCTTTTTGTTACAGCTGGAGTAGTTGAATGTCATGGGATCACAAAATGTCTTGTTCTTTATGCGTTTGTCTTAAATGATTCATGTGGAAAGTTCATCTGTTTCTTGAATATTTGTTTCTGAAGTAAATTTTGCATGTTTGATTGAACCACTGTAATCAAAATGTAACTGGTGCTATTTATGTCAGTGTTAATACATAGAGTATTAGTTCTTAACCCAGGGTCATGATCCCTGGATACTATGCTAATGCTTTACTTGAACACACAATAATTAAATCACACATCAACCCTGCAATAGGGGAAAACAAAAGTATGGGTTTCGAGGAGACAATTACTTCTCCTAACAGCTGCTAGTTTGTCAGGATACTACAGTATGCATTATTTGTGAAGTCCTGTTACCCAATTTTGCTGTGTTTTTGTATACATTTATTACATACAGATATGTTAAGTGCCTAGCTTTTCATGGCTTAACTGTAAAAAGGCTCAGAAGCTCATTGCACTGTACTGTGTAGTATGTGAGAATACCTTGGGCTTCATTGTTTTGTTGCTGGGTATCAGTGGCATTTAATGACTGCACTGAATGTTATGGATTTGTTACACCATTTTAAGTGAAACTGCTTTTTTTCCCTAGGGACGAAACCCTTTTTTTCTGGAGCCAGCAATAATTATTACAGTTACTGATGGAAGTAAATTAACCACTACCAGTGGGATACAGGAAGAGGTAAGGTCTGACTGCTGTTTACAGCAATGTGTACTAAACGTGGTGTTACAGTAGTGTTTACAGTAGGAGCACAAATGCTCATTAATAGCTTAAACTTGCGTGTGTTTTGCTTTTAAAGTATTTTTTTGCAACAGTACTACAAAAAGCTGATTAACTTCTTACTTACTTCATGTGACAGAAGTCTGTGACAGAACTGTTTGGTTGTATCTGTTTAGTAAACTGAGTTTTCTATTTCTATCCAGGGAGTTCATGGCTTTTCAGACATTGCTAGCAGAAGAAATTGATTTCTATAAAGTGTGTATGTCTTTAACTGGTCTAGATAGAAGTTCTTTGGGTATAGACCCGAGTTAAAGTGATTTCCCAAAGGATGTGGTCACTAGAGAGTATGTGAAATGCACCACTTTCACACTAGGTTCTTAAAAATAAATATATAATGTGTATAATTAAATCAGTAGTCCTTATAATCCAAGATAAGAGCTGAAGAAATGTATTTCAAATTAAATCTGTAGAGCAGTTTAAAATCAAGATCTTAATTTACTGGAGTACCTGCTCAGACATCTGGCAAACTCAGCTATACTGATGCACTGAACTATTTTAACTTACTGATTGTTTTGAATTCTTCCCTTAAAAAGATGGAAGTCACTAGGGATAGGGTTGGTCTAGCCAGCTGAGTGCCCATTCCATGCAGTAGTAAAAACCCCAATCAAATCAAACAATAACAAATCCCTTTTCAGGGAAAAAAATTAATACTGAAAGGTCTGTTTTAAAACTTAAGGACAGGATTCAGACTTTTGCCTGTGCTACACCACATTTGACTATACAGATTAGCTTCTCATATATTGCTGTTCATTAGTTATTCAAATTTCTCCTAATAATCTGTTATATTGCATTCTTACAGACTTACAGAAGTTGTCTGTATGAAAAGTGATATTTGAGTGTTTTTGTAATGTATCTGATTTAGAGGAAGAAAGTTGAATGACCTCATAATTTTGTGGACTACTAACAAATGAGCATAGCCAGTAACTGAAAGGGAATTCCTGGATCCATGATAACAAGTAGGTTATATGTATAAAAACTTTACTTCCATCATATTTTTTTACCCAATAAGCTATTTTCAGCTTAATCTGATGATTGAATGGGTGTGGTCCAAAATACCAAGAGAAGAGTGTGACACTTATACAGTCTTCTACAACATACAGTGCTGTTAGTAGCAAAGTACTATTTTGTGTAGTCTCTTAGCTGTGTTTCTTGGAGAGAAGCACCTTCTCTGCTCTCAGATAACTAACTTGTAAAATCTGACATGGACATTCTGGAATAAGGACACCAAGGTGCACAGAGGGTGAAGCAAATGACATCGTGGTAGAGGCTGAGAACTGGGTGTGTTCAGCCTTTGGTAGAGAAGCTTGTATTGTTTTACCACCGTTTGCAACACTTAAAGGGGCAGGGAGCCTGGTTTTCCTTGGAGGTGCTCAGGACTGCGGTGAGAGGCAGCAGCTGCAAATTGTACCAGAAGAAGTTCTGGTTGGATATCAAGAAACTTTAATATATGAGTGACTGAACACTGGCATAGATTGTCCAGTGGTTGTGGAGATAGTAAAAGCTGATTTGGACAAGGTCCTGAGCAGTCAAAAAGTCCTGGACTGTAGAGCCTTCATGTGTCCATTCTAATGCACACAGTGCATTCTGTTACATTCATTTCCTTTCATCTTGTTCATTATCTGAAATAATTTAGGTAAGAAAGCTGTATTTGTTGTCATAAACTCTTTTACAGCAAGAGTCAGGATTTCTTTTTTATAGCCAGCAAGTGGTTTTTTTTTTCTTTTCCTTTAAATGTGGGTACAGCTTTCTTACCTCAGTCTTCAAAAGAAGGTATTTTCTTAGTCTGGCAACCATTTGGTCATACAGTCACATCTTTAAACTGTTGTAACTTATGTTGAGAAAAAGGATTTTCTAGTGACTGCTCTAATCTAGTAAATTTAGGCTTGGCTCGTGAGCAGTGCTGACTGGTAAGTGTGTGCTACGTTGTAACATCAGGCCAAATTTGACACATGATTTGGTGATTGTGTAGTTATGTTCTAGAAATGTAGAGTCTGCTTTAATGATAGTGAACTACTAATTTTTTTGGTAAATAAGCTCGTAAGGCATTGTCTTCTGGTGGAATGGGAAGTGACCAGGGCTCTTACTTCCTGCAAGACAAAATACAAGTTTGAGTGCTTTTCCATAGCATACTGGGTATGTGCTTCATATGTGCTTCATTCCCAGCAATGGAAGTGATTTTTTTTTTTCCTCTTTTGCTGTAGGTGTACTGGTAGGAACACTTTTAACAGTATCAAAGAGCAGAGGAATAAAGCATCAAAGGGTGCTTCTGTTTTTCCGGGCTCATTTTTTGCTTGTGTCAGTATGTGTCCTATTGGTCAGAATTTTTCTTAGTGTAGCTTGTGTCCTTTACAGTTACCTCTCAAGTTGGGCTTGCAGAAATTAACAAGAATTAGTATAGTAACACCACCCTGGAGATAGAAAAGTTCATTGCTGCTCTTTGGTTCAATTACAAAGCTTTTCAGTCACTTTCAAATGTCTGTTTTGTTCTTTGGGTTTGACTTGGGGAAGGCTTTTCAGAGTTGGAAGTGATCATATCCCACTGGCTATGACAGGTGTTTTTACTTCTTACTGTCGACTAAGGCAGTATATTTTTAATTCTTTTAAGACATATATACAAGAGAACCAACAGAATGTTGGTTTTTTTGAAAGCCTGTGAAGCCAGTATGGAACCTGGAGGCAGGTTTTCTCAAACCTTTGTTATTGTATTGAACATTTGTTTTCTTACCCATGAAATCAGTTTATCACTATGGGAACACTGTCATTTGCCCTAGTGTGAAGCAGTCAAGCTTAAACCCTGTTTCCGAGCTCTTGCTGAATTCTTCAGATGTCCTTTTCCTTTGTAGATTTTATTATGGGTTTTGCAGATAAAGAGACTTACTTGTTCAGTGCGTTGTCTCTTGTATGCAGTTCCTCAGATTGAAGACCAAAATGATAGTCTGTGCAATTATCTCCACCTGTACAAGTTAGTAACACTTTCAGTTCTGTGTCTTCTGCCTTTCTAATACATTAGTGCTGATGTACTAAAGAATGCCAGTATCAGTTCTACATTCAGCAAGACTTGTTGGCCAGACTCTTCCCTCTATTCACTTGTCCCAGTTATAACTTGAGGAGGGGATGGGCTCACAGTGTTGGCAAACTATCATTAATTAGTTGGTCTCATGCTATGGATTCCTGATGGGAGTGGCTTTTGCTTCTGACCTGATCCCTCAAATCTGTTGTTAGCCCTTTCTTCATCTTTCCTTTAACAAATGTTTGATTTCTTGAAGAGATTTCTCTTATTCCTCTTTATATTATGAAAAAAATCATACTTTTCCAGTTTTCCAGCTGCTGTGTTCCCATGTCCTCCTTCTACATACCCTCTGTTTTAAGAGGAAGCATTAAACTCCTGTTTGCAAGACTGAAACTGGGTTATTGTCCTGTTGATACATTCTGATGAATGATTATGCCAGCAGAAAGCATGAACAGTGCTTCTTGGTTTCTGTATGTTTCAGTTACAAGAGACTCTTACAGGAGGAATCAGTGATTTTTGTCTTCCTCCTTGAACTGTTTGGCATTGTCATATTGATCCTTCCTAGGGTCAATCATCTTGCATCCCTGTTGTAACAACTGCAACAAGTGGCAAGGTCCTACTTACTTTCAGGAATAATCAAGACCTGTAAACGCTCCATTATATTGGAGTTCCTCCAGTTAGAAATCTAGACTCAAAAAGAAAATTTTGCAAGAAGTGTGGCAAATACCATTAAAAGCATTTTCCCATTCTTTCTCATCCTTATTATTCCTGTTAGTAGCAGTTTTGGGGTTTGCAGCATTTGACACAGCTCTAAAGCTTTTGATATGTGTGTTTTTGGTGTGTAACCATCAGCTCAGTGAGCACTTGCTTGTGGTTAATGCTGGCATTGGAACCATGGAGTATATCCACGGCATTGACATGGTATGCCAGTTGACCTTGGTGTCTCTTTGTGGTCTTAAGTTATCTCATATGGAAGAGCAATTTGTGGCTTTCTGTCTGTATGTTACAACTGCATGAAAAAAGATGTGAAAATGTAATGCTGTTGATAACTGTAAGTAGAGTTTCTCAGTCTATCAAGAGCTGATTTTCTTAATTGGACTTGAATACAGTTACCCACCCTTAAGTCCTCTAAGGGTGAAATGCTGCATTTGCTTGAAATGTTAGATGTGTCTTGTCTTTCTATGGGTAGCAGGAAAGCATGCAAGGAAGGTTGCTTGAAGATAGATTTTTTTTTTAAGAACTTTTTTTTTAGATGGAAAAAGAGAAGGTGACTGTCTCTGTATGGATATTTTTATTCTGTGCCTGATGTGTAACAACCTTCTATGAGATTTCCCAAGATGGAGCTGGCTGTAATTATCTGGGTACTAAAGCTTAGGCAATGCTGGTGCTGCCCTATTCTAATGTATGTGATCTCTTCAACACAATGCTGTCCTCCACCCCCTCTTGGTTCTTGAATATTTTAGTGGTTTTAAAAGCAAGCAAGAGGGGAATAAAGTATACACTATCTTATTGTATTGTTGTGGCATTTGGGCATGTTAGGGTTTGTGTGTTCTCCTACAAAATTAGTATTGAGTCAAAACTGCTGGTTTCTGGTACTAAGGTGGGAGAAGGCTTTTGTGTGATATACACAGACAATGTGTTGAAGACCATTGCTGGTAAATAACTTCCCTCTTAATAGTTAAGTCTACGTTTTTCTCAACAGCCAGTATGAAAGACAAAGAGGAAAATATGTGCATGCCTTCATATTGAAATATGCACAGGGAAAGAAAGAAAATGCAAGATATAGAATTCTAGGCTCATTTTGTGCTAGGTATGCAGTTGCTATAGTAATGCAATACCAGTTTAAAAGAAAAGCTAACTGGAGGTGAGAAGACAGACTTACTGATGTCTATGGGGAATGAGGTGGTTTGAATCTATAACTTCACTAGTAGAAATGTTAAATAAAGGATGTTAAACTGGAATTAAATTGTGAGAAAGTGAGGGCATTTGACTTGATGATTGATTTGCATGGTGTCTTCGAGTTTGAAAATATTTCTGATAGTAATAATGTAATGGCCTGCTCCTGAGTGATGTTGAGTTTTGGGGTTTTCTCTATATAATCAGCTGAGCCAAAGAAAGCTTTCATAGCTTGAGATAAACTGAACTCAGAATTGTGTTGGTCCAGAATCTAGTGGGATACTTTATATATAGTAAAAGATGTATATATACTACCTGAAGAAAACAATGATGTTACATAGGTATGTTTTGCAGATCAAATATACTCTTAGGAGCTAGTAAATCTTATATTTAGTCAGATCTAAGTAGGAAAGTTTGAATGGCATTCTGTAATAGCCACTGGTGAGGATGGTCGAGTGCTTGCAATTGAGTCTTCTTAGGGTCAGGATTCCAGGCTGTTTACTAAGAATGCAGCAATTCTTGTAACTGAGTTTCCTTTTTTCAGGCAGTCTTTGCTGGCCCTTTCTGTGAAAAGGGGAAAGATGTGCTTGTCAATGAGTAATAAACGAGGTACAGAACTGAGTTCCCTTTGACCAGTTTCATGTGAAATATTTGGGGAAAATAGTTCTGTTCTCTCATGTGCTCTGTGCTTGCATAAGCAAAAACAAATTCAGGAGGGATCATCAGTGTGCTTAGAAGTCCTAAATATTGTGGTTCTTGGCCACATGTTATGAGTGGATTTGTCATGTTTGCACCTAGCTTTGAGATTGTACCAAAGTTTGCTCCTAGCTTTGAGATTGTTTTTCAAACATGAAGACCAGTATTTTTCCCAATAAAAGGTGTGTGCAATTGTGTAAATAGAAATAGATGAGGTGACTGGTGTGGATATCAGGTTTAATGCTTTTAAGCTATCTTTTAAAAATAAGCAAACAAGAAAAACTGCTTTAAGTGTACTGCAAATTCCTTAGCTAACAACTATGAACTAAAAATGAAGGGAATATATAATGGGTGCTTATGTGGACTTGCATCAAGTTTTGGAAAAGATTAGTACTTTGTTGCTAACATTGAGCTGAGATTGAGAATTGGGATTTTTTTGAGTGCTGCATGAGAAGTTTTTAAGGAGACATTGAGTTTGCTTTAGCATTTGGGCTTAACCCTTGTATTTGATGCAGTAATGGAACTGTTTGCACCACTGAGTCATTGCTTTGGGGATTTTTTTTTTTTTCTCCTTAATGGCTTCAGTGTTGCAGGTGAAATGAGAATTTTGCTTGTGCTAACACTGTTATCAACTAGGGATCTATTCTATTATCTGGAACTTGTAACTGTTACAAATTTAGATTATCTGGTCAGGGCCTCTGTAGCTGAAGGTGTGAGTAAGATGTTTTTTCCTGACTAATCTGTGTGAGGTATCTGGATTCAACAAGAGAGGATATAATCTTCCAAATGGCTTATGCTGTCCCTTAGAAGCCGACACACCTTTTCATGTTTCAGTACACTAAGTATAAAACTGCTGCTATCCTTGGAATTTTACATGTTCTATTACTCTCTGACTGTTGCTGTTAGTGATTAATAAATAATGTCCTGACCATTGCTGTATTTTTACTGCATCATGTTCAAAGTCTGACACTTGAATCTCTTGGCTTTAATTCACAGAAAAGAGACTAAAAAGAAATGCTCTCACATATTGAGTATTTTCAATATTTTGAACTAAAACGTCTGTGTAGTTTTTCCCATACAGAGGCAACACAACGGCACATGGCAAGCCATTCTTCCTTGTATAGGTAGCTGTGGCTGCTGTTATCTGTTACCCAAAAGTGAGAACTAATTTTGCATTTCAGTGTTGATGTTAATTTTAACACCAGCTTTTCACTTAAAGCATAGACATCAGTTTAGTTGAGGGATATACCTGAATTGTGTAAAATCTGCCTTCTGGTTCTGTAATATAACTACTACAATAGTTCACTTAAAGCTAAGTTATTTGGTGTAGGTAATCATGACAGCTACACCTGACTTATATTTCTTCTGGGTAATCTTAGATTAACATTACCTTTTCATTCAGTTGTGCTTATCTTGAAGAATTGAGGAAAATACTGAGCTGAGAATGGGCCTGTTCCATAGAAAGTTGAACAAAAGAACACTCCAGTGAAGCAGCTTGTACTGCTGAAATTCTAAAGAAAATATTCTAGTAATTCTGAAGTTTAGATCAGTTTTTAACAGTGGTTGTTACTACTTGATTTGTAACTCTAAACATTATGTATTGTTACTTTGAAATGTTTGAAATCTTGATTGAGTAATGGGTGTCTTGCTTGTCATGTACGGTACCTGAATATAGGTATAAATGCATGTGGAGAGATGTGTGCTTATATAGAGTGAATTGCCATTGCCATGTGACCTGAATTTTTGTTTCTTTCTAAAGCTATGCATTCACAGATTTAAATTCCTTTTTTAGCTCCATTTACCTCTCAATTCCCCTTTACCTGGAAGTGAGTTGACTAAGGAACCCTTTCGATGGGATCAGAGATTGTTTGCTTTGGTTCTTCGTTTGCCTGGCATTACAGCACCAGAATCGGAGCAAATGACAGGGGTACCAGTGGATGACTCTGCAATCACACCTATGTGTGAAGTCACAGGAGGTGAGTCGTTACTTAAAAAATGTAAGTGAATTCAGTTTAGTTCAATTAATCATGTGATTTGATGTCATGGAATAACTATTTCCAAGTTCTTACAGCACTTGTAAAAACTCTTAAGACATTAACAATAACTAAATGAAACTGAAGACGCTGCATTAAAGCTACAGACAGTGTAACCTGTCTAGGAAGTATGAATCTCATCTCTTTGGGAATTTTTTAAAGAGAACTTGCTTTCTTTCTACTGCATCTTGGTATTGCAATTAGAAATTGTAATAATTGAGTCTGTTCTGCAGTGCAGTATATCTAAATTTTTGTCATACTCTAACCTAAAGAAGCCAAAACTGAAGGAAATGTGTTGGTTGTTTGGGGTTTTTCCCTCCAGAGCATGCAGAACATATAATAGTTCTGCAGAATTGACACTTTTCTCTCAGTCAGAAATCATATTCTTAATCTTTTAGAAATTATATTCCGGGTCAGATGCATGCATTGATTGTATCATACTTGAAAAACGTAATGATTTTTCTGATGCATCAGAAGGGTTGTGATAGAGAGCAAACAAAGGGATTTAAGAAGTATTCCGAAAGAATTTGGTTCCACTGCTTTCTGACTGTGGGCTGTACTAAAAGCTGTACTAAAAGACTGAAATTCAAGGATAGTTAAGTGTTAATGTCACAAGGGGGAGCCCATTTTCCGTGAATGTATCTAGGAATTTGAATTAGTCATTAAGGGTCTAAAATCAAAGCCTTTCTGATGGGGTAAGTGTCCCTGTTTTACCAGGCTGCTTTGGTGTTTAAACACCAGGAGAAGCTTTAAATCAGTGATCTGTACTTAATTCAACATGTGTGGTGGTTGAAAAATTTTAAATGATCCAAGTTAAAATAAGGGCAGAAACACTGAACAGCCTTAACCTTAACTGTTTTGTTATAGGTCGATCATACTGTGTGTGCTCTCCAAGAATGCTGAATCAGTGTCTTGAGTCATTGGTGCAAAAAGTGCAAAGTGGAGTGGTAATAAACTTTGAAAAAGCTGGACCGGACCCCTCACCAATTGATGGTACTTGACATTTTTTACACTGGTATCAAATAACAGGGATGACTGTGAATATAATTTAGTGAGGTTTAATGTAGGATTTGCCAAGACATAAGGGCAAGTGTTGCAGTTTCAAAGACATTGCTACAAAAAGGACCTGCTAATTCTCAAGCTCTGTTGTGTTTCAAAATACTGGCTGCAGTAGCTGAACACATCTACACTTTCATATTGCTCAGGTAGTATTAAATGCAGTTATTCATGTCAATCATAGTTGAATGGGTTCACGAGTTCTAAGCAGTGGTTTTCAACCAGCTAGAAATGTGAATAACTTGTGGCGAGACTGGGGGTTTATACACATATCCTCTTTTTGTTCAGTGTAATAAAGTGGCTTCACTAAGAGTTAAAATAGCCAATACGATTGTGCAATGTTAACTTCTCATTCTAAATGGCTTAGCTAGGTTCCTCTTTGGATATTACTGGGAAGTGTTTGTGAGCTTTTTAATCTTATTTTGCTACAATAAAAAGCTAATCCAGCAGTATTAGTCATGTATATCACTTTTTAATGCATGGATTTGAAGGTTATCTGTTATTTACAATGGAGGAGAAAGGAACTGATGACTTTGAAGGGCTTGAGATAATTGGCTTTCTCAGCTATGATCCTGTAAACTTTCAGTGGTTATTTGGTTTCTCATAGTCTGTGTTTTTGCAGAAATGCTTACTGACAACTATCTGCTATTCTTAGAAATAATATTAACTGCAGGAAGACCTTCCCTGGGGTTGTAGTTCTTGAACTCTTCCCAGAAGTTCTTTAATACCCTACTTGAGTTTTAACACTGTTTTTACTCATGGACCCTTTTTCTTCTGTAGATGGGCAGGTGGAGATATCCAGACCCTTTGGACCCCAACCTTGGCACAGCTGTCACAAACTTATTTATGTCAGACCAAACCCTAAAACTGGGGTTCCTATAGGTCACTGGCCTGTTCCTGAATCCTTTTGGCCGGATCAAAATTCTCCAACACTGGTACGTACTGAAGATAAAGCAAAGGGGTTTGTGTGTGTGTGAATATTCCAGGATTTCCCACTCACTGATATTTTTAAAATCTCAAATTACGTATTTCATTGTAGCAACTGTAAAAGCATTGTGACCCTAGAAGGAATGACACGCAAAAAACCTGTGTTGCAGTTATCTCTTATAAGTTATCGATGAACAAATAATACTGTGGGGTTGACTTTTTTAGTAACTTTGAAGCATTAGGAAACTGCCTAATGAATTAATTGCTTAGGTCTCATTAACAATAACTATGAATCTTATACTGAGTAGATTCCTTAAATACATCTGGTTTTGAAGAAGCTTATCACTTTAGTTGTCATAGCACAGTTGCATTTTAATTGTTGTGCAGACTTATTAACAGTGGAATTCTTGTGTTTAGCCACCTCGCACATCCCATCCTGTGGTGAAATTTTCCTGTACTGACTGTGAACCAATGGTCATTGACAAACTGCCTTTTGATAAATACGAATTAGAACCTTCCCCATTGACCCAGTTTATCCTGGAAAGAAAATCTCCTCAGACCTGCTGGCAGGTAAGTAGAGTGCATGCTGAACTGAAGTTTTTTATAGGATGCTGTTTTTCCTAGACTTTATTCTATAAGCAGAATGTAAAGTTTCAGAACACAATACTTTTTATTTACGTGCAATGTAATGTGGTTTATTGCAGGTATATGTGAGCAATAGTGCAAAGTACAGTGAACTTGGTCATCCTTTTGGTTACTTGAAAGCGAGTACAGCGCTGAATTGTGTGAATTTATTTGTGATGCCTTACAATTATCCAGTCCTCCTTCCACTGCTAGGTAAATAGCACTTCATACAAATTTTCTTATGTGGTAGGCAATTCAAACATTGATGTCATCTAAACAGATTACTGCAATTAATGCAGGTATTCATCACACACCTATAGAAAGATAGAATCAGTAACTTGTTTCACTTGTCTCCAATTGGCTGACTTTCAGACTCTGACTTTAAGATTTACTTAATCGTTTTCTGATGTTTTGATCTCACTTTCAATATTTTAGGAGCCATTTTTCCTAATCTATTGTATCAATGCCAATTCATTTTGATAAATAATTTATTAGACTTCATCTTTCGTCTGCAGTGTTCATCGTGTATGTATGTTTAGTTGCATATATATTAATATTATGGATATTCATTAAAATTGAGGAACTTGCAATTCACTCAAAAGTTTCTTTTACGAGAGTTTACTTTTTTGGAGAAAGTGATGTAATGCTGTCTAGATATGCCTTTTATTTTGTCTCTGCTTTTTATAACCATTAGATGACTTGTTTAAAGTACACAAGGCAAAACCTACATTGAAATGGCGTCAGTCATTTGAAAGCTATTTGAAGACAATGCCTCCTTATTATCTTGGGGTAAGATGACTTACTGTGTTAAAATTTTTATTTTATAGTTTTCTCTCCACTATGGATGTAGTCTCTATTTCAAGTAAAATATGTATTAATTCAAGAGAGAATAGTTAAACTCCATACCTGGTGATAGTGTTTTCACTGGAGTTCTGTGGGAGGCTTGAAACCTGAATGTTATGAAAATTTTGTAATGTCATAATACACTGTGACTTTTATATATAAATGGTATCTTTGTTAATAATTGCTTCTGTATGAATGGCACTGTTTTAAAATAACACAAAATGCTGCCCTGAGTCTTTGTTCTTTTCTAACTGAGAACCTCAGGTTCTGTTTGAAATGGATACAGTTAGTTGAAGTATGTATAAAGTTAAATATGACCATAAAATGTATTCCATATTTCAGCCTTTGAAGAAAGCTGTGAGAATGATGGGAGCACCAAACCTCATAGCTGACAATGTGGAATATGGACTTAGTTACAGTGTCATTTCATATCTCAAAAAGTTGAGTCAGCAGGTAATGTTGAAGCAAGAGAGCAGTGAAAATTCACTCGAATATCAGGATAACCTTAAAATACTGAAGTTCAGTGTCTTTGAAGGAAAAAAGAGCAGAAAGATGAAGTCAATACCTTCCCATAAGCAATTAGCAAAAAATAATTTTGGTTTTCTGAATTGCAGGAAAACGTAACATGTAAATATAGACTTTATAAACTGGACTATAAAGATAGATATGAAAGTACAAATTGTGATTTATTTATTTATCTAAGGAGCATTTTTACTTGTACAGGCAGTAATGTACTTTTGTCAATAGAAAACATCTTGTCATACCTTAGATATTAAAGATGTTTTAGGATTTTTCAGAAAACAGAGAATCTTATTTCATGCATCTGAATCAGTGTGGGTTTTTTTTGGCTTGTGACATGAAATGGAAAGTGTTCAGTAAATAAGATAACTGACATAATTCAGAATCTGGAATGACAATACAGATGTAGAAGTGAGAAGTGACTTTTTGAAGTTGTTGAATGTGTTCAGAATAGTGCTCCTGTCTTTGACTAGTCTCCTGCACCAGCTAAAGCATTTCTGCCCTGCTACCTCTACTTTTATTCAACTGTGCATGTTAAGCTTTCTGTTCAAGACAATAAAATAGGTTTGAAGCTTCAAGAAATAGTAGTGCCAAGTACTTGTAACTTAGGTAGTGAGTTTTTATGGATCACGGTTTTTACTTAAAACGTTAATATAAATGATTACTTGAGGAAGCAAAGTCCTGAAGTTTATAGCATGTCCTGTTAAATCAGTCATGTTGCTCAATACTTGGTGAGCTGGTGTCTCAACCTAGACATCTTTAACTCCTCTAGATTGTAATGACATGCACTGCAAATTGTACTTGAATCTTCTTGAACTTCTGGAAGACCCTGCCAGTAATGACTCACTATTCTCAATAAGTACATATTCAAATTTTGAATAGTCTATAAATCTGTGAAATTGCAAAAACAAAACTGGCAAGTGTATTACTAAATTCCTTTGGGGTCTTTGTTCCACTGTATTTTGCCAAAAAGCTGGCACTTATGAATATGTTTAATTTTGGTGCAAATCTAACATAATATTGAGGGTTATGTCCGTCTAGCCAAACAGAATTGGGTATTACCATATTTCATTTTTAATAATGTTATGATTTTTGTATTAAGCTTCTAAAAAGTTGATGCCATTGGGTGAGTGATCACAACTATAGTTGCAGGAGAATCAGTCTTGTGAGAGACTGTTTCCTACAATAACAGCTGAACCCTGTATAAGTACAGGTAGATCTGCAGAGAATTACTAGTCAAATTGTGGCATTTTATGAAAATAAAAGCATTGCATGCATATTGGTGCTTAGATATCATAATGGGCAGCAGAGGAGAAATATGCAGAAGACTTAGGCACAAACTTGTTCACTATATTTAAAATTGTAGTAAGCATTAAGTGGTTATGTATTAAGCACCCCTTAAACGCTTATCCTGGTTATGGTCATCATAGTGTGTTAGCACGTTGTTGAATCTTGTAGGTAGGAATTTAAAATGAATAAGTCTGACTAATCCTTTTAAGAGCATATTGTCAATTTTATTTATTTATTTATTTCAAATTAAGGCCAAAATAGAGTCCGATAGAGTCATTGGCTCTGTAGGCAAAAAGGTAGCGCAAGAGACTGGAATTAAGGTCAGAAGCAGATCACACAACCTGTCTATGGCACATAGGAACGATTTTCAACATCTGCTACAGGGGATTACTGGGGAAATTCCTCATAGACCTCTAGACCTCAATATGAAGGAGTATGCTGGGTTCCAAATAGCTTTGCTGAATAAGGTAAGCACCACTGTGTGTAATGTTGTTATTTTCAATATACTTCCATTGAAATGCTAGATATTGTTTTTTACATGGCATTAATTGGAACTTCATTTACTGGAACCGTAGGATTTGAAACCTCAGACTTTTAGAAATGCTTATGACATACCCAGAAGAAATCTTTTGGATCAGTTAACACGAATGAGATCTAATTTACTGAAGAGTACACGCAAGTTCCTGAAAGGACAAGATGAAGGTTAGATAACAGTTTGTTTTGTCTACCCGTGATATGATTATTACTAAAAAACAATGTAACAAATCATAGTTCTTTAAAACTTGGATGTCTGTTGCCGTTAAACTGCATGGTTTCTTAGATACTTTTCCCTTAAATAGCTCATTGGAGGAAAAATGGTGAGGATAGAGAAGATTGCAGATTCACTGCTCTGTCCTTCAGTCCATATGAGGAAACTTGGGCTTTTACAGAAGATTCTTTGTCCACTTTTTTTTTTCTAACTTTCATGGATGTATCGGATGAAAAAAATCACAGCACTTCTGAATGTTATGATCTCTCTCCATAGAAGTGGATTGTGAGCAGTGGAAAAGTAAGCTAGCTCACTGGGTGCTGCCAGTGTGATTCTTTTACCTGTTAGGCCAACAACAAATAGTTCAACAGTCTACTAATTTATTTCTTTTTCCTGTATTATCTGGCACTGCTTTATGGCATCTAACAGAAGATGAAAAAAGTGGAGAAAATGAGAAGGGTAATGCAAGTGAAAGTATATGTTATATTAGTCCTGACACTACTTAGGTCAGATTAACATCTGTGCATTTCACATTACAGTACCACTTTGTCAGAGTAGTTGTTCTTTGAGGAGGGGGTTAAACTACATAAAAACTCAAGTTAGGGTTTTTTCTGTTATTTCTTCTGATATGTGTTTTTTCTGAATCAAGCCTTGGCAAATCTAAAGCCGTAACAAGTTTAAAAATTGGGTCCTATGGATTTTTAAGAATTTGCTGATTACAGTGGTCAGAAATCACCCTTGCTTTGGGAAAATGCTAGTCTTTACAATTACATTTTGGGTAGCTAAAACTAGGCATTTATGTCAAAACTGTGCACTGTGGCATGACTACTTTGCGTTAATGTATCTTTTGTAATATTGTTTTAGTTCTGATTTGTTCCCAGGCTGTTTTTTCACACATCAACCTGTTGAAAAGTTACAGGACACATGGGAAAACTAACATCCATGCCTGACAACTATTGCTTATTTCCTGTCATAATGATAAATCCACAAGACATGTACTGATTCACTTAAGCAAGTTTCCTGCAGTCAAAACAGTGTCATAAATACCAGTTAGGCAAGAAAAATGGTGTTTTGCACACCTGTTCTGTTAATGCATTTGATGAAAGTATGAAGACTGAGGTGTGAAGTGGGTAGAGACTGAATTCTCATAAGGTGAGCAGTAGTGTATATTAATAAACTCTTCTGTTATGATAGATCAAGTTCACAGCGTACCTATAGCACAAATGGGAAACTACCAGGAGTATCTAAAACAAATACCTTCTCCACTCCGAGAACTTGATCCTGATCAACCGCGAAGGCTTCATACATTTGGCAATCCATTCAAATTGGACAAAAAGGTGACTTTTCTGTAAAGCTTTTTAAAAGATGTGTGGTTGTGTGTACTGCTGCTTACATTGCTCTTCCTGAATAGTCTGTTGGATAAACCCTTTGAAATATTTGTAAAAGCACTGCTTACAAGAGAACATCTCAGATGTTTTTTTATCAGTAGTATTGTGTGGAAGGCAGTCTTTATTGAAAAACCAGTGTTATGCCTCTAAATTGTATTATAAATTAAATACATTTGTCTCTGTAGTATAGCTAATACCTAATCATGTTTTCTTTACCAAGCTTTCACCAGGAAAAGTTTCGCATAACTTCAGGAATCTGGACTGTCACTCCTGTCCAAATCTTTCTTAGAACTGACCAAACTGCCAGAATAATTTAGAGCTCTTGTATTAAATGTGAGTCTCTTTGGAGTTACTAAAAAGGAGGTTTGACTCACTCTGTTTTATGTGGCAGGCTGTTGGATAAGGGCCTTAAGCACATTGATTTAGTCTTGGAAGGATTTGTTTGACACTTTGGAAGTCCAAAGATAATGGCATGTTGTATGTAGCTGTCTTATACATATACATACTAAACATTATTGTAATATCAAATTGTACTTTGTAGTTTTGGTGTAAAGTCTAAGAATTCCTCCTGTTAATTAATTACAGGGAATGATGATAGATGAAGCAGATGAATTTGTATCAGGACCTCAAAATAAACATAAAAGACCTGGAGAACCAAATATGCAAGGGATTCCAAAAAGACGACGCTGTATGTCCCCCCTGCTCAGAGGCCGACCACAAACTCCTCCGGTTGTGAATAACCATATTGGAGGAAAAGGGCCACCAACACCAATTGCACAAGCACAGCCTGACCTGGTTAAACCTATTGCTATTCACAAAAGTAAGTGAATCTTCAACTTCAGAGTTTGTTGTTTAATTTACGCAAAACTTGTTTGTGTAAAAATACTGTTGTTAAATGTGGCAGTTTTATACCTTGTTTTGGAAAATGAAGTATTCAGGTGTGCATCCGGGGTTAATTATGGAAAGTTCATGTAGTCCTTCAGACAGAAGTCTCTTTTGTATGAATTCCAAGTATAAACAATGTATTTCCTGTACTAAATGAGGCGACAGTGTAAACAGTGAGAAGGGTGTTCCTCCTTTGCCTGGAAATTCGCATGCTTCATAAGTATCACAACATGAAGTTATTTTGGATTTTGCTCTAATGCAGTGAAATCTCTTCCCTTATTGTGGAGTTGAGCTGCTCTTTAACAGTCTTGCTCACTGTTTAGTACTAAACGTAAGCTTGGTCAGTTTGATTTAATAGGAAAAGACAACATGTCATGAAAGCATATCTTACAAGTGGTTTTTATTGGTAGTCTGTAATTTCCTTTTTTTGTATTAAAAATATACCTGTGATTCTTTAAAAAACCATTAATTGCCAGGAGATGTAGTGATAGGCTCAGTGTTATAACCCACAAAAAGGTTTTCTTATGCCTGGTGTGTACAGTAAACTATACAAGCTGGAGCACAGTTTTAAGAGTCCAATACTGATCTGACTCACGAACTTGTATCAAATGAGAATGTGAAACTGGCAAGTGTAATCTTTGTTTTTTCAGCATCAGAAACAAATAATGAAGTTGCAAATAATGATGTCATTGAGAATCACGTTACAGACCCACTTTCACCAGATGTTTTCCCGAATTCTGTGGATTCAGAGTTTTCACTGTCGTCTTTGCCGTTCAATTCGTTGGATCGACCAGCAGCTCATGGAGATGATGTAGTCCATGAGCATTTAGGGAATAATTTGAATGTTGATGGGTTTTTGGAGAACCATGAGGAATCAGGTAGTAAAGAACAAAGTACTGAAGAGAACTTGCCAATGTCTTCACCCAGCAAAGGAAAAAAAGCAGTTCATTGCAGAAGTTCCAGAGAGATTAATATAGAGCTAAGAGCAGAAATTATGAAAGAGATCCGAAAACCAGGAAGAAGTAAGTATGCAAAATTTCTTTCAGATGATTGGCATGAGAATTAAACAGAGAATTTATATTAGATTGCCATTTTAGGAATGTACTGAACCATAAGTCTGAAGCAAATACATTTAAAGCTGAAAAGGTTTGTTTTAAAATATCTGCTAAAAACTTCCTGTACGAGTGACTAAAATATTGCTTTACTTATCAATGTTCATGAAAGCTGTGGTTTTTGTATCATCAGTATTAGACTTAACTTGTTAGGTGTTCCAGTAATTCCCTGAACTGCAATATTCTGTGTTTTTTAATGTTAGTTTTCATTAAACAGTGTGTCATTAGTGTGGTTGATAGGAGATACAGCCTGAAAGTGTACAAAAACTTAAAGTCTGTTGCATTTCACTCAGATCTATTACAACAGATATCTGTATAGGCATTTTTAAATAACTGATTTCTCTTTTCTTTACCTCTAAGAATATGAAAGAATCTTCTTTTTACTGAAAAATGTACAAGGAAGCTTACAAACCCGACTGATCTTTTTACAAAATGTTATTAAAGAAGCTTCAAGGTAGGTAACTGAATTGTATTAATCTTATGAACTGCACCATCTAGTGCTATACATAACTGCTTGACAACCATGCAGTTACTTGTTTGGAAACAATGCACTACGAGTAAGTAATTCCCTATGAAAAAAAAGAAGGGCTTAAGTTTCCTGAGATGTTGTTTGCACAAGCTTATCTTTTCCCCTCAGATTTTGTCTTAAAAATTTTGCAACTGTAACTGTCAAGTCACTGTAAACATAGATGGACAATGGGATAGAAAGAGTAGGTAACTTTAAAAAAACATCAGATTTCAAAGTTCAGGTGTGAGGATACTGCTAATTTGAAAACCTGATGGAGCTGCATATTACTGTGACCTGAGCTTTCAGAAACAGTTGAAATTAATTATTTTGCATCAGCACAGTCCTGTCCTAAAAATAGTTTTGAGATCCAAGTATGGTCTGGAAATACATGTTTACTCTTTAGACATATTTAATTCACATATTATAGTCCTGTGTGAGACTTTGGAAATGGAGGTAGCTTTTCACTGAAGAAGAGACTTGCTGGGGATTTAAACCCTGTATTGTTATAAGATCACTGTAACTCACTTTTTCTGCACAGCCTCTTTGTTCCACCTATCTTAAGTTGAGACTCTTTCTGCAGTCTTTGGTAGTGATTGAGTGTTGCTTTTGGATGCATCAGAATTAAATCCTGTCTCCTACCATGACCTACAGTTTTCTGTATCTACTGGTGGAAAAGGCTGGCTTTTCTTTGTTTCTGTTTTTTGTTGTTTGTTTCTGTTGACTGTTGTTAAACTTCAATTTTTATTGATTTGAGTGTAGGAACAGCTCCATCTCCCTCTTCCTCTTCTCCTGTTGGTTATATTTTTATAGTGTGATCAATTTATCCACCTGGATAATACTGCCTACAAACCCTATGCACTTCTCTGCATCCTTCCTTATCCAGTCAAGCGATCAAATTTAACCCAGGTTTCCTGCTCCCTGCATGAAACATCTCTAGGCCTTCCAGAACTGTCATCACAGTTTTGTTTTGTTAACTGATAGCTGACTTTCCAATGCCATGGAATGCAATTCAAATTTGGGATGGCTACTTTCTTTCCCTGCTTCAAGAAGCTCCATCTCTGAACACAGGCTAGGGAAAGCTCTGGATCACTTCAGCAGCAAAATGTATTTATAAAGAGCCCCATTCAGTTTTGGAGGTTAGTCCATTATAGTTGTAAGGGGAGAAGAAGACTTATAAAACAATCCCTAGCTTTCAGCATCCTTTGGAAACTGACTGGCCCACAGTTCCTCTTTTGGCAGCAGAAAAGCTATCACTTTTGAGAGGCAATGAGGAAAAATGGAGGGGAAGCAGTACTTGAATGTGGTGTGTCTTTGGAATACTGAGGACAACTGTAAGAAAGATGGGTAAGAGGCCAGAGCATGGGTATTCACTGACGTAGCAGTTGGGAATGGGAGCTTGTTTTCCCCATAGTCAAGCTGGGATTGTGGATATTGCTGTGATAGGGAAATCAGGGCAGATACCATGTCTCTGTGAGCCGACAACACAGACCAGGATGCCTGACTAGAACCTAGACGCTTTTGCTGGGCTTTAGTGAGGCCAGAGGACTAAACTTGGTGTATAGTTCAGAATGGTTTCATTGCTGCCTACCTGTAAGCACACATGTGGCTACCTAAGCATTGGTGAGAAGTGGCTTCTCAGGCACAGAAATGTCACAAGGGGAAGGGTTATCTGGAAACAGCAAGGAGTTTTACTTGTTGAGGCAGGGAGTGTAAGCAAAGGTGATAGAATGGCCTACTGTTAAAATTTATTCAATATATATGGATTATGCCTATATTTCTCTTTAATATTTGTCAAAATCTCATTTGTATTTTTGTCAGGAAATCTGCTCTGCACTGTGTAATGGCTGTTCCTTCACCAGTACCAACTTCACTAACCTTTTGTGAATGCACCATGAATGCATGCAGAGAATTCCTAAAAGCTGTTGACAGTTTTAGGATTACAGTTCTTCTGACATATATTTTATTTCTGTATTTCAGAACTACTTCTGGAAACAGCATACACTTAACTCTCTTTTACCTGGTTTTATGAGGGCTGAGTGATGTTCAGCAATGTGCTAGGATAGACTGTAGTAAACATAGTTTTGCACTCATAAAATGGAAAAGCAAGTTAGCAGTTTACCAGAATGTTAGGAGACAGCATATATACATATGAGGTATGTGTAGTCTCACCATGTGCTGGTCCTAAAGTAATAACTGAAGCTTCCAGAGTTCAGTAGAAGTTTTCTGAGTGACGTTTCATGTATTACTGTGTGCATCCATTATCATGTTTTCTTTTAAATACAGGTTTAAAAAACGAATGCTAATAGAACAGCTTGAGAGTTTTCTGGAAGAAATCCATCGCAGATCCAATCAGGTCAACCATATCAACAGCAGCTAAGAAACTGCACACAAGAGAAAGCCACAGCAGGGCACTGCTGTCCTTAATTGCATTCATTTTTGACATGCACTCTTATCTCCAAGTTCCTGTACCTGAAAGAATGAGAAGCTGCTCTATAAAATGATGAGAAGAGTATCCATCATCTTTTTTTTTCTTCACTTCTGTTATTTTTGTAATGTGAAAAATACTACAAGAAATTTTTATTTAACTAAATGCAGAACTTCTTGCTTGTCATGGACATAAGTGTCACTTTCCCTCAGGTTCTATTTTTCTTAATCCAACCTTCAAAACTATCACCTCTCAAGGTTGAACTTTGCCAAAAAGTTGCTTTGTAATTTTCAAAAAAAAAAGCACATACATTAAACAAGGTAATGTTTTGTATATACAGTTATTTTGGATATATTATTGTAAGTTGTATAAATGTATTTTGAAATATATTTAAGAAAAGCACTTTTGTTATTCCATCAATAAAATCTCTATTTTAATCTTTGTGTGGGATTGAGTACAGTTTTTATTGGAGTGATTCGTTTTGCCTTCCCTTCTCAGAGCTTATATATTCTGGTATCATTGTTAAAGAATTGAGTAGTTTTGTATTACTGGGTATTCCATTAATCAGAGAATGGGTGAAAGAAAGATAATGCTGAACTGCAACTACATTTGGATGATATCTTGTGTACTTAGCCCTCCACTGTTTTGTGGTGTTCTGTATGCCCATTTACAGCAATGACAAATGCCTCAGTTTTATTGAGAGATAGAGTGGGGTAAAGCAATGAGTCAGTAGTCTTTAAGAAAGGCTGTGCAGGGTTTTCTTGTGTCAGAAGTTTTTGTGTTTACAAGTGCAGGAATAACCAGAAGGTGCTGCTGCTTGGACACAAAACATCACTGATTGCTTTACTGGCCTTGTCTTTCATCAGTGCTAGATGAGCCCTGAATTTCTGGAAAGCCTTGTTTGATTCAGTGAGAGCTAAAACAAACAGTCCTCTCTGCTTTTTGTAGGAGTCAGTGATTTGCAATTTTCACTCAGAATCTCTGGGCCTTGGGTTCTAGTGCTTGTACTGTGAATTGCTGAACACTTGCTGTATCCCAGCTTTTGTCAGGATCATAGGATCATAGAATTAACAGGGTTGGAAGAGACTTCTGAGATCATCAAGTCCAACCCCACCGTGATTATTAGGTCATGGCACTCAGTGCCGCATCCAGCCTCATCTTAAAAACCTCCAGGGATGGTGAATCCACCACCTCTCTGGGCAGGCCGTTCCAATGCCTGATCACTCTCTCTGTGAAGAACTTCTTTCTAATATCCAGCCTAAACCTTCCCTGGCAGAGCTTAAGCCCGTGCCCTCTTGTCCAGGACGCTAAAAAAACCCTCACATTTTCTAGATGCTTTTGGCTTCATTCAGTGTTCCTTAGGAGTGTCCATTTTATGTTGTATACACCTCAAAGGTAGTAAAGGTATTAATGTTACTTTTTTTGGCAATAATATTTGTTTGGTCAGTGATTGAGTGGATGTTCCTGCTTCCTGTCTGCTCTGACTGGAATAGGCTGCCCAGGGAAGGGGTAAAATCGCCATCCCTGGGAGCGATCAAAAATGTGTAGATGTGGTGCTTAGGGACTTGGTTTAGTGGTTGATTTGGCAGTGCTGGGCTAAGGGCTGGACTCGATGATCTTAGATGCCTTTTCCAACCTTTATGATTCTGTGCCAGTTTTGAAATAGCCTTTCAGCTTAATTTTCTTTTCACAGCATCTTGCTGTTTGCTTGATACCTTACTATCTCAGCTGGATTATATCTGTCTGGGGTCAGACTGAACTTCAGTTTTATTCTTGAGCTTTTGACTTCAGGACAGGGAAATGAAATTGTGCTTGAAAAATAACATCACAAAACTTTCTTGTAAGATGCTTTCATTCAGATGACTTACATACTCAGCAACAGCCAAGCTTTTTAGCCATGATGAAGTTAAGCTGAAGCTGTTGGCCTATGCTGTTAAATATTTAAGGGGCAAAATCTCTTTAGTTTTTTTTCTCAAATGTTTATATGCTTACTGTCTTTGCTGTAGTTGTGATGCTCATGATTCCTAGACAACTATTAAGTTTCCAACAGTGTGTACAATGTAATAAAGTAGTGGAGGGCTTATTCTCACTTTTTCTTGCAAAAGTGTTACTGCTTAAAGCAGTGTTTAATAAATACATATAATGTAGCCTTTAATTTCATTGGAGGAATGCTCACCACAGGAGGAACAGAAGACAGTGTATTTGTTTAGTGCTTATCACGAAGGATTTGTGACTCTTCCTATAAAGAGTATCGAACCTGTAAATGAAAACAATGTTATTTCAATTTGGGAGCTTACTTTCAAAGTGTAGTTCAGTTTAAATACATAAACTAAGCATGGAATTAGCAGATCATGGAATCACTCGTTGCTTGTATGGAAACTGACTGTAACTGCACCCTTGTTTTTAGAAGAATTTGAACATTTCTGTATTTAAAAACAAAAAGACCTTCCCAAATAGTTGTTAACCCCAAATTAGAAGTTTGCCAAAATCTGAAACCTACCCAAATCATTGGCTAAAGAATCACTTCTGAACTGAGGAAAACAGAGCCTGAATTGTTGCATTGTGTTCATGTTTGTTACAGAAGAGATTATTACAACCCCGTGAATGAAATCACTGCCTCAAATATACTATTTGTTGTTTGTATTGCTGGTACCTTGCCTGTCCTTCAAAGGGAATGTGTTCAAACCTGAAATTCAGATTAAAAAACTAACTTTTTAATTATTTTGAGCAGAACTATGCCATTTTAAGTCTTGGAAAACGTATTTCTACTCTTACTAGAAGATTGATGCAATGAAGACTCTTGGTCTATATAAAGATTCATTCTGAACTTATGGACGTAGTGAGTTTTAAGCACCTCTAGATAGGTTGGTAAAATATATTAGCAGTCGATCTTGTTTACCCTCCCCTTCTCATACCTGAAAAACTTGTCACTAAGTCTGAGCAAACAAAATGACTGGCATTAAAAAACTAAAAGTACAGAAATGTACTTCTGATTTTGAGTTGATTGGAAAGAATTTTATACTTTCCATAAATATCCTATTTTACAATGTGATTGCCTTTCTTTGTATAACATATATTGTAAACTGAGCCATTTTATTCACCAAAATCAGTTTGCTCTTAATCTTTGCTCTGAAGTCTATGGCTCAGGCTTCATAGATGAGCTTATTGCTGCCTTTTTATTTTAAAATTCTGCGCTAGCCAAGTAAACATACTTTTATTCATTAACTGGTAATGATTGCCAAAGCATATTTAAAACTAAAAGTCCACCAAGGTAGTTATTTTTCTCTTTAAAAAATAGCTACTTGCATTGTGATGTTGAAATGTTAAGATACGGGTTTTTAAAGCAGACTATTGCATACACAGGTATTCACTGACTAAGAGAAGACTGTGTTGCTTGGAAGCAGGTAAGGATAATTATTCTCTCTGGTCTTCTTGCTAGGCCCCAGTGTTTTACTGAACGCTGTAAGTTACTGTGTTCCCTGGAAATCTAAACAGATGTGATCACCAGTTATGAGAGAAACTTGGTGGTTTGAAGGATTTACTTAAGCTGCAAATTTACTGCATTGCTAAAGATGGTAAGAGCAGGAACAAATACCTGCTAAATGGTGCATAATGCAATTATTTATTATTGCCAATGAGCTATATGGTGTTTTCTTTTGGCATAGATTCTGGAATAATGTGGTTGGACATCTGAAATGGGACAATAATACTGAAGCTAAAGGAGCACTGTGATGCTTCACTCTCAAGACCTGCTCTGCAGTTTTGTTTGTGTTTTTGGTTGGATTTTTTTTGTTTGGGTATGGAGGTGGTCAAGAAAGAAAGTTACCAGTTGCAAAAGAAATGCCTTTTTTTTTTTAATGCCAGAAGTCTGGTTGCTGTTTGGCATCAGTGTAGGCATGTGTAAGTTACATTCATAGGGAAAGATTTCTATTTTAGCTACTTCTAATGCTAATCCAGCCAGTTTGTAATTTGAATAACCCTGTGGAGTTCAGTCCTTAATGCTGGGGCACTTAAGATCTGTAAGATCTTTCTAGTGCCTATAACTGTTGTAGAAATCTCTGAGCTTCTACTGCATGTCCAGAGAAGAGGCTAATCTGGCTTCCCTGACTTCTATGACTGTTGTGCATTCTTTTCAAGGAAATTAAACTGTATTCTTTATGCTTTAAAAACCTAAACCTCACTGTTCCCATGTTTGATGAAATTTCCTGGATTGAAGAATGGTAGGCTATTTACAAAGAGCTTGTATTGATTTCAGTGCTACATAAGAAGGATTCTGCTCCTGAAAGGCAGAGCATGCATACCTGTATTAGTTTGTCTCAGAAAAAATGTGAAGGGTCGATCTGCTTTGAAAATAGGTGTTCGAGATCTTTTTAGTAATACCATTGCTGTAATACAACAAAGAAAACATTAGTAAAATGCATCCATTTTCTTTGCATCTTTTGTACAGTGCCCTCAAGCTCTGATGTTTAGCACCTTGAGTTTTGAATTGCTCCTCTACTTTAAACTATAAAACAAAAATTTTATCCAACAGTGAAATCAGTCTGGTTGAATTAATGAGTCCAGAGTTGTGAGACTACATGCAGGTGATTGCGTGTATTTTGATGCTGAGGTGAGTCCTTCTGGCTTTGGATTTCAAAGGTAATGTAATTTTTGATGTTGTTGCAGCCCTAACTCTGCTGAAGTCATACCATGCTATTGTCGCACCTGTTAGCCAATTCCTGGCTATGCTGTTCTGATGAAAAAGATAAGCAAGGCACAAATGTAGTCCCTTTTCTAATTAGGAGACATGCAGGAGAGAAGTATCTGTCACCCTGGAATTTCCCTTGGCAGAGCTCTGAACAAAACCAAAGTATCCTCAGTCTCAAGTTATGACTGATTTTACCCTCTCTGTGGGTTAATTATTAGATTAAATAAAGAATCCTTGAGAATTATGATGGCTCAGCTACTATTAAAACACATCTTTAAATAAATTCTTCCTTGTAGCTATGGTAGTATTAAGACTGCATTGTCAAAACACCCCAATACTAAAACCACCAGATTCAGATTATTTTTTGAGAAGTTAAAACAATGGAATTAATTTGAAGACTCAAGTAAGACAGAGTAAAACTAGTTTGAGAAGCAGTGTTTTAATGCTCCTAAAAGAGTGCCTAGTTTAGCCTTTCAAGCCACCATGTAACTAGATCCATAACTTTTAAAGTAAATAAATATATTTTAAAATCAGCTTCTTAGCTTGGTCTGACTGGAGTTAAGGGAAGTTTTGGCATTGATTTCAATGGGATAAAGGTCTATTACCCTTAGATTGAAGCCATCTAAAAGCTTTTTTGTATAGGGATTACCAGAAAAATTATGAAAAATAATAGAGATGAAAATGGTTTCAAAATTTAAAACTACAGCTCTGCAGAAAGGTTAACTTGGTTACATCACTTTTGCTGTACACCCACCTGTGTACTACACCTGTTGGATTCAAAACTGTTTCTAGAGCAATGCTATAAATACACCAACTCAGCTGTGCCCAGGTTCTTTTTGGCATTGCGACTGTGGGATGTTTGAGTGAGGGAATGTGCACACTGCAGGGAGGTTCACTGCTCTCTCTATGGGCCTCTTGAATTCCTTCCTGGAAGCAAGGAGGAGAAGTGGAAGAGGCTCAGATTTTGCCCTGATCCACAGTCAAGGACCACCACCAGCATTTGCATTGTGCCTGTGGAGCGCGTCTACAGTCGGCACAGCTCAGGGAAGGAGAAAGGTGAGAAGTGGTTAATGATCACCCAGCTGCCGTGCTGATGTCTGAACGGCTTGAGGGCAAGTTCAGCCTCTTCAGACAAGGAACCGAAGGGGTTTAGGATTACAGTTGCTTTCTGTGCTCGCTTGGATCATCTGAGGCTTCCAAAGACAAAATAAGAAGAGCAGGGGCCTTCTTTGATAAGGCTCATGTGACCAATAAAAAAATGGAAGGCACAGCTCATTAATTTTGGTTCCCCTACTTTATGTAAATTGTGTGAAGGATTTCTACTGAGACGTCATTCAGCTGATGAAGGTCATTTACTGACTGTGTAGTCCATAGCCGAGATTTTACTCTGAATCTCCCTGTTCACCCAAGCCCAGCTGCTCATGTGGAAATGATCCTGTAACAGAAGCTACTGCACATGAAGGTCGCACTTCAAAGTATGTAAGAATCAAGCCTGTCTTTGTAAAACTTTCCCATCGTTACTTTTCGTGCTATCAAAGAGATCATCTTCAAATCTCAAAGCAGTTCAGGCACTATAGATAAAATATTACTAACCTTTTCTCATTGTTTGTTTTTACAATCTGAGTAAACATATTTGACCAACAGAAAAATAAGTTGTTTATTCTCTCAAGCAGCAAGTTGATAAAGTTGTTTTTCATTAGAGCCTTTACATGTCAGATTGAGATAAAAAATTAAAGATTTTTATGAACATTTACGGAGGTAAAATGGAAGTGTGTTAAATAAAAAAAGTTAAATTTAGATTAGGCATACATTTAAATGCTACCATGCTTGTTTGCTTTATTTTAAATAAAAGTCTAGTAGTTGATTTTGTAATAGTTATGTCTGTATATTTGATTTACCTGTAGCTCCTGATGCCTTTGTGCCATCTTCTGTTATTTCAATCTCTGCTTTGTGAATAACTTCTGAAATATAAAGACTATCTTGATCTGCAAAAAATCATGTTAATAGTTATTTTCTGAATTCCATTACAAACTTATTTTTAAAAATAATCAGAATGCTTTTACCCTTTTTTCTGGAGAATCTAAGGATCATATGACTGTTAGGTATTTTAACCATCTTTGACTGTTTTCCGCCTATATGGACAATAGTGGACTGAATGCTGAATGGGAGTTACTAGTTTGAGAGGTCTGCAGGTTGTGGTGAAAGTAGAAACTAATTAGCATGGTGAGGACAAGGCAAGAACTGAGGAACCGTTGAAAGGAAAATGGCAGAAAAAAAATGCTCTTCAGGAAGAAACAACGTGACTGTGACCTAAAATGGAGCTTGGAAAAAAACTGTTTCAGAAAGCTACTGCAGAGGGTATTTATTACAAGCCTGTTTCTCTCCAGCTGACTGAGGAGGGCAGAAAGCAAGGAAGGTTGGCAGACTTTTTTTCTTGTCAACTGCTTCTACAAGCCTCATTCTCTGATGGAAGCCACCAGGATGCGTACATAGGAAGGCAGCTGCTAAATTATGTTGTTTATGGAGTTAATTTCCTCCAAGCATGTATCTTATTTAAATGGATATTAACTTTTATAAAATACATCCTTGTGCACTTCATCACTATATTAATATTTGTTTGCAATAAACAAAGCAGCAGGCTTTAAAAAAAAAGTGAGCAGTAAAACTATTTTAATGTGCATCTGTTTGCAGTCTGAGATATAGAACATAACAATAGAACATTGCTATGTTCAATTTTAAAGGTGGCATGAAAAACTCCATGAGAAATGTGCCTTCTGAGGTTCATCCCAGGAAAGTAATTTTTCTGTAAGAGCAGGTTTGAATTGAAGGAATTTCAGATATTCACTCTCATGCACAAGAATGTGAGCTGCTCTCTAGCCTGCTACCACTCTGAATCTTTACTAAGAGCAGAAATGACAAAGGTGAAATTCTTTGTGTTGCTGGAAATAGTCAAAGGAGAAAGAAAATGCATAATTTGGATTCTTTTTGTATTTAATATTAAATAGGAGCAAAAATTTTCCAAGGAGCAGAAGAATTTCAGGCTTCCCAAACCAAGAGTTTAATCACAACACCAGTATTTTAGCAAAGTATAACTCCATCCACTGCTCACTGGATTAGCAAGATAACATAGCCTGGGCATATACCACTATTGTTTGTAGTGTCAGGAGCTGAAATACAGACTTGTTGGTCCAGCATCCCTAACTGTTAAATGACTATTTAAAAACACAAAATAGGATGATTTAGTACAACTTGCATTCCTAAATTTCTGAATAAATAACCATTTTCCAGGCCTATGCCATCTTGACAGTTTTAGTCTTAAAGGAAACAAAAGGAAAGTAATCTCAAGACCCAAACAAACCCTGTCCTTTTCAGGTTCCTCTTTTCCACAA
Organism: Myiozetetes cayanensis; assembly: GCF_022539395.1. Taxonomy (NCBI): domain Eukaryota; kingdom Metazoa; phylum Chordata; class Aves; order Passeriformes; family Tyrannidae; genus Myiozetetes; species Myiozetetes cayanensis. The sequence goes on along the minus strand of NW_026087742.1, from coordinate 61,834,231 downwards.
AAAGCTCAAAATTTTGTCAGTTGCCAGTGATAAAGTAGACAATTGAGTGTGATCTGTGTTTTAGAGTTGCACAGAGAAAGCAGTGCAACTAATTCAGAAGACACAGGTCTACCAAATCATTTAAAGGTGAGAGTCTACAACTGTTGGGTCAAGGATCATTTTGTATTCAGTCAAGTCTCTTACCTGAAATGCCTTTAAAATTAGCAGTGATGGGATCAAATGCGTCTCTAATTCCCAAGGCAGAAAAAACTGTCTTTAGGTCAAAAAGGCTTTGAATACTGAACCTGAAATTATTATGATAGATTTATTTAAATACAGGATTTTCATAGAGTTAAAAGCATAACAGATGCAATTTGTTTCAAGCCTTTCCATTTCATCCATCTATTCCTGTATGAGCCCAGTGCATGCTGTCTGATTAAATGTACTTTGCAGAAAAGCACCTCATCTTCACCTGAAGATGTTAACAGAAGGAATCCATCACCACCATCTGTTGCAATCAGATTGCCTTTCAGTCTTCTTGACATGTGAACTCTGCATTTTTCCAAGTTTGGCTATAGCAAGTGGCACTTTGAAACATTTGCCAGTGATTAGCTTGGAGAAAAAGAATATTAATATATACACAGTTTCTCGGTGCTTTATTAGTGTGATGAATGCAGTGTAAGAGATGTGTAATGAAGCCCTTCCAAGCTGATCCAGTAAGTACAGCCACAGAAGGCTTCCTGCACGTGATTCCTTCTGCTATGCAATTTCATTGGAATAGATGATAGAAAATACCTGCAGGGTATGCGTCTGTTAACAACAGCAAATGACTAAGGTGAAAAATAAATGACGTGAAAGATGGGTATGACTATGAGGGTAGGGGTGTGCAGAAGTTCTTTGTACAGTGCCTTTTTGCAGTACACTGACAAGTTTAAAAAACACATGATAGTCTTTACAAGTTTATGTATTTTTTTTCTCCCTTAAGCAAAGAGAAAAATGGAGTGTGGGAAAGGTCCAGCAACATATCTCTTTTAGATCCTTAAAGGACTGTTAACCCCAAACAAATTTTAAGTAAAACCTTGTAGGATCAACTGAAATACTTAGGTTTTTTAAACAGTACAGAGCATACCAGAAAGTCTTGTCATTCCCAGCTCACCTATTTGTGGCTTAAGAAAGACCATCTCTGATTGTGAGATGAATAACAAAACAGAAAGCACGTCACTTGGTTTTGCTCACATATTGCTCATGAAGGTGCTATCACATGAAATTCTGACAACTGAAGTAGTGAAGCCATCATGCTAACATTGCTTACCTAGGTAAAAAAATGTCCATCTTTGTTCTCTTTAAGCTGTTGGCCCAGAGGGTTATGTCTTTGGCAGAAAGGTGAGACTCAATCTGGGACAAAGGCGTTCTTTTATGGTTGGGAAGCACTAGGAACATGCTGAGTTTCTCCCCCAGGTAGGGTAACTCGACCACACTGAAAGCCTCCAGAGTTGCAGTCTGGAACTGGCCTGTGGGTGGGCAAATGTAGATCTCATTTCATTATTGAAGTGGGAACAAACCCCCCACCCCCAAACCCACAACCGTAGCTGGGGTCAGGAGACTAGTTCAGAGCAGCTGTGGTAGCATTTAAAGAGTTGTCTGTAGCCAGCTCATGTTGCTATTAACTCACAATAGTCTCTCGCCTGAACAGAGCTGATGGTGAGAGAGACATATGTATATTGGCAGAAAAGTGCTAATGCCAGTAATAGTACCCAAAGCACTGCCTCAACGGGGCATGGGTATTTTATTACTTTCTCATATAAGAGCTGTCCTCCTTGCTCAGAGTTTAAAAAATACTACCAAGGCACTGACAATAAATAACTATGATGACTCTTCCCGCAATGCATGTTCTTTGACTAAACATGCAATTTTATAATATCTTTCACTAAAATTTTAGTGCTGATGGAAGTTACAAAAACAAAAAGAAGTATCCTACTTAACTGAAATCTACTTTGCCTCATGTTTCTGTCTTTGTGACCTTTAAAAATCAGTTTTAACCTTATTTCAAGAAGCAAATGGTTATATTAAACAATAGTTTATGCTTATTTAAGCATCATATTTATAATTTGAGTCTACTCTTTCTTCACCTGGCTGTAGTAGTTATATCTTCAAGGTGCTCACACTTGCTGAACCAGGGATTGTAAATAACAGAATATATATTGCTCATGTTCATAATATCTAAATATTTGGCAATATGTTCATATAGCTATAGGATGTCTGAAATACTTAGTGTACAATATTTTGTTAGTTTTGCAGATATGGACTAGATAGGATTCATAAAGTGTTGATTATTCTGCTAGATTAAATCTTAAACTCTTAGATGAGCCCTCCTGCCTTGCAACATGGAGAGAGAATTGCTCTGTTAAACCAACTCCCAGCATGTGGATCATTTGCTAGGAAAAGATGTTCTGGTTTCTAATGGGCAAACAAGGAAGATTTACATTTGTAGTGCACTGGGCATGAGTGGTTTAATTTGCAGGCATGCTGATATTTTGAAGTCAGCACATTCTGTGCAAAGGTTATACAGTCCTTATTTGTTAATTAGAAAGAAAATCAAAGACTTAATATTATTGAGTCAGAGCATTTAGTGTTCCTTGCTTGAACTGATTTTGAGCATCCCATAAGGATTATACATATGCTAAATTAGAATTCAAATATCGTTTACAAATTGCTTGGAAAAATGAATATGTAAACTAGCTGCAGCGTTTAAGAGGCGTGTGTAAACAGTAATGTTGACATTTTCTTAGAGTAGTGTTACTTGTCCCCAGGCTGGTTTGTTCTGCGTGGCAATGTTAACAGGATAAACAATGTTGTAAAAGCTGCAGTTGATAGTAGGTTACAGTTAATCTTTCTCACTCTGTGCTTTTTTGTATCCTGGTGGGAGACAGCTACTATCACTTAATAATGACAGAGAGTTATCTTGGGTCTCTGTTTAGTTGTACTGAGCCAGTCTTTTGCATTTGTTTCAAACTGATTTGTTAGAAATGTTTCTGGCATTTTTAGAGACAAAGAGTGAATTGGCCCAATCAAGTCTGACAATCAGCAAATTTTAAATGATGCCTTTCATTTTGCCTTTTCTTAAAAGTCTCTCCAGCTGCAGAAAGCTCACATACTTCAGGCTGGATTAGTATTTTGGCTAACTTTTCTGTGCAAATATTTAGTGCTTCAGTTACCTACTTAAGGAGGATAGGATGGAGTTCTTGTGTTTAGGCAAGTGGTCAAATAAGAACTAACAATTTCACATCAAGTTTGCAAGGATTCTGCTGCAAATATAGGGTCAGACAATGCCGTTCAGCTGCTGAATTCCTGGTCATTGGCTTTCCATGACTATACCCACTTGTATAAGCACTGGCAGCCTCCTGACTGTTGTTTTGGACCTCTCATTTCTCTATTTCACTCTACTAAAAGGGAAAGTTCAGAGAAAAGGTCCATTCTTAAGGTAATAGCTGTACTTGGGGAGCTTCTTTTGCCACGTGCTTCTGAAATACATAGTGCTCACCAAGTATGTTCCCAAGAAACCTATTTGTTTATCTCTTAAAGCAATGAAGGGTAAGCTATTCAAGACATCATGGATAGCAAAAGGCCTTGCCGTGAGCTGGTGATACAAAATCACCCAGGGCTGAAAAATCGAGTTGATGTAGTAGTTCATGTTGCTCAGCAACAAGGAAGATGAGGTGTAGGGTTTTGGAAAGGGAAACGGCACTCCTCAGTAAAGTAATTTAACTTGTAAAAGGTTAAAATGTAAATAGGATGGGAGTGCTTCAAGTCAGAGGTGTGAATGCAGTCAGGAGCTGGCAGTCCCAGCAGGAGGAAGAAGCCATGGTGGGACTTCCTGAGTGTCCAGGAAGAAGAGATGCCACAAAGAAAGACGTAACTGTAAGGACAAACTTGCAAAGAGCATAAGAAATGATTTCTTGATCAGGTGAGTTATGATTCAGAGATAAAAAGGCATAGAAATAATGAGCTGCAATCTGCCTGCTTGATGTGACTGTTGCACAGCAAAGGAAAATGTTTTAGCCATATAAGCTATTAAGCCATATAAGCTATTAGATATTTTTTTAGATTCATGCCAATTATTTGTTGGTGCTGGTGGCAAAGAAGTAATCTGATGACAGAGCAAAAGATAATGGTGAGGTTCCTAATGGAAATGAAGAAAGGAGTAATTACACTATCAGAGATGGAAACAAAGTTCACATTACTTCACATCAGAAGTTCACATCACATTAGAGAGACGAATAATAATCTGGAGCCTGGATGATCACCACCCCAAAAATATGAGAAGAACTTGGATGTAGAATTGCAAACGAGCAAAATTTTTAATAGACTGTAATTCAGTTGTTTCCCATGATTGGAAAAAAGGAGTCAGTTTATAAAGAAAAAGAAAGTAATCTGGGAAGTTGTAGAAAGTACTCTGGAGAAAAGAATAATCAAATCACAGAGGGAAATAGAAAGTGAGATAAATTACAATATATCATAGACTAGCAAACAAATCTATAAACTTTTTTGACTCAATAATTAATTTGATAAAAAGGCATAGATCCAGCCATCTAGTTTTAGATAGAACAGTAAACATAATTTCACTGTGGCACTATTTACAAGTAAAAGTGATGGCAATTAGAGCTGGCAAAGAAAAGCAGCACACAGACACTTGAAGCAAAAGCGTGGCTCCTGGGTTGAAAAGAGTTACTACTGGCTTTCCAAAGTATTGTCCACACTGAAGACTTTCATCAAAGACAGGGATTTGCCATGATGACTAGAGTGGTGGAAATCAAATGGTGGTTCAAAAACACACAAAAAAGAGATACATGCAAGTGGAGATTTCCCTCCCCTTGATTTACCTAGGACTCATCAGCTGGAAAAAATTGCAGAAAGGAAGAAGGCCCAGGTGGGGCCAACCTTGAGTAACCACTCTGAGCTGGTTCTGCACTACACTATGCAAAGTACTTTTAGAAAGACATAGAAATACTAAAATCATTTTAACAAGCATGAATATAGCTTCATTAAAAGTGTTGTTTACATTCCTGATCATTCTCAAGAAAGATTGATTTAAATTTGTGTTGTGGTTTTGCCCAGCCAGCCAGCCCCTGGGGCTGAGGATGGTTTTGTCCAGGTGGATTTCCGGACAAAAAGCCAATCAAAACTCTTAGTGACGCCTTTGCTAATTACATATTTAAGAAAACGGAAGAGAAGGTTGGTTGCGCAGTTGAAATTAGGAGCAGCAGCCATGTAGGAAAGGCGGCGGCGGGCCCCGAGGTGGGCCAAGGCTCCCTCCTCCCCTGGCCTGGGCTGGGGGCAGGTGTAGCACTGAAACCCCCCTTCTCTCTTGTAAGAGAGTGGAAAAAAACCAACTTTAGAGGACTGACTGTTTGGACGAGAAACCGCTGCAGAAAAATTCCGGCAAAGAGATAAGGGACTTCCAAGGTCGAAGCTGGCAGCTGCAGGAGAGAGAAGGAAAGTTCGAAGGAGGGGGGCTGCTTGTCCTCCCTTTCGCTCTCTCCCTTCAGCAGGGAAAAGACTGAAAAATAATCCCTGCCACCTGTAGAAGTTTGTTGGGGTGAGGAGACCCTCATGCGGCTCACAGAGGAGCTTGTGGATGTACCAGGGAGCCGAGACTTCATGAGAGGGACTGAAATGAGGCAGAGTCCTGTTGAAGATTTATGACCCTGAGAGCTTACACCGGAGCGAAAATGGCTCGGGTAAGCTTGGGAATCTCAGTGAGAGATCCATGCTGTTAGTGCTGAAGGTTTATGACCCTAAGAGAGAGGCTTACGCCGGAGTGAAAAAAGGCTCGGGTAAGCTTGGGATCCAAGTGAAGGATCCATGCTAGACCCATGTCGGAGAGGACTATTGAGGACTGTTCTCCCGTGGGGAGGGACCTCCACAGGAAAACAGGGGTGGACTCATAAGTCATTATCCCCTGTGACTCTGTGGTGAAGATCCATGGAAGGCAAGTGTCCCCTTGCAAGTCCATGGAAGAGAAGACCTTCAGGGCCTGGGTAACCCCCAGCCTCCAGTCTTAGCCCAGGAGGGCGGTAGGCCCAGCCCTGGAAGCCGACACAGAGAAAGAGAAAAAGAGAAAGACTTCCAGCTGCGACAAGAGTGCTGAAGAGACCTGGAGCTCCGAGAATGGAGAAAGAAACTGCTTCTCCTCCTTGGACTGATACAAAGGGGGGAGAGGTATTTCTGTAAATACATAATACTTTTACTTAAATAGAATTGTTATAGATATAGTTCTTTAGTTTTAGCTTGTTAGCAATAAATGTTAATATTATTTTTCCCCAATCCAGTCTCTTTTGTCTGCATAAACCTTCTCTCAATTTACAGTAATTGTGTGGAGAGTGAGAGCAAATTGACCCAGAGCAAAACCATGACAATTTGGAAAAGTGCAAAAAAAGAACTAGTAGAGAATTGGAGCCTGGTTTTCAAATAGCTTAGAAGAGCCAGCTTCTTCAGCTTATCTGACAGGAAATTGAGAGGCAGCTTGGTAACTTGCAAATAACATTTGGGAATAAATATCAAAGCTGAAGAGAAACTATTTAACTTAAAGCTGGCATGATATTAAGAGATATAAATTGGTCTTGAAAAAATTTGGACTTGGAATGAGGAAGGTTTTTACCCGAGCGCACTTCTGAAATTTAGGTTAGAAGGGAAAGGAGATTTTTATATTTTGAAAGAGGTTGTATAGCTAACTGGCATAATTCCTGTAGGTAGAAAATTAAGCCTGCAGCACGTGTCCTCTTGTCAGCAACCCACATACATCAAGCCTTTTAAAGTAGCCTACACTGAATTCATATAGTGTAAAAATAAAAGTTTGACCTATATTTATACTGGTTTAAGTCCATGCTGAAATCATCCACTGATTTGGTTTAAGCACCATAAAAAATTATCTTTTCTTACAGAATTTGGCCCTGAAGATCTGCAGTTTTACCCTAAAGTCTTAGAAACAGGCTGTGACTAGAGACAAGAAGAGCAGGTGTGTAGTGCTGGTGTTCTGGTTATGCCATCCTCCCTCTGGTGCTCACGCACTCAAACAACAAGCAGGGATTAGGTTGAGGGGCCAGAAAATTTTTTATCTACCCCACAAATCCAATTGGCTTGATATGGTTTTAGTCTTAACTACCCCTCTATCATGGGGTCAAATGTGCTTCCCATGGTCCTCCTTTCCGAGGCAGCTTTATTTAACAAGCTCCATGCTATTGTAAAGGACTTTCTACACTGTGGTACCCTCAGTCTCCTATGTTCCTTTCTCCTGGTCCATTATCTTTGTGCCTTTTTGTTGTTTGCTACAGCTGACAAGTTTGTTATGGAGCAGTGGGAGGTGTGTTGACCTGTGAAGAATGGGACAGGGACAGTAGATATTTTAGGAACCATTCTGAATGCAGAATCTGTTTAGTCAATGTCTGGGATTACATGGAGTCAAGTTGGCCACCTAGGTGGTCTCTTCATTTGATGGGATTTCTTCTGAGACTTCTCTAAGCTGGGAAAATAACACTATCTTAGTGTGGTACTTGTGGAAAATACATAAATAAAACTGTTCCAGGTTGTACAATAGGTTGTACAATAGCTCAAATCTGAATTAAGGACAGTTACCGTAGTTAACTTCAGCTGTATGATGCATTGTGGGCACTTTCAGGGTTGAGCCCTCTGATGTGGTAAAAGGCAACATCTGAGTGTCCATAAGAGAAAACTTCTTTTGCCACATGCTTCTGAAATACATGGTGCTCACCAAGGCAACCTGGCTGAGCGACGACCCAGCAGTCTCCAACGGCATGCCGTGCACATCCCCATCTGCGTGGAAAAGAGACAGGGAGAGGGACACACGCCATCCTACTTGCCCAGGCCTAAAGGCCAGAACTGTGTGACTAAATAAAGCAAGTCAGGACTGCTCTCCATCCCTAAGGGCAAGAGGCAAAGCTCATAAGGCACCGTTAATCCTCTACCTTCCCCTCCCCACATGTACACGGACCTCATCTGGATTGCCTGCTGGTCCATGCTCTCCCCAGAACTGAGTTTGAGTTGGGCAGTGTCGAGGGTCAAAGCTGTGCCAGCACTGTGCTACTTGCTGAGCAGTGCAGATGATGGCAGCCCAGGACTCAGCACTGTGCCCTGGCTCTAACTGCTTTTATGGGTTAAATGTGCCCAGGTATATCTCAGAATTGTTCATCATTAGTACCAGAAATACCTTATGGCATGACTACAGGTTGCTTTACGGAGCAACTAAGTCAACTGGAGCTTATATCCTCATTTTCCCCTTCTCCTCTTTACTTGTCCGTTTAGGTGATCCTGCTTTGGGTATGTCAAAGATTTCTGAAAGAGTGATCCGCTTTTAATTCACTGATACTGCATGTGAGCACTGCAGTTTGACCTCCCATTTTAGTACCTGCTTCTAGAACAATATGTTTCTGTCATGGAGCTGGATCACTTCTTAGTGTTCACTTGAGAAGGACAGAATTTTTTTTTCATTAGTTTCAACAGCTTCAATGTGTGTATTTAACATTAGCTTACATGTTGCTGGCCAAATTAACATTCACATAATTTAAGTTGATGGGGAAAATCAGGGAATGATTTGCTCTGGTGCTTCTAAAGGACTTTCTTTTCCAATTATTTTTTTCATTACACAGAATTAATTTCATTACTTTTCTTGCTTATGTGGAAAGTAAATTCTTTTTATTTCCCATTTTGACTTTTTAAACTCAGATTCTGACTGCTGAGCTTATGGCCCTCCATGTTGCCCATAACACCATGAAAGCATTCAGTGCCATAAACATGGTCCCTGGGGAATTTGGCTGTTCCTCATTAAAAGTGAAAACACTGCAAAGGATTGCCATTTTAAAAATTAGAGGAACAAGGCCAAGTGGTTACCAGCTTGATACTGCAAGCTTATACTCACAGGTTCAGACCTATTCCCACTCTTTCTTCACATTAAAAATGAGTGTCAGCACAAGAATTAGATTTTCTGGCTTTCAGCCTTGGTTTGGACAACGCAGAGTGTGGCAAAAAACCTGTACTTGGTTAAATACAATTTCTTTCATCACTCTCATTTTACATTTTATTCATGTGCATTCTTGTGGGTTGCTGTTACCTGCGAGGTTACTGGTGATCCATTCCTGTATTTGGGCAGCGGTCCTGTTTGGGTCAGTAAAGTTGGTTTGCTGCAGGCTGCTGTTCGCCCAGCGTGCAGCGTGTGCAGTGAAGTGGGGCGAGAGCTGCACGCCAGCATCCACAAAGAAGGAACACGCCAGCTGAACCACCGTGCCTTGGCTTGAGTCGGTCACTCCCTCATACACCGTGCGCAAGAAGTCCTGCATGCTTTGATCTGCCAGGCAAGAGAGAGGGAGAAACTGCAACTGCCATGTTGAGGTTAAGGATTGCCCCAGGGCTCCGCAGCTCTCAGCTCCAGTGATGACACTGGTGTCCTCTGATTGTTAAAGCACCATAACAACGGAAGCGCCCTTGACTTTATGGAGTATTACTGTCAAGTGCTGCTGCTGAGGGCGGTGATGCTCTAGGCATGGTATAAAGCACTCTTCATATTGCTGTAGAAATCACTCTAGTGCAGATGTGTCAAGCAGCTGATCTCACGTCAGGTTCACATATCTATGCAAACACACTTCTGAACAGTTCTATAAGGTACATTATTTTTTGGTCTTGGGCCCTGTCTGAGTTCCCATTAGTGGGATCTAGTACCTCTCTCTCTCCTTCTCTTGCTATTATCCACCTATCCCAGGGAAGGCTCTGACAGCCCCAGGTCAGTCTCTGCCCCTCTTGGCCCCTAGCCATTGTTTTATTTCTTGAAGGATGGTGTCCCAAACTGGTCCAGTATTGCTGATGAGCCCTGGCACTGCTAAACAGAACTAATGGTTGCTTCACATGTGTTATAAGTGACTTGTCTATTTATACAGCCCACAACAATGTCTGCTTTTTTTTAGAGTACAATTGTATTTCCCATTCAACACTATTTTTTGACTCACGGTTCCCCAATTTGAATGGTTGATTATTTCTTGTAAATCTAGAATTTTACACTTGCCCTCACTGAATTGTGTCCTATTAAGTTCACACGTTTCTCTGGCTTTCCAGGATCCTTTTAAATACTATTCTAATCCTCCAAAATGCTTGTAGCAATTAAAAGCTCAGTGTCATTCCAAAATTCAATCATGTGTTCTCTGGTTTGCTGTCTACTAATGGAAATAGTTGAATAATGCCCTGGTCTCCTGTTACTAAAAGCTCGTAGTTGTTCAACAGTGGTGGCTTCTGTGATGGATACATAGCTGAGGTGTGAGCCCAGAAGGAACATAAGCCCTGAAAACACAGAGAATCCTGTCTTTTTAAAATCACTAAGTTCCCATAGACTCTCTTGAAGGGTGATTTAGGCAGAGCAGGAGGGAAGTTAGACAGGACTCCCATCTGGGACATGGGTGTTTTGGGGTGGCTAACCAGAGAAGTGAATCCCACATAGATTGACCTGTCCCAGGCTGATCAAGTTAAGGGCCTTGGGTCAAGGGCAGGATCACTGTGAGACTCCAGCTGCCAGACAGGTCATCAGGAGACTTTTACTGCATTGTTTCAGATTCTCATGGTGCAAAAGGCGAGTTTCACATCTATCGATTTCTACCACCTGAGAATCCAGTGTGTGTTTTCTGACCTAATAGTTAACTACTTTAGTAATCTGGAGGAAGACTAATCACCTGTGGGAAGTTTGGTATTAAAATTTGGTTCTATTAATCTTTAAGGGATAAAATATTGAACTCCTTGAACAGATGTCTAGAAATCTCACATAATCTGAGGTGTAAAGTGCTTTCCTTGTGTGTTCTGCATTAGTATGGGAGCATCTGGCAAGCTCTCTGGAAGATGTGAGAAATTAAGGATGGCAAACTGGAAGTAGATGTGAATGTGAGGGGTAGTATCCCAGACTTGTAACTTCCCCAAAGTGCTTAGCTAACCAAAGTCCTGAGTTCTTACTTGGAGAACAGCTAAAAGTTGCCTTAAAATACTCTACTGTTGATAAAATAAATCATCTAGGAGAAAGCATTTTAAAGCATGTAATTTTGTTTGTGCTGTCTAGAGATACATCCCTTTATGCATTGTTTTTCTTAGTATTAGAATAAAAGTGAACAAATCTTCCAAACATTGAAAGAAGATTACAAGTGCGTGCAAGAGCAGATTCTCCATGAACAGTAAATAAACCATCAATGTTTTCATTGTTTTCAGCCTGCTAAGTTTTTAACCTCATCCTTCATTATTGTTTAGGGCAGACCAACAAAAACATTGATGCAAACACCTAGTTGAAGAAAGGGATTTTATCACATATGCATACCCATATAATTTGGTTTTACTCATATGATAGGAAATTTCATCTAAATATTTGATTTATTTATTTGACTTATTTATTTGATTTAGACCATTTGAGGAAGTGGTTTCCTTCCTCATTTCTGGAAATATGCTGTTATAACCAATAGCAATAGATCCCATCCTACTTTATTTTCACATTCGTGCATTATTATTACTGAAAGCCAAAGCTCATGTGGCTTGTGCCACAAACAGCTAAAATGGAGATATAATGTCTGCTTGCTATGATGTGCCACGTGAGAAGAGAGCATAAAAGAGCTAGCAAGTCATTAACAACCTCTGCACTTCTCTTTGTTACATTTTCTGTGGAGATCTGTGCTTGAATTTCACTGTGAAATGTTATTCTGTAAGGTTCTTTCTTTATAACTGAACCCTTAATGACCAGAAGCATCAAGCAAGGCATAATCCTTGTGTGAATTAATGTTGTTTAGGAACTGAAAATTTACTTTGAATTTACTGAAAATTTACTTGAAAATTTATTTATTTACAGAAATAGGAGTCTTATAGGCAAGAGTTCATTGTATCAGCTGCTCGTAATATAGATGCACTGTTCCTATGTCAGTACATGTAGCTGATGGCTTTATCTTGATTTGTCAGCCAGAGTTAGCTCTGACTGCTGTGTTGGTTTCGAATATTGATCTTGTACAGAATGGTGATGGTAACTAAGTCAGGTTACAGCACAGGAAGATGAAATTACTGTAGGTTTTATCTTTAGTTTTTACTCCTTGAAAGTGAATTTTATGCTGAGAAATAGAAGTGTCATGTCTATACATAAGTCTTGTATATAAGCTGCAAATTTTGAAGATGAGGCAGTCATCTGCTTTTCATAAACATTCTGCCCATAACGTAAAATAGTTTTTGACATGTGATGTGAGATGGTAGGATAATCCAAAGCTAAAATGAAAACAGCATCCTTAAATTAAGCTGACTTAATGCTGGATTTAAAGACATCTGTCTTTCCCACATCCCTTCCAAATTCCCAGTGAGTTTTATTTTCGCCTGCTTTCAGGGAAAGATGCAATTGCACCATCCATCTGTCAATGTGTATCTCTGTCTGCCAGTCTCCTTCTGATAACTTTTCATCTTTTTGGCCAGTTGTAATAACATCATAAGTCTTAAAGATGATTCAACTTCTACAGGTTTCATTTGTTAATGGATGGGAGAGAAAACAACTCTCCTCTGCCTGGCACCTCTTTGCAGAACACATTGGGGAGAACACGGCAAGGTGGACACGATGAACCTCTAGGAGATCTGGAGCAATTCTGCTGTTCATGGAAGTGTCTTTTCTAAATGTAGCTGTATTTTTGTTCTGTGAGTAAGCACTGATTCAGGAAAAAGTGGAACAATAACACATATATCAGCTACTCCTTTGAGTTTCCTTTGTCCATATGATACCTGCCTATCAAAGATGGAGAAAACACCCCTAAACTAGATCTTGCAGTGAAGCAAAAAATGGAAGTTTAGTGTGACGTGTCCCATTCATGTTCTCCTTATTAAGCTATGAATTTATTAAAAAATATAAGACAGTAAGTATTTTTTTTAAGCAATACATACCATGAATGTTGTATCCTAGGGCATCCTGCAGCTCTGTAAGGGTATTTCCTTGTGCTCCAAACTGCAGCAGTTCCAAAGAAACAGCCACACTTGCTGGAGAGACTACCAGATTCGTTCTGTTCTCTGCTTCAGATACATGGTGGTAGAGTTTGATGGCAAATTCAGTTTTCAGCTCTTTCAGCTCATCATAGGAGATGCAGTTTCCTTTGGTTAAGCAGCAAGCAGACAGGATAAATGCAGAGAAGAAAATGGGCAACATGAAGGCGATCTGGGAACACTCTCCACCAGCTAATCATACCTGCAATTAATAACACAGATATATTTAGGAAAGTAATAGGCTGAGAGACAGAGAAACTTTCTCATTCCATCAGTGCTGAGATATCACTGGCAATAGTAACGATCACTATTAAAATACTTGTCCAGGTCTACTCAGTATCTGTTGTCATTAAAAAAAAGAAAAAAGAAAAAGGGACATGCTGATGACTCTGTTGACTAACAAGGATTGAATTTTCCAGAATGCTGCAGCATATAGGATGGTTGGACATTACAGAGTCCCTTGTCTCTCTTGTGTGGAGACAAAGAGCCCCTTGGTTAAAAAGTTAGCTACCTGCACACATGATGACTGCACCTCAGTGCAGTCTCCAAGCTGCTGAGCACCCGCAGCTCCTTTCTGTCCCCAACACTCCCAAAAGAAAGGCCACCCCTCATGAGGTGCAGAAGTCTAACTGGAGGCTCCAGGCTGGGCTTTAGATCCGAATTTGCAAAAGGCTGGCTTCAAATGTCCCCGCAGATATTCCTCCTATGAAATTTATCCCAGGGAAAATAAGGTTGTATTTGCAAAAGGTTCTGGTGCTTGCAGCACAAAATCACTATGTCGTATTTTTTTTTGAAATCAAGTATTGGTCAACTTTATATAAAGAGGCACTTAAGATTCATATTAAAAGGAATAATGCTAAAATGACAGAATAGCTTTCCTTACAGAATTTCACCTTCTGAAGATTGTATGCAAGTATATTTTAAAAACTACTGCACCTTCTTTCACCTCAGGATTTTCTACAAATCTTTCTCCATGCCCTTTGCTCTAGAGAACACCTCTAATGCTTTGCATTTACTCACAGTTAGCTCTGTTAAATTGTCTTGCCTTTCTGTGTCCTTCTGTGTGTCTGAATGGAAGCTGTCTATGAACGTCTTGTCTGTCTCCTTCTTTAATAGGTAGTGGAGTAAAGACTAAGTCATGAGACTGCATTTAAAGGGATAGTCAGTGATCAGAGTCTCTGTCGGCGATGTCTGTACCACTCTGTCCAAATTCCTGTAGGCTACAAGCTCTATGGAGAGCCAGGCAAAGCAGCATGCCACTGACCAGCAAATCCAAGGCAAGGAACAAAAAGGTACACATGGAGATAGAGTCAGCAGCTTCCTTGCAAGCCCTGCTCGAGCCTCATGAGACTTGTGACCTGCTGGTACCGAGTAAGGCATCTCCTATCTCTCTTCCCACCCCCCTCCTTCTTTTATATGAATTCCATTGATTCCTCTGCCACAAAGGGAAAGAGAAAGGGCTCTCTGTGTACCAGGCACACAGCTATTTTTTTACCCCCACTTTGAAAACTTATTCAGAAATCCCATGCAATTAAAATGTCTTTATTTCCCCCTTTTTTTAAATTAATGCCATCCCAAATAGCAATATTTTCTTTTACTCTTTAGTTTCCAGAAGGAAAGAAACAACAACATGGTGCACTTGAAGGAGATTGAATAAGAAAGGGGTTGCTTTGAATGGAGCAGAAGCAGAAGAGCTGTAGTTGTGACTGCTTTAAGAGCAGTTATAGCTGTTCATGGCTTTCTTCGTGTGATGGGGTTAAAAATCCTCCCCATCACATTCACAGGTTCAGCCTCACAGGTTCAGCCTCACAGCTTCACAATGCCAGTTAAAGGAAGATTTGGGCTTAAAAATTAATGTAAAACTGCAGTTCATTGGTCTTCACAGAGTTTGACACTATATATATATACATATACTTAGCTATTTGACAACATACATTCCTGTTGGAAGAAGACATTGGGAAAAAGTTCATTACAATCAAGCAATAATTTAGGTGCACCTGTTTTATTCTTAACAGGTAAGGAACAGCTTCACAATGGAATTAGGACCCAAATGAGAATGAAGCAAAAAACAGACCTCCCTTCCTCTGTATTTGTGCTGTTCCTCTCTTTCTTCTGTTTTGAGAAGACATCAGAACAGATATGGATACTGGGGTCTGTTTTTAAAGATCCTGGGCTTTAGACTACATTCCTGCTAGGACTGGTGAAGGGAAAAAGCTTGGTCAGTCGCAGTCTAGTACAACAGGCAGGGATGTTGCTTTTGCTAGGGATTTCAATAAAGTATCCTTATGCTGAAAATTACATTTGAGCTTAAGGGTTTGACTGAATGAGGACCTCTCTGTTGAAGTTATCATTAACAGTGTCCACTGGACTGGAGTTGTATTCAGAGGGAATGAAACAGAGGCCACCAAGTGATTTCTCAAAGGGCTCAGAGCTGTCAACAGATAAATTAACTGCGGTCACTGGTGAGGACTATACAGGTGGATTTGATATGAAGTTCCCAGAGGCTCCAAACCTGATAAGACATTTCCTCTGTGCCCTGCTTGTTACTGTCCTGTGGATTTATTAAGATTTAAAAGAAAGATAAGGAGTCCCTGGAGGTTTTAGGCATGACTGTCAAAAATTAGCATTCAACTGCCATTTTGCAAAAATGTTACTATCACATTTGTGATATGTATTTATGGAAGATGTAATTGAAAATTACACCTGGTATAAATGTTGTGTAGAGCAGCATAGTTTCAGTGGGAATGGGTAATATGTGTTCTGGGTCTTGTCTCATCACAGAGGGGAACTTAGAAATTGGGGGGTTTGTTTCAAATCCTCCCTCTCTGCACGTACTTTAGGAAAGGAAGGATGTAGAGGAACCTTAGCAGCAAAAACAGTGTTTGCAGACAAGGAGAGAGGACTTAATAAAACTAAAACTGGATCAACACTGTACAAAGCAGCCATGGAAAACAAGAAATGTGCTTTACATATAATAAAAAGAAAAGAAATCCTTTGGTGAATGATGAGAAATATAGAAGGCAGTGGAGTAAGAAAGAAGTAAGAGTCAGTGAAACTACTGTGACTAAAAAATAAGTTATAAAATACTGGAGGAAGGTTGTGAATATGTATCATAATCAAGGTCAGAAACAAAAATTCTCACACCTGTTCAGTTTAGCAACCCAAGTTTTAAGTTTTTATTCCCAAAACTGAGATCCAAGGCTGACAACTGGGTGTCTGTGGAGAAGCTGGTGCCACATGAGGATGAGTCTGAAAACTGAGTTTGCCAAGTGAGTCCATGGAGCCAGGAACTGAGCTGTCCAAATGAGTGTAGTTTGGGGGGGCCTGCAAATCAAATAAGCTAATTACAGAAATCCTGTGTTAGAAATAGAGGTGTCCTGGACCTACTGATGTAGTAGGGTTGGGGGTTGGGATGCTTTTGAGAAAGGGAGTTTCTGGGTCTTTCTAAAGGATTTAAACTTTTTTTTTTTTTAGCATCTTCATACCTGCCTGTGTCCTAGTTTAGGCATTACATCCTTCTTTGGTCTGAATCTGGCTATGCATCACAATGTACTGAGGAAAGTACTGATACATTTTCTGGAAATAATTTTATTTTTAAGATAACTCCTCAAAGCCATAAAGGGGCAGAGGTCGCAGCTGTATTTTGAGAAATGGTTTTTCACACTGAGATAACTTAGACTGCCTCTGAAGGAAGTGAGAAAAGGCACAAGCTGAGGATGTCTGGAGAAAACACAGCACAGGGGTGTGTGTGTAGGAACCTGGATCACAGAATCCTGTGTCTCTGTGGAGGTCCTCTGAGCATCTACAGGTGCAGCTCTGAAAACTGCAGAGGGATCCCAATCTTTCCATTCCCTCACTGAGCAGAAAAACCACCACTCTTTGAGAGGGAAAACAGCAAAGAGCTTCCTGATGTGTGAACAGCCCCCAGACAGGGAGCAAACTGGTGGAAAGCACTGGAGACAAGCCATAAGTGGTGATTGTTTTCATCAATGGATTAGATCCTGTCTGTGTCTGCAGTGTGCCAATGCTGTTACTGCACGGGCCCTCTATGTCCTCCTGAGTGACCATGGTAGTGGGCAAGGGGACAGACTGCTGAAGCACCCACAGCTGCTCAGCACTGACAGAGCCATCATAAGTGGCTCTGCAATGTCTTGTCCAAAAGTATGTAGAAGTAGAAAAAGAAAGATGAGGAAAAGAGAAACAGTCAGAGGCAGCTGTTCTCCAGAACTTCGTCTTCAAGGTCTTCGTGGGCCAGATTCTACTCTAAGGTACAGCACTGCGAAAGGCAAAATTGGGTCCTGGAGCAGATGGGGAGCTGCTGGAGGACTGTGGGCTGTGGAAAACAGACTCAGGGTTGAGCCTCCATGCCATCAGGGAGGAAGGTGAGGAAATTGTTCAGCCCTGGTAGCACTAGAAGTCACAGGACTCAAATGAGAAACCAGAGGGAAAGGCACAGCCCGCATGGGCACTAGGGGCAGAGAGAGATTTATTAGGAAACCTTTCCCCACAACCAGTTGTTTCTCATAAGAGACTGGAGTTTTCTCTGATTTACTAATCTGTGTTCTAAGAAAATCAAGCCCTAGTTTGGTGTAGCTGCTGAGAGGAACAAGGGAACAGTTCTTCTTTTGGGCCCTGGCCAGTTTGGTCTTCTGCTGCATGGACTTTACACAGTGATCTGGATCAGAATTTGGCCCAGGGAAAGGCTGGAAGATAAAAGATAAGAGAACCAGTTGGGGAGCAGCTTTTCCTCTTCAGAAACCTCTTGTTTGCTTTTCTGTGTCAGGTCAGGCTCCCGTAATCATAGAATCACAGAATCATAGAATCAGCCAAGTTGGAAAAGACCTCTGAGTTCATCAAGCCCAGCCCTTGATAATCTTCCTTCCACTCTAGCACAACCCTATTATCAGTAAGATTACTATACACTTAATCCTTCATAAATGATAACAGAATTTAACCTTCTATCTGCATCTGGTTTTTGTGTGCTTGCTCTCTTTAACATATAGAATAACCCTGGGGAAATTAAATAGAATCCAAATCAACTTCCTTCCTGCTTATATCTCTCCTCCAGGAGAGAGCCTGCAATGCAAGACACTAGCACATTTGCTCTGTCAGGAAGGTGGTTCTGCTGAATCTCAGGACAAGAAAAATTTGCATCATCATTTTATACAGAGCTTATTCTGCAGGGAGGCAGCTGGCTGTGGAGCTGCAAAACTCCCAGCTGAGCAAGTTCAAGTGAATTTTCTTACTGCTATCCACATGCATATTGTGAAGGGTCACCTTCAAAGAAAATGTCCATCTGCTCAGTGAGCTGTCATGGTTTGAGCAGATGGGCTTGGTGCCAGTGCCTGGCCAGCCAGGACCTGCTAGGGAGGTCATACAGTGCAGAATCCCAGAATGAAGCTCCATTCTGCAGGAGACACCAGACCACTTCCCTCTCCTTAGAGGAGGAGGGAGTAATTAGCAGCAATAGAGGCTTTTTGGTGGCTCCGCAGTCAGAGGTAGTCTCCCAGCCCATAGTGCAGTCAATATAGCAGAGGAGCACTGGCTCAGGCTAGCTGTGACTAAACTGTGCAGCTTGGTCCTCAATCCTCTTCTTGGTTCTCAATCCTCTTCAGCCCCTGTGGCTCTAAAACACAAATATAACATTTTTGTGGGTTCATTTTTCTGTATCTCTAATACTGCAAGTGGAATAACAGGGTGAGGAGTTTACAAAGTCACCCTGGGAATCAGTGTTTTCTGCCCTGCAAGATGTCCAAGGACATATGGGCACTCTTGGGGATACAAGGGCTGATGGATGGGCATTGGAGGATTGTGTGGGATCTAGGCTCTGCCATGGGAGCTTTTGGGATGAGTCCCGGAATAAATGAGACCTGGACTTTACCAAGTTTTGAAGGCAGGTAGTGGTAGCACACAAAAACTTAGTCAGGCAGTAACTTAATAAGTGGTGTGAGAAATCAGTGCTAGAGTCAAGACCTTTTTCAGATTTTAGGGTAAGTATTTCTAATGTGTTATGTGATGTCTTCTGCAGTGGTACCCTTTTCTGGTGGGAAGCAAAGCAAAGCAAATGGGAGTTCCTCTTCCACTGAATGAGATTAATATCATAACACTGATGAAGTGACGTGTTTCCACATGCAGAGGGTGTAGGCTGAGTAAAAGCCCCAAATCAAGACAGTTTTCTAACCAGCAGTGACTGTTTTTGTTATAAATTTTTCAGTAGACAAATTTCAAAAGGGCTGAGAAAACACAAGAATAAGTTCACTTCTCTTTTTTAGCTTGATGAAACTTATTTGAATTAAAAACCAAAAAAAATAGGAAGAAAAGCTGATTGAGGAGAAACTAAAGATTTTGCACATCCTTATTGTAATGCAAGTAGTTCTCCTATGCATTTCTCACAGGGGAAGGTGGCTTAAGGAACTCTGGGAAAAAAGATGCATGAGCTCTAAAGAGATAATCTCAACTGTGTATATATTTCCTTCAGTGTTACATGAAGGTATTAGCAGTACAGCCTCTTCCCTGTGGACTCTGAATGTATGATAAGAGCCTTCCTCAGTGCGCAGCAACTCGTGAGGGCTGCTGTCACAGATCAGCTCCTTAGCTGCCTGCAGTAGCTCAGAGGTGCTGCATCAGCACATTCAGAGTTGACTTGCCAGTGTGTGAAATGCCACCTCTGCTCCCAAATGACATCCTTTTGGAATCTGCAGATTCAAAATGCTTCTGAGAGAGAGACAGTACTCTGCGTGGGGCCTGGTGGAAATTCACATGCAGACAAGACATGCCAGTGAGACAAAAGCAGTGTGGGGAGCAGCATTGTGGCAGAATATTTTCCTCCCAAATGACTACAAGAACTGACAAATTAAATGCATTTGCTGTTGACACAGAATATAAAATAAGTTAAAAGCTGATACTCCCAAATGCTTATCTAACTGACTATCACTGTCTTTCACAGTGCCAAATGAATGATGCCAAGTAAATGACATAGGAAGAGGTCCTCATATGAGTATGTTGCCAATTGCAATTTCTGCTGCTGATATGGCTGAAATGACAGGGAACCAAACAGGAGACGAAAACATGAAGATGTTTATGAAGTTGCAATGCTGACTTACCATAAGAAGTCTAGTTTTCAGAAAGAAGGATTTGGTTGAGTAGGTAAGAGTTGAACTTAGAGAATGAATAACATGGAAGAACATTATTTACAGAGCAGCTCTGCACAGGCCAGTTCACCAACTGTGGTTTTACCTCTCGCATGGCCTAAAGTGACCAGGTGGATCCACGCTGAAAGCCACATCATTGTGTAAACTGGCATGGTACTGACCCACAGCTTTTATATCCTGCCTGTCGTTCCACAGATACCCTCCCTTCAGCCTGGGGATCAGGTCAGAAAACAAACTGGACCCAACTGAGCAATATTTGTGTGACCTCTGGGGCTGCCAGGGCCCACGCAGCAGGAGCAGCACATCTGCAATGTGTCCCATTGTGGATTCCACATGTGCCTCCCTGTGCTCGCTGCAGTTTCACAGAAAGCTGTTGCCCTACCGTCTCACCCCAGCTTGTGATGTACCCCTGAGCTGGGCACAGAAGCAAGGTCGTACGCACTTGTACATGTTGCACGCGTTTTCTCATGCACCCATTTTATTGCATCAAAGTTTGCCTTCTACCCAGGCATCCCCAATCTAGCATTACCAGCCTATGTGGTAAAATGGCCCTGCTCCACCGTGATAGGTAGGGGAGAAAGGGTGGGTCGATGTTTCCATCTCCCTCTGCTAGCAGGGTGAAACAAAACCTTTATTCTTTAGGAGCTGATCTGCTCTTACAGCTTACTCCCCACTTCAGGTTATAATCCCTTTTGGTGACATCACAGGTAGTGCTACGGCCGCCAAGGTGATGTCACAATGAGAAGCTTATGACTGTAAATGGGGAATAAGTCACAAGAACAGATGACCTCAAAATAAGCTAATATCCTGTTATTATATAAATGTCCCTAATACTTACATAAATGCATCAGTAACAAAAAATAATAAAGAAAAAAGGGCCAATGGTCTATCAGTGTATGTGATGTGTGTAAATTTGACATTTTCTCACAGACCTGTAGAACCTTTATTAGTGTATCTTGCCTCTAAAAATCTTTCTACTAGCTGCTTAGCTTTTTAAATCAATTTCAGGATCCTTCTTTATATAAAAATATTGTTACATTTAAAATTAGCAGAAAACCAGAAAAGTTCTCCATAATTTAACCTATCCAATAACCACATACATGCTTAGGGATGGCTAAGCATCTCAACAAAATACAATTTGCATTTTAGGGTCATGAATGCATTAAGTACTTTGACCATATAAGAACAAAGAAATCTGTCTTGTCTGTGAAGCTCCTTGGGCTTCATGAGGAATGCCATAGAAAGAGTGTATATTTAAAGCTATCTAATTATCAGCTGTTGTATTTTTATGATAAATAGGAACTAATAAAATTGAAAACTAGGTATAATTGTATCACAAAAAAAGGTTTATTGCAGCCATAAGAATACTTCATATACTGAACAAAATTCTTAAAAGTTGGAAATAACATTGAGAATCTCTAAGGCATTGGTTTTGTAGATGGTCTTGTCTCCACTGTGCTGCAGGTTTATTATTTTCTGCGGTCAAATATTTATTACATTTTCTTCTGGAAATTTTTTAATGGATTTTCTTGCTTTGATAGGATAAGAAGAACGTTTAAGTGCCTCTAGGGGTAAATAATTTCACATCAACACTTTCAAGCACAAAGTCTGGATCTTCAGTAGGTTTTTACATTATGCAAGTAGATATTTAAGGTACTTAATACTTTCTAACCTCTAGTGCCCTTTTTACACAGAGACAGGCAGTCAGCAGGGATTAATCTGATCCTAATTAACCACAAACTCTTCTGATATTTGGTCACTGCACAGTAGCATGCTGCCAGGTACACAGAGGTAAACTGATCTGGATTATCTGCCGGTGTATGTGCTTCATGGAGGGAGGTCTGTGCTCTGTGTTGTGGGTGACTCACAGGCAGATACAGCTTTAAACATGGAGTGGGGAGACTGCTGTACAAAGCTGGAGTTGTAAGGAAAGGGGAAATCACTAATTAGAAGGCCTCTTCCTAATGGCTTTCTGTTGAGGTTTCCTTTTTATAGATGGCATTTGTTGGTATGGCACTGCAATAGGATAGAAAATGAGAAGCATGAAAATCCAAAGAGAAGATCCATGTCTTCCTCTTTTTCTGCAGCAAAGGAGCACAACTTTGTACATACAAGTTCTCTTTCTTTTTTCCTTCTGTGAACGAGCATCATGTCTTATGGAGCTTCATGATTTCACGAGCAGCTCTGTGCCTTTACCTGCATGCTGTCCCCCATGGCTCTCATCTTCCCTTACCAACCACCTGAGCTTTGCCCTCATGCCACAAGGAAAGCAGAGCACTGAAGGTCTCTCCCAGCCTCATGGTAGCCATTAAAGCAAAACCAACATGCAGTGAGTAAGGCAGCAGCTAGGTTTGATAACACAATTTTATTCTCATTTTTTCTTTGGGAAGACTGCTGGTGAATGGCTGCTGGTATTTCCTCTGGAGTTGCTCTCTGTGCACTTTTGTCCTGAGGTGCCTTTGAAGATTGGAAAAGCACTGCTGTATTCCCAGCCCCTGAGGTTGTATTTTTGAAAACAGTAAATCTGTGTTCTGGAATAAAACAAAATTAAACTGTTAAACTATCTTGTTCCATCAGAAAGATGATAAATAATAGTAAAGTGTTGAAAAGCTAATTGTCCTTTCTGAAAGTCTCTTCTTCAATACACAATGATGCTTGATAGAAGGATCATAGCATATATGATTCTTGCATTACTATTGCAATTGAAGGTAAAACATTTATTTCTCAATGTTTGTTTGGTTTGGTTTTTTTCCTCTGTGCTTAATGTGTATCTGTTGCTGCTTGGTCTCATAAGAACTCTACTAATTAAGAAAAAGCGTCTAAGAACCAACTAATGAGTGAATGAATCAGAAAATTAAGAAATTCGATTTTCTCTGATATTTTCTTTCTATTAGAGATAGAACAGCTACAACTTTCTGTAAATGCTCTTGTTTAATATGGGGACATTTACTGTTGCAGTTCTTTGGAAAATAAGACTCTTTGCTTTAGCATTTCAAGAAGAAAAAAATATTCATAGATTGTTTGGGTGAAAAAATAAACAGCTAGCAGTTGTCACAGTGTCAAAATTAATTATTTTGGATTGATTCATTTGCCTTGATCTTTATGACCCTCAAGAATTTCAAATACTTCTCAGTCAATCATTTAAATTCCTCAGCTAAACCCCATACCTCATTAAATAAAGAAATAAGGAGGGTCTTGATATGCTTTTCTTTAGGCCTGTCACTCCACAGTCTGAAAATACAGATTATGGCATCCTAAAGTATTCTCAGGAGTTTTCTTTTTAAATAGCAAAAAAATGTTTCTCTGTATCACCTTCTCATAAGTGACACTTTCTTGTTGAAACCTCTGAGGACTAACTTCAAGTACCACCTTCAGTGGTGGAAAGAGACAGTGAGATGTTAAATTTACTGGTGACTATGCTAACGTCACCAAACAACAAAGGATTACTGGGTGTTGTGATGGCCTAAAGAAAAGGGGAAAAGAGGAAGGTTATACTTAAAAGACATATGGAAAAACTAAAGATGTGTGTGAACTCTTTTGGGTGTGTACTGACTTCTTAAAGATATTGAGGTCTAATGGGAGTATCGCAGAATGGAAAGAGGGACTCAAAATATCAGATTATAGGAGAGTACATGGTGTATACAGTGCACAGATGCTGTACTTTCATCATTCTGGGTGCAAAGCAAAACAGAGGTAGGCAATTTTTTTGTAGGGCTTCCAAAACCAGACCAGCGCTCCCTTGAAAGATCAGTTAGGATCTTTCCGTTTACTCTGGGATTCCCTGTGTTGGTCATTTTTGCATTTCTTTGGGTCAAGACATCAGTGCTTTGGTGAGCCACAGTAATGTGCATTACAGGATGTACAGGTAACTTACTTTTCTTCTTTCCAAACCACAGTAACTTCCCAGCCTAAGTACTGCTGACATGTCAGATTCAGTGTCCAAACTACGCAAACAGATGAATTTCATGTGCATCATCCATTTCATTCCATCATACATCTTTACTGATACATGAAAGCCAGCTTTTACCCTGATCTGTGTTTTCTCATGATAGATCATTTTTCCTGAGCATTCAGCCTACTTTTGCTCCAGCTTCTTTAACATGGCTTAGCTGGTTTGCTTTCCACTTTCTGTTTTTCACCTTTCATCTCCTTTTCCCAATCTTTCACAGTGTGATGAGCAATATAGACGAGTGTCTGGACCTGGAATGCTGCCAAAGGGGAAGCTGAAATCAGAGACAAATCAGACACCACTTATAAATGTAACCTGAAAAGATTTTGGCTGCAACTTATGTGCACTGCAATAACTTGAAGGGGAAACACATCAAACACTCTGGCTATAGAAATGCTCAGTGACCACATTTGAACTTAGTCCCCAGACAGAGCCTAGACCTCTCAAGTTTCTCTCCCCCTAGCAGGTAAGACCTCAAGCAGCGTGGTGACCCTTGTCCAGATCTGATGAGTTGCCCCTGCTGATAGCCCCCATTTTCCCAAGACAGCAGAGCAGCACTTAACTCCTTTCTGGTGTCTGAGCGGCTTCGTATCTTGCACCTTCATCTGTCAGGCCCTGTGGCCCGTGGAGATGTCCCTGCCATAGGCACATACAGCATGTATGGAGATGTGCTACACCAAAGTTACAAAATTTGCAGATAAGGTTTCTTGTCATCCTACTTGCCTCTCAGGGGCAACAATAGCACTTCCAAAGCTCTGGGATAAGAAGTGTCCCCTTGGTGAACATCAGGGGAGAAACATATCCCTACCATACCAGGTACTGAACTCAGCTGAAGCAGCTGATGCTCTTCAGCAGGACCTGCGTCCTTTATCTGTAGTTTTTGTCCTGTGTAAAATCCAGATTGCACGTGCATTTCCAGTGAAGCTTTCCAGAAAAGCAATAATCATTTTAGTGGAAAGCTGTTGCTCAGTCCCTGAGATTGCTGTTCCCCAGAGTCTAGTTCTGAAAATCAGCAATAAGAAATAGGATCTATTGTTATTCCTACCACCTTTGGGAGAAATCTCTTATTTAATTTAATTTAATTTAATTTATATACTTTTTTCCCAATAACATTTTTTTCATGTACCCAGAATCTTAACTCCTGTATCACAGATTGCAGTCCCTTGTCTGTACTTCTCATCCATCCATATCTTGTATTTTTTTATGCCAGTCCTTACATGATTGCATATAATTTTCAGAAGATTTCACACTTCTGAAAGTCCATATGGTTGTCAAAATCTTTTCTGATGCCACTTGTTTATGACTTTGAAATAATCAACACAGATTCACACATCCTTTTTTTCCTCCGTTTTCCTTTCTCAGTCTCTTTTGTACACAATTCCAAGAAGATTAATTCACTTCTCCAAATGATGCCGCCAAACTTAACACATCAGCAAAGAAGGCTTGCGGCAAAAATCTGTTCCATCTTGCTATGCTCTTCATTCATGTCAGGCTGCAAGCTAGCTGTCAGTCCTGAGAGCAGCCAATTTTTCTTTGGACCATCTACCAAAAATCACAGTATCAGAAACCTGGTATGTCTAACAGACAACAAGCCTCCATTGCAGAGAATAACAGAGCACACCTGCAGCTGCATCCTTACAGTGTCACTGAATGATTTCCAGCAATGCTGAAAGCAGAGTTTTGTCCCCAGCAGTCTGCTAGAGGTATGGTAAGTACCAAATCCAATTGATTTATTAAGGAGATGCTAAAGAGAGGAGTGGGCAGGAAAGGAAAGGAACCTGGGTCCTGTCCTGCTTTATGCTGGACACAGAGCTGCAAGTGCAGCCTCAGACTTGGGTCCTGTCTGAAGGGATGAGACAAAGCATATGTCAGGGAAACTGGTGGAGTGGGCTGAGCAACAGCACCTCCATGCTAGTGCTGGCCAAGGAAGAGATAGTGCTGTACTGAGTGGGATTTTTATGGGCCTGGGGTTTTGTGACGGAGAGGGAATAAGCTGAATGAGAAGAGAAATAAAAGAAAAGGGAAGGAAGAAGGGAAGGAAGGAAGGAAGGAAGAAAGGAAGGAAGGACGGAAAGGACAGAGAAGAGGAGCATCCGTGGGAATAGGCAGCATGATAATAGTGAATGGGGTTACATCAGACTGGTGACCTGTCACTGGTGAGGTTCTGCTGGGTTCTGGCTTAGGCCTTGTGCTCTTCAACATCTTCATAAATGACTTGGATACAGGACTGGAAGGGATACTAAGAGAGTTTGCAGATGACACAAAATTCAGAGGAGCTGTTGAGTCCCTCAAAGGCAGGGAGGACTTGCAGAGACCTCAGCAAATCAGAGGGCTGGGCCATCACCAACTTCATGAAGTTCAACATGGGGAAGTGCTGGATTCTGCACCTGGGATGGGGCAACCCCAGATGTACAGACAGATTGCGGAATGAGATGCTGGAAAGCAGTGCCACAGAAAGGGACCTGGGGGTCTTGGCTGATGGCAAGTTGAATATGAGCCAGCAGAGCCCTGGAAGCCAGGAGGGCCAACGGTGTCCTGGGGGGCATCAGGAAAAGCATTGCCAGCCGGTCAAGGGAAGGGATTGTCTCTGCGCTGGGGCAGCCTCACCTTGAATATTGTGTGCAGTTTTGAGTGCCACAGTGTAAGAAAGATATTAAACTCTTTGAGAGTATGCAAAGAAGGGCAACAAAGACAGTGAAGGGCCTTGAGGGGAAGCTGTGTGAGGAGCAGCTGAGGTCACTTGGTCGGTTCAGCCTAGAGGAGACTGAGGAGAGACCTCATTGCACTCCAGAACTTCCTCATGAGGGGAAGAGGAGGGGCAGGCACTGATCTCTTCTCTGTGGTGACCAGTGACAGGACCTGAGGGAATGGCCTGAAGTTGTGTCAGGGCAGATTTAGGTTAGATATTAGGAAAAGGTT
Source organism: Myiozetetes cayanensis (assembly GCF_022539395.1). Classification (NCBI taxonomy): domain Eukaryota; kingdom Metazoa; phylum Chordata; class Aves; order Passeriformes; family Tyrannidae; genus Myiozetetes; species Myiozetetes cayanensis. The sequence goes on along the minus strand of NW_026087742.1, from coordinate 61,807,195 downwards.
TTCCACCTCTTTTCAGGGTGTTTAGTCACTGGAACAGGTGTCCCAGGGAAGTGGTCACAGCACCAAGCCTGACAGAGTTCAAGAAGCATTTGGATGCTTCACCCAGGCACATGGTGTGACTCCTGGGGATGTCTTGTGCAGGGCAAAGGAAGCAGTTGAAACAGCAAACCAGCCCATTGGTTCAGAGCAAAAATTGTCCTGGAAACCTGTAAAGCACTGTGCACTCAGGACTGTTGGCAACATGACAGCTCCAGCATCCGTAGCCCCCGAGGCTGATGGTTTCCCTCCACATTCATTTATCTCACCCCAATCCCTCGAAGAGCAGGGTACTGCATAGCCCGACATGCCTGGAGCTGGTGCACTATCTGAGGCTAGAAAACAGGAAGAAGGTCACAGATGGATCCTATTTTTCTTCTCTCCTGCCCTTTGGCTTGTCCCAGCACTACCCTGACCTCATTGACAGCTCTCACCTCCCTACCTCCTAGCCAGGTTGATGGCAGAGGCAGCCCTGGTAGTGGTTGTTGCTGTTTCTGCCTTAGGCAGTCCCAAAAGTCCTTTCTTCAAAATGTCTTCAGTCTTTACACACGTGGCAGGGTGGGAATGAGCATCCTTGCCCCTCCCGTGGGAAAACCACAGGGCAGTCAGCTCTTGAAATCAAGCAAGGCACCAAAGTGCCGAGGAGAGAAACTTAAGGGCAGAGGCTGCATTTCTGTGGCTTTACATGGCACAACAGGGGAACACTGGCACCTAGTCAAATTCCATAAGCACAGCCACAGAGTAATTAGTTAAAGCTTTGTTTTCTTGTGACCAAAAAAAACCCCAAAAAGTAGGGAAAAGTGGGACTCATAACTATGTCATGGCAAACCATGTGAAAAACCCCCTCTTGCTCCTAATTACAACCCAGTTTAAAAAATAATCTGTCCATGCAATAGTACATGTGAGCTGCAAAAAGATGGCTGTTAATTCATGGAAGTAGAAGGAATTATAAAACTGGTATTATGTGTTGCATTCTTAAACTGTATCTGTTCCGGGCAGCCCTGTCCCCGAGTTCATTATACCTAAGGAGCAGGAGCTCTCCAGTAGCACTGCTAACCTCACAAGAAGCATTGTCTTGGCAGGAGTTGGGTCATACTTAGCAGATTATCTCCGTACCAGGAGGGCTAAAATTTTCATCAAAGTAAATAGAGGAATTTGTGACAGCCAGCCGGCTTACCATGCTGTGCTGAGGGGCTTGTTCACTGCAGATGCTCGGCTCCAACCCAAACGCAACCCTGAGTGGTCTCCCCGTGGGCTTTGGCTGCTTCCTCGCCTGTGGCTACAGGGCAGCAAAAGAACATGGAAGAGCCTTTTGGGTCATCGTGCCTCTGGTTATTCAGCTGCCCAGCTTCATGATGGAAGGAAGGCGATAAAGCACAGTGGCCGGGTGGGAGCACAGCTCGGGCACTGTCAGCAGCTTAGGCGGGAATACAGGGTACGGAGGGTATGAGGGCAGGAGAGCACCCAGCCTGAGGGTGCCCTGCAGGTGTCACCCACCTGGGCCGGCAGCTCTTCACGCTGTCACTCGTGTGCGCGAGAACCACGAGATGGCACTAGCAACTTTTGCAGGCTGGTGGCTTCCCAGCGTGGCACACAAACCCAGGGTACTGCATTGCTGAGATCCCGTCACAGGATCACACAGGCACTCCGCAGTCACGAAGGTAGGAATGGGGTATTTCTCTTACTGACTGGTCAGCCTTGGCTAAATCCATTTCTGCTGCCTTTTCATTATGTTTCATTGAGTTAGCAGTTTTCATTTATGACAGGCAGATTAGATTAATGGCCTCCACCTAGCAAGCTATTTTGCATTTTATGCATCACATATTCAGAAGAAAAGTGATTAAAAAGGATAACTGATTCAAACATCAACCATGCTTAATGCAAGAGGCGGAGCCACAGCAGGGGTAAGGTGTACCTATGAAGCTCTCTAAGACTCTAGATGCCCTTTCTGCAGCCAAAATGATGCAATTTGCTGTTTGTAAATTGTTCAAAAGAAAGCAGTCTGAATACTGTTCTCCAGCTCCAAGGCCAGCCTAGCACTGCTCAGCACCCTTTAGAAATGTCCCACTGGTCACTAGACATACCACACGGCAGCTGTCCTGGCTTCCCTCCTGGAATGCTGCAGGATCCTTACAGCTCTAGGACAGCCCATTTTGCACGGGAGGTTGTTATCTGAAATGAAGTGAGGACTGCACTGCAGCCCAGCTAAGAGGTGTTTTTTATAGCATGACCCTGAGAGGCTGAGTTTCATGCCCTGTGGGATGCCCAGGGGTACATGGGAGGGCAAAAAGATGCAAAGTCTGATGGGACAACATTGGAGACAGAGGGGCCCAGGCTCAATATAGCCTCTTCCATAGTGGGAACAGTCCTTGGGGTGAAGGGCACCACCAGGTAGTGTCTTGGCAAAAGCTGCTTGAAGTGGTCCAAACCAGAGACAAGCAGCAATCAAATGATCCAGTGTTTGAACCTGTTCCCTGTGCCCTGTCCCACTTCCATTTACCACTGTAGATGTACCCCACCACAGTATTTATGCCTTGGAAGGCTGCAAGGCTTTCCACAACAAGCATTTGGATTCCTCCCCAGTTACCTCACAAGCTGTTGGTTCCTGAGCTCAGGGGGACACAATCCTTCCCAGCTATTGAGGCAACACTGCCCAGAACTCTGCACTGACTTCTGAAAGTGCTCAGTGAATTTATCTGGGTGAAGGCTTCAGAGAAATGTGTCTATCTTCTCATACAGGGAATGAATTCAGTGCTGTTCATTCCCCTGAATTGCTGAGGAATTAAATTCAACATGAAATCTGACAAACTGAGGATAAATCCACTGGTAGCACAATGTAGCAGTTGGTCACACAGTGATCTGAGCAGTTTTTGGCTCAGGAAGTCTGGACTCTGTGTAAATTTAGCAATTTGCACTAGGCTGAATCCTGGAAGCTGGGAAAGAATGCCACAGGGAGGACTGCTCTGTACTCAAATGACACTTAGGCTCAGATGAGAAACAAGTAATTATCTGAACAGAGACAAGTTTCAGGATTTTTTTAGGAAGTCAACATGGTTTTATAAAAGTAAATCACACCTCATAAATCTCTTCAGGGCTTCAGAAGGCATCAACAAATAGGTGTACAGCTAAGAGCGGTTTTCCAAAGTCCTTCATCAAAGCCTCTTAAAGAAACCGTGCTGTGATGGTTTAAGAGGTAAGGGTATGTGAATAAAGAGCTGATTAAAAGGCAGGAAACAGAAGGCAGAAATAAATAGCCAGTTCTGATAGTGGAAGGAGGTTTGGCAGCAGAGTCATGCAGGGATTTGTACTCAAGCTTACATTGCTCAGCATGGCTTAAACCTGGAAAAAGGGAGGGGCTTCATGAGATGGGAGTTCATTGAGGTTATTAAGCATCCAAGATAGTAAAGATGATGAACAACTGGGGAAGCTGCAGAAAAGTCTCACAATAGACATCAACTAAGCAATAAAAAGGCAGATGCAACTCAATGTAGCTAATTCTAAAATAAATGACATTTTAAAAAATCTATTTTTACATACTTGATAGTAGGGTCTCAACTGACATTTTCTGCTTGGGAGTTGGACCTTGGAGCTACCTAAGTGTCTAAGAAAAGGGTAGCAAGTTCCACTACTGGGGGAGAAACAGAGAATAAAATGGAAAACACCTTCAAGCCACTCTGCACATCAACAGTACAGCTACACCTCCAGAAACTATGCAAGGCTATGGACTCTCTAGCTCAAAACACATGCAGCACAACAAAAAATTTTACAAAAGGGTAATAAGAATGAACAAAAGCATGGAATGGTTTTCCTATGAAGAATCAATAACTGGATTAAGACTTCTCATCTTGAAAAGAGAAAATGAAACTGAGGGAAACACCAACGTCTTCCAATATTATCATTTCTTCAGCAGATAACACATAGACAGTTTTAATCTGCTTCCAAAGCCCTTTGTGAAGTGGGAATGTCTTACCAGCACCTGGGTAGCTCCATTCTGTTGGGTAGATGGGACAGCCAGTGCCAATGCTCAGGCTGCTGAACCTGCAAATCACTCCTGAAGGACCTCAAAACTCCCAGGATGTAAAAAGAGATGATTTAGAGATGTTATGGAACAGTTGTATAAACAGAGCTGTCATGGCTGGATACAGGTTGGAAGGGTGGCAGATGGTGATGAGGATTGTGCTCTAAGCAACTGAGTGGCGTGAATGCATGCATGTTTGCGAGGGAACACAGGATGAGAAAATCATGAGCCCACAGGTCAGGAGAAGCTAACAAGAGGGATATTGTTGTGGGCATCTCCTACAACCCATTCAATCAAGAAGGAGAGACAGCTTTGAATAACTGGGAAGTGATTCGGGACAGACAAGAAGAGTTCCTGTTCTCTGTGACTGGAAAAACTTGCCAGATGGAAAAACCTCTGTCTTCACTCACAAGATCTTTGCTCAAGAAGTGTTTTGTTAGGTCTGCTGCATGTCTGTGTTTAGTAGCAAAGTTTCAAGGACAAAATTAGTAATCACACTGTAAGACTGAGTCAGGGGTGAAGTAAGCTGGACATGAACAAGTCCACGGGGCTGACAGTGCAACAGAAACCGGCCAATGTAATTGTGAAAATGCCCTCTATCAATTTTGAAAGATTGTGGTGATTGGTGAAGTACCAGATGGCTGAAAGAAAGAAAATGTCATAGCCCACTTCAAGAATGCCAAGAAAGATGACCTAGGGAACTACAGGCTGATTAGTCCTCAGTCCTCTGGAAGTTTACCAAGAAATCTTCAAAGTAATTTCTACACTCAAGATGGACAGGACGATGATTTGGAAAAGCCAGCATGTTGTACCAACAGTAAACAAAACTGATTGCCACCTTTGATGAGATCACTTTGTTGATGGATGGAGAAAGAACAGTGAATTTAAATTTCCTTGACTTTAGCAAGACTTTCAATATAGTCTTCATGGTATCCCGGTCGCCAAATCAAGAAAACATAGACTAGATGGCTGGACTACAACACAGGTGAGTAACTGACTGGATTGTCAGACTTAAAGGGCATTGGACAACAGCTTAAATTCTAACTGGCAGTCAACTGCAAATGGCATTCTTCTGAGGTCAACACTCTTCTTTTCAGTTACAGTGCTGCTCAACATTTTCATCTATGTCTTGCATAAGGGGATGAAATGCACCCTCAGCAAGTTACCATATGACCCCCAACTGGTGACTGATACACTGAAAGGCAGGGCTACCACTCAGAAAGACCTTTACCAGCTGGAGAAAGGTACCAATGAGAATTACACCAGTTCAATAAAAGCACATAGAAGCCCTGCACCTCGCAGGGACTAACTTGGTATGACAGCACAAGCTAAAACACCTACTAGGTAGGGAGCAGCTCTGCAAAAAGAGGTGTTGGGATCCTGGTGAAGAGGAAGTTGAACATGATTAAGCGGGGCACCCTTTCAGTGATAAGGCCAACAGTGTACTGGGTGGTACGAGCAAGGAAGTTGCCATCAGGTTGACAGAAAATATTCTTCCTGCATACCAAGCACTCCATAAACCACATCCATAAGGCTGGGTACAGTTTTGGGCTCCTCAGTACAAGAGAGATACTGACAAACTGGAGAGAGTTCAGATGGTTAGGGAGCTAGAGCATATGATGTGGAAGAAGACGCTGAAAGAGAAACTGCAGTCTTCCAGCACCTAATGGGGGATTATAGAGAAGACAGAAACAGAATATCTCAGAGGTACAGAGTGAAACAAGGGGGAAAGATCACAGGTTTGAACACTGCAAATTTTGACTGCAGACTAGGAAGTAATTCTTCACCATTACAGTGGTTAAACACTGGCACACATTTCCCTGACAATGTGAAATTGCCACCTTTGGATATTTTCAAACCTGACCAGACAAGGTTCTGAACAACTTGATTTAACTTCAAAACTTTGCGGCTTGAGCAGCTTTGTGCCTGCTTTTAGCAGGCACTTTGGACTAGACAACATCCAGAGGCCTCTTCCAACTCCCAATGTTTCTACAGCTCTGTATATGACATACAAGTATACATAAACCCCATAATGTTAAACCATAAAACCATAAAAACTAAACAAAGCCAAACCTACACAGCTTTGCATATACAATGTAATGTTGACATGCAGACATGTTCCATGGAGGGAATAAAGAAATGTACAATAGGTAACACCACACACTGATGGAAATAAGAGGGAAGGACTATTATGAAGACCAACATATATCAAACAAACCAAGATGGGATTTAAGCATGAAAGATTACCAATATGTGTCGTAGCTCTGATTTTATCATTCAGCTTTACTGGAGCAAATGATTTAAAACACCTCAGTGAGAATCAAAAGACCCAGTCTGCAGAGGCAAAGCTGAGTCCAACATAATATTTTTGCTATGTTTATTTTGTAATTATCCCACTGACATACACCACCAAAAGCTGTAGAGCTTGTGGCACTGCAGTAATTTTTGAAGCCTAGTTAAAATACTGTGTGAGTCTGCAATACTTCATAAATGAACACGCAGAAGAATAAGTACAATTGACTTTTTATCTCTATTTTATTTCACAGAAGAAATGCATTCTGGGGTGAGGAGAAAGTTCAGGGAAAGCCTGCAGTTCTTATAGGACATTGTTCATAATTTAATCAAAACAATAAGTAAATGCCATGAAAAGTGTGCATATTCAACTAATTGAAGAGATGAGCCCCTTCTTAAATAATGGAAAGAGAATTAATGAAGCCTACCTTCAGTGAAACATGCTTCATAATCTGGGTTGGTTTTTTTTTATGGACAAAAAGTTTTCTGTACACTATCACCTCTGTTTTTCCTGACAGTAGGACACTCAATTTTTTACAAAATTTGGTTACAAGTACCATCAATGTAAACAATTAAAACCTTAATTTTTAGTTAGGTATCAGTACAAAGAACAGAAATACTTGGAGACAGAACCAGTGAGACAGCATAAATTCAGAGTCTATGGAGACTCATTTGGTTTTCTTCCCATTAGGATTACTGTGCTAAAATCTGGAGCTGAGATGCTTGCGGAGCTGTCAGCTAATACCACACATGAACCTCAGGACTGACACTTGAACTATCCTGTACTTCTTTGTAGATTTCCACTACTGGTGCTTCCTACTGTGTCAGGTGACAGAACCCATATGTGTCTTCTTCTAGAGGCATACCCTAGGTGGAAAGATGTTTCAAAGCCTCCTCTTCATTAAAAACCCCAATCAGCTTTTGTCAGTAGTTTGGGTGTTAGCATGGTTCCAGGATCAGAGAGATATATGAGCTCAAATGAGTTTTTTATTTCATGTTCAGATCAAATCTTATCTGTATTATTAAAATATTGTGAAAAGGCTCTTTTTTTCTATTCCAAATAAGGAATACTAAAATTATTAATAGATTTGAATCAAATTTATCCTGTTGTTTGACACATCTGGAAGTAGCTAGTGTTGATAAAATGTCTGTCCAATAAATATACAATGCTATTTCATAATTTATTTTTGTACTACCATGAACATGACACAAAATAATGAAGCATAAATTTAAACCTGTGGAGCCTGACTGTTCTAGGCATCACTGCTTGTATGGTGAATCACAGGCTGATGGAAAAAGTGGCTAGTCTGACTTCACAGTGTATTTTGGCAGGGTACAAACAATAACATGGAAGGGGAGTTTAGATGAATTGGGTTCATGGTGTTCCAGGGGGGATTTGATCTAAAGGTCATGAAAGTCAGAGGAAAGACTGTGTGGGCTCTGAAGGAGTATAGAGAAGGTAAACATATGCACACCATGACAAACCCTTATTAGTGCTATTTTTGGTCCCAGAAGGAGAACAGTTTACCCCAGAAATTCAGTAAGTTTACACGGTTTTAGAGGGCAGGAAAAGGCTGATAATCTTCTGTGCTCTTAGATCTTGAATAGATTTCCCTGTTTATTCATTGTGTTTAGCACGAAAGACAAAGTCTACCCCTGGTAGATGCTCTGATACTATCTCACAGAGAGGAGACTTGATGTCTTTTTCCCTGTGTGCAGAAAACAATCACAAAAGGAAAAAGCCTTGAGGAGTAGCACCCCGACTCTTGAGTATGCCTCTGGCCTTTTCTAGACTGGGGGAGTAGGTTTATTGGAATTCCTCTTCCTCCGCTATAAACATGTAATCAGTTTCCCCCAGGCTTTCTTCCAGAACTGTTTGTAAAAACTGTGCACTTCCTTAAACGGGCCAGGGAAGCTGTTCCACTTTTTGCAATTATTATTTAAAGTATGTGTGCCTTTTTTTTTTTTTCTTCCTGCAGAGCAGCAATCCTTTTGATTAAAATTACCTAGTAATTTCTCCAGAAATGAGTTTTTTATTCCACACACCACAATGTCATCATGGCAGGTCTTCAACATCTACACCTGTACATAGGCTACATCCATTATTATACATACACATTTTTACATGGTTATTTTCTCAGTGGCTAGACCAGAGCTGCAATCAGTGATACTTCTCTGCCAAAAATGTGTTCAGAACATGCAAATCTGTTTATGTGACCTAAATCCTGGAGAAGGTACTTAGCTTTTTACTTACATTTCTTTTTAAAATACTAAATTAACCACAGCAAAACAGGTTATCAAGAATGTGTATTTTAAAAACATCTTTTGAAAGCCACTAAAATTTGACTTGTTTTCCCTTTGGAGAGAAGTATTTGAGAGGAAATGTGTTTTACCCAGAAAGAAATATGCTTGCACTGGGAATATGAAGAATAAGTTTCTGCATTAATTGTTTTTTTTTTAACAGAAAAATAACAACCCTTTGAAAAAACATGGAGCTGTCATACATTTGGGCCTAATGGTGTAGTAATATATGAAAATGCTGGGTTAGCTTTCAGTAAACTGTGTATTGCCTGAATTAGAAGTAGCAGACATGGTTTACTTGGGTTACCCTGTCTACACAAGTGGTTTAGACAACAGCCCAGATGGCTCCCTTCCAACTGGAAATGCAGGACTTTTTGTATGGAGGGGTTTCAAAATGTTCTTTAATGTTTCCCTTTTGGCACTTGCTGCGTCTGGTCTGTCAAGAGATACAGTGGAGCTTCCTCTTCCCTGGGGAAGGAGTGAAGCTTCTTCAAAAAATTCTATAAATACATTGGCAGCAAAAGGAGGGCTAAGGAGAGTTTCTATCTTTTGCTGGATGCAGAGAGTAACAAAGTGTCAGGGTATGAGGAAAAGACTGAGGTACTTAATGCCTTCTTTGCCTTAGTCTTTAATACCAAAACCAGTTTCCCTAGGATATCCAGCTACCAGAGCTGGAAGTTAGAGACAGGGAGCAGAATGAAGCCCCAATAATCCAGAAGGAAAGGGTTAGTGAACTGCTAGTGCAGTCAGACATCTATGATGCACCTGAGAGTAATGAGGGAAGTGGCAAACCACCTTCAATCATTTACCAGCAGTCCTGGTTAAATGGAGAAGTCCCAGCTGCCTGTAAATTAGCAAAAATAATGCCCATCTACAAGGTTTAGAAGGATGATCTGGGGAACTACAGGCCTATCAGCCTGACCTTGGTACATGGGAAGGTCATGGAGCAGATCATCCTGAGGGCCATCAAATGGCACGCACAGGACAACCAGGGTATCAGGCCCCCAGGATTTACAAAAAGTATGTCCTGCTTGACCAACCTGATCATCTTCCATGACAAAGTGACCCACTTAGGAGAGGAGCAAAAGGTTGTGGATGTTGTTGATCTAGACTTCCGTAAAGTGTTTGACACCATCTCCCATAGCATTTGCCTGAAGTAATTGTCTGCATGTGGACAGATGTACTCTTTGCTGGGTGAAAAACGTGTTTGGATGGCCAAGGCCAGAGAGTGGTGGTGAGTGGAACTAAATCCATTCAGTGGTTGGTGACTAGTGGTGTTACCCAGGACTCACTATTGGGGCCAGTCCTTTTTCACATCTTTATCAATGCTCTGGATGAGGGGATTGAGTGTATCCTCAGTCAGTTCACAGAAGACACCAAGTTGGGCAGGAGTGTGGATCTGCTGGAGGGTAGGAAGGCTCTACAGAGAGATCTTGACAGATTTGGGTCAGTGGGCTGAGGACAATGGTATGAGGCTTAGTAATATGAACCAAGTGCTGGATCCTGCACTTGGGTCACAACCACCCCAGGCAGAGCTACAAACTGGGGAAAGAGTGCCTTGAGAGCTGCTTAGTGGAAAGGGACTGGGGGTAGCTGATTCACAGCCAACTGGATATGAGCCAGCAGTGTGACCAAGTGGCCAAGAAGGACAATTGCATTGTGGTCTGTAACAGCAATAGTGTGGCCAATAGGACCAGGGCAGCAATTGTCCCACTTTACTCAGCACTGGTGAGGCCTCACCTCAAATCCTGTGTTCAGTTTTGGGACACTCACTACAAGGAAAGACACTGAGGTGCTGGAGCAAGTCCAGAGAAGGGCAATGGAGCTGGGGCAGGATCTGGAGCAAAATCTTATGAGGAACAACTGAGGGAACTGGGGCAGTTTAGCCTGGAGAAAAGGGAGGTTCAGGGGAGACCTCACTGCTGTCTACAACTACCTGAAAGAAGGTTGTAGTGAGGTGGGGATCGGTCTCTTCTGCCATGTTTCAAGTGCAAGGATGAGCAGAGACTAACCTCCTCCACCAGGGGAGTTTCAGAATAGATATTAGAAAAAAATTATTCACTGAAGGAGTGATTAGGCCTTGGAATAAGTTGTCCAGGGAGGTGGTGGAGTCAGTTTGTGGAAGCATTCAAGAGGCAGCTGGATGTGGCACATGGGCATATGGTTTAGGGGTGATTATGGTAGTGCTAGGTTAACACTTAGACTAGACAGTCTTGAAGGTCTCTTCCAACCTTGATGATTCTGTGATTCTTCCCCTCCTCACCACTGCCAGGTCTCAGAGGTTAGAAAGAACAGTGTGTTTCCTCACAGGAAACTTCTTGCCTGACTCTACTTGAGATGTACTGCTGGGAGCCTGCTGTGCTTAGAGCTGCCTTTGGAACTTGTGAAAGGGAAATAAGACCCCTTTCCTCTCCCATCTTTTTTGAGTTAAAGGAATTTCTCAGAAAGTTAAAGTAGTTTGGTATCACAAATTAATCTTCATTTTTTGCCAAATTAAAATGGAATACTAATGTATTTTCTGACATTTTTTTCACCACCGAAGGGTTAGTCACAGAAAACATCTACCTTGCAGTGCTGTGGAAACCCCTCTGTGCTGATCATCTCCTCTAGTATAAAGGTAAAGGCAAGCTCAGACTGCTTTACTGTACCTAGTTTGGGAATACCCATCTCAGTGGGTTCTGAGTATTTCCTTCAAATATTTAACACATTCTGCTGCATCACCTTCTCCTCAGCGAGGAACCTTCCATAGCCTCAAAGCGGACCCACTGGTGCCATTCACAAGTAGAACACATTTGCCCTGGAAGGTATAAGATAGAGAAACCTCAGATGTAAAATTCTTCCTCGTTAACTAGTGAAGCTGGGCAAGCATGATTGTCCAGAGAACATGGAGCTGCTCTCAAGGACTGTTTGTGATGCTTGTTGGGAGATGCTGATGTGAAAGAGCTGGAAGACCATTCAGAAAGAGAATGCAATGAATCATCAACTGACTCAAAAGTATTGCACATGGCTGACACAGGCCTTCTACTGGTGGCTGCCTGTTTAGCCTTACTGACAGTCTGTTTCTGTGGGGGAAGAGAGTCTGCCAACTCATTGCAAAATCCATTAAGGGCAGAGTATGCAGAAACCACAGACAGGTCTGAGAAGGACAGCTTCATCCCTGTATCCACATCAGTCTCTTGGGCACCTTCCAAGTCATCAATGTTAAGCTTGTGGCTGCATTTCCATGTTTTTAACCTGGTTGCAGTTGACCCAGTATTTAAAAAATGAAATGGTTCACTGAAGTGAAATGTCTCTGATGCTGAAGAGGAGTTCACCGTGGGCAAGCAGAACAGAGACTTGCTTCGTTGAAACGACCATGAAATGCTGGAGGCACTGCTGGATCTGTGCGTGAAGTCTCCCCCATCACTGTGTCTTAAGTCCTGCTGGGAGAAACCAAGATAATGACCAAGGCCATTCTTGTGATGTACCTTTTTTTGACCCATTTCTTGTGGTTGTTCAAAGACAGATTGGTGGCTCTGAGGAAGAAAGGCTGGCAGAGTGGTGAAGTGGGAATCTGTTGACAGAGATGGATACGGTTGCTTGTTCTGCTTTGCAGACTTCCTACACCAACTGTGTGCTTGCTGCAGCCGGGAGAGGGAGAAAAGAAGATCACATTAATACAGAATTGGCAGTTTTACAACCATAAAGTCTCCATTGCTGAGTTGTTACTGCAAATAATTATGAAGCAGACTTCAGTCAGTATGCTTGCAGCAAATGTCTCACTTCAGTAACAAAGAGAAACCACCCTGCCAAAATCCCAAATATTTACATAAGGAACCTCAAAGACAACAAGAATAAATGGTAGAGAAGCCCTGCCTTGGGGGCTGAATTACACTAGCTTTAAATTCTCACTTCCTATTGACTTGTTCAGATTCATTCATATTCTCTCTTCTACATTACTGCCTTAGTGGACAGCCCAAGAACAAAAATGAATAAATGGAAGATGTATGTTACCAGAATGATCATTTCTCATTTCTTCCTTACTGTGTTTTTTTTGTTTGTTTGTTTGTTTTGTTTTCCCCTCTGAAACATCAGAAAGTCTTCAGCAAGCAAGCTCATTCTCGGTCTTCCCAATGGAAATTTACTACTTCTTTCAACTCTTTCACATTTTCTCTTTCACATCTGGTAAGCTGAGCAGTGTGTCCTAGAACACATTTGCTCTGTTAACTATCTCATAGTGACATTATGCACAGAAATATAATTTGCCTGTAGGCACATACACTGAAGACTGAAACGGATGGTTATGATCTGAATCTAGACCTGAATCTCAGTCCTAGGGCAGGATTCAGTTGTCTGCCTCAGATGTCAGATACTCAAGCATTTGAACAGGGAAAGCATCTGTGACAAATGGAGAGCCAATATCCTTCTCAAGAAGTGGTTGGATGCCAGGTGGCTTTCCTATGGGATTAGACACTGATGTGTGGGTAACTGCACTGTGTTCGAGCAATCAGAAGGTTTTTCATCGTCCCATTTATTTCAGTGAGGCTTTTAGAAGTTTGCCTTTCAAAAGTTTAATTTAAATTCTTGTTACTGGAATTTCTTGCATAATAAAAAATACTTGATCTCTCTCTCCCAAAAGGGACAGAAACTAATGCGAAAAAGTGCAAGATATATATTCTTGAAGATAAACAATAATCTCAGCTATGGGACTTGTCAGTAGGAAACAACAGAGGAGAAAGAAAGAACTGGGATTCCTGATTACTATGTGCTGTTAAAGTGACAAGGCTGCGAGAACATGATATGGGGCAGCTTCAAGTGAGTTAAAAAAATCTGTAACACATTATAGACAACACTGCTAAGGCCTCACCCAGAATGATGCACATGACTAAATCATGCCTATGTGAAAAAGAATAAATTTGAACTGATAAAAATGGAGCCACAGGAAAAAAAAAAAAGATGAACAATCTATTAAAAAACTGAACCACAAACTAATAAAAGGTTTCTAAGAACAACAGCAGGACTAGAGTCTTATAGGGCAAGTAATGGATAAAGACAGAGCTTGTTCATTTTAGCAAAGAGATTATATGACATGACAGAAAGGGCTGAGACCTGGCAACAAAGGAGGTCTTTTGTATCCTCTGCCTCTAAAAGAACTCCATACATCACTGCTTTTAACATCTTGCCAGTGCACATCACATTGTCTTAGTGACCTAGATCTGTCATAACCATCTTCTGTTTTTTATTGAAGTGATTTTAGAGGCAAAAAAGGATTTTCACATCTGCAAAAAATGTTTTGCTCATTCATGATCAGTTAGCTAGAGACTTATAGGACAGCCAAGCCACTGAAGTTCACTTAGATGTTGTAGGTTAATATATATACACATACATATATCTGTAATGAAGTATATTAATTCATAACCTATTTCTGTGTAATACAGTAAACTGTTTTCCTTAATGCCATAAAGAATTAAGTGAATTAATGGAGAAATTAAGAAATTGAGTACATATGACTCTAATAGAATGACTCAATTTTCAGTAAAACATTAGCCAGAAACCACTTTAGACCTCTACACATATTATTTTATTTATGCAATACATAAGCTAATTTGCTTAAAAATTATTCAGCAAGATAAAAGACTTGTGCCCATGAAAAAACTACCAGCTCCTTCTTAAATGAAGACATTTTTTGGATAACCCAGAAATAAGATTATGATGTGCTGAAAGTACTCAACCAGATCACTTCACCCTTTTGATGGGTTTGTCTAAGAAAACACTTCTCATTATATTTTGTTTGCATTAACCAAAGGTACTATTTTTTTCTCTGCAGTAGCTCTGTTATCAGATATGTTATATGAACTCAAACACCATGCTTGGTGAATCAACAGAAGCACCTCCAGAACACTTCTACCTCTAAGAGAGAAAATCATGGATTGCCCCACCATGGCTTGTTTTTACACTATTCTTGTGTTTCGTAGACTTCGTTGATAATTTGGTAGATCAAGCATCCAGAGAAATCAAGGATTCAAGCAGGTCTTGTTTTCCTGTTTGTGAAAAGGTAAGGATGGGACCCCTGGTAACAACTCGGACAAAACTGCACCTAAAAACATACAGCTTTTGGGAACAGATCTGTACTTGCACAGTGGAGAGTTCTGTAAGTAGTACAAAAGCCTTGCCTTTACCTTGCACAAATCATACTACCTGTCCACATGTATATATGTATATGTATATACACACATGAATCTATGTGTATATATGGACATGTCCTTCACAGGCATCCTGACTAGTTGTCTACTTAATATAGCCAATGGAGTCTGGAGAGCAATTCAGCTGTCCCTGAAGAAATTCCTGTGTCTGTTTAGCTGAATGGCTTTCTGTGTCCTTGGGCTGCACTGAGAACATACCCACTACGCGGCTACAGTGAGAACATAGATTGTAGCTGACAAAAAAAATACCTGAGGGTAGACATCAGTTTTTAGGTGTCTATTATCTGGAGCTGAACCAAATCCTGCAGAGATGGCTCCCATGTGTTTATTTTGCTTTGGTGTATAGAGGAGGCATTTTGCACACTAATAAAAATCTCATGTATTTAGATGATGGTAATAATTTCTTATTTATTGACATAACTTCTGACATCTGTTCCAATGGAAAAATAATTTAATTTGGTCTCTCAGGTCACCACTATTAAGAGATAGTTGGTCCAATTCAGTTGTGTAATTGTACGTATCTGCTGCATCCTGCATGGCTCACAAGCACACACAGAGGCCACTCTATATCAGGGATTTCAGTGCCTGGGAATGCTCCTGGACATGTGCAATTTATTAATACAGGGAAAATCTTCAGCATTTTGGGAGTAAAGCACAGACATAAGGACAACTGTTTTGTGCTCTTTCTATTATTTCAAAACCCTCTAGTTTAAATCAGCTTGCATTAGTTCTGGATTGTAGATATGCAACACAATGACCACAGGCGCAACCAAATTTTCAGGACTCAAAAGGATGCTCACTTGAGGCATCACCAAAGAGGATGTGAACCCGAGGGCAATACCAGCATAAATGGATGAGATGAGACGAAACACCCCTGCTAAAACCCCTGCTCTCATGTAGGAACTTTCTATCCAAAATGCAGATAAAAAGTAAAAACACAAAGGAAAGGGGAAATGCACTTCTAAGTGGAAGTACTTAGAAGGGGCAACCTGCCCCAAACAGCCAAATAACTTTAAGTATCTGGGCTAAAACTAACAAAAATTTACTTTAGGTAAGATACCAGTTTTAGAGTTTTGTTATTTTAAACTTTTTTTCCCTAGCTCTTTTAATGTTCCTGTGGTCAAACAGAGGCATTTGATTTTATACAAGGTATTTGCTGTTAATCCTGATACTGAGTCACAGCTTCTAGTCAAGCCTGGTTGGCCTGGCAGGAGGTAACAGTGGATCAGTGAGGAGAAGGGGGCAAGTACAGCCTGCCTTAGGATGGCTGCCTGCTGGGCAGGACAAGTGACATCACTAACACAGCTTATTTCTGAACAGCTCTGTTTATAGGAAGAATTGCTTATCTCAATAATTTTTTAAATTTCAATTATTTTTATTTAAATGATTTCAGATTTTGAAGACCTATTTTCCAATGCTGGTCTTCATTACATGGGCAAAAAAGGGAAATAATAGGGAGATGTCATTTTGATATTTTCATTTTAGAGCAATATAACTGAAGACTTTCCTGGCTACGAGAGCACCAGACTGCACAACTGTACAACAGGTAGTGTGTCAGAAGCTCCATCTCACGAAATAATGGCCAGTCTTCGCGAGCGAAGATCCGGGGAAGGTCTTTACACCTTCCAGCCTGCGCATTGGATTTTTTAGGTGAGACACAGTGTGCGTGGAACTGAGCCCACCCTTTAATCCTAAGGTTCATCTGCCGGGGCCAAGTGAGCTTGGACGGTGGCAGCGAGGTCCTTAGGACGTAGGTGGGTTGCCTTTAAGGGCTAACGAGCCCCACCTGCCCGGGAGTGGCCCTGACCGGGAATCGAACCCGGGTCTCCGCGGTGATAGCGCGGCGTCTTTACCACTAGACCACCAGGGGCTCCATCACGAAATACTAGTGAATAAAGATTACAGGCTAATCCTATATTGTAGAGAACTGGATTATGTGGACTAATAAGACTTTTCTATATCTACATTCTCTAACTTGTCAGAGATCACAGAGAGGATTCAGTGATTTAGCCGGGATTAAAACTCAGGCAAAATTAGCTCCTAGTCCTATGCCAAGGCCATTGACTGTGCTCTCTTGTGCCACCCTGGCATGGCACATGGAGTGTTGCATGCAGCCTGTGCATTCATGTGATCTCTCCTCTTTAGATTTTTGAGGAGGCTTCTCCTACTTCCTTAAGCCTGCCATTGGCTTTGGAAACAGTTGCATCTTCTTTAATTTTCTGAATTATTTTTTTTTTCAAGTTGTCATCTTCAGCCTTCTCACGGCTTGCTCTCAGCACTGCCTGTTACCTCCCTGCAGCCTGGCAGAGCCCTGCCTGGTACAGCCATGCTGCCTGCAACAGGCACGAGCACCACAGAGATGCCAGAGATGGGGTCAGTCATCTGAAAGGACAAAGAGATGATCCAGAGTGACACACTGATTTTGACTGAAATCCCAAATACAGGGATATAGGTTTGTCAGACCTTGTCACAGAGATGTGCGACAAACCCGGCCATTGACCGAACAGATTAGCTCTCTAACAGAACAGATTTTTTCATCTGGCGCTAATCTGGTGCTCATTTATAATCTCTGCACAAATCTTTGTGAAGCCTGGAGGGATTTAGAGCCTTTGTGTTTTACAATGGGCTGCAGAAGAATTTCATGATGAATATCTGGGAACGCCATAAACAATTTGTGGCGAAGCCTGCAGAAATGCACTTTCGCCTTGGGCTGCCTGGACCTAAGAGAAAAAAACCCATGAGTGTTCCTGCAGTCTATTTTAAGTTATCTGCTTTTTAAGAAAGCAGATAGAGATCTCCTTAAGTATTATCTGTATTAAGAACTGCTAGCAAGGCTTTGCTGAGGTAAGGACCCAGCCAGCACAGCAATGACATCACCATTTGAGCCCAGATTTTGCCTGCTTTGCTCAACAGGAGTGCGACAGTGTTTGTTTAATTGTATTAAAGTCAGTGGGATTGATCCAGGAAAAAAATCAACACAAGAAAAAATGGCAGAGGTTAGTCCTCTGTATCACCATAATACATCTTACCTGAAAGTAAGACTTGAAAAAATGTATTCAGAAGCGCAGAATATCAAAAGGCAAAATGCACAAATTTGATTTAAAATTGAATGTACTTGAAAAGTGGTTTACAGCGTGTTTACAAAACTAGAAAAGGTGGGTGCTTTGTAACAGAAAATATATTCACTCTCAAGAGTTTTTGCTGGGTGTATAAAATCATAAGAAATCCTAGTATGCCATGAAACATAACTGCACTAACAGAAAAAATAAAGTACCTTAGGTTGAAGAAAAAAACAACTAAAAAATCTCCTTCTATTTGAGTTACTCACTGATTCACTATGCTTCCCCCCAAAAAACCCAGTCATTAGTGTTAAGGAGAACCAAATACCTATGACACAAAAAGGAAAGGAAAAATAAAGATTTTTAACAACAGGACGCTAGTATTAAACTTACAGACTAATTAGCTCAGCTTAAGGCACCTCCCTTGACTGAGGCAATTTTTGCTCCAAAAGTCTGTCCTTTTCAACTGGTTTCTAAAGAAACTAAAAGAAATTCTTGTAAAGATGCCCTGGGCACATCCTTGCTTGTCATAATTGTCATAGAATGGTTTGGGTTGGAAGATACCTTAAACATTGTCTAGTTCCAACCCCCCACACCATGGGAAGGGACACCTTCCACTAGACCTGGCACTTCAAAGCCCCATCCAAACTGGCCTTGAACACTTCCAGGGTTGGGGCATCCACAACTTCTCTGGGCAACCTGCTCCAGTGGATGCTTTTCTTATCTTTCTTCCTCTTTGTGTTCAGTTCAGCTCTATCTGCACTATTAATTCAAGCAAGCTAGAAGCCTCTTCTCACCTCCAGTTCCCTTCCTGCAGACGAAACTGTTCTCTGCAAAATGGCCCTTTCTTTGCCTGTTTTTGTCTTTTTGCCTCCTCTGATTCTGGTTTAGATGCTCTTCTCTTTTCTACTTGTACTTAACTGTAGTGACTCCAGACTATAGTAGTGAGCGTTTTCTTTCCTTTATCTCCCAGAATCTGCTCTCAGTAATGCTTTGAGTAACAGGGATGACATGATTTAACTGCATTTAAGACTACAGGCATACATTGTTTCATTCAACCTGACTTTTTGTTAATCATTTCACAAATCATTAAGCCATTTCCTTACAGAGCCTGTTGAGACTTTAGGCAGACAAAAGCATTTCAGTTTTCAGGATACTAAATAGCTGTATGCTTCCACCAGGGACACGAGAGAGGTGCCACAAAGCCCAAGGCACGTACCTAAAATGGTAGCAGATTGACTAATATTCTTAGAATATTTACATGTTTTATCAAGGTCATATGAGTGCTGGATGACCATCAAGGCACCCAAACTGGAAACTAGGGGAAGGAGAAGAAAGACTCCTTTGTGTTGGAGAGGAAAGACAGAGCCAGGTGAGGTCTGGAAGGGTCTGGTTGGTCAGCTGAAGTAAATGCAACCATGACCACACTGATCTGAGTCCTAAACCTCAACGTAAAAATAAGAGGACCCCGAGCCTCCAAAGCAAAGGTAAGCTTGAGGCACAAACCATTCCTTATGCTGCAGAGAAGAGTAAAATGTTTCTTTTAGTCTCAGTTGGGGCTGATCTGACTATTTTATTTGAGGTAGGGCTACTACAGACTGGTAACAAACCATGTATTTCTTTGATCTTTACTTGGCTTGTTTTTGGTGCTGAGGAGGGCTGAGGGGGGTAGATTTCAGCAAGAAACTGGTTATTACATGGTGAATCAGATGCCTCAAAATACATGTTTTGTACATGCTGGTATCTCCTAGGGTACCTGTCTGGCATTCCAGGAAGGCACAGCCTTCCAGTTGGTCCTGAGTCTAATCTGTCCAGACATCTTTTCTGGGTGGCTCAGGTATCCTTTGGCCCATGAAACAGCAGGAGGTCTTATGCTTAAGTGCTGAGCTACTGCCTAGATGAAATACTCATTTGGTAATGTCCACCTTCCTTCTGAATATGTCTGCATGTTCCACCTCACACACAGCTAGGAAATTCTGCCAAAATATTATTTTACATTTCCTACCCTACTGAAAGTTATTCTCATGATTTAAAGAAGCCATCTGTGCACTTTATTCTCTCTGCTCACTACCCCTGCTTCCCAAACATGCATGGCTAAGCCAGTCCAATCAGTTATGAACCCTTCCTGCTTCCCACATTGCATTGCCAGGAGTAACAAGTTGCTTAGAACGTCAGCTGTCTCTGTGTGGATTATGCCCACAGGCAGCCAGGAATCTGGACAAGACCTGCGAATCTGGCACTATATTCAGTATACCAGTATATGGTAGATTCTTAGCTACACTATTTACATATTCTTCCCACTGCTCTGACAGGAGCTCCTGAGAGCTCCTGCTTCTGGGCTTAGCACCGGTGAAGCAGCGTGGGTGTCTTCCCACAGGATGCAATCATGTCCTTAAGCCTTGCTCCTGCGACAGCCAACTGAAGCTTACCCTTTGCGCCTCAGCTGGTATATAGCTGCACCCTTAGAGCTAATTTGCCAGTGTGGAAAAGCTACTGTGACAAAACAATTCTGAAGGGCTTCCTTGCAAATGAAGGAATAGTTTCTGTGGCATTAAGCAGATTTATCTTACCCATGAATAACTTTGTTTTCTCTTGCACTGACTTTATCTAAGCCCCATGATAACTGCATTTGCAAAATGGATTAAGAACATGGATCAATCTGGCTGGCAAGTATCCAAGTCCCTGTGAGGACACCAAGAGACACACGGAGGTCACATCTTGTTAGCTTAATCATGGAGGTATATTCAAACTTCAAACTTTAAGCACTGCCTCCAATTTAATAGCGATGCAAATCTACCCTTTTTGGTATAATCGTAATTTTAATCTGTAAGGAGGTACAGTATTCTGATGATTATGAAGTACCAACAGATGTGCAGACTGAAAAATACTGGGAAGTCATTGTTTGAGTTCATATAACTGGAAAGAAGAGAAAGTAATCGCCAACGCTGGGGCATGAATAATATAAATAATAGCAGCTCCTTGTGAGAAGTCAAAGGTAGATACTATAATTTCTTTGGACTTAGAACAAGTTAAAAGAATATAAGGAGTTCATGGATCACAAAACCAGTGTATCCTACAACCCATGCTCCATCATTTCCTTCTCCCTAACCAACCATCCTGCCTTGAATTAACCTGCTTGAATCTGCTGGGTGGCTATTATGTAATTAACCATCAGTCTGTACAACTGCCAACTAAAATCTATTTATTGACAGTTTTTTTGTTACTGTGTCAGAACAACCATTTAGTGAAACAGCCTCTTCCTGTTCCTGCTGTTTACCTTCTTGTCTATTTTCCAAGTACAGTCAGAGCTTCCTTTAGACTTACTCTGGCTGGGCTCAGATGACCCTACTCTTCCAGTTTCCCTTTGTTAGACAGTCTCATCACTCTTTTGCACTGGGGGAGAGCCCTTTCCCGGAACCTGCACCTTTCAGAAATCACCTTTCTGGAGTCCAGAGTTGAAGACAGGGGAAGGCTTTGGGACCCAGTGCATTGGCACAAACACTTTGCACATTTCTTAGGAGATAGTAACATCACTACACACTAGAGACTGCACGCTCTTTTCTTTCCATGGTCATATTGTACTGGTGGCTTGTAGGTACCTGAGTACAAACAGGACATTTTCCCTTTGATTTAGTTGTAGAGCTCCACTTCTGATTGCACAGACTTGCTTAAAACCTGTATACCAGGCAGGACCTAGTTTTCATGATTTCATAATTGCCTAAGTTAGATCCAAAGTCTCTGTTTTCCTTCCACTTTGCATATATTAAACTTTCGCTTCACCACACTTCCAATGCGATAAATTCCATTTCTGTAACTTCACTCCCATTTGCCATTTTGCCCTCATGTTCAGAATCGTCATCCTCACCAAAAACAGAAATGAAAAGTAATTACACTTGGAGGCCACACTTTTGCTCTTTTGATACATATGGCTAAAATTTATTTTGACTTTCTTTGCAGGTTTTACCTCAGTCTGCTGGTCAGCAAGTCTCGCTTTAACTCTGTACTGCCTGGAATCTGTTACTTCTGAAACTTGGTTTTAAATCAAAAGCTTTATTTAGAAGCCCTATTTTTTTTTTACCCTTCCCTTCAATTTACTTGAAACCAGTGCAAGATCCCATAAAGTTATATCACATAGCAGAAACTTCCTGAGAAAGAACAGAGAAAAGGGGATATACGTCAGTGTGGTTGCTGTGTATAATTTTCATGATGACTCTTGTCAGCCTCAGTTTACAAATTATCTCAGACATGGATATGCCTACAGTACAATCAGGAACTCTGACAAATTGGTGACTGTCTTGCCAGATGGGCAAGAGGAGGCTGCCCTCCTCAGCCCTATGTGTGTTATTCAGTTCTGGCATGGGGTTTCTCTGAGGGTGGCATCTGCAAAGCAGTATTGAAAGGTTTCACTACCACTTGGATGTGACTCACCAGAACACAGATGCCCTGGATTTTCAGTCCCAGGAGCTACAAATCCTGAGGCACTGCGCTACAGGGGGATGTACACACCTCTCTGCACGCTGGGAGGTCTGCATGGTGGAAGGATGGCATCCCCAACACTTCTTCCACAGAAACAAGGTCACACAAACAGACAAGCCACATGAATGAAATTCACTCAAAAAAAATACCCTTTGAAATCTGAACAAGTCTTTTAAAGGTGAGGGTCTGTGCTCCTCGATACAAATATAAGCAGCAATAAATACCTCTGCAGTGCAAGAATGCTTATTAACCTGGCTCTGGATTGCCAGATACCCTCTCTGCAGGGCAGGCAGCTATTAAAAGCTTGGTACTTGTTATCCTTTTATCTCCCTTGGATGTGGTGTAGTGAAGCAGAGCATGCTGATACATTGCCCAGATATGGTGCCTACAGATGTCCTAACAAATAAACTCTCTTTCAGGATTTGGTTACGAGTACTTGAGATTAGTTCAAAAGGAGAGTCTGTGGGAATGTCTTTCTTAGGCTGCTCTTCAGGGTGCATTTCTTTTCTTTCATCACCTCTCTCTTCATCCTGATAATCACTGTGCAAAAGAGAGGTGCAGTATGTCACCCAGTGATGCTAGAATATAATGAGTACCATCAGGAATTCTGCTTGTCTTCCGTAAAAATCTCATAACTGAGGGCTATTTCAAAACTCCCTGTCAGTTCTGTGCCCATATTTCTTAAAAAACAACACTTAACAGCCATCATTTCTCCAGTCAGGCTCATAATTCCTTCTCTCCACATTTTTTAAACAGCTACCTCATCTCACATCACTCTTAGCATAAACTGAGGTTGACTGATATCTGGATAATATCAGTCGTTCTTTTCTGATTAGTTACATACACAGAAAGGGGTTTCAGATTTTGTTTAGCTGTACTGTCCTGGCTCTGTCTCCTAGGATAGAGAAAAAAAAAAAAAAGGCAATGTTTCTGTCTTTGCAGGTTAAGCTTTCCTGCATAAAACCAAGAAATGTGCTTCTGTTTCCCTTTGTACTGAACTTACCTGCAAAAGGATCCTATTTCCATCATGGTCTTCTGTCTGCCACCTGCCTTCACTGATGGGGCTGCACGGGTTGGGTAAGAGAGGCACAAGCTGCCCCACATCTTTTACTCTGAACTCCAGCACTGCTGACTCTGTCGTCATTGGCACCTGGCCCTTTGGAAGTTTCTTTAGAGAAAACTGAATGTCTATTTCCATGTTAGAATAGATAGGAAAAACACAAAAGTCTGCTTTTTTCTGACATACCGGTCTTTTCAATATTAACTCATACAGTTTCAAAATGTCCCCAAAGTTTTCATTCCTGCAGTATATGGTGAAGCGGATCATTTCTTTCCCGTAGTGCACTGGGCGAATGGCCCACAGAGGAGTCTCTGGAGCCAAAGTGTAAAAGTCTTGGCTGCATGGCATGTAAGGGAGGAATTTCCCATGCATTAGCTCTGTGTGGTGGTAATGCCAAGGTGGCCGCTGAAAGGTTTCATGGAGCTGCAAGATTGGTTCTTCTCCATACTCCTCCTGCAGAAACAGAATGACGGCAAGGGCTGGCTGAGAAACACCAGCCTTAGCTGGCTTCCTGCGCTTCTTGGGCAGTCGTCTTTCTGAGACTCGGAACAGCTGGAGGTCTGGATGGATCCAGGCTAGAAGCTTATCAATGGCTTGCTGAAGAGTCTTGGATTCACCTGGGTCTGTGATAATATGTACACTAACAAGGAATGGGTCTTGTATGCCTTCCACAGAAAGTTCACCTGAAATATATATAAAAAATCCTTTAGGATTTGTAACCAAGCTGTCAACATTTAGGTGATCCTTAAAGAAGGCACTGTCCACTCAGTCACAGTGTGCTTTTTTTTTCATCACTCTGAAGCTCACCTGTATTAAACAAAAAAAAATTGTACAGAGATACAGCAACCAAGAAAACAATCAGAAGGCAGAGAAACTTCATCAAGCATACCATAAGTTACTGTTTCTGCTGAAGTAGCATCCGAAAGACATTACTCAGTGTGCATTTCTGTGTTAGAAAAGAGCTGCTCCATGTAGCTGAGGTAGGAAAAAAAAAATACTGACATAAAGCGGGGCTGAAAGGGAGATGAGTGATGTGCAGAATGATCATGATGGACAATGTTCATTCCACCTTGTTTTAATTTGTGCCAACTGGCTTCAGCCATGGAAATCACACCACTGAACTCCACTCTATCACCCCGATGTTGGAATTTTCTTAACGCTCAGTTAAGAATGTTTTGTGTCCCGGAGGAAATTGTTCTAAGAAGTACGGTGAAGTCTGTAGGGAGAGGTAATATCTTTTATTACAACAACTGATACAGTTGTGATTAAAAAAAAAAGAAATAAAGAAAAAAAAAAAAGCAGAGAAACCTTCAGGCACATAAGTCTTTCTTCAGGAGAATATATTACTTGTCCCAACAAATCCTCCACTGTTTATATCTTCAGACTATCAAGACTATAATACTACTGCTTCAAGGTTTTTATAAGATTAGGGAAGACTCATAAAAGCAGGAAGCACACAAAAAAATTACACTTACTCAGGGGAAGAAAAAAAACCTCTAGTTAGTCTTGGCAATGTTCACAGGGGCTCTATCTGTTGTTTGTCCCTGAAACCTCTTTGATAGCTCAGAAGCGAAGCAATGTCTGGTTGAAGGGCTGAGGAGAAATTGTTACTTCTGTTCTTCTGGAGTTGCATGCCAATAAAGATGCATGTGCATGGTGATCCAAGACAGTTTAATAAATTAGTCAGGTAACCTTGATATTTCTGCTGAAATGGTTCCCCTTGTGTGGTGTTCTGAAACCACCTCCATGTCTGAGACTCTGAGCCTAGGCACAAAGCCCAAATGTGTGAAACCTTGGAAAGACTTCCCAAGCTTTTAATTGTGCAGACCACATTTAACAGGGGGATTGTCTCGAAGGCTATTTCCCCTCCTATTAGCAATCAGTACAAACCTCTCCCTCCTCCTTCCTGGCATCAGAATAACATTCTTGTGATACTTCACCAATTGCTTTAATGGAAAAGCAGCTTTATACGAGTAGTGTATTTTTGTTGTCTTTCAATACAGAATAGCTGTAAGACCCAGAGAAAATCTAGATGCAACTCATAGCTTTTGGAACAGAGATGGCTGGTAAACATACCATCAGCCTCAATTTGAAGCTGCAGAAAGATATAGTATGCACAGCAAATAGCAAGCATGCATCTTGCCTAAGGGAGATTACAGAAAAATCAAATAAGTAATCAAAAATACAATTACAGTGGAGTTCTTGTATCTCTGCGTGGAATGGGTGATGTGGAGTGACTTTGTCAGATGGCTAATGGAAGAAAAAATTGAAGCAAAAAGAAAAACTGTGTCACTATGTGGCTAGAGGTTTGGCTGTAGCAATCATTACGGGTAGGTAATTCTTTGAGATATCCCCATGTGGGGTGGTCACAGTGTGGGAGAAAAACAAAGAGGAGTGTGGGGGAAGGTCCTCTCATGGTCCTTTACATGGGGCAGCAGGACAGGAAGGAAAACAAATTGCAGAGGACAGTGATCTAATAAAACCAAAAAGAAAGTAATCACCATAGCTACGCAGTCATTCATTTTCTAAGACTGGAATAGAAGATGTTCAGCTCTTTTCTCCCTCTGATTCCTTTGTTACACAAATGTTATCAAAGCCTGCAACAAGTGACAGGCTAGATATTTATGCATATAAATGACTGGAGCTCTGAAAGAAGGCTGGGCACAACAACGTGAAGCAGAGAGTCGTCGTTGCTGACGCCTTCTTGCTCTGCATTGAAAAAAAGTCCCTGAGCACGGCTTTTCTGCCCTCCTGTTGCTCAGCATGGTGCATGGACACTGAATGGCTAACGCATTTTTCACAAGTAGAGCCTTGTGGCAGCCAGTGCCTGCATTAGTATTCTGCAGCCATCACTGCCTGTACCCATCAGCACCAGATGCTCACAGAACCAGCCTCAGAGGCACAGCACAAAGCCATCGTTAGGAGCTGGGGTTATACACAGAGCAGGGCAAATCATCTCTTTTTTGAGCTAGAAGCAAGTCAGTTGAGGGGGAAAAAGTGTAACAGATCAGTGGAGAAAGAGCTTCAGTTCTATTTTATGTTATGCTTTTACTGTAACACTTTTACACCTTTCATTATGTGGCTTCTGTGCTTCTAAAATGGCAGCCCTTTCTATTTGGGTAAGAAAAAGAGAAACTTAAGAAAACCAGAAATATGAGGCAAGAGGAAACTTTCCCTGAACTGACATCAAGTTGCAAATTGTTTCTATGTTACTAACAAGTCTTTTTGCTCCATCTGACAAGGAAGGAGGGGAAACAACACCATTTCTCATGACACAGTTCAATTTGCCCCTGGCAAATTGTTACAGAAGCAAATGAAAGCTCTGCATATGTATTAGCCTTCCTGTGTTACTAGTTAATCCCACAGAAAATATCAAAATGCTGAGGCATCTATTTGAAAATAAGCTTCACAGTTCTCATAGCTGTTACATTTTTTCCCTTTCTATGACAGAGGGGGATTAGCTCTTTTTCAGTTGGCAAGCACTAACTTTGCTAATAGGTAATTACCACCAGGATTGAGAGAGTATTTTACAATTTTAAACTTTTTACTCTTGTGTTAGGTATTATTAACCACCCATAAGAGGTTAAAGCAGCAGCGCAAATGCTGTGGGGCTGTCAGACCTGATGTCTTAAAGCTGGAAGTAGAAGGTGGCCTGATATTTTATGACTGAGCTTTGTATGGATCCTTCTCTGTATAATATTTTTATTTTGTTGCTGATGTGATATTGCTGAGCAGAGATAAAAGAAAGTCCTGC
The DNA here is from genome assembly GCF_022539395.1 of Myiozetetes cayanensis. Classification (NCBI taxonomy): domain Eukaryota; kingdom Metazoa; phylum Chordata; class Aves; order Passeriformes; family Tyrannidae; genus Myiozetetes; species Myiozetetes cayanensis. Next base: position 61,780,017 of record NW_026087742.1, on the reverse strand, counting down.
ACAGCAGAAGGGAAGTCTTTCCCTGTGGTTCTTCCTTCTCTCCTCTCCCTGCCCAGAAACCACCATCTTTTCATCAGAAAGACAATATGACACGAAGCAGTGGGTCCTGTCAAGTCTGTCTGTGCCAGCTACCTCATTTTGGTTTGACTTCTCTAAAGTTGAAGCTGCCTTGGCTAGAGAATAGACAGGACAGGTTGCCTACACCCCTTGCTGTGTGCATGGAGAGAGGCAGCCATCTCTGAAAAACCTGTGGAGGATGATCTTTCCTTCCTCATTCTTTTCCTCCCCCCTCACTCCAAAGGGAAGAGCAGTACCTGCAGAGAACAATCTTCTTGGTATCCAGAGCTGTCCAGCCCTTCCCTGCCTGGAGGCGCCTGGCTGGATGGCTACAACAAGGGCTGGTGAACGGTGTAGAGAACAGGTCTTAGGAGGAGCAGCTGAGGGAGCTGGGCTTGTTTAGCCTGGAGAAAAGGAGGCTCAGGGAGTACCTCGTTGCTCTCTACAACTGCTTGAAAGTAGGTTGTAGTGAGGTGGGGGTTGGTCTCTTCTCCCAAGTAACAAGCAATTGGACAAGAGGAAATGGCTTCAAGCTGCACCAGTGAAGGCTTGGATTGGATAATAGGAACAGTTTCTTCACCAAAAGCATTGTCAAGCTTTGGAACAGGCTGCCAAAGGAAGTGGTGGAGTCACCATCCCTGGAGGTATTTAAAAGATGTGTAAATGTGGCCTTTAGGGACATGGTTTAGCGGCAGACTTGGCAGGGCTTGGTTAACAGTCAAATTTGATGATCTTAGAGGTCTTTTCCAACCTAAATGATTATATGATTCTATGACCTGGTGACACAAATGTCCATGAGTGAAGTGGGAAGCAGTGGGTTAAGGGCTCTTCCCCCTTAGGGTGGTGGTTGAGGGGGCAGCCACCACCCCTGAGAGGTGCCAAAAAGACTCAGGTATCTGGTAACATCATTCTTAATGCAGCTGGCCAAGAAGGCAGGGCTCCTGGCTCAAAGCAGGCACAAGTGGATGCAACATCAAGTCAGCAACCCCAGCATCTGGGAAGCAGCGAAACTCATCTGAAAATATGGGGAACTGGAGCTAACACTCCTTCCTGGAGTATGTATGCATTTAACATTAAACCACACAAGTGGTAAAATGTCCCTAGAGTTTTCTTCCATACCACCTGCATAATCCTAGAGTAGAGAATTCTCCCTCTTTCATTTGTTTATTGGCCCTGGCTCTCTTGCATTGCTTGCTCCAGCTAAACTATGGTCATGACCCGGCAGTCTGGTCCCTCTTTTACACTGTGACACACACAGGTTGCATTCCCCCTTGAACTAAAACCAGTCCTGTCCTTTTCAGGGTAGTGTTCCAACCCCGTTTTTATTGCAGGAGAAGTCACCATCAGCAGTCTAGATGAGATCTGATTTTCCAGGCTTCTCCAGTGGACTAAACTCAGCCTGTAGCAGAGCTTAGGAAGGATTTAAGTATCTGTCTCCCTGAAATATCTCTCCTAACTGTTTTGGTGAAACAAGGTAAGAACCTAAAGACCTCTCTGACTTGCCAGGAGGTATTTAATGAGGAATTACCTACAGGGTTAGGCAAACTTGGTAAGTATGTGAGCTAGGACTGAATTTGTAACAAAGAAAGATTTTCCAGGCAGACTGGTTCCTGGCCCCAGTTTGTGCATGGGAAAAAGCATTTCCAAACTTTGGTAGGTATTTTCAATATTCTAGTCACCTACATTTTCAATCGTTTCTTCAGGAAACTCAGAGGAAATATCCAACCTAAAAATACTTGACTTTTTTTTTTTTTTCTTTTTTTTTTCTTCTGACTTGCATTATTCAGTCGGGAATCTGAACATTGGAACAGTAACTTCCATTTCTTCCATTTTTCCACTGCAGCATGCTGCTTCATGGGAACCAACACCTGAACATGTCTTACACTGTACAGACCAGATCCATTTATTGCTACATCAAGCATTTCATTCAACTAAATTGCATGATGCAGTACCAGAGATGTAAATCAAGCAGTGGGAGAGGGTCAGAGCAAATGTGCCAAGCTTCTGGACTGCAATTCCTGTCAAGCAGTACTTCATTATCAAGACATAACCGCTATCAGGAAGTAATGAAATAATTCAGACTAGAAAGTAATGAAATAATTCAGAATAGAACATTACAGATCACTGTAATTTTTTAAATTGTTAATCAATCAAAATATTTCATCTGTGGGAATGTAAAATAACCCCAAACACTGTATAAATAATGTCATCAAAAAAAACACTATCATATTTCCAATCAAAATTTCCTGGGATTTCCGTTGCTCAGAAAATGTACATACTTCTTTATTTCAATCACATTTCAAAACACAAAGAAGTGTCAAAGTGGTAGAATTTCTCAGTGAACAGGACCTTCACATTTTGTCTGAGTCCAAGGCAAGACTGACCAATTTTGGTGTACTAATCGAAAGGCTCATGGGCAGACACAAAGGCAGAGGCTATTTTCATAAACAAGGAGCATCACTTTATGGGCAGCTGCAACAGAAGCAGTGCTGGACACCCTGGACACCTCTGGCACCAGAACCCACTGTTAGGTCATGCTTTGATGAATTATGCAGCATCAATAATCTTTTGAACAAGCAGATGTGACAGATTCACCAGCTCTTCCATTCTCTTTCCCTGTTGTTTAATAGCATCTGACAAATGCAGGGCTGCTGGATAATGTGCATCTCAGCATGCCCTGCTTTGCACACCACCTCAAACTCATGAAGGACATTCAGAAGCAAGAAGAAAGGGGATATTCTGCACAGCAAAGCATCAAGAGGAGGAACCTCTTTCACACTCCTCTCAGAACAGCATTTTCCTGAGGAGCTGCAGTTGAACATTCTACAATGGTGTCAGGATGCTCACTCCTCCATCTGTACTAAGGTAGTACAGACAATGCACAGCAGCCCAGCATACAAATAAGAATACCAAAATGGTCAATCTGCTCCTCCAGTTGCTGTACTACAAAAACAACAACAACAACAACATTGCAAAAATAAAGCTCAAAAATTAAGCCCATGTCTGATGGAGATAAAAAGCCTTCTCCGGTAGATTAATATGAACAGCCTTACAAGTCACTGTGCCCTTGGGCATCATTGCCCAACCAACCCTGAGGGAATGAATCTTACAAAAAACCTGATACTTAATGTCCATGGAGGCCCTGCATGATCAAGCCAAGGCAATGTAGATGGTGCAGCTATTGCTGAAACTCCCCAGTGTGCTACAGCTGCAGTGAATTATCATCCCTCCCCCACAAATTACCTTCCCCTGCCCTGCCTAAGGGTAACTGCATGATCAACTTCAGCGCCTGTTGAAAGGGGCCATCTCATATTCTTCACCTCTCCATGCATTCCTGCTCACTCCCTTCTGTTGGCCTGGGCACTTGTGTAGCTACATGTCCTATGCTGATCATGCAACACTACTGATGCTCACTTTCCCATTTGCAGCCATATGGTCTATAGTGCCAAGATTGCTGCCTTGGCCCTCTTTAGAGCCATATGGCCCCCCATCTTCTTCATAGGAATCACAATTACTGTGGCACAGAATCATCCCAGAGAGAGTTAGGTACCTGAAGGATGTCCCTCCAGCAGGAAGCTGGTTGTACTTGCTTCCCTTTGTAGCCCAAGGTGAGAGACAGAATTAAACCTTCAAATAAGGCCCATCACTCTCTACTGTACATCCTTCCATCCTGGATGCCTCATCTCTGCAACTAAAATGGAGGGTAAGTTGTGCCTATGTGCATATCTTGAAAATCATTCTTGTTCTAGTATCTTATCTTGCTGTACTCTTTGTCAAATGAGAAGTATTTTTGTAATAAGTGTTATGGAAGAAAAACTCTTGAACTGTGTGATCATCATATCTTCCATTATGTCCTCCAAAACCAACTTCTTTGACTCCTTTAGTCAGGTGCCTTACTGTTCATAGCAAGGCAGAGAGTCAGAGCCACTCCTTAGGTCACATCACAAATACTATCTCAGTCCCCATTTCCTTCATCTCTTGATTCACAGCACTGCAGCTTTCTTACTTACCCCTAACTACCCGGTAGCCAAGAAACAGTTTATACTTGATATAAAGGGATGTGTGTGTTGCCTGTGGGCTGACTGTCCAGCTGGAGGGTAGGAAAAGAGATCACTTGAACTCACATTATAGTCTTTTTCTCCATGGAGACAAAAATTTGTCCCACTGCCTTTCATTCAGTTCCAGTGAAACTTGTGGGAATTAATTGTCTCTGAAGAAAGATGACACGTGTTCACATCATGTTTCCCTTCAGAAAGAGGGTAAAAGAAAAAAGATGAGAATGTCATATTGTGTTTCTGGCTGTGTAATCCCGTGTCCCTGGCCCTCAGCCTTCTCCTTGGTGTGTCTATGTATTTTATGTAGGATTTATGGAGCCTGTAGGCATATGAAAGCAGAGGCTGTGCTTACTGTATATTAAGCACCCAGTAAAAAACAAAGACTCCCAGCTCCAAGAAGATGATGTATTGGATCTTCATGCAGATAACCTTAGGAACCTACAGTGGGTGCTTTCACACCATGGTTACAAGGAAGTAAACTGCTCGGCAATTTCTCACAAACATCACCAGATATGAGGATTTTTCTGCCAGTGCTACAATCTTCTCTGTGAGTTCCTTTATTCTTACTGTCTGGTGTTCTCCTGTCTCAAAATATGCTGCTGGCACCTTATGCTACATTGGCAACAGCAGTGTCAGAAATAATCAGAATTCCAATTTAAAAAGGTAACAACCTTATCATCTACTTATCTTCTGGAGGGCACTCAACCACAGATTAAGCTGCTAACTTGCTGAAAAGTAAGAACCCCAAAATGCCGGTGTACTCATGCACCTTTACAGATATATTCCTGGATGTAAGCTGCTGCAATTTCCTCTCTTACCCTCCACATAGTTTGCCACAATTTGAGAGCTGTCTTGGTGTCTCAGAATGCCCATGCCGCAAAACAAATTCACATGATTTGGCATCCTCAAACTGTCTTCAGCTGTCTTCACTCAAAAGCCACAATCTACATCCATTTGCCCATGTGGGGCCTAAATGTCTTCATCAGACAGACATTAATTCTCACAGGAGACCCAATACCCACAACAGAAACAGCAAGGGAAATTTATTTTGATATCCTGAAAAGTATTCCTGATCTATGGAAAACAGCTGGCAATTGCCATTCTGTGTCTTTCAGACAACGATCAGAAAGCCCTGAGTGGGGAACTGAAGCACTGAGCTGCTGCTCAGAGGATTTGCCCTGTGAGTTTGGTGATGCTGGCAGCAATGCACCTGGGCCATCAGAGTAAGACATGGGACTTCACGTAACAGCCTATATTGCTGCTAAATTCAGTCCAGTGGAGAAATATAGGGAAGGTGTGTTAATTATAAATGCTCAACTATGACATTAATTTGTTTTACTGTTATTTTATATTGTATGTAGAATTAAAAAAAAAAAAATCACCCCACTTTTTAGGAGTGAGGGGAAGGGAAGAGGGCATGAAATTGAAACAGAGAAAGCAGTATTCCGAACAGCTGCAGATTTCCATTTTAGAAGAGTAAAGTTTTGCAAAGATATACGTCCTTCCCAACTATAAAATCTTCCTAAAGAAAGATACGGAAAGATAGTACTTGGCAAGAACCCAGACACCGATCTTTGGTATAAATACCAAATTCTGTACAGTGTTGCAATGTGTAGTAAAACTCCCATCAGTAACCACCAGTAAATCAAAAGCTGTACAAACTGCATCCAACACCATCCTTTTAAAAGTCCTGTGATTACAGGCGTTGTGTTCTCTTAAAATTTGACTCCTATGTAAAGCTGAGATGCTTAAAAATATGTTTTTTATAAAAGGGCAGAAAGAACACTGCCTTAAAAAAAACTCCAAGAAAATACTGTATGCTTGAGCAGCTAACAAATTCGGTCCAACAATGAGCTCCATACCGCACACAATGTACTCTAGTTAACTGAGAGTGTGATTTTATGATGGGCTTAAAACAATTTAAGACTTTAATGCTGGCACTCTTCCCCCTACTATTCCCAGCTAAGTGTTTCCAGTGCTTCCCACATGTCAGGTCTAGATGCAAGTTGAAAGAGCTTGCTGAACATACTGAAAAGTCCTCAGACAAGAAGTATTAAGGATTGTGTCTTCTGGTGACAGTCAGAAAACTGTTTTGGCTATAAATGTTAATTTTCAGGCAGACCTCTTCTTTTAATGAGTTTGCACTTTTGCACAAATGTGGCAGAAGCCACAGCAAGACATCTATACTCTAGACATGTCCTAAGAAAATATGGGATCAAACCCTGAGACATGGCCAAGCATTGCCACATTTGTGTCTCTGTAGACAACAAACAATATTAGCATTACAGCAAAGGACCCATTTGGACTTGACAGTAGTGGAAAATTAGCTTGAATCTCATACCCTCTTCAGCTGACAGCAGTGTGTGGCTCAAAAGATCTACCCTGCACCATCTAATGGATAAGGGTAGCAGGAACAGAAAGCATGCTTTTTTGTCGGTGCCTCATCCTGGTCCCATATGATGGAAGCCAGGAGTGATCTGGTAAATATTTCATGAACCTTTCAGAAATCACAGATACAGGTTTTTTTTCCTAAACTACTGATTAACAAATATGTTGTACCAACAAAAACGAGGCAGGTAGAAGACATCTACTGCTCTAGAATGTGGCATACACTGATTACCAAATGCCCCAGCTCGCCAGCAAGCTTGCATAAATAAACATTATTTATTTATTTTTAAAAGTTCATATTAAAGGAAATACACCACGATAATGCACTATGGCCATAAAATGAGAAAACTAATTGTTGGCATTGTCAAAACAGTGCACATTTAGTAGAAACTGCCTTAATAGCCTCAGCCTTCACAAGTGTTTTGTTATTTGACTCAGTGACTCAGATGGCTTTTCCTGTTCTACCCCAACTAGTGCCTCTGAGTCAGAAGTTGCCATGGGACAGATTTATTTTTTTAGCTTCGCTCTTTGGGCTTTAACAATTCAGACAGACATCGCAACAATTTCCAGATCATTCTCATCACTGTACCAGCTGAACCTGGATTTCCTGCAACCACTTTCTCAGGGTAAAACACCCACTAAATGGCTGCCTAGCTCCTTGTGGTTTTCTGGGACAGCAGCAATAACACTTCCACAGAGGGAAATTTAACCCACATCACCAAATAATCCAATTTAACTTTCTCTGAAATATTTCCTCTAAGTTTTTACTAGAACTGTATGGCACTCGACAGCTCAGTCAATCAATGACTTCCTATGCTTCTGAATTATACTTGGTAATAAAAAAAGAGGATGTGTTTGGTTATATGGTTTTGATTATGACTGTGCGCTTTAAAAAGGAGCTAGAAAAACATTCAGATTGTCATCCATACACATTATTCTTTTTTAATAACTAGTCCAGTTTTCATTTGCTATATCTATATGACAGGGAAAAAAACCCCGACTGGATATGGACAGGAAAGACTATACAAAACAACTGAAAACAATGTTTTGATAACTCTGGTCCAGTAACTGTTTAGGGTACGCCTACACCCCTGATACAGAAATTCCAAGTTAGCACTAAGCCAGTAGGAAGTAATTTAACCACGGCACGCATAGCTTGGTGCATGCTAAATGATCCCAAAGAGGGAAACTCCGAATTATAAAGAAACAGAGATACATGGCTTACTCCAAGCTGTACAGATTCGAACAGGAACTTCAGTCTTTACAAGGGGAATGGCAAGTTGTGGTCAGTGCCACACACTTGGCATGTAAAAATCAAATCTAGGTCTGATTTCAAGTTACACATTCTTTTGTGCGTGTCCTTACACGTGATTGTGCCTGACCTCCAAAGGTCCCTTCCAATCTTAATTTTCCATGATTCAGTACCATACTTTTCTATCCTGTATGCAAGCATTTGGTCCTTCACCATGGCGGAATTTGATGACAATCAGCTACATAAACACGTCTTGCTCAGCCAAAGACTGCTAAGTGGTGTGCAACAATTACATTTTCCTTCTTCACCCAGACGTAGTGGGAAGCAGCATTGCTCTTTACACCTAGCAGTATAACACAGGCCAGGCAAGATATGCAGAAGATGTATTTTATTTTTCAGATATATTTTCCACAGGAGCTGACACTTCAGATTTCACTACTATATAGAGCACCTGAATTTGCAACATTGACAGATGCTACAGGCTAAGACTCTACATGATTTGAGTCCAATTCCCTCTTGAATATTTCCTCATACTTTAATTAGTCTTTCTTTTATAATAACACCTTCTGGAAATACAGCATAATGCTGCCAAGCCCACTGTAAATTGGTTTTTACAATTGTATTTAATACAGCTCATTGCCAGCCATTGTAAAAGCATCTCAGTTCTCTATGGAAATAAAAAACAATACAGAGTACAGTATATCTTTGCATAGCAATAAAAGAACATAATTATATCCTTATACTCATTAAATTACATTGTTTGGAAAAACAGACTTAGAAAATACCCAGTCCATCAGTACCTGGATCAGAATCAGTTAGAACTAACCTAAATTAAAGTAGGCAACTATATTATGAAATTCAAGCTTTGTGACAGACTTTCAAAGCCCAAATCAAACGCGCTCCTCTTCCTGCTTCTGGTTAGTTTTCATCATCTTTAACAGTTCATTGAAGACAGACAGATTTTGAAATGATACAAAAGTAAAAGGAAGCCATTTCCCTCCCTGTATGCTGTTGTTACAAGGCATCTTGTGGTGGTTTGACACTGGCTGGACAGTGGGTACCCACCAAAGCCACTCTGTCACTCCCCTCCTCAGTTCGGCAGAGGAGAGAAAATACAGTGAAAGGTTTATGACTTAAGGATAGGGAGAGATCAGTCACCAATTACTGTCATGAGCAAAACAGACTTGATTTTGGGAAACTGGTTGAATTTATTACCAATCTAAATCAAAGTAGGATAATGAGAAGTAAAACAAATCTTAAGAACACCTTTCCCTCACTCCTCCCTCCTTCCTGGGCTTAACTTTATTCCCCATTCTCTACCTTCTCTCCTCCAGTGGCACAGAGGGATGGGGAACGGGGCTTACAGTCAGTTCAACACATTGTTTCTGCCACTGCTTCCTCCTCAGGAAAAGGAGTCCTTCCCCTGCTCCAGTACGGGGTCCCTCCCATAGGAGACAGTCCTACATTAACTTCTCCAACATGAGTCCTTCCCACAGGCTGAAGTTCTTCATGAACTGCTCCAATGTGGGTCCCTTTTCATGGGGTGCAATCCTTCAGGAACCCACTACTTCAGTGTGGGTTCCCCACAGGGTCACAAGTCCTGCCTGCAAACCTGCTCCAGTGTGGGTTTGTTCCTCTCTCCAGAGGTCTGCAGGTTCTAGCAGGAACCTGCTACAGTGTGGACTTCCCACAGGGTCACACCGAGGGAGCTGATGCAGATGACACTGACATAATGTTGACCAAATATTGACTAAAACCCAAAACAAAGATCTGAATTTATACTAGTATAGGAACAGAATATCAAACCAAAAATTTATTAAAAAAAAACCATGCTCAGTACCCCATATATCTTAAATCTGCCAAAACAAACTTTCTTGTGCTTAACTTTTAGAACCGAAAAGTGGGTGAAATTCCATGGGTTAGAAACTTGGGTATGTGCAACATGGAAATAAAATTTTAATATCCCCCCTCAGGTTTACCACTAAAGAATATGAACAACCAAAAAACACCCCAAAAGGTCTCAGTTGTTTCCTAGGTGCTGAAAGAAAAGCAGGGGAAGAGAGGAAGGTGAGTTACCAGCCTTCCAACTGCAAAGAAGGTGAGTGAGCCCTTTACCTCATTGAGAAGCACAACATGAACTAATGTGTGCTACAGGGTTTTGCTATCTCAAATACTCTAAACTTTTCCACAAAGGACCATTTTTATGTTTTATTTACCAACTTAGCTGGAGCAGTACAAATACGTATCCAGGCAGCTACCTCAGTGCCTAGCTAAAAACAAACAAACAAACAAAACCAAAACGCTGAATTCCACAATTATTTCTAAGACAACCTGGTTGTACGGCTCCAGAGCTGATTAGGTATGGAATACTTCAAATCACAGAATCACTAAGGTTGGAAAATACCTCTTAGATCAGCAGTGCCAAGTCCTTCACTAAACCACGTTCCCAAGTGTCACATCCACGCATCTTTTGAATACTTCCAGGGACGGTGACCCCACCACTTTCCTGAGCAGCCTGTTCCAATGCCTGACTGCACTTTCAGTGAAGAAATTTTTTCCTAATATCTAATATCTTTATCTAACATAAACTTCCCCTGGTGTAATTTGAGGCCATTTCCTCTCATCCTTTGTGAATGTTACAAATCACAAAAGTCTTTCTTCAAAATGTCCACTTCTGGTTTGGGTCTTTCTGAAGAGCTATTATCATAAATGCAAAGATTATGAAGAGGAGGTAATAAGCAGCCCCCATCAAAATTCCTTCTCCCTAGTTGAAAATCATCCCTGAAACACATAGCTCAAAGCAATCAGAAAATAATTAAAATGATGATGTACAGAGACTGTTGCTTATTGTGCAAACCAACACTAATTAATTATTTCTTTGTGATTCCAACTGTCTGTATCCATATGCCACCTATGGTCCTTATATTTTGGTATTAAGTACTTTGGGTAAAGGTCTCATTTGTGGGTGTAAAGTGCCTAGCGCAATTCTCCCTCATATAACGTTAGAGATCCCTAATGGTAATTGAAAACTATAATTGAAAAGGTAATTAAAAATATGAGCAAAAAGAAGGTTAATACATTTCGTAGATTAATGAAGAGCATACCAATATGCAAAACATCTTAACAAGACAAAGCCCACTTCCTCCTAAAGAACAAAGGGAAAAATGACTATACACACCAGAATTCAGAAAAAAATTATCAGCATTTTTCTTCACTGAAATCACACTGCTGAACCTTTGAAAGCTGTAATACTTCAAAATGCAGCATCCAACAGACAGGTTTGCGTGGCCTTTTGGCTCTACTCAATAAGAAAAGGCAAAGTGGCACACAGTCACCTTGACAACAGTCAGAGTCCGCAAAACAAATAGCTGCTGCATTTTCTTGCAGAAAAACCCACATTCTGAAAAATTTGATACTCTTTCCCAAATTACTTGCTGTACAAAACCACAAATGCTAGATGAATGCTGACAGTAAAAAAGCATTTTTTGATTATTTGAAGCTGGGACACAGAGGTAAAGAAGAAAAGTGAGACATTGCATAGACCCAAGGTCCAACTAATCCACCAGGCAGGGCTTTGAACTGCTGAAGTAATGCATGATAACTGCTGCCATACGCTCAGGGAAAAAAAGTACTAGAAATAAACACATATACGGAATGATTCCTCTGCTGCTGTATAGCAGTCAACGAGATTCTACTTCTAATTTAGAGGGGTGTAGGGTTACTGTACACCTTTGCATTGGTGCAAAGTCCTGCAGTTTGCTCAGCTACTGTAGTTAATTCACCTGCTAAATCTTTCTTAACCTTTTCTTGTCACATCTGCAGGAAACTGTTGTCCAGTGAAGTTCATCTAGAAAGACCCCCATAAAACCAACTTAGCTTATAATTCTTCTGGTTTAGATAAACTCCACTTCATTAGAACAGGAGCTTCAGATGAAGCAGCTATAGGTAACTGAGATTATTTGCTTCTTAATTTTCAAGAGTTTACTTTGTGTTATGGTTAGGGCCTAACATCATCATTGATTAGACTGCTTTCTGCAGTGAGAGTTATATCACTTGTTGAATCTTTTTCCCCACAGAAATTAAAAGGTCCAAATCACCTTCCGTTCCCGCTCTCTCTTCCCCAATAATCTGTTCTTCAAATGCATTATGTACCCACTGACTACCAGTCTCTGACACTAAAGTATTTCTATTTCACTGAAATTCTTTTATATAACTGTTTCTGTTACTCTTGCAATGTCTGACCAAACCAACCCTAAATGCAGAGTTAAATAATGTTACTTGTGAAGCTGTATAATTTGCATTGGAAGCAGAAAAGAGAAAGAAGCAGACCGTCCTGCCTCCTGAACTTGTGTCTCTTTGCTGGAATGATAATATCTTCTTGTACTGACAAATTATGGGTGTTGAAATACATCTGCAATCCCCTGGACATACACTGGACAGCGTGGTCAGCAAGACACTGAGGTGACTGCAGTTAACATGACACACTGTAGCTGCCACACAACAAAAAATTCCCCTTAGAACAGCTCATTTAATAAAAACAAAGACTTAAAAATCTAATTTGTTACATTTATTTGTAAATGTGCAGTAGTCATGCAAAGTTGGTAAGGGATCCAAACCAAATTTTTAGATGAGAAACACTTTACTTACAAGTTGTATTCTAAACTAACCTGCCTCCACTAGCCAAATAATTGAGTCACCACCCAAAAAGAGGAGGAAGTTGGCAGCATATTCCCCAACCCATTACCTGGAATTGTGAGCTGAGGCAGTGGTGGGGCACACATTTGGTGTAACCAATCAAATCCAATACGCTTTTACTATCATGAGAAGTTGATTGCCTGGATTTTTCCTTCCAATAATTTAAAAAAATTTGTCTGACAGTGTGAATCCAGAAATCTATTTAAATAACAGAATTTAGGAAAAAGCTGTACTAAATTCTCTTTTTCTCACACACACACAGAACAGATGGAGGAGAGACAGCAAGTTCCCTGCTAGTCACATCAGCTTGTGAGCCAGACATTACAAAAACTGCCTCATCCAGCTTCTGTTGAAATCAATAAAAGCCCTTCACTGAAGACCATGGGAGATAGAAAATAACCCTCTCCATCTTCAGCCAGAATGTGTAAATGAGAAAAAACTGACAGCTTTCTTCCTCTCTGATTTTCATGTGGTTCCTAAAGATCCAGATTACAAAACACAATTTGTCAGCTATGAATTTTTTATGTGCTTGCTTAGCATAAATAAAGCTCATGTCTATGTGTAAATCAGGGAGACAGGCATCACTTTGCACTTTGACAAGACAGAGGTACTAATAGCAATGCATGAATAAGCATTACTGCATTTCAAAGCTCTGAGGATGCAGTATGTCCTACAACTAAGGAAATAGTTGGAGTGAAGAGGACTGAAAAAGTGCTACTTGTTCCTTAAAAAAAAAAAAAAAAATCATCATTTTGCATTGGTGAAAATTAAATTTAAAAAAAAATAAAATCCAGACACCAGAATTTGTCTTTTATCAGTTGGATAACTTGAAATTCAACTGGCTATTGTAAATACCTAGAAAGACTGTGACACTTACTAGAGCATCTACCATCTTTGAAATCAAAAAAAACTTGCTCTGAAGTGCTTCACTGGCATCAGCTTACAATAATTCAAGTATTCCTGCATTCCCCAGCTCTAATGACATTGATCACTGCAAACCCCTTTGGACGAAGGGCCCATTCATACTGGCCACGCAGTGTCTACAGGTTTTGTTCTCATTTTGCCTTGCATACTTGTGAGCTCCAATATTTATGATTTTACCCATGGCTTGTATTTTGGTCATAAATATTTCATCAGTTTAATTTTCTAAGCTGTTTCTAGACATAGATCCAAGAAGAGGAGGAATGGGGCTTTACTGTGTCAAAGTGAACTCTATCAATAACATCAAGCTGATGTCAATAAATATTAAGCAAGCAGGAAAATAGAAAATACAAGAATCTGCTTTAAAAAAAAAAATCAATCAAAGTTATACTCACTGCTGGTAGAGGACATACGGCTGTACTCAGACCTGCAAGACAATGATTTTAGTTAGAATTTATTACACGGAAAAGAGATCATGAAAAAAATTACCAAATATAACATACACTGTATATTAAAACAATTTAATGCCTATTTGGCATTATTTTTGTGTTGAGAGAATAATTGGAACAAGTTATGAACACTGATTCAGAAAAACTGGCATCTCACATGAATTTTGACATGTAAGCAAAGTGAGTAAAGCAATTAGGGTTTTATCCAGGGCATTCATGCTACCTAACTTTAGGTATTAAAGCTCAGAAGGCTCTCTATAAGGAAAAAATAGTCTGCTTCAGACACAGGTCAGGACTAGAAGTCCTACTAGACTTTGACTCAGCTCTAAATGATCTCTAAATGCAGCTTCGTAGATTTTTTTTTTCTTTTTTTTTTTTTTGAGAACTGCATTTGAAGAGCAGAATTTTTATAGTTCTTTGGCCACAAAGGGCAGGGAAGAAGAAAAAAAAAAAGAGTGCCAAAATACAAACATTTAGATGACAAAGCTTTTTGCTTTAGGAAACCATTTTCCTCCTCAAGACATCTCTCAATAAAACTATAAGTCCATTGGTTATAGTTCAGTGCCTCCTGGATTACCCATGAGAAAGTTAGAGCAGTTAAGTATTCTGAGCAACAGTGCAATTAATTTTTCAGATGCATTAAGCCCAATCTCCTGAAAACCCCATTCTGGGCTGATTAAAACATAGCCCATTTATGTCCTGAAGATTCAGAAACACTAAATGTAAAGAAAATACACCATCACTGAATACTAAACAAAACAAAACAAAACAAACCACCACAAATAAAAAAAATCCACTTCTGAGACCCTACCTATAACTTCTGGGTGTTTGGGTTTGGAGTTCACAGTCACAAAGCCTCCAACCTCCCACTTGCTGGGTTCCCAGAACAGACCCCACTTTCCAGAGCACTCAGTCAAAATTAACATTTCACACTTATTCCCTGCAGTGCCCTGAAAATAATAGTTAAAGTGCTCAGGGAGCTGTAACACAGTTCTTGGATTCAAACCTAAATGCTTGTTTTTACATAATAGTTGCAGTAAGTTTACAACATTTCTTTAACTTAAAGAAACCATAGGAGCGTGACTTCTAAGGTATTTGTGTGGATACCATCTAAGCATATTCTTAGGATACGTTTACGCTCTAGCCTCTCAGGCATCCAAGAGAATAAAGTGCAATCATTCCCACATATCTATAGTACCTGGGTTTGATTTTAATATGGACACATCCCTGCAGAAGAAACAAAGCAATTACAGTCATCCCCATATTTCACAGCTCTGTGCTTAGCACTCAGTATTCCACAGATCAGATGCCAAGACTGCTGGTTTACGTGAGAAAGACCATGAGGAACTACCCCCAAGTCTTTTTGCCAAGCCTGCTGCATCAGTGAAAGATGATACAATCTGAATTTTTCACAATACCCATGAAAAAAGGTCCACTAATACCATCAAGTACTACGAGGTTATCCTAACTTTTGGAAAAGATATGGGCAATGCTGGGGAGAGAGTTGCTGATGGGGGCTTGCAGCTCTCCCTCGCTTACTCTCCTTTGCTAATCCTGTACCCCCAGCCACTTTGATAATGCCAGGGAGCAAGCAAACATCTTTGCCACGCTGGCAGAGACCACAGGATTAGGCCATTAGTAGCCACTATCAGTCACCTATGACTACCTGTTACATAGCACCTTCTCCATGAATAAAGTGCTTCCCCTCAACCAATAGCCTCCAGGACCCTGGTGTAGCTGGGAAAGGCAGAGGCAGTAATAACATTGTTGGCCCAAATGCAGGCTTGCTGCCCGGTGTGCAGCACCAATTTACACACAAAGACAAGGTATTTCCATTTCTTCTCATTTGCACAAAGTAGCAGCTGGTGGTAACCCACAGGGGGCTGGCTCCCCCATCACCAAAACTTTACACCATTTATACATTGTAGTAAACAAAGAAATCACTGTTCACTGGCTACAAGTCACAGAGTTCCTTTATTGATTAGTGTTCTACCTTCTATTGTTTAATGGTTCTCTCACATCTCATGCTAATTAGTCCACAGGCTCAGTTTTTCTCTTGAGTTGGTGGGTTTCTGGACTCACTGGGCTGTGAGTTGCTGGCCACAATCTCCTCATTTCTGCACAGTTGCTGAGTTCGCTTTGTTAGATTCATCCTCATCTTGGGAGTTCTGCCAAATGTCCTTGTGGCCCACAAATTCCGCATTCTTTGTGCCCACTATCAGCAGTAAATCCCTCTCCCCAAGCTTTGCTGACCTTCTAGGTCGGAGATCATTGAAGTATGTCAGGCTCCAAACCTTAACAGCACAATTCTACCAACGAGTAATTTATCTTTTTAACACATCAACATGAGCAGAGATGGAGACCTTCTTCCTACTGCTGGGCAATGTACATGCATCACTGGTCCAGCTCTGGGCAGGGACCAAGGGGAAGTGATCGCAAGAGCTGGCTAAGGTGCTGTGCAGGCCATAAAACTGCACAGTATTTTCAGCAGCAAGTCACGTCAGTGTCATTTGGCACCATGCATATTTGGAAGGGTGTGAAAACTGTGTAACGTGTCACTCCTCATAAGCCCAGAGGCAAGCAATATGCATCCAGCTGCCTCCAAGCATCCCAAGCAAGGATTCATTTACTCTGCACTTCTGTTTGAAAACAGCCTGGGGCTGTCCTTCAGTGTATCCGTGTTCAGCAGTTGGCAGCTAATTCAAAACGAGTCTGCACCGCTTGTATTTCAGATAGAAGTGAGACAACATTTTGCCTTTTGCTTACTGCAAGTGGTAGCAGCATTCTATTACTTCACACTGTTATTTTATTACCCCAAAGTGCTGCAGGCATATTATAGGACATGGAGAACTAATGAGTCCTGAACTGAGGGAGAAGCAGTCCTTACAAGCAGGACTTGAAAAATGAGACAAGAGGAAAAATAAAAAGATGGGGAATGAGAAAGGAGGAGACAATAGTGTGCTTGGAGACTAATTGCATAGACACATTTTAATAGGCTTCAGAATTGTATTGTTTGTTTGTTTGTTTTTTTGTAATTCTAATATTGTTTAACCTAATATTTAATTCATGTTTGTTGCATAACTGACATACACATAATTAAAAAAACCGGATAATTAAGCTCAAAGGCGTATGTCAACCTCAGATACCAAAACGAGGACTGCACCCTCACTAAGCTACCTCTATTGTCAATAAAAAGAGAGGTCTGAAGTCTGTGTCTCCCTAACTGTGTCTAGTGAAGAAGCCTACAAAAACAACATTTCTAATGTTGTACCATTGGTCACATGTCTAAAACCAAATGGGATGAGTATGAGTCTCTGTGTGGGCTCCCAGGACTGTGAATCACCTTTTGTCCTCCCTCCAACTCCCTTCTTTGTTTTGTATCTAGTCCTTGAGAACAAAAATAACACTGCTAGTAAAATCCTTAATATTTTCAAAACATTAGCACAAATCATTCAGATTCGTGGCTTACAAAATATTTTTTTTTTCTGAAGTTAGTATAAGTCTTTTAAGCTTTTCAGACTGGTACACACAACAAGCATTCCCTTTGACAAAGCCATATATTAGAAAAATTAAGTACTGAAACAAACAGCTCCTGGGGCATATAGGCTCTCTGGACATCAAACGACTTTGCTCCTTTCTGTTCTTTCCATTCCTGTTTAAACATCCCAAGTATCAGCTCCTACCAGTTCCCTTGGAAGAGGAATTTCCCATTAGGATAACTTTAGAGTAAAACACTCTTGGGCTTTAATGGTGACAGATGGGGGCTATACTGGGGCTCAGAGGTTCCAGGCTAATTATATGGTCTTGCAGCAAGCTATTTCCTCTGAGAGATGTTAGATTATAAATAAAAGGAAAGAGACATTCAGGACAGAAACTGAACAAATAGAGAACTATTCTTTTTATAGGCACATAATGAGAAAAAAAAATTATCAAAATGGGTATTGAAACAGTGTGAGGTACTGAAAAGGAAGGCTCATTGATCAGTCAAAAAACACACCAGTCTTCAAAGAATTTGTCCTCAATGATCAGTCCACCAGCAAAGAGGAGCTATGAAGATGTCAAGAGACATAAAAATAGGAATGTAGAAGCTTGAGATAAAGGTTGGACCTTGATACCCATTAGTGCCATTGAAGGATCACAACTGTGTGCTATCAGAGAGAGTAATAGCACCAGAAGCACAAAAGATCCCAAGCAATCCTCTGAGATCTATGTGCATTGCTCGTTGCTGATTTGTGATACAGAGAAACATCCTGGGGAATACCAGCAAGTAGCTGCTAGTGCAGCTTGCAGTTATTGAGTGTGGTATATGAAAACACTATTTCTTTGGGTAAGAAGCATGGCTATATTACAGCTATGAATCACACAAGCAATGCAGCTACACCAGCATTGCTCTGTGCTTGGGTTCCTTTGGCACACTGATCAGCTGTGGCACAGCATCACGTTAACACAGATACAGCACTGATAGCGACGGTAATAAACAAACATTCCCAAGAGAACTGTCTGGGATCGAGGCCAACTGCCATGAAACAGTCTGCACCTGTACCATTAAAACCTCTTGCCTTCCAAAACATACTGGTGAGTGGCCTGCTGGGAATGATCCCTGAACCATGGTAAGGTGGCAAAACAAGTCCCTGGCCCATGGTAAAACATACCCAGGAATGACATGGGAGAGAGCTAGATGGCCCCATCTAAAATGATGCCATCAACCATTTTAAGTATGGACAATTTTAAGTATGGACAATTGTAAGCATGGACAATTCTGTCCTGGTGCTCAGAGACACCCCTACATGCTGTTTAATGCACTGTCATGGCTGGAACTAAGGCTTCTGAGCCGTGCAGCATTTCTTACATAATACTACAGCCCAATATGCCCATGGTCTCCATTACCAGGGCTTCTAATCCCATCCCTCTAAAACAAACTAATTGAAAGTTTACAATCTCTTTTGCTGCCTGCATCCTTCACTTGCCTAGGATTGATGGAACAGCATCTGCTTGATTCACGTTTCCCATGCCTTCTCTTCATAGAGCTGTTGCAGATTTCACTGTTACATATTAAGAGCTGTGTTTAACAGCTTCTTTGCCTTCCCTCCCTCAGAAAGTGCTCCATGGGGCACATGGGAGTATTTTATAGCAGTTAAAGCCCCATGCACAAGTTAGAAGATTTGACTTTGTAGCTCTGTCCTGGGTTTCTTCTCACCGAATTCCTATTGATCAGATTACAATCCACTTCACTAATACCAGTCCGATGCAAATCTGTCACTTTCACTGTACTTCTACTCATGTAATCAAGATGACTGAAACGGAATAACTCAGAGTCACTTGTCTCAAAATCCTTGCTCTAGATTTCTAGTAGAATGATAAAGTTAGATGACAGATTCCCATCATGCAGCTCTAATCACTACACTCAGAAGCTTATTACCAACAGTAGTGTTTGCGACCCCACATGAGAGACATCATCATCATCATATAAGAATGAAAGGTTGGTTGTAATCTTCCAAAAAGCACCTGATGAGGCAAGACCACTCTGTGCTTTAGTGAATACACCTGCCTGCACACTGTGCTCACCACTTATTCACAGAGCACTCCCAGCGGGACAGTCAGGTGTCATGTATCCACACATTCAAAGCCAGGGTCAGTCATCTTCCTGAGGTCCTGGTTCTCTTAATTAGCAACAGAAGCAGCCTGATTTATCCCAAACGTCAGACATTCACACCACTGCAGTGAACCTCACTGCTTGCTGGGACCTAGCCATCAGGGTGTCAGCACAGAGCTCGTGGCCACCAGAATGTGATTTAAAGTCTGTTTCAGCCTTATTTTCAGTGCTTAGCCCCAGTACCAGGCACTAGCAGGTATGCCTGCCCTGAGGTTCAACCAAACAGCTTCACTCCAGTGACTAAATCTGGTTAGATATGGTGCTTCAACCCAAATTTGTGACAAGCAGCTCAACTTTACATTATCCCAATGTCAAATCAGAGACAAGTTGAGTACCATGACATATCTGGACTGATGTGCCTATGTAAAGTGAAAATCTCAGCAAAATCAAAAGAAGCCCCAAGGTAAAAATAGGCCTTAAAAAAATGGGCCTTGGTTTGTGTTCCTGAGAGTTTCTCATAGATGGATGAAATATGTGACAAGAGACTGACATGTCATTTTGAAGGACTACCATACAGATGACAAGGTCATAAGTGTTGAATCCCTTTCAGCTAGAAACACGAGACATGAAAACAATCTCTCACCTCAACCATTCCACTATTCATTTGATAATTTAATTAACCCATTCTGACTGAGGACACCCATGAATCACAATACTCTTAGTATTTTTACCTTTAAGTAAGAAACAACCTTTTTTTTAATATAAGCTTCCTTGTCTTCTATTAACAATTGTGTTTTCTACTTTAGAATCTCACACATTTTACAGAGCTGCAACAAATACAATTTTTTTTAAATCTGCTTAAAAGATAAGTTAACAGAGGCTCAAATAATTTGCAATTTGGCCAGGATCACACACATACAGCTAGTGAGAGCCAGAAGGAAAACCAACAAGCAAACATAGCCCAGCCAAAAATTAAACATAATCTCTGCAAAATTAATTTGAGGAATAGAAACACAGAAGCAAATGTAAAGGAGGCAACATGCACCATGAGTATTAACTGTTACCAAAGAGTAATGGAAATATAAGTGGAAAAGTTGCAAATTCAAATAAATTAAAAGTTACAACTTCTCAAAACTTAATTTTAAGGAACTTAGTATTATTTTTTCTCGCTTGTTTGGTTTTCTTTCCCAGTTAACTACAATTCTGTAAACTTACATATTTCTCCTCCCTTCAATATCTCTCTTCCACTTGTTTTTCCTCTCTGTTCACTTTCTAATAAAAGTCCAAAGAAAGACTATTCTACTCCTCCAAAAATGTCAGGTTTTATAATACAAATCCACTACTAAAATTATTACCAGAGTAAGTATCACCCGTACTTCTGGGCTAAAAGTTTTCAGTAGCAAATGAAATTAGGTTTTTATACTAAAACCCCCCAAAATATGTTTCCCAAGAAGACACAATTTCTACAGGCAGAATCTCTCAGGCCAAGGATGGACAAACAATTTCAAATCTCATTAATAAACAGCCAATATAAACTAATTGGCTTATATGTTCTACACCCTTTATTTAGGTACTTGGCAACACCAGCTCAATCCATTCTTATTGGATTCAGGAACTGAAAATATGCTATTTTTGTTCATCAGACTCTTTGCCAACCCTATTTACCAAGGCAAATGCAGTAGGAGGAACATGTTTTCCAACGGA
This sequence comes from Myiozetetes cayanensis, assembly GCF_022539395.1. NCBI lineage: Eukaryota > Metazoa > Chordata > Aves > Passeriformes > Tyrannidae > Myiozetetes > Myiozetetes cayanensis. The sequence continues at coordinate 61,758,903 of NW_026087742.1, read as the reverse complement.
TGAGGAAAATGAAGTCTTCAAATTGTAATTGATCTTGCCTTTAGCACAGAGTTTTGCCTGCTTTTGTGGCTGGCAGCCACAACAAAACCCTAAGCAACATATGCCCTGTGGAGTACTTGATGTGTTCAATTCGTTAGCTGCTGTAAGCAGCTTCAGCAGTACAGGCTCCATATAAGAGCTCACACATCATTACATGTAATCATTGAAATGACAAGGGCTTGCAGCGCCTGGATTTACTAGAGTCACTATCCACTATTGTTCCCTGAGTGGCAGAGAGGGACCACTCGACACAAAACTGTTACTGAATTACTCTGACGGTTGTTTCTCCTTATACTTTCAGAGTATGAGAGCTGAACTTCAAAACAGGTACTTGTTTGGGTTTTTGTTTGTTTGTTTGGTTTGGTTTTGGGTTTTTTTAACCATTGAGTAACTGGAGAAAAAGTAAAGTAGCTCAATTGAGCAATAGCTGTGATGGGACTGAGACAAAGGAAATAGCAGATCTCCTGGTAGGAGGGAAAAGCAAGTGCTGTGAACAGTTGGTTTGGTGAGAAAGCTGAAATATAAACATTGTGAAAGAGACATACATGACATGTTTATCAGAGTTAAATAGCTGCTAAACAGAACTAAAAATAATAATTGAAATGCAGAGATCCATTGCTTTTCAAAATAAACGTCACTGCAAAGCACTGCAATTATTAATTACCGCATGTCATTGTTCAAATTCCTCAGACAGACTTTAACACCAACTTCCAGTTTCCAGTGACAAGCATGGGACAGAGATGCTCCATAAAATCATCAGCTTTAGCATCTCATCAACACCAGGCACAAGCAGCTGTCATGCTGGCCACTGAGGTCTAAAGGCTAATGTTACCAGCTGGGTCAAATCTTTCCAAGTGCCTGTCCCAAGGCAACCCAGGTTTTTCTATTTCAGATAAACACAGCAAATTAAGAGTGACTTGACCCATAAGAGCTTTTTGAGCTTTGAACCAGTCATGAATTCACTGATTACTTTCTCTTCCTTTTACTCAGGTTCCCCAAAGGGGACTAATCATATCTGGAAACGAGGCATGGATTTTTTTCTTTAAGTTCATGTCACGTGACTTTCACCATTAGGTGTGCCCACAATAGAAGGTTAGAGAAAAAGTCCTTAACTTCTCAGACCACAGAAGAGATTTAAAAAAAAAAAAAAAAGAATTAAAAACTGGATATATGAAAAAGATTACCACATTCAATTTTCACCTTTTTGTTTTTAATTTGTAATACTGCTAGTTCGGTTTTGGTACTGTGCTCCTGACACCACTGTGAAAAGAATCAGCTTTACAGTTTTGCAACAGTCAGACAAGAGGTCAAAAGAGATACATTAGACAAGAAGCTGGGATAGCAAGAAGGGAAGAGAATGAAGATGCAGGAAAGAACAACCTTAACATGAGCATGCAACCTTCTTTTGCCCATGTGGAGCCAGAGAAGGAGCAAAAGCTTGTTGCCATTCCTGATAAGATGCCATGACAGCAGCACGTAGGACAGGCTGGAAAGCACTTTCCTCTTTCTCCAGCAGAGACGGGCTGAAGGTGTGAGCTCAATAGCAGACCCCGTGGATTACGCTTGCAGCTACATGAACTTAGGAGAAGCAATCCAACTAACAAACATAGCACATCTCTGACAGTAGGGTCATGAAGTCATAAAAAAAAAGTCTGTCTCCTTGATTCTGATATGACGCTATAAGCAAAGTTTACAGCACTTCATAGGCTACCATTCTGAGTATCGTGAAAAGTATCATGATGAGTATCATGACAGAAGCAACTCAATTTCAGGAAGCCTACAAATCTAACTTGTTTTTTAGGTGGTTCTCTAATAGTCCTTTTAAGGAGTCAGCTCTCTCTGCCTAATGCTGTCTGGGTGTCACTGCCTGAAGGACAGTACAGGTACCTGGGCATGCTTCCAGACTATCCTCAGCCGCACTATCCCTAGGATACGAGGATGGGGGGGCACCAAGCCCTAACCCACGTGTCTAGAGCCCGCTGGGCCCCACCGCTGAGGCAGCACAACGTGCTTTGGAGCTCAAACTTAAAGCCCGTGGCCACGATCTTTTCACGTCTTCCTCCCCACGTGTAGCAGGAGGGCGGTGGGGACCTCCACCGAAGGCGTACGTGAATCCCCGGGGCTGCCCCAGCAGGGTGATGCCCCGCGCCAGGCGCGCTCCCCGCGGGGTCACAGCTGACCCCCAGCCCCGGGACGGGAAGAGGAGAGGAGAGGAAAGGCAAGGAGACCCGGCGCCGAGCGGGATGGTGCCGATGCGCCGGCCCCCGCTGTAGGGGGACAGCCGTGCCGGGCACTCGGAACTCGCCGCCCCAGCCCCGCCGCTGCCGGGACGCGCTCAGCGGCGGCCGCCGCAACAAGTGCAGCCCCGCAGCCTGCGCCGGAGCCCCGCCGCGCCCCCGGCCGGGGGCAGGTGCGACTGCCCCACTCACCCGCCCGTCTCCGCTCCCGAGTCCACGCAGTCGTCCTCGCCGCTGGGCTGTTTCTCCATGGCGGCGGCGGCACGGTGGGGAGGGCTCCAGCCCGCCCTCCCGCTGGGAGCGGGGGCTGCCGCCACCGCCTCTGCCGCCGCCGCTCGCCGAGTGCGGGAGGCAGCGCCCGCCGCCGACACCGGCCGGCCCGCCCGCCCGGGAGTCGGGGCCGCTCCTCCGGCCCGGCCTCCCCTTCCCCGCCCCGCTGCCACCGCCCTCCCGCCGCCCGCTCCGACGGGAAGGGACCGCCCGCCTCGCCCGCTCCCCTCGCAACAGCCCGGGCCCGCAGAGGAGACCTTCCATTCACGCGCGGGCACGGGGGTTAGGGGCTCATATTTCAGAAACCGCTTCAACACCTCCACTCTGTCACTTTCGTGTTTCCACGCGCTAAAGGTGCGGCGCCCCATATTCGGTGCAAGTTAAGAGAGTCTGATGGGCTTACGGACGTCCTCAGTACTCATGTGGTTTTGGACCATTTCGCTGTTACGGCCTTTTGATTTGAAGTCTTTCACTGTGCTGAGCTTTCTCCAGTCTCTCTCCCTCAGTGCTGCCTGGCACTTGCTCATTACATCGAATACAATAATTTTGAAATTACACACAAAACCGGGCAGGGGATGGTTTTCCAATCACATGAGAATTTCTGTAATGATGCAAAAGGAGCATTCTGAATGCTGCCTGTGAAGACATGTTAAGTAGGAAAGCTGACTGGTATTGTCAATAACATGAGAGTTCAGGCAAAAGTTGTGGGTGAGCTCCCATACTCTGTTCATGTTGTGCATGCCTGCTTGTTTTTATTTGGAGGTGAACACCTCTCTTTCTCCATCACTTGCAAAAATGCAAATATCCACCCAATTAGGTGTAAAACAGTATATTGCTCAGCTAAAGAAAAAAACCACAACAACTAGTCTTCCCTTAATCCACTCATTCAGACTGTGGCAGATTTTACAAGAGCAAGAGGCAGAACTGATTTGTTACCTTGTCTCTCCGAGCTGGGATACCAGCTCTCTGTCTCTTCTGAATCAGCTTCTAGCACAAAACTGTCATGGAGTGCTCTGTGTTCCCTACAATCTAGATATTGTGTGACAATTAAATCTACCCCACAAGTGGAAATCTCTTCCATTAATGTGTTGTGGAAAATACTTTGATGAATTGGAATTTTCTCTTCAAAAATCTCTAACAACTACCAAATTTCTAGCATCTGCAGGAGATGGCCACTTGCAGAAAGTGATCAGAAGTAAAAAAAAGAAGTTTTGAATAAAAAGTTATTTTCTTCTACCTTTTCTTATTTGTGTCCTACAAGAAGGAAGCAAACTAGTGAAAATCTCAACATTTAAGACATAAAATCGACCAGAATATAAAAATATACCACACAAAACAATCTTTCGTTGGCATAAGAAGTGCTAAACTGGTTTAGTTTGCTACCAGTGCTTATATATAAATCTCTACATTGCATGACATTGATATTTCTCCCCTCATTTCAAGCTTGCCAGCTGTATATAGTATCACAAATATTGACATCTAGCATTGTTTAACAGGCTGGGTGTAATTCATGCTACTGTTTTCTCTAATAGTGTATGGTCCCAGTTCTCTAAAATAATCTGGATATGAGAAGGACCATTGTGAAATCAAAGGAAAAGAAAACACCTTGCAAAGAACTGTAAAGGTGTTGTTGATGTATTGTAGGAACAACAAGTGAGTACTAAACTCCAAAGTGCTTTTTATGAAACTAGTGAATTTCCACTGCTTTATCGGGAGAGACACTGAACTTATGTGCTGTCTTATGACCTCTCAGCATCATCTTGAAGTTCATCAAGAATTAAAAAAATCAGAACATAGGAAAGTTGGTATTTGATCTGTTTTGACTATCTGGTTAGATTTGCATGCATGTAAAGTGGATAAATAATTTCTCATTTTATGTGGAGGATTTCACATTAACGTTCCCATAAATATAAAGCTTTAGGTATGGAATAAGCCCCCTTCATTACAATTTCTTTTCCATCCTTCCCCCAGCAAGTTGTTAAATGTTAGTTTGGAGAGAAGACTATAAATAGGGCTTATACAGTACAGTCCTGTACGTGCACCTACATAATTCAGAACACATGGAAACAAACTCTTCTATCCTTTGTGAACGGTAAACTGCCATCGAAAACAATTTACTCACAAAATTAAATTCATACAATTTCTTTTAGGACTGGGACCAAAATGCTGTGCTGGACCAAAATATCTGTCTACCCAGCTTGCTAATATTTGAATCATCATATTCAGGTAGGAGGCATTAGTGTGTTTTCAGACATAGTATGTCATTAAGAGATTTCCCCAAGGCTACAGAGAGGCAAAACTGAGACAACAATTCAGTATATCTTGATTCCCAACTTGGGCCTCTATTTTGAGTAAACATTTTCTTCTCCACCACTGCAATGGCCACAGATGACTCTAAGACCCCCAAAGAAGGTATGTGATAGTCTCTGTTACCAGGATTGGACAGACCTGGCTGTCTCTCTGATCCTTAGTCTACACACATGCATTTATTTGGCTAGTGCAACTGTGCTTAAGAACAGGTCACTTCCATTTGCTTTTAAGAGTGATTTCAAAGTGAAATAAACTGACTCTAGCCACCATTGAGCTGATTTAAGATGTAACCAGACTTCCTTAAATATTTAGAAATAGGTTTAGTTAAATCGATACATTTCTGTATATAAAATTTTAGGTGGTCAGCTAATAGATCTTTTCAATCTCTGACTTTTATTATTCTAGTTAGTAATGTTTAAACACTGGCATATGAGGGGATCTGGAATAGATTTTTTGCCGCATTTAAGATTAATTTATTCCATCTGTCCCAGGGAGGAAAAAAGAAACATTCAAAGGAAATATACAATTAAGATAGTAAGTAAAACTACCACAAACTGTAGGTTCTCTTATTTATATATTTGCCCCATTTAACTCTGTTTTATTCTGGTCTTTCACATAATTACCGTGAAAAGGAGACTTCCCTGCATTAAATTCCAAGCATTTCAGAGATTTTAATGAATGAGGTGTTAAGTCCTTGCCTTTCCTTAGGTTTTCTCTGTAACCTGTACTTTACATTAGGTCCTCCGCAGGGTTTCTTGAAAAACAAAAAGTTACATTTTAATTACTTTCTTATACTTAGGAAGCTGTGATGTCAGTTTAAAGACAAAGATAATAGTGAAAATATTTCAAGTCTTTCATTTAGCGGCAGTGGTCACAAGAACTCAGACACATAAGTACCAGGAGACATCTTCAAAGATGCCAAAAAAGTAAAGCGCTCTGTTGTCAAAACCAAATGCTGAGGACATGAAATCAATGTTAGTTCTGCAGGCAGCTTTCTTACTCCAAGTTACCTAGAGTCAGATCTAAAATAGGACTTAAGGCACTTAAAAAAGGATGTAAAGCCAATTTTTATGACTGTGTTCAAATCTGTTACATGGTAAGTCCTACACAGTGCCTGCTAAGGAGATATCTACCTTTCAGAGGAAATTTCCAATGTATCTGGTGCTGTATGTGCAAACTGCACAAGGTTAACCATTTTAGTTTGTATCAGCAAAGTCAAGCATCATCCAGCTGCAACCTCCAGCTACAGTAATCTCTGTCCTTGCAGAAGCAAATATAGGCAGCAGAACCTCCTCCTCATCCATCACATAATGGTCTCAGTAACCGAGAACACAGTGCAAGAGGGTGATAGCTGCAGCCTCAGGCTGAAGAAAAGCAGATTGGAAAGCTGCAATATGAACCACATTGGATCAAAAGTGGGCTAAAACAGAAGAGGCAGCAAAAGCATCCGTTTCCCTGATGAATCCACACTTGGATTCAAATTCCAACATCTTTTCTGCTCCCTGAGTTGCATCTGCTGGGGTATCATCTTTCCTGTACCAGCCTGAGGATGGAATGTGAGCGAAAGAGTGTAGTAAGATAGGGAGAAAGGAGAAAAATGTGTCACTTTTCATGTAACTGAAATTCTGGTGATAAGGGCACTCTCTTGCGGGGAAAAGCACTGAATTCTGTTCTTTTCATGCAGCATTTGGGATCTCTCCCTTTTTCCGTGCAATTCCAAAAAGAAAGGGGATAGATGCAGTTCCTTCTGGAATCATGCTATAAATTAGAGAGTCCTCTTAGTTTTTGAGAGACAGACCAAGAACCTAGCTTATCAGTACCACAGGCAAAGTCTATGGATGGGATTTTTCATTCCCAACTAAAACTTTTCAAACTATGCTGTCTCCACCCTCTGCTACCTGACTCTGGAGGCAGAATCTCACCCCTAATAAAGGGTTCTGGATTCCATTTGTGGCACTTTCTGGGTGCTGCAGTGATGAACTTCCTAGTTTACAGAATCTGGCATTTATAGAAAAGGTTTTTTCCTTTAATGTTCCCAGTGGAAATTAGCGCTCTGCAGGTCAAGGCTTTGTTAACATTCACTACTGGACTAAAGACACTGGGTTGTGGTTTAAAAAACTTGAGACAATTGCAGTTCTGGAAGGAGGAAGAGAATTATGGCTTGGCATGTGGTTCAGTCTTCATGCTAGGTCAGCCCTAGCAGCCCTGACTTTCAGACTGGTAAATGTTGCCAAAATATTTGTGGCAGTTTCTCACATAGACTGTTGGGTTGTTGGGATTTTGAAGGGTTATGATGAGGTCAGTTTCATTTGTGGTAGGTCTCAAGCCAGACACTCAACCTCCTAAAATTCTACAATTTTGAGGTAAAATACAACTATGCAATAAAAGGCTGTTTCTTCAAAACACTGAGACAAGGGTTTTCAGTGAAGCTTAAGGGAACTTGGTTCCCAGGTCCCACTCTTTTAAGTTTCATTTGAAAACCGTAGCATGCACAGTCCTACCAAAGTTCATGGTACAGTACAGCAAGTATGCATTTTATAAGCAAATTGCACTTTTTTACTTGAATTCTAGTACATTAATATTTTTATGGAAAACTTCTAGCACTCAGTAACAACTGCTATAAAACCTTGACTATTTGGAATCCTTTTCTGTATCATCCTGAAGCCCAGAATTAATGGGAGTACAAGGGGAAGCAGAGCTGTACCCTGTCTGTGTGCAAGCTCCTGGTTGGAGGCTTGACCAAGCCAGGTGATGGAAAGTCCTTTCTAGGGGAGGTAAATCAAGATTACTCTGTGTCCTGGACTATTAGAAATTAATCTTGCTCTCACTTTGCAATGACCCCATTCAGACAGATCTTTCCAGTTGATATAATCAGTGGTCTGCTGCATGTAGGTTCCAGTGTCAAGACCCAGGCCTGGACTTTAGGGCAGTGGCTCTGTGCCATGCAATACTGAATCGGTCCCCAAGCTCTGTGAGTGCTGATCAGTACTGACATCCTAGATAAAGCATAAGAGGTGAGCCTTTGCTCTAAACCTTGACCCAGCCCTTACTGGTGTGAGGGAACATAGAAGAGCTTAGCACCAGTTTGGACAGCTCTGAAGGTGGGAAGCCTGATGTACAAGGGGTACATGCCACAGTTATCTGAAGGGATGTGGAGGTCATGCAATTGAATTCCCCTTTTTCTGGTGACCAGTTGGTGACACTCCACCTCTTCTTTGGTGCCGTACAAGACAGAGCACTGGCACAATCCAAAGAGGTCTGTCTCTACTTCCTCTGGGACTGGAGAGGGGCTTTCAAGATATCAGTGGCTGGATACAGACCTACAAATTTACACACATTTCCAGGTACTCTTAGCCCACTTGGCCAGAGACTACTCTGGCCTGTGCAGGCTGGTGGACAGAGTATGTAGTTGCATTCTGTGGACTTGTTGAGGAAAGGAGGCAGTGCTTGAGCCAGAATATGAATTTGGTGATGCTCAGATGTTAGCATGGTTTCTCTGTTGATGGACTGTTAAGAGTGTATTGGCCCACTTCCATTAAAGCACAGTGGAAATGTTTCAGTTGACACATTTAAAGGAGTGCTAGCCACTATCATGACACGCCACATGTATGAAAAGTATACCAGGAAAGCAAACAGTGGACTTGGTGTCACTTTTATGAAGTCAGTGAGAGAACTCTGGCTTCTGGTGAGGATTCTGAACCCTTCTTATATACTCAGTAAATGTTTGTGATTTTCACACCTATATTGGTAGCCATCACAACTCCTACTAAATGCAGTTTTTCATTAAATAGTATGCCTCACAAGGCAGATAAAACACTTATTTTCAAGTATCAATCCTGTACTGACTGGTGCTCAAAGAGGAAGGATTAAGTCCCTATGGCAGCAGCAGTAAATGTTACAGCAGCTTTTACATGTACACTCTTCTGAAGGTGAAAATTATCTTCAGATTTTTTTCCTTTTCAGTTGGTCACGAGAGTAAAAAATTTTACTCTAGCAAGCAGCTACATTTAAAACACTGTTTGATCTCCAAGGGAGAATTTATTTCTTAATTCTTCTTACCACATTTTAAAAAATCCAGTTTTGAATTACCTGTGATACAAATTTTTAATCATAAGACTGGCAGTCTAATGGTCCTATTAGGTTTAAATATTTTTACTACAACTCTTCATCCAGTAGCTGTGAATTTTAACAACTGATTTATCAAATGAACAGCAGGAATGCCTGTTTTATGTATAATCTAAACAATGGTAAACATAGTAAAGTAGATCACAGAAATAAAACTTAAACAGTTTTTGCTAGAAGGTATTTGATTCTCTTTCCACTTCTGAGGTCTGTAAGCAAGAGTAGATTTACTGGTGTAGAGGGAGATGTTAAAGTCCCATTAGCTTTGGCTGGTGTAGGAGCTCCTGTGTGCAGTGGCTTCATACAGTCCTCCTTTCCCCTTCCTTGTGAGACTGAGGCTAAGACTACCATATCCCTTCTCTCATGTCAGGAGCAGCCTTGTATGTATATGATCTCTCTACCTGTGCTGAGAATATTAGGAGGCAATGACTGCCAATGAACTGTGAGTCATGAGTGTTTTGTTTCTGAGGCATCATTGCTGATGATCAGCATGGGGAGAGGCAGGTGTGAGAGAGAAATCATGCTTGATATAAATGTGTGTTCGTGGATGTCCAGTTCCTGGAAATGTTCAGGGCCAGGTTGGATGAGGCTTTGAGAAAATGGGTCTAGTGGAAGGTGTCCCTGCCCATGGCAGAGGGTTTGGAACTAGGTGATCTTTAAGGACCTTTCCAATCAAAGCATTCAATGAATCTGTGATTCTACTAAAAACTGGCAAGGAATGAAGGCAGAATCTTGTACAGGAACCATAGAAAGAAAATCACTGGGACTTAAATTGAAATACTCAGTCCCCAAAATATGGGCTAGGCAGTTTCTTCGTGTCCTATCAGAGCAGGCAAATCATTGAAAGAATGTAAACCTTCCCAGTTTTCTCATTCTCTGTTTGTACCACAGTGGTCTTTTCTGAGAGTTTATGGATCAAATTAAAGGTCTCAATTAAATCTTGAAAGCTGTACCATCCTGTGACCGACAGAGAATGTCTCATTCTTATGCTAGTAGCAGAGCTCCTTATCAGCTAACACTCAGCTAAAGGGAGGCTGCAAATTCTACCCTTCTCTCCTGTCCCTGACCATGCATGTCCACCTGCTCATCTCCACACTTCCTGGAGAATTTAAAGAGCTGATCTGATGGAAAAACAGCCCAACCAAAAAAAGAAGTGGTTTATCCTTGACAGATTCAGCTTCTGCTTGCACAGATTCCAGCAGCAAGACAATGGAGAGGGACAGAACAGCATGGCTGGCAGTGGATGGCTCCTCCAGGGCAGAGGACAGGACCACAGCAGCCCAAATTCAATTTAACTTCTGCTGCTGTTCTCAAACTGCACTGAAATATTTGTAGGACTGTAACTGGGCCAATTAAAAGTATAAAGGGAAGAAACTCAGCCCAAAAATCCATTAGCCAGAAAGGATTATTAGGAAAGAAATTTGGATGCTATTTCCATGGTCTGCAAGTTTTAACTAAAAATTATATAAGTTCTTTTGGCATGTACAAATAAAGTTTAGAAAGTAGCTTTGATGTTTAAGAAGCTCGGGCACGTAATAGCTGGCTCTGGCATTTTGCAAGAAGTACATAAAATAGCTTAAGACCATCAGTATTTTTTGTAAACTCATTCTGTAGCTTGAGAGCCATCTGCTTATTTCCAGAGTTTATTGCCTCCCATCTACCTTAGTGTTTGTATGGATGCCCATCAGTGAAGCATATGAGTGCCTTTCCTTTGAACTGCAGTGCCTCCTGGATTCCCTGGCTGCTCTGCAATCTTCTTTTTTAGTGACTATTAGAATACTTGTACTGGATCATATCCAAGATCCATCTAGCCCAATATCTGTCTCATTTAGTAGCCAAAAATAGATGTTTAAGAAAAGCATAACTTCTAATGATACTTCCCTGATTTATCTTGAGATGCAACTTTAATATGTAAGAAGGCCAGGGGATCATAAGAATGCATGAAGTGGATCAGAACATAGGTACACTTATTCCACCACTTATCATGGTAACAGTTAGGCTATGAGAATGTGGCTGATTTGGTGACTGCTACACATTCTAGCAGCAATCTAGTATCATCTCATAGCTAGTGCTGGGGGAAAAAATCAAGAAAGCTGTCTTGGTAGCAGTTACACTCTGATTGCATTCCCCATGGAATTCTGCACTGTGTAGGTGTCAGAGCATCTAACGGCTGTTGTCCTCAGCTCTGATATGTTTCAGTCAGAGTTCTGTGATGTAGCAAAACTTGTTGATGAGTCTACCAAAACCTCCACATTAGTGACTGGCAATGCTACTGCCTGAAGCTGGCCTCCAGTGATTTATAGGAATCATCCTGTACACAGATCACCGTAGAAGACACATCAAGAGGCAACACCCAGCTGTCAAAGGCACCAATTGCACCACTCAGGTCCAAGCTATTTGATGCACAAACCTGCCCACAAGTGCAAGGAAACCCATTTGTATTTAAACATTGTGCCTTTCAGGAAGAAGAAGCTCCTGTTCACCACAGTAAGGTTGAAATGTATCTTCTCTCCATCATACTTCAGGATTATTTGGCTTGGCTCTGCATGGTCCTGCTTAGTCCCACTGGCCCACTGCCTTGTTTCCCTTGGGCCATAGCTGGAGGAATAACAACATCAGTCTAGCTCCTCTGTTGTGGCAGTAGAGAGGAGGAGATCTAAACTCTCATTTCTCTCCTCACCGTTTATTTTACTTATTGCTATAAAATTTCACATGGCTGATCTGCTGGGTGTACAGTGGCTATGTGATCCAGGGTGGGAGGGCCATGCTGACATAGAAAGACCCATAACCCATGGAATCACGGAATCACAGAATCACAGAATATGGTGAGTTGGAAGGGACCCACAAGGATCACTGAGTCCAACCCTTAGCCCTGCACAGGACCGTAAAGCCTCCATAGCCCAAGAGAATGCAAGCTGTATTCAAACTTTTAAACCACACCAGCTCTCAAAGATGAAAGAAAAAGGTCTGTTATTGTACCCACTGCTATACCTGTTTAATAGAGCTCTTATGAAAACAGTCACTGCCATAGTATAACAGGTAAAATCTTCACAGGTAAACTTAGAAATAATGATGCAAATAAAAGCATTTATTCTAGTAGTCAGGATCAGTTTTTGCAGATGGAAATTAATTAGAAGAGTTTCTTTCTAAACTTACTTTCTTTCTCTGCTGATTGCTGGATTTTCCCCCAGACTCGGGCCCATGAAGCTCACTGGCAAATAGATCCTTTCAGAGAGCCCAGATGGGCAGTAAAAGGATGACTTGAGAAAAGGTTTCCAAAAGCTGTTATCAAGGCACCTAATATGTAGCAGCTAAAAGAAGGACTATAACACGTGCAAGACACTCTTAATCCAAATCCCAGTAATGGAGTTACACGATAGGCTGCAGCCTCTTGCCTCTTAATTTATGAAGGATCAAGTGGTATTAGAGCCAGTCTGCTATGCATCATAAAGTGCTCATCACAGCATGTCTGTGTGTAAAAAAATGCCACTCCACAGAGAATAGGGAATAAATTCATCATCTCTCTTTAAGTAGCTATTTGAGGTAGCTGATCAGCATGTTCTTGTCTGAGGAATGTTGTTTATGCTCAAAGAAATGGTGTGTGACTTACATGAAATAGTTTAGATATGGATTCTGAGCAAAATGCAAATTTATTAAACCAATGGAACACTTATGTTCATTGTCTGAAAATGCAGTGTTAATCCTAAGGCAACACTATTTATTATTTCAATCTGTTCAGAAAATGGTGCTACTATGTAAAAATATTAAATTTCATTTTGAATATATGCACCTCTTATACGTGTGTGTGTGTGTGTGTGTGTGTTGGCACCTCTGGGAACTGTTACTGCATACTATGTTCTGGATCTGTGCAGCAGTTCTTCAATATGCACTATGAACAGCATTTTGTCTTTGCAGGACTGATCTCATAAATAGTTCCTTTTCAGATATTTTCCATGATAATGTTATAGATATGAAGACCACAAAAAGTCTTAAGAAAAACTTAAGAGAAAACCCCCAAAAGTCTCAAAATTTGTAAACAATTTATTCCAAGTCTGTCATAGGTAAAAGTCAAATACATTATTTTAAGCACTTGCCTTTGCTCAAAGAATGTGAAGGTAAGTTCTGCAAGTTATTTCTGCTTGCCCAGAAGTTGCTCCCATAACTATTCCTCAGAAGTTCTGTTTATGGAGTAACGATAAAGACGCCAACTGTATTCATCTGGGATTTATCAAATAAAATCTCATCCCACATTCAGATAATAACTTTCAATCCTATTCATTTAAAGTTAGGTGTCCACATGTGTGTTTAGGTTCTCACATAAAATTGATTGGATTTTCAATGCTGACTGTCAACAGGCAATGCAGATGCCCTGCATTGTTCAAAATCTACAACTCTTTTATTGATCTATATGTGAGCCATTAGTTCAGATGTTGGTTATAGAGGATAAGGAAACTTTGAGCGTGTAAGAAAGGGATGGAGTGGTTAATAGAAAAGCAGAGAACACTCTTATAGCATCCAAGGTTACACCATTCCTCTATTTCCCTCCAGTTTTCATATAATTTACCACCTTTTGTCCTTTATTTTGGCTCATGTCCCTCAGCAGATTACTTTTTCAAAAGCTTGTTTTTTTTTTTTTTTTTTAACTACCACAGCTCATTTTCAGTGTTCCTACCCTGTTTGTTCATCTTCCTCAAAATGCCACTGTTATTCTTGATGCTCTCAGGAAATTACAGCAAAAATACCTCTTACTATGAGTTCCAGCATCTGCATATTGTCTTCAGAAAGTCAGTTGAAGTTTGGAGAATATTTAGTATAAGGCAGTACAGGAGTACAGGGCAATCTGTACTGCTATAAACAAGGGCTATGTCACCTTTTTCTTCCATTCTACGTCTACACAAGTCTGTGAGAAACATGATAGAAACAGGGGTTTTTTTTTGTCCAGAGTACTTAATAGTGTTAACTTCTAGATAAAGAGGCATGAGTCACCAGCCCAGAGGACAAGCACAGGAGAGATCTTCCACTTGGGGAAAAATTTAAAGAAAATGATTTGTCTGGAAGGAGATTTGAAAGAGTAGAAGAGAGATTGTCTCTCTGTGAAAGCAGGGAGCTGTTCATGGAGTAAAGGTGTGTATGCAGCTCCATTTTGTATTTGAGGGAAACAGTGACCTAACCAAGCAGACACTGGACAGAATGAATTTTGCTTAATATTAGGCACTCTTCTGGTAGGTGAAGTAGCTTAGCTGACCTGGTCATCTGCTTTCCTCAGTCAATGGAGAAAGACAGGGGCTTTCAAGGTGATTGATTCACATTGCATGGTGTCTCTCTTCATTATTAAAGAAGAAGCCTACACATGGGGAGTAGGGAAACTGCGTCCAGGGTTATGATAGTATTCTCTACAGATACCTCCAAATTCCTCATTCTTGAAGGACCTTTATAATACTACCTATAAACTGTAGTTAATGTAACTGTCTTAGCACACTGCCTTCTTCTGCTAGATAAACATTTCTTGTGGGATAAGATCATTTGTCTGAGGTAGAAAAGTTTCTTTTAGTAACCATTATAGTTGCTGTGGTTGCAGTATCATGAGATCACCCACGTGAAAAAAATATTTATTGGATTGTTTGAGTGATTGCTTCCTTTCCTGTATTTTTGCCAAAGTTTTTGGGCAGTGGAAGAAGTAAATGGACCAAAAAGTCTTATTCACCTCCCCACCCATATTGTCAGCCATGATTATATCAGCCGTGATACAATAACACATGTTTAAACATTCTGTAAGTCAGGAAGAATTTTAATGGGTGATAATGGTGGAAGCTTATAGTATAGCTTGTGGCTAATTTTGCAATGATTGTGGAAAGTGTTGTAGATGGCCCAGGGAACTGAGTGTGGGCTCTAAATTATTTCAGCAGCCAACAAAAAATAGCAGTAGTTTGCAGTCCAATAACTATATAGTGATTTATCCGCTGTAGTTTCTCTTCTACTGTGAGTGACAGAAGATCATAGCCATATCTAGCCATCTTATAGGGGAGGCAAAAGCCTGGAAACATAAGGAAGCCAACCTCCACACAGAGCAGTTGCCTGGCTGAAGTTGGATCTTGCTGGGGCATTGAGAAGATTGAGGGGTTTATTGAGGTATGTGGCTAGGTAACATTTACAGAGTGCTAAAAAGATACAAAGAGCTGCAAGAATGTTGCCTTTGTTGTTTCTCATATGTTAGTAAATCTAAAAGGCTATGAATCCTGCTGTTAATTTGATATCTTTATCTGCAAATAAAGCTCAGCTTTCAACAGCATCCTCAGTAGCAGAATATTTATTTAGTCTGTAACAAGAGACATGGCTATTTGCTTTTCTCACAGATCTGGTTATAAGGGGAAACCTTTCCATGATAGTCATCATATTGTTTTTTTGAACTAATTTTAAAACATGCTTCTCAGTTACAACTTGGCTTTCTTTTCTTTTTCCACTCAATTATGAAGTGTCTGGAGGCCAACCCTCACTCCTCTGCATCTCAGGTTGGCAAAAAGCCCTTGAACAGAAAGGACCTCCCCTGATTTTGAGCACCCTGCCTAGGGAAAAAGGGCTGGGGTATCACTGTGGCAGACCCTTGGCTGTGGGCTGCCTGTCTGCTGCCCTGAACAGCACTGGAGACATGATGCTGGAGGACTGGCTGTGTGCTGGGAGATCTCCCTCTCTTGCATGGAGCAGATGTCCTTGAAGAAGATTCACGGGCAAGTGGTCCAGCTGCTGAAGTTTAGCCACCCAGGCTGGGAAACTTATCCCTCTGGACTTCCTTCAAAGTCAAGGGAGAGAAATAGGTCCTCTGAGCCACCTCTAGAGGAATTTGTTCCCTTCCAAGTACTAGGCAGCATGCTTTTTGCAAGTAGGTGGTATATTAACTAATTTCACCGCTTAGAGGTATGGAATCAATAGCCCGTACATGTATCTGCAAGCTGCATTTTGTGCCCTAAACCAGAAATTTCACGTGACTCAGATCTAAATGACAATGACCAAAGAAGCAGTTTGTTGGGATGCTGAGTTGTATGTATACTGTTATTACATGAACTCTTACTGATCTTCATGGGTCCCCAGTCAGTTCCACCAGGGTCACCAGGGGAAGAAGATAGATGTCTTTGCAGGTCGCCACTGCAAAGAAGATAGATGGGGTGTGATCAGGTGCTACTGGTGTTTATCTGAATTTTATTTTACAATAAAATTTCTAGAAGTCATATGTATCAGAACTCCTGGAGGCATTCAGGTTACAGCAGCTCAAGAGCTATTTTGTAGCAAGAATATCTCTCTTTAAATGATGGACTTCGTTTTCTACTGCTTTGAAGAGCACACATGGGCAAGAGAAGATTGGAATTACTTGTAGAGCATTAGAAATCCACTTGAGCTTTTGTCAGTGGGATCCTAAGCCTGTGTGCTAAAAAGCTATTAAGTGCTTCCTTTCCCACTTTACAATTAAATGTCCTTAATGTGACCTCCACTCTTGTGGTGCTGACAGAGGTCCTTGTCTGACATCTTTCCATCTGTTTCTGTGGAAGGAAGATGTTGGAAGGTATGTCTGTTCCAGGGAATGGAGCACAGTACTGAGATTCACCAGCTATTGGGGACACTCCCAATCCATGTGGACTTACCAGTTCAAGTCCTAAATCACGCTGACTGATGTCATGTAACAGTGCATGAAACACGGTTTTTGAAATTGGGTGCAGTGCCATGTGAATACAAACTGCTTTGGGACATGAGCCATATAATATACAGATGCCTTCCTCCCACCTTCATAGAACTTCTGTGAAGAAAATCAACTCTCCTCCAGCTGAAACCAGGACACATTTACATTAAGGGGCTCTCTCTAGGCATCTCTAGCTCCTTCAAGCTTCTGCTTGAAATTTTTTCATGCTTATGCAGCATATCACACCTCTAACTGACTGGATAATCTGGCCCTCAGTGCCAGAGAGAAATCAGCATTTGACCTTGCATGAGTGGTCACATGGCGATGATCATCTGTCTCCCTAATGAGGACGTTCCACCTATTCTGCGCTGTGTTTTCTAGTCCCTCCTAGTCACCTCCTTTTTTATATTGCACAGGAACAGGATTATGACTGAGAGTAATTTTTTTCCCTGCAGAAAAAAGAAAAATCTAGAACCAGTCTATAAATAGCAAAATCTGATTGCCCTCATGAAAATAGTCTTCACGTATATATATATATATATATATATATATATTAGGCTCTTTCTCAGTAACACCTAGTAAACATTTCCATATAATACATAGGCAAGTCCACATGACAGAGGGGTATTGTTCAAGGTGTAAAGTGCCTGTATCTACACCTCTGTAGAGGAGAAACAGTAATGGCAGGAGGGCACAGATGTGACATCAAACTTGGCATCATTGATCTTGATCACAGACTTAAAGAGTTAGTGTGGTAAGCTATTATGTACCAGAACAATGGTTGAGGATGACAGTTACCCTGTCATTCCAGTATTGACTTTGTTACAGCTGAATTAAAACGTGGCTTGGAAGAAGGCTGACAGAAACTAAGAAAAAAACTCCACAAAAATGGAGGTAAGGAGGAGGAAGAAATTGAGGAGAGAAAACTCCTATACTTAGGAAGCTGCTGCAAGAAGTTTAACAAGTTAGGGACTTTTCCAGGAGTGTGAAAGTCATTTGAGATGAATTCTCACTCACAGAGACCTCATTCTAATCTCTCCTTATGATCTCATCTATTACCTACATAAGAAAGGACTCAGACATGAGGAGTACATTTTTATTGGTCTTTTATTAGACCAAATTATTTGTGGTTTTTTTTCATGAAAAATTCTCTATCCATGGCCATAAAAACCTGCTGAAATTTCTAGGAAGTGGGAATACTTTGTAGGACAGCTGCCTGCAGGCATGAGTATACAAGGAGAGCCTGACAGTTTTTATTTCTAGAAAGATCCTTCTAGCGAGTGTTGTCATTGCTGTTCTCTTCTCTTTGACAGCAAGGGTAAATGTGACCATGGCTCTGACTCCTGGGCACAGAGCAGTCTGCCTGCATCCCCACACTCCAGTGGCTTCATGCCATTAACCTAATTGTATCAGACACTGGAACCAGTGAAGCCTTTAACTTGTATCTCTGGTAAAACTACATTAAACTTTATAAAACTGAGCAATCCAAAAAAGTTTTCTGCAAACACCTTTAATAGTAATTACATTAAGGAACAGATTGTGAATCTACTGAATTTGGTGGAGGTCTAGGCAGTAGCTGGCTTATAAATAGAAGAAAAATTTTAAGCAATTTAGCGCAGCAAATGAATGTTCCTATGATGTTATAACTATAGATTAAAATAAATATGAAATTAATTATGAATTCAAATTATAGTAATCAGACTGGCATTTTCACCTCTACCCATACACCAGCTTCCACTCTATCTATGTGCATTCTCCACTTGCAAAATCTGAGGCATCTGCAAGTCACAGAAAACTGAAAATTATTGGTATGATGAAAAGGTGCTATTTATAGAAGCTATTTATAGAATAGCTATTTATAGAATTTTCCATTCAATAAACACAATTCCTGCCACAAAAGGCAGTGATGAAATACAGTGCCTCTATCCTTCATTTGTTACTGATACTATTACCATGAGACTTTTGCTTCTTTCCTCCAATGGTGTTTGGAGTAAATGGCACTTCTTAAAGAGACACTGGCCACCTGAAGAGCATTTTAACTCTGGTTTCATTTTACTCTGGTCACTCATTTTAATTATGGTTTCAGAAATTAATTCAAAGTGTTTTCTGATAGTGTAGCTACTCTCAATTCCTATCAGTTGGTGCTTTGTGTTCTTTTCTTTTTTTTTTCCAATTCAGCTATGATTTCTTCCTTTCCTTTTTCCCATATAAAAAATGTATACAAGCTGAATATTATTAGTCCAGTGTATCATCCTGTAGTGCTCAAGTTGAGGCATGCTTAGCCAGAAACTCCAGCTGGTGCAGGGCCGTGCTGTCACCCATGTTATATGCTCCACAAGGCTTGAATGGGAATGTATATGCAAAGAAACCATGCCCAAGTCCAAGTTTTTTCATCCCTCTCCATTACAGTAATCTCCTGTGTTATCTGTGGTTACACCAAACAAACAATTTTCTAGGAAAAGTAATTTTTTTTGCAGGGTAATTTTGAAATTTAGACATACTACCTTTAAACTTTCAGTAATTTGTCCCACTAAGGTAAAAATACATGGTGTGGTCTAGCTCATACACATTAGGTATTCTCCTTCTTGTAATAAGCAACAGTACTGCTTATTAAAATGCAGTTGCTTTACGTAGATGGTACTTTTTTCCCTTTATGCCTCAACCCACATAAACCCAACCAATAAACCCAAACATGATTACAGAAAAGATTGAATCAAACTAACAGAAGGGATTAATAACATCTAGAGTAATGACAACACAGTTCTAATCCCAAGCAGACCCCTAGAGAAAAGAGCTGCTTGTGAGGCCCATGAGAGTGTTGGTTCTGAAGTCTGTGTTACAAGCAACTTATTTGCAAATGGTGATGCAAAATTCCCAGGTATTTTATGATAGAAACAAATCCATAGATATTTTTTTCCTAACCCGTGCTGATCTGTGCTAGTGTGTACCAAATCCTTGGCTACAGTGAATGTGTGTAAATTTTTGAATTATCTTATCTATACCAGCTCAGGACCTAGACTTTAAGAGCTATGCCTATACTGTTATGTGGAACAGGTCCACGGCATCATGTAGTCATGACTAGCCTGTGATTGTCCACACTGGCTCTGTGGTTTTTGTCAGTTTTAGCTTATATCAACTAGTGCTCCACTAAACAGTGCCTATCATAAGTTGGGCAAGAGCACAATCTTTCCAGCTGGCATTAAAGGCAAAGTCAAATATTCTGAGGTAAAAAGAGAACTTAGTTCGGTAGATGTAATTCGCTCTACCTGTGAGTTGCCCTCAGAGCCAGAGGTCTGACCTTTCATTATTTGATGTACCTGCACGAATTTAGCCTCATATGCCACTGGTGGCCATGCATACCACCTGATCCAAACTGTTCTGCAGTTTAGCACCATTACAGGGGTAACAGTTGTGGTACTGTGTGTGAAAACAACCACAGAGATAAACAGCAAGATTACATCAGATATTTGCAATTTTAGTAAAAAAAAATAAATTGGAAAGCAAGAAACAAGAAGCTTTCTATAGGGTTATAAAAGTAAGGACTAACAATGCATGAGCATCAAAAATCCTTTTCACAAACAGTCTTCTGACTCTCAGAGCAAATTTCTATAAACTGTTTTCTGTTTGATTTGTCTAAGTGTTGAAATGAATTTGCTCTTTTATAAAACAGTGGATTTATCAGCATCTGACTTGGCACTAGGAAGCAGAAATATTTCCCATTGATCTCATTGATGCTGGATGTTAGCCATGAGTCTTCCTCGAAAGCAAATTCTCGGTTCATAATTGTGAGTATTCAGAAGTTCATGTCCTATTACTGAGAGATAATTCCTTAGTCAGAGAATGATCCCAGGAGAGCCATACATCCTAAACATCTTGAATCCTGGACATAAAAATTCACATTGTGTTGTTCAGAAATAAGATACAGAAAATATTCATGCATAAGAAACATTTGATGAGTAATTTCTTAAAGAAAAAAATTGAAAACTCACTCTTTATTCATGTGGTGCTTGCAACCAGAAATGTTGTGGGAAACTCAGAGTACATAGCCCCTGTTTATTTTATGTCCTGGGACCTCAGTGCTGCACTGGGGAGTTCAGTGCAAGCCCGGCTATGTACCACCGCTGTCTACCTCCTGTGCTGAGACTGGTAAGAAGCAGTGACTTGATTTTCTTCCCTTTGTTTATCCAATCTGGTTTCATATCACTAGCAAAGATACAACTGTAGCAATCTCTACAGTTATATCTAATAATACCACCACAGCGGAGAGATTTATACAGTTTTATACCTTTCGTGTACGAATCAATGAGCTGTAGAAATGCCTGAGCCCAGCGAATTGTTATCTCAGTATGTGACTTAGCGTGGGTAAAAAGCCAGCTCGCTAAGAAGCTCACGTGTGCAACTGTACGGTCGGCAACTTAACGCAGTAACTCTGGAGGTCAAGGCTTCCATCTAGTGGTAAAATTAGAAGGTGCAAAAGGAGCAGATCCCGCAAAGGGTCCCTGTTAGCATCCTCCTTCTTGTTCCAAACCATTAGCTGACTGAGGGGAAGAGAAAGACGATGAAAAAAAGTCAGGAAACCCCCAACATCTCCCAGGCTTGGGACAAAAAGTTTAATTTAGGCAAAAATAGAATACAGTTCTCTGGAGTGGGTGCTATCTCTTACTTAAAGCCAGGCAGAACATTCTGCAGATGTTCTGGCAGTAGTCTGAGTACTGCATGAGCTGTGAGCCTGACACACAGCCTCAGGCATGGCAGAAAACAAAGCCTGGCCTCTGCACAGTAACCTGTATTTTCAGACTTCATTTTTCAGGAGAAAAAAAGTGTCTGTCACATAGAGTGAGGAGAACAACATTTTGCAGGTTATGAGCATCCTGTCTAGCCCCTCACAATCTTTTTTCTCTCACATGGTTTAGAGTGGCTCATAATCACTTCTTCAGGGATATGCCAATGAAAGAGAACAAACAGAGCTTGGAAAATATAATGACATTATAGGCTCCACAACAATAGTAAACTCTGCACAGATAGAGGTCTGTGACCTTGTGAAGGTTGTTTTTGCAAAATTAGCCTACCTTCTCCCCCCGACATCACTTCAAGCCCCTCAAAAAAACCCCCTTCAACCACCACAGAACAATTCTTGTTGTCCAGAGGTACACATCCAGACACACTGTGGAGAAATCTAAGTGCATATTTCACAAGCACATCAATAACCATAACTATATTCACTATGCAAAAAATGAAGAACAGTGGCACTTGAGTGATAAAAGATAGTGTTCTGCATACTGTTGAAGTCAATAAGGTGAACTGAAGTGAATTAAATTGAAATATCAACTCAGTGTCTGCTGCCTCATGTTTTCAGACAATTGGATTTCAATTTATGCAGGAAGAATTATAGATAATAGATCACAGTTCATTTCCACTGCAGCAAATTCTTCTGGATATTCCTCTTGTATCTGCTTAGCTCCAGTGAATGTGTTAAAGATCTTCCATGAAGTCTTTGCTGACTGTGTTTTGGCTCACAAATGCAGTGACCTTTGCTTGCTGCCAGCTCTGGCAGCTATTTGATCTGTTATTTTGGCCTGTGCATTTCTGTAACTACCACAGTTTCCTGGAGATGCTTTTTCTGAATAATGGTTTCAGAAAAAAAAATCACAAAAGGAATGCTGGCTACCTCAGTCCTTCCCGTTTGGATGGCCCCTTTCAGTTTGCCCTGATGCTCAGATTACAGGCATGTAAGGCTCAGCTGTTTCAGTTCACCCGAGTTCACATAAATATTTCCTTCTGTTTCAGTTAACCTAGTTTCACTTGCTCTGGCCTGACCTGGAGGTCTTGGAGGAAAACAGAGTTAGCACCTCTGTATTTTGCCCATATTTTGCTCATTGCAGGGTGCAGGTATAAATCCCCATGTTCCTTTGAGCACAGCCCAAAAGGTTTGTGAATTTAAAAGAGTAGCTTAGCCTGGAAGGTATCATTTGGTTTTGCAGATCACTGGAAATGCCTTGCTAAGCTACAAACCCATTTCATCATACACACCCCATTCTGACGGTGCATGCAGTGAAAGCAGCAGTTGTTGGAGCAGACAGCTGGTGATGTACACTCATAGTAGTGATGATATTGTAGGATTCAGTTCTTGTAGGGTGCCATCACAGGTGTAGCTGTTACATGCTAAAGGATCCTGGCTGGCTCCTTTTATCCCTTAATATGACCAGAGTTCCTCCATTTTGCAGGTGCTGTAGGAGATGTACTTAGAGATATGTTCAAGAAACTTATAGGAAAGATAATAATCCCCTTTTATTAATTATGTTGTGGTAGCAGAGGCAGGGACAGGACAGGACCATTGTGTTTTTGGCTATATACAGATACATTTTTCCCTAGACACGTTGTGATCCAGGCAGAAAAAAAGTTAACATGCTAAAAAACCACGCCATTGGGAAGTGCTCTTCTCTGTCTTTCCATTCTCCTTAATGCTCATATGATACCTCGGTTGTACTCAGTCTCTCTTTGTAAGATACCCCAATCAAACTGCTCCTTCTTTGCTTCTCCACTTAAATTAGCCTTTGCGGTGTTTTATGGGGTTAGCAGAGCAGGAAGAAGATAAAAATTGAAAGTAGGGATCCAAGACTGCCTACAAAAAAGTCTGTAAGTATTGTGAATGGGCCTTGCCTGGAAATGACTGATATGGTCTGGCAACTCTGTAACTTATCAGAAGATCCAGACTGTCCTTTTTCATAAATCATCCTATGAACATCCTTTGTGGGAAGGATAATAGTATATTAGAATTTCATTGGAATGAGAAACAGATGATCCAGTTAAAGATGAAGATAGGAAGGTCATTTAAATGTTTGCCTTCTATAAGCTAATTTGAAGAACTGCTGCTTACAACATCCATTCCTCATTGAGCTATGATGAAGGAATCTTGGCTATTTATCACATTCACCTGCCAAAGACTTTATTAATGGGTGATGGATGTGACAGGCAACAAGCTAGACATCACAATAATTCTTCAGCCATCTTGGGAACAAAAGGCTCAAGAGGCGAGACAATATCTAATTCAACAAAGACTAACAAAGCACTGAAAGGTCCTGACAGAGTTTCCACTAAAAAGACATGAATTCTTCCAATGAAACAAGCAAGGCCAACAGGTTGTCCCTTGACCCCGAGTGACAGAAGACAAGACAAAATTCCCTTGTCAAGCTTGTCACAGAGATGGAGTTCTTAATGATAGCAGGGTTGTTTGAGGAAACAAAGGGAAAGAGGAGGCTGGATACAGCAGGGGATAAGTGTGGTAACCTCTCACCCTCTGAACATGCTGCCAGGCAACAGCTGTAGACATAGCTCTAAAGCAGGGGGTGTTTCACTTACAGAGCATCTTATTGCTTTGTCACAGAAGGTATGCAAAACTTTTACCAACAGTGATATCAGGATAAAAAAATAAAAAATAATAATAATTAAAAAAAAAGGACAGATAACTCATTTCCCATGCATTTCTCTGTACATGAATGCCATTTCTTTATTTTCTAATGCCTGATAGGAATTCAGTCACTGCTTTTGTTGGTCACAGTCCATGCTTATACTGCAACAAAACCTGTCCAATGAATTAATTTTTTCATGTGGTGAAAATTTATGGAGAATATGTGTATTCTAAGTCAAATGGAAATACTTAGATTAAAATTTAGATTAGATGGAAAGATGATGTTCCAGATTTACAAAAAATTGTATTTATCCTCTTATAGGAGACTCAGTGTTCTGACTCAGCTGGTTTTACACATCGGTGTTGTCTGAGACGGCTCAAGCATGTACTCTTAAAAAACAAGATCAACATTAAATCTGACATGGGCAACACAGAGATTTCATTGCATTTACATCCAAATCAGCTCAAACAATAATCTTATTCTCGAGAAAATGATTTCTCCAGTTTGATGGTCAGAAAAGCAATCATAGATATTTCAAACACATGGTATTAAAATTGGTCTCCTTTCCCATAATCTGAGAACTTCTTGAAAGAGTAAGAATATCAAACAGTTGTTGATTGCAGTTTTGGGGAGGCCGAACTCCTCCAGTCTGTTACCTTCACAGGCTGAAAGAGAAAAAACAACCATTCTTGAGGATTCTTCTTTGCTTTATAACAAGGTCTGTTTTTCTTCCATCTTTCCTTTTAGTTAATGAAAGGTAGGAACTTGTGATATTGCACCTCTGATAGTGGATGTTTCTTGCCACCCTCCGAAAGCACTGACATTTAACACCTAATGTAGGATTTGGGAATGCACCACCATATCATATTTTCAAGTATGTGATCTTTGAAACTTTAAGTGTCATGACAACTACCATATACAGGTATAAAACCTTGGGATGCTGGTGGTTTTTTTTTTTTGTTATTGTTGTTTTGTTTTGGTTTTTTGGTGTTTTTTTGTTTGTTTGTTTTGCTTTGTTTTTTGTGTTTTTTTTTGTGTTTCTGTTTTTGTTTTTTTTTTTTTGTTTGTTTTTGCTTTTTTTTTAGTACTGAGCTATGGTCTCCACATTCCTGCATTTGTTGATTTTCTCTTAAATATTTAAAAGATCGTGTAGATTTGTGTGTCTGTGTGTCTTTGCATAATTTCAAGAGAATATATGAAATAGTAAGGGTCTAGGGAACAAAGCGTTGATGCCTGCTGTGATAAATCGTTTGCTCTGTTTTCCTCTGTTTTGGACTCTCTCACTTAACTCTCTCCAAACAATCTACTTTTTGTGCAGCTATATAGACATAGCATAGTTCAGAAGAGACTGAAAACTGCTCTCTACTTTCTGAATTATCTAAAATAACACAAGTCTCAATAACTTTACTATCTACTCACATATCTCCTGTGTGGATCTCTTTTTTTCCTTTAAAAGCAAAGAAAGTGTTTTCTTTTTAATTTTTAAATATGATAAAATGTATTATCCTAAATTATATGATACAGTAGCTTTATGATAGAGAAAGAATACCTTGTCATCTACAGTTTGTCAAAGGTTTTCTTCTTTGACACCAAAACCTTATTTTGTTTCAAGGATGATTTGACATTCCTCTGTATCTTGTCACTTGGGTGAAATGAAAGTATCAAGTAGACAGATTGTATGTATGTTGTCATGTTATTCTGGAGATTACAATGCATTTTGATGAATACATTACTGTTAAAAAAGCTTAAATAAGTATATTAATCTACAAATTTGATTTCAAGGGGTTTTGTTCAACTGTAAATTTAGTTAAACAAAAGACATACATTGGATTTTCTAACTTGATTTTCCTTTCCAGTCCCGATGGCTTAGGAGTTGACAGAATGCCAGGGCTAAGTAACAAAAGCAGTTTGGGGACTGATTGGATGTTGGTCCATGGAATTTAGATCACTCTTCTAGCTACAAAGTAAACAGAAACATTGAAAGCAGTAATGAGAGAGAAAAAAAGTGTGTTTAAATTAAAAATATTGAGTAAATGAAGTCAGATTCAAGTAGCCAAAGGAACAAGCAAGGTGTGAGCATTGTCGTGTCAAAGTTAGTAATCTTAGATGCCATTAAATATTTAATTTTGTCTATTTGATTAGTGTGGTCTATTTGATCTGCTTCTAACAAGCTCCTTCTTTGGGAGGTCTTTATTTATGATTTAATAACTGTCCATGAATTTGGAACTTTGAATAAACAGACTATATTTTATTCTTCAACCAGATTTACCATTTGATGAGTGTCTGTGAAGAAGGAAATAATTCTTGAATAAGATCTTCTTTCTTAATTACCAGCCGTCTTAGATAACAGTAGCATATTCAGTCCACAGCAGCAACACTGGGGATCTGTGGTGGTGGCTGAATTACAATTGCCCTGTTATTTACTTAAATAGGGACACTTACAGGTACATGGGGACCAGAGTTTGATTATAAATAAATCAAGCATTACTCAGGAAACGTTTTAATGCTAATGCTTTATAGGAAAATATCTTAAAAAGATGTAGGGCATTCCTCTTCTTGCAAAACGCAGTAGAGTATATCCATTATTTTTTCCTTTACCTTTCTAAATTTAGGGAGCTATTTAAATTATAGTAGATTCTCTGAAGAAAACAAATTATTATTAATTTTTACAATAGGAGACGAATATGGTCTCACTGCCCATAACCAAACCATAGAATAAAATATTCACGTCTGAAATAATTGTAAATGACCCTTTATTACTTCAAATGAAATTAGAGTATATAATGCAATTACTGTATTGCCGCATGCACTTATTAATAGTTTCTTATTCTAACACCACCATCAACAATGGGAATGACACATATGTTGGCACAGAATGAATGTGGCCCAGCAAGCTTTTTAAAAAATTGAGCATGAACATGTTTGAAATTGAGAACTTTCTTTAGAGCCTGAAAGATTTTTTTTTTTTTTTTTAATTAGTGAGACGTCAGCATATGTTTTAAGCATTCAGCTGAAGCAGGGTAGGAAAATCTATGGCTGATTTTTCAAATCTCAGTGTATACAATCAGACTTAATCTTCACAAATGTATCTTTTTCTGTAGTTTTATCAACCAAACCTTGGGGTTTGTTTGTTTGGTTGGTTAGTTCTGTTTTTTTCTTTACCCTGTAGCTCTTTGTAAGTCCAGACGAGCTTATAAATCAATCTGCTATTGCAAAGCAATGTCTGATTCTATTAGAAGTTTCTGAGTGGAGTTCCCATTGACCTTATTGACTCAAACCTTTATCAATAGCTTCTGAAGCTCCCATCGATTTGCTTGAATTACAGGTTTTCTGACTATGAGGTCACTTACAGTGCCTCTCTGAGGCTCCCTGGTATTGTATCATGTCAGTAAACAAAGACCAGTATCCCGTGTAGCAAATCTAAGTACATTTTTATTACAGTTGTTGTGGAACAATCTCATTTTCCTAACTTAGATAGCAAACAAATTGTCTAGAATGACTATGCCAGATATTTACCTTACGCACTCAGGACAGTACAGTAATATCCCCTTGAAGACTTTTGCTCTGAAAATGAAAGCAATATGTAGATGGAATAATAATTATTGTTTTATGCTAGCATTGATGATCAGAATCTTTTCCATCTTAGCCAGACAATTCTGGGGAGAGAGCTCATAATTTTTCATAGTTCTACAGGTCTATGCTACCATAAAGACAACTTCATCTATTACCTAGCTGTGGGATTGAGTAGACCTTTGTAGAAAATCAATAAGGGAATACCCCTATAAAAGTACTAGATACCAAGCAGCTGAATGTATTTCAGAACAACCTCTAGGCTACTTTCAGCTGCAAATATTAGAAGACAAAAAAAGTGGCAAATAGTTAGTTTGCCTCAATTTGTAGTTATATTATAAGGACATTTCAACTTTACCTGTAAGTAAAAGGAACAAAGTGCCTGTTTTAAGGTGGTTGTGGTGTATGTTTAGTGTCCAGTATTTCAAAGTCCCTGAGGTAATAAGCACAAATTTATATTAGAACCTACTTTTTTTTGTTGAGATCCCACAGATCTTAGAATGCTTAAGCCTTCAGTTGGCACTTCCAGAGGCCTCAACAGAAATTTGCTCAGTAGGATTTGCAGGGTGATATCAGTGTGATTTCAAAATAATTATTTTTCTCAAGCACTCAATGCTTGGGCAGGGTCATTTATGAAAACTCTTTTGAACATGGTAATTCTGGGTATTCCTGCTTGCTTTTCAATAATTGTTGATTGTCTTAGTCATGACAACTGAACAAAATCACTGTCTGCTTAACTCTAAAGCATATGTAATGTGGTCCTGAAGTCACAAATACTAGCAGTGCTCAAATACACCAATAATAGCCAATTTTCTCAGTACTTTCGGCCAAAGAACAGTCATCAAAACCACTGTATTGAATGTTCTTCAATCAGTCTAGGAGGAGGACTGATATGGAAAGGTACAAATTCTTAAGTTTCTGTCTGCAATATTTTGCCAGAGAAGTACTTTGGAAGAGTGTTTTATTTTACAGAATCCCTTGCACAGGGCATCTCTGTATTGTGTGTAATAGACCCTGACATCTGAATCCACTTTGTTCCTAGTAGTGCCGTGGTATCAGGTATCTGTAGCCATCTCCTGATTACTGCCGGGTGAAACCCAGAGCGACTTCTTTCAGCAGCTGAACTCCACTCGACAGAAACTATTCTTCCCCGCTCAGACTTCTGTCCCCGTCGGGGCTGATCTCAGCAAGCTCTTCCGAACCCAACATCCCGCCGGGCCGCGCCTCGGGAGGCGGACGGATGCTGGGCGG
This sequence comes from Myiozetetes cayanensis, assembly GCF_022539395.1. Lineage (NCBI taxonomy): Eukaryota > Metazoa > Chordata > Aves > Passeriformes > Tyrannidae > Myiozetetes > Myiozetetes cayanensis. The sequence goes on along the minus strand of NW_026087742.1, from coordinate 61,730,026 downwards.
CGGGCGGGAGCGGATCAGCACCACGGCCAGAGCCCGGCGCCCCCCGGCCGGCAGCGGCAGGCGCCGAGGGGGACCCAGGAGCGCCGAGGAAGCGCGGAAGAGGGAATTTCTGCCTCCATGCTGATGGTTTTTATGGGGACCAGACGCCAAACGAAAGGTCAAAGCATGATATTTGACCTCCTCAACTACATTTTAAAACGAGGAAAGAACAAAGCTCTTTCACTGACACAAATGGAATAGGAAGAAACACTTCTGCATTACTATCGTGCTCTTCACAATGTATTAGACTGAAAGCAATAGGTGCAGCCATAGGCTTGTTTTTTCTCCTCACTTCAGTAAGTGGCAATTTTTTTTATCTGCTGAGGGCAAAATAACAGCTGCTGATTACCAAACCTAGTGTTAAATTAAGGATCTGAAAGCGAAAGCATATTAAGAGGAGGAAGTGAGACACTATGTTCAAAAAGATCCATTCTATCTTTCACCCCAACTTTCACAGAAGAAATGTGGCAGACAACATCCCTTACTGTGATGGCACAGGTTCTGCAGTGAGACTGATCCGCAGCACTTCTATGTATGTCCTTGGAGGTGAGCAGGAAAAAGTTAGTGAACCACTAAAGAAATGTAGAAGTACAACCAGCATCGACTCTTGTTTTCAGCCAAAAGAGGAAGACAGAGACTGGATGTACTCTAAGACTCAGGACTGCTTGAAGTACCTACAGGATTTGTTAGCCTTGAGGAAAAAATATCTTGACAACATCAATAACTTGAAATCCATGCATATGTCTGCAGCTTCTCCAATGTCCTCAAAATCATCCAAAACTGGAAAGAAGTCATTTATTCCACTTCCTTCCAAAGAGTCTTCTAAGGTAATTTGCAAGAACTTTTGCCATGTGCTTGGTCTTAAGCCACGAAGTCACTGAAGCTGTATGACCTATGTTGATTTTCTGCTTTATTGGTTTCAACCAGTTGTTTTTTCACTTTTGCATTTGAAATGTTGCCATATACTTTAAGATTCTTTCCGAGTAGTGTGAAACTAAGAAAGAAAATTGGTCATGGAAAGAAATGCATATGCCTGTGTTTGGGAGGAGGGAGGGTAAGGGTCAGGAGAGTGAAAATAGGAAAAAGAAAGGGTTATGAGAGCATGGAAAGTATCTGAAAATGTGTTACGAAGAAGCAAGATCTGACAGGCTACTTAAGGGCATCAGAGTTCTCCCCTATGATTATTTATAGCTTATAATGACTGACAAGTGCAGTAAGCCCTAGATTTCCTGGCAGTCTTTTTATTGACATAAAATTACTTGCACAAAATAATTGTAAATTCATGGAAACAAATAACATTTTTTTTCTGATTGGTCAGTTAGCTGGTTAGTGCTACATTTAGCATCAGTGCAAACTCTACTGGTAGGCTGTAAGGCATGAAGAACTCCTAAGCGGTCCTTTCTCTGTTCATTAATACGTTGGTGAGTCATTTCTAGTCAGTGTGTTTCTTCACCCTTTACTGTAATGACACCATAAAAATAAAACTGGAATATCATCTTTGGTGCAGATTATTTACATGTATCCTAGAAAGAAAAGCTTCTTCCTGGTTGCATTTTATAGGTTGTATGCCACTAGATAGTTTGTTGGTTACTTTGACTTTACACTCGATTCAGCAAGGACGAAGCAAAGGACTGAAGCAAGTGGAATGACCTGTTAGGTAACAGGACCACAAGCAAGACTTTGACAGCACACTCAGAGGTTACCCAGTCCAATCTTTAAACTGGGTAATAATGGGGATGGTGGAACTTAATGATTGGGCCAGGCTGACTTCAGGCTTAGATGTTCTGTCACAGCAGAATGTCAGAATGGCTGAAGTTATTTGTTAAGCTGTTGCAGGCATTGCTTAACAAAAGGACAACACTCATGAGTTTAGAATTAGGTAGAACATTTTTTAATTTTATGTTTTGTTCTGCTATCCGTTTGGTCACGTTTGGCTTTGTTAGGTTTTATGTCATCTTTTTAATACTTTGAATGGTAACTCTCAGATGCTAGGAATAATAATAGGAAACTAAACTCAGCTCAGTGGGATGGAGAAGACAGTTTTTATACAGAAGTTGTAATTTCAGGCCAGGGAAATATCCATAGGGAATGACTGAAAGCTAGGAGAGTGGCCTGGTGGTGCCAGGTGCCAGGAGACAAATCAATCTCAGCACTGTTGATCCAGTCTGTCGACTGTGTGCACTGTCACTGGCTCGAGGCAGGGGAGATTTACAGCATGCCAATTCCCTGAAGAGCTGAGCAGTGATGTAGCAGACTAGTACATGACTAACCCTGGACTGAAACCAGGGACCAGGAGGCTGGGAGTTAGATTCTGCACAACCAAACTTCAAGCAGGTTTGTGAATTTCTGAGATTTGCTGCTGAAAATGCTGCTTAAGAAAAATGCCAAAAGTTTAACTTGATTTTGGCAAACAAGTGAATCTCCCACAGTCTGAGGCTAAGAGTTACCTGACTGTAGCCAGCTAGCTCTTATGTATGAACCGTGCTGGTACTGACTGGCATGCTAACTCCATGAACCATCCCCTTGGGAACAGACAGGGACATCAGCAGGATATGCCATTCATATGAGTCATTCTTGCCAACACAAATGGCAGGGTTGCAGTCAAGAAGACTTCTAAAAAATTCAGAGTATTCTGCTTTCTAACTACAAATTTTATGTTCACAGATTGTAAGGTTTGTCTTATGACCAGGCTTAAATGGTTTTGTCCCAAATTACCTGTTTGTGTTAAATTACCTGTCACTGGAAATCCACTTCTTTCTTTAACCTACTGCATGATTTATGGGAGGGTAATTTGTTCAGACAACCCTGTCCTCATGGGAAGTTTAATCCAAAGATCCCTGTGACCTAAACCACAAGGCTGACCATGGATTCAAAATGTGCCACCTGGGTCTAGTGAGAGAAAAGAATAGAGAGATGGGTCAGATGCTGGAAGCACATAGGCATTTCTTTAAAATGTCATTTAACCAATAAGGGCTTAGTCATAATAGCACTCACTATTTTCAGTAGATGTGTGGTAACACCTATCTTTTAGCACTTCAGAGGATGTCAATCAACCCATAATGTCAGGAGGGTAATCAGTTCATCTCTCTGCCTCCACAGAATAGGGAACAGGCTGGTCCTTCAGAGATGTGACATATATGTATCCCTTGCTTGCATGTTTGAATCCCAAGGTAGCAATTTTCTGACCTAGTACTGCAGCCTGACAATGCACCTAACTTGGAATGGCAAGGAAAATATACGTCCTTTTGTTAGGTAGAGCCTGGGAGGAATTTTTCATCCCATATGAATCTTCAGAATTGCTAGCCAAGGTTTTATGACTGCTTCAGCATTTACAGACTACATTTGCTTTTTTATCAAGACAGGTTCCTAATTTTAAACCCTGTGGCTTTCCTGTGGGAATTATCACAGTGTTGAATGACTCATATTTTAGCGCACACCACCTTTTTCCATTTCAAAAAGACTTTAGCAATTTAAATCTGGATTAATTTTACCTAACCTAGGCATTTTAATAAGATGCTTAAATTAGTAACCAAGTTACCCCACAATTCCTTTTCAGCGAAGAGAAAGAGCTGCCTGCAGAGGAGGGTTCAGCCTACTTAAGGCCTGACTCATCTTCTGAAGGTACTGGAGCACTGCATTAATTACAGAAGGAACCCTGCATGACTACATTTCTAATGTGTGTCTCATTAGGTGCCTAGTGCTAGGCAGAATAAATTTCACCACAAAGCCCAGCTGTCACTTAGTCACCCAATTAAATGGCCTGATACATGGATTCTGAGGGATTTTATAACACAGGGCTAGCAGTGCTCAAGGGGGAAATGTTTGGTGTTGAGCATGTAATAAGATGGATGTTTGTTAGACTGCTGACCTGCTTTTTTGATGGCTACAAACTGTGGAGTAGTCTGGACCTGTGTTTTTTTTTTCTTTTTCTGACAGTCTGGAATATGGAACTAAATAACATATTTGCATCTTCCTTATACAATTTGGTCATTAAAAAGTCATTGTGCCCAACTGTTAGCTAACTTTTTTACCCTTTATCTGATCAACAGGCATCCGTGGAGAGAAAAGGCCCACGGTCCAGTTCAGATGTAAGAGAAGCAATAGCTTTCTTTGACTCGGTCATTGCAGACCTGGATTCAGAGAGATGGATGAGTGTTCCTGACGTGGATTTGCCAAATGTGGATGTTGATTTTGATGGTGAGTTACAAACCGGACAAAAATTATGGGGTTTGGTGTGCAGAGGGTAGAGGGAAGAGTGGCATTGTGCAATCTTGTTTATTTAATGGACACAAACGTCCTCCAGCTTTTCTTCCCAAATGTAGGACCATTCCATGCAGTATGTGAAACTGCAGTAATACATTGATTGCTCGCTGTTGAATGGGTGCAACTACCTTACGTGCAGTCATTACATGAGCAAATGTAGCATACATAGTGCTGGAATAGTGTTTGCCTTCTGCTTGGGGCTGAATTCCACCCATGCATGTCTACCTCAAGCTGTCTTTGAAGGAGAACTATAAAAAGTATATTTTTTTCTTCATCTGTTTTTCTTTTTTTCTCATTGAGAAACGGCTGGATGTTTACTTTCCAACAATCAAAATGGAGATAATTTAGAGATTAGGCTAAATAACTGTACGTGTCCAACAGAAGGGATAGGATTGCCCAAATAAACAAAGATGTGCCCATCTGAGGTCATCATCTATCCTGTATAATCAGTGGAGAGAAATAGATATTTCTCACCTTTGTTTCAGGCTAAGGGGAGTATCTGAAACAGGTTGGCTTAGCTGTGCACTAGGTGTGTGTGTAGGGACTAGCTCTCACATGCATCTTTATGCTGCAGGCAGTGAAATACTAGATAGGATGAATCCCATCTCAAGAGATATCCTGCAGTGAAACAAAGTTGGTTTCATTTCATTACCTCCAGGAAAGACCCAGAAAGCACCCTAGTCTCTCACTGTGCATATAAAAATTTCACTGTCAAACTGTTAATGCCGGATTATCTTCTGTTTTTCAGTTGCTACCAGTACAAGTGAACACAGTTTGCATTCAAATTGGATCCTTCGTGCTCCGCGGAGGTACTCACAAGATACTGCCCAAACTGCAAAGGCTGCAAACCAATCTCAAAGAAATAGCCAGCGGAGAACCACTGGCTCTAGGAAGAGGTTGGAAAGACATCCCATGTACTTGCCCAAAGCTGTGGAAGGGGCATATAGCACTTTAAAATTTAAGCCTAAAACACGTAAGAAGGAATGTTGAAAGATTATTCCCTCTTCACTTGAAAACAGAATCTATGAAATAGGGCATGTGATATTTGCCTTTTTTTCCCCCTACTGATCCATCCCTTACATTGTAGAAGTGACGTATGCAGTCACTGAAGATTCTTTGTGTGGGACATATTTTAAACCATGGCTATTCCAACTTTGGACTCATATGAGGGTTTCACTTATCAAGTTCATTGTGCCTAACAATACTGCTTTGTCACTCAGCCTGGGGAGGAAACTCCAGCTTGACAAGACTTTTTTTTTAGTGCTGTTATTGAAAGCATTGGTTCAGATTGCCCGTTGCAGTAATTTTTCTTCTGACTCTAGTACTGCAAAGCAGTTCAAGGAATTCAGTGATTATATTGGAACTTTTGCACCAGTGCTTCCAACTTCAGAGCAGTGAAGCAGAATGTTCTCCTGTTGCTTGTGAAAATTTGTATGTGCCATTATTGACTCTGTGATCTGAGAATATAAAGCAGCACAGAGATACAATCAGACTGTGGTACAAGCAGAAAAGAGCTTCAGTGAAGTAATCAGAATTAGAAACTTGTGTTTGGAGGAATTGCTGCTGTGTGTTTTGAAAAAAACAAGCTATATTGTACTCTATTTGCTATTGGAAATGGTTCTGTTCTTGGATACATCAAAGGATTCACTGCATTCAAAAATATATACAACGTTTTTCATATGGTTACACCACCTGCTACTTTTCATCTATTTTAACACCCTACTGCCGAATCTAGACATTCCAGTGTACCCTAGAAAAGCTTAATGTCTCAGAGAAAAATGGTTTGTGAATAAACTGGAGTCAAGGTTGCTCTCAAGGGCAGAAGACAATTTGCAGACAAAGCCACCACATCAGCTTTAGATTATACCCAATATTTGTAATTCTACTGCTTCATCATGAAAGACTATGTATTAGGAAAAATGCAGTCTGGAAGTGTTCCTCTTCATCTTGGAGGTGATATGTCTTTCATGTGATTCTTGGAATTATTAAGACCCATACTCTGCCTATTTGACTGATGTACAGCAATGTAAAAAGGCATGAAAAGGGATGAGGAGATAGCACCCTATGGAAACACTAGCTATGGTTCTTCAGCAATATTGCTACTCTCACAGTAATCTGAGCCACATCCCCCTCACATACTTTGTCTTAAGAATTTGCTGAGGTGTTTGGGATCAAGCCTTTGCTTACTCTCTTTTTTTCATCTGGTGTTCAGTCGGTGCTTGACTGTGACAGATGGATCGTGGTAGCACTGGTACGACCAGCTGGTGATTCACTAGTGGTTTCTTGTTTCTATGTTCAGTAGTTTTTGTGTCCACAGGTGTGGATGAATTTCCTAAGGCACTGGCCATCAATGTAGCCCATCTGATACAACAAAATCTCCAAAAACCTTGTGCCTGCCACACAGAACATTTGGCAGGTGGCAATTCTGGTTGATTTGTGTTCCTAGTCTTTGGGAGTGAGTTATTCAGACAGCATTTCTGCCATGAGCTGCAAGTACCTCTGAGAACTTGCTGATCCAGGCCACTTCCTGTCATAAGATAGGAAAGTGCCAAAAAAACCATATGGTCCTCCATTCAGAGCTGGCATCTCCTGTTTGATTAAAGCATTTTGATTCTTTTTCTAGTGGTATTTGTGAAGGGGAGAGAAGAATTGTTTCTGTATTAATTCTGGAGGTGCTTTTGCTGCTCTTTGCTTAGTCTGTACCCTCTTGAAAATGACCAGTGTAACCAACATAATTGATATATATTCAAAAAAAGTTTAAATTAAGATCTAAATTTTGTCTCCCTTCTCTTGGTGCTTCTCACAATAGTCTGTATTCTCTATACTGTGTTGTTGCCTTTGTATCTCTCCAGTCCTGTACTGGCTGCCCTGAACTGAATGTTGTAACTGTCTTTAAAAGTGTTCTGCTTTTGATGTGTGATCATTTAAGGCCTCTCAGCTAGGTGGGATAGCCAGAGCACAGCATGTTGCAAACACACCTGTAGGTTCTGGCATGCCTCAAGGCTGCAGCTCTGTCTGTGTGTGAGACAAGGAGGACAGCACTCAAATCTGTACAGTTTTTGGAAATGTGTCACCCTGAAACCCTTCTCCAAGCAGAATCTCATGCTGAAGTTGCCAAGGAACATTTTACTGAGTGTGTGGGCATCTTTTTGCTACTAGAACCTGCAACTTCCATGAGTGCTGACAGAAAACCTCACCATCTTTTTTGAGTTACTATAACAGAATTGGGCATGTGCATAATTAAAATACCAATGAAAAAGAAAGAAGAAAAAGGATTCCAATGTTGTTCTGCCCTGGCCTGTGTTTCATGTTCATAGTGCCAAGGTTCTATGTATTGGAGTAGCTGATCCTTTTGCTGTCGTTTTAAGAATGCATTGTGATATGCAGAACCAGACTGCTTCAGCATGTTTGACCTTCCCTGTGATGTCTTGTCTGTCCCTGTAAAACAGAGGCATCTCTAGTCATCTGGCTGTGACAGAGCATGAGGGTCCTCCCTGCTGTCCAGCACACAAGCTCCAGTGTGAAATTTGTGTTCGCATTTATGAATAAGAGACAGATGGAGGAAATCAGATTTGTAATTTCAATTTGAATCCTGTGGTCAATTTTCTTTCATTTTTTTTAAAGGTCACTTCAAGCCAGTTATTGTCTTAGAAAATTTTAATTAAGCAAGTAAAATAAACCATTTTTTCTCTGAGAACATTTTCTATCACATATCCCATAAATGCAGGCACCTTCCTTCTCCTTCTAGCATATTAGCCCTGTATGTTCCTCACTGGACATGGCTCAGCTCCAGCAGAGCTATGGAGAGCAGCCCCTGCACCTTAGGGTGGGAGCTGAGGAGCTGAGGGTTCAAGAGTCGTATCCTACCTATGCTAGAACAGGCAGTTAAGCAGAAAGGGAGCAGGAGAGAGGAAAAGGGAAGCATTTCCACCTCTGATGTTAGCTGCCTCCTCAGAGAAGGGTTTAGCGTGGATGGCAGCACCCTCTGTATTACCTCAAGACCTGAGGAAGAACCATGTGCCTGCCTAACACCGGCTTACCCTAGGCAGCTTTCCACACACTGTCCAGGAGCAGTTGGCTGCCCTACAGAGTTGCTCCTCATCTGCTCTGAATTGTTTACTCATGGCTTTGGAGGCAGAGCTGTCTGCATGGGACTCTAAAGGGGCTCTCTCTGCCACGGGTAGGTCCTCTAAATGACCTTGCTGCAACATGCAGTTATTTTCAGGCATTGCAACCTAGAAATAAAGCACCTACTATAGGTGTTCTGACAGTGCCAGCCATACAGAAGAATTATTGATGACCAGCAGAGCTTGGGTATGACCTAGATCTTTTTTCAGAAATTGCTAGTGAGCTCTTTCAGTCATGTCCCCAGGCTGTGATAGCAAAGTGCATCAACTAGGAGCTCTATTGATCAAGGCCACTGTGTGCGAGTATTCCCTGAAGCACTGACCCCCAACAGCTCTATCCCAGGGTACAGTGGAATAACAGGCAAGATCTTTTGGAAAGCATCTCTTATTTTATTGTTTCAAATCCAGGTCAGATGAGGAATTGGGGTATATCAGGTTCCTCTAGATAGTGTCATTGCTGAGCACTAGCTCTGAAGGGGCCCTGGCTATGAATTTCTGTGACACCACATCCACAGTTGTCGTTCAGAAACTAAAGACACTGTGTACAAAAATCCAGCAAGAGAGGTGAAGAAGAGTTGTTGAAGAAATCATGTCCTGGAGGACTCAAAATAATTTTGTCCTTTTGTGTTGAGCAACTCAGTGTAATCATGATGCATGTAAGTGAGCTGAAACCATGAGTGTCTTTGGCAGAAACAGAAGAAATATAGACAGCTAATGGAAAGCTGGCAGCTGGACAAGATGTATGCTCTAGTTTGAATCTTGCAGTGTCATAAAGTTATGAAGGAAGGCAAGAGGTTTCAACACTGCATCGAATAATGCAGGAAGTCCTCCAAGGTAATGCATAGCAAACATAGATGTGGTTATCTGCTTCTCCAGGTTGAACGGGCTGTGTTAAAAATATTAGATTAGCACCTAGTGGGTGTCTTCAAAATGTTCACAGCTGTAGGGTCAGTTCGTAGATCTTTTGGGTAAATTTAGGAGTTCCTTCTGTTTTATTGTGGTGTAGCAGGTCCACAATAAGATGAAAGCAGTATGAAGTTGGGAGGCTTTTGCCTCCTCTTGGGTCTGTAGCTCTGAATTATGCCCATGGTAAATAGAAACCAAGACAGTAGAATGCCTCTTGAACTATCTTGAGTTTAACAGGTAGAAAACCCTGTTGTACTGAAAGAATTTTGAGGGTAAATAAAAGAAAAATGAGCCCAGCTGCTTTAGACCAGACTGAGAAGCAAAAGCTAGAGTCTGATATTTGATTAGCAATAATTTAGTGAATGTTGACAACTTTTCTAGTAATAGGCTTGTCATATTAAAAAATTGTCTTCCTTTTATAAGGCAGGACCAGGCAACAACACCTCAAGGACTCAGTTATTAAGATACCCTGATCCTTCACAGAAGATGAGGTGACCTATTAGAGAAAATATAAAAAGAATTTATGGAATTAAAAGTGACATGTTCCACTCTTTTTATTAAACTGAGATTGAGAAGGGAGCAAGACCTTGCTAAGAAGCCTATGGGCACTGATAGGGAACCACTGCACATGATGCCAAAGTAAAATGTGTGATCAAGCAAAAAACTTTCACTAGTAAGTACTGGGGACTGTAATTTATCTTAGAGCATGAGCTCTTGAAGGACATTTCTAGAAAGGTAGATAAAACTGTGGAGCCCCTGGTGGTCTAATGGTAAAGGCGCCGCGCTATCACTGCGGAGACCCGGGTTCGATTCCCGGTCAGGGCCACTCCCGGGCAGGTGGGGCTCGTTAGCCCTTAAAAAGGCAACCCACCTACGTCCTGAGGACCTCGCTGCCACCGTCCAAGCTCGCTTGGCCCCGGCAGATGAACCTTAGGATTAAAGGGTGGGCTCAGTTCCGCGCACACTGTGTCTCACCTAAAAAATCCAATGCGCAGGCTGGAAGGTGTAAAGACCTTCCCCGGATCTTCGCTCGCGAAGACTGGCCATTAAGATAAAACTGTGCCTCAGCCACACGGTGGCAGTTCATTCCTAGCTATTCTGTAGCCCTCCTATTTCTGTGATCAGCAAGAGAGCTGAGGATGAAAGAAAAAGGGAAGTGTTTTGTCCTGCTTCATTAACAGACAGTCAGTGTGCATTTCTGCTATTCACTTATGGGCTCCTTATTTCCTAAGCATTTGTTTGGCAGCTTCCAATTAACATCAGTTCTTTAAATGAGTTTACTCTTCCAGGGAGATGATTTCCTTAGGAAATAAATAACCATGACATCACAGGGGACACCGAGACCTCAGTAAATCATATCTGAGATGGTGACCACTTACCTCTGACTGTGTCTGGAAACAAATGGACAAAGTAATGTCATCACCAGAAATAATGCACACTAAGGCACAGAAAATACAAAGACGGATTAAAAATATTAAGCAGAGGACTTTAAGATTCAGCAGTTCAACCTTGAGATAGGCCTGAGCTCAGGATTCTGCCCTGATTCTGGAGTTCATTCCAAGGCTCAAGAAAATCAATATCTGAGTTTTCCAACATCTTGGGGTCTGTAAAACTGTTATTCCAGAAACTGCTAATCCAAGCATTTAATCTAGTCAAAAGCTAACCTGCTCCTGCATCCGCTGCTGCTGTGTATTCCAGGGGTATGTTTATATTTAAGGCATGCACACTAAACTTCTTGAGGTGTTTTCCTTTGTTTTATGACAAAATACTAATTTATGGGGGGGGGGGTGGGAAGGAACATTTCTTTGCGCTAGTTATGACTACAGGTCAGCAAAGGCAGATTTCATTTAATTACATGGCTCTACAGTCTCAGTATGTTCAGACTAATAAGGCTCCCTGCATTAATAAGACTCAGCTGTAACATCAGCACTGGTACTGCTCACATGCAGGCTTTCAGTCTGTGCTTGCTTGTGGTTTGATGTGTGACACGGCATCATCGTTTTCAGAAAATCGTATGGGCAGCAGCAAAGGGAGAAGGGGATTGATCAGCAGTAAAATACTCTGAGCTGTTTCTAAGTTAGAGGTAGCTTTAGTATCTTTTCACTGAGAGAACTGATTCATAGCACTCTTACCCTTCCATAGCTTCACTTTTCAGTTTCCAATGTGCAGAATTAATTTTTGCTCCCCTCACTTCAGTGATATAGGTCATTGCTGTGCACGGAAAGCGAGCAGTTCAGTGAAAGGCTACAGTGCAGGCAGAGCTGACCTGTAATCACAGTTGAATAAACTAAGTGAGTATACTTGGGGTGAGATTTGCAGTTACCTTTAGTGGTATTTTCAAATGGCATGTAACTAGCATCAGTGGGAGTAAAGTGACTCTAACAATTGCACTGGTGCCTGACTGCTTCTGGAAAAGTTGGTTTGGAGCCAAGCTTGAGCAAACACAGCTCCACTTCTTGGAATTAAATTAGACTCATGAGAAGTCCAGAATTACCCCAGTCTGTCTGCCTTTAAGCCTACCAGCTTTAATCCCTTGAATGGCGTAACTCTGAGAGAAAGAATTGTCCCACACCTCTGACAGATTTTTGCAGTCCTTGCTGCTCTCTTCCTGCAGGGCTGTGATTGTTACTGATGTCCCCATCTAATGTGGGCCCTAAGAATTTGTTGACAATGTTCCTGGAAGTACAATTACTCACAAAGCTAAAATTTCTATGAGTGCTGTGTGAATTTGAGAAGTGCTGCTGCTCTTAGACAAGTATGTCCAAAGGCTTTTACACAAATACCCCTCTGCCAAGGAATACTTGCACATGACAGCATGGTGTTTTCCACAGACAAGCTGTTGTGGCAACATACCACCCCACTTCCTGTTCCTTTCAGACTTTTTCTACCCTGAAGTGAGATATGAAAGATCAGTCTGATCTCCTTTACTATGGTAGATCTGAGCAGAAAATGAAAAGAAATTAAATAATCTAGAAGAGATCTCAGGATGAAGAAATGCAGTGCAAATATTGCCTTTCTAAACACTGTATTTTAAACACTGCCTGTCTTTCTACTTCTGACATGGTCTGATGCCTTGTGGTGACAAAGATCAGCAGGACTTGCCAAGTGCAGTTGGTATGTGATTTCTGGAGAGAACCTGGTCAGCTGAGCATCTGGACTGGCAAAGGACCACACCTGGCTGGCTTAACATACCCTGAGACACACAGAAGCGGATGGCTGCTCTAGAATACCACCACCACTCAACCCCAATATCTAACTGACTTCATGTTCTCACCTTGAGACACTCAGTTCAGATTCAGCCCATCAACAATACTTTTTGTTTTGTTCAGAGCAGTACGCCCCGCTCTCCCAGGGAAGAATATGTAGAAAGGCAAACAATGGGGGTTATATTTCTTAGTGGATTTCTCACTCCTGTGTATCATAGGCTTTAGACATTCAAAACTGATGTACTATTAAAAAAAAAAAAAGTAATGAAGATATAAAAAAACCTCACATCTGATGTGCCAGAAGAGCAAAAAGCAAGAAAAATTTGGTTGCTATGAAGAGGCAAGGGCACCTTCCTTGTAAAAGCTGCAAGCAGCTAGTCTAACCTTGGTGAGCTTCTTTCAGTGTTGCTGTTTAAGATGAAAACATGAGGTGAGACAACAAAAATTCAACAGAAAGCTTTGAAAGTCAGATAAAAAGATAAATTGCTGTCTGGTTTTCCCAAACAAAACAGTTGCCTTTCATTCAAGTCTGATATGAGATCTGTTAATTTCCTCTTTTTTATTCTGTCAATAGTTTAGCTATATTGGTTCTAAAGGATTCAAATTTATTATGTTTTTCTTTATGGAAACTTGAATTACTGATGGGAAGAATTTAGGATTGGGGGTTAAAATGAGCAGTTTTATGTACCACACAACCAAATGTAAACAGAAATGAGGGCATTGTTTTCTTTTTTTTAGGGGCTTACCATTAAACTTTGCCACAAAACTAGTACTTTGTGAGCTTCCTTTTCCCCCTTTTATTCCACGAAGTATCGTATGTTAATGTTTTCCCTTTCTATGGTATGGGTTTGTCCATTCATGCCTAAAATCTCATACCATAGTGACCTTCAGTAAAGACAACTGGGGAAAAAAAACCCCTAAATTAAGTATTTTAACTTCCAGAAAAGAAGTACTGCTTCTGGGTGGGGATTTTTGTTATAGGGTCGAAGAGGGTTAAAATCTGACTACACAGTGAGAATAATTATCAACAGAATTGGGGTCCCCACAGCTCTGCACTTCACAATTTTAATTAATTCTGAGCAGCCAAAATTCAGTGCTGAGTCATATCTCCATATAAGTTGAGTGGCTTGTGCTCAGTGTAAATCAGGAAAGCACTCAGAAGAGGCAAAGACATATGATTGGTGACAGATTCACTTGCCCATGAGGTTAACAATGCCTTTACCTGTTGCCAAGTTTACCTTTCCCCTCTGGGATTTCATGTGTTGAGTATCATCGAACAGACTTGCTCCTTCGGACAACCTGGTTCAGAAGCCAGCAAATGTCTGACAGACACCCACTTTGCTCGGTGGTGACCCACCACCCCCTCCCAGGTGGAGGAAATCCATGAGCCAAGGCCACACTGAATGACAATGATTCTTTGAGGGAGGTGGCACTGACTGGAAGAACTTCTTGAACAGGTGAAGAGGCCTTTGTTCAAGTAACCCTACATTGTGGCGTGGGCTGGGAAATACCCCATTAGGAAACTCATGCAACGGCACCTCTTCGCAGCCCTGATTCACGGACAGGAAGGGTGATTTTGTTAACAGACCACAGAAAGTGCATTTGTAGTTCAAAAACCATCATAGAGTTCGTAGTGTGTTATTAAATGAGCCCATTACTTTGGGGCATGTTCTTGTTCAGCAGACATCTTAAATAACAGTGCCATGGCAATGGACAGCCTAACAATGGTGATACTTAGGTAAAAATGAGTAATGAGGTTTCTCACTAACAAGTTTTGAAACAACAGTTTCAGTGCCTGCTAGGTGGTTTGCACAGCACACAGTTCTGTTCCTCAGGAAGGAATTTCCATCCCAATCTGCATTGCTTGCCTTAATTATTAACATGAAGACTAAACACAGACAGATGGCAAAATAAACTCTGTTAGGTTGGTGTGAATCTGAAGTTCCTTCCACCAACAGAACTGGGTGCAGATATTGAGCCAAAACATATAGAAAGCTCTTGATGTGAGTCTAAGATGTCACAGTTTGCACAAAAAAAAGATCTGAGAGTCAAGTTCTTGGCCTGTGGGGCCCGTATATCAAACCAGAGTGGATGGTGACATTTGTAGAGATATTCTGGCTCTTTTCAGAATGCACACACATGCTTAAGTTGGGCCTCACACTCATTTTTTCTGGATCTGGCAGCTTGCTTTCTGTGCTGAGCCAATAGTAGTTTTGTCTTTCAGCTGTTTACTTGCGTTGTGCCTGCAAGCTCGCCAGAAACACTCAGGATGTTCTGCCTGTGCTCTAATTTTCTGGTCTCAGCCTCTGAGATGGTTTTGCACACTGTGTGTTTTATTTCTCCTTTTCACCCTACTATAGATATATTTCTCTGGTAGTGCATTAATGTCAGGAGAACAGGAAAAAAAAATTAATGATAGATGTAGCCAAAATACAAAAGGATGGAGAGAAAGTGGACAGACTAATACAAGCATTTTCTCTGAGATATGAAAAAAAATACAGACGTGAACTCTTCTTGACAGGGTGCATGGGCTCACGCTCAATCTGTATAACTCTGCCTGCAAAGACTCTTACCAGCTGAAGACTTACTCATCCGGTACAAGCCACGGCTCAGCTCCCTGTGCAGTCACTGGAGGCTCATAGCCCTTCATGCAGGCTATTCATCTGGGGGCGTAGAATGGGTAGGATGAATCACCTTCTGAAAATACTTTTTTCTCACAGACTGTAAAGGGCTCTAGGCAATTAGCTTTAGACTACAGCTCAGGCTACAAGCATGACTGCTAGCAATCCAAAGTTAGGTGAAATGAACCGCAGATATTTTCTTTGCAACATGTATGGTATCTCAGAGCAATGTGCTGTTCAGCCTGCCTCCTACCCAGAGCTGCTAAAATCCAGAACTGCTCAAATCCAGAGCTCTTGATCATAAGTGGAAAGGGGTCATACACTTAAGCACACTGTAGGTAGCCTGAATATACCTCTGTCCCTTCCTCTGCAGTTTTCATGCTGCTTTGTTGATGTTTACAGGGCCATCAGAAGAAGATTGAAAATTAAATCAATGTCAGTAGCTACACTGGGGAAGATGTTTGAATTTACTGCTGACTGCTTTATGCCCTTAGTATGAAAGATCTAGAAAGCAATCACGACAGGACCTGTCTTTACCAGGAGTTTCACTAGGAGGATAAGAGGGACATTTAATGTAAGGAAGGGCACTAAGGGATGAGCATTCAATCCTGACTGTTCCCTGCATAGAGGAAAATGTTATTTATCATAACACAGTGGTGTAGGTCAAAGTTTCCAAAACTTCTAGTGATTTTAGGTGTTCAGCTTAAAATACTTTAGGATTAAGTCCTTTTAAGTATTTCAAACTGGGAATCCAAACCCTACTTTTGAAATGTTGTTGTTAACCACTCATCTAACTCATGCTATCTCTCTTTCCTTCTCAGGCTTTCCCTGCTCCCACTGGGCCAGAGACTCTCACACATGTTTTTGTAGTATTTGATACACCAGGACCAGGGTTTTGTCTAGGCCCTCTGGAAGTTTCTCAGATGCAGAAGATGCAGAGGGAGACAGGATACACATAGTCTGAGGAATGATTGTTGGTGGTCTCCTGCCTAATTTTTTAATCTATAGCATTTATTGATCTTTATTAACAGAGGAGGAGAAGAGAGCTCTGCACTGAGTTGCAAATGCATAGGATAAACAAGCATAAAGAGATAAGACACTCTAAATAGGTAAGACACTCAAAAGAGATAAGGCTAAAGGAATACAGTTTCTTTCCTTGCATTTCTGTTTGAGGAACCATACCTCCAGGACAAAGGATGGATAGCATGCCCTCTGTGTTCCCCTCAGTCCACCACTCCAAAGGCCTCTTGACAGGGATTGATTCAATGTCTCTAATTTTCCGTGGAAATTGCTTTTATAAAATCAAGAAGTTTAGAGAATACTGGGCCCTGCTTGCTGAATCCTCTGTGTTCAGCCTTATCACTGGCAGGATCATTTTCAGAGGCAACTAGATTGGATGATTTTCTCTATATCTTATCTGAGTCACTGTGCTCTGTATTCTTCAGAACCCAGGCAGGAGTCCAAACATCTTCATAACCTGTGTTTGTATGATGATAACAATTCACGTCACACATTTGAGTAAGTAAAGACATTTTGATACTTCTCTATGGCTTAGAGAGCACAGATATCTATCCCAATGCCTCCTGATAGATCCTGCTGTCATACCAAGATGTTGGATTGTGGCAGATCTGCCTTTAGCCTCTCTCTGAACACAAGAGGGAATCATTTCCCATCCCTGCGACGATTTGTCCTGCAGACACAGGATCTTTCACTTGGGTGTGGTGAAAGAACATGCAAAGGACATGTGCATGTACTCTACTCCTGCCCACCACCTTTGCATGAGACTAGGTCCCAGGCCATTCCCTCTGGTGCCAAAGTGGACCTTCCAGCTGGCTAGATCCAGCCTTCCTACAGATAGGCTTCACTGGGCATCAGCACACCTGTGTAAAACCAAGCAGTGCCATGTAGCCCCCTCTCAGATTCAGACTGTAGACACTGATGTCTGTATGTCAGTGTCCACACTTAAGTTAGAAGCCTAAGCTTTAAGATGATGGAGATCTAGTCAGTGGATCAAATGGAGTCTACAGTTATTCAGCTGACCAGATATAGACATCTCCTCCAGGAATGGAATAACTCCACAGACTCTGTTCATTCATTCATGAGTTGCTCAGCTCAGATGCCTTTAAACCTGTCCTAGAGTGATGGAGAAATGGGCACCCCTGCTCAGCACATAGAGAGCACAGCATTTCTGTGTGAAGAGGCAATGCCTCGCTCTCTGAATTCAAGTTTGCACAAGATCAACAGCCTTCCCCATTTCTCCCTGTAGACAACTAAAGCTCTTGATTTTCATTAATAGTATCTCAAAATATTAATAGAAATCTACAAGAAGCAAACAAAAGGGCATGTCTCGTTCCAGTAGGTCAGTTTAGTTTCCCAATCTTTGCTCAAGACATATCTCCTAGGTCAAACGGGTAGAATGCTGATGCCACAGTAGTTGATATGTCCAAGATATTTTTAGTGTCTGTAAGTCTTTGGAAATGCTATGAAGTTCTGTTCTGAAATAAATACATTGTCTTTTAATTTGGAAAGGAGGACAGACAGAGCAATGATCCTTCACTACTATTTTTCCAGGAGAGGCCTTTGTCATGTCATGCCAGGTAAGTGTTGTGTCACCTGTACTGCACCTGCCCAGGCATGCCCTGACTGTCTTGCTTGGAGGAAGACTGGATAGAGGACACTTGCCGAGGTGGAGTAGTCACATGCAGGAATCCATAATGCTAAATACCTCAGTTTTTCAGCTCTGGGCCTTCTCCCTATTTTTCTCCCCTGAAATGGCAGTATGTTTCTACGTGCCAGGCTTTGGATGAAATGGATGGTGAGCAGTTGCATGACCAGCACATCTGGATGGTCTGACCAGTAGAACGGTGACAGGTTTCTTGGCTAGGCTCAGAATAGCACTCTGTTTAAGTACTCCCTTTAAGTACTCCCACTCAAAGTTAGGAAAGGCTGTAGAACCAAGCCTAAGCTACCTGTGAGCCACACGTGTGTCTAGAAATACTCTGCATTGAATTCAACACACGATTTGCATTATCTATGCTTAAAAGTGCTTGAGATCCAAGATCTTGTTTGGTTTTTAAGGCCCATCCACTTGCAGAGAGACAGCCCTGGTTGTTCATTCAAAGATCGGGATTTACTTTCTGTGCATGTGTATGTATTACTGTGAGCATTGCGCTGTTGAGGGCAGGGGGAATCATATTAGAATATAATTACGGTTGCTACTTTTAGTCCTAAGGTTTTAACTTGATCATATCCAAGTAGCAATGGTTATGCAGATGGTGCCTGTCTGCAGTGACAGATACTCTATAAATATCATAGACAGAAAATAATTAAGATAACATTTAAAGGGTCAGATTAACATTGTATTTTTTGGTTTATAATTTTTTGTTAGGTGTGTGTGACACACCTTTCTTTCCCAGCCTTTATGAATATAATTACAAAATTTCCTGGTGTTTCCATTTCAGAAATTTCACCCATTATCTTCTTTCCACTCCCCCTAGCTCCCACCACATGCACATCTAAGCTTCACAATTTGAAACCTTTTTGCTCTGGATGAAATTCTGATCCCGATATTGAATTTGATTCTTCTGATGTAAATCTGGCATCATGCCTTTACTAATATTCCTTGTGATTTACAAAGTTGTAGGAATATGTCATTATTAAATCTCATTGTAATTCTTCCTTATATGGCATATTTTATACTTTTTTTTTCCTGCTGATGAGCTAGGTAACATCAAAAAGGTAGGCTGAATCAGAGGGAGAAAAGATGTTTCATCAATGAACTTTTAAAAATGGTGGGATTTGACATAGCATAATTTACTTTAATCATTTAATCATAATATGAAGCTATGACTGCTTTTAAATGAGGCAACATAGAGTCTGTTACCAGAGTTCCTCAACAGGGAAGTGCCAGTGGAAATTTTCAATCAAGAAGAAGAGTGCAAAGAGGGGGAGAAACGTGTACTATTTCTTGTGCTGCAGAAGATTAACAGCCCAAAGAGGAAAAGAAGAATGGACACAAATTCAGAAAATGGAGCCTTTCGTAAAGATAATGAAGTGCATTCAATGATTTACAGAAATGAGGAAAATTGCTTACAATTTTCTCTACCACTTTGGCAATTTTTTTCATCTACCAGAAATATTTCAGCAATAACCCACATTATAGCCTTGAAGTCTAAAGAGAGATGGAGATGGATGAGTTGGATTGTCTTTTATCTTGCCATTCACATAGGGCAATTGTCTGTGAGCTAAATCAAGGCAAGTGACTGTATTTTATACAGGTGTAAACGACTCCAGGATACTTCTCAAGTGTGCTTCAACTGTCATATTTTGGATGTCTATTTTCAGATGAGATGAATTGCACTGCAGAAATGCCTGTTTCTTCTTATCGACTATAAAGGGACCCTGGGGTGACCAGCTCAGATAATGGGAAAACATAACAAAAATGAGTAAGAGAGAAATTTAGAAAAAGTGTATGAGCAAGTAATGAAAGAATGCATCATCACTCTTTCATAGGCTGAAGCAAAATGAATATTGCATGCACCACTGCCATCTCATGTTTAGTAAGTGCTTATCTTTCAGCTCTTGTGTTAATCTGAGTGTATCATGTTAAAACAGTCTACCAAGATGATTCATGTCATACACAGGAACATGTGCACACTCACATATGTTCTTCTCTATGCTGTTCCCTGGACAGCACAAGATGAAGCTTCACAGGAGACAAAGATCTGTTCAATGTTGTCATGAAATTGAGAAAAGAAATCCTGCTGGGATATTGTGCAGAGTGTGTGAAATTAAGGCAAGGTGAGAGAACATCCTCTTTATCTCCTGTACAAGGATCAGAATGAGTTATGGGTCTCAGCAGTACAGACACTTTCCCACGAGGGAGACAGGCTGCTGAATATAAATATTGTAAGCAGTGAGTCACCAAAGGTGATGTCACTGATTTATGCAAGGATTGCAGAGTTTGGATTTGGTGGGAGAAGTTTTCTTGTCTAAATACAGCCAGACCATGATATGCAGTGATGATATTTTCTTCTGATTGTTGCAGAACCTTTTACTTAAGTTATGTCTGTGGTGCATTGGGTTATCTGCTCAGGAAAAAAACATGTATTCTGGAGCTCCCTTTCTTTCTTTCAATTACTTTGTGTACATTTGTGCTGAAAGAAGGTTGTTTTTTCAGCAGCTATATAACTGGTACTGTTGCTTATACAATCAGAGGAGGAGACAAGAATTGTCCCATTAGCTTTCCAGAGAAGTGTCAGAAGTGAAAAAATGCAACATATCTTTGATAGATGGCTTATGGGACATTGATGTCTGGAAGGATGATGAAGAGGAAGAAATGGTTTATTCTTTGTCAGAATGACGACTCCTCAGATTTTAGATATGCACTGTTGATCAGTGTCTACTACCACTAATGTTTATACACATATACAAACGTGCACAGACAGATATGTACACTGACTAAAGAAAAGATCCCAGTTCCAAGGATCATTGATCTAGAACATGTCAGAATTCATGTATAATACATATCTGTATGTATTTCCCAAACGTGCTATAGTTCAGTGTTTTGGCTTCTTTTTCCTCTTTTTGAACCCTTCCACTGGTCAGACACAGAATTTCAGTAGGCTGAGGCAGCCAAGTCACTGCCATTTCTACCAAGGCACATGAACTGCAACAATTGCTTTTCTTTGTTCCTGGGAATATTTGTAATGAAGAAGGAGTCATCTCACAGGTCACTGGAGAGAAGTAGTCTCCAGCATTATACAAAGAGATTTTGTATAGCAATAAAAAAATCTTGTTTGCGTGATTGTGTGCAGGATATTTTTCTGTTACATTTTCACAAAACATGTATTCTGGACTTACTAGAAACTCCGCAAACCACATTGTGGGCAGGAATTTGGCCTTGGAGAGAAGTTTCAATATGATTACTAAGATTTTCTGACATTTTGTTTTTATATTTACTTTGGGAAATTAAAATTAATTTTATCATTTCTAGTTTGCATGTGACAGTTCATGGTTTCAGGCAGGCAGATTTCATCTTCCTTGTGACACTATGCAGCTCTCCCTTGGAACATGAGTATAAACCTGTTGTTTTTACTTTGGTAAGGTTGTATTTACTGGACTAAGATGATGTATGTGCTGAAAAATATATCTTTAAGGCTGTTTCATAGAAATGTTCCAAACTATTCATTAGCTTATGCTTCTTTCCTTACCAGAATAAAATAGCTAGTCAAATTTTCAATTCATTCTTTTGATAAAATGTGTAATGACAATGTATGTGCGGGCAAAGTAAAATGAAAGTTCACTGACATTTCCTTGAAAATCTGAAAATACAGCTATTTTCTATTTTCCCATAAAAATCATCCCACAAAAAAATTTGTCAAGTTTTTACAAATCAGTTTTCTTAAGACATTTTGTTTTGTGGAAAATAAAAATAATTCTTTATTAATCAACTGATGCTCTGGGACCAGTTATTACTGATAAAGAAGGTTTCTGAAGGTACAAACAGAAAGGCATCCAAGACCTATAGCGAGGCCTTTTTTTCCGAGCACCATTTATGCCTCTCAAAATTCTCTCCATGGTCTTAGTGTCCCTCCCCTCCCCTCCTCCTCCCCTCCCCTCCCCTCCCCTCCCCTCCCCTCCTCCTCCCCTCCCCTCCTCCCCTCCCCTCCCCTCCCTCCCTCCCCTCCCCTTTCCTTTTAATTTTTCCTTTCTCACCACGGTATTAGTCTTTCCTACTCTCCCACATCCACGCACATCTGCAGACACACACTGTGGCATTATCATACATTTCTTATGAAAGAGGGCTTTTTTAATCCTTATTCATAAATTTCCTTCCCTCAGCTGTGTATCAAGGAAGCAGATATGAATATTCAGGAATTCACATCAGACATATCCAAAAAGAGGACCCAGGGTCCTCTTCAGGTAAACATTTTGCTGCCATCCATCTACGAGTTACCTTCCCCATTTTCAGCAGGAGAAAATGTATCACCAACTTTTGTTCTCAAAAGTAAAAGGGGGAAATTAATCTGATGCTGTCAGATTCATGTCAGATTCATTCAGTCCATGCTGAAGCTCATAAGTATCTTTCTACTTGCATCTTTGTGGAGGAAATCAGGGAAAGAAGAAGGTAAAAAACCCTCAACAAAAAAACCCAAACCCAACCCCAAACAACACAAAACTAACAAACAAAAAAATCGAGCAACTGAAGATTTTTATGTATATATGTTTTATATTTAAAAAGTGTTATATGGAATATCAGCTCTCCTGGAGATGGTTTTTCCTTTTAGCAACCTCCATTCCCAAGCATCTGAGACCTTAAGTGTAATCTTTGGGTATGATCAGGGGGTTTTTTGCATGGTCATGGCTGCTCTCTGTGGAAACTTTAGTGCTGACTTCAGTGGGAACAAAGAAGAGTTGCCAATGAACACATTAAAGAAATCTTTTCATTAATGCGTCATTACAAACGATCTTAGCTCCAACCTTGTTCTTCTTCTGAAGTGTCTTGTCCATGTTCCCATGAAAATAACAGTTGCTGGAAAAATGCCTGGAAAACCTTCAAAGTGTTTTTGATTCTTCTCCATGAAAAAAGTCCTGCACTTATTGTGTCATAGGGTAGGGACTGGCGATAACGGATTGCATCAAGGATATGATATGTTTCCTAGAAAGCCTTTTGGGTCTACAGAGCTCTTCCTAGATGGCTAGTTATGGTCTTCTCATATTCTGTGGCCAGGTGCAGCAGCCAGACTCATATAGGAGTCGATTGTCTACATCCAGGGCATGGAAAAAAGGAGAGAGCATAGTGTTTCCAATGAATGAGATATAGCTCTCTCTGTGGGGGAGTGTGATGAGCAGAAGACACAGCTGTACCTCAGCCTGTGCAGAAGGCTTTACTCAGTTGTTTATACCAGCCTGTTACTGCAGTATTCTTTCCAAAGAGTCTTGGGATAAGTACTAATAGATATGCCTAAGAAATATTAACTATTGCTAGATTGTGTTGTTTCTATCACACACTAATTCATGGTTTGGGTAGGTGCAAAGGAGAAAAATGTGTATGTTGGTATTGTCATTGGTAGTGTTGTGATTTTATTAAAAGGATGTGTGATCTGGATGGAATCCATGCAATGTATGGTGCACTTATGCTCCCCCAAGCTTTGCAGCTTGGTGTAACTAGAGGAGCCGAAAGTCCTTGACACTGCACTTCATGATGTGAAAAGAAATCTTTTCCTGATGAACCAATGGCACCTGGCAGAGACAAAGCTTTCAAACCATCTGGAGAGGAAAAGTGGAAGACATCCCAGAATCTGGAGGCAGAAAAGACAGACAACCTACTGTATGCCATTCTGCAAAACCACATTAGATTAAGGAAGCTTAAGGAATCAGCTTAAGGAAGGGAAAAAGGTAGACGAAGGCATTGCAGGTTCTTTTCTTGTCCTCTGCTTATGGTTCTCCTAATATGTCTGGTCTTAAACTTTGCAGCTCCCTTTATAATAGTGTATTTACCAGAGCAGTTCCAAGGTATCCTTTTTCTCCACATAACGAATTACAGCACCCAGAGCATACAAGTGTCATCAGGGACACTGCAGCTATGATGATGGGGAACAGATGGCTGCACATGAAGAAAACAGGCCTTGCCTGAGAACTCCAGCTACGAGAGCTGCATCATAAATTCATGCCTGAGTACCACTGATACAAAGCTTTTCAAAAGAGAACCCTGTTATGAAGCAGTAGAAGTCAAAGCAGGAAAGGAGGACATTTCTGGCACGTGTATTTCTTGATCTTCAACCTGGAATATACCAACTCAGCAAAGTCCCATACAAAACTTGCTAAGTAAGCCCTCTTCAGCCACTCCTGCTAGAGGTGTCTGACTGCTTCTTGCTTAGCACACATAAGTTACTGCCCACTTTGCATGTGTTTACTTGCATTAGAATTCTGAGCTTCAGTGTGTCTGCACAAAATGGTGACCATGAATTTGGAGTTACTGCTGAAAATTTATGCCTTTAATTCTCCACTGAAAATAGGTGTTCAGAGAGATTCTGTGTTTATGGGTAAACTGAGAGGCACAAGAGCACTTTTAAATTCCTGGGTCCAGATCCATACCTCACCCTTCCCAACTCTACAGTGCACTGTCTCCCTTGTCTTCCTACCCCAGCTCACTGCTTTCCATAGTTAGGAGAAATCACTGAGTGGGAAAGGAACTGAGATATTTCGTTAGGAGGTCCCCAATTTGTCACTCCACAGCACACATCTACAGCACAGGCATATATGTTTTCTTTGGTTCCAACCTGATGTTTAGCATGAGGCTGTGGGCCCAGAACTCTGTGGCTCTGGGCTCTTGCACTTCTTCAGGAAAATCTTTTCTGTAAACAGGTGCAAAATAGAAATTATCCAAATTCTGTCCAATGTGGCTGAGGATATTAGAATACTCAGGCTAGGATGTTAAAAGAAACTCTGAAGTTGAGATGTCCACACTTCAGTCAGTTTAATTCAGCTACCAAACAGGGGAAAATGGGAATCTTTCCTATCCTTACAAAAAGCTTTTCCTCAGCTATTAAACCAATTAATAGAATTTTGGCAAGTCACAGAAATCTGTTGTCAAAGTCTATTACTAACTTAGTCAAATAAGAATAGAAGCCTTCATGGAGAAATGTACATCCAAGAGCTGACTTCTCCCTCATGAGAATTTGATTCCTGCACAGTACTCTTCAGTGATGTTATGACAATCACAAATATCTGCTTTGCCTGGGAGCCCATCCAAACGGTGGATATGATGAGTTCAGTGTATTCCAAGTTTGATTCATTTGGCAGTGTCCATAGAATTTATAAAGCAAATGTTTCTATTACTGCTTTCTTTGGTGGGTGACTTGTGTGTGTGTGTTTTCTGTTTGTTTGGCTTACTACTATGATGAGCTTTCTTCTGTCTAACCAAACAGAACCTGAAGTGATCTGAAGCGAAACTGGATCAATGCTCGGACTGAACAGAGTTCCTTCAGAACTTCAGACAAGAGTTCTTGTAAACACACTTTTTCTCTTTTCAATGCTTTGAGATAAGAATTTAGAGATCTTTTCAACTTCCCTTTCACTCATCCATATTAAAAAAAAAAACAATTAAAACTTTGTCACTAGGAAATCTTTGAAATTATATTTTAAAAAAAATTTCTTATCCATGCTAAGGGCAACTACTTACCCTTCCAATGGCTGAGCACCCATGCCTTCAATGAAAAAGGAAGCAATTGGCACCTCAGAAGACTGGGCTATTGTCTGAGTCCTTCTCACCTCTATGGGAGCTTTAGCATTAGCTTCAATGCGCCATAGGAATTGTGCAATTTCCTGCTCTCCAGATGAAACAAGAGGAGATAAACACCTGATGGTTGGAAGCATCACAGTCCCAATCACAAGCTGTGCACTAAGGGCAGTCGGTGTTGCATTTGGTATGGAAATTGCCTCTCAAGAGATCATGAACCCCACGGTTGAGGAGCCCAATCAGGTAGCTAGGATTGAAACCTTGCTTTGAAACAGATTCTATATACTTATACATTTAAGCAAGACTTCAAGTTCCGGTGAATGTCAACATACTTGCACTTCAGGTTGATATTAACATTAAATACTATGCTGAATTCAGGTTGTAGGACTCTACTCTTGCAGTAGGAAGAACTCTGTAGTCCAGAATCCAATAATGCACTAAAACATGCATTCAAGCATAGCCAAGAAGTCAGTTCACCAACAATTTAGAGAAACAAGTACTCAGAAACAAACTCTGTCTTTACTGGTATTTGTGTTTAGGGATGAGAAGAAAGTAATTTAGTAACACAAGATAATTGATGTAATGATTTATTTTGCACTTATTCCTTGCATATAAGAGCTGTTTATGTAAGGACATGTATGAAATTGTTAATTGAAAATACGGAATTTTACAGCTCTTTATTGGCCAGCTAGAAAAGCATAACATTAATTGTATATACACAGAACACTGACTTTAGCATACTCTATTGTGAGGAAGAGAGAATAGTCCAGTGGAGAGGTGTTCAAAGTGATGTTTATCATGGGTGCAATGGGGCAGTAATGCCTTCTTCTCTTTTGCCAATTGCTGTCACCAGTGTGATAGTCACAAGATGACAGGAAAATAACTAAACTGCTACAATCTCAATCCACTTCTCCTTACAAACACTGGCCTCCCTGCCATCAGTCCAAGGCTATAGCTTTGTTTCTTCAAGGAAGTGCATATGTTCCTACAGAGGAGTAAGATGTTATTTAAGCCCTAGAATGCAAAGTGGGGACCAGCCTGTTCGAGTTTCTGTGGGGCATGGTTGTTCAAGGAGGACTACTCAATATTCTAGGTAGTGACAATGAGAAGCTGATAATGAGGTATTATACTTCCTTTCTGATTCTTAACAATTGACCAGAGTTGGGATCTACTCTGGACCAGTGCCGTTGATGAGAAAACATCCAAGTACCACTTGTTTGGAGACACTGTGAACACAGCTTCAGGGACAGAGAGTCGCAGTTTTCCCAGGAGCATCCACCTCATCTCAGCAGCTTTCAGATAGGGAAAAAGAAGTGCAGATGGAACAAACCTACCTGAGTATTTTCCTCCCAGTCACTTTTGGCTAGAGCAGTCATACAACAGGGTTCATTTTGTAATTATCTACAGGAGGCTATTTTGGAGATTTCATTATGGGCATGTCCCTCGGATCAGTCAAATCAGCATGAGTCAGTGGAAGAGGTAGGTGCTTTAGGGGGATAATCCAACATGTCTAAGAGAGACATCAAGGGAAGCTGTAAGTGGAGGTGTGAACAGTGCCACCCACCCACACATACCATGTGAACAGAAT
Source organism: Myiozetetes cayanensis (assembly GCF_022539395.1). Lineage (NCBI taxonomy): Eukaryota > Metazoa > Chordata > Aves > Passeriformes > Tyrannidae > Myiozetetes > Myiozetetes cayanensis. The sequence goes on along the minus strand of NW_026087742.1, from coordinate 61,703,033 downwards.
TATTTTCACATTACTTAATATTTCCACCCACCACCTAAAATCCAGGTGTTTAGATGAAGGAGTAAGATCCTTCTAACCCTCACCTTGTAAAATTCCTAGCAATTGCTTTACTCTCACAAGAGTCAGTTGTTGGCAGACAGATCCAGACCTCTCGGCAGTAGTGTTCTTCCCTGCCTGGACAGGTTTCCATGGGCTCAAGGCCTCTCAGAGCAACAGGGTGTACTAAGTGAGGTAATAACTTGGAAAGGGTGTAACATCCACTGCCTTCTGTGTTTGGACTTTCTTGCTGGCAGGCTCTACTTCTCTTTCTACTTAGGCTTTTACCTGGAGAAATATGATCTACATAGGATCTAAAGAATCCTTGAGCATCTTAGACTTGTCCTTTCTAGTGCCGCTTGGAAGGAGTTCTGCAAGATCAGAGTGTAGCACAGCAGTGCTACATGTGGGAGAAAAAAGTTGGAACCAGGCTTTCTGTGGATGTGCAACAAAGTGAAAACACAGAATAGAGAGGTAAAGAAGGCAAAATACACAGAGGATGCAAAGAAGTTGCTTGGGCACCTAAACATGAGTTCTTTGCAGACACATATAGATTTTGTGCAATAATTGAGGTAACTCTCTTGAAAACAAGGACTTAGGATTTACACTTAGCCATACCTGCAGAACAAAAAGGAACCTATTTCCTAGTAGTCCTGATTCTGGTTTCCTGTTTTATACTCAGGGCCTCCAGCAGGAACGTGTTGTCTCTGATTTATGATTCGCACATTTTTATTGCTCATGGTCTTTCAGAATAATTCACAGCTAAAGCAATTTTTGGGGCATCCAAAAAAGCAATGCTTAAAAATAAAATTTCCATGACCTGCAGTAATTTAGTACCTGGCACAAATCCTAACCAACCCTAAACTCAGCAATAAATAACTTACAAGTACAGCTTTCTTACTGTGGCATTACTTCCTCCCCTAGTGAACAAATCGGGTCTGACTCTGCATTTCCCACTCAGGCAAAATTTCTGTTGATGTTAGCGGGACTTTCACCTCAGGAGTCCAAAGTCTGGTCTGCAGTTATCATAGTAGTGACATAGTGGATTGAAGCTGCTCTGCTCTGCTCTGCTCTCTGTTAAAACTGAGGTTCTCAGCTGGCTCTTGCTTACTAGTCACACTTGACATCACTTCAGTGACATAAGGGTTGAAGTTTCTTTGTCTCAGTTTGATATTTTTTGAGAGAGTCAGTGGAAGGGGGAGAGGAGAACCAGTAGGCACTCAGAGGTGGGAATAGGGTAACATGTCTTGAAATGGTCTGGGTGAACCAGTAGACAGACATGCAGAAGGACAAGGGACCAGGCAAAGAGCTTTGCAGTGGATCAGAAGCACAAACAGAAATTTTCTGTGGGGTATAGGAGAGGGAAGTTTGAGGGATAATTTAGGTTTAGAAACATGACCCAAATGTCTGGTTTTGAGCCCTTTTCCAGCCCCAGGACATGGACACAGAGTGCCCCCCCACCTTCACATGCAGTAGCCTGTACTTGCACAGACAGATGTGTCTCCTTGAGCCATGCACACACTACCTTCTACCACTCAGGCAAAATCTGTAACTAAGATATGTCTACCCCTGAGAGGAGGGGATTTCACTGCATCATGTGTTTAGCAACTTGTCTTTGAAATGCCCATGGGTGGAATGTTTACTCCTACCCTGCAGTAAACAAACTAAATGTCAGCAATGTACTGTGAAGAGTCTCATAACCCTCAGCCCAGTTGCAAACACATTGCCTGTTTGTTAGTTCATATATCACTGCAGGCAGGGATGAGACCTCACCAAAGAGAAAGACTGAAATACTGACAAAGCAGGAGCATCCGTGGCAGAGGGTGAGTCAATAGGATCCCTAGCAAGATGAAAAGGCTATTGTTTCTGGTGAAGACAACTGTTTTGAATGGTTTTGAACCTCAGGAGTGTGAAAACAGTAACAGATTTATGAATTCTTCCTCGGTGAATGCAGCCACCAGCCTTTAGCCAGCACACGTGAGAAGCACAGATCCTACATGCATTGAGCCTGCTGGGGATAGTGCCAGGATTGAGGAGGACAGCTAAGCTCATTTCCCACTTTTTGTGCCCAAACTACATATGGTAATAACAACATGAAGTTGGAGGAACACGATCAGATCAAAGGTCCATCTAGCTCAGCATTCTAGCAGGAGCCGATAGAAAATCCTTCGGGAAGATCTTTAAGAATGGGAAATGCAGAGACTGAGGCTCTGTTTGGCATCCTGTTCTGGCTTCTAGCAATCAGTAACTTAAAGGCTTTCTAGGCCTGGGGTTGTGTCCAGACCACCAAGTTTAACAGCCACCACGGACTTACCCTCTCTGAATCTGTCTAATCCCTTTTTGGACTCATTACTCCATAGCTCTGTGATAGCTGCACACACAAACCCAACTTGGCAACTACACGCACGCCTTTGTGTGGATGTGAGGATCCAAGCAAGCCTGTACTCATTAAAGGAAAAGAAAATGTAAGAAAGCCTGGCCCTTAAAAGCCTTTCTTCCCTCCCTCTTTTGAGTCCATGGTTTCCTGGCTCCTCAGGGCACTACTGAATGTCAGTCCTGCTTTTTTCCTCCTCTAAACCCTTTTGGAGGCAGATGTTGCAGGAAGCCTGGGCAGTGAAGTGGTCACTGTTATGCAGCACACTGATGATGAGCAGCTGCTCACCACAAGCAGCACTGCCGGCAGTGAGTACATCAGAGGCTTCTTATAAAATGGTCCTGATTCTTTATTTCACAAAAGGGGAGGTGGGCTGAGGATGATCCACATGAGCCTAGTAAAGCCATCATCTGGATGATACAGCAAATAGCTCCCCAAGGGCCAAATTTCTTTTCTACAGCATTTGTATGCTCCACTCTTCCTGATGACCCTGCGAGAGAAGGAACTAAGTCCCTTTAAAATTTGTCACTTTGGCTTTGCTACTGGAGTCCCCACATCCTGAGTAAGTTACCTCATCTTGAGAGACTGGAGGAGAGGTAGAAGCTGTGGCTTTGTTTGCTGACTTGGGTTTGTACCCGGTCCCTAGGGCAAAGACTCATTATTGCCAGTGTCAGGACTATGCTCCAGGCTGGTAAGACTGCACAGCAGCAGTGGGATTTGGGAGCGGGGATTTAGGTTAGTGCTAAACCCAACCATAGCTAAAGGAACTCAGCATCACTACTAGGTTCCCACCACAGCAAGCCACACTAAACACCAGATTTCCAGTTTTGCACTATGGAGGACCCACAAGTTGAAGCAGTTTTATAATCTGATTTGGGCTCATTCTGAACACTTCTACTGAACACTTCTTCCATTAAATACAGTACTAATCTGGCCTGGTCACAGCAGAGTTCACACCTTTATTGGTTGATAATGAATGACTGTGAGGGTCATTTACATGGTGTAGAACAAACCATCACCTGCCTCTCCATTAGCCCTTTGCCCTGCAGCAGCCTTGTTTCAACATCACAAGTCATCTCCATCACTGAGTTTTCAAGAATGTTTTTGAAGACTTCGAAGTCTCTGAGAGACATTGTAAAATTGCCATTGGCTTACCTGGGAAATGAGCGTAGAAGAGCCAGAAAGTTCCAAGGAAAACAGTGGCTCTAAGAATGCAGACACTTCCTGCTTTGACAGTACCTCTCCCTCAGCTCTGGTCTGCTGGGTGATGGTGACAAAACAGAAGAGAACTGATCTCTGGGCTTTGCACTCTGCTTCTTTGATCTGATACGGTCCTTCAAGCCACCTCACATGCATTTGCTGTGCATGGTTATGCTCCACTCCACCTATCTTCCTCCATCTTCCACAAGAAAATTTCTGGCACGCTTTTGCCAGAGGTTTTTGGTTTTGCTGATTTTGATATGTGACCTGTAGTTTTTGTGACACGGTAGATGGCAAAAGAAATCAGAGGCAAAGCAGCAGCTCTTTCAGACAGAGCTGGATACAATGCACCAGTCCTGCCAATAGGAACAAGCAAGTACCACAGGACAGCACACACATGGAATCATCACAGAGTCATTGAATGGTTTGGCTTGGAAGGAACTTTATAATCTAATTCCACTGCCTCTGCCATGGGCAGGAACACCTTCCACTAGACCAGATTGCCCAGTGTCCTGTCCAACCTGGCCTTGAAGAATTCCAGGGATGGGGAATCCATAACTTCTCCAGGCAACCTGTGCCAGTGTGTAACCACTTTCACAGTAAAGAATTTCTTCCTAATATCTAATCTAAACCCAACCTCTTTCAGTTTAAAGCCATTTCCCCTTTTCCTATTGCTACATATCCTTGTAAAAAAAATCATCTTCCAGCTTTCTTGTGAGCCCTTTTCAGGTACTGGAAGGCTGCAAGAAGTTTTTCTCTTCTCCTGGCTGAACAGCCCCAGCTCTCTCAGCCTGTTTTCATAAGCAATCTACTCTAGCCCTCTGATCATCTTTGTGGCCCTCCTCTGGACTTGTTCCATGTCCTTCTTATGCTGGGGGTCACAGAGCTGGATGCAGCACTCAAGAAAATGTCAGCTTTACCAGAGTTTTCTCCTGGGGTGGCTAACAAGCTAGATCTGTTCACACTGAGTACTGTTAGGAGATTTTCCTGGCACTTTTAAAACTTTTTTAACACCTCTTTTTGTTCTCTTTTTATCTGCCAGCAGCTAGAGCCAGTTGGCTTAAGGGAGAATGAAAAAACAGAACAATGAAGAGTGGCTTTCTAATTAGCAATGGCAATGGACATCCTAGGATTAGTGTTTTGTCATAATACATGGAAAATAAGAAACAATAAATTGCAGAAAGCCTGATATTGAGCACTTTAATGAAAACAGATTATGAGTTTTAGGTCCAGATTTTAGGAATGCCAATACTCTGTAATAAAGGTAAACAGAAGTGTTCGGTGCTTTTGCTCTCAAGTCCCAAAATGAAAAAGGATGAAGTATTATTACCTATATTTTAAAAATCAAATACAGTCTAGAGCTTTTGTCTTTGGCTGCTAATATGAAGTTAATGATGAGCTATAATGTCATGACACAGTGACTGCCCTTAAAAGAGGAAAGGGCCCCCAAAATTTGGTTTGCTAATATGACATTCACTGAGAGACTATTTTAATAAAAAACATACAGTATGAGGGCAGGTGTCTACAAGCTCAATCTGAAGCCACAGTTCAAGTCCACTGAGCTGTATAGAAGATTTAGAGCAACCTTGACCAAGGATTTTGGCTCCTTATCCTTGACTTCATTCACAAGTGAAGCACAGCACAAAGTTAAGCATGATGAGCCAGAGGTCTGGTAGTAGGTGACCCATGTAGCACTTTGGCTAAGAAATTGAGATTGTGTTGTCTTAGAAAGTCTGGAACAGCAAGTACCTAGGAGTTATTACTTACAGCTATAGCAGAGATTTTCTGCCTGAAGTCTTTATGACACATAGAGACCAGGAATGCCCCTTGTTAGCAGACTTAAATTGACTATAAAGAAATGTGTCCTTCCCTCAGAGAAAATGTTGAGGGATCTGCAAACAGGGAAGGAAAAGTTGAAAGCCATGAATTTAAAGAATTGAGCAGAGCTATGATTTCTGGCCCTGACACCTTCATCTCATGGTGATGAGTTCTGTCACTCCTTGATGCCTGCACAGACCCATCTGAATATTTTGCTGATGATTTCTTCGTTTCCTGCTGCAGGCATTCCCAAGGTCAGACCCTATAAACACTTTACGGTAACTTGGTTACTCCTTGACACAATTTAGTCCCTCCATAGTCCGAGCACCAGACACCTCACTGAACTGCGTAAACATCATTTGATTTTGCTCAAGGGAAAGTAGAGAGAGAAAGACAAAATGACTTGGCAAAGATCAGGACACGATCAGGAGAAATCTAGGTCTCTCATCCTCCAAAATCCCTTCCTTTCTCTTAGGTCACTTGTAGAAAAGGCTCCATAAGCACTCTCAGGCCTGTTGTTGGGAGATAGAAGAGTACAAAAGTGCTCATGGCTCCTGCAGAAGTGGCAAGCACTGACTTACACAGTCCCATCTCCATGAGTGCATTTTTACCCTCCCTGACTGGAAAACAAGGGAAGGTAGTGCTGAGCTATGGCTATCTGTTATTAAGGCCTGTTTTAGCTGGCTGTGTTAACCACATTCACACAAATTCCAGAGTTATGTATCCTAGCAACGTGACCCAGCCCACAAAAGGTCCCATAGAGGTACCCTGAGGGGTGTCATGGCCTGCACTAGGCTTGGGTATCCAGCAGCATGGCATTTACCTGGCTTAGACGAATGACACAGAGAATAGGGGACAGAGGGAAAGTCCTGATACCATCTCATCTTTTCATGCTTCTGGGATATGCTTTAGAGAGGAACAGGGTAACTATGACAGGGCTTATGGGCCCTGATGGGGTTGGAGAAACAAGAAACCTCTCAATAGCACTATAGTAGATCAGAGCAAATCCCATGTTACAGACCAGCTCAACGGGACAGGTGAGAAAGAGACAATCTGTGGTTGGAAGGCCACAGATGTATGGTGAATAAGCAGCCAGTGACAGGAAGGAAGAAATGGACTCCGAGCTTTAGAAAGGAGATGTTCAGCTGACAGCTTCTAGTTCTTTGTTAGGTTTTATGCCTGGTTGTGCCATTCTATGTACGTGTTAAATGAAGCAAAAGCATTTGTGTCTTTTGGCATCTGGTGTTAGGGCTACAGTACCACTGAAGATATTCCAAAGAAGCTCTTCAAGCTCTTACACAATTTATGAAAAAAAGAGCTTGGCCTCCTATTCTTGGTTGTCTGTGTCCAAATGACACAAGGGGAGAGGATGAGGATTTCATAGTCACCAAATTGTTCACTTCTTCTTCCTAAAGGGAAACAATTTCACCTCCAGGGTTGAAGAGGGGTATTGGTTTTGAACCTTAGGGATATTTTACTTTGTCGGATACTCTATTTCTATATCCTGCTCACTGTCCTACCAGAAGGTGCCACTATGAACAGAGAATAGGTGATTAAATGTTTGTATTATTTATGCTAATGATAAGAGTTGGTGGCTAAGTTGCATTCCCTTGCAATGTTAAAGCATGAAACCTCTCCCCTAGGACACCCAAGTACCTTCTCCAGTTATCAAAGTCAGCATGTCAGATGGTCAGGGGATAGGGCAAAGGCTGCAGCCTTAGACTGCAGGAGGGCTCATTTGGAAGCTGGAGACCTGCTAAAAGGACACTCTTCAGCTGTTTTTTGGCCACCAGGTAATGAGCAAGCTCCTGACAAATGAGGCCAGCTAGCTGTCCTTTGAAAGGGGTCAGAGAGTGGAACTGCAGATGTATGATTCCAGGGAGACAGGGACTTGAGGGGGAAGCCAGACACAGGATTTCTCTGCTCAGTAAATGAGATTTGCTATGTTTGCACCCAGCAAATGTATTCTTGACATTTCTGTCGTAGAAGCCAGGCCATGTATGGAGGCAAGGGACTACAAACCTTCTGAACAGAAAGGACCTACTTGAGTCCATTGAGATGTTCTTTCCTTAGGAGAGCTGAATGACCTCCTTCCAGCTATCTCCCTCCTCCATCTTACGGACCATGTCTAATCTTAAAAGGACTGGCAATGAGTGTGCCTTAATTAAGGCTACTAAGAATTATTGATTTTACACTTGGGGAGGAGACTATGCATTAAACTGAAACAGAGAGAAAGAAATTCCCAATATTCAGCAAAATGAAACTATTAATTCTGTCTGACTGCAGCATTTGAAGTGACCCCAAACAAATGCTTTCCTTCCATTGCCTTGGGGCTTTAGAAAAGGCAAAGAAGCAAAGACAAACAGTCAAAGGGGGAGGCTAGGTGTCCTAGCCAAAGCCATCAAGAGTAATGATGCCTTTCTCCTCACTTTGTGGCTGAAGGACTTAAGCAATAATGAGCAGGGGCTCTTGCCTGGGATGTGTACAAATGGGCTTTAAACATTTAGTCTGCTCAGTTCAGACTAATGAACTTGCATTGACATCTTATGAGAAGATGAGAGGTAGTAAATGAAACAAATATATAATGAGGAGGACTTGAGACTGGAGCCGAAGGAAGTGAGATCCAGCTGTGGGCAAAAACACCCATATTCTTTTGCCTGACACTGAGAATGACCAAAACCCATAAATTTGTCAGGAGAGCTTTGACCAGGATGCTGGGGAGAACATCCTGATCATGGGGAGATTCAGCTGGGGAGTCCCTGCGCAGAACCGTAAATAAGGCAGCAGGGGATATGAATCTATTGCCTTTGTGCTAGGTAATTAGGGCAAGTTCCAAAAACAACCCCGTTTTGCAAAAGGGGCCCAAATCCCCCCGAGAAACCAACTTCTCCAGATGGAAATGGTCTGTATCAGAAATGTCAGCACGGAATATAAATAATGCTGGTGGCCACCCTGTGTTGGCTTTTGGCAAATCGAAGGTGTGCCCAACCCTTCATCTCCAAACTCATTCCTTTTGTCAGCATTGCAACAGGTACAAAATGCAGGACAAGCATAACATGGGAATTTACTGAGCCTTTGAATAATCAGTATGATGACACATCCGTTACCTAGACTCACAGGCTGCTAACCATGTCATTTACTTGGGCTGCATGTTCTGCCAAGTCCACATAAGTCATCAGTAGAAATGCAAATGCATTTCCAATTTTTTACATGAATTACAGTCACAGCACAGGCTTTCTTATATTTTGCTTCTATGGAAAATACATTTTTTTTTCCCATTTTGTACCCGGCAGTTTTCATCCTACACATCATGTAGACAAATAAACAGCCCCACAATCGAGCCAGGGAGGTTAGCAGGCTTGATACCATGCTGTGTCTAACTGAGCCAGTCTTTTACATATGTTATATATTCACCTTTTCTCTGGCATCTGCATTGCACTTGGGAAAATACTTGCACGCAAAGGGATGGGCTCTGGGGAATGGAGAAACATTATCTAGCACGGGAATACTCAATTAATTTTCAGCAAGCAACTTTTATAATACATAACATACACTTAACATAATACACTTTGGTCGTGTGCCAGAGATTCTAAATGATTAGGCTGTATCAATTTACTCTTGAAACACTGATTAAAATCTCAAAACTTTCATAGCAAATGATGCATGAACCAGAATCTGTAATGTGATGACTGAAATATTGCAATGTCACAGATTCATCACACAGCCTTTCTCAATCCACTCTCAGTTTCAGCTGGCCTATTAAATGTTCTACTCACACGTCCTAGTGATCAGTGTTTTTCTCCTGCTCTGTCCCCCCTCCCCAACTCTCTGCCTCTTGGAAAGATAATAGCCAGGCCTTAATTGAAGCAAACAGGTCATTAAAATAGTAATTTTGTAGGCATTTGCAATGACAGACATTCATTCACTGCCAAAGACAAGAAAAAGAATCAAGGACTGGATATTCCGTGCACATTAATTCTACCACAGACCAAAAAAAGTTAAACATTCTCCTTACTTCTTACTATGAGAAATTTCCATTGGAAACAGAATTTAAACAAGGAAAAATGAAAAATAACTATTACTCTCTTGCCCTGTGAATGGTGGCCTAGCCTTGAAGCAGGTCTTAACAAATGATGTCATAACTTCTCCAATGAGAAGGAGGACTTTATCTCCTGCTTCTTGGTGCACAGTCACATTACTGTCACAACCTCTCTGTAGGACAATTCTCATCACAGTGTCACTAAAATGCACTTAGTTCTCACTGGAATCCAGAAACTCCAAGCAAAATAGCCTGCTGCATGAGGTGCATCATCCAACGATGATGTCTGACCTAGGAACCATTGTACAAGAGCTTTTGTGAAACGATACTTTAGCAGCAAGCCAACACCATAAATCTAACATTGGGTCTCAAATGTCTGTTAAGATAAGCACACTTGGAGTTCTTCAAACTGTCAGCTACCTTAGCTGTCCAACTGCAGTGTCTCCGGGAAGAGTGATGTGTGATGCAGACAGTCTGCTGGTGAGGATGTCCTGACCTGCTCTGGTAAAGGAGAGCAGGCATCACCCTGAAGGTAGTCATCTGAGCCTGGACTCATCCCATTTAACTTCAGGCCAAGTTGAGAGTCATTACACTAGCACTGTTCCCCACAGTCTGTGGGGCAAGGCACCACCACCAGACTCCTTGTCAACACTCAAGTAAAGACACATTTCTGTCCCCAGTGACCTTGGAGGAAATGGCTCCTAAGTAAGTGTTCAGTTAAATGCCTGAAACGAGATGAGGTGACATGGATCAGGCACTAGCCTGATGTAGCTGCACACATGAACTGCCTGTGTGCTCAAGTGCCAAGTCCAGTGGCAGGTTAGGACCAGCACACCAGGCCCTGACTGGCATCCCATTAACATCTCAAGATGCTAGAAACTAGGGCCCTGGGGACATGACCTCCGCTCCAAGTTTTAGGGGCCACATGAGGGAGAGAGAAACCAGAGGAAGAAGCACATCACCATTTAAAGATACAGAGTAGATGCCTGGCTAGAACCAGTCCCCTGAGGCTGCCCTGCTCCCAGCCAGCAGTGCTCTCCGCTATGCTTTTGGCATGCTTGAACCCATATCCAGGACCTTTCCTGGGCCATCACACACCACCATTAGAGGACAACTTCTGTGTTCTTTTCAGAGCTTTTACTCTGCTCCATCTCAAACTGTATATATGCAAGGAGGAAAAAACCCCAACTGAATGAGATCATTTTTCTCTTCTCATCTCAGACATTCAGCCTGCTAGCCAGGGTTACTGGAATAAAGCAGGGAAGCTCTTTTTCCATAGCAAGCCATCTGGTTGACATAGACTCACACTGATGCTAATCTGTTGGTTTCTTTCTTTTTATTAATTTTTTTTTTTTCCTGAGGAACACTTCATCTGCAGCTGTAAATTCAGACCTGCTCCCTCTGAGCGCAGAGCATTCATTTTGCACACATATTTATTACCACATTATGCCCCATTGTAGGTGTCAGGAAATCATTGTTATCTTTGGTGTGTCTACGTTATTCTAATGTCAGGGATGTACTTTCAAATGGAAATTAAGCAATTATGTTTCACATGGGGAAACCTGACAGACGCATAGATTTTTACACCACTGGCAATGTCGCTGTCACAAAAGCAGACATTGTTCTCAGTGGACTGTCAAAGAAATATAATGTATTTCAAGAGCAAAGCGTGAGAGGGAGGGGAGCAAAAAGGGGGAATGTGGGGTAATTAACTGTGTGATTTGAGTTCATAGATCACAGAGCTGTTTAACTTCAAAATGCAGTAGCGACATGACAATTAGGCTACTTAACTCATCCTTGAAAAGGAGGTTTCCAGTAGCCTTTTAAAACACAAATAAATGCTTTCAATGCTATCTTTTACTCCACCCTGGTGAAACCAGGATGCTACTGCATGTTTACTATTTGTACTGCTTATTTAGGCACTGGTTTAATTAGCTATCAAGACGAGTGCTGTAGGAGCAAAGAGCCATGCTGGTTCCCAGTTTATTGAACATCAGCCCTCTAGCTGAGCTGTCCAGGTGGTGTTCTTGGGGCAGGGAGCTGGGCGATCCTTCACCTGTAAGAAACACGTGCCACGGGTTGGTGCCACACATGAAATAGGGATGGGCACCTTCTGCTCATCCCCCGTGGCTCTGTTGTTGTAATGCAACACACAGTGCTGGTCTAGAGCCTCACGCAGCACAACCCGCCTTCCCTCTTCCTCCTCCCACCTCCCCCCAGTTATTTTTGGTTTGTTACGGGCTTTATTCAGCAGTCTTTTGTGTAACTCTCTTCTGCCCTTGGTCATTAGCTTCATACTATTCCCTCGGGTGTAATAGACCAACAGCAGCCCAAAGCCAGCAGCCAGTGAGCTCAGGCAAAGGGCTGTACTCACGCCCAGTTAAATTCAACAGGAATCTGGGGCCCAAGGAAGAGAATATCTTAAAAAATGAAGTATTTTTAAAATGTTTCAATCAAATACTCACCAGTAAACAAAAAAGCCTGTTAAGAAGCCCAATGGTGTATACCAATAACTAGGCCTTCAGCTAAATGGATTTCTAGACAAGATCAAAAAGCACTTAGGTTTAGGGAGAATTTATTTGTTTAATGGATATTTTAGATAGACAAAGCCTGTAGCCTTCACTACAGCAAAATTCTTACAATAGAGATTAGAGAGGAACAACTGACGATCAGGACTTCTGTAATCCAAGAGCTGCATAAACATAGCTGAGGAAATGGGTGCTGCTTCGAGGAGGTCATATTAAAAATACAAGGCATAACAAAACCACTGAGGCAGGGTGAGGGGAAGCAGAGATTTCTACCCTTCCTCCCCTCCATGAGGCAAAAAAGGTGTTTATATATTACCCCAGGTCTCCACAGAGTTTTGGGGCAAGCCAAGAACTGAATCCAGACTTTTCAGATGCCAGTCTGGACTTTTAAGCTCCTCTGGTTAGTCAACTCACCTTTATCTGTGTGAAAGGAGAACAAAGCCCACAGCTGTTTGTTTGGGTCCAGTTGGCTGCAGGTGTCCCACGTCTGCTGCTCCTAGAGGTGCAAAGCAGAAGCACTGGCTGGCACCTGGACACTTCTGAGGAGGCCCTACCCCATCTCCCCAGCCCAAAGAGCCTCAGTGGGTAACTGTGCCTAATGCCACCCATACCTCTCAGGCTGGGAACCAGTGTTGGTACCATTTGCTTCAGGACACAATCCCTTTTGTTCCTGTCTTCTGCAGCTCCCTGCTCACTCTTCCTGCCTACTCCCTGACCCTGGTTGCAGGCTCTGGTTTTAATTCTTTTCCTGGTCCTCCAGGGAAGGCATCTCTTATTCACTGAGACACACCCCTCCTCATTCTTCCTCCTGTCTCATTTATTTCATTTGCAGTCCCCTGCAGAAGATAAACCACAGGAAACCTGGAAGCCCTCCTTGAAGAGTTTGAAGATCACTGGACCAACAAGTGCTGCTTTAACACCAGGAGATTAATACCACATGGCTTTTAATACCACATGGCTTCTTCAACAAGAGGCAAAAACCAGTGTTCCATAGATTAGGTGAGAAAAATTAATCAACAAGCCCAAATGATAGAGCTCCCTGTACGTGCAGAAGGGGCATCAGCATCAGCTGGGCTTCTGTCAAGCAAGGCTGGGGTGGAGGGACACATGACCTTTTTTGGCCCTCTGCAAATATATATTTTACAACAAATTGGCAAAATACCCAAAATGTTTCCTAGGAATATTTGTAGCTGATAGGGTGCTAAAGAAGAAAAACAAGTTAGTGACAGTGTCAGCACAGTGGGACACAAGCAATCCATGCACTGCTGCCAAGCCTAGGTGTAAAGAGTGCGGGCCGTCCCAGGAAGCAGTGAATGTGAGAAAAAAGCATGGTGTGGGCCCAGTGTACTACTGATGGACCACCCACCCCACCCACAATTTTGTGGCCAACAGGGAGAATGTGAGTCTTGGATATTGAATTGCAAAATCCACAGCAGGATCCAGATTTTGAAAAATTCAAACTTGAACAAAGTAAGTTTTACGATGAAAGAATCCAGTCTATTCAACTTTCCCCAGAAAAGCTAAAGGGTGACACCTTGGGGTACAGAAGGTGGTTATGTTCTCCATCTCACAAAGGAGGAAGAAAGCAAGCCCATCTCTTCCATAGAGGAGCTCCATACACCCAAACAGCTCCTTCACAATAATCCCTCTCTTCATCTTCCCTGCTTTGTTCCTGAGCTTGTATCAATCCACCACAACTCTTTACTTGGGACCTGGATAGGCTGGAGAGTTGGGCTGATTCCAACAGGTTGAGGTTCAACAAGGCCAAGTGCCGGGTCCCACACTTTGGCCACAACCACCCCTGCAGTGCTACAGGCTGGGCACAGAGTGGCTGGAGAGCAGCCAGGTGGAAAGGGACCTGGGGGTGCTGATTGACAGGAAGCTGAACATGAGCCAGCAGTGTGCCCAGGTGGCCAAGAAGGCCAGTGGCATCCTGGCCTGCATCAAGAACAGTGTGGCCAGCAGGAGCAGGGCAGTGATCCTTCCCCTGTACTCAGCGCTGGTGAGGCCACACCTTGAGTATTGTGTTCAGCTCTGGGCTCCTCAGTTCAGGAAGGATATTGAGGTGCTGGAGAAGGTCCAGAGAAGAGCAACCAGGTTGGTGAAGGGACTTGAGCACAAGTCCTGTGAGAAGAGGCTGAGAGAGATGGGATTGTTTAGTCTGGAGAAGAGGAGGCTCAGGGGAGACCTCATCACTCTCTACAACTACCTGAAAGGAGGTTGTAGCCAGGTGGGGATTGGTCTCTTCTCCCAGGCAGCAGGACAAGAGGGCATGGGCCTAATCTCTGTCAGGGGAGGTTTAGGTTGGATATTAGAAAGAAGTTCTTCACAGAGAGAGTGATCAGGCATTGGAATGGCCTGCCCAGAGAGGTGGTGGATTCACCATCCCTGGAGGTTTTTAAGACAAGGCTGGATGTGGCACTGAGTGCCATGATCTCGTAATCACAGTGGGGTTGGACCAAGGGTTGGACTTGATGATCTCAGAGGTCTCTTCCAATCCAGTTAATTCTATGATTCTATGATTATGTCTTTATACCAACAATGCCGTAGTGTTGTGGCGGCATGCAGAGCTCTAGTTCCTCCTGCTTGCTTCCCAGACTGACTGTATTTGTGTAGTTATACTTAAGGCAAGCGTCCCTTTGCTTTGCTATCATTTATGAAGTCTATCTTTTATCCAACATGCTGCAGCCCCTGCTTTTGACCTTGCACACTGCTACCCCACTTAACTGGGCCATCCTCGTCACTTCCCTCCTTTGTGCTTTCTAGTTCAGCTCTCCTTACCAGGTTGGCCAGCAGCCTGTTAAGGAGAGATGGGTTGGAAAAGAAGCTTTTGCTCAACTTTGTCAGGTGGATCCCACCTCTCCCTAGCAAGTCTCAGTCTTCAAAGTGGGTTCCATGGTTCCAATGCCTCATTCCTACTGACACCAGGTGTGCAACTAAGAGTTGACCCATTGGAGCTCTGTTCCTCCCCAAGCCCTGCCCTCCCTTCACGGAGACCAGGTATTGTGAGCATAATGGTTTAGCTTCTGCCAACCTAAAAACATGTTAATACAAACTTTTAGTTAAGTACAGTGCTTCCAAACCCCAGGTCAGAATTTAGATACACAACTCCCTTTCTGCCCAATAGGATTTGTGTGGTTACACTTTGGCAGAGTTGAAAATACTCTCACATAGAGCAGAACACATGGACACAAGTATGAGGACATCTGAGTATGCCACTGCTTTGTGATTATTCTGTAAGTTTACTGCGACAGACACCTCATCTCTCAGTGTTCTTCAAATCAAAGTAGGACTTTTTTGTACACTGTAAAAATAACCAGTCTTCTATGAAGAAATGCTGAAAAAGATCCTGGAAAACTGGACTCAGAGTCTTTCTGATCCTTACTACTGGCAAACTCATTTCTGTGGTGGTTTCTTCTTAAAAAGGTCTGGTAACATTTTCTTCTTGTCATGGAGCAGCATGTCCATTCCAATGAGTTACTGTTTTTCAGTAGTTGCCTGCTATCTAGTGGTTTACAAATACCACTGGCATAAGGAAAGAAGACCACTCACTGCACAACTCCCAGGCAAAATGACAGCATGGAAAAGTGTTGAACCACAGCCCTCTTTGTTCCCCTGTGCTATCCAAACTCTATCTTTGTCCTTCCTATCTCTGCTCCTTTATTTCCCATCTTCACAGACTCACAGAATTGTTAGGGTTGAAAGGGACTTCTGGAGATCATCTAGTCCAACCATCCTGCCAAGATAGGGTTACCTAAAGCAGGTTACACAGGGATGCATCCTACTGGGTTATGAATGTCTTCAGAGAGGAAGACTCCATGACCTGCCTAGGCAGCCTGTGAACTTTTTGTCACCCATTAACTTCCTGCAAAAAAACTCTAAACCCTCTAATCCCTGTAGGAGATCATTTGGCTCATGTTGCTTGTCACTAACCAATAGCCCTGGAAGGGAAATGTCAGTCTCTTCAAGTCCAGCATATGCTCACAGGGACAGTGTGCTTTGGAAATAAAAACTAACAACCATGACTTCCATCTAAAGAACAACTTCCAGACATCAAGATTAGGGAGCCTGGGTCAGGTCAGGGCCCAGTTACTCTGCACCACGTTGTCCACCTCATACAGTCTTATGAACCAAGTGGTAATCTCATATTGCTTTTCCCGAAATTGGAGCAAATCAGTGCTTTTGCATAGCTCCAGTCTCCAAAGAAGTATTCCTGCTTGTGGAAGGCATAGGGGAATTCAAAGAAGTTCAGGTTGAGTTCACTGGATTCAGTTTTAAATGTATTTTTCTTTAAACTGTAATCCTATGAGCTAGCAACTGTCACACCTTACTGTGATGAGGTAGGGAGACATAACTCACAGCTTACTGACTGAAGGCTGAGGGACAGCGAGTTGAAGCACACTTGGATATACTCTTTCAGTTGAGCCTTAACAGCTTAAACAGTTATGACCCTCTGGCTGTTGGTTGCTGTTTTAATTCACACTGAAAGCCTGAACGGGCCTCACGCAAAAAGTCACAGCATCACAGCCAAAGGGGCAGGGGGCAGGTAGCAGCTGAGAAACAATAACTGGAAATTAAGGGGCTAAAACTCCTTAAAATCAGTCACAAGAATACATCTGGAAAGGGGAGGAGAGGCCCAGATCAACTTATGTACCTTCACTGCTTGCAGATAAAGCAGATACTGTTCAATTCCTCAGTGCTTCTTGTGTGCTGATAGAAAGGTTAAAGGCACCAGACACTGGACAGCAAAATTACTGCAAACAAATTTTGCCTTCTCAAACATAGAATAGTAATTTGAAGGCTGGGGGGGAAGGGGGTGGGAATAACAGGGCAAAATTTCCATGACTGTTTTAGTGGGCTGTAAGGGAAAACAGCATGGCAATAGTGCAGAATATAATCAGTAGGGTGATTCTCAACAGAACAGGTTTAAAATGAAGTTTATTATGTGTTTATAAAATGAGGAGAGAGAAGATAAACAATACTCTCTGGAAAGCTAAGGAGATCTTGAGAGCCTGATTTATCCTTTTTAGCCTAGAGGCTAAATGCACTTCCTCAAATACAGGACTGCCTCAAATTCTTGGAGACACAGTCATGCTGAAGAGAGCCATCTACAAATTCTGTGTGCAGGCATACACAGAGTCTGGGGTCATCTCATGGTGCATGGAAAAAAGCTACAGCTCAGATGGACCGTTCTTCCTGGAATACAGAAGTCATATTTTCAGGATGCTCCTGTTAATGACAGAGAAGCTGTGCAGAGGTGCAGAGAGACCTAACTTTCAGGTGGTTAAAATGAGGTGGAATGACTCCATTATTACTTGCTTCAAGGAAGCTTGAGTTATCCCTAGCTACCAACCTCTGTAACAATTTTGCTCAGCTTCTCCAGCATAGGATTGATTACAAGATCAGAAAAGTATGTAATTTCTTTTTTTACATTCATTCCTGCTAAATCAAGTTTGAACCGTTTATGAAGAGCCTCTAGCAATGTCAGCTGCACAAGGAATTCAAGAGGAAGGAGCTGGTGGTTCCATTCACAACCAGGGCCAGCTTCACTCCTTCGCAGGGTTGCAGAGAGCTTTGATTTGGGCTGTTTTCATGAATGCAGGTGTCTGGTCTGAAACTGTTTGCTTGTCTGGCCTGATGTCAAGGGCAGGTGGGGCTGTATCAAATTAGCATCTGTTGAAAAAGAATCAGGCCCTCAGAGTCAAAAGACAAAGGGTGAACACAACAATGAAAATAACCCCAAATCAGAAGGCACAATTTAAAGTAGAACTTTTCACTTTATCAGCTCCCTTTTAAAAAACTGATGAACCTCACTGGGGCATTGTTTTCCCCATGACACCACTGCTTGCTCTGCAACTGTCTCAGGGTACACAATGCATTTTAAAAGGGAGCTCTGGAAAGGTTAGAGTAATTTGCAATGTGACAGACCCTAAAAGAAAACAACAGTTGTGCTCAGAGAGGGTACTAGAGAGCTCAGCTAAAACACTTGAGCTGTGGAAGTTCTGTAAAGATGTAAAGCAGCGTGCTGTTTTCCTCAGTCTTTGCAATACCTTATGAGTTGACTTTAGTGAACTACAAAGTGTAAATGCTATTTCATATTTAAATACATGCCGGCCTAGTGCTTCATCCTTAGCACTCGTACTTCTGTTGCTTCAGGTAAGTGCTGGTGAGTGATGGGTATATGAAATGGTACAAACCTTACTGCTCTTCTTGTTTGGTTTTCATTAATACCAATAAACCAACTTGACAGCCAAATAAAATACCCATCACTTTGCTTTGCCCCTTGTCTGGATTTTATACATGAAATGGCAATAACTCTCCTAACAGCCTTGAGGCTTCATGTCAGCACTTAGTATAGTATCACGGTGATACTGGGATAATGTTTTGGCAGAAGAACAGCATTTCCCTTGTGTTTGATTAACTGTCTGCTATAAAAAAAACATGGAAAATAATTTTCTATCAGTTCTGTGTAAGTCTGTGATGGAGCATCTACATATTACATACAGGATGACAAAGAAGGTGTGATACATAAAAAGTTACATGAACATCACATCATTCTCTTTACCTTCAATCTTCTCATCCCACCATCGCTCAGAGATTCACTACCACATTCATGAAAAGGAAAATATCTGGAGTATAGAGGCCAACTATGTACAACTGTGTGTACACAGAAATGGGTTTTCTTTAGAACATCTGTTCAGTAACATCCTCAAGGATTACCCTAATTGCTTCACTGAATCTGTCTTAATGAACTTTTAAGATAAATTGATTATCTAATTTATCTTAGGATTCATTATTTCCGTCAACTCATCCTAAGAATTACTGACTACTTTGTGGAACCTCACAGTATTTGCAGCCTGACTGCACTGCATTTTTCTTTTAGTTTCTCTGTGCTATTAATGAAGTAACAATCAACAAATTATTCCAAAGGCATTTATTTCTTTCTTGCATATGATTTAATAATAAAATCTTACAAAAAATGGAACCACATTTTACTGAAATACATCATGTTGTTCATATATCAAGCATTTTTCAATGTAAGCTAGAAAAATAGAAATTTCATCTTGGACCCATTTAATATTCTTGCCATACTGCCTAGAAAATGATGTTAAAATAAATATTTTTTCCTTGAAAAGGGAAAGTGCATATTGCTTACCCAAACAAGCAAGTAACAAAAATAATTCAGTGCGAATTTCTAAAATAGGCATTCAGATTACCTTTCCTTTCATACATGATTTCTATATAGTTAAAAGTTCATGTTTTTCATGTCCTGAAATAGAGTTGATCAGCATCAGTTGAAAAGAAATTGGAATAAGGTATTGCCTCTGTCTTAGAATTTAGTTTTCAGCAATGTCATAATAAACTCTTCTTGGAGCTCTCTTTTACTTGAAGTTAGGTAGAACTTGCCAGAGTGGATGTAAAATATTTACTTCTTATCTAGAATGCTTTACAGAACATTTTGGTCACTTGCTGTAGGAGTCAGCGAATTCATAGTAGTACAGAGTCATTATCTTCAAAATCCTGTCAATTATTAATTTTAAGAAGTTTTCTAGTAATGACTTAGATATTAATGGAAGTTTTATAAACAGGTGCTTAAGTTAAAAACATCAGACTGCATCTGACACAGATCACTTAAGGCTCTCATTAGCATCTATTTTCTGTATGTCTTATGTAGACCCAGGTTGACATTTTGGTTGACACTCAGTCCACAGAAAAGTGTCTCTTACATAAATAAAAAAAGTTAAAATTACATCTTCTTTTTACCTGAAGGATTACATAGGTTTTGGTTTAGTTCCCAATACAAAATGTACATGTTACTTTATACACATTTATAAGGTTTCAATCCTTAGAATAAAACAAGTAAAATAAAACATACAGCTTCTCCATCTGCCTTTCTGAACACACAGCCTATTTGAAGCTTTAGCACTTAAGAGTCAGACTGTCTTCACAACCTGAGCTAGGTGACACCTTCTTTGGATAAAATCATGTAAATCAAACTCAATGAAGTTATTTCAAAAAATGTAAATGTCCTAAAAAAATAGAGTTAACATTTTTTTTTTTTCATTTTGGGTAATTCTATATCTGAAAATTGGAATTCTAGTCCAAAAAGGCCACTTAGCTAAATTTAGATAGATTCTGACAAAGAAAAAGGAAACTGCAAACAACATATTTTGCTACACAGCTTCTAAAACTTGTGATTATGTCCACTAAAATAATATATTCTATTAAAAACGAGTTAAAAAAAAACAAGGAAAATTCATAAAAAATCAAGTATTTAAGAGTTGCTCAAGGATGCTGTTGGTCTGACCTTGCAAAATACTTAGGCAGGTGCTTAATTTTAAGCATATGAGTCATTGTGCCAAGAGAGATTTTACGGTGAACACTAATGCACAAAAATTAGACTGGCTCTTCCACTTCAAGATAAGGATGTATGTAAGTGCTTTTCTGGATATGGATCAGGATGCTCAGCACCTAACAAGACTTTAGGCGCTGATCCAGCAAAGCACTTATCCATACGAGCAACACTGCTGACTTTAGGATCACTGCTCATGTGCTTAACATTAGGCATGCTCGTAAGTGCTTTCCTGGAAGGGCCCGATAGACCAATAGTGTCTAAGCTATAAAATTTGAAGCAGTCTATGTTTAACACATCGCATATTTAACAATGTTAATCTGCTGAGATTTGCTTTTTCTTGGAAGAGGGTATGTCTAATTCTGAGCATTTATTTTCAGAAAGTGCGTAAAAAACCCCTTTAAAAGCAGCTTTGAGATTATGGCAATTTAAAACAATATTAGCGAGTCTCCTTATGCTCCTTTCATTTCTTCTTTGTGTGTCTTTTTGCAGGCATCTACAAAGGAAAGAGAAAAGCCTAGTCACAAACATTACACTATTCAAATAAGCATCCACCTGAAAACAAGCATTACTGAATTCTTATACATTTCAGATTTGAAAGCAAATTCTGCTGACTATGTCCCATTTTCCACTGAAAATACTGAAATCACCAATTGCCACTTCTACAAATGGAACTAAGTTTATTACTTAAGACTGAAAATGATGTACAGTTTGACCCTTACATATCCCTAAGTCAGTGCTTGTATTTCCTTATGAAGTTTTCCATGCCCACTGATGTCAATCCATTTGCTATGTGAAATCTAAAAAAGGGAAAATATAAGAGCTGCTTAATCCCCAAAAAACAACTCCTCAGATATTTACATGAACATGTAGAGATGTCATGTTAACGCAGAAAAAGAAACAAAGTAAGACCATGTTTCTGTAATGGTGCTGGCACAGTGTTTCATACTATGTTAACCAAGAAGAAACAGCAAAGCAGCACTTTATAATGACCTACTGCTACTGCTGGCCAGGTAGAGTAACTATATTTAAATCCTCATTGTGGTAGGAAATATTGTTTTATGTACTTGGCACCATATACTCTTCATAACTTCTTACAGCTACATGTTGAGGAAGTTTCAAAGTTACTAAATGTATTTCATGCTTTCCTAAAGGGAAAAGTTTTTGTTTTCACGTGAAAGCTCTAACGGCTTTTGGAAATGGCTTATTTTTTTTGTCATGCACAAATTCCCGTTCAACCAAAAGCAAGGTCACTAATAAAATCACTATTGTTGTAAGTTACAGCATAGCTGACAGCTAAAGTCGAGATGTGACACACTAAAGCACAATGAGTCTATGCACAGAGGAAGAACTCTAGACCTAGTCCTTGAGTGCAGCAGCAGATGTGAAAGTCATAGAGTAAGAAAAAATAAAAACTGGTTGTCCAGATCAGAAGTCAGCACAAAGGCCTCTCATCTTTACCAGAGGTTTCCTCCTTCTGTCTCAAATTCTGACCAGAGAAACTGGGGTGTTTTCTTAGGAGGTGCTTGAACAGTTCAGTCAGTGCATTTCCAAAATTTATTTCACAAAACTTTGATGACTATTGAAAACCAAACCCCTAAAAACAGCAGATTTAAATATCCAGAAGAGTTTCTACCATATATATGTTCTACCTCATAGTTTCTGTTTCTAACTTAACTCTCTTCCATTCTTGGTTTTCCAAACACTTTCTCAGCATCTTCTACTGCTCAGAATTCGCTTTCCATTAATAGATACACAACTCCTTTCTTCTACCAAAACACTCCCTTACATGCTTAATGCATAAAATTTCTCCATTAACATGACAGTCTGTGCCTGTTCTTTTTCCTTTTTTTTTTTTTCCCTCATAGCGTTCATTATCTGGCATTTTTGAGTGATGTTGAGGGGTTTCCTTGACTGTCAAATAAGCTGCTGGGCTAGGCTGAAAGTTTTCCAAAATTTAACCCTTCCAGTTCATGGCCACAACTGGTCATTCTGGGCTTATTACACACTAGTTATTATCAGACATAATTTTCCAGATATTCTCCTCTATCCGGAAATTCTAACCATATTGACTTCCCGATATACAAACTATGTCCAAGACTTCAGAAAACCACCAGTTTGAAAGGCATACAAACCCCAACAACTAGAAAACACATAGCAAAGCTTCTCATTCATTTCTGGTTGGAAGACAATGCCACAGAGCTCTTTAACCTAACAGACACCACTGGAATCCAAGGGTTGTAAAAGGCAGCAAGTAAGTCTGAAGTGGAAAAATGGCATAAGTTACTCAAAGCAGAAACCCCTAGTTTCTCTGAAATTCATATTATCAAGGGATATGAGCAGATTCTACTGAGCTGAAGTAGCAAAGAATGACATATTTTAAGAGTGTCTTTCAAAAACATGCACTGTAGTTGATCCACAGTAATGAAACAACTGGTGGATGAAATGAAGTGCTATGCAGAACTGGTTAGATCTGTACAAATGATCCCAGGGACTCCATTTCTTTTTCAATTCTGTGAATCAGGAAAGCTGCAACATCAGCTATCCCTCTAAATACACAGGAATACTCTGTAATGAGGAAAGAACACAGAAGAGAGTGGGTAGGGCATTTTAAGTAACAGTCCAACCTTGTGCTAAACTTCATAAAACTAAACTTAATCTAAGACACTCACAATTTAAGCTTTTGAATCCCAGGCATCTTAAAAAAACTCCATCCATTTTTGCCTTTAAATCAGTATTTCCCTAATTATTTTCATAAGGACCTCTTGACCTTGGAACTAAACATAAAAATATCCCTATGTTACTATGTGCTAAGAGATTTATCATCTAAGCCAAAGAGATGCCATAACTCTTTAAAGATTAAAATTTACACAACAGGAAAATACCAAAACCCCTTAAGAAATGTCCTGAAACCTAATCTAACTCTTGAAACATACAGCAAATACAACAAGCACAAGTTTGTTACACAAAGCACTTTATTGCATTACATGTACATTGACATTTATTGCAATTCGTTTCTAGCATACTGAAAACATCCCAAATCCCAACACAGACAATATCTTTGCCTCGATAAATTGCCACCAATGACAATGCATCAGCATTACATCAGCACTTAGATTTGTGTCAAAAGAAAAATGTAATGATGCCATCCCCCTTTCATGTAATATCGGGTAAAAAACTTCAGAAAATCACAAAAAATAACGCTCCTTATGAATAAAAGAATGCATCAAAGGAGGGCACATTTTCAAGCCCAGCACGAAGTGTGATGGAGAAAACTCTCGGGTGGCCTTGACCTAGAAGAAGTATGCTACCATGGTAAGCTTTGCTTCTCAGCTCACCATGCTAAAGCATCTTCCTGACCCAGGCTGGAATATCTGCATGGTACTGCTTTGCCCCACTAAGGCACAAGAGCACCATATCATGCTACCTTTTCATCACATTTCAACATGTAACTAGACATACCCTGCACACGCTATACTAACAAAATACCCCAGGAGACATCTTTAACTTAACATAAAAACAACCACTGTATAAAACTCTTTCAAGAACAAGTCTTTATTTTGATGCTTTAGGTTTGGAGCTGAAGAAGGTAGAAATGGATTTCATTCCACTCTTATCAACTTTGGCCAGAGCCTTCTGTGCTGCAGACATCTTAGTATTTGCCTGTTAGTGAAATAATAAACAAAACCAGTTAAACAGAATCTCCACGGGGGGGAATATATGCTACAAACTCCTAAATACACAAGTCGAGCAAGAAGTTGAATCACTTTTTTTTGTATATAACAGTAAAGATAATGTTATGCAGGCTTTGAATTGCACAAGAAAAACCTTTAAAAACTAATTCGAGCTTATTCAAAATGAAAAATAGTTGTCATGAATTACTTAACCTCAGACAAAGACAGAAAAACAATTACAGGGACAAGGAGGTGAAACATCTTTCCTTTCTGCAGAATGAGGTATCCCAAATCAAACGTTTACTTTGGGATAATCCCTGAGTGTACATTAAGTGGAATAATGCATGCAATATAACAGATGCATACAGTACCCTCCAACTCAATCTCATGATTATGCTGTCAGCAGGCTGAATTACAGACTTGCATTACAGATGATGAATAATTCACACTGATTTACTATCAAAGACTCTAGACACAGTGAAATAAAGGGAAAAGAGATGCAAGAACTAGGAATGAAGAAAGTAACTAACATTTGCAAAGCCCTTTTGAGGCCATTGGGACAACTTCCCAGACTTCTACACCTAAAACACATTTTATGAGCCAAATTTTATAGAGCTGACCTCTTTTCTTTCTTTTATTTTAAAACATTATGTTTTAAATCTCTAGCTGCTTTCCCTGTTAAGAAAACTTTGCGCTGACCTTTCTTTATGATATTCCTCAGTCTGCAGGACTTCACAATTACAATACTTGGGATCAGCTAGATGGTTATGGATAGGATGGAGATACGCAGCAACAGTATGATTGCCTGTGTTACTCTACAAACAAAACCACTGCCAAAGTATTTAAAAAAGAGTAGTACACTGTACAGAGTCCAAGAGCTATCTTTTCTTTCCCAGATTCTCTCATCAATGTGCTTCATTATTTCAGGAGTAAATCATATTTAATGTTAAAATGAATTATCTTTCCTCAATTTATTTCTATCTTTACGATAAGTTTGAAAGCTATTGGTATATAATGGGGGAAGGGGGAAACATGAATATTTTTAACTATTTATCACGCTCATTTAGGGGGCAATCCTCTTACTTCAAAACTAGAATGTGCACTGAATAAAAAAATTTAGGGGATTTGGAGGGAGGAAGGAATGCATCTGTCACCAGCTGCTTCTCTTTGCAAAGGGATAATGAGTAGTCAGCATTAGTCTGAAGGTCACAAGACCAGCACAGTGGGCCTTTTTGGTTCCCAATGGATTGGAGGAAGATTCATTTTCTTTGAATGTTCAGAGAAATAAGCCAGTACAAGCCTCACAACTTTGGCACACAAAGACAGGATCTATTTCTTTTCACATCTCTGTTGCTCTCCTAGGAATAGTACAGTGGCAGGCACCGCTGGACTCAGATTTGAATTGGCCTCCAAACTTGCTTTGGAGCTGGCAATCAGTAAGTTCTGTGTTGATTTAACTTCATTAAGTTGACATAAGTAAGTGCACAAGTAATATTTCTACATAAAATAAAGCCTGTCTTAGCATCCCTTGGAACGTAAGTAAATGCTGCCATCTTTGTTTCTTTTTCAAGTAACTGAAATTTAACAGTTGCTATCACTAAGCCATAGGATTTCTCATCTAAAAATCTCAAAGAGCTTTGCAAACACTAGCTGAGCACCTTAACACACGGTTAAGTCTGCGAGGTTCACTGGTCAAATAGAGCCAAATTAAACCTGAATGCAAAGTTCAAGGAGATGTAAGTTACAGATATCAGATAATTTTGTAGTTGTTTTTCTGATGTGCTTTGGAGGAGAAAGTTAAGCACTCTGTGCTAATACTGGATATTAACCTATGCTTTAGTAAAACATGCATGAATGCAAGGCTTGCTTACCTTTTTGGTTTTCAGATTGTTGCTGTTAAGTTTAGTATAGTCTTCCTCTGGTTCCACAGGGACATCTGACAATTTCTTTTTCTGAAATGTTAGAGTGAGGAAGTTGCTCTGTCAACCACTTTTACGATGTACACATATGGAAGTTCAAAGCTTTGGCTTTATAATGTAACCACAGCACCAAAACAGGACTGGCAATCAACTGAAGAATCTGCAGCAAGAGTGGTAGATTCCTCTTTGCAATCATCTTCTTGTCAAGTGAATACATACCATCTCTCCAGCATTCAGAAGAGATCATTCAGTGCCATGGGAAGCATTTTCTTCCTAGCCTTCTGAGGAATGACTTTTAGAAATTAGCCATGATTGTGACTTTGATGTCAGTCTATTAAGAGAACTTTATGGAGCAGCTGTTGAAAGTTAGTGCCTAACAGTCAAGGAACCTAGACTCTGGTTCCCATGATTCCATGGAATTGTGCAGCAACTCCAGTGTTATTGATTGCCATCTGCCAACACAAGTGGATGATCATTTAGTCTGCTATCGGTTTGTTCACAGCCTTTAGAATTAATTAGTCTCTACAGTCTGGCAACAGTGAAGCACTGACACAGCACTGCTGACTGCTTCATCACTTGAATCCAACAGTATATTAAGAAGTTTGACTCTGCATGTGCTGTGTCCCTTCTAACTTCAGAAATAATGCAAGTGAACGTTTCTTGGTACTTCACATGATCAGGCTGTAAAAATGAATATTTCTTTCCATAAACTGTGAGCATGTGTTTAGTTTAAAGGTGAAAACTTTCTGGTATGTTTCCAAAAGGCAAAAAAAAGTACATGGTATTTTACAGCACTGTATTTTTATTATTATTATATATCTGATATTACTACCCTGTCCTTAATATCCTGTGAAATCTAGACTGTGGCCTTCCTAGTTTTTGTGCCAAAGAGAGTGATTTTGCAAGCAACTTGGATGGTACCATACACTTTAAGATCCTGTTTTATTCATTTTGTTTATGGTGCTTGTGATACCTCTCTCTCCCCCTCCCTCTCTCTCTTTGGCTCAGAAGCCAGGTCTGCAGCTTAGATTTCTCTGCTCTCAGAACCAGATCCAACTGCAGCCTTTTCTTTTGATTTCAATGGAATCTGGATCAGCCTCTCTAGGAGGCTGTTTACTGTGCTGTGATTACATTCTCAAATGACAACCTAATGAATAATCACTTTTCTCCTCTTTTTGGAATCTGATAAACAAGTTTTTAAAACTTACAACAAAAATGTTTGCATTTCAGCAAAACATTTGATGTTTAGTTGTAGCAAAGCCTACATGTTCTTTGTAAATGTCTCTCATCATCTGCCAATGGCCAGACTCCCTGCGCTGACAAAATGGACAGTGTGACAATTACAACACAAGATCAATGGCTTACAATTAATACAAAGAACATGCAATTTTGATTTAATCATTAAATCACAAAGTCCAGACTGTACCCAGCTTGTTCTTGCTTTTCAAAAGAGAGAATCTGTTGTTGCTTTTCTGCTAATCATGGTAAATCTCTCCTTCCTTCAGATTTTAACATGAATTCTAAGCATGCAATTACATTAGGAAAAAAGGAAATAAATGTTAGAACCTTCTTCTTTTGCAATAATCATATATTATGTCTGTCAATACACCTTGCCCTCACGAAGAGAAATGTCAAAGCAAGTGAATAAAAATGGTCTGATGTTTCAGTATACAAGCCTACCTTGCTCCTCTGAGACTGTAAAATAAAGTGTTTTAATCTCTGAAGATGCAAAGACTTAAACACAGAAACATCATACACACCCTGGTCAGTGCTCTGGAAGTTAATCAGATCCTCAACAAGATTTCATTGCCCAACAACTGAACAGTTGTAATCCTCATTTCCTCTGTAACCAAAGGGCTGAAATAAAACTATTTTTAAAAATAGATTCTCAGAACTATCCCAATGGTATAAAAGCTATTCGTACATAATATGGAATGTACATCACATGAAGTTTAATACAGTTGTTGTAACATAGTTATATAGCTAATGAATATCAGTTGGCTCCTGATGTGTGCGTAATATTTCTTACAATGCATAAAGATAATTCTTAACTGAATCAAAGGGCCAAGTAACTGTGCAGCCAGAACAACTGTCCAGCCAAATGGAAATAACATATCTACAGATATACATTGGAGAACAAATGCTATTAATAACAGTAGGGCTCTATTATTCCTGTATGTGCTAGCTGACATGCTGCTTAACAGAACAGTCACTGAATCAGCCAGGAATGAGGTTATTTTAGATTTTGTTTTGGTAAGCAGCAGGGACATTGCAGAAAGGGGCAGTGCAGTAAGTAACCTAGTTTCAGTAGACATAAGGTGCCTCAGTTTAAAGTACTCATGGAAAGGATAATCTAAAGTGGGGTTCTTGGTTCTAGGAGGGCAAACTTTGCAAACCATATGCCTTACTTGCCTAAGGCAAAGCAAAGGGACTTGATGTGTGAGGAGGACACTAGGAATGTAAAAGAAAAAGAAGTGATTTTGGATCTTTTACTTCAAACAAGGTGAATAATCTTGAAGGAAAGAACTTCTCAGACTAAACAGTATGAACATGCTTCCTTGCTCGCACAGATGCATGTGTTCCACCAACCCTCTCCCAAAAAATCCAACATTCTACAATGAATGGGGGAAAAAAGACTGCTGAGAAAAGAGAAGGGAAGGGGAGAGGAGGAGAGGGGAAGGGAAAAAAGAAAGAAGAGAAGAGAAGAGAAGAGAAGAGAAGAGAAAAGAGAAGAGAAGAGAAGAGAAGAGAAGAGAAGAGAAGAGAAGAGAAGAGAAGAGAAGAGAAGAGAAGAGAAGAGAAGAGAAGAGAAGAGAAGAGAAGAGAAGAGAAGAGAAGAGAAGAGAAGAGAAGAGAAGAGAAGAGAGAAGAGAGAAGAGAAGAGAAGAGAAGAGAAGAGAAGAGAAGAGAAAAGAAAAGAAAAGAAAAGAAAAGAAAAGAAAAGAAAAGAAAAGAAAAGAAAAGAAAAGAAAAGAAAAGAAAAGAAAAGAAAAGAAAAGAAAAGAAAAGAAAAGAAAAGAAAAGAAAAGAAAAGAAAAGAAAAGAAAAGAAAAGAAAAGAGAAAAGCACAGTTAAAAAAGAGTTGGTTTAGGGGTCAGGTAATACTGGGATTAAGTGAGAGCAGCCAAAAAGTCAAGCTGAGTTAGACCTTGGAAAGGAAATTAAAACAAACAGTACAAGGTTGTTTAGCCACAGAGGCATAAGGGGAATTAAAAGAGAAGAAGTGAAGCTGCTATGCTGTAAGAATTGGATAGATATTAAAGTTAATCTATGAGTGGACCCAAAATGGAAGAAATCCTTTGACTCAGTAAATCATTTTCAATAAAGATTAGGAGGTTAAACACAGGGGCAGAAAAAAGAATAGAAATCACTGTATTCAAGACAGAAGTAAAACTAAGTATGCTGACCCTGTTGGGAGACTACCTTAGAAATCACAAGACCAGGCAAAACCTGGCAAATGTTCTATCAGGTAGGGACCATACTGTTGCAGAATAGCCAAAGACCCATCTATATGTAAGAAGAGGGAAAATGTGAGAGTAGGCCTCAGGAGAACAGAGGGAGGAAGAAGAAAGAATAACTAAAGATAGAGAGTAAATGAACCACAGAATCATAGAATGGTTTGGGTTGGAAGGGACCTTAAAGATCATCTAGTTCCAACCTCCTCTGATGTAGGCAGGGACACTTTTGACCAGACAAGGTTACTCAGAGCCTGATCCAGCCTGGCCTTGAACACTGCCAGGAATGGGGAATTCACAATCCCTCTGTGCAACCTGTTCCAGTGCCTCACCACTCTCACAGTAAAGAATTTTTTCCTAATATCTAATTTAAACCTACCCTATTTCAGCTTGGGGCCATTCCTCCTTGTGCTATCATTACATGCCCTTGTGAAAAGTCCCTCTCCAGCTCTCCTGTAGCCATCTTTAGGTAGTGAAAGGTCTCCCCGGAGCCTTCTCTTCTCCAGGCTGAACAACCACAGCTCTCTCAGCCTATCTTAGCCTGAAAACTAAACATAGGTAATGCCTACTGACTTATCTTTATTTTCTCAAATATAACACACTTTCTGGTGACAAGAGGACTTGACATGGTGCCACTTAAGCAAATGAAATTATAGAAAATAAATACTGCATAAGAATGTTGAGGTAGGTAAGAAAGTGGGTAAAAAGGAAATAAAGGCAAATAATGCAGAAAGGGATGTCACTGGATCAGATGGAGATTACTAGTGGACTGCCATGAACAGTATCTATTCAAAATGTTCATTAATTGGTAATTAAAGATAACAGAATGCTAACATTTGCTGAATGTACACCACTGAGTAGCATTATGAATACCTAAAGAGCTTTTAACACTGAAGGAAAAGCCAGGGAACCTTCAATACTGGAAACATTAAAAACAGACTAAAAGTACAGAAGAAGTAAAATGACATGTACACAGCAGCTAATTGCATGAATTTCTTGTAAATCTGAACGCTCATCAAGTAAAAACTGCAGTGGAATAAAAAACAACTGTCTTAACTGTTCACAGCATGACTGAGAGCTATCTGGCACATAACACATCAACAGAGGCAAACAGGATTCTAATCTGTAATGGGACAATGTACTTCTAGTTAAGACAAGAAGGGAAGAATGCCATCATACTGTATGGAGGTTTTATCACAAATAATTATGTATTATTCTGGTCACCTGCTTTGAAACAATTAAATTAATCTTGGAATAGGTGTAAAGAAATGTTTCTGCAACGATGAGGGAATGGAGAACCCATCTTACACAACCAAGCTGGCTTCACCAAATGAAAACACAAAGGATATATGTTTTCCCTTTACACATTGAGAGAACTAATGTTAGGGAGGGAAAAGATTAAAAAAAAAGATTAAATTTCAATTTAAAAAAAAAAACAATGATAAAGTTAGCACAAAAGCATAGGGGAATAAATTGGTCATAAATAAATTCAAGGTGGAATTTACAGGAAGGTTTCTGAGCATCAGAGGAATGAGGTTATAGAACAGTTTTCCAAGAGAAGTAATGGAAATAAAAAATCCTAGTGAGACTTACGGTGAAGAATGGTCAGTGTATGAGAGATTATCCAATATGGTTGTCTGGGAATCCATGACCCAGGAGGTCCCTTTCAGGGTCCTCATAAATTATATATGAAAGAAAACCTATGAGGTCATATTGTCCCTTCAACCTCAATAAAACTATAATCAGCAAAACACATATGAAAAGACTGCTGACCAAAACCAGAAAATATGTCTCTCTCTTTCCCTCCCCTTTTTTAAACAGGAAAACTAAGCAAATTATTCCTTATAAAAAAATATGAGTTACCTGGTAAATTTTTTGTGTTGTTTTAGACTGGTTTTCACAAGGCCAACTTATTTATTGTACTGTACCCAGTGTTTGGCCTGGTCTAGTTTTAACAATAATTCAGAGAAATTACCTTACAACACAATGTATCTATCAACATCTTAATGTTCTCCTACCTTCAGTGGTGGCTCTGGTGCTGGGCTTCTGAGTTCTGGGAGCCTGCAGAACAAAAGATTTTAAGTTAATTCTTTATAAATTAAGACAGATGTATTGCATAATCTGAAGTCTATAATTCCTTCCTCACAAAGGCTACCTTGGCTATCAGCTGCTAACACGTGGCAAGCCCTTGCAAAAAAGCAGCTCATGGACTCTGTTTCTGACATATGCCACTGTTCAGATGTGGGGCTTCAAGCTGCAAACCGCACACTTTTCCATGGGCCACCATAATAGAACTAAACTGAGGAGTAGGTGCAGGGTCCCAGTGATGCTCCAAGCAAAGGCTCCTTACGGCAGGGAACACCAGGATGAGGATGCTGGCTCACCTTTCAGATTTAAATATAAATTAACACAGGTTAGATATGTGAAGTCAAACCCCAGCAGCATGGAATGAATAGGGAAAAGGAAAGAGAACTGGACATAAGGACTCTACTCCTGGTTCTGTGCTCGTGCTTTACCATTGTGGACAAACTGCTGTAACTCTTTCGATTTGCTTCCTGCTTGCTTTAGAATAGGATACATTACTCAGGGTTTCATGATGCAACTATGATAACAGACATATCCAACTTAAATATTACATCTCTCTCCCAGCCCATGGTCCTTAACATCATAGGAAAAACAGAAAGGCACAATCCACATTTGAAAAATCACATTCAAAGTGTGGCAATAAAATCTCATTGTGTCATTCACTGAAACCTTGATGAACAAATCTCAGTATTCACCAGAAATCACCTAAAGGACATTAGCACATGCCATATAAAACTGTCAGCTAGCTGGAACAATACTTACCCTAAGTATTTTAACAATTCCTTACTCAGATCTTCAGGAATATATTCTGATATTAACCCATGGGCATACCGTACATAGTCTTCAGGAACAGGGCAGGGAGAATAGAAAGGAGAAGAAAAAGAACATTCATGTTAGATAGTCAGGTTGCTTTAGCCTTGTTGCATGTGCTACCACGAAGCATAAGGTTGAATTATTAGTAAGAGGCTTCTAATGGATACACTGTGATGCTTCTCTGTGTTGAGAAGTTTATGTTACATGACACTTGCAGGTTTATTTAAAAAGTAAAGACTTACTACACTCACTTTGTCAGCACATGTTATTAATATCTGCTGTATGTACTTCACAAAAGCCGTTCAATTTCTGAGAATACTAGATAGCCTGTATTCGAAGAAATTAAATTTTAAAAACCTGCAAAAGTAAAAAGCTGACTCAACAGAACATGCAATCATTAATTTTAAAGCATCTGGATCTTACAATTATTTGGCAAGGGCTTCAGTACTAAAGAACATTTTCTGGCTTCAACTGAAAACAATTAGATGAGACAATGAGTCTATTTCAAAGTCTTGTACTTAATTTTCAGTACTTTATAGAAAATGCCAAGGCCTATCTAAACATCACTGGCAAGACAGGATAATTATCCGTGGAAATATGAACTACTAGAAGCTGTTTTCAGCACAGGGCACTCCTGCTATAAATGTTTTTCTGAGAGACTGGGAAAAAAAGTGACCCTTTTATAACATGAAGTCCTAAACCAGATCTTTTCCGGTCACGTTCTACACAAGCACTTACTGATCATGGGCTGGATTTTTTAAACTTGCTGTTGTTGAGGCTGCTAGGGAGTAACTGCACCCATACACAGAAAGCATTTGCCAGACAGACATTAAGTTAAAATCTCGCCTCTCAATTCCAACTACAACAGGCCAGCTTTATCTGCTCATATACTTACACACTTAAAGAGCTCAGAGTGGCAAAGAACTATTTCTTTAGTGCCAGAGATAAGTTTCCCCCCTTTTTTTTTTTTTTTTAATCTAAAAAGCCCAAAGGAAACTGGCATTGAAACAGAAAGCATTAACAAACTGACACTAGCATACACATTTCAACCATATTGACAATAAATTTCTAGTATTGCCTATCTGCACTTCTTCTTCCTCCACTGCCTAAATTCATCAAGGATTTGTCACTTTCTAAGCCCACTTTAGGGTCAGGAGAGAACAAGAAATAATTCCAACCCAAGATAATTTCATCTCAGCACTTAATATGTCCAACTTGCTCCTTAAAACTATTCCTATCATTTCACTCTTTGCATTATGACACTGAATGGTGAGTCCAAGTCAACTGCCATTATTTTGTACAAAATACAAAATCCTCTTTGCATTTCTGCTTTGAAGCAGACTTCTCCGAGTTCCTTTACCAATTTCAAAATACCACTGTTTCTCTTCTAGGGAGTCTACACTCTCACCCTTGTCTAGCTTTCTTATTAACCTTCTGTCAAACATCAGGAATACCTGCACACCACCCTTCTTGTCTTCTAAATGAAATATTCAGGTCTCATATGTTAAACCTCTTCTATTTCCCTATTTGCACTCATTAT
Source organism: Myiozetetes cayanensis (assembly GCF_022539395.1). Classification (NCBI taxonomy): domain Eukaryota; kingdom Metazoa; phylum Chordata; class Aves; order Passeriformes; family Tyrannidae; genus Myiozetetes; species Myiozetetes cayanensis. The sequence goes on along the minus strand of NW_026087742.1, from coordinate 61,669,199 downwards.
ATCCTCCCATACTTTTGCCCTACAACATCTGTAGATGCTAACTACATATACTATCTATTTATAAGGTACTGAAATTTCATAATACCCCTATGAAAGCAATTCCCTTCAGAAGTAAATTGCAATGTCACAGTAGTGAAAGGATTGGACAAGAAAATTTGTCTTACTAGAAATAAGTGTTGAGTAATGTCCATTTGACTTCCTGTCCTTCACCTTGCCACATACAGTGGTACTACCTCCAAAACTCACCTACTTTAAATCCCAGCACTCCTTATTTCAATGCTGCTCTCTTAAATATCAAAAAACAAGGCTTTTAAAAAGGCTGCTACATCCATGTCACTGTAAGTAAGGAGTAAGATGGAAAAACCACTGTAGATGAACTATTTAATTACAAATTTCTGAGAAAAAGTATTTAAGCATCATCAAGACGGTTACTGCCAGGACACTTTTCCCTTTCTTCAAAAAAATTGCGTTGGGGAAAAGGATGAAAAGTTACTGTAAAGTTAAAGTCACAAGTTTTGCAGCTTTGCCTCTTTTAAAAAACATATATTACAATTTCTGTTCTATAAAACTGTCTAGTTGCCTCTTAAATCTCTTTTATGTTGTTTCCTTTGATATCATTACTTGGTAGCTCATTTTCCACTTTGTCAGCAAGCTGCTTTGTTTCTCCTTAATTTTCAGCAGCATGAAGACTTCTGAATGTCTTTGTAATAAGAAACAATTTGCTTCTGTTCATCTTGCTCTAAACTTTTCTTAGAAATTTTCATTAGTATTCAAAAAATTTATTTTGAGTCCGTTTTCAGGTTTCTCTCCAGAACTTCACATCCTGGTAACATTCAGGACATTGCCCTCCCCAGAAAAAAGGTGACTAAAAGCAAACAGGATCACACCAGACTTTTTGGTAACTGGACTGTCAATCTCAGAGCAATTTAATACACATATTATTAAAGCTATGCCCTTAATAATTACATATTTGTGCATTCTATATATTTGTCACAAAAAGTAATGTTTGGACCAGGAGCTTTTTCTCTGTGACTATGGCTTTCCAAGATCCCTTCCCCTTTTTGAAGAATTCTATGAATGCTAACAGGCCAATATTCTATGCATCCTAATAAAAACAGAATTAAAAAGAAGCATGTTCTAATACAGAGACACTTACTGGGTAGATACTCATACATATTATAAATATGTGTCCTATTGTCTAAGAAAGTCTCAGTTCAGCAAAGCACTTCAGTATATATTTCACTGAGAAAAATGTTTTGTTTTTGAACTATGGAGAAATTAAGTGGACCCCAGCTGAGACCTACTGTTAATTACAATGTCATCTGATGAAGATACCAAAGAACTTGGAAAAGCCAAGGCAGACAGTCACAACATATATGGAATTTTCTCTACAAGGAATAAATGTACTGCAAAGGCCAATTTCAATATATTTTAGTTTCTAATCATGTGTTGTATCTCCACTTATGCAACTTCACAAAAATGGAATTCATTACAAGTTAGTTTTAGATTTAGTTTTCTTACCTTCTTTAGTATCTGTGATCTGTTTATTGCTGATAAATGTACTTGCAAGTACCCTTTCACCTACTGATATATTGTTGCTTTTAAGTGCTTTCACTGTTTGATTAACCTATAGAAAACCAAAGAAAGAAATGTCTGTATCAGAATTGTTATGCACATGTTAATGCAGTGACAAAGCTCTTGTAATTTTGTTTCAAGCACATAAAACACTCAAGTTATGGACTGTGGTGAAATTTAATATACATTTGTAACGACTAGCATATGAGTTCAAAAAAGCCCAAAGAAAATAGCATGTCTTTGAACATGTTGCCTTGGCAACACAGCACCAGTTTTGTAGCACCCTAAGATGAACTGAGCTACTCAGATACAACAGCCATGATTATACAGGTGAGAAATACACCTGCTCAGAGAACAGAGAATGCCTCAGCTCAGATGGATTGCAGAAGCAGTCCTGGTGGAAATTAAAGATTAAGGACTTTACAGGGCACTACTATATTGGATACAACAGAGAGATAACTGTCAGTAGAAGGTATTTTCAACAACACAAATGGGTACCTGTTGAAATGTAATCATTGTATATGTAATCATTGAAAAATAGGTATCCTCATGCCTTATCACTGCAGAAAATAGACCAGATTTTGTACTTGTATTGACTAATTTAAATGACAAGGTTTCCCTATATCACGTGATGCATACCATCTTTTCCTACAAAGTGGCATCATATTAGGGGCACGTGTGTGTGAATAAAATGAAATTCACCTTCTTTATACCAAAACACAGACCCCATAAAGCTTAGCTTGAACACTATTTTATTTTGACATCTCTTTAACAGCATGATTGGATCAGGATAACAACAACCAAACAAGGATTGTTCCGAACAACTCTGCCAAAACTTCGGGAAACACACTTGTAGCACAAAACCAAAGCATTTCAGTCCAGCTGCAAAGCGTGGTAGAATTCAAAAGCTGTAACATTCAAAGCTCTTCTCCAGCCCATCTACGTAGGGGATGAAGCAAAGGATGAAGCCCCTAACCTTATGCAAAGCCTACAGCAACAGCTGACAGCTTCTTCTGTCTCCCCACACTCCATGAATCCCTTTCATGGCCAGCCCCGTCAAAAAGAGAAATGTAACAAGCTTGTAATACCTCTAACACACGATTACATTCCCAAGTGTGACAATTTTACTGCAATGTCTGTCCTTCTTGGACAGGACACGTACCTTGAACTGAGGCACACCACATAGCTCAAATGCAGAAATGAACAAGCTAATAAATAAGCATGTGGATTTTAAACATAAAGCAGAAGAGAAACACAATACCTTTTTCTTTAACCACTTCAGTGTCTTCTCTTGGCTGTATTTATGGAATTTCTGACTGCCAATCTCTGAGAAAAAACAAGTAAGGGGAAGAAAGTCATGTCTGGTTTGGATTGCATTTTCAATACATTTAAAATCTCCTAAGTTGTAGATACAGCATGAAAGTTAATTTGCGTCTTGGACATGTTTAATATCAGGGTAGTAAGTTTTAAAAATACTGGAAACACAGAAAAATAAACAGAATAAGCTGATATATATCAGTCTGAACAATTTGAAATTTTTTTAATTAGGACCTAATCCAGAAAAACGCATATTTTATTTATTTATGTGTAATCTTGGGCTGCCTGAATTCACTGAGACTCTCCTCAAGCCCTTGTAGTTTGCCAAACCTTCACTGCCCTATGTCACCAGCTTGGTCATTTTAACTACATAGTTCACAACACAAAATGTTGGTTTCCGACTGCGTTTTATTAAAAAAACCAAAACACAAACCAAACCAAAACCAAAACATATTATCTTAAATCTTTAGTTATCGAATTCCAGCACCTAGTAAGAGGTTGGGACAGTGAGCTTATTACTGAAGACAAACCATTCACCCCTTCAATAAACACTTTTGCTTTCAGTTCTGCCCTCTCATGTCACAGAGTTACTGAAACAGGAGTTTTACTTCTATACCCCCTTTTACATAATTCAATATAACGTCAAAAGAAAATACAGGATTCAAAATAGTGAAACACACTCCTTGTGGGAGACAGTATGTGATTCACTCATGATTTATGGAGCAACACAAATTAACTCAGTGATATAAGACTTTCAGAAAGTGCTTCCCCTGTGATAACTAGGGTATAATGAACACTTGCTATTCACATGTGATCAGTTATCTGGAGACATGTGAGTTCACAATTCTGAGGCAAAACAGAGAGAAAATTACAAAGGCTCATGAAAATTTCAGCATAGAAAAATCAGTATTAATTCACAGAAAGCTACATTTGGGAAATGGAATGAGATGCCTAATAAGATTACAAAGGAGATTGTGGAGCCCACTGTATTTCAGTCTTTTTCCTTAACAGCTATTTCAGTAAGTTTTGATCTACTGTATACCATTCCCATAAATACCTACACCTGTTTCATGCCATTTACTGATACAGTGTCATATTCCAACACTCCGTTCATGAATTTCATTCTCCCCTTGCAAACAACAACATATTATTTATGATTCCTTCAGTATTTCCTTCTTTGGGGTTTATCTTGGCTCTTTCAAATTGCATACAAATAGTGAACTATTGTGTGCTCTTTCTGTACGCATGGTAGGGGGTATGGAGAGGTTGAGGAAAGCCGTTTACAAGACAAAGCTTAAATCTGTCTCAACAATTGCAGAATAGCAAAATCCAAAAATTCTTCAGACCAAAACTGAAAAAACCCACTAATATACACTTTGCTTCATGATAAGTTGCAGGTAAAGTAATTAGCTGTGACATCGCTGGCTGCAGCCTTTAGGACTTAGAAGCTTTTAAATGGCTCTGAAGGACAAGAAGCAGAAAATGGAGAAACGCTCTGGATACCTGAACCAGTATCCAGCCTTTGCTTCTCAAAGGACTAACGTGGTTTGGGTTCAAGCACAGCGACTATGATTCGTGGATTCCTCTCATATCAAAGTTCGAGGAAGGGACATCCTCCGGGCACCATCCCCCAACCCATGCTGAAAAGTAATTCTAGTCTGGATTCCCAGGCAAACTCCCCCACAACAGCATGATTCAGAGTGACTCAGTTAGGGAAAGGAAATGCAGAACTGTGAAGCCATTTTCATTAAAACATGTGAAAAATAATTACACTGAACCCTTTAGAGATCACTTTGTTTGAAAATATTTTGTGTGCCTGACAGTTTTGACTATTAAACTCTAAAAACTGACAATATTTGAGACCTCTGAAGAATTAAGTGAGTTATGAAAGTCACAAACTGCTGACAAAAGGATTCAATATTGGAACGTGGATTTAACATGTGATGCACATTTGATATTGGTGAGAGTTAGCGACTCTGTTTGATAATATGAGTATATATTGGAAAGCCTTTTGTTCCCTAATGTGTCTGGTGCCTATAAAACTGGTCTGAGACATCTGGAAAGATTAGGTCTGAGAAATACAGATGGAATATAAGTGGTTCTACAATTAAATAATATGTTCAGCGATCGGGTAATCGCTATGTAGACTTGGAAGTTTCCCTGATGTATTGTTGAGCAAACTGCCTAAAGCACATTTTAACATCCATTTTCTCAGTGTTTTCCATAACTCTGAAACTCATATGGCCCCTTTTTTCCTACCTTCTGGGAATACAAGCTTGGCAATATCATTTAGTTATTCTAATCAGGTAAGTTTTCTTGGCTCTTCATGTTAATCACATCAGACAAGATTACAGTGCAGCTTTTGCCTTGCAAAATGAAACAAAGAGTAACACTCTAGAACTGGAATTCATAACCCTTTCTTAAACCTTCTCTATTGTACTTTCCATCCAGTGCAAACAAACTGCCTCACCTAGATTTAGTGAGCTGCAACACACCCTTTCCCCAACTACTAAAGCAGGTAACCCAGAATTTAATTTAGCTAAATGAATTTTCAGTGCCCTTCAACACCGAGGCCAGGGAAGGTGGATTTTCTGCTAATTCAGTAAGTGTAAACTGTGAGTGTTCTGGGTTAAGAATTTGTTAGACAGATGTTAAATGTCTTATGATCAAAATTAAGAGTGAAATAATTATGTTGTTAGGTTCTGTCAAGCGGAACAGAGCTGCAGAAGCCTCAACACAACAAATACATCTTGTCCTAACTCCTTAAACAAGAATGGTTACAAAGTGGACAAGTCTTAAGAGCTAGAAAAGAGTACCTTAAGCCATAATATTGGTATTTTTTACAGGCAATAAAAGACATGAGAATATGAAACACGTAGAAGTGGATTAAACAGAAGGGTGATCTGTGCATGACAGGCAAGCAAGTGCCAATGGGTTTGTTGCCTAACAGTACTCCTGGTGTTCTAAACAAAGAAAAATCCTAAGAACAAACGTCACTGTTACTTTGAACCCAACCCAAACCTGAACAATTAAAAAAGCATGGACATGCAGGTCCATGCAGAGGAACATCCAAAAACATCACATAAAGCTGATGTGTGCATGTGCCTACAGCTTTTATGTGCGTACAGTTTTTACCTCACATTTCAAAACAAAGCCCAAGAGGTGAACATAACTTCTTTAACAGTTAATATCATTTGCTGGCAAAACAACACAAACGTTTAAGTGTACAGAATACATTACTGAAAATGAAAAAACCCAAGCAGTAAAGCATCTCCACTACTGTCTAACAAAACACAGTTTATCAGAGGATGCTCTGATGGATAACATCTGCAAATACAGTATCAGAATAGATACAAAAGTCACAGATAAAGATACAAGATATTGTCTACAGCAAATACTTGTTTTGTTTCATTTTTATTTTGCCTCCAAGAAGGGAACATAAATACTGCCCAAAGGCTGTGCTGTTGTTTGGAGTAAGTGCCCCTTTAGAAAAATAATCCAAACGTTGTCCGGTGTTTTTATACAGGCTTAGGTTTGACAGCCAAGAAGATCCGGCACCATTTTTCACTTTCTCATGTGGGAGACCAACCTGACCTCCTTCTATGACAAAGTGACCCACTTGGTGGATGAGAAAAAGTCTGTGGATGTTGTCTACCTGGACTTTAGTAAAACATTTGACACTGTCTCCCACAGCATTCTCCTGGAGTAGCTGGCAGCCCATGGCTTGGACTCTTTGCTGGGTAAAAACCTGTCTGGATGGCCAGGCCCAGAGAGTGGTAAAGAATGGTGACACATCCACTCACTAGTGGGATTCCCTGGGGCTCTAAACGGGCACCAGTTCTGTTTAATATCTTTACTAATAACCTGGATAAGGGGATTGAGTGCACTCTCAGTCAGTTCACCGAAGACACCAAGTTGGGCAGGAGTGTTGATCTGCTTGAGGGTAGGAAAACTCTGTAGTGGGATCTGGACAGGATGGATTGATGGATGGGTTGAGGACAACTCCATGAGTTTCAGTAAGATAAAGTGCTGGGTCCTGCACTTGGGTCAGGACAATCCCATGCAGAGCTACAGGCTGGGGGAAGAGTGGCTTGAGATCTGCTCAGCAGAAAGGGACTGGGGTGCTGGTTGACAGCTGGCTGGATATGAGCCGGCAGTGTGCCCAGGTGGCCAAGAAGGCCAATGCAATCCTGGCCTGCATCAGAAATTGTGTGGCCAGTAGGACCAGGGCAGCGATTGTCTCTCTGTACGTGGCACTGGTGAGGCTACATCTCGAATCCTGTGCTCAGTTTTGGGCCTTTCACTTCAAAAAGGACATTGAGGTGCTGGAGCATGTCCAGAGAAAGGCAATGGAGCTGGTGAAGGGTCTGGAGCACAAGTCTTAAGAGAAGCGGCTGAGGGAACTGGTGTTGTTTAGTCTGGAGAAAAGGAGGCTCAATGGGGATCTCTACAACTACCTAAGAGGAGGTTGTAGTGAGGTGGGGGTTGGTCTCTTTTGCCATGTCTCAAGTGAAAGACAAGAGGAAATGGCCTTAAGTTGCACCAGGGGAGTTTCAGATTAGATATTACGAAAAATGTTCTTCACCGAAAGAGTGGTTAGGTGTTGGAAGAAGTTGCCCAGGGCAACAGTGGAGTCACCATCTCTGAAGAGGTGTCTGGACGTGGCACTTGGGGATATGGCTTAGGGGTAACAAGGATAGTGCTGTGTTGGCACTTGGACTCAATGATTTTGAAGGTCTCTTCCAACCTTGATGATTCTGTAATTCTGTGCACAGAAGTTTAATAGTTCTTCTCTCATCCCTAGCTATTTAGCCACTGTTAGACAAGTTGTAGAGCACAGCAACTGCTTTAAAGATTAAAAATACTTTTTACTACAAGTACTTCTCACTTCATGGGAAGGCAAAAGGGGTTTTGCAGTTCAGATGAACCTGTCTTCAAGATGCTTGTCAGAAATCACAATGAAAAAGATTCTTTGGTCCCAATGATACCAAACATAACTAAATGTTTTCTGAAGGTTCTTTCAGAAATCTAATATTATTCTGTAATTATGTGCCTATAGAAGTACATAATTCCAACCAACGCAGTACTAGCAAGAGTGTAACAACAGCCTTGCTGCCCAGATTTTCTGCTCTGTTGTTAAAGTGATCATTTTCAATGGAAACATATCCTGCCTTAAAGTTCAAATGCAACTGTCCTACACTGCTTCATATGCACCATATGATACTGGAAATACTTAAACTTGTGCACCTAAAGTTTTCAGGAAAACTCAAGTTTCCCCACTCCCCTCACACTTTAATGTTCTGGACAGCTAGGAAGAGGTCTGGTCTTTTACTTAGCAGGCTTTTTATTCTTCCATCACCTTTCCATAGCCACTTCCCAATCACCTGTAGATCACCTAAATACTTCTTCCTGTATATTATCAATAACAAGGGTCAGTTTGCTTCATGAAAGCAAAGTTCTAACGTTTCTAGCCTTTAATCTGTGCATCTCAACTCCTTAGAGGAGCTCTACATGCAGAAGGGTCAGACAGCTTAGCTGTTTTGCACTTGGTGGCAGATTCCTGCACCTTCTCCTGTAGATCTCCATCTGAATGTAGGTAAATCTCCATTTCCTATCAGGAAGTTAGCAAGCATAAGCAAAGTGCTCTTTAAAGGACTAAATATAAAAACTGAGGTCTTGCACCTTTTGCAGGTCTGCAAACCTGCAAAAATTACATAATGCTCCTTCCCCTTCCCTAGAAAGCACATATTGTCCTCAAATAAAATAAAAGACCCCAGGCCAAAGGGAATTCTGAGCATATAGTTGAGGAAACTACATACAGAATCGATACTTTGCTAACTTTTTTCCATTTAGGTTTTCTCTCTCATATACTCATGCATCCCAATCAACTTTTCTATTTTAAAACAACTAAGTCTTTGAGATCAAACCCACAACACTAAAATACGCAAAGTTAGAAAAGCTGTGTTTTCCCTTCTCCTCAGCATATTTGCTCTTCTCCACCTTTTTCCTACTTATTGTTTCAATCCTTAGCAAAAGAGGGTAAAAAAAAGTTAAATGGACAATGGATAACTTCTTCTGTGTCGGACCATCCTACACTAAATAAAGAATTTAGAGAGATGCAAAGTTCTCATCCAAAGTCAAAGAAAGTTCACAACATATACAATAATGTCTGATCAGTTTATCATTTTTATGATGCCTAGCAACAAGACTGCAGAAGTATTTTACAGTTGCAGCAATTAATCTGAGATCCACACGTTACTATTCACAATACTGCAATGACAACTTCTAAGTCCTGGTTTCTGTTTTTCAAGTAAAGTTTCATCCAGCTCCTTGGGTATTTGGTAAAGCGAAAAACAGTTTTTAAATCTATCTTGTCATTAAATAACTCTAACAAAACCAGTCTTTTTCTTTGCCCCTCCCACCTGCCCCTTTTTTCACCTTTTTCTTCTGTTACGTGCTGTATGTACTGCTTAACATTCTCACACTTCAGCAGCAATGGGCAGCTAGGGTATTCTGGGTCTAGCACAACTTGATCAAGTGGCTGGAACTTTCCCTGCTGCTGAAAATACATCAAAGGGATTACAAAAGCATTATTATAATGTTAAGACACATATACAAGCTACACATATATAGAAATACATATGCATGCAATGGCCATAGTTTTAAAATAAAGGATTTAAAGAAGATCGTATTTTGAACTGTAACACATGATACATTCAGAAACTGATTACAAAGAGAGCTATAAATATTTATTTCAAACCAGTAAATACCTGCAAAATGCTGAACTCTTTAAATACTGCATTTAAAAGACCAAATTTAAAACAATATGGGGAGAAACTAATGCGAAGTACAGTGGGATTTTTTGGAAGATGACATAAGACACAGTAGTCAGTGTGTGCCAATAGTGTTTTAGACCAAAACCTGTTGGATTAAACCCAGTGTCATAACTTCCATCGAAATTTTGCTTTTTCTTCCATAAAGATAAATCTCGAAGGAGCAGGGCAGCTTCTGGAACACAGTATTAACCTTTCACCTCTGCAAAGTCAATTCCAGTTTGGCCAGAGTAGGGATATAAAGCGATTTTGGCACAACTTGAATAGCCCCACACATGACAGAACCATCAAACAAATTTAACCATTGCCAAACAATGTATAATCATTCAGCCTGGTTTGGCACAACTGGCAGCCTCCCCTTTGGAAAGATCCTTTAGCGCATCAGTACAAAGACTCTGTGTGCGTCTCATCCTTAGAGAGTGCATGGTCTCAGGAGCCAAGGCTGAAGTCATTATACTGCTCAGCATGAAAAAAAACCCACTTGGGTATATTGCTTTCATTATTAATTAATTCTTTTGCTAGACGGTCAGAGGCTTAAGAAAAGTAACCAACTATTGTCAAATCACAATAAAACGGAGAAAAAAAAATCCCAAACAAACACACAGAAAGCAAAACCAGAAAGTATTTAAGAGGTTTTTTCTCCTTAAAAAGGAAAAGGCACAATAACAGTGACAAAAAGAAGGTTATGAGACAGAAAAATAAAGCTGCAATAAACTCATTCCTGTAGATAACAAAAAAAGAAGGAACAACATTTCCATTTTATTTTGTGCCCCTTTTTCCACAGGCAGTTTATAAGAAATAAATCAGTAACTTTGCCTATGCCTTTTGATGTATTTCAGAAACTTAAGTGAGGTTTTGCCACACCCATGATAAATCAATGAAGCCATTTATTAATTGCCCAACTTCTGGATACTTGATCATCCCACTGCTGTTCTATGATACAGCATCTCTACACATACTGCTTCTAAAAAGGCAATGTTTCCTTCCAAGTTCAAACTTCAAAGAGAAACAGTCTTCCTTCCTCCTCCATAGCATCAAAATCCTTCTTTCTTTTTACCTTCTTTCCCAGAATGACCAATCTACTGATGCCTCAGAAAGGACGCTAGTTTGTTTTATTCTGATGACATCTCATCATTTGAAATTCAATAGTGCTGGGACAGGCTCTCACAAAGGACAATAGAGAGTTCTCCTTCTCTTAAAAAAGGAGCTGATTAGAGCTTGTCAAGATTTGCAAGCTGACTATTGGAACTAAATTTACTGACCAAAAAACTTGATGCAAAAAAATACTTCTAGTTATTAATATAACTCTGCTTTAAATGCAAATTAAATTTCCATTATTATGGAAGCCACTCTTCATAAAATTAACATAACTTCTGCAGAAATTAAGTCAGAAATTATGTTTTCTCTTGAGAATTCCAGTCAAAAAAATAAAGCAGGCTTACCTCCTTGTCTGCCTTTATGAGGTAGTAAAGTATCAAAAATAAGGGATCCATTGGTGTAACAAACAGCAGGCGCCCATCTAGGTGACAGACAAGTAAAAGTAAGTTTAGTACCAAGGGGTATAATATATTGACATTTTCAGGTTTTGGGATGTTTTCTATGAGTGTGAAGACAATTCTTTTTCAGTAAGTATCTCAATATTTCAATTAGATTCCCAGGAAAATTCAATTTGTAATTTTATATTAAGAATACAGAGAGAGATCAATTCTCAACCCTGACAAACCAAAGCGCAAGCTCCACTTCAGGTCTTCTGGCTTCATGTACTCTGAGTTTTGCCTTTTTCTGCACTGTATTAAAAACAGCAAAATTGAAACTGCCCTCTGTTGGCAGATTTGGGGGTAACAGAAACTTGGTTTGGGATACCAGACAGATTCAGTATACTCCACCTCAAACACTGGGCAAGATATCACTGTGCTGGCAGAAGAGACAGGCAGGACAATAAAGAATTTCAAGAGCTAGTAAAGTTAGAGTTGCCTCTTATCTGTAAGGGAAGAATCTGCATGCAGTCTCCTAATGGAACAAAATAAAGAGAACAGAATATACGGCTCAGTACGTTTCATTCAAAGTTACACACAAAGGAGGAACTCGGTCTCCCTCTGAAACAGACACCTCTGCCCATCTGGAGTTCATTGGAGGACAGTGGCTTAGTCAGGCTTTTTGTGTAATTGCAGATCACTGGAAACAATGGAACATCAAGGAAATTCACTAATGAGACTCAATAATTGATGACAATTTGACATTAATTAGCAAACCAAAAGTAAATAAATGTCATTTTTTTTGTTTTAAATCACACGATTAAGATAATTAAAGAAAAGGAAATCCTATTATGATGGCCCTAAAAATAACGAAAGATGGGGTGGGAAGAATGGGGTTTGGACAAAGCTGATCTCCAACCCAACATCTACAGTACTAACATGATGCGCTGTGTGAGGCAAAGGAAGCATTAGGACTACTTACAAACATGAAAGCTTTGATAATAAAACTGGAAGGGAAAAAAACCCATTAGCCACTTTCTCAAAGCTTCCATTTAAATGTTCTCCACTGAACCTCCAGAAAGAGCTATTTTTGTTTGTTCTAAAACATTCAAACTCACTAGAAGTGTACAAAGATCTACCCTTCTCTGTAGATAACAAGATGATTTGCTTTAACTGCAAACACACAGCTTTTTCATGTTACAGATTCAGATTGGTCAGGCAGGACCTGCCCCTCCTTAACCTGTGTTGGCTGGGTCTGATCCCCTGTCCTGACTGTTTCAGAGATGCAGCAGCTCTAACATTCAGGAACAATTTTTCCCCTCTTATCTTTAAAAGAAAACTGAGGCCATGATTCCTTGAAGCAACTCTTTCCCAAGGGCCAAAATAAAGTTTAGAAAAGGGAGAGGGAGAATACAATGTGGACCTAATTGGGAGCAGGGAGCAGACCCGGTCTGCTGGCTCACCTCCAAGATGGAGCAAGGAAAAGCTCACAGACATACTACTTGCATTGCTTTATGTGCCTGCAGAGGATGTTTAAAAGTTAGCACACACTTTGGGATATTACCATTAAAGAAGGCATATGTCTGGTGTGGTTGCTTTTATTTATTACTATAAAAGATCTTTTTTCTAATGAAAAGGAACAAAATAAATATACCTTAATCTCCTGAATTAATACTTACTGGTCTGCGGACATGTTGGCAGAGGAACACTACTACAATGACATCCTTACTGAAAAATGATTGTGAAAGTTGTAAGAAGTTGTTATGTAAGGTTCCTCCTCATTATCAGAGAGGCATGTAGGATCAGAGAATGTTCAGGATGGTATAGACAAGCTCACTTCAGACAAAACACTGAAATGGCAACCTCAGAAAGCAGGCCTATCCTGAGACCCGAGCCCCCACAGAGGAGACTACAGAGGTAATTAATAGAAAGCAAGACCATACATTCCAACGCTTGGACAAAGATCCCAGCCCTGGTTAAACCCATATGGCAAATGAGTCTATCAGAAGGTGGGGATATGATGCAGAATTTCTCAAACAACTTGGAAAAACACCTGTAAATTTACTAGAAGAGAGAGGGAAGGTCTATGTACAAACATCAGTTAAAGTTGGGGGAAGGATACATTATGCAACTCACCTTGTTGAACAGTCTGACCTATAAACCAGGAACGACATTCCTCATGAAAAGCTTTTACTTCAAACAGCTGCTGAGCACCACTATTGAATAAGTAAAGGGTTGCTTCCCCTGTTGAAAAGAAATCTGGTTTGTGTTTGTAAGCTTTCATAAAAATCAAAAGAATACCCAATATGTCTGAAGAATGTGCCTTATATACATAGAGACACACAAACATACACACATTCTACATAAATTCTCTACAAAGAAAGCTCAGACAAAAAATACTATTATATACAGATGTTCATTTACCAGCTCTATAAACGAAACTGAATTTGAATCAATAAATAAGATGTGTGAATAGTTCATCTTACAACACAAAGCCTTTGATCCAAACCCAAATCAAAATCACTCAAGAAATCACTTTTTTCTGTACTGAAGGGGGAAGGTAGAAAACAAGAAAAGTCCCTCTCCTTCCATCATGTTTGTCTTCAAAATATCAAACTCTGGGTTAGAGGAACAAAAGTAGGGGGTTTCGTACATCAAAATGAATTGTGATGACTCAGTATGGGTAGACATATCAAGTGAACAAGGAAGCTAGAAGAGGTTGCTTTGAAGTACCTATCAGAATCTTGATAGCCTGGAAAGGAAAAGGTAAGTTTTGTTTTAGGTCACCCCATAGGACAGATCTGCCGTTTCACATTAGTTTCGGGTTACAATGAAAAGGTGACAAATACACTTCAAAAAGGATTGGTATTTTCCTTATCTAAAATGGGAAATTGCCAGAACTGAAATGTGGGCCACGGAAACGTGGTCAGTGAGTCCATTGGCTGGACTGGTCCTGTCTTCTTTATCAATCCATCTTCAAGAAACAAAAGCAACTGCAACACGGCTGTCCTGCAAAGCTGCACTGACTTGCACATTATGGGCTGTCTGAGAAAAGTCTCAGTGTAAGCCCTCTAAGCTGACATCAGCACTGCAGACATCCCCAGGTGCAGAGGAAGGTCAGCTAAGATGGGCAAACACATCACTTCCCAAAAATTACTTATAATGCATTTTTCCCCCCTTTATCCAAAAGGCTGACCAAATGTTTAACCTCACTTAAGGATGTAATTTCAGTTCTCCGATAATTTTTCTTCTGTGGAGGGTAGGAGAGGAGCAAAGAGTAGATATAAGGGGGAGAAGAGGTTTCAGTCATCACCATGTGCACCCTCAACAAGGGTCTACACCACAGTTTAATCAACATCAGACATCAAACTACTCACAGAAGTGCTGACTGAACAACTTAAGACTCCTTCCAGTGAGCATGCTAGCCAAACCTAGTGGTGAACTATACAATCTTGGGAAAGGAACCCTTCTTATTGCCTAACTGCAGCTCCTTAATTTATGTCTTTATGTTAAAAGGATAGTCACCACACATTCCCAGCAGTATTGTTAGACAAGAACTCTATGCGATGGAGAGAAAACCCAGGCAGCTTTGCTCGCAACTTCACCAGCGCTGAAATGTAGCCTGAATCACAGTTTATAGTCTTTGAAAGGGATAGAAATTTTGTCTTTTTTACCTGCCTATATATAGGACCAAGCATACTTTTATTTAATAAAGCAGTTAGCATGAATTCTATAGTGTGCTGAGTCTTTCAGTGCATATTTATACAATATCTGGCATCAACAATTCATCTGTTAGACCCAAACATAAGGAAAATACATTAATATTATGTTCTCAGTCCTTCCATTTTCAGATCCTGTATTTATAACAGGCTACGTAACTGAAAGTTTATGCAGGTCTATAAATAAACCCCTGTGAATTCTAAAGGAACACACCCAGGCAATCATTGCACTTTAGGTTTTCCCCAGAAAACTCTTCCAAGATCTCTGATTCTACAACGTAAACAGATCTCTTCATACACAGAGGAAAACAAATTAACATCTACACTTTTAAAAACATTAACAAACTATAAAGCCAATATGATACAGCAGAAAATAATAACACACGTGGAAAATAAATGTGGCTTTATATTCCCACTGTAAATCTGAGCAACTGAAAAACAAGTAACATGATGAGTAAGTGACTTCATGTTCTGTATTATTATTTTCAATTATTTTCCTCTTTCAAGAACTAGTTACTACATTGTGACATTAAAATGTATCTGAAGACTTTAGTTACACATCTATATGCATGTAAATACATACTAATACAAGCACTGAATTAAAAAAAAAAAATTAAATCTACAGAAAACAAATGAGCTTAAGCAAAGATAAAAACCCAGCATGAAACATATTTTTCAAACAAAACACGTTAACCCTAACAAAGGTTTACTGTAAGTTTCTGTTGCAGTACCTCAAACTCCAAATATTAATTACTCACATAATAATAAAAAATCCTTGACAAAAAGAACAATCTGACCAGAACAAAGTAACTGTAGGGTGGTGGTGTCACTGTATCACCTGCATGTGCTGGTCTATCCAATGTATTTTGAATTCAAAGTGCCTCATCCTTGATTAAGGAGAAAAGAGACACCATGACGTGGACCAGGAAAAGAAAATTAGGTTTAAAAACAAACAGACTCAGAAAGCTTGGTAAGTATAACTGAATCACTTCTTCTAACTCTATTTATTTTACAGCATAAGATGAATGCTATCAAGCCTAAATTGGGATTAAAAAAAGTGCCCAGACTCAACACCCAACACTGTAAACTCCCCCAAACTAATGCACTTAAAAATAGAACTTAAAATACACATCTTTTTTGTGCTGCCAATATTCCTGGTGAATAAACAGTTCAACCAATTAAAATTATAAGAAATCCTAAATGTTTGCACAGCATTAACTATCTGGCATCACCAGCAGTATCTTTGGCACACAAGACTTGTACGATCATCATTATTTCAGCTTTGCAAAATATGAATCTTTCGGTGGTAGAGCAAATCAACCAGAATATTAACTGGCTCATGTCACAATTCCAGAACTTGCCTGTGCTTGGATTGCGCAGTTTTGTAAACACGGGTTCACTGTCAGGTGTCTTAGGGGGGTCAATAGCAGCCTCTGTGGGGGGAGAGAAAAAAGTTGTGAACTTGTAAATTGTGAAGTATTTCACATCTGCTTCTCCAAGACATTCAGAATTAATGGGACTGACAGTTGTTGGAAACTCACATCTGCCTAAAAGTTACATGCCTCAGCCCAAACTCATCCTACCTGATCAAGGCACCTAAATTATGATTCCAGACTTCCTGGCACTCTCTATCTGTCACAGGAAAGATATGCACCTGGGGATGATTTAGATTTTGAAAACCACTTCCCCCAAGAGAGCCTTCAGGCAAGAGAGCTCCTAAGTCTGACATCCCAGTTAAGTGAGATGAACTGATATGCTGCCCTGATTAGTCACAAAGACAAAGAGAATGCTTTGGTAAGTTAGGCCAAGCACAGTGTGGACATTAAAAAAGTGCAAAAGGTAAAATACTTATAGGAAGAAACAGTGATGCTTTAAAGCTTTCAGGAAGTCTGATTATGCAGGAATTGTCTGACCAGTTGATACTTCTGCAAAAAATAGGCACACTTGTTTACCTGTTACGTATAAACTTGAAAAATAAAGAGCGCATTTAATTCCCTGCATGGGCAAAAAGCTGAGACAATGTAACACCTCTGGCTTAAGCTTCTGACAGTTGTTCCCTTTTCGGTGTCTGAGCAAAAAGAAGACACAAAGCAGAACCCTGAAAGTATAATTTCTCTGTGAAACTGAAAAAAAAGGAAACGGCTACCACAAGGATGTTGATTCAAGTACGAAAAAACATCTATAAGGATCTCCAGTTAATTATATTCTATCCAAGTTCTCTTTGTATGGAAATGCTAACTTATATTTATGAAAGCAACTTCCCACATCTCATGAAGAGCACCATGACAGCACCATCTTTCTTAGCTTGAACACTGCCAGTTCTGTCTCAATTTCTTTCATACAAGCATTCATCAGAGCACGGAAAATTACTAAAACATTTTACATATGTAATCAGTATCCAGACCCCAGAGAATGGACTGACAGGGATCAGACTGAGGTTTGCGTTACGGTGCTGCTGGGGAAAGTGGAGAGGAGCAGTAGAGGCAGGCTGAATGGCTGTTCAAAGGAAGAGAAGTGCCACACTGTCCTTCCCCTTTCAGTAACATCCAGCAGCTTCGTGGAGACGGAGCTAGTATAGTTATGTTCTATGGCAAACAGAGAAGTAGGAACAGTACAACCAAAAGTAGCTATCCTCCGCTCTGGCTGAAAGCCCCAACACACCTGAAAAGGGCAAGTGCACTTCTCACAGGCTGTTCACTGGTGCCTCAGTGGCAAAAAAAGCCCCAAATAACTCTCATCCTTCACACCCACTCCTGGTTATTCAGTTGTGTCAGTTATTCAGAAGTTGCCCAGATAAAGGCATAAGCAGGACACAAAAAGTAACTGCATTTAGTGATAAAGTGTTGGAGGATAATAGTTCTCAGAATGGTTCAGAGAATTTATAGTCATTTTCTTCACCTAAATTTTTAACTATGTCTTCATGTGGCTTGAAAAAGTGCTTCAAAAAGTTTCAATATAAGTTGAGGGATTTTAATGGAAAAAGTCCGTATTTGCTAACCAGACTTGCTTCATATGCTGATACATAAACACACGGTTGTCAAGCTACATTTGCCCTGGCAAAGGCGAACTTCAAACTTCTAGAGCTGTGTATATTTCAATTCTTGACCACAGTTTAACATTAGTGTATTTCTTGTTACTTTTTAAAACACTGAAGTGATTAATGATAGTGAAAGAAACACACTGCATGTGTTTACTTTGATGTGTTTCACATGAACATGTTAAAATATACACACTAAATGTGAGTTTCAAAATTTAAAACAAAAAGCAAAACAAAAAACCCCCAAAGGAACTTTTAGCGCTCACTTGCTCTGCTTTCTTCATGCAGATTTATGAACACTGGGAATGAGTCCAGCTGAGCCCTAAGCTGCATCTTGTATAATGTGAACAATTAAGTCGACAATCCTTCCTCATTTGCTGTTTTTTATGAAGCTCACATCTTTATTATGTTGAGATGTTCTCTTCCTAACCTTCTAGTACCACACTGAATTTATCTATCTCTGCTAAGCCTGGGAGACACCTGTAGGTATGGATCACTTAGTGTAACAAACCCAAGGGATACACTGTCCCTTCTCTTCCTCATCAATCCTCTGCCTTTGCAATCCAGATAGCCCCTCATCATCCAGGCCTGCCCCATGCTATCCCAGGCTCAGCACCCTCTGCTCTGCCCCCTTGGATACATGGCCTGGCCCTGCAGCTGCCTGGACTCAATCAGAAGCTCTTCACCACGTGAAGAGCAGCACAGCTCTGCCATTTGGTTCTTTGGTCCTCCCCAAGCTCCAAGAGGTTTACCACTGCCCAGAGGACAGCAGGGAACAAACCCTAATGAACAGTCCGAGTTTCAGGCTTCAGTCCCAGTATCTCATGCTGATGGGATCAGAGTATATGTCACATTCTCCACACAGCTGCCACAGAACATGGTATACCTGAAGGGACATGCACATAGGAAGAAGGGAAGGACTAGTCAAAGGCAAAAGGGGTTTCTGTGAGTTTCTGTAACCTTCAGTTTCCTCAAAATGTAGCCAATATACCACTCCATTTCCAGGGGCATCTGAAGTATATTTTTCTTCTAGATTGGCTTTACCATATGTCAAGTTGGCAGACTAAAAAAAGAGGCAACTAGGAGAATGCCTGCTTGGGAAACTGGATGCAATATTAACATGGCCTTAAGGGCAAAGAAGGCCCTATTTATCTGAATTTAAACACTTCATGACTAGGAAAATGCTGAGCAAACTATTCTTGACATTAGGTGTCTAAACCTAACTTGTGTGTGTTCTGGCCTTTAGCCCGGAAAGGTAACTGGACTTCTTTAATGCCATTATATTTATCAGTCCTTGTATTTCAGCAAGAATCTCTTATATCTAATAAATATAGACTTCTTAAAAAGGAGTACTGTAGCCATTTTCTAGCAAAACTAAGAGTTAAACTAGATTTTTTTTTTTTTTTCGGTTTTAAGGCTCATGTCCAGACAAGAAATAATCTTACAGAAAATAAGCAGACAAAAGGGACATTACAGGAAGAGTTTTTTGCTAAATCCTAAAGGAAAACATTAGGTAATTGCCACTATGCTTATGACAACAGTTCCCATAGCTCAGCCCTGAGAAACATGTTCATCTCCAAGAATAACCAGGGAGAAAGGTAAGACCTTTCCAACTGAAGAGTAAACTCTTTACCAACAGTCCTGCCACTTAGAGCTGCAAGTGACACACAGTCAGTACAGGTCAGTTTAGTAATATGTGCCAGTACAGCACACTTTTCTTCTAGGACAACATACAGTACAAGGATATAAAGCACTGATAAGGAGGGGTTCCATTAATCCTGTCTCAATGAGGCATCTCAATCAGCAAACCACTCTTTAAATTGCCTGTGAAGACACATGACAGACACTTCCAGGAGGCAGCTGAACCCACCTAAAGCCTAATGCTACCTATACAATCCCCTGCAAGTGTATGCCTCTGATGCCTCTGTATCCGTGGATCTTATAGGCCCCTCCAGCAATGCAGCATGAATCCAGTTCCACTACAGCTATACCAGAGGAGGGAGTTCTGAGGTAAGCACAGTGCAGGACAATAAATTCCAACACTGGGCCAGTAAGTATGTCTACTTTGCTCAAGTTACAGTCTACTGTTCACTCACAATGAACCAGATCATACGAAGCCCATCTAAAAATGTGATGTACCTATCAGTTTGGAGTCTACAGATAGATCATCAGAGTCCTGAAGCTGAGCTAAAGAGACTGCAGAAGCTTAAACAAAGCTTTCCATTAGAGAAAAGGAGAAAAGCCTATTGTATTTCATGGAGGTCAGACATACAACCAAGCAAATTCTATAAAATATATAAACAGAACAAAGTGAAAATGAACCAGCTGTCAAAGGATTTCTGGCAATAATTTCTTCCACAATGAAGAGATATGAGGCACTAATGAATCTGGCCATTAAAACAAAAAAATTGTTAGCTGGTACAGCAACATGACTAAATTGAAAAACAACATAAACCTCCCACTAATGGCTATGAAACTGCTACAGACGATGCAAAGTCTATTCAGCCTTAAAAAAAAAATAGAAGAATACTATATATAACAAACTAATATCAAGTTATTTGGAATTCCCATGCAAAAAGCTGCCAGCCAAGCAAGCAAAAAGGCTGTAAATATCTGTCAATTGCGTAAGAGGAAAAAACCCTCTGAGAGCACAAGTTTCCCAACCACCACCACCCTGCAAAAAACCAGGATTATTTAAGTCTGGAAATATAAAGTTAAGATTTCATTTAAAAACAGATATTAAACCATACGTCACCTACACAAGTCTTTTCCATTCCCTTCTTAACTTCTAACTATGCATGAAAGGTGTGTCAGATGGAGACGTTATGATGGAGCCCATTAAACGGACATTTTATGGAAGACTTTAAACTATGTAGCCTAAGGGTACAGATAGGTTAGAGCTAATAAACATTTTATTTGTGCTCTTTTCAGAATCTCAACCCTGAAGTAAGTGGCTTTAATTCAGTGCCCATGTGCTTTGTCATGCAGCATGCTCTGAAAAAAACCTGGTGAAAATTAATTAATAAGTCCAGTATTTTGTATCACTCAAGTTTTTTACAATTTTTGCAAGTTACAAGGTAGATAACTACAGGCATAATAAATGAATTCAGGTATGCACAGATTGAGGATACAGTTGCACAAAGGGCTTCAAATGACCAAAGATCACAGATCATTGGAAAGTACACTCCTGAGGTCCCCAACTCTGCTCCCTTCTTGTGCACCTCTGCTGCTTCTTTCTCTGCTGCTTCTTTCCACCAAAACTGGTAATATTGTGGCCCCACAGCAAGTCAGCTCGATTCACTGATCCAGCTTTGAAGTAACCAGTCACAGTGAGGAAGTAATAATTTTTAGCCAGATCAGTTAGCTATTCTCATTCACCATACATGATCACCGGAAAAAGGGACAGAACCCATGGCGAGAGCAGATGGCACAGAACATAACCTACTTCATTTACGACACTTGGTGTGTTTCGCCAGTGTCTGCTAATTAGAAAACGAGACTGTATGTGACAGAGGTGAGAAAGCAGATGAGCCTCAAAGACTACATTGTTGCTTCCTCGGCTCACAATACTACCAAGGGACTACTTAACAGCACACAGCTCGGAGTTCACCTCTGTTCCACCTCTCCAAACAGCCTATTTTGCAGGTGCTTACACAGTGGGCATGGCTTTGCACTTGAACACAAATGATTTTTGAAAATATCTTCTTAGTTGTTACTCAGTTATGTAAACTTGATGTTATCTCACCACCTTACTCCTTTCCTGACCATACATAGTAGTAGCTTCAGTAAGGGGACTTTTGCCATGCTTATTGTAAAAGATAGAATGGTTATCAGCTAGGTAATTTATTACTAGGTGCCCTAAGGAAATAATGTTTAATGTGACCTAATTTGCACCCCTTGAAGTCCTTCTGGCTCTCACTTTACTTGAAAATTCTACAGTAAAACACAATGATATCTAAAAATGGCACTGCTTTCTATCTTGAGCACAACTTCACTCAGAAATGCTACTAGACAGTCTGAATATCTTTTGCTCCAGGACATAGCCATGCAATACAATTAAACTTTAAGACTTATGCCTGAGAGCATCTTTTGGCTTCCCCTTATGCTGGCACAGTTCACTTCATAGGCCAAAAAAAAAGATTTTCATGGACTCACTGACAGCAATGGACAGTATTAATTCATCCATTACTGAAGTTTAGATGCTTGGCAGAGCATGCAGATTTTCAGCTGAATAAAGTAGAGGTCAATCTTGAGAAGTTCAAAAACTGGTTATCACTTGAAAGGATAAAAACTACAGACTTCCCTTCTCTGTATTTATAGGGTCAACACTGGTGCAGCTGTATGACTGGCTGAATCAGCCCTATTCTCATGTGCAGAGAGGCCTAAGTTGGCATAAGATGGTCTCTTCCAAGCCAGATGGAAGAAAGCAGAAGTAGGAGATGGTGTTACACATTAAAACATCTCTTTTCAGTTATTTTATTTGCTGTGCTTCCTTCTGGCTCCCTAGCTTGCCAGTTATATCTGCTTTATTCACAGCTGAGCTCAGTAGGCCTTTTAGGAGATGACATGTAAGAAACAGTGCAAATTACCTGCAGGCAAAGGCTTTGTTCGGGAGATGCAAATGCCAATTTAGGGGGAGGTTAAGTAAAATATGCCCGCAGAGTGCTAACTTCTAAAATAAGCATACCCACATTCACTTTATGAGAAAGGTATATAAACATGTGTGCATATTTCATATAATTTTTCTGATGTTTTTACTCAGCTGTTTAAAAAATGGTACATATTCACATTTTGTAATCATTATTTCCGAGTTCATTACCTAAATTATTCTGAAAGTATTAATGTTCAACTACCTAAAAGCCCCACAGAGTGATTTATTTTGTTACAGATATATTGAATTGTTTTTTAAACACTAAATAAAAGCATGTATCAAAGTGTAAGGTGCAAGAATGGAAAGAAAGTTAATGCGAAACCTGTCCACTTCTGCTTTTAAAGCAAACTACTTTCACACATTAAGTATTCCACAGCTTCTTTTGCTATGACATCTTCTCTCACTATGACCCAAAATTTTCAAGTCAAATTCTTCCTCTGTTATTGCACGGAGACAAAAGTTCCTTAGTCTCAACTGAAAGGACGGAGGATTAATTTAATGTGTGCTGATGCCCTATGGTTTGGCATCACAGTCCCGTTTATTTCTGCCTCCATTTGACTTTTGGCATATATGAGATTTGTTCAAAAAATTTGCCAAGTCTAATGTGAAACTGCTCCTTTTATTTTTGAATAAGTAATTCCTAAAAATAATAGGACTGTTAAATTTCCCTCCTCCCTTGCAACCCTTCCAGTTCTATTCATATGGTAGTTCCCATAAAACAATAAAAAAGCTAATCAATTTACTCTTTAAGAACACAGCAGACTGAAAAAATGTGGTCAGCTAAACCTGTCTAGTTCAGAATGCTAAAAGCTGAAAATAATTTTCAGCATGCAGCTAACCCTACTTATTTTCCTAATACAAACACAGAACAAAATAAATAAGGCAGTCTTAACTTTAGGTGCAGAGTGGAACACCAGACTTAGAACACTCCCTTCAATTCCTGACCTATTTGCTAAAACCAGTGAAGGATATAAATAGTAGCAGTTCTGACATAACATCTATCCATGAGGAAGCGTACTGAAAAAGAGACTGTCCTTCACACCAATCTGTTAAGCAGGTCAGATGTCGCACACGGTGACTTTACTACAGTATTTGAGGGTTTTCCAAAGCCCTACCCTTAGATTTAGACTGCCCTACAATCAGATGGGGTCTCAGCATTATTTCTCAGTCTAGAAAATAATTTCTAGTTTTTATGATTTTCAGAGAAAACATTAAAAATGGTAGTTCCATGGACTCACCTCAAAAGGCAAGTAGAAATTTCCTCTATAATGGCCAGTCTTCGCGAGCGAAGATCCGGGGAAGGTCTCTACACCTTCCAGCCTGCGCATTGGATTTTTTAGGTGAGACACAGTGTGCGCGGAACTGAGCCCACCCTTTAATCCTAAGGTTCATCTGCCAGGGCCAAGCGAGCTTGGACGGTGGCAGTGAGGTCCTTAGGACGTAGATGGATTGCCTTTTTAAGGGTTAATGAGCTCCATCTGGCCCGGGGAGTGGCCCTGACCGGGAATCGAACCCCACAACCCTCATTGATTCTGGCAGTAGGATCTTTTTAAAAAAGTAGATGGATACTCAGTAAATACAGACAGAATCTGCTCTACTAAAGCACATCTGAGCAACTTTCTATATGTGAGATGGCCAGGTTTTAATCCCCAAGAGCTATTTCTCTTCCCTCGTACCTGTTCAGTAGCTAGACCAACAACAGAAAGCCTGTACAGGAATTTTTACATTCCCAAGGGTATAGGTGGGTTTGGATACATGGGTAATATAATAGCCCTGATCATCCAACCACCACTAGATATCCAGAAAAGCACAGTCTGAAAACTCGGCCATCCAGCAAAGAAGTCCATGTGAGCCCTTCAGGACTTGTTAGCACTTTGGTGTCTCTGTACCATGATTCCTCCAGAACTCCAGATGCAGGAGGTCTTCTTAACCATTGACATCAACTACTCCGCACAAAGCAAGTTCAGATCTGGATTTCCAGCCAAGCTAATAAAATCTCCTGGAATGTGGAGCACAGAAACACCCAAGCGGGTCTACACAGAGCCAGCTTGGTCTACCAGGACTTATTAGTTCAGACACTGCCTGAAAGCAGCTGCACTGAAAAGCTGATTCTGGAAATAGCAGAGATGTGTTAACATGGCACAGCACTTGAACTAATAAACTGTTAGTTCTGAGCTGAGTCTGCCCCAGGCTAAATCTGGTGCCTGTAAATCCACTCCGTAGTTAATCTGCAACTGGAGAAACTGGCCAAAGAGTTTACTCTATTTCAAGCCTAACATGCACAGCTCTACCCCTACCAACATGCCCAAGTTTCTGTCCTCATCACCTCCCTCCATATAACCAATCCCCGTATCTATCCTCTTCCTGTTTGTTCATCATTTACTGTCTTGATTATTCTCATCCGTTTCTCAACCTTCCTTTAAATGTCCATGATAAGGATGCACAATGTATATCAGTGGCTTCCAGCCTTTCTGGAGTGATTAACATGGTTACCACCTTCTTCTCATCCTACCTTCTCAACCAGACCAATATTTACTAACACGTCTCCCCTGACTTCTGGCTTCCTTCTTTGTCCTGCCTTTCGTGGTTCAATCCCTAGCAAAGCAACTTTTATGCTTATAAAAGCAAAAGAAAAATATGATCGTATTGGCATATCAAATTGTCCTGTCTCTATGGAAAAAAAAGTATCAGCAGAAACACCACCACAAGAGGTCTCACCAGGCCAAGGGCTGGCTTCTACTTCTAAAGGTAAAATTTGCTATCTCACCTAGAAGTTGCTTGCCAGTCAGCCCAGATATGATCTGAGGCTCTCCTTTTCACTTCCTACTTCTCTTGTGTGATCCTCTCATACCAAACAGCCTGAGTGTCTTGGTGTGGCAAAGAGTTGGTGAGGGCAAAGACTTGTCATTATTAGCCTGCTGATAAGAACAGTGAACAAGGAAAGAATGAAGTTAGGCAAAGACTGATTGAAATGGAGCACAGGGAGACTGGCCTGCTGATGGAACATCAGCTCTGTCTTTTAGCTCAGTCAGCTCTGCTTCCCCTCCCCACCTTCACCCACCCCTACAATCCATGCAAAGCAACTGTTGACCACGTGGTTTTGTAGCTCTGTCCTACCATGTGCAGGCATGAGATGGACACTAATGATCAAAGTTTTACAGTACTGGAAATACGACAGTTAATCACCTGCTATAGAAAGTGACAGTCTGACTCTCTAGAACAGTTCAAGAGGGCTGACATAACACACATCAATGGTAAAACAACCATCCATGGCTAGGCTTCGCGAACGAAGATTTGAAGGTAAAACAACCACTCTGACTGCATTTATTCCTCTAGCCAGAATCATGACTAACAAAGAATATGGGCAGTTTCTACCTGACAGAGGAGATTCCTTGCTTCTGTTTCCAGAATACCAAAGTTCAATATAAAAATTACAAAATCAGAAGCAAAACTGAAATTTATCTCCTCAGTCATCATATATGCTCTGAACAGCACAGCAGCAATTTACTGTCTATGCAATATGTGTGCAGATGTGTATTGAAACAAGGAAATTAGTAATAGTTTTATAACTTTCAATCTAAAGCAGAAAAGCATAGTCTGCTCACTTTCTATGGCAATTAGGAAATTAAATCTTCCTGTTTTTTAGCTGCCGTGTTCCAGATACCAATCCTACGCTGTCAGTTGCTGAAGTCTAAATAAGAAAGTCTTTCCTTGTCTTACATGTGCTTTTCACAGCTAAATGTTTCTACATGTCACACAAACATTAAAACCACGGTCAGATGGATTCTCAGAACAACACAATAACTAAGAAATCAGAGCAACAAATGCACTGTCATTCAGAACTCCAGCTATATCTTTGCCTTGTTATAGGAAGCTGTTGTTGAACCTCTAAAAGTCTGAATGATTGACAAATACTGATACTTAAGAAAGCAAGTTTCAGTTCCGGTTGTTTCACTTCCATACTTCTTACAGATCTCAACCTTTTTTAGACTATGGTATCTAGTCTCTTTGTAGAACTAGTCACCATGTTCAACCATACAGGAACCTTTAAGATGTCACAATGAAAGCAGGATGAACGGCATATATCCGAGCAGAGATGTTATTAGGTTGTGTAGGGTGGTATTCATTATCAACCTGACACACTGCTCTAGGAGACAGACTACACAGGTGACTAACGCAAACTAACTTAAGCACTTGAAATCTGGATCTTAGAAAGTATCTTTATTTCAAGAAAAGTTTTGGAGCTTCTTACACAGAATGAAATCACACCTTGTTCCTTCCTTCCACTCTGCATAGGATAATGGCTGCAGATACAAGAACAGGCTATTTACAAGCAGAAGGTACTAGTGGACTTAGTAACAAACTGCATTAAGCTCACATCCAGAAACAGATCCTGGACTTATTTAAACCAGGTTTTATTATATATGTTATGTAGCATAAAGCCATGTAGGTATTATGAAGATTGTCATACAAATTGAATTTTACAATCAAAGAAAAGGCATTTTCATTATAAATCCAACTGCATCCATCTTCTTTCCTAAAAGTAATCAGGTCCTCCTACTACATATTCTGCTAAATGACCAAATGAAAAATTTCTGAGATACACTCAACAAAGCAGTTAAGACATGCAAAACTTTGAAAAGTGATACATTAACTTTAAAAACCTCTTTTCTGAAAATGTTAAAACCAAAATAAAATCATCAAATATTTGGTTTCAGCAGTCCTATCCATATGACTGGCAACTCTCATCAACTGTGGAGTTCTGAATTTATCAGCCACAGACTTTTTTAAAAATCACTATGTGCTTTGAGGTTCAACTAAGGCTTAATAAACTTTCTTACAGGTCTGGAGTACTATATAAATTTTGTCAGAGCTGTGCTGGCATAATTAGTAATACAAACTGTCTGGTTTCATGAAAGTTACAAGCTCTGGCTCCAATCCTGCAAACACTTACTGAAGAATTTAACTCACTGCACAGAACTGACTACTCATGCATAAGCTAAGCATATTTGTAAATATTTGCACAGTACGGACATCTGTTGGCATAGCCAGTCATCTGATACAAGATTCAGCTTTAAACCCTAGTCTGCATAGAGTCAATATTAAAAAAAGGAATTCCTCACTTTATAAATCCCTTTCTTAGGCATCAAGCATGTCAGATACCAAAGGGTGGAGCTGAAAAGCTAAAACCAGAGGAAGAAAGGAATCAGTAAAATCATGGCAATTGGTTCTGTTTCTCATTTAACAAGAGAAGACTGGTTTCGTATGGATGCATGTCTCAAGACTTGAGCTCCTGCCTTATTTTCAGCCTTTGCTGAACTAAGCTTTTGCTAAACACTTCCTTCAGTGGTGCCATTGATAGCATTTCTCACACGATCACAGGAAAAGCTTGTAAAATTACTCCAAAGAGCTCCTCCTTTTTATCATGTTTGGTTATTGACACTTGTCAGTTTTGGGTGGCCTAAGAAATAGCCACAGTACAAAGCTGGGCCACAAATAATTGTGGAAGTTGCATTTCCTCAGAAAACCAAACGAAGAAAGGTAATTATTATCTCCTTCCTCCTAGTGTCTTGGAGTTTGAGCATATCCTGTTTCACTCATCTTCTTTAATAGCAAAACACTTTTCTCATCTGTGAGTTTAAAACCCGATATTAGGCAGAAATACATGTAAAGGAGCAAAGGCATCCTCCCATTTATTCAGCGCTGCGTGGGAGAGACAAAACCTAGTGTTTAAGGCCTTGCGTGTATTACACCTGTGGAGCTGCCCCGTGGAGCTCTGTTTCTTCAGCCTAGAGAGCAAGAGCTGAGATCTCACTCTAGCTTAGCATGTAAGTTTCTTTTACAGCTGTGGCTTAGGGCACTAAACCATCTCCTTCAAAAGATGGAGGAATGTACTAAGGGGATGGAGGTAAGGTGGGCCGGCAGCTCCAGGGAGGGGACAGCGAGGCCCCCACCAGGGACCTAAGAGCTCCCTCCTCAAACTCTGTTCCCAGGGCTCACACACAACGCCGTTTGGAATGCAGGAGCGACCGGGCCTTCGGAAAAACCTAATGGCACACGCAAATTAAACAAGGTCCCCGGGGAGGAGAGGGCGGGTGCTCTGCCGGGCCCGGTGTCAAAGCCGTGTGAAGCCACACCCGGGCCGGGGCTGGCCGCCCGCAGCAGCCCGCAGACCTGCCGCAGCCCTCGGCCGAGGGCACCCGCCTCCTGCCCGAGCGACGGCACCGCCCGGGCGGCGGTCGAGAGGCTGGCGCTGCGGCAGAGCCTGCCCCACCTCGGAGCGAAGCCGCTGGGTTACCTGGTGCAATGAGCACCCACTGCCCGGGGTGCTCCGCGCCCTGCATGCTCCGTGCGCCCCGCGCTCCCGCCGCTCCCGCCGGAACATGGCGGGAGAGGAGGGGCGGGCTGGGGCGGGGCGGGCGGCAGCACCGCACTGGGATGGCCGGGGCTGCGCTGCCGCTTCGCCGCTTCCCCTTCCCCCGGCACACGCAGGGAATTGGTACGAGCCACTGCGGGCGGGACCACGGGCCGTAAAGCCGGTTCTGTGCCCCGCCCCGCCAGTGGGGCTGACGGGCGGGGGAGGGAGAGGGAGACGGGCGGGTGTGACGTCCCACCCTGAAGGGCAAGGGAGGAGCCGGGATTCTGTAAATGGCTGTGGTCGAAAGGAGTGGGCGAGGTCGGAGAGTCCGCAATCAGTCAGAAAGTTTTATTAGTAAATTACACACTTGGCATGGAAATTGGTGTGTTAGTCGCTGACCTGGTATATAAGCGCATGGCAGGGGGGTTTGGATTAAGGGGTAGGATGAAAGGGATGAGAGAAAGGAAGAGATTAATTGAAGAGGGGGAGAGAGAAAGAAAGGGAAAAAGAGATCACCAGTCCTTTTTCCAGCGTCGATCCACCTGATGAGATGTCAGCCCTGATTCTAGTGCTGATGGGATGTCCGGGATCCTGGGGACTGCCGCCTGGGCTTCAGGGGGGAGATACCTTCTTATGAATAGGTTTCCCTGCCCTGAAGATAGGTTTCTTGCTTTCTATGTAAATTAGTTATCATGTGCACTCTTCTTTCTGTTCTGGAAAGGGTTTAGAGGGCTTCAGAGGTCTTGGGTGGTCTTGATCCTCACCTACAGTCCATGCCCACTTCTTGGCCTCATTCCTGAACTTGCACATACTGTGTTATGCTTTTCTCTAGGAACTAGAACAAGGGTGTTTGTCCCAGAAAAGCGGTGCCCTACCTCCACATGGCCCCCTTCTCCAGCCACATCTTGGTTTTCTCACAGCGTGTTAGTACCAACAATCCCCTGTTGTCTGCACAGCTATCCAGCTCTTGGTGTTTGAGACATACACATTAGCCTCTTATCTCTTGGGATTCGAGAGCAGGAAGGCAGTGCCATGAAACCTGGCTCAGTCCCTCGTCCCCACCTCTGTGCTCTTAGCCCAGGAATGATCAGGCAGCAGGGCTGCTTTCTCGTACAGATCTTTACCCTCACACCCTGGGGGCTGGCAGGAAGGACTTCCTTGCAGGCCTGTCATTTCACACGGTGGGTGGGAGGTGGCTGTGTTGCAGTGGTCCTTGTTAGACATTTGGGCAACCATCACTGAGTGGTGGCTGCCACCTCCCTGTCACTGCCAACCGCTCTACCTAAAGCTTTGTCTTGATGGGGGTCCCCAGCTTTTATGTGGTGTGATGAGTCTGGACCTAAAGGCAGAAATTTCTTTCAGTACAAGAGACATGGATCTCCTGGAAGAGGTCCAGTGGAGGGCAACAAAGATGATTAAGGGACTGAAGCATCTCTTATGAGGGAAGGCTGAGGGAGCTGGGCCTGTTTGGCCTCAAGTAGAGATGACTGAGAGGGGATCTCATCGATGTCTACAAGTGTCTGAAGGGAGGATGTCAAGAAGATGAAGCCAGCCTCTTCTCAGCGGTGCCAACTACTAGGACATGAGGCAAAGGGCAGAAACTCGTGCACAGGAAGTTACATCAGAACATGAGGAAGAGTTTTACTGTATATGTCAACATGCACTGGAGCAGACTTCCCAGAGAGGTTGTGGAGTCTCCCTTAATGGGATATTCAAGAACTGCCTGGATGCAATCCTGTGCAATGTGTTCTAGGATGACCCTGCTCAAGCAGGGAGGTTGGACCAGATGACCCACTGTGGTCCCTTCCAACCTGACCCATTGTGTGATTCTGTGATTCTGAAGTGCAGAACCACAGGAATGATGAACAGATTTGAACATCTGAGATGAGCAAGGGCCGAAAGCTGGAGTTGTTCAGCCTGGAGAAGAGAAAGCTTTGGTGGGGGGGAGGGAGGGTCTTAATCCCTATACCTAAATACCTCATGAGTGGAGTGAAGAGGGTGGAGCCAGGCTCTTTTCAGCAATACCAACTGACAGGGATTGACTTATAGGGCACAAACTGAAATGCAAGAAACTCCATTTAATCATAAGAAAATATGCCTTTAGTGTGCAAGTGGTCGAACACTGGAGTGGGTTGTCCTGAACAACCACAGCATCTCCATCGGTAGGAGGCATTAAAAACCCGACCTGAGCACTTGCTGTAGCTGTCCCAGCCCTGAGCAGACGGCTGGACTGGACCCTCTCCAGAGGTGCCTGCCTGCCAGCCTTTCTTATTCTGCAGAACTTCAGTCCTACAAGGCTGGACATGAACAGAGCCAGAGTCCTCTCATAACAGTCATCCTATGCAGTATATAATATGATCCTGTTAAATAGGTTCTGTACCTCCAGATCGCACCATAGTCACAACATAAAATGCTTATTTTCATATACGTGCACATATATGTACATAAACTTGGCTTTACTAAGACAAGACCGGGTTGATGGCCACCTTCCCAGAGATTTAGGAGGCAAAAATTTTGTTATCAGAAGTATTAAAGTATGCATATCAATTGCAAATCTCAAAGTTATGAAACAAAATATTAAAAACATACTAACATCTACACCCCAAAACAGAGCAGAACTAACCAATGCCCGCATATGCAAAACAGCTGAGTTGATGTAAGGCTGAGAAAAGTAATTTCCTGAAGTTTGAGCATATCCATTCATAACTGAGATTACATTAATCTAAATTTGTTTTATTTTAAATCTTCTGACTTTTTTCTCCTGCTTGAAGTAAGGCAAGATTTAAGTGCCAAAGACCACGCTGCACCATGTGTTTTGAAGAAGTTCCCAGTGGAATCACTTGTTCTCAGAGTGATTGCAATTTGCTGTGGCATGTGCCTGGATTGCAACATTCACTGATGGGCCTTGTAAAACTCCCCTCAGTACTTGTGTTAGCAAAGAGAGATAGAAGGTCATGACTGTTCCGCTGTAGTCTGTGCAAGACCACTGGAAGAGCAGAACAGAGCTGTTTGCTGTGTTTGAAGCCTTCCTAGAAGGAAAGTCTTTCATATTGAGCAAGGTTTCTCCGTAATTTGGCTTCTAGTCCTGAAAATGACAGCAAGTCTTAGGCTCGGCTGTTCACCGCAGAGCTTAACAAAGCTCTGGAAAAGCCAGGAATCCGACCCTGCAAGCCTTCAGATGCAGTGTGTATCCGGGTCAAGTCTAGAGGCATAAACTGCAGTTGTTCCAGACATCCTGTTTCCTCCCTTACTGTAGTGTGTGATGGAATAGTATACTAAACACTGCTGTACATTTACAAAACTGACTTACAAAGTTCACGTTTTTCAAAACACCAATCCATCCTTGTTTAGGCAGCTAGTAAGCAAGCCAATTTTCAGAGGAGCTGAGTACTCCTAATATCAGTTGAGCTGAATGAACATTCCAGCTGTTAGTTTATTTTGATTTATGATCTCCCACAATCTCTACATGTATATTGGCCCTGGGATCTATAATGTCCTTTTCCATGAACTTTCAGATAGAAATGTTTTTCTTAGATGCTTTGAAATGCCCCAAATGGAAAATCTCAAATAGGCCTGGAGAAGGCACTAGAATGACATGAGTTTTGGAATAAAAATAATACATTAATTTATACATAATAAGTATTTAAAACTTTCTGTTGTTACTCATGCACACCTGAAATATACTATTCACCTTTATAAACAGAGGATATACTATATCATTATAAGCTAAAGATAAACTAATTAGGGATTTCTGTCAGGAGTTGATGATACTAGAGTCTTATTTCCTTAAGAACTACTTTACCTCCAGGCTTGCCAACACTTTTAAACCTTAGTGATGTTACCCAGAAAGAAAATGATGAAGTTTAAAACACTAGACTGATCTGAACTGCTGTGGTGATGTCATTTTAAATACTCAAATCTTAATTTTACACACATGGGTATCTCATTGGGGTCCATATGACTCATTAAGTCTGGAAAGATAAATGCATCCGATATGGGGCTGCATCCAATCTGAGGGCAGTCATTTTCCACATTTCAGAGCCATTTGATGTGCATTCAGACTTCACCTGCATGTTGTCCGTTCATTCATTTCTGCTAGGGCTGCTTCTTATAATCCAAATGTCTGTGCAAATGTAAGCATCTCTTTTTGCCAAACAAAAATTACTTACTTCTCTGCCAAAGAAATGCTACCTTTGTCCATCTTCAGCTATGGAATTTACCCCTTCCTCCTCCCTTACACTAGTGTTAAGTGAAGCAACTTTCAAATTTTGCTCAGAGCAAGAAACAAAACAATGTTTAGAAAGAAGTGTTATTCATTGTTAAGTCAAGGTTGTCATTTAAAAGACAAAAATGTTTCCACATGATTATGTTTCATTTTACATTGTTTCAACAAATATGGGCCAAGTTTATCTATTTTATGCTTCAGTGGTTCAAGCATTTACATACATAACTTTAAATTCATTGATCTACACATTTGAGGGTCATATATATATATATATATATATGAGGGTTTAATTTCATTCCAGTAAAAGGCCTATTGATATTTGTAACTTTAGCTGATGTACCAGGATAATTATGATTAATTTTAAATTAGCTCGTTTGAAACCCTGTTCTCAGTTCATCACTGGTCAAATTATTGTTTGGTTTTATTCAAAACAAAGTAGGTGTGACATTGAAACAAATTGAAAATATTTCATTCAGTCCTTTTTTCCCTTATTTTTCTTCATAATAGACAAGAACCACACCTCTTTATCCTCAAGACTAATCGTGGAAACATATCAAAGAGTAAAACAACAGATAAATATGAAAACTGAAAAGCCTAATAAAACTGTATAAAGAACATGAATCATGCTTTATTATACATTAAAATAAGCTCATTTAAATGACAAATGGTATATTCTTAGCATAACTTTAACAGAACATAAACCAGTGATGAAGTTTCTTAAGTTTCTACCCAAGCAAATCATAGTTCTTCCTCACTGTGTGAACAAAAATCCTCCCTGATTTGACTAAAATGTTAGATCCATGTCCTTCAATTCAAATCATGGGATCATCTCATCACACATGCCTGGGCACAGTCTCATTCTGTGGCAGGAAAAATTTTCAGTTTGGTCACATAAAACACACATATGCTGACACATAAGGAGGGAACATGTCCAGTTGTCTTGTCCTCCCGAATAGGTTTACTTGCTCACAAAGCACTTTCCCAATCTTTTTTTTTTTTTTTTTTTTTAATTGAAAAACTCTAGAGAGCTGGTTAACCCCTGTATTTTAATTCTAGTGACCTTAGAAGGTACTCCTGTGACTCATAAGACCATATGGAGGCCTAACACAGAGATGTCCTTGACCAGAAAAAAACACACAAAGGTATTAATTACAAGCCTATAAAACAACATTTAAATTTCTAACTGAAATTTCAAGTCAATCTGTCAAGCTGAAAAATAATTATTTTAAATAGTCCTTCATGACAGTATTCATCTAAGCTAGAACTCATCTTATTGAAAATAATCCATTTTAAGGAAAATAACAGTATTTATTTAAAAGTGGTCAAGCAATGGTGGAAAAGATTCTAACCAACTCTGAGTGAAAATCACTTTGTCCTTTACACTAAACAAGGTTGTGTCATCTTGTACACCTATAGGTAAAAATTATAATGTTCTGCTTTAATAGAAATAACCTACTGAGTTCCAAAGTTTGCTGGTATGTCAGGTCTAATAGCAGTAAGAGAGAGAAAAGTAGAGAAAGCAGAATTAGATGGGGAAATATAGGCACACCCTACAGAAATCATCGGACTCATATTGCCTAATTTTATACTGTAAATATCTAATTTAAATCTGATTATGTAGTATCTTTTTATAGTTAATGGACAGAAACAGAATAGGATCATCTGGCCTACTTTGTAAGTTTATCTCAGAATTATCCCATCTATCTGGAGGTAGATGTCTGAATTGCAGATGTCTCAGATGAAAGGTAAGAACCTTTCTCCATTATGTTTGGGGTTTTTTTCTGTACTGAGAAAGGCCCCAGCTTACATACAATTGTAATCATTACCTCTTTCCCCCCTGTTTTTTGTGTATCCATCACATCCTAAGAATGGATGAGGATCTTATTGTGGAGTTAGCACTAGCAGATATTTATTGACCCAAGTATGCTGGATCTAAGAAATGTTACTTTTCTTGGTTAGTCAACCAGAAAATCACTTATTGGAGGAGTGTTGCTATAGCAAGCAGACCTTCATCTGTTTACAGAAACTGCTTGGAATGATGCATACTGTTTGAAGAAAAAAGTTGAATGAGTATACAGATTGTGAGCTGGCTTGAAATGAACAGTAGCGACACTTTTTTAATGTGCATGATACATTCATCCACTGCAGTAAGTTACTGCAAAATATACTCCAATTATGACTCAGCCACTGGCAAAAAAAAAAAAAAAATTAAAACCCACCAAACATATGGAGACTTTTCTGACATTTTCAGATTAAAGTTGATGCATCAGAAGTGTTATAGTAGCCATATTAACTCTGCCTTCCTTTACCTCATATTTCAACAAATTTCTCAGGCCCATCGGTATACTCTCAGAAAAACAAATGCCCATTTGAAAAGCAGAATATGGAAAAAAGCTATCAAACAAACTGTCCAGGTTGGTAAGAAAGAAGGCAACATTTGAGACTGAATGTTACAGTGACCTTATAAGTGTCGTGTGATGGTATTATTATTATTGTTATTATTGTTGTTATTTTTGCTGATATTATTGTTGTTGTTATTATTATTATCAACCAAAAGTACTTTGACAGTCTTGATGCTGTACTTTTCCTTCCAGAGTATCAATGGTTAGAAGTGTAATATCTGTAAGGTAAAAAATGGTCAACAATATCTTTCTATCACAGTTTGTACACATGGATACATATACTGTACATATACCTGTATACACTGACACAACCATTTAAAATATATATATATCTTCCACATAAAATATGTATATGCACGTCTATCTGTGTATTGTTCTACTGAAGCTTCATTCCTTTGATATTGAGGAACAGATGTCTCAGATATTTGTGTGAGTACTATTTATCCTAGAGTATCCTCAAGTACTATTTATCCTAGAATACTATCCACATTGTTCAGAAATGCCACTTATTCTTCTCCTCAAACATCTTTAAACAGCTGTAATTCCCTTTGATTTTCTGTTCCCATTTCTCCCATAACTCTTGAGGAGTTATCTCTGAACAACCACTGTATTTAACGGTTTTATTTTTGCCATTTTTTTCCTCCGTTTTTTGCTATTAGCAGTTCTGTTACTAATACAACACATTCATAATTCTATTATCCAGCAATACTAAGACAACATTCCACGCTCAGAAAGCATCACAGTCGTCTCTTATAGTTGATTAGGAAACTTTAATAGTTAACTTCGGCTTTCAGACATCTAAACCAACAGACTTATCCTCTTTCAGAAAACCCTCTAGGTGGGATCTCAAAGAACAAAACTGTTTATAGTGCTGTCTTCAGAGATCATTCCATGCAGACTCGGTTTCTTTTCTAGCAAATACTGTGTACCAATCTGCTGAAGGCCATTGTCACCAAAGATGGTCATTTGTGTGCTTCAAATCCAGCTTTAGTCTTCCAGCAGACTCACTGAATTTCTGTCACTGGGGCTGGCATAACAGTCCTCTAGATCAGATAGAAGATCTCTGTCCTCTACCATTGATAGAATGGGATTGGGAACCAACAGTAACAGAAGAACAATTATGGAAACACTGAGTGGTGTTTGTAGCCCAGTCCCCTAAGAAAGTAGGGCTCAGGTGAGCATATTGTGCATATGTATGCATGTCTCAGTCCTCCCTTGGTAAGTGGTCACTGACTTCAGACACGTTTGGTAGAGGTTCATATTTTATGAGAACATGCACCTGGGCTGAGGAAAGAAACACCCTAAAGGTGACATTCAGCTCTCCCATCTCTGGACAGCCCATTAGCTCTCTAAAATCCATGGCATTTATTGACTGCAGGCTCAATTTGGTTGCAGAGTGGGAACACCTGGCCACCTACTTTTGGTCCAGTGAGGCAGTGGTCTTCCGCAGGTCTTTTGCCATATCCTCTGGCTCCATATGCATGTAGAAGACACCTTGAGGTATGTTAGATGACATCAATAACCTTTATAGGGGAGATAAAGAAACATAAATTCTAAATGCCTTATCCATGAGTATTTTGATGTTCAGGTTCCACAAGACAGTGGGGTATTAACATCATTGCTAAGATTCCTCGCTTTTAATTATTCTTTCATGTTGCTTTCATATGGGATAGACTTCATTTTCTTCTTAGTAGCTGGTAAAGTTTTGAAGTTGGTATGAGAATAATATTCATAACACACTTATGTTCTAGTTGTTACTAAGAAGTGCTTACTCTGAATCAAGGACTTTTCGGTTTCCCGTGCTCTGCTAGCCAGCAGGTGCACAAGAAGCCAGGAGGAAACATGGTCAGGACAGCTGACCCAAACTGGCCAAAAGGATATTCCGTACCACAGAACATCATGCTCAGTGTATAAACTCAGTGGAGTTAGCCAGGAGGGGCTGACCGCTGCATGGGGACCATCTGGGCATCAATCATTGTGTGGTTAGCAATTGTATTGAGCATTGCTCATTTGCCTTGGGCTTTATTTCTCTCTCTCTCTCCTTTTTTCATTACAAACATTGTTATTATCATCATTAATATATTTTATTTTGTTTCAATTACTAAACTGTTCTTACCTCAGCCCATGAGGTTGAAATTTTTCTGATTCTTCTCACCACCAAGGCAGGTGGGAGTGAGTTGGCGGCTGCATGATGCTTAGCTGCCAGCTGGAGTTTAACCATGATATGTGTAGGTATGAATATTCCTGAAGGCTTCCCAGCTTTGAGTGATAGCATTTGTAAAACGGCTACCACCTGCATGGGTTATCTGATGTCTAACAAGAACCTGAGCTTATGTTACGATCCAAAGGAAGGTTCAATCACCTACAGAACTCAAATTCATTATAAACCAAGCTTCGCTGGTGAATTTGGAAGTACTGTTATGTTGCTGGTATTCTAAAACCCAAATATATTAGAAGGGATTATCTGCCTACGCCCATCTGTGGTTATGCATAGAAATACCTCCACAGGGTCAGAAATGTGGGCTGTGTAGAGGCTGTGTGAGAACCAAACATTGCTTACAGGTGGAAGCAGGGTGAGCTGTAAGCAGAAGGCACATGAATGAGTGGGTTTAGAGAGGACAAGCAGGTCTGTAGCAATTTGAGACTCCTGAGTTTTATATGCAAGGAGCCTCATTTAAAGCACAATACAAACAGTGCCCTCAGAAATGAAGAAACGTATTTAAGACAAGGTATTGGTTCTTCATTTACTTCCATGCAAGTCTGAGGCCAGGATTTGTTATTTCTGCTGTTAGAGTGGCCAAGTTCCCCAGGACACAGACCTGCCTCTTCCATAATTTCTGGTTGTGACACCTTTACTGTAACTGTGAGGGACATCAGAAGGAGTAAAATAAACAGAATTAGAGCATGCCCCCAAACACTGTCCAGAAATCATCTGTATTGTCTAACTGGTAGCAATTCCAGGCATAGTCCTGTGCCAACTAATAAACTCCCAGACACTGCCCCAGCACAATGCCAGGGACAGCAAGACTATGCCCAATAAGTAGTCTAAACAGTGTGTTTTGGGTTTGCAGGCCAAGCTTTTGGTAACAGGGGGCTACAGGGACAGCTTCTATGAGAAAGAAGCTGCCAGAAGCTTCCCCCATATCAGCCAGAGACAATGCCAGATGGCTGCAGGACAGGCCTGCTGCTGGCCAAGACCCATCCCAGCAGTGACAGTGGTAGTGCCTCTGTAGTAACAGATTAAAAAAGGGGGAAAAAATCTACACCATTGCAGCGAAAGAGAAGAGTGAGAATTTGTGAGAGTAACAGCTCTGCAGACACCAAGGTCAGTGGAGAAGGAGGGGCAGATGGTGCTTCAGGCACCGGAGTAGAGATTCCATTCCCCTGCAGCCCGTGGTGCAGACCATGGTGAGGCAGCTGTGCCCCTGCAGCCCATGGGGACCCACCCAGAGCAGGTGGATGTGCCCAAAAGAGGCTGTGACCCTATGGGAGGCCTGTACTGGAGTAGGCTCCTGGCAGGACCTGTGGCCCGATGAGGATCTATGCTGAAGCAGTCTGTTCCTGAAGGACTGCACCCCATGGAAGGGATCCGCATGGGAGCAGTGCATGAAGAACTGTAGCCTGTGGAAAGGACTTAACATTGGAGAAGTTTGTGGAGGACTGTCTCCCATGGGAGGGACACCATGCTGGAGCAGGGGAAGTGTAAGTCATCCCACCAAGGACGTGTGATGACAACATGTGATGAACTGACCACAACTCCCATTCACCATCCCCCGCGCCACTGGCAGGGAAGAGGTAGAGAAACTGGGAATGAAGTTGAGCCCTAGAAGAACAGAGGGGTGAGGGGAAGGTGATTTAAGATTTGGGTTTATTTCTCATTACCCTGTTCTGATTTGATTGGCAATAAATTTATTATCCCAAGTTGAGTCTGTTTTTCCCATGACAGTAATTGGTGAGTAATCTCCCTCTGCCCTTATCTCAACCCATGAGCCTTTCCTTATGTTTTCTCTGCCCTGCCCAGGTGAGGAGGGAAATGACAGAACAGCTTTGGTGGGCACCTGGTGCCAGCCAGGGTCAACCCACCACACAGGACCACCCTGTTTTGGGGAAAGAGTACAGCATCAGCATCATGTTTCTTCCCTTGGGTCCATGGAAGGCACTCTGACTTGATTTATTTACTAGTATAGACACAGACATGTTTCAGGATGGCTCACAACATGTTAAGTGAGAATTTTTGCTGAATAGGTCTACTGCAAGCAGGCACAACAAGTCAATATTCAAATAAATCTTACAAGGCTCATCTGTTTCTAGGAGTTATGGGTGAAGATTGTATAGAGATGGCCAGTTCACGCACTGTGATCTTGACATTTCTGGAAGTATAAGACTTATTGCATCTGCAGAAAACTTATGGTACATCTGCATCTGTAATGTGGGCAAATAGACTCTGTAACAACTGCAGATAAGTGCAGGTACTGATGTACGTAAGGTATCCATTTGTCCAGAACTGGCAGCGTGGGAGAAGCAATTGTCATGGCTCCAAATGGACAGCCAGGTATGCAGGAATCCTTAACCACGTTTTTCTTTTTTTCTGACAGTAGAAATTTTAAGGTGGAAAAAGGGGTCTTTTCTGTGGAAATATGAAGATACACCAAGGTTTCTTTGTTATACCTAAGAATTCAAGATTTTCAGTTGCTTCTGAGTTAATGGTTTCAGCTCCTATACTATATAAAACTTTTCATTTCACAACAGTTTTTCATTTATCTTTTAAAAGTCTCCCGAATTTATGTGCAAAATGAATCTTACTGGTAATCATGTACTTGATGAATTCTTAGTTTGCTGTTCGTGTTAATCATGAAACTAGCTATACTCTAAGGTTACTTTTAATTCAGACTGAAAATCAGTATTCTCAGTTGAATTATGTATTGGCTTATGAAGTGTTGTGCCTTCACTAATGCAAGTACATCTTGTGAGCACTGCAAAAAAATTATGTTGTTAATATACATAAAATTTTATTTCAGCCAAGTATGTTCTCAAGGGGAGTTCTAGAAGGCAAAGGGTCCTTGTTACTTGGAACACCATTAACAGTATTTTGTGACCTTTCTAGTGGATAATTAGAAAAATGCCTTGTTAAGGTTTATGTGCCATCCATAGCTTTATTGAAACAAAGAACCTGTGTGAGATGCTGTTTCAAAGATTCTGTACAGATCAAGAATTGTTGTCTTTGACATAACCCTTATCAAGCACATCATACCAGAAATGAAGAATTGGCAATAAAATATCCCCTGTACTGGATTTGGGAAGTAACCAAACTGATTACAAAGAAAGATTGTAAATTGATTTAAAATGTGAAAGGGTTGTATTAAACTTGAAGACTGCTGTACTTGTTCCATATCTTCAGAAGTGACTGGTTGAAGACTGACTTGCCCATAGTCTGAAACAGACTTTTTATCATCTGTCTGCTGGACGGAACAATACAGGCATGTTTCATTTATTTAGAATATGGCCAAGGGCCAAAGAAAGATTAAAAATGAAAGCAAGAATCAGTGCAATGGTTGTTCCTGTAAGAGTTAGATATTTGGACTGCAATATCAGCAAATCCGCCCACAAAAGATATATTCCTACAACACAGGATTTGCGTTTTATATTCTGGAAAAGCAGTTGGTATGGTAAGAACAGGCCTATCCACTACTCCAGCAGTTGAATTTGGAATGCATTTGGCATTTACAAGAGTAAACAAAAGCAACTGACATACTTGAATAAGTTGTTTTGTGAGCAGCAGAACTAATGAATGCAAACAAATTCTGAAAGGAACAAATTGTTCCTTATGGATTTCTATCTTTGCTCTTCAGTGTCCCTCATCATAACCCCAGCTTCCCTGCCCAGGTCCTTGGCACCATTTGAACCAGATGAGACTCATCGTATGCTGCAGCTTACCCAGAGCTGGGGTGTGCTGTTGGCCCCCTGGCCCCAGCCAGCCAGGCCCTGCAATAACTGAGCTCATTGGGTCTCTGTCTCAGTCAGGGTGAGTTGTCTGAGGACTTCTGTCCTTCAGAAGACCTTCATTGTTTTATAGATGCATAAGATGGTATCAAGCCTGCCTAACTGAGGGACATAACTTGAACTTAAATTCAAGAAAGCCTGGAAGCCAACCTTATTCCAATGTTTCTGCCCTGCCAAAAGCAACAGTAGATCATCTCTGCCTTGCTGAGACTAGACATATAATTTCTGCAGGCAAGGTCTGCCATCAAAGAGATCCAGAATTATTCACCTGTCTCCACTGACTGTAGAGGGAAACTTTGCTCTAGGAGGGCTTATTCAACAGTTTCCTGAAATGCTCAAATTAAGAACCTAAGATAAGATTCCAACTTGAGCCTTATTCTTTTTAATTTGATTGAAACTGGCCATCAAGGTCAGGAGAGAAGGACAAGACAGATGGCTTCATTGTGGGAATTATGGGGGGAAAAAGTAGTGATTAGAAAATGTGTATTTAATATAGTGATTTATCTGCTTTAATATTGCTCTAGATAATCTAGAAAAATACTTCAAAGAGTACAATAAATTTTCATTTTGTTTCATTAAAACCTTTTTTTTAATAGTTGAATACCAGTCCAAATCTTGTGTCTACCTGGAACAATTTAATTCAAGAAATGTAGAAGAGTTCAATCTAAGATTTCATTTCAGGTAAGGGAACTGATTCCGCTTTATCCATTAGTAGTGAGTTTAACGGAAGACTAAAACTTTTTGAACACAAACTTCTGTAGGAAAGCCGTGCATTACCAGATGAACTCAGGTTTACTAATATCCATGTGTCTTCTGAAACCCTAACTGGTGGTTGATGTGATTCCTTAACCTTTCTCCAAAATATGTTTTTAATTATTCCTTAACCCTCAGGTTGAGCAGAGATCCACTCTTTTATGATTTAATCCCCCTCAACTGTTGTGGAACATGTACAGCTCATTGCAGCAAGAGAGCAAGAGAACTGTTAGTTCAAAAAGATAGTAACAAAACTAAGTCAATTTGAATAAAAGAAGAAACCAGCTGAACCTGTATTGAAAAACCTGACTGATTTCAAGCTGAAATCTTTGTAACATTTGGATAACAAAGAACACACTCTGA
This sequence comes from Myiozetetes cayanensis, assembly GCF_022539395.1. Taxonomy (NCBI): domain Eukaryota; kingdom Metazoa; phylum Chordata; class Aves; order Passeriformes; family Tyrannidae; genus Myiozetetes; species Myiozetetes cayanensis. The sequence goes on along the minus strand of NW_026087742.1, from coordinate 61,626,491 downwards.
AATTAAGTTTTGTGCCTTCTCACCCTCTGGGAGTGAAGGTGGAGTGAGGAGATACTCTGATAGCACTTCTGCTGTGTTAGCTCAACCACACATGTGACTGTAAAGTGGATGAAATCTCATAGGAAGCCTGTTTCCAGCTCAGTTGCACAACTGAAGAAATGAGCTTTTTGGGAGTAAGAATACCTAGGTTTTTTTCAGTGAATGTCTGAAGACTTCACTATAAGACCCTGAAATTCACAGTATGGAATATCTGTTTGTCCACCTATGCTCACTAATTTTTTTTTTTTTTTTAAATTAAGTGCCAGTTCTAATGAACCTCTAATCACCTGGGTTGCCTTTGTCTCAGAGACACTACCCACAAGAGTGCTCTATCTTCTTCTGTAAACAGTGACATTGGCGTAAGGAAAAGCAGTTCTCCTTGCTATCGGCAACCAACCTGCCTTCAAAGGGTGAGTGAGCGATTCCTTTGGCTTCTTCAATTCATATGCACCGAGGCCTTGCTGCTTCTCTTCCCCAATGTGCAAATGCACTCAGAGTCTTCTATGGTCTGGCTCTAGACCCATCTGCAGTCACATTTTTCTTCACAGAGGTGAAATAAAATTTTACAAGTCAGTTTTGCTTAAGCAGCAGAATGCTTGGGGAACCATCCTGAACTCAGAGAGAGGTATTTCCACCGAGGTACTAAAACCACTAAAGTACTAAAAGTATTATCTAAATGTTTCTGAAAAAGAAGAAAACCTAAGTAATATGCAACCCCCCCTGGTTTTATTTGTGCAATATATAATTTGTGAATCATATAGAACACATCTAGGACAGTATCAGTCCTTAGGGAGGATATCTTTGTTCTGCCTTGCAGGATTTCCACATTCAGTGCACTTAAAAGTTGAGCAGTAAACAAAAGCTAACACTTTGTTGTTGTTGTTGTTGTTAAACTGAGAATTCTATGCTCTACTCTTCAGTGATTTAATGTGGAAATTCTGAGGGACAAAAAGCAGAAAAAGGAAAAAGCAATTGGAAATAAAACCACAAGAAATAAGGAGAATTTTGGCAAAGAAGATGAAAAGATACAGACAGAAACAGAAAAGTGAAATTTGTCTAGTGAGAGAGAAAGAAGGAGTAATTGCAGAGAACACCAAGGATTTCCCACCCATGGGACCATATTAGCAGTCAGAAGGAAGCTGCTGTACCCAGCAGAGACCCAGATTTGTCAGAGACTTTGGGCCTGTCTTGCCAGAAACCAGACCCAACTTCCAAACGCCAATCAAAGCAGGGGTAGAGATGAAGAAAGCTTTTTACCTTAAATAAAAAGCTTTGCCTCAAATAAAAACTTTCACAGGACTTTCCCCCTTCTCTTCTACTGCATGAAGAATAGAAAACTTTAGCAGTGGCTGTTGATCTCTGTGTTCAAGGACTTGGTTATAATGCATCTTAGACAGCCAAAGGGGTATAGAAACACAATGACCTTTATTTGTTGTTGCATTTTGGTTTTCAGTTTTTATTAAAAAAAAAATAAAGCTCTTTAGCTTAGGTCTCTACCTAGGGTTTTTTTTGTAACCTAGATATAAAACAGTTTGGCTCCATCTTAACTGGCCAGCCAAACTGTATTACAAGGTCAGGCCATAAACAAATTTAACAACTGTTGTTAATTAAATAGTTATTGTAGTATAGGTGGGGTCAAACAAAGGGTATGTGTGGGAGGGGAGGGAATGAGAGGGCCTAAGTGGCAAAAAGTGGGGGAATCTTGGCTCCTGACTTAGAAGGCGTGAACAAGTAAAAACTCTATGGAAAAGACCTCTGGGACATAACAATAACAGTTAGCATTTCAATTTTTGGTGCAAATATTAAGCAATTAATTGCAAAAAACCCAGCTCGTTCTCTCCTATGTTGTGAAACCATCTTGGTAAGTAAGACTTGGCTTTCCTCATGCAGAAATCCTGTACCTACCTCTATCAGTGGTATCACTTCAACAACATATTAATGCCTCCCCATGCCAGGATGTTGTCCAAATTCCAGCTTGTTGAAAGAGTTGTTGCAGAATGGGAATTCCACTTGGAGATTTATAGAAGAGCAAAAAGGAAAAGAAAAAAAAAGAGGATTACATTTAATTTTAATACTCAGAAATATACTTTTCTTGTCCTGAAAGTGAAACCCCCGCCTGCATGTCTGCAGCCTGCCTTGCATACTGATTTTGTGTGTGCCTAGCTAAAAACAGTGCCTGTGATATGATCTAATTTTGACTCCACAGAGGAAGGCAGGAGGAGCAAAATTTATGTTTCAGGTCTGTAAGGCATTTTAAAGTTAATCGGGTCCTTTGGGCCTGATATAATTTGCGTAAGATTGCTGTTGATGATTGGAATAGCTATTTAAGATTTTTGTTAATAGTCTGTTACATGGACCCAGTGGAAAGATTCCAATAGCAGTCTGTTAGTTTTTCCCTGTCACATTCAGGTTACAGACCCTTCACAGATGTTGTAAATAGACATCAATACTAAAAGGGAATATTACACAAATTAAAATCATAAGTGTGCTCAAACTGCCAACACAGACATTTTGTTAAAAACATCTGTCACGTAAAAGCAAACATTTAAGGCCATTATATTTATAACAATTGTTTTCATTTTTAATATGTACTACATGTTTTTCTTTTCTTCTGTTATTATTGACTTGAATACTTTTTCTGGGACTTTAATGCTTTTTTTTTTCCAACATTACTTATGTTCTTGACCATATAAATAGTAGTATGGACTTTTAATGAATAGAAATAAATCTCAGTGGTTGGAAATCTAGTGGATATTTGCACAATGAATTAGTCAACCGAGAATCCAACACCGTGTTCTCAAAAAAAAAAAAGTTATCAAATATTACAAACACAAATATTAAACTGGATGTCTGTTCAATTACATCCAGTTATTTAATTCTGTTTTGAAATTAATTTCTCAGGTGAAAAGGATAAATGACATAAAACTATCCTATTCTGGGCCTTTTTAGTGCATTACTGCTGATGCAGCTGTTCTAATTGTACAAGTGCAATAGAGCCTTGTACACAATTGTACACTGTGCAATAGAGCCTGCCAAAGCTGGACAACCCTGGGGTGCTTTCTTCCTAGCACACCTAGCACTGGTATTATCCATACTTCCCTTCTCCTTTTCCACTGCTGCCTGCAGTGTCTGAGAACAGCCTCCGTGAAATCTCTTAGCCCAAGCTGCTCTAGGCTTATCTCACCAGTGTTGACCTCTTAGGCTGTTTCTATTACAAAATAAAAGAGGGTTACAAACCATCAGTGCCCTCATTTATCCTGCTTATGGCTCTTCTCTCTTAGGTTTGTTTTGAGGAGAGCTATTTAGAGCTAAGGCAGGAATGGAGCTAACAGTGAAAAAGCGGGGTGAGACCTTGTGCCCAATCTCAGCCTTGTCTCCTTCCAATAGCAGCAGCCCACCTTCAAGGTTTCTAACACTACAAGCTTGTCATAAGAGTATGTTAATGCAAAAACTTGTCACAATGGGAAGGCTTTGCTGCTCAAGGTACAACAGCCTTGGTCTGGTTAAAATCAATACTTGCTATTTTCTTTATTACCTGTGTTCTGAAAATGACTTAAATCTTCAAGTTCACATTTAATTTTTCCTTAAGTCAGTGAGATATTTCTTGATATAAGGCATCCATATAATTAGACACAGTTGAAGAACAGTTGCAATCTCTTGAGACACTGTTTTTTGCATGGTACAGGGGCTGTGCTGAGCCTTTACAAATGTAAATAGACACACAGCCCATGATGTGGTGAATTGTTAGACCAACTCAGACTCACAAGGAAAAGCCATGAAAAACGTAAATACTGGCTTCTGGTTCTACTCAAAAATTGAGCAGATCTCATGCAGAGATTATGAAGATGTTCTGTTGTGTAGGACTGAATAAGCCAGGCCCATAGCATCACAGAAAATCAGTTGGAAGAGATGTCTACAGATTGCCCAGTCATCCAGTCTAACCTCCCTCTTGAAGCAGGACTGTCAACAGTGCTAGAGCAGCCATTAGTCTGAAAGAATACTGTGATTTTTTTTTCATTGCTGTGTGTCATAGTGTATCATTACCCTTTAAAAGTGTTATGTACAACTTCTTCAGAATGATCCTGCATGTCAGGATCAGGCCCAGGTGACTCAATAAAGGCACTATATGTTAAAAAGGGCCATTATTAATAAAACCAAAATCGGAAGTCATTGGGCTTCACTGAGTTGCTGAAGCACACTCAAGAGTCAGACAGTAAAGGGTTTCCCTGTAGCATCCCACTGCTGCTGCTGCATCAAGGTTCTTGTTTACTGTTAAATCCTATCATAACTGTCTGCCAGCCTGTGCAGATGACTCTTTATGGAACTAGGGAATCTCAACTAGACACCTTTATTTAGGCACCTGAATGAACTTTGCTGACAGTAGTAAATAGATTTCCGCTGATTGTAACAGGAGCTTACACAACATGCTCACCTGCATATAAACACCTATAGGATCCAGATCCTACCTTGAATGGTAAAGTAGGAGATTTCTGGAAGAAAAGTTTTGAACACTGTTTTGAATAACAGTATGTTCATTACCCATCTTTATTGTGGAGATACATATCCCATATCTCTAATGTTTCAAATGAAATAATGAGGAAGCCATCCTATATGAACTTGGCCTCTCAGTCTATGCAGTAAGCCAGCCTTACACACATAAAACATCAGAATTTAAGCTTCTCTCACATATTCTTCAGGGTTTCTACGCTGTCTAACTAACACTTAACTGTATAATCATTGTAATTATTTTATTTGAGTATTTAATAATATCTGTTCAATTGTATTATGTTATTTTTCATTTAACAGAAGATACCTGAGAGAAACAATCAGAAAAGATAGTGAACATGCATAAAAAGGATGAGCTGTTACAGTTTCCCCCTCAAAAAAATGACATAATGTATTTTTAGGGTTTTTCAGAGGGAAAATGGGAACACAATGGGTCACAAATAAAATGTTGCTGTCAGCATTACTGCTTTTATGAACTGCAAACCAGAACCACCAGGCATTTGGACAGTGTGTAGGTAAGAACCATCAGCATCAAGACACTGAACTGACAGATTCCTGTAAAGAACGTAACCCCTAGGTAAGTGACCTGCATGGGATCCTGCACTGGAACAATATAAAATTTGTGCTAGTATGTTACTTCCTCTGTTTTCTGCTCATACTAATTTTTCTAAGTATCTAACTTCAAGATACCTAATTTTCTGTGCTCTACATTAGTGTAGGCAATCATTTCTCAGCATATGTGTGTGCCTTGTTCCTTTATTTAATCTCTCTTGCTCTGTTGTATGAATTCTGGTAGCATTGCTCATCCCTGTTCTTTATGAGCTTAAAGGTGCATTTATCTTCATGTCTTTCTAATTTAGTGACAAATTATGCTGTTCTCTAGAATTTATCAGGTGTGTCAGTAAAGATTTAGGAAAATGGGTTTAGGATGCATGTGCATCCAAAATATTTATTTAGAGCTAAAGGAAAGGAGTTTTCTGGGCAAATGAATTGGAAGGTTTGGCAGGAAACAAATTTGAGGCTTTTTTTTTTTTTTCAGAAAGGATGAAGTAACCTAAATTGAGAGGTAGATGAGGGACAGTGTAATTGGTATAGGGATTTGGGAGGGATTTTTGCTGTAGGTGCTTTAATTACATTGCAGCTTTACATTACTGAGACAGAGGTGAGCTACCATGGGGAAGAGACAGCATGCAAATATTAGCTGCAAATCCAGTAATACATCATCTCTCAGTAACTCCATGTGCCCTCTTGCCTTGCAGAAAAGTGATCCTTTGAAATCTCTTGCCTCCCAGCCAAAGACAGGTTGAAAAGTAACAGTCCCTTGAAACCAGAGGGGAAAGGCTGTGCTGGGCCAACAGGCTGGCAAAACACAGCTGGTAACTGTGTGCACTGACAGGTTGGGAAAACATAATATCTGGTCTTTCGGGTTTTTTCTAGGTCCTTCCAGACCTCAGAAGAAACTTTCATTGCCTTTTCTGAGTGCTGGCTGAGATCATCTATGGATAGATTTTCACAGTACCCAGTTCATATCCTACTTCAGGCACTCCTTGACAAACATGATTTTGTAAACACTTTGTAGCATGCTGCCTTTGTGTTTGAGTGTTGCATCTATGGCTGATCTCTTCCTTTGAGCATACAGCTGCACAGGAACCTGTATTTATCCTTATATTCACTATGCTTTCAACTGTGTTCAGCTCTTAAAAGTGTCTTCTATTTGTTATTTTTCTGTTGAAGCCTTTGTTTGCCTAAGTCTTTGATCTCACATATCCAAACATAAATATTCTCTGAACATTGTACTCAGATGGCCAGAGGAAGGAACAGTCTTTGCAAATATGCATTATGTCAGTATCTCAAAACTCAGGCAAAGTCATGCTCATAAACCTAGACGTTATCCTCTGTTTATGAGACAGTAAGGAGTAGGGAAGCTTCTTATCACTGCACAGAGCAGCTCTGCACAGGAGAAGGGAGGCCCCAGAGAAGGGTCAGTCCTGTGCTGGTGAGGTACTGTGGTTATATGGTGGGGGTGAACCAGGAGGGCAAGAAAGTCACACAACCCTTTTCTATTCCAGTCTCTTCCCCAGCAGAAGTCTGAGGTCTCTTATAATCCCCATACCGTAGCCTTGGGGTGAAAGCAGACAGTGAGTTAAGGCCAGTGAGGTGTGGCTGGGGAGAACTGTGTCTTCTGGGTACTCTTCATCGTTGCTACTGGGGAGGCTCTTAGAGCCAGCAAGGTCTTTGGTCTCCCCAGCAGAACAGCTCCCACATGGAGTGAGAAGGTAGGGATTTGGCTTGTGCAACTTACTTCAGTGCTGTAAATTCTCTTGAGTGAGAGACAGAGTTGCAACACTACTTAAAAATGCCTGGACACCCTGGGAACTATGTAAATGGTATGACTGAGCTGTCATTTCATAGGGGAGAATCAGGGGATGGGCTATGTCAGCCTCATGAGTTCTCCTGTGGCACATTTATGCTTTCCAGTAGAGTGTCTCCTACAAAGATGACCTCCTACTTTATTTGGAATAAACAGAATGAATGTGACTAAAAGACCATCCCCACAAAATGTTACCTGATTACTTCTGATATGATAATAAATTAAATTTTAACAAAAGGAATAAAGTTAAATGTATGCATTTTTTTCATGTCCAGAAATATAAGCTGAAAGCTGTTTTGTTAAGGTTCTCTTTAAAACAGCTCATATTCTAGACCCAGTCCCTCCTCTGGCATAAATTCCCACAGATGCCTACACAAGCATGTCTGCTTCCATAAATTTTAGATCTATCCCTGTCATTTTAAAATACAAGTTTTAATTTTGGAACAAAAATTACGCTATCTGTCTTGTCTGGAGAGATCCTAAGCTGCTGGAGTTTATATCTTTTCAACATCTATGCATTCTTTGTATCCATTCACTGATAAAAGAGGAAAGGGCTCAGTGACTGATCAGAAGGCAGTGTTTGCTATAAGAAGATTCTAGTAATTTCCTTTTAGTTTAAAAAACCCTAAAATATTAAGATAACTTGGTTGGCAATGACAGAACCAAAGGGCATTAGAGAAAAGGACTCTGTTGGCCTTCAAGACTTAGAGTTGTGGAGGGCATTCACAAGCCTGTGTGCGTTTCTCCCACGAGGATACAGAATCACAGAATCATAGGATGGTTTGGATTGGAAGCAACCTTAAGATCCAAGCCCCCTGCCATAGTCAGGGGCACCTTCCAGTAGATCAGGTTACTCAAAGCTCCATCCAGTCTGGTCCTGAACATTTCCAGGGATGGGGCCCTCCTCTCACCCACTCCAACAGGTCCATGTCATTCCTGTGTTGGAGGCCACAGAACTAGGGGACCTGTTCTCTCACACATTGTGTTTCCTAGCCATGACCCAGCATGCATGACATACTGGGCAGGACCAATGCACTAGCCATGAGGAAACCACTTATAAAGAGAAGGTGAACAGTGTTTTGGCTGACATTGCACAACTAAATATGGCTGCTGCAAAAACAACTGTCAGCTAACCTCACGAGTTTGCCATGCAAAGTGGATAAGAAGTTCAATCTTTATTTTTTGTCAGTGTACTGAATGAACTGTCTTTCTACCATTACGTATGGGATCCATAGGGGAGTATGTTAGGAATCTGCACTGCCTGCCCATCGTGCCTCAACTCCCCTAGAGTATAATTTAATCTCTCTTCTGCCCTTATTCACATGCTGCCATTCAGGCTTTCCCTGAGTACCTCACCAATGAAGAGTAAGTGCAGCACAGGATTTGGTCCTTTCACTTTGATTTTTACGGTTTGTCTTGTATAAACACATTTCAAGGAGTTTTACAAAAGCTGCATAATTCAAGACAGCTTTTGGCATGATGAAAAGAAATGAAAAGAGAGCAGAAAAGATCCTTTCATTCTGATTTCAAAATGAAGGAGTAAAAAGTGTCCCAGGCATCTGAGATGGGAAGGTCCAGAAAAGACTTCTTAGCAACCCCTAGCTACGTAAACTGTGAGACAAATGAGCTAGTATGAAATGCTGCGAAAAGCCATAGTAGCCCCAGCCTGTATTTTTCAAGGTCTCAGAGATGGAAAAAACCCCAGCACTTTTTCAACATAAATTCTGTTGGGAATTTTCTCCTTAGGCTGACCTTCCAGACAAGAAACAGTACTCTGCAAGAAACAACACTGGAAAACTCTGCTTTTACTAAAAAAAAATAAAATAAAATAAAAAAGAAACTTCTAATTAATATTGCATTTCAGGCTATTTATTTAGCCGCTTAAAAGTTATTTAAAATCACTTGAAAAAATTAATTACATATCATTATAAGAAAATATTAAAAAGTCCACATTGTTGCTTAAATGTAACCATACCATGGTGACTGAAATAGCTTGCTGAATCTCACCTGCTTTCCAAATGCTGCCCTAGACAGGCACTGGTCTGCCATAGCTCTGTGTCTCATATGTCAGCCCTAGGTGGATGTCTTTGGATACTTTACAGCACCCTATTCTTCTGAGAGGCTGCAGCTGACCAAGACAGTTTCTTCCTTACCACCTTTTTGAGGCCCAAAACTGAAACTCATTCACCAATGTATATTCTGTGGAAGTCAAAGGTGAAGTCAGAGAAATATGACATCCATCTGGCTGTTCTGTTGGTTTCCCATTTACCTGCTGAGCTAACTCTTGGTCTGGTTTGGGAGCCCTGTGTAACTAGTTCTCACTCTGCCATGAGTATGACCTACAGAATTAGCTTTACATATATTTCACGAGCTCTGGGGGGAAAATTCCGAGCAAAAGTGGACAGATACCTGGACAGATTCCCAGATCTTTGGGAGGGGGGAGGGAGAAGATTTCTGCAAGCTTTTTCTACTCAGGAAGAGATAGAGTATGTATTGTATCCAGTGTACGTCTTTTTTCCAAATGTTCTTGCATTAAGTAAGCATAACCATCCATAATATAAACTCTAAATAACCCACCACATGGTATGAATCTATAGGTAAGTAAAATTAGAAATGGTTCAAATGAAGTCTACCAGAACTGAAAGTTTCCTTCTTTTCTTTTTTTTTTTTTTTTTTTTGTTGGCCTGTAATGGAAGGTAGAAAATTATACTCCTGGACTTTTTACATCTTCCAACTAACTTTCAGTTTGACTATGGGACATTCAGGTGAGTGCATATACAAAAGATTCATTGTAAAAGGTCCAAAAGCCCATTGCAATTTGAAACATGCATGGATGAATATCTGTACAGGAAAATTAACCACTTCAACTATTCAAGAAAATGATAACATCTTGCCTATATGAACAGGACCAAAACATACATATGTGTTTTACAATCCTGTTAACACATCTAATAGAATCTGTTTCTTTTTAAGCATATTGCCTTAATAGAATCATAGAATAAAATTTCCATACTAAGGAACTCAGTGCTCTTTGGTAAGGGACATACCTTAACAGTGGCAATTTAATTGAATTATGTTTTTAAATGCTTACCTGTCCAAAACATATTACATTTCATTAACAGAGCAGCAAAAAGAAAATTAAATTTGGGTTAATTTTCATATTATAGTAATGGATGCTAATTTATAATGACATTTAAAAGCAAAGCATCTATAGCAAACCTCAGAAAGTTGTCAGTAATTGAGGTGGGTTTTTTTCTCATTATAAGGACTATACTGTGAGCTACTTTCAGGGTCAGATATGGCTCTGATCTGGGTGGGGGCTTGCAATGTAGCTACACAAATGCTCCCATGTCACGCTGCTCCTCGGTAGTGATAATGGCAGCAGGACAGCCATATTACCTTCACTTTGGCTTGTAAGCACATTCCTGACTTCTGCCATCAAACAGTTTGACAGTTTGGGGTTGTTTTTTAATTTGTTATTATTATTATTATTATTTATTTTTCTTTTCTGTTCATATTCTTCACTTTGTTTATAGCACATTTGATTGTCACACATTTGACTGAAAAACACTATGTGAAAACAGGTAACATTAGATTTGGGAGAGGATTTGCATGCACTTCCATAGATCTAAGACCAATTCTGCAAACTTACCTAAGATGCAAAGCCATGATGGACTTAATAGCAGTCCACAACAATATTTGCAAAATAAGACCATGCACTGCACAGGCCCTTCTTTCTAGAGAAATTAGTTTTGTATTTGTAGCCTTTGCAATATTCTTAATTTTTATCTTTGGAAGAAAAACCAAAAACAAAACACAAAGTTCAATACTTCCAGGAAATCTCTAAGGAAACTCCTAACTAAATTATGCAAACCATCAAGTTTATGGCTATGGCTGTTAAACTCAGTGCTGTCTAATTGTATTAATGCTTTAGCTTGAGCTGTAGGAGAGGGACTGAGCCATAATATAATTGGATTAAAATATAGTACGCCCCATATAGAGACCCTGGTCCTCTCCCAGGACTAGATGACAGAGGGATTTGGATGGAAGTGAACAGGCTGTCATCACTTCTTCCTATACTGAAAAAGTAACCACACATAAAAGATTTTTCTCCCAGACTGACCCTATTTTTGCCTCACATCTTCATTGTGGAATCATCCAACCTTTTGGAAAAGGTACAGCCTTCCTTCTTCTCTGATTAGGCAACAGTGACACCCTGGAGTTCAGGGAGTGTTTTTTTCTGAAGCTTCACCAGCATGGTCTGGTCAACCTCCATACCCATGTAGTAGTCACCAGCACTGCCCCAGCTGGAGGGCCTGTGATATGCTCCTAGCAGTGATATCAGTCAGAACTCCAAGAAAAGCTTGGAGTGCTTGAAAAGCACCTAGGCTAAAGGGAAGTCAGAGCATCATCTGAAAGTTGGAACAGATATCATCTTTTTCCATTTCTGTCAGTCTGGACCCTGGCAGAAGGTCTAACTGGATTAATAGTGTTCATTTAGTAGGCACTACCTGACTTTAGTTTACACAGCATGGGACAAGCCTTCTCCCAAGCAAACTGCATCCATACCATCTTGGCTCAAGATTTCCTCACGTGACACACTTTGCCCTCAGGTGCCAGCCTTATTCTGTGTAACCTTTTCAGCTCAAAGTTTCTAAAAAAGTGCTGACCAAGGCTGCAGCCCATCAGTGATGTTTTTACAACAATAATGTGAGGTCCATGTTTCATGCCCTGGACTGCTACATAAAAGCATATTGGGAAATTTGACAAGGAAAAGTCTGCTGCAATAGCTTTAGGGAATGGTATAAGATTGAGAGAAACAAAGGTGGCACAGGCTTGACTAAAACAGTGCTTGTGCATTATGTTGGACGGAGATATTTGGAGAGGTCCAAAATAAAGCCAGGAAGAAAATAAAACAGGAAGTAGCACTAATGGAGCCTGGTCCTCCTTTCCTTATTAGCACCACAGAAATACTCAGAGGTGGCATTGCATAGCTGTGTCTGCTGCCTGCAATTAATACCTCCAGGCAAGGACAGTCTGCCTGTAAGTCACACTGGGCCAAATGTTCCACATCACTGCTGAATTTAAGCTGTGCTGCTTGTACGCAGGCATGAAGAGAGTTTATGCTGCCCACCGAGTGCCCTGTGCTGGCCTCCCAGCTCGGAGGAGTTCTCCAGCAGCTGGAGGACAGGTGGGAGGATACACAGCAAATTATCATTTCCCTCAGCTGAAACTGCGATTGCAAATGGGGCAGTCAGTTATCTACCAGGGTCCCACTGGTCTGTGTTCCCCAATGGCCAGAAGTTCTGGCTTATGTCTACCTTCTCTCTGCTAAGGCTGCTGCTTCCCCAGGATATGCATGCCAAGAGTCCAAACCCCTCTTTCTGGCATGAGGGCTCAGCACGTGTCTTTGGCTGAGCACCTGATTAGCTGTTGGTGGGTTGATGATGAGGACAGTGCTAAGGTCAGAGGGATGAGCATGAAAGGATTCAGGCACTTGATGTGCAAATCCTGAGCTATAATATTCCTTGAACGTACTTTTGTGAGTTCAAGAAATCACAGCATTTATGCACCCGCTGCTAACAGCATCACTTTCTACTGTCTTCCATTTCTTTCACACATGGCTTTCTGAAAGGACTGAATAAAATTAATTATTTTAAGAGTTTTATTAAATAACTTTGGTTTATGTTAGTATATGCCTCAGGATTGTCAACGTACGTCCTATTTCTGGGTATTTTAAGCTGGAGTGGGCAAGGCTCTGAAAAATACACATGGGAAACCATCAAAGCTAGCAGAAGAGATGTGTCTTGGTGAAAAATGGTGACACTGAGTGTTATCAAAACCAGCCTAAAACCCCTTTCAAAAATATCCATGATTTTAGCTCAATGGTTTGAAGAAACATTTCCCATTTAAATGTTCTCTGATTCTGTAAATGAACTATGTTATTCATCTTAGGTCTGTCAGGTAAAGAAAAAATGTACATATGATTTAATCCCTTAGTTGGTTTATAACCTTAGAACTCAAGCGGGAGAGTCACAAATCCATGCAGACATCTGAATGCTGACTTTTGCATTTGGATTTCTGATTTAGCTGAAAAATATATAAAAAACTTGTGTAGGCAAACAGCTCCCTTTTGGCTACACATCTGTACAGGCTCAAGAGCATCGTATATTTCTGCAAAGATCTGGAATAAATTGTGTTCAATGAATTGGTCCCTCGTATGCTTGTTTCAAACAGCAGACTTGGAAGAATTCATGTATCATGGGAGCATCAACAGCAAAACAATACCTCTTTGGTCCAATCTAGTGGGAGCTTCCATCATAAATGTGGAAGATGGGTAGATGGAAAAATAAATAATTTAGAGGAGGTGGAAATGTACTTACAGATCAATGTTAGTAACTGCAAGCTACATTCAGCTTCTCAGGCATTAGTTTCGCATTTTGAAAACTCCACAATGACTCTGAAGAAAAGTACTTTTGGTGGTTGGGATTCAACTACCTGAACTCAGCCATCTAGAAAGGAGGTACCTACTCTGAGCCATCCATCTAGAAATATCATTTATAGTGAGTTCTGTGCAGTTTGACAACAGAATATGTCACCGTGTGAGATTGATTTCTTTTTTTCCATTGACAAAAGGGAAAAGACACATGACTCCATTTAAAGTGGTACAGTTAAGTTTTATCCAGCTAAAATTAGGAATTTACTGCAAAATGTGTATTCAGTAGGCCCCTTACCCAGCCCATTAGCATAAATGGCAAACAAGTGTTCAATACTGACAACAGAATTTATTAGTGGTTTTGTTTCATCCACATGCCACTCTGAAGTTCTGACTCAGCCCCTTTTGTTAGACAAATGATGTGTCTTATCCATTTTCTTTAATAGTAGGATATTTGTATGCCATTCTTCTCCCATGAACATAAACAGCTCTCAGTCATCACTAACTCTGAACCAACAGCCAGCCTTTCGTTTGGCTGCTCAGCTGAGCATTCACCCATATAAACTGCTCACATGTTGCTATGCAGATTTCAAACCTGAAAGTTTGGTTTTATTTCATGACTGGGATTTTGGCGAGAGCAGGTAAAAACTGTGCAAAGATTTATCATTCCTGCTGTTCACCCAGCCTAATTTTTGGCTCTGCTTCAATCTCTTTCTCTTCCTGTTTTCCCAAGAATGTTTCCCCTTCGAAAGCCAGCTTCATTAATGCAAAGTTCAAAATTATTTAGAGACTCCCTCCCACCTTCCTATCCAGCTCATATCCTCTCTAGGAGCCTTGCAGGTCTGTTCATACCTAGCCAGGCTCCTTTCCAGGCCTGTCTGGTCAGAGTCAGTTCCTCCTCCTGCCACCTGATATCCTGTGTTCAGCACAAGCTGAAGTCTCTCAGCTCTTTTAAGCTCGATTTCCTCCCTCCGGACTCCTGCTGAATTTAGGTTGCCCATAATGATTCCCAGAAGGTCCAATTATGAGTCACCTGCTCTTAACACATGAAACATCCTTCAGCACATCTGCAAAATGAACTGCAGCTATTACAGGTGAGACTGAGCCTGTAGCAACTCCCTTCCATGCCAAATAATATGTATTTGGACTTCCAGAAAAGTGTAAATCATTCTCATAGCCCAGCTTCTAAAGACACAGGACTATATTTATTTGTGGTTTTTAACTAATAAACAAATAACTAGTCCCACTTATTGATGGCTAATATTAATATTGCTGCTCTTAGGTTAGTTGTGGTAACTGTCCGATGAACACTGTATATTGGCAAAAGTATCACCAAGGAAAGTAATCTCCTGTCACTTCTTCATGCCTCAAACCATTCCTCCCTATGCGAGGGCAGCAGACTCCATATCTGCAAAATTAGCTTTCCTAGGGAAGGGAAACACTCTGAAGTGTTTTTGCTGGGTAGGTTTAAACCCAAATCAACTTCTCACTCCAGTTCTCTGCACAACTACAGCGGAGGAGGTGATGCAGAAGCAGGAATTCAAGGCCAGACTGGGAGAAGGTAAGGCTGTATCTTTCATCAGCAATGCCCCTTTATACTGACTTTCAGTATCCACAGAATTACAAATTCCATTAGTTTACCTGATATTGCTCCTAAGGAAAATGCAAATTGCATCTCTTCCAGAGGCACAGAAAATTTTAAAAAATAATTATGTTCTATGGTGGAAACTGTACTGAGAACAAAATCGTCACTTCAGGTAATTGCATTTACTTCAGTTCCTGCCAAAATTTACTTCCTAGATTTTATGGGGAGCTCTTAATGGTTTCAGAATTTTTAAAAAACAAAGCTTCTGTGACTTATGAACCATCAGTTAATAGTTAAGAAAAGTGTATACAGCATCTGAAACATTAATGCAGAATGATAAAGCTGTATTTCTCTCATCCAGGAAAAATAGCATTTCTTTATTCCAACATCAACATATTTACCACTGGGCTGGAGGGAAGACAACACCCTAGGTATACTCTAAAGAATAAAGTTATTTTCACTTGCAGGAATTTTCATTACTTTTACCCTCCCAAATACAGCACAGATGTGGATATTAGGAGAAAGCATTTGAAAAGCCATAAAACTGCTACTCATTTTATCATCTACTTATAGTCTTTTTATGAGAGACTGTCTTTAGCTACAGCAGTGCATTAGTCAGCTGTGCTCAGCACTGACACATCGCAGATGAACTGGTCTGTGTGCTGCTCCTGTGGTGCTCTAAAGCTGATAAAACTCAGCAGCTGTTATTTTCACTGGCTTATGCAGCACATAGTGGGTGTTCTGGTCACTTTATAAATATCACCTTTACACTTCCAAATGTTTATAAGCACATTTATTTCTAACAGAGTATCTCCACTTAGGTGCAATGCGTATTTAGTTGGTGTTATATAAAAAGGTCGGTTCTGAGGGCAAAATGTCTCCCCAGAATGACACATATGAGAGTGAAAATATTTTTGCATTTGTATCCTAGAAACATACACCCAAGTCTGGTCAAGTGTTCACCACAGGAAGAGCCACACTGGTGGAAGAGGCTGCAAGGCCCAGCTTCTGTGCCTGGGCCTTGGCTGCAGAGTCCCAGTCCCAGAGCTGAGCCAGCAGAACCAGCCACATGGGTTGTCTGCACCAGGCCAATGCCAAGCCACCCACGCTAATTCAGTTGTTCATAGTTTTGTGAGTGAACTGGGCTGACTCTGTGCTTTCAGGAGAAAGGACGATCCCAGATGATCCTGTCAGGGGACACTGACCCGTAGTAGGAGAATGGGAAGAAGCTGGAAAGGAGCAGTAGGAAAAAGAGGTCTGCAAAATTCTGGCCACCATGGAAAAGGATTGAGCGTTCACTTGTCCCTTTCAGTCCAAGACTGCTACGCTATAAGGGAGCCAGGTTGAAAACAAACATAGGGAACTGATTCCTCAAAGCAACCAGTGGGAATGGAATTTTTTGACAAACGACATTTTGACCGTATATGTTTAAAGGAAGAGTGGACAAGCACTCGGAGAGAGGTTACTACGGATTACTAAACAAAAGAAACTGTCATAGGCACCAAAAAATGCCTCTAGTTGAGACAGGTCAGAGATAAGAGCAGGGATTAATGAAATGCTTATTACTGCTGCCCACCTCCCCATATAGCAGCAGCAGAGCCCAGATATACTTGCCCTTGGCATAGAGGAATGTCCCACTTGCTTTGCTCTTATGACAGCTCTAAGGATCACATTTTCCATGGATACTCCATGGTACTTCTTCCTCCTGCTTCCTCATTGCTGGAAATTCTTTGCCGGAAGTAATTTGCCAGTCTAGAAATTAGTATAAGTAGAGCGTAAATAATTTTTTGGACTCTCAGCTAGGATAAAGGGAGAGCAGTATGTAGTCAGGCTCCAAATCCTTGTTCCCATTCTGCTGTATAGACTTTACCTAATTTTTTTGTCCCAGGCCAAAACAGCCCTGGGACACAAGCAGGAGCCCAACACCTGCTTTTCCCAGAATAGCAGGACTACAAGATGCTGTTGCCTTCTGTGGGCTCTTTCCCTAATGAGACACTGAGTCCTCTTCCAGCAAAACTTGAGCACTTGGCATACAACACTTCCCCAAAGAGCTTCTCAGCTCATAGTGAGGCCACACCTGTAAGAGATGAGAGTTGACATCGTTCCTCCACTATGGTGGAGACTGCCCTAGAAACTACTTACTGTAGCAGTGTGTCTTGTAAGGCCAGATCATTTAGTGTGTGTGGTAGGTCAGACTATACACCCATCCTCTGCCCATACCAAGAACTCTCCCAGGAAGCAGGGTGCATGGTGAAGTAACACAGTGCAATTGCCCAGAGAGTACTTACTTCCTATTTCTGATCAGTTCCTGGCTGGATTTTGCCTTAAAGCCTAAGGGCTTATATCTTTCATAAGTGTTGATCTATCTCCACAACAATCCAGAGCTCTCCTTAGTAACATTCATGAAAAGGAAAGGAAAGAGCAGCAACAGCAGCAACCCACAGCAGTGCAGAACCCAACCATTCCTGCTAAATACTGTTGTCACCAGCTGGAGACAAGGGCTTATGGACTCACAGCCACTCGAGCTTTTTAGAAGTTAGTATCAGGTTGGCTTGGGCTTTGGAGCTAAATGCTACAAAACCTCAGCCTCCCCTTCTCCCCTCGCAGTCCAGAGACTCAAGGGCAGTGAGAGCATCCCAAATCTACACCACTGAATGCTCCAACACTGTCTGCAAGGCCTCATTGTCCAATACCTTTAGTGTGTGCCAACTCAAATAAGAAACAGTGAATATGGCACAGATGGGGGAAATGGGCTTCTCCCTGTGCACCAGTGGAGATGGAGTGGCACGTGGCACTAGCCCAGCAGCCCCTCCTTACCCGAGAGGCACCGAGCTGGGACAGCAGACTGCTGCAGGTGCAGAAAAGGCATGGAGTTTGAGTCTCCCCACAGATTTCCTATGTTCCTTCCAAAGTCACAATATTTTAATTGATATTTCTTAGGAGAATTCAACAGGTGCAACATAAATCCCACGGATTGTGCTGAATCCCACAAAACCCTGACTTTCATTTTGGAAGGACAGGGCGGAGGCAGGGAGAGGAGTTTTTTTGCTCTTTGGGTTTTTAGCCTTGAGCTACATGAGACAGAAAAAATGCTGTATTTGCTCAAAGTGCTGCCAGATTAAAATAAACAGCTATTCATCTTATTTTTCTGAAAGGATGGTTAAGTCATTGAGGAAACCTCATTGACTGTAGAAATACATTCAGTTATAGCACAAGTACAGTGGGGACAAACTTGGCTTTTCCTTATACATCCTGGAGTGGGGGGCAAGAGTTCCTACATCAATTTCTGACCCTTCAGGCATGCTTGGCAAAAGCCGATGGGACACCATCAGTGCCAGGAAGAGAATCTCTGGGTTTATGGATACAACAAGAACCCTGCTAAAAACAGCTAATAGACCGATTCGGCTGAAGTTTTATTTATGAGGTGAAAGGCGCTAGTAACAAAGGTGAATGTCACAACATATGATTTCTTTAGCATTGTCATGATCTATCTCCTCTTGGTTTAGTCTCTACTTGACTGATGGCTAAGTATCTGCAGGACTCCACATGGTACATAGTTTAACAACGAGCAGATAGGGAAGCACATGTCAGAAATAAAGACAGACTTCTACTTCCCATTTTTTACAATTGGAGGATTTGTTAGATGGTTTGAATATTTTTATGGTTTTGTATTAAAAAGTTTTATAAAATGTTAGTCCAGCCCAAAACTTCAGACCACCTAGAAAGACCATATTTCTAGTACTTAGAAAGCGGTCAAGCTGATAAACTGCAAATCTGTGTGTTCTTCTCCACACTCCTGTACCCATTCTCTGCCATTTCATCACATTTGCAGTTCGGTTCGAGTGCCTGGCACAGGCCCTGCACTGATGCTAGGCCAGTCTGATAGTTCCATATAGGAAAGAACAGATATCTATTTGATGACAGATAACTCAACTGATGGATGAGGAAAAAAGCTTTTTTTATTTTAAAATCAATACTAGTAGCCAGAATCACAACAACAGCAACAGTAAAACTGTTGGTAGAATTAATAAAATGCTAGCATTGATAATAATAACAATGAGCTTTACTGAGAACATAGTGAAGATCTTTAAATCCTGTGATACTAATTTCATTTAGCACAGCGAGATGTGATTTTAAAGGAGAAATAAAAAAAAACAGGTAGAAGGGACAATCTCTCATTTCTTTTCATCATATGTAGTAAAGGGGAAGAAATGGTGGGTTGTGTTTTCCACCAAAAATCTGAGATTGTTCACTGGGATGAAAATTTGAAATATCAAAAATTGTTCCAAATCAAAATCTAAAGCAATAGAAAACACAAAATATGGACCAATACAAACAAAACACTTATCTTATTCTTCCTTGGTGCCATTTGTCTATACCTTGGCTTAAAAGCAAGATGAAAAAACATTGCATTAAAATGAAATAAAAATTTCTAATATATGTTTAGGTGTTTAAATGCATTATTCTGATTTTCTAAACATTTTTTCCTGATTTTTAAACAAAAAATTATGAAAATGAATGTTCTCTAACAGATAGTGTATTAATCCAGAATTTTTGAGAAAAAACAATTTTGGGGAAATTCCTGCTTAATCCTAAGTCATCTTTTCCCTCCTCTAAAGGCCTGATGAATTCTAATACCTGACATTTTTCCTGTACAGGTTTTAAAACACATCACTATGGGAATCCACATCATTATCTTCATTTGCCATAGTGGAAGACCGAAGGACTTGCCCCAGGAGAAGAAGCAGACCACATATGGTAAGTATTGAAATGAGAACTGTCTCCTAATAGTTCCAGCTCAGTGCTCTCTGGTCTTTGCTGTGTAACCAAAAAATGGGTCTCTGAACTGATGGTTTATCATCCGGCCCTGAGTTTGGAAAAGACAGTGACAGTAAAGCCTTTCTCTAAAGATCAGCACTTCTCCAGTGGGAATTGCTATGAGATGTTCTGCTGACTGACTGAAACAATGTAGGGGAAGTCTAAAGACAGTGGGACCTACTTGGCACGTCCCTCCTCATTTTCCCCTAACAAAGCAGATTTATCTACATTTATAGAATCATAGAATCATAGAAACAACCAGGTTGGAAAAGACCTCTGAGATCATCAAGTCCAACCCTTGGTCCAACACTGCCGTGGTTACTAGATCATGGCACTAAGTGCCACATCCAGTCTCATCTTAAAAACCTCCAGGAACTGCTCCCTCATCACTCTTGGGTGGATCCCATCTGGTCCCATAGACTTGTGAGGATCCAATTGGCTCAGCAGATCACTGTTTCCTCCTGGATTAAAGGAGGGCTATTCTGCTTCCTGTCTCTGTCTACCAGGTCAGGAGGCCAGTTGTCCTGAGGACAACCTGTCTTACTGTTGAAAACTGAGGCAAAGAAAGTATTAAGTACCTCATCTTTTCCTCATCTTTGGTGACTATGTTCCCCCTGATATCCAACAAAGAATGGAGGTTTTCCTTGACCCTCCTTTTGCTACTGATTATTTGTAGAAGCACTTCTTGTTATCCCTAACAGAAGTGCCTAGATTGAGCTCAAATTGTGCCTTTGTCTCTCTGATTTTCTTTCTACATGACCTAACTATACTCCTAAAGTCTTCATGAGTAGCCAGCCCTTTTTTCCACAGTTGCTAGGCTCTCCTTTTTCCCTTAATTTCCTTCAAAATCTCCCTGTTCAGCCAGGCTGGCTCTCTTCCCCTCCAGCTTGCCTTTTGGCACACTGGGACAACTTGCTCCTGAGTGTTCAGTATTCCTTTTTTGAAGCATGTCCATCTCTCCTGGACCCCTTTGTTTTCAAAGGCTGTTTCCCAAGGTACTCTCTGAACCAGTCTTCTGAGCAGGCCAAAATCTATCCTGTGGAAGTCCAGGGTAGAAGTTTTATTGATGGTCCTCTTTGCATCCCTGAGTATCGAAAACTCTATTATTTCTTGGTCACTGTGCCCCAGAAGGCCTCTGACCACCACATCTCCCACCAGCCCCTCTCTGTTTGTGAACAGCAGGTCTAGCAGGGACCCACCCCTGTAGGCTCATTTACCAGCTGGACCAGGAAATTATCCTCTATATGCTCTAGGAATCTCCTAGACTGCCTCCTCTCTGCTGTGTTGAGTTTCCAGCAGACATCTGGCAGGTTAAAGTTGCCCACAAGAACAAGGGCTGGTGATTTTGAGACATCCACCAGCTGCTTATAAAAGAATTCATCACTTTCATCATCCTGATTGGGTGGTCTATAACAGATTCCCACCAGGATATCAGCCTTCCCCCTGATTCTGATCCACAGCACTCAACCTTATCGTTACTGACTTCAAGTTCTGAAGTTATGAAGAACATAGAGCTGAGAGAATGTTACCTAAAGTTTAACTAGGGAGCATATGGAAAGTTTAGATAGAAGTCTTTCAAAGAAAAATAATGAGCAGAATTACAGTAGAAACAGTTGCTATATGGATAAGGCAAAATATTTGACAAGGAAAACATCTCTGAGAAGAAAGCACAAGGGTAGAGCTATTATAGCCTCTGAGGCCTTTTCCCTCAGACTTCTTATTTTATAACATATTTCTAAAACACAACACCCACAACTGTTTTTCTTCATCTATCAAAGCATAAAATTGCCAGTCCTTTGACCTAACTTAAATGAAGGAAGTAGCAATGTTAGGTTTAATTAAAAACAGCAAATATTTGTACAGCTGTCCCTGGTTTCACAGCACAGAAATAGGTTTAGCATCAAATCTTACAGTTTTAAGTCCTCTGGGAACTATATACAAAAACATATAGGATCCTTCTGGCTGACTAGCTAAAGCCAAAAATGCCTTTTTTTTGAGTTATTTCAGGTGGGGCTCATTCAGCCTTCCCGTTTCCAACACACTGTTTTCCTACTTGAGGGTTTTTTTTCCGTGCTTCAAAAGGGGTACTCTCAGATTGACAGGTTTGGATGCATTTGATGCATTTTGGAGTTGGGAATAATAGTAATAAAACTCAGGGTAGCCTGAGAAGTTCTGACTTATCAGCAGCCTTAGCTTTTTGGTGTAAATCCTGACGGCCAGACCTGTCTGGGCATTTCCAAGGGTCTCTGCCTCTCCGTGTGGGTGTCACTGGGAGGCACCTGGCATGGGATGCAGGAGTATTAACCAGATCCATGCTGAACATCCCCGAAACTGGGAGGGGTCTGGAATGAAAGGCTTTGCTCTGGGCTCTTGCTCTCCTTTTAAATTACACATCGAAACACATTGTAAAATCCTTCAGCACCGAGCTTTATGATGCAGCCTCTGGAGGGCTGACTCCATACACACCCCACCCCCTTGATCGGGCCAGCTATGGCAAGCCCATTCCCAGCAGGGACCATGGGAAGATTTACACTGCCTCATGCAAAAGGGTCAGCATCCCCAAGCTCTGAACTCACTTACCTGTTCCTTCAAGGACCCACAGGTTTCAACCTGCCAAAGGCAGCCAGTGGTGCTGGAGAGGCAGGTGGGGCAGGTGGCCATCCTCTGCAGGGCCAAAGATAAGAGGAAGAAGGAGAGAAGGGGCCTAACTAGGTTAAAAAAGCTTCACTCATGTCTGGAGCAGGAAGGGAGGTAGGAAGGCTGATGGTCAGTTCGGGTGCTGTGCTTGTGCCTGTTGGGCACCAGGCAGGGTGCATCCTCTGGGCTGCTGCAGCCCTCAACTCTCCCACAGCCCCACACACAGCCTTCCCACATCGAAACCTCCAGCATCAGCAAGTTTGGGCCAGCTTGGCACAGACCAGGAGAGGAGCTGGAGGTGTCTGAGCATGGTGAGGCTCAGGAGCTGAAGGAAGAGAGAAAAATCCTGGGGAAAAGCTCTAAAGAAGGAGAAGAGAGTGGAGACCTGTCTCTCAATGCAGGTGAGCCAAGCTAGGCAGGCTGGCCCAGCCAAGGCTGGCTAAATATGAGACACTTCAAGAGACAGCTCAGCACAGCAAGATGTTCCAACTAGTAGAAGCAACCTCCTTACATGTAGAACATCTCCTGTTCCTTCTCCTACAGAAGCATCCTCTTCCTCTCCACCTAAAAGTAAGAGAGAAGCAGGTGTACACTGATCCTGGGTTTCTGGCAGAAGGGCAGTGGACTGCACCTGTAATTGCATACATTGAGTTTTGCTAGGAGTGGAAGAGTTTAATTTACATTAATTTTCAGTTAAGTAATTTAAACTTAAAGCCTGCAAAACAGAAAGCTACTGACAGTTCAGTGTAGTTGCATCACAGGGGTTCTGAGAATAAAACACGTTTTGGCAGGACGAAGGCTTACTGACATGCTGAGTAGCCTGGAAAGATTATTTAGAACTTTTTCAGAAGCCATCTTCAATATGTCTAAATTTATAGAAATGCACGTGAAGTCTTAAACTATGAAGCTATTCTCTGGTTCTCAAAGAGCCAAAAAAACCAACCCAAGATGCAGAGATGACTAGTAACCCACAAGTGAAACATGACTGACCCACAGAGCTCACAGTTGTTCCAAACTGGCACACTATATGTCCAGCATATGAGGCCAAATGAACATATACCTGAAAAAATCCTCCATTTTCCAATAAATACAATTTTAATGCATATTACCCCAGGAAGAAATCTAAGAAAAAGCCTAAGAAAGTATGGGCTTGCAATTCTTAGGTTTAGTTGTTCAAATCTAATACGTCTCCTATGTCTCGCTCCCAGTCAATTTACTTTGGAATTGTTCAAAAGGTCTTTGCCATATATTGGGTCTTGGGTATACCATGTGAAACAAGATGGCAGTCCTTCTAAAGTTTTCAGTACCAAAGGTGCATGCCACAGAAACTCCATTAGTAGTGGACACCAATTGCTCGGCCAGGTGATTTAAAACTAGCCTCTGCTCTTTTCCTTCTACACCAGCCTTTCCAGCATAGACCAGTACAATGTGAGAAACTGGGGTATACTGAAGCAGCAAAGAAGTAACTGCTTAAAAGTTTCATCTGGTGGATAAATACTGTGAATGAAACTTTGATATGTCTTCTGGTTACTCGGTATCTTGGTGATGAATTTGACATATTGCAGGATAATGTTTTCATGTGCACTGAGTCCAGCTTTTTGATTGTTGATTTTTTAGAAATGAAATCCAAGCTATCTCAAATCACCAAGAATCAGAAGCAACTTTTAAACATTTGGATCCAAATATTTTCAGTCTCCAGGAATATCCATCTGAGAGTACACTAGAAATAAATTCATGCTAAGGTGGAAGGGATGATATTGGAAACAAAAAAGAGGGTGCTAAAAAATTAAATTAAATATTTAGACATTATTCTTAAAAATGAGAGAACAGTGACAGGTTGGTGTTCTGCAATTCCAATTTTCCAGTAAAACTTCTTTATTGCTCATAATTTAAAATAAACAAGGCTAATGACATTTGTTTTTTGCTAGCTTAATGAAATACAGCCATCTCAATGAAAGTTTTATTTTCTTCCTCTTATTTCCCAGAACTACTTTAATATCCACTTGTATGAAAGCATGTGTTTAGATACCACTGGGAATACAGTTTCCTTTGGGTTCTGATTTTCCTAATCTATTTGAAGCTAAGTTAGGGCCTTTTTTCACTGAAAATCCATTATCATGACCTGTTGAGCTCTGGGACTTTCCATCCCTTTACTTCTACAATAAGGGTACATATATTCTACACTATATTTCCTCAGATCCTGTGTCACAGGTAACCAACACCTTTAATTGCAAGTAGTTTCACTGATGCAGGTTTGACTTAGAAGTAAATTGGATTTCAAGGGATCCATTTGTATTATAACCCGTTCATAAATTCCAATGAACAAGCCTTTAAAAATAAGCCCTAAGCCAGTGAATTGGCCGAAGTCCCTTCAAAATGGCATCCCTGTGATAGCACGTCTCTCCACTCACTGTTTTTAAAGTAAAGCTTTGGATTTATGTTTCAGAGACACTCATTCATTCTAGTAGTCAGTATTTGATACTTCTCATCTGTTGCTACAGTTATGTCACTTTCAGTTCCCTCTTGACAGTCCTGATTTTCTGTTCTCCCTTAGTTTTGAGGTCATTTCTTTTTTTCTCTTAATTGGTTTATGGTATCAGTATTGGTTTAGCAGCTGAACTGGTTAAAAAAGAATCATTCGATAAAATAGTCCTGAAAAAGACAGACATAGTCTTGAAGAAAAAATAGATTCAAGGAATGGGAAGGACACGCTGAAGTATCTCATCCTTTCTAGGTACTGGGAACACTACTTTCTGCTGCACACCAGTGCCCATTAGACAGTGCTAGTTCTCAGCAATTAAAAGGGGGATGTTAATTTCTGATGAAAAATAATGCCTTGAAAGAATTTGGGGCAAATCCTTTACTATTGATAGTATGTGTATCGTTACTGATTTTGTAGTATGACTGTAGAGACTGCTTAGCCAAAGGGGAGATGGGAGATGAGGAAGGGCAAGGGGCCTCTTTCCCCCATCCTGGGACCCAGGTGACTGCATCACCCTATTACCTAACCAGTTGATTACTGGTATCACACCCACAAGCAAACTCCTTGTGCCTTCTGCCACCACAAAGGCCCCCTGTATTAATGTCCGTGTTTTCTCTCTCCTGTAATTACACGCTGCCAAGGCGAACACAACAGCCTTTTTTTTTTTTTTTTTTTTTTTTTAATGGAGATTCTGTATTTTAAGCAGCAATATGAGTGCATTTGAAAAGGAAAAATACAAGGTATAAAAGCTTCCCAAAATAGCAGTGTGCGGCTTGCCCTGGCTGTGCTCAGGTGCAGCTATGCATTACTCCAGGTTTTTGATAACATCCTGTCTCCTGTGCTGAAGTTACCACGGGGTTGTGAGGACAGTACTAAATCAGAAATGTGTGGCGGATTGGACTGGGCCAATCTCAACGACAGCCAGAGGGGAACGGGATATAAATCATGCTAAGAAGTTAAAATAGCCATCCCATTTGCAAAACAGTCATGATATTTTCTTTAAGGGGGAAAAGAAAACAGTGTGCTTAAAAGGTGCCAGATTGGCAGGGTGGGATAATAAAAAAACTTCTGACTGTGCAGGTTTCTTCTGCCCCTGTGCTATGGTGCCACTGCTCTGCCTGGCTCAGAGGAAGAAGGTCAGGGCAGCAGGCTCAGCACTCCTACACAAAAGGAGCAGCATCAACAAAGCCGCACATCCACTTTGTAGTTCCCTTGCCCTGGATTCCCATCTGGGTGAAACAGTACAGTGCAGCCCAGGCACTTAATTTGTATTGATGGTGAGTCATATCACTGAGACTCAAGTGATGGCATGAAGGCAGCCCTGCTAAGATTCTTGCAGGCTGGCAGATAAGCAGTGGGGAGTGCATTGCCTCTGTTAAGCCTTCCCACAGTGGTGCCAGATGCAGGCCTTTTTTTCCTGATCTATTGAGATCCATTCCTGAGGAACAAAATAGAAACTGGAAGTTCACTGCAGGCCAGGCAACAGCACGTCATCAGGCATTGCTGACTTTGACCACAGGTGAAACAAAGACCTTGGAGATGTCCTGAACCTCAGGAGATCACCTCAGGGCTGGTGCAGCCAGGCACCTCTTCCAGCTGCTCAGCATATCCTAAGCCCAGGTGTTTTTACCCAGAGAATTTGCCCCTTTTGGGTGAGGAATATGGAAAGGGTGGCAGTTGCTAGATGACATTTCTAATAGTAGTTAATAAGCTTGTTTTCTGGTTGCTGATTTCCTGCCACAAATCAGAGATAGGTTCTCAGTACCAAACTAACTCATTCTTCCTTATGCGGGAGATCTGATGACTGATTCATAAATAATAGCTTAGGGGTGGCGGAAATGGGATAAATTGCTTTCATTAAAATTCACATAAAACAGCACCAGAGTCCCTGCTTGCCACCACAGATTGAACAAATGTGCCAACATGCACGTTTTTCATTTTGCAGCCACTGACATTATGAAGTTGTTTCTGGACCTAATAGCTTTGAATGTTCATTTTTTAAAGTAATTAATATGAAGAGTGATCCTGGAAAAAATTGCCTCACCCCCCCGTAAAGTTATTTGCATCAATACTCTTTTGTGAGGCTTTTTTTTTTTTTTTTTTTGAGTACTGACAAATGCTCTATTTGAAGTTTTTCAAGTGAGGAATTGCTTCCAAGAGTTTTCTGGAAGCTCAGAGGAAATATGCTTAGATGACTCCATTTTATTAATATGGTAGTGTTGCACTCCACATGAATCTCCACCTGCTGTGCTAGGAAGAGGCTTTGCAGTGGCAGACTCCAGAATGAACTACACTAGGGGCTCAGGGGGGTTCTTTTTTCCATAGGAATAGCAACTTTACTAGAAATTATTAACAACTATACCATTCTCAGTGGTGTATATCTTAGAAGATATCTTCTAAATCCAACTGTTTTAGAAAATAGCCCGTGAGAGACAAGTACAAACTTGAGGTGGGGCTTATCTGTCCCATGGATGTTTCCCAAAGACTGAACTGCTTAAACCATGTTCCATTTAGAGTCATCAGAGAGAGAGGCACTCCAGATTCACTTCATCCTATAATAGCCACCTAAGCTGGGTCAGAAGCATTTGGACAACACTCTCAGGCACGTGGTGTGACTCTCTAGGCAGGGCCAGGAGTTGGACTCAATGATCTTTGCAGGTCTGTCCCTTCCAACTAGGCATACTCTGTGACTCCTATTGCTCCTCACTGACCACATGCAGAGCCTCTGGGAAAAAGTTTCAGTGTAGACTTTTATGTGCCCAAGGAATGCAACAGGAATTGCTTTCTAAAATGACCATTTTATTTCTCCAGAAGTTGAGCTATCCTGGGAAATTATAGTGGAAAAATATAAAATAGGTCAGTGGGAGTGGAAGCACTGAGTTACCAGGAATGGACATTAGGAGATCTGACACTCCAGCCCTGACTCGCACATTTTGGCTCGCCAGCACATCCAGCATCTGGACCAGGGCACCGCCACTGCCACTCTGCCATCAGTGGAAATTTTGTCTACCAGGACGCATGGAGATTAAGAAAAAATGTTGAGGCTTGGCAGCAGGCCTGGGTCTAAAATTTGAGTGCGCTGAAGAAAAAGGCAGCTGTCTGTAACAGCCAGCTGTAGGAATCTGCTTGATGGGTCAGGTTGGCATCTCTGAATAAAATAAAGGATGGAAGAAAGGAGTTTGTATCTTCTCTAAGGAAGCCTTTATAAAAGTGACCTCTTCATAAATGCAAAGCAACTTACTGGATAATATCAATTTTATGTTAAGGTTCAAAAATAAAAGCTGGGCCATAAGAAACATCCTGAAACTTCAGCCTACCACTGAGTGACAACTGCATGAAACAGACCCAGAGCAGTGGAAAATTTTAAGCCATAAATTAGCCTTGAAACTAGTAGGCCATGTTGTTTTTTTTCTGGGGGAGGTGCTTTATTACCTCATCTGTCTAAACATATGAATCTTGACAAATGAAAGCTGCAGGGAGGATCTGCTCCTGTCCTGCAATTGAAAATACTTAAAATCAAATTACTGCAAATATTCCTGTTACTCTCTCTTTAATGGCAAAGTACCACAGGAGCTGTTGCTCTCTATCAGTTCAGCTCACAAGGGCTCTATCTCCTGAAACTAAAATGGAAAGAATTTTTAGTCTGAAACCTTTTCTTTTTCTTCAGTTAGTTACCGACCATTTTTACTGAAAGGAGATAAATAAGACAAGTTTTTGTTCTCTGTCATGCACCCTTATGCTCCCATGTGCTGGACACCTGCAAAATCTAGCAAAGCCAGCTTGTTTACTTAGTGCAATTTATTTGACCTTTTAATATATTTGAGTAAGGATTTTATGTCTAAGGCAACTTTACAGAACAGATTTGAAAGGTGACCTTCAAAGAAAACATCAAAACCTTTCTGGAAAAGGAAACTTTGGAAATATATGTGAAAAAGGCTGCTTTTCAGCTAACCTCCTGACTCAGGACTGCCTGGCTTTTTGGCATAGGGACGTACCACAGCAGTGAGTTCATCTTGCCTACAGCAGACCTACAACTGCTATCATACAATACCAAAGGGCCTAAGAATGGGTTTGGATGGTATAGTTTCAGAGTTTCCATTACAAATGCCTTCCATTTTCTGGCTGGGGCAGTCACTCAGCACTGTTTTTGATCTTAACCTGCACTTCAGTCCTTCAACTGCAAATCCTTTTTGCTGTTGCCATTATGAATCTGAGACTGTCTATGTGAAAAGGAGTTTTTAAAGGTAGTTTATTTGTTGCGTTTAATAATAAAGGTTAAACCCACAATA
Organism: Myiozetetes cayanensis; assembly: GCF_022539395.1. Taxonomy (NCBI): domain Eukaryota; kingdom Metazoa; phylum Chordata; class Aves; order Passeriformes; family Tyrannidae; genus Myiozetetes; species Myiozetetes cayanensis. The sequence continues at coordinate 61,597,328 of NW_026087742.1, read as the reverse complement.
AGTCTGAACCTTCATGCTTTTAAGAATAACGTTAAAACTCAATTTCCTTTCAGCTAAAATCACAGGCTGCTACTAACTAAAAGAGTAAATGCATCAAGTGAAGGAGGTTAAAGGTGCCAAAATTTGGTGTGTACCACACCCTACAGGAGAAGCTTCCCCCATCTCCTACAGCTTGTCCTAGGGCGTTCATTGTGCATGAGACCTTAGAAAGGCATAGGTAGGCTGTGACTGAGACCACATTTGCACAGGAATTTTAGGATGACAGAGGCTGATTCTGCTGCTAGAAAACTATGCCTCGCCTTCTTCACTTCCAAATGCCCATTCCCAGTAGTGAGATGCTCCTCTCTTTGTGCTGCCATCCACCCTTTCCTAGAGTAAACCAGGCTGGGGAACCTTGAAAGTTAAAACTCTGTTTCGGCCATCTGCTCCTACCCCTCTTTTAGGGAGTTGTAGGAGCAGAGGGAGGTAAAAGCAAATGTTTTCTTTTAGACTTTGTGTAAATGAGCATAGTACAGGTGCACTCCCTCAGAGCACTCAGTAGCCCATGCTGGCCCAGCCCAGTGGCAGAGAGAAGGCAGGTCCTACAACTTCGTTACAGCAGTGTCCCAAACTGTTAGGGAACTTGGCTTTTGTGTATGAACACAACAGACAAGGTGTTCCGTAAGCTGCAGCATGCAGTGTTAGTTTCACTGTATTAAGGAATGCGTTTGTCCCATGCAGAGGATTTCCCTATCACAGGCAGGTATTAAAGCAGCAGTTCTCGTGCTGCAGGCCATGCCACCTCTGCACGACTGGAAAACCCTCATAATTTTGTATGGTACGCAACCAGCAGAGCTGTCGAGGTCACCTGCCTCACTGGTGATCCCAGCCACATCACAGATGAAGGACACTGCATAGAAGCAATGAGCTCTCCAGAGTCTTCTGAAAATAATATTTCCCTGAGCTCCTATCCTTACCTGACATGGTAGAGGGAATTAAACTGCTTGAGGACAGATACAACAGGTCTGTCTTGTAGAAATAAACTTTAAAAAACTTAATTGTCAAGGCCTGGAGAAGAAGGTGCCCTTTAATATTAAGCAGGTGCAACTGCTACCTAAGGCTTCCTGCCAAGTCAGCTTGGAGCAATATTTAATGGTTACACAACATTTACCTCAAACCCAAAGGTGTTTCACACTAAATCAGAGATGAACATTCATGATTATGAAGTTTCTGCTTAGAAAATCATGCCTAGAATACTCGGGGAGCATTATTTTTCACTCCCTTTTGCTTGCGCTTTTAGGAAAGCGTTGCATTTAGAAATATCTGTAGTCATATGTCTTTACAAAGAGAGAGACAATTTGTGAAAAACTTCCTTGAAGCTTACCAGTGTTTGAAAACCATCACTGAGAAACTAATTTGTTCATTGGCAGTTTTCCCTCAGATTCTTATATTCCAGTCCGATCTGCTCTGAGAGAAATCCCACAAAATCCCCTGGCAATGTGAAACAGCATGCTGCTTGCCCTAAGAATGATCAGGGCCTATGAGCTTTAATGGTCCTATAAAAATAACAGATATCTTGAAAGGTGAATCTTGGAGATTTTATTATAGTAAGAGCTCCTGCTGACTTTATATCAGTGAAGATTTCCCAATGGAAATGGTATTCCTGCAAAGTAGTGAATAGTCTTCTATATAAAACTCATACCAAAGTCATGATAATGTGACCTGGGAATGTCTCCAGAGGTGCTCTGAAGGAACAAGAATTCATTCTTAAATAATAAGCTCTCAAAATGAATACAGAAATGTGGAAGATGAGAAGACAACAATCAAAAATCTCTTTATTTTCATCACAGCTCAGGAAAATGTGTTTTCAAGTAATTCTTTATGGAATGAACACTTTAGAGAGACAGAGAAAACAGTGTGCCTAAGTATGGAATCTTTCATGAGAAAGTATACAGCCTGATTATGCCTCAAATAAAGACAGTCTCCTAGACCTTTACTGAATTTACCACAATAAGCCAACTAACCAATGGAGAGGTGAAAGTGCAGTATCTTCTGTTGAGAAAAGAAAAAAAAGAAGAAGAAAAATACGTGAGTCCAGTGGGATCAATCACTTTAAAGCAATAAAAGGTCTTGGTAGATGGTCCAGTGGAGGTGAATGGAAAGCAAAGCAAAACAGGCATTAACACAGTGAAGCAAAGGTATTTATAAACTGAGGTGAAACATTTGTGAAAATTGCTTTGCAGAGCTTTCTCAGCCCCTGTGACAGTGCAGCAGACAGCATAAAACTTCCATAGTGCCAGATCAGGATGGTTTATGAAGTCACTTACTTCTGTCAAACAGCTGCAGCTGTAATGCTGAGAAGAGGCATTCCCCTCCTCTTTTTGCAATAAGATTTAATGTCTGTGTGATTGCTGAGAAGGAATAACGGCTTTAAAACTTTTTTTTTTTTTCAAAGGGAAAAAAAATTAAACTCCTTGTTACTGTGATCTGGGTAGTAGGTGAGGGAATTTTGTAGACTATGAGATAGAAAAGTATCCCTTTACATTGGCTGGAAGAGTGAATTTCCACATGTGATTTTATTTTTTTTTAATTTTTAGTGTGTGATCATGAACATCATCAGCTGAATACTTTCCGAGTGTGGTTCCATACTCTGATTGATTTGCCATATTTTATGTTCACACTTTAAATGTTACACTGGTGTCATTCTTACAGCTATAACTAAGGCTACCTCAAAACACTTATTTATTGGTTCTCAGTGTGAATACAGACAACTGCCCTAGGTTGAAATTTTTCATGGGATGTCTTAGCTTAGGATTCATTTAGAAATGGGAAGAAAAACCATGAAGGTCAGGCCAGCACCAGATGTCTGCTTTCTCTTTTTCTTTTAAGTGTGACTCCCTCCCTCAAGGGAAGAGGGAAAAGGGCTCTGTTGGTAGCAGAACATGGTGGTGTTTCCTGAAATGTTGTGATCTCCAGGGCAACACTGAACACAACAGCAGGCAGCAAGTGAAAAGAGGGAATGCACAGAAGGTGTTATACAAGTTCCTACACAGGTACTAGTGAGTGTGTATCTACTGACTATTTTTCTAATGTTATCCTCTCAGAGGAGAGAGATGTGGGCAGCAGAGAGGCTGGGGAGGAAACCTGGGAGAAGGCAGCTGCAACTGCAGCCCTGCGATCCCCCCGCTTTACAGAGCACAAAGTAATGCCACCACCCCTACACACTTTGGTGTGACACCACCCACTGGAGCTCAGACCCCTTATGCCTTGGCTGCAAGGGGCTGTTTTGTTACTTCCCACCATTTAGGCAGGTCACTCTCTGTATTTCTACAGTTGTTTCTTTCAGTTCACTCAATCTGCTCTCACACACAGACACCATGTTACAGGGTCTGTGTTCCAGTCCCTTCAGCAATACATGGAGCACAAATAGTTTTATCTCCAGTTTTATTAAAAAGTCATTTAAAAGAAAGCTTCCCAAAAGAATCTCACTTGTATGCAGCTCAGTGTGCTGAAATCCTCATCTGAAGATCAATAGCAAGATCCCATTGACGTAACCAGGGCTAGAATCTGAGCTGTGCTGTCCAGAACAAAGCTCACTTCATCAGTGTTGATAACAAGGTTGGCATTGGGAAGATTCTGAAAAAAAACCCACAACCAAACCCCCAGTTGATTTCAACTCTATTTGTCTGATCACATGCATGAGTACAGAAAATTAATGACCAATTACAGAGGAGCAAAAGCATTTGGCAGGTTACTTTCTTTTCAAGCTTCCAAGAAACTACCAAGTCCAGCCACAGTTTCATCACACTGGACAGGTTCCCTTCTGGATAGCTCCAGGCCTGCAGAGATCCCTAGCAGGTAGGAAACACAAGGCCCAGAAACTTTGGGGAAATTTAGGCCTTCTGAATATCACTCTTCATGTTTTTCACAAGAATTAGTGTCCATGCTGAAAATTTCCAGAACTCTTTCTTTCCCAGACATTCCCACTTAAAATGAATATTGTGATTCAAGGTCATTTAAAAAGAAAACATTGTTAAATTCTTTTAAATTCTGGCTAGAAATTTAATAATCCCTGGGAAACTTCATCTTGCATCAGAGTATACAGTACAGGTTTTCAATTCCTCTCCTTGTCCTCGAGATGACGTTGCAACGAAAAGGGAGGGCAGTGGGTTCTCAGGCCCTGAGTCTGCAAACACTTTGGGTATGGTTTCATGACTCAAAGTGCTCACATTACTGTGGTTTAATAAGTTACCACCCATCAGCTGAGCTGCGGCAACTGCCTGTGCACATACAATTAGCTCACCCTAATTGCAAAATGTGCAACTCACCCCCTTTCAGGAGATCTGTGCACCTGCACATTTACATCAAGTTACCCCTTGGCATGCTTGCAGCTCAAGGTCCTCTTTCATCATGCCTTAATCAAGATGAAGCATAGTAGAAGATATGAACATCCAACATGCCCCTGGCATGGGGCTTTACAGCCCATCTGGCCTCATGGCTTTGGCAGGCTGGCAGTCCCCCATCAAGGTAAGCAGCTCTCAAGCCAGGGTGAAAAATTCTCTTTGCAGTGTATCATGTTTGCTGTGCAGCAGGTGAAAATCAGAGCATCAGAGATTAACCTAAATTCTGCCTTCCTGCCTTCAACATATTAAACAAGGATGTTGCAAGGGAACATGCTGCCCAGAAGTAACTGCCCTCTCTCAAGGATAATGCTGGCACCATACAAACTGCCACACTGCTGCCACACCTAAAAAAAGCTCAGTTTTTAATCCTAAAATGCTCCACTTTGGGTTCAGAAGGAGAACAAGCACTGCTTGCACCTCTGTGATTTCATATACACATCCCAACATCCTACGCCAGAGCATTTAAGCTATTATTAGAGAGCATCCAAAGGAGGGCAGCAAAGATGATGAAGGGCCTTGAGGGGAAGCTGTGTGAGGAGCGGCTGACGCCACTTGGTCTGTTTGGCCTGGAGGAGACTGAGGGGAGACATCACTGCAGTTACAACTTCCTAGTGAGGGGAAGTGGCGGGGCAGGCACTTATCTCTTCTCTGTGGTAACCAGTGACAGGACCTGAGGGAACAGCATGAAGTTGTGTCAGGGAAGGTTTAGGTTGTATACTAGAAAAAAGTTCTTTACCCAGTGGGCAGCTGGTCACTGGAACAGGCTCAGCAGGAAAGTGGTCCTAGCACCAAGCCTGACAGAGTTCAAGAAGCATGCAGTGTGACCACTGGGTGTGTCCTGTGCAGGGATAAGGATTGGACTCAGTGAACCTTGTGGGTCCCTTCCAACTCGGCATATTCTGTCATTCTGTGATCTTTGATTCAGAGCTCTCTGTATACATCTTTTCTGTTGTGCTTTCCAAATAACACCACCCAATTTAGCAAAACTGCTGGGCATATGATCCACAAAATTGGCCTGTTTGCCTGAGTTATGTATTTACATCTCCTGCTACCAGGCAATTGATGAAACAGCTTCCTCCTCCTTAACAGTCCTTTTGGGCTTGGATGACTCAAATCCTTACTCACATGAGCAGTCTTTTCTTGAACATGTATTTTGTTGTTTCAACTGGGTCTTCCTACAGTAGCAGCTAAGGGATCAGGATGTTTCCCATCAGCATGTGAGATTTCAAACATGAGATACGCTTGCTACATCAAGGAATTAGTGAATAAGAAACTGAACCAGCAAGGAAACCCTGAGCATGAATGTACCACTGATTCTATACGATAAAAGTATTTTCCTATTACACTCTGCATATGAAGCTCAGGCTAACAAAGTAGTCCAGGGAAATAAAAAAATTACATAGTAATGCAGCAGAAATGTACACATACACCCTTTTCATTGCATGCATAGAACTACTTGAATTTTGTTTCCAAAATCTAAGATGAAATTTGAAGGATGAAAAAATTAGGGAAAAAGTTAATGATTTTTCATAAATATTATTTCCTAAATAATTCTCATGATAACTGCCCTGCATTTCATTTTAGATGCTTGAAATAGTTTGAGATTTAAATCAGAATAGAAGTCTGAAAGAATTTTTTTCAGGTGTTAGTTTTTGCTCTGACCAGTCCTACCACCTAGGTAACCTTTTCATATCCCTGTAATACATTTCACCTGCAATTCACCTTTGAGCAGCATATCTGTGCCTGTGAACACCGGTTCTGAAATTGCTTTAGCCTTCTGAATTCCTGAGCAGCTTCAAACAAACACAGCTTCTTATTTGTCAAATGTTAAAGTGTGTTTCTTTCACAGCCAACTTCAAATACTTGATACCAGGCTAAATGTGTGATATCTGATGGACAGCCACAGCTAGAAATTGAGCATTTTTAACAATTTTAAGCTGAATATCTCATTGCTTAGAAGTGACTGGCACTTTGAGCCTCTTCAGACAATTCAGAGGTTGCTAAACTTGTGTTTAGTTATGTGCATTTTTGCACATGCTACGAAAATGTCATGCAAAGCACCCAAAACTTCTCTAGGAAAACTGATTTTATAAATGCATCGCACCACAGAATGTTCTGGTTTCTCTCTTAGCTTAGTCAGCGTGCAAGGAGCACAGTGGCATAAAACACACAATGTAAAGAAGGAATTGTCAAGGTACAGTTTTCTGCCAGTGCTTCGACATGCTCCCTTTTGTACAGACATAATGTGAAAGGTTTTAATTCCACACTCTTTGTCGGAAGGCTCCTGGTCTGCTGCATGCACGGGACAGACAGCGTTCCCCGAACGAGCACCCCTGTGACACTTAGTGATGCTCGCAGCTCCGCGATTGCCACCCGAGGCTCCGCACGGCTGCTCTGCAGAGGAGGAGCTGTGGCTCGCAGGGATGACAGCTGAGAGCCGCTGCCCCTTCAGTGGGCCCAGCCACAGGGCCCCTCTCCACAGGGAGGGAGCCCGGAGCGCCGCAGCCCGAGCCGCCCTCAGATCTCCCCGCACGCCCAGAGCGCTCCCGGCGGGCGCGGGCGCGGGCGCTGCGCGGGGCCGCCCGGCGGGGGGCGCTGTGGAGTCGCCGTCGGGGCGCGGGCGGCGGAGGTTGCGCGGGGCTGCGGGAGTGGGAGCGGGAGCCGCGCCTGGCACGGCGGCCCTGCCATGGGTGGCGGGAGGGGATATGTGTGTGTGTGTGTGTGTGTGTGTGTGCGTGTGCGTGTGAAAATGTGGGAGGAATTATAAGCGGAAAAAGTGATGCAGCCTCGGAGGCTGCGGAGGAGCTGGGGAGGCTGCGGTGGTGGGAGGCGGGGCTGGGCAGCTTGGGCATGGGATTGGAGGGGGGAGAAGAGCAGAGAGACAGGAGACAGGAAATGGAGAGAAAGAAAGGAAAGTAAATAAATAATTAAATAAAAGAAAGAAACTTCTCTGTGCGTTTCCCGCTCAGTTTTTTTCAGAAGATCAAAATAATCAGTTACCTATCGCTATAATGTTTTTTTAAATTGCTATTAAATTTCCACCCGCTATCTGCTGGGATTGAAAGTGCAGGAACTTGAATGCTGTGGAAAGGATATTTTCAAGTGCAATGTTTTCTGAACTTCCCAAGCGCCGTAATACAGCTTTGTCAAGGGATAGTTTTGTTTTGTTTTGTCTTTTAAATTACATTTTTACTTTGGTGATACCATAAGTGCAACTCTGCCTTCATTAGTTGTAAGGTATCAGTATAGCACCTACCTCTCCTGGGGAGGAAAAAATTACACCAGTGAAGAGGAGCCTTAAAACTGGTGCAAAATTGTAGGCTCATCAGCAACACTGTGCCACTTTTACTGTCCCATGACATCCAACAGGTAAGTTTTGTGTTCGGAGTCATGCTAATGACTCAACACTTATTAGCAGCATAAGACTACACAAAACAGAGCAGCACTGGGTCTTTCTCATTTTAATGACTGCTCTAGAAATGCTGAAAGCTTTCTACATAAAATCTGATGAAGGAAAGACGCTTACTGCTAAAATAATAGTCTGTAACCCAAACACTTTACTTCCTTGGGTTATTTTTTTTTTTTTTCAGGATATCACATTTTCCAGCTTTTCTTCCATTGGTTTGTATTGTTCCTTGGAAGGCTGTTAGCATTAAGATGTCCAAGCCCTGAGCTTCGTTTGGCCTCTGCCATTGCACACCAGTGAGAGTGGGTGCAGCACTGCCAGGAAACACAGCAACACCCACAAGGGCGTGCAGGAAAACTACCATAGCCACTTTCAAAAAGGATCTGCTAATCATTTTCATTTTACCTTTTGAAATAACTGTTGGTGAGTCAGGCATGGCATGGCTCCTATAATCTTCACAGATAATTAAGCAATTCATACCTTGTATCTGTGGGTAGATACTGCTGTAAAAAGTCAGGCCTATTTTGGAAGTGGCTGAAGTGCTTTCTTTGGGAAAAAGAACCAACAAAAGAAACAACAACCTCTTGCTTTCTGACACCTTTGATTAAATAATCTTAAATGACAAGACTGTACAGTAAGGAAATTTACTTGTGTGGGCCACTGCTTTTGAAGCTGATGAGACAGCTTGTTGCACGCATCTCTGTACATGTTCTTCCATTTCACTGTGATTAGTGCGAAAGATGAGTGGAACAAGAACCTCCTAATTTTATTACTCCAAATTGACTAAATACAGCTTTGTCAACTCTGATGTTACACTGACCTAAGTGTTTCACACCTCAGCAGTCTGAAAGGGTCCATAGTGTCTGTGGCATGGGTTGAAGAGGCCCAGAGTTGAAATGGGTGGACTCCATACAAAGCCAGAGTCTTGCTGGCACCCATCCCACTGTAGCATCAATGTCAGATGGAGCAGGAAAAAGTCTTGTTGCCCCCAGAGATTACCATTTATCTGTGTTAACAGGATATTCTGAGTAATTCATGTGTTGTCTTTGGTTTCCTGAGCTTTTTTAGCATGGACAGGATTGTCCCAGATATAATATGGAGACCTGCAAGGGCCCCAGGACATCTGGAATTTGAGATGGAAATAAGAAACTTGTGCTGGGGGTGAAACAGGCTGCAGTGTCAAACCAGAAATTTAAAAGAGATCCAGACTCTGCTATACATGGACATAAATTAAACTGGGGACAAACAATAATGTTAGACTCACGAAATCCTCAGTTAGAGGTGAAAAACGGTCTTTGTTTTTCTCTTCCCCACAGTGAAATAGGATGATTTCTTTATAACTGCACCATCCAAACCACTTTTTAGATTCATGGCTTATTTTCATTTTTTTAGCAAAGGTGTGTCTCATTCTGCATTTGAGGGAGGACTTGGTAGCACTTTCCAGGTTGGCTAGTCCATAACCACACAGAAAACTACCATGAAAGAATAAGTCTTCAGTCGCATGCAAAGGTAGGAAAAATGGAATACAGTTAAGAAAATGCAGATGCAACCCAAATATTGGGAGGATTTTCCCAACTGCTGCATGTTGCAGATGGTGGAAGAGTCCCTCCGGAAAATATTAGTTCACTCTTCATCCTGTCACGTGCTGAACTCCCCTGCACAAAGCAACAGCAGACACTAAAATTAGTCAAGGAATCAAACAGTTTTTGATAGAAAATCTCATTGACCATTTTTAGGTGTTTCTTACCCCACTTTTTTTTTTTTTAATGAGAAAAGCAGTTATATTAAAAACATCATGAGGAGTAATTTTGAACTGGCAGAGAGATGGGATAGATGATTGAATAGATTCTTTCCATCTCCACATTTTGTGATCTATGAACTCACCTTTGGGAAACTTTTGTCATTTCAGACTGAGTTTCACTCCCCCTGGGGTTGTCTTAACAAGGTGGGATATTAAACCTGAGCAGCATTAACACCACCACTGTTTTTTGGCTTTAAAAACTAGCAAGATGTTTCAGCTCAAAAAAACCACCACAGAGTTACTCCTACTTGCTTTCTTGCTGGAGGCCTCCCCGTATTATTTTCATCTGGTGCTTCACCCTGTAAGCCAGTGATACTGTTACCTGGATGTGCTGCTCCACAGCCAGCCCGAGGTTTGCTGCACCAAGTCCCCTGTGACTTCCTTCCTTTTGCTTTCTGTCTCCTTCCTCACAGGCAGAAAGCTCACATGAGGGACATCACTGAAATATGGTGTCCAGTACAATTTCTAACAAAAAGCCACTGCCCTGCAGTGGATGGCCCCTTGCCAAAGGCTGTCGAGGTACAGGTAAGCCCTCAGAAGTCTGCAGCTCTGTGCTGCTTCAAACACCAGGTCGATGCTTAGTGAACATGGCTGTGCCCTCAGTCAGTAATCTCACTTAATGGGGCTCATTGTAGTGCAGGGTAACTGGGTGACAAGCATCCAAGTAATTATTTTTGATTAAGGAATCCATGGAGAAATTCACATGGGATCTAATGACTCACAATTCGGTGTTTCTGCAGAGAGCAAGCAGCAAATTCGGAGGGAGCCTTCAAAGAATTAAAGGTATGAAGGAGGGCATTGGTGCCACTAAAAGCAGTCCAAAGCGTTTGGTCAGGCATCTAGGAATGAAGGGGGAGAATAGTTTGTAGAAGTGACAGTCTGGGGACATAAAGTGACACCGCCAGGCTTGAAGAAAACTCAGGGAGATCCCATCTGAGGAATGACTGGTTTTCCTCTGGGTTCACTCCCATGTGAGCCACTTCTGTCACAGCACTCAAGCATTGCTTCACCAAGGTTGATTTCTTCTGGGTGGTTGATTTTACTGCAAGCAACTGCATCTATAGCCAGAAGTCCAGGACTCAGAATAATGTCTAATTTAGCTTACAGCTCGGAGGATCTAAGGAGGAATTAATGTGGATATCAGTTCAGGAAAAAACCCAATAACCTGGAAGAAGAGACATAAGAGGACATTCACCAATTTTAGCTAGAATAGTTTGTCATCCCATGGTGCTAAGGGACACCATCAGCCTGATATTCCACTGGTCTACAGGTTTTCTTCTTATTAAACTTTCCAAATTAGAGACAGTGCAAATTTATGTAAATAACAGTATGTAATATATAACTGTTTGTGGTGTAAAAATTACTCCTGGGGCCAAGAAACAATTAATATTTAAAAAGAAAAACCCTCAGAAAAGTCTCATTGAATTTCTATTTCTTTTCATACTGGAGCTTTGTGGCTTGGAGAATGGATACATGAAATTTTTGCTTATGTGATCTTTAGCTCCTGCCACAGGTGACTGAGTGCAAGTTCTCCTCCCCAGACCCCAACACACACAGACTCCGGTGATCAGGAGCCTGTGCTGGTCTTGCCACAGATTTCCTGTGTAGTCTTGGATAGGAAGGTGTCTGTGTACCTCAGTTTTTCCATCTCTAAAATAAGAACGATGTTACACTGCTTCACTGGTACGGCTAAATTTCTGCTTAAAAAGCATTCTGTGACCTTTGGATAAATGGTGATAACGAGCTGTTTGCCTTTTTATAAGTATCATTTGGTGTGATATAAATATTTTTTTGTATTGTTCATACTGTGTTTGTTTTGTGCAAGTGAACACAGTCCCAATGAAAGCAAGAGACCAAATATTTTTCTTTCCCACATAGCTCAACCAGCGTTCCCAAATTCTGATCTCTAACACCTCTGCTATTGCAGTCATGGGCCTCTCTTGAGCAGAAACTGCTGATCATGCCAAATTCTCTGGTGTTTTGTAATGTGGGCAAACATGTGCCGAGGTTTGGATGAGACCAATAGACTCATTTTCACTTAGGGCCTGCGGCAACGCTGAAACTGGAGAGCACAGAAGTGAAAGGTCAGTGTATCCCTTCCCTGAGCCACACAGCTCCTGTTTGAAAGCAAATGAAAATGTCATGCGACTGTTATGATTTTTAATTTTCTTTTTGATAGCTTTAGTGCCTTTCTTCCAACTTCACGCCAAAAGGAAATTTAACTGTTATTACTTTTGTACATTTGCATTGTTCCTTACTTGGAAGGTTTGCTTGGAACAAGAAAAACAGTAGACCTATTACTTCTCTCATTTTTTCTAATTTTGTGTGTCTCAGTCTACATGTAGAGTGTTAGCCAATATTTAGTTGGCTTTCTGGAACAAAGTTGGTGAATATGACCACACACTTTGAGAAAATAAGATCCAAATAGACACTGACAAGCAATTTAATTACTGCAATCTAAGGCGTGTCTCTAGAGAATGAGTAAAGTGAGCACTTAACTTGGGTAAGCTGGGATCATGTGCACAATCAATTACTATGGCTTGGTAGATGATGAATTAATTGTTAAACCACAATAAATTGACAGTTTATAATGTCTGTACCCTGAAGGACATGACAGTACCCCCTTTCCACTTCCAAAGGGTCATCTCAGCTGCTTTACATTTGCTCCCTCTGGAGTCAACCAGAGAGGCACACACAGAGCAAAGGGATGATCCTACTTACTTTGTGCTCCTGTTTTGGAATGGTAGAAATAAAACTTTTTGATGGCTGAAGTTGGTGAAATGAATCCCACATGAAATACTCAAAATGGTATCATTATCAGAACCCCTCCTTTTCCTGAAGAGGTTTAGCCATTGAATGATAGAATCCTAGAATGGTTTGGTTTGGAAGGGACTTTAGGGGTCATCTAATTTCAACTTCCATGCCATGGACAGAGACATCTTCTACTAGACCAGGTCACTTAGAGTTCCATCCAACCTGGCCTTGAACACTGCCCGGAATAGGACATCCACAGCTTTTCTGGTCAACCTATTTCAGTGTTTCACCACCCTCATAGTAAATAATTTCTTCCTAATAATAATCTGCATATATAAAACCTACAGACAGGTTTAGCAACTCAATATACCCATAAACATCTGAGAAGGTAATGCAGCCAAGCCCTCCTATACCACTACCACCACCCCATTTGTTTTGAGAAGAGCACTGTTGTGGACAACCTGATGATCTGAGGACTGTTTCTCCACAGGTATGGTACTTGAGACCGCTGTGTCATGTTTCTAAAGAAGCCATCCAAGCATCACATAAGGAATTTCTTCAATATGGAAAGACAGTTCCAGTTAATACATACATCACACCTTGGAACCTACACAGAAAATCACTGAGCCATTGCAAGCTTAAGCTTATGTCTAGCTATTAACTCAGTGCTGCCTTCCAAATGTTTGTCCAAGACCTGATACCCAAGTCACTGAAATCAATGAACTATGAAATTGGCAGGCATTAAAGGATATGCTGGATGGAATGTATTGCATGTTGCTGCCTCATCACAAGCAGCATGGTAGAAAAAGGGTATCAATCTGTGGCAAGTTATACAGATCAAATCCCAGAAAAAGTGATTGGTAAAGAAGGGTGAATCTCCAGAAGTCTGAATGAAGCAGTCACTAAAAACATTGAATAATGCTCAGAGAGTTTTATGAAAAACATGAAATAGACTCTGATGAGATTGTTTACAATTTTCATCTTGAGTTACATGAGAAAGACAGCCAAAAAAACCAAAAAACAAAAAACAGTTTGTGTTATTCACTGGTACTTCTGCTACAGGTACTCATTACAGTGAGAGATGAGAAGCTGCATAAGAAGCTGTTGTGCAGCTTCTGTGAAACTTTGAATTTGTTTGACCGAGACCAGGAGTGCAAGTTAACCCTTGTATCACAAACCAACCTACTATGTCTGCCTGCCTGACGTTGTTCTTATTCTTGGTGAGGATGGTCTTTCATTGAAACAGAAATACAGAAGTTATTGTTATCCTGGGTGTAACATCTTACCCTAAAATAGTTGTACTGTGATTGAAATGAGATTTTGATCTGGCAGAGTTTATAATGAGCCAAATTTGAGCAGATACAGGCCCAGGTCCTCTTTAGAACCTCGCAGGGAGAAAGCAGAAGACTGTGATGGTGGCCAAACAGCTGAGCCCTGCTGTTGGAATCCTCTGCACCCACTCTTCATCAAACCTCAGCAAAAGTCTACAGAGAACAATCAGGCATTCCCTTCCCTACTCAGCATAGTGTATTTGCATGTGGTAAAGATTTAGGTGGATTCATATTCTACTGTAATTGAGGAGAAAACTGGATATACACTCTACTGTACACGGGGTAGGTGTAATGGTATAATCAGAAGAGGGGGACCATGTTTGCCCTCCTTTCTGGATATAAATTGCTCTAAAAATATAACCAAAGGCATTAAAAAGTATCAGTAGGGACAAAAATAAGAAGAAATAAAAAGTTCTTTACTGAAGAAAATAAATCAAATGAGCAGGCATGGATTTATCAATGTAAAGGTAGCAAAAGGAGAGAACAGGAATGAAGGAAAGGAAAGCACATGGAAATAAGTGGCACTTGTCTGCTGGGACAGAGATTAAAGGAATCACTTTGTCTCCTACAATTTTTGTCTTGAGAAAAACAAAGTGGCAAACCCCACAGAATTTCTCCAGAAGCTGCCTTAATAGAAACTGAGGTGAAATCTTTGTAGGCTTCAACTCAAGTGTCCCCCAGAGACATTGAGAAGAATGAGAAAGAGCCAGCAATCCATCACGTGAAGAGGGAGGCAAACCTGAGGGCTAGCGCTGCAACAGCCATGGCCATAGAGGAAAGCCTGGAAAAAGCAGTCAGAAACAGAGCTCAGATCTGGGGACCTCTGTGATCAGGCCGTGTATCACAAGCTAAAGTGAGTCCATTAACAAAACCCCGTAACTTGTTTGCTAAAGTTTTACTTTAAAGGCATTTTAAAATGGAGAAGAAACATCTCTGCTACATGCTCTTTTCCAGACTTGTCCAGGGGTGAAGTTTCTCTGCCCCAGAGCTTTCTTCAGGGATGCTTGGGATAGCTCAAAGTATCACTACAGAACTGTTTGTGATCTATGGGACCCTTCAATTTTTGTCTGCTTTGAGAGTTCTGTGTAAAACTCAGTGTGGTGCTCCCACTGAAACTACCCTTTCCTTATTTTTTCCCTTCAGGAACTGCTACTTGTGGACCAAGACGGTGAGGGAACATGACAGTTCTCAGGTACTACTAGAAACCAGTTATTAGACGTGAACACTATGGGTTACATTTACGTGGAACAAAGTACTTACAAAAATGCTTGTCATCAATACAAAAGGAAGGCTGGATAATTTTAATACACATGAACACCTTAATTATTTCAAAGCTTCTAGCATACATTTAACTTTGTTGTCTCCTCTGTTTCATATCATCATGCTGTTTGGCACATCTATGTGCAATATTATAATCTTCTATCAACATAATCTCTCATATTATATGTTCTTTTCATTCTATTTTTCAAAATTACCTTTGCAGAAAACTTAATAAACCCCCAGATTTTGGCACCACTGAAGTGACTAAAACTATGTTTATGAGCTGGATCTCATTAAAGGCAAGTACAAAACCAAACTGGAAAATTTTATAGTGTAAGCAGTTTTCAACTTCTAGATGAACAAGGAAAGGTTTGAAGAAATTCTGGAAGTGAAATATCTTTATGTTCTGTGAAATATCTCCTTACCTAAAAAGGCCTTATCAGATCAGCCTTAAACTTTACAAAAATATTCTCCTCTGCCAAGAGACCACACGTGAAGCTTCAGGTGGGAAAAAATTAGGCTTAAAAAAAGAAGACGAAAAGAATATTTGGTCTTACAATAAAAATCAGCATGGAACTGCTACCGTAGTTTTATTATAAAGACTCATGAAAACATTTCCAGTTGCTCTCCAGTAGGTCTGATTTCCATAAGTAAAACCCCTCTTTATTTCTTCCACAGTTCCTTATAGGTCTTCAAGGAGTTATGAAAAGTCTCTTGCCAACAGGGAATTTCTTGCAGAAATAAAGTATCTTAGGGAACATTTTTTTTATAGATCTGGAAACATATTAATGATTAAAAGTCTGATCCTTCAAAGTTGAGTGTTTGCAGTTGCTATTGGCTTTTGTGGAAATGACAGATGCGGGGCAACTTTTCATATCAAATATAATATCTGCATACCTCAACTCTGATTGCATCAGGCTTGTAAAAAACCTTAGGACTTGCCTTCTGAACCACACAACACAGGTCCCCCATTTTCAAACCCAGAAGTTTCAAATTCAGGATTCAGGTCCTTAAGATCATGGGACAGACTTAAAATTCGAAAGCTTTTTCAGTCATTATGTGATTCATGGTTTTAAATCTCTTTTTAAAGCAAGTTTCTTGCCTTTTAGGTTTTCTCTGTAGGAATCCAGGCTGGAAGTGCACTTTTCTTTAGAACAGAACAAGAGTTTTCTTGCTATCATCTGTCTCTTCCAGCTGGGGCTAAAGAAAGATGACAAACACTTAGTGTCGCTCTACAGAAGATGGCCATGGCTAAGTCATCATCCCTCTTGCAGGTCTGGTGCTGCACTCCTGCCTGTTCATCCCGGCACAGCCCTGTGTTTTCTCAACACTTAGCTGGGGACACAGAATCAGAGCAGAAAAAAATCTGTGGGAGGCAGAGCTGCAGCTGCTGGAGGAGCTTATTTTATCTGTCAGCAACTGTACATGAACCCTCTCTACTGCAGGATAAAATCTGACAGGGAGGCATAAGTCCTGACAGAGAAAGTTTTATGTACATTAAAGTCCACATCAACCTGTCAATGCATAAATGGCCATATGCAATGTAAGTGATGATTACAAGTGATCCAAAAGAAAGCATTTAAAAACCAAATGAGCCAATCCACTACATCAGATCTACACCAAAGCTTCTTGATAAGTTAAACTGTTTTTAAGTCAGAGATCAGCAACAAAAAGCCTGACTGCCAAAAGGCATTTTAGACATTCAGCAGATTTCCTATTAAAATATAAGATAAGAGACCATCAAAATGTAAATAAAAGACGCCAGTCAACTGTGTAAAATTTCTTGAGGAATCAAAGAAAGCATGTCCCATTTGTGGGACTGCTTCCAGGACCTTCTCCCTCTTTTTCAGCTTTTGTGCTTTTGTGTTTAGGGCAAAAACAGTTTAGAATTGGAACAGCTACATTCAGCATACAGCCCAGTAGTGGCTCCTCTTGGAAGGATATTTAAGTCTCCCTCTTTTTCATAGTGCTCTCTGACCTCCAGGTAGTCATCTTCTGGGAAAGCACCAGAAAGAAACTCTAATTTTTCAAAGAGGAAAATCAGCTGTACAGTATTCTGTAAGGCAATGACAATCAAGTCAGTCATATGTCCTCACAACCTTGCCATCAATATAAGACACTGATTTGTGCCACTCAAATCACATTGTAATTGTGGGTCAAAAATGTCCTTCTTCATTTACCTGCATTTCTATACCACTGAGGTTAACAGATGCGTTTACTCCAGTGATAAGTCCATATGAATGTACTCTCTAGACCCACACACAAAATAAATGACTGAGGATATTTGTCAAGCTGCCTCTAGGAGTAGCCTCATATTTTTTGGATAAGCTTCAGATAAAAGTCCAAACATTTGGATAATTAAAAATCATCCAGAGCTCCTAGATGTAGAGGCTTTTCTCTCATTCATTTGGAATGAAATTGTCAGTGGGCACAGAACTGTTGTAATGTGAGGGGTATTCAGCCAGGGAGCAGAAATAGGAATCAGATGTCTTTCCAGTAGAACTTGCCTCTCTACCAGCAGTCCTCCAGCGAATCTCTCACACCTGTGGATAAGGGTTACACTGCTGTTACTGCCATTCAGAACTATTTTAATGGTGGATGTATTTTTAAAAGACAGCTCTCACAGCTTATAAAGCAAGGTTTTGGCTCCTGCTAATAAAAAGCATTAATGTACTGTGGGAGGGTGCAGAGAGAGAAAGATTATAATTAAATCTCTCCACTCCTCTCCCGTCTCTAAGGGCTTGGATAAGAAACAGTTCTGCTGGGCAGCCGAATTTGAACTAAATAAGATAGCTGGAGGAGGGAGCCTTCTTGGTGGTTTCATATAGTCTTGCACATGTGGTAGGGCCAGGGAATATTTCTGATGAAAATAAAATTGTTCTGGGCTCAATCCAGCTGAAAATACCAACAGCCTGACGAGCCCTGTAACTTTCATAGGGTTGCAGATCCTGGCTCCTATCAGGAAGCTTGGCCCAGCCACCGTAGAAGGCCCAGCAAGCAAAACAATAATTTTATGCCTAAAAATTGCACATCAGTTTGGGAGAGGCAGGAGGACTTGCGTCAACACACTCCCTCTCTCCCAACACTGACAAGGTTGGGCTCCTTCTTGTACCTTCAGTTCCCCTGATCCCACACCCTGTGAGTACAGCCAAGAACTTACACGGAACCCAAAACTGGAGGCCATTGCTTCTCCTCTCATAAAAAGGGATTAGTGTGTCTGGGTATCTCATAGGCTGATGGTGATGACTGCTAATGGTCTCTTGTGGGATCAACATGATTCTCTCTACATCCTCTTGTGTGTTCTTTTACTATCATCCTCTCTTGAGTTTAATTTTGCCTTGAAGAGCAAACGTTTTGTTGAAATTATTTATAACTTACATCAAATAATATAGCACCCTTTAAGCCCATCACAAGGAGGTCTTTATAAGAACTATGTTTGAAACTATGCAGGCACCACATGCCAAAAAATACAACTATTGAAAACAGAAGACTAAAAGACCCCAAACAACATTTTAAAACTTCTGAAGGAATTTGATATAAAAACTTTTTGGGGGTTTAGTGGGATGTTGGATTCCACACCTTTGGATTGCCAAGAGATGTTCCATAAACTCTCAGGCTGAGATGGAAGACTGAGCTTATGGTGGACAACAAAAGCTAAGCTCATAAGTTTGGTCAGATGTTGGAAATATGGGCAACAAAAATGCTTTAAACTTAATGCTATAGAAGTAATTCCTGCAGCTGTTTGGATCAGACTCAACTCTCCATCCTCTCAACACTTGCATCTCATCACCTAAAATCACTGGTGGGCCACAACTTCTCATATCACGACAAGACACCTGTACCAGGAGCAGAAATAGGGGGAAAATGGGCAGAGTCAGTTCACCTTTCTGATATACAATCAAATACAGCTCCAAAATTTTGCTCTAAGCTTCTTTTAAAGGAGAAAAAGACAAATTCCTACCAACACACAACCCAGATCCTGGCAACTCAGTACCTTCCTTGGGATTATACCAACTTAAACTGCTCTGGAGGAATAGAAAAGCTATAGAAATAGCTACACTGATGACACCCATGGAAAGTTATTGTCTTCAAAAACTTGTTTTCAAAAAGTTATTGTTTTTCAAAGGCTGTTAGTGCCCCTTATTGTCTCTCTAATCACTGATTAAGGCATTGTACCAACAGCCATTTCATGTAGTTTTAAACAGCAGTAATTAGTCCCCATCCAAAAGAGTACTTTAAAACTTACATCGACTTTTAAGTATCTGAAGCCACCATGTGGACTGACACCCTGTCCTGTAGTGGCATGGCCCTTTCTCCTGTGACCATGGAGTTCACTTGAAAATTTTCTTGCTGCTCTCTTTTTTCTGCTCTAGTGAAGCTTACTCAAATATTTCAGCTATGGATGCAGAACAGGCTTGATTCTGTACTTGGGAAGCCACCAAAAATGTTGCTCTTGATTTCAACGTATTCAGGATTAGGCCTCAGCAAGCACCAGAAATCTAATAAATATGTGTGTGGCCTGTGTTTTCAGAGGCTCTCAGCATCTTGGACTACCAGATCAGTCTCCTTTTAGAAGCATAGATTTGAAGAGTATGTAAATGCCATTTATAAATGCATGTATATACACACACTCACTCCATACATGCATATACATATAATATTATTACTATTTCACTAGAATTGTGCAAACCTCTTACCAGATCAAGCACAAGCCAGGATTATTTTAATGATGGAAATCTATGCTTTTCACAGCAGTTATCTTTCTTGAGTTAAACAAAGGCAACACTTTTATCAGAAATACACATAGACATGTATCCAAATGACAGAGCCCTGCTAAGCACAGAGAGAGATTTTACTCTCAGTTATACTAAATTAACTTCTGTTCAAATGAAAGACATCCCTCTGATCTTACACCAGGCAGATGCACTTCTTCCGAGTAAAAGACATAAAAGACCTGTCAGAACTTGTGTTCTTCAGTGGGATTTATATTTCTGTAAGTGGGCCTGTTTGAGTTGAAGATGTGTGTACATTCATAATGGAAGCTATTCTTCTCCCCCTAAGTGCAACATATGGATCTAGACATAACTGCATTACGTATAAAAATGTAATAAAATGTTTTGCCTGCGAAAAAACATGCAATAAAAGACTTACATGCCATTTTATGTGAGGATATTTGTGCATAATCTGATTCTCACATTGTAACATTTCAATTTTACTACAAATGTTCTCTTACATCGAAGTGATAGTCTTCATAGCACAATGATTCATGGGATAAGACAAGAGCCCTTTGCTCTTGCAAATATAATCTGAAAACAAGCTTGAGCTCTCAGAAGAAATATACTGGATGGGTTTAGACCCATGGCTCACTGGTTTGCATAGCATTCCACAGGATCTTGGTAGCATCGCTTGGGAAGACCCAGCACCAAGGTCCCACTGATTTATAGCTTCCTGGAAGAACAGTCTTCATTTAAGGTCATCTTTTATCTTGGCCCATGGAGAACAGAACTTATGTAAAATGTGTTCCACTTGTATAAATGGCACCTCCACACCAGATCTTTGATGTGCTGTCTAGGGATGTGATGGGTAATTTTAAATAAATGCTGTAGGAAGGCCGTGTCTCCTTCCATATCCCATTGAGCTGCTGCTTTTCCCTGCAGTGTCTGCCTCTGTGCATTACACTGGGAAGCAGCATGTTACCTCCAGATAATCCTGAGAGCACTCTGAAAGTCCCTCTGCCTTGGATCATAAAAGCCACCACTTGATGGAGTCAGGACCATTTTCAAAAAGCTGGGAGCACAGGGCATCGGAACAGGGATACAATATGAGCAGCGAGGGATGTTGTGAAAAGGGAGGGGAGCAGCAAGACTGTGGACACCGTGTGCCTGATGTAAGCCTTGGGTAGAACGGACATATCTGCACAGCGGGAAGGAAGTTAGTAATATGATAATGTCTCAGGAATCCTCTTGGAGTGGGCATGGCAGTCCTCACTGTACATATGTCTAGAAATGCATGTCACAGCATGAGTGACAGACTTCCAAAGAGAAGCAAAAGGGATTGCTTTTTCCATATTAAAAATAATTTCCTCATTGTAATGATGGTACAAAATGGCACTGTTCTCTCACTATTTACATACTGAATTCCCCCTTTTTTAGAGGGGACTTAAACTTGAGTGACCTGTGGACCCACTATCTATGTACTGAGCCCTCTTTGTTTTTTGTGCTTTTTGGAGAGATTATGCTCCCATGATTTATATAAAGAGTCTACCGTCTTAGATGGGATTTCATGTGACCCCATGATCCCACTATTTAAGTACTAAGATCCTTCTTGTTAGAGGTTACTTTAACCACTATTTAGACACAGCTCAACACAGTAGAGCTTTCTCCGCCAGTGTCAGTAGTGTTAGCTTTTGTTTGAGTGCTCTTCCTCCACGATTAAATCTCAGTTGAATGGCAACACTCCTGTTTTTTATAACATGCTCTCAGGATGGCTGCAGCCTCCCATGCCAGTGGCATGTTGAGCGAAGTCCAAACCCAGGAGTGGACATGACTGCAGGTTGTGAATCCCATCAGTCAGTGTGAGAGTGCAAGGGCACAGAACAGGGCACAGAATGGTGATGGCATCCTAAATGCCGGTGATGAACTCCTTAAATAATACTCCTTAAATAAATGTGCAGGCAAAGCCCCAGATCATTCATTGCAACTGAAAACTGACACATTGAAAAGAACTAACTTCGAAATTAGTATGTCCTTCCGTATCTTGCCTCAAACATTTCACATTCATAAACTCTATGAGCTTTGTATGCAGTTGTGCCAGTAGTATAAGATTGAAAGTTTTGGTTTACCATGTTCAGGTAAATGATGCTTAATAGAACTTTACAGAGACTAAATGTTAAGACAGTTTTAAATACATGTGGAGATATCTTCTTGCAAATTTCCCAGATTAGAAAGAAAAGCCAGAAAAAATCATAGTGAAAAATAATGCTTTTTAGAAGATGAGTAAATGAACCAGAACATTTCAATTTCACCAACAATAAATGGAAGGAGAAAGATAACTAGGAAAAAAAGGAACAATAGTGACAATATATAAGATGTGACAGGAGAAACATGATGTAGACACAACTACAGAAATGTGGAAAAGCAATATGGAAAGTAAAGGCACAGGGAAATAAATGGGTCTATTAAATATCTGTCTTTCCATTGTAGAACTGTATAGGTGGATCATGAAAGAATAAGAGGAAGATGAGTGCTGTAGGGATTTCATAGTTTGGAGATGGCAAAATTTCTTTTACAGATGTAGCCAGTGACATTTGAGATAAATCATTCCATGAGACACTTCACAAGCAGTGGAAGGAGGCACATGCTGCTCACATGGGTATTAGAGAGCAATATACCTACAAAGGCTATTAAAAGTCACCTGTTCCAGAGGAAGATATATCCAAGGTGAACTTTGGCATATTGGTCTTATATTTAAGAGATGCATGATAGATTTCACGTAACTGAGATGTTAACTTTGTGCCAGGAATCATGTAATCAAATAGGTAACTTTAAATTAAAGTAATGAGAGGTTCTCTCATCTGACAGAAATTTTAAGAAAAAAATGGAGTAAATGAAGTGGAAATCATCAATAAAGGAAGTAGAATAAAAGTCTTTCCTAGTCAGTTTGAAATTCTACTTTTAAATTGTTCTAGATTGATGAGACTTTAAATAACAAAACAAAACAAACAAAAAAAATCAAGAAAACCCCAATAGATTAAAGAAATTACTTCATTTGACCTCAAAGAAATATTTTGTTATTCAAGTAAAAATATTACAATAAAGCTGAAACAAACTGAAAATAAATATTTTAGACTAAAAAATTCCAATACTTCATTTTAAGAATATGAACCCAATATTTCTCAACTATTTTTTAGATTCTCCTTTTACCCGTACGTTTATGAAAACCCTTGTTTTCAGATGTAAAAATTTCAGAAACTTAACATTATTTCAGGGATCTATTGGTCTATTTCAATTTGCATTTTTCCCTGAGAAAAAAAGACTTGAAGAAACTTTTCCCTTAACTGTAATAAAATAACAGGTGACAAAATATTGCCAATCAAGATGGTTTTAAAAATACCCAAAACATGTTAAACAAATTGGTTTAATTGTTTGATAGTGGCTCATTGTTGAAAATCACTGTAATAGATGTAAAACACTTAACAAATGGCATTTGGTTTAATATCAAACCATGCATCTATGTAGCATTACAAAATACAGAATCTGTGAAGTAATTCTGGAGTAGCTGAAGAACTGAATAATTGGCAGATCCTAAAAGAGCATTTTCAGTGGGAAATCACATAATAATGCAAATGTTTACTATACAAATCTGTGTGAATAAGTACCGGTGATTATGCTAGTCTGTATTTCTGTTGGTAATCTAGAGGGGAATGTCAATTACTACTGAAGATGTCTTAATGACATAAAACCTGGTAGAGTGGTATGTGATGGTGAGAGCTGGGCAGATGTACAAAATTATATAGTCTGGACACACAAAGAGCATGTGCTTTAATACAGGCAGAACCAATAAATCACCCAATGTGAGACCAAGGAACATAATGATGACCACAGATTCTGGGTCTTGGGAAAGCAGTGTCTCTGAGAAGGATTTGGGGCTCATGGGCAAGGAGTTGCATTAGAGTTCCTGCTGCAATGCTGGAGATAAAACAAGCCCTAAACCTAAAAGGAGAGAAGCAACCAGTGGAAATACAGATATAATTTTACATTTGTATGTAACTGCAGGAACACAGATGTTGGAACATTATGTACAGTTCTGGTTGTCCTGTATGTATAAAAAAGATGTTGAAAAACTGAAGAAGATGCAAAAATTGAGCCAGGAAAAATATTTCAATGCTCGAAAAAAAATTCTGGACAGCACAAGACCTAAAGACCTGATAATAAAGAGGAAGAATAAGTAACTTGAATGTGCCGCATGTTTTTCATCACAAGACACTATTCTGGGACTAAAGTGAAGAAAACTACTGTGAGGAGCAATGGAGAGTAAAAATTTAAAAAAAAAATCACAAGACAAATAAATCAAATATCTTGGGAAGCCAAAGTAAGTTATTGGTCCGAAAGCCTTCACCTCAAAACTAGATGTCTGTATGGAAGACTGATTCAGAGAAACTCCAGGTAGACAATGTGATATGGAAGTAATTTAAAGCAAATAAATATATAAATAAATGAAAAATGAAAACAAAAATAATAAAAAAATCTTAACAAAACCAAGGCTTATTTTATCCTGGGAAATCAATCCTGGTGATCTAATAGCCTTTCTGGGCATATCTGTGTGACTCACTGACTCTGTTTCTCTGGATAACGCTTTATGGAGCAGATCCAAGTCTTCCTGCACATCCAATTTACCTTGTTTTGGAACTGAGGGGAGAGATAGTTGTGCAGCTATTGCCAAAGCTAACAAGAAGCGTATCTTACACAAGACAAAGCCTTGCTTGCAGAGAAATTTAAGCTGAAGTGATGTATATCTTCAGGCAAACAGTGAAGTCAAAAACACCCTGGAGCCCATTCTGCCTTTGTTTCCTCACTGGTTTTCCATGGTATTGAATGATGGTTGAATTCAGGGCTGCTGTTGCTTTCCATATGCACATCTGTGCCTTCTCATTTCTAATGCTCCATGGTATTGGTATAAGTTCTGTTATGCTCTTGTCCTCCTTCTATAACAAAGCCATTATCCCTTAGACCTCATTTAAATATCTCTCCCTCCATTGATTCTTAAAGGCTTTAGTCAGTGTATATGAAACGGACCCAGCAACAGGCTTGTGTTCACAGTGGTTTTGCTGCACAAGGAGCTCCAAGCACAACTTGAGTTACTGTCTTCACAGAGGCCAGAGCCTTCAAAAGGTATTATTTTCTATCCCTACGCTTCTTAACTTGAAGTATTGAACACCATTTATACAAATCGACAACACGGAAAGGGATTTGGGGATCGTGTCTAAAATGGTTCATAATTTGACCCTCAGAAATCTTGATATCAGAGGATTTATTCTATCTATGGTTAGGTCAGAGGCTTATATTTCCTTTTCTTAAGAAAACAGACAAACCTCATTCCTTTTTAGAAGTCCAAATATCCTGGAAAGATAATTACAAAATTATATTGATTGTACAGTCACCTATGTATAGTGCTCCATCCTGATACCACTAACATGAAAATTCAGATAATCAGCCCCATTCAAGTGGATGGGAAAACTTCTTGTGAGAGGATAAAGTTTGCAGGACCCAATCCTGTGCAGAGTTTGTTCCCAGAGATATTTTGTGCTTCACTAAGTAAAAAATGTCATCATATTTCAAAGTGAAATTTTGCAGGCCATTGATCTAGAATGTGAGCTAATTCCTTTGGGTGTTTTGGAAAATCAGAAACAACATATTTATTTAATTTAGAAAAATTACTTCCGTCCAAGGCTGTTTCTCAAAAAACATTCATGACAGCTAAAACTTGCAAACTTGTTACATATATGTGCCAGGCATAGCACAAAGATAAATAGCTCAGTTCCTTGTGATGTGAAATGTTGCTGAACTAGTATTGTGTACTGGATTGTAACAGATCTTAAAGACCTTACAGTGTCCTGGAAAAAAAAAAAATCATAGTTTTAATGGGCCAGTAAATCTTCACATGGTACTTAGCAAATGTTTCAATAAACTGTAAAGGTTCCTTCTAGCAATTTTCATAACTAGTCACTGAATGCTTAACCATGTTGGTTTTTCTAAGGCTTGCATTATAATAACATGAAATAAACTTTCCAAAATAGTAAAACATTTTGGTTCTCATGCCAAAAGGAAAAGCCAAGGGCATTAAAAATTAAAGATAACGTGTCCAATCTAGATTTTGACTTCAGCTAAGTAACTTTCATGCTTCTGGACTCCCTTGGTCCCCTGACAAAAACAGGCAAAGCCATTCTCCCAAAAGCTGAGGGTACACCTGACCTAAATTCTTTCAAATTACAGACTTAAAAAGCAGAAAACGAGATCTGCAAATTATGATTAGTTATTGAATGGCATCTGATTGTGTTGCTACACAGGGCAGGGTACACTTTGCTGAAAGTGTTCTGGGGTTGGTATCTTTGTAGGCAGCAGCACATATAAGATTCATCCCCTGAACTTTTATTGTCTTCTTGTGTGAAAGACATCCTCAGCTTTTCCTTGCTTTCAGCCTGACTTCTGTTAGGTGAGTCTGACTAGTTCTTGACCTACGTGAAAGTGAAAGGTAGGGTCTTGTTCACTTTCCCCACCTCTGTCATTCAGAGATTCAGAATTTCAGTTCAAAACTCTGAGGACTTCATGGTGTAGACACCAGGATGGAATAATTTATGGACAGTTCAATAAAGCTAAAATTAAATGTTATATTTACAATTAAGTGCCAAAGTTTCAGTAAGATTCTTGTGAAACATTTCTATTTTGTCAAATCAAACAACCTTTTCTGTGAAAAAACCCTGTCTTCTGGAAAATTTTCAAGCTTCTCTGAGTGTTATGCTACATTTTTGGCTCAAGAAGCTCAGTAAGGGCTTTTTATTTTTATTTTAATACAAGGTGTCAAAATTAATTATCAGAAATTTCACTGACATAAGGGAAAATATTTGGGCCAGAGCATTCATTGTTATAAAGACCATTACCAGAATTTTCACACTGTAGTCATAACCACATATTCATGTAGACTAACTAAATAAAATACAGATTTCAAGCAAACAAGGGTAGAACTCTTGGCTAATACACACAAGGCAATATCTTTTGTGGCGTTTGATTTTTATCAGTTCATGTTGCTCAGCCTTGACTACAGGTATTTTGGACACTTAAATGTCTGCTCATAAAAAGAAGTTGACTTAGAAACGAGGGAGGTCAGAGGCCTGCCAGAGATTTTGCCATCCCTTTTATGGAGCAATATCTCAAGAAAGAAATGACAAAAAGATAATTTTGTATTCAGTGTCTATATCCTGCCTAAGCCCCGGTTCAGCTGCCTAGCTCCTCCAGGAGACTCTTGGGTTGCTCAGACATGTTTTCCCCTTCATAAATCCATGCTGACTACTCCCAGTCACTGACTTGTCCTTTATATGTTCGGAAATGGGTTGCAGGAGGATTTGTTCTATCATTTTCCCAGGGACTGGGTTGAGACTGACTTGGCTTATAGTTCCCTGGATCCTCCTTCACGTCATTCTTAAAGATAACAGTGATAATTGCTTTCCTCCAATCCTAAGGAGTCTCCCACAATACGCATAATTTTCCAAAGCCATCAGGAGCAGCCTTACAATGGCAGCCACCAGCTCCTCCTCATCCACGGGTAGAGCTTGCCAGGTCCCATGGACATGGCTACATTTAGTTTGTTTAAATGTTCCTTAAACTGGTCCTTCTCTGCCAAGGGAATTTCTCCCTTGCTCCCACCTTTTCCACCAGTTTCAGGGACCTGGGATTCCTGAAGGTATATCTTATCAGTAAAGACCAGGAAAAGAGATTTGAGTAAATTGATCTTTTTCCATGTCCTTTGTCACCAGGTCTCCTGCCCTATTCAGGAGTGGGCCCACATTTTCCCTGGTCATACCAGGTAGTACCTGTGGAAGCCTTTCCTCATCACTCTCCAAGTAGGCTATAGCTTTCTTAACCCTGGTCCTGCATGCTCAGACAGTATCTCTGTATTCCTCCTAGATCATCTGTCCCTGCTTTTACTTCTTTAATTACAAAGTTTAAACTTCAATGTTCTTTAAAAAAATGCTAGAAAGTGTTGTAGAGAGGGAAGAATGAGCCTGACAAGCTTATGGTAGCTCACATTGCTGAAGAGGCACATGGACCACCTTTCCTAAGTGTCGATGGCTCCTGTCATGTACCATGTTGTCCAGCTGAGGAGTGATGAAGATATAAAAAACTGAGGCCTGATTTTAGCCCAGAGACATCATTCTGTATGTAGGTTTGAAGACTGCCAACACTCCAGGGCTTCATTAAAACAATGGCCTGAGCTGAAAGAATACATGTGTGATATGTCAAACACAAAATCACGAAACCTTGCAATCTTCTACAAGAATATTGTCTGGGTAATAAGGAATATTCCTGAAAGGTTTGACATTAAAAGTGACACCCGTTATTGTGACTTTAGCTCATGAATATGGTAAGAATTGTTCATAACACCACCTATTATTAGGCATATAAATTAATCAACAAGAAAATGGAACTTCTTTTTCTTTCTTGGAAGTAGGAAATTCTGTAGAGGAATACTGAATATTGGTTTGTTCTCCTCGAAGATGCTGGATAAAGAAAGGATATAAACAGGATAAATTAAGAATTTTTGTTTCACTTAAGTGTCCTTTTTTCTTTTAATCCTTATTCCAGTGCATGTCAAGGTCAATTATTTTTTTTAAATACTCAAGTGGAGATAAAGTGTGCTTAACACACACTAGAATAGCTGAAGCACAAACCTAGAAGGGTGTAGACACCATTTAAATCACTTTCTCAGAGTTTGGGACCAGGACTTGAGCCAAGTGTTTGAATGCCCAGCTGAGCAGTTGCACCAAGTGGCACTTCTCTGGGTGTTGTCTCCTTTCCCTTTGGAGGGAAGCTTGGTCTGGAGCTTTTGAACAGGAGTTCTGCTGGAAAGGATTTAGTTGTATTAAATTTTTTCTTGTTTCAGCAAATAAATAGGCATTTTCCAATTTAAAACATGTGTTGTGGACTGAAGTTCCTGCATTGCTCCAATGCTGGGTATCTTCAGAGACTGAAGGTATTTAGGAAGGTGGAAGGTGCTTCCCACAGGGAGAGAGGTCCTGTCATCTCAAGGGACTGCACAGCAAACACAGAAGATGCAACAACAGAAATGAGCTCATGACAGGTCTTTTTTGTAGCCATCCAGAACTTCCTGGAACTCATTTGTTGGTGAATGCAGCAGTTTGGTTTGGGTGAGACCGTTAGTCTTTGGTTGTTGTCCTGTCCTGAACCCTTGGGAAAACTAAGAACTGGAATATGGGAGTCTGGCACAGTGAAACTTCTCCAGAAGAACAATTACCTGTCCAAAGGATTAAGTGAAATTTCGCTTTTCTGCAGAAGTCCAGGTCTGGACACGTTCATGCTGATGGAATAGCAAATTCCTGTTTTGCAATTACATCCAGAAAGAGAAATGTTTTCCATTTGCTGCCTCTCCTCCCAGTTGCCCAGCCTTGGATAAGGGTCTTATTCAGTTCAGCCTGAGAGATGGAAGGTTGGGGGAATATTAGGAGTTTCATGGATGAAAAGAAAAAGATGGGAGCATGATGAAAAAGGGAGAAAGGACGGGAGGAGGAGGTAAAAGTTCTGGCACAAATATATATGTATTCAAACTGTTGCAAAACTAGACCTTGTAGGAATAAAAACCTTGTGTGATGGAAATACAGATTCTGGTATGATTATTTCTTCTTCCTGTGAAGCTAGGAGGTTAAAACAGGGAAATGGTAAGTGGAGAAGAATTATAAGCAGAAAATGGAGAGGCTGTCCAGGCACTGGTACATATATACACACTGGGCAGCTGGCCTGGGCCCATGGCTGTGCCAGAATCCTTGCCAATTTTCCCTTTTATTTTTTTTTCCTTCTTGCAAGAAAAAGCGTGAGGTTAAGCTGACCGGAGAAAAAAAAACTACCACAGCCTTTTGTGGGCAGTAAAGCTGAGTACAGACTGTCATTGTCAGGCTGTGTAACACAGTCCACTTCTGTTGTTTACTTGCAGCAGCGGGTGGAAGGAACTGCTCTAAGTTATGTTGGGTGATGAAGAGCCAGTAGAAGGGCTGTTGTGGGAGGAGGCTCTGCTGTCTTCCTGAACTTTCACTTTTGATTTTCAGCTGAGCTGGAAACATGATTTCATTTTGTTATTTTTTTTTTAGTGCCTGGACCTGAGGTGAGATCCTCAGCTGGGATAAATCAGCTCCGCTTCCCTGTGGTTGAGGGAGGTAGGAGGATGCATAGTGGTTCAGGATACAACCCGCCTTGTTTAGAGACTGGTAAAATTCAGACCACCACATTCATGTGCTCAGTCATGAAGTACGTGAACATTTTTCAAAAGCACAACTTCCCAATGACCCCGAGTGCCTTCAAATAAAGAAGTGCTATTGGACCTCAGTAGTGTGAAAGGAGCAGTTGAAATCCCTGTCTTGCCCAGCTGTTAAACCTGTGTTTGATTTCTGAAAAACCTATAGAGAAAAAGGGTTAAAGGAGACCATACAAGAAGTAGAAGAAATAAATTGAATGCACATGTGCAATCATTATTCATACTAACGTTCCCTGTATTACTTCATAACACAGCTGTATACACAAAAAAACCAGTCCAGTTTGGTTTCTTCCTATTTGAATCTTATTAATTTCTGTTTAATGGAACACAAATGTTTTTGCTCTTCATTTTGACGAATGCAGCCTCATAGTATATTTGTTAAGCATTAGCTAGCACGGTTGTGGCCATCTAATACAAATGTCTCTGGGTCTTTCATGGCTCCTGACAGGACATCTTTTGAGCATGACAGTTGCTATGGGGACGGGTGCAATGCCTATTTGAAAGGAAAATTGGGAGCAATGCTCATTGCGTCAAAAACTACATCGTGGAGGGAGGGGAGGAGAATGTTTGCTTCTTGTGCTGACACTTAGCTGCTTGTTTTACCCGCCACCCACACACTTCCATCAAACAATATCTCTTTCAAACACAGAAGTCAAAGTTTGCATCTCCTATCATTCCATCTGGAACAGGCAAGGGTTGTGTGAAATGAATATCATCATGCACAAGGCCGGGGTGCTGCCTGGCTGGCTCTATCTGTCACTTCATAACACAGCAACACTGAGCCCTCTCAGTTTTCCTCTCCTCCCGCCCTCGGCCAAACGCTTTAAAGAGCTTCTTAGGGCATGGCGGGGACACCAGGGTGGTGTGGGGAGGAGCCAGCTGGGGAAGTGTAACCAGTTAGCTCAAACCCAGCAGATTTATTGAGGGTTTATACTGGTGAGGGAAGGATCAGTGTCTGTGTGTATCACAATTTCCATAGATAGGGAAGGTGGCAATAAAAAACACAAAGACCTTCATATCCTCCCCAAGCCCCCAGAACACTGTGAGAAGTCAAGGAGAAAAAAACCCCTTCCTGTACAAAGTGACTCCAAGACCCTTCTGTTTTGAGCTTGCTCTTGCCATATATTCCTTAAGTTTACACATTTCTTCCATTAGAAATTAGCCATCACTATATTTTTCACTGAGTTGTTCTGTTACCTTAGACTTTCAAAACAACCCTAAGCCCACACAGAAAAAAAAACCCCAAGCCCTGCAAAAACTGGATAGCAGCCTAACAGTTGAAGGGAGAGATGAGGCAGACTCACCATGATGTCCAGAGTTGAGCAGGGTGTGTTTTCAGAGTGCTCAAATATCTGGCTTTTGAGTGTTAAGAAAACCTTCTTGGTGAAATACATGAGGTGGTTGCAACAGCTTACTACTTACTACCTGTGATGGCTGCACTGAATTGTCAGGATGGGATGGATGCTTGGTTCCTGAGATACCTGCATCCTGAAGGATTGCCCTTACAGTCCTGCTTTGCTTTCTGTGTTTTACAGCGATGAGGTGTCCATGGCAGCACCCAGGGGTCTGCATTTCCCCTGGCCTCAGGATCATACAGGTGATCCAGAACCTGTTTAGTGCATGTGCTAGACTTCTTGGAGATACAATAACTTCCCCAGCATCTGGATGAATACAAATTATCTCACATATGGAACAGGGACAGGATGGTGGAGTTGGTCTCTACTTTGAAGAAGCAGAGAGTGAGTGTGTGTGTGTGTGTGTGTGTGTGTGTGTGCACATGACTATGGGGTTTTCACGTGCTGTCAGAACACTTTTCCATTCTCTTCACTGTAAGATTATAAATGTGAAATGTAGTGCAAAGAAAGAGGCAGCTTTGACACACTTAAAAGTTTCCTTGCCATGATCAGTCTGCACAAGTTCTCGCCGGGGACTCTACACCAGAGAGGCTCCTCAACTGGCTCCCTGACTGCAGGCAGCAATTAATTTCTGAGGTCTATTTAAATGAAAAAAACACAAACCTCCAAAAACTATAAACCAACCAAATCTCAACCCTGCCCTCCTAGAAATAAATGCCATTATGTACAGCTGTAACAATTCTCCCTTCCCCCCATTTCCCTGCCCTGTTCAGTCACGCATTGACAGCTGCCTTTAAACTTGAACTTTCTCTAGTCCTGCACAGACTGCTACCAGTAACATTATCATCTCACAGCAGCAGATGTTATCTCGCATGGGGAAAGAGGTTTCCAGGTCTGAATGCCAGAGCTGCAGTGGGATCTCCTGCATTTCCCACGGAGTCACTACCCCCAGGAGTCATGAAGGTGATTTTGCACAGGGGTGACAACAGGAGACCAAGGTAGTGTTCAGACCTTGGTACTCTCCTCTCTCCCCTCCTTGTCTTTTCATGGTGTTCAACAAAGCTAAGAGGCCACACTTGAAAGGAGCAGGAGATCCACTGAGTTCTCTTGTTTCCTCTTCATCTTGCCCACCACTTTGATCACCACTTTTGGAAGGCTCATTTAGCCCAATTAGAAGATGTATTCTGTGCATTAGGGCAACACTTGTGAAAGTCCAGCTTCTTTTAGGGTTCCTGCACAGCCAAGTGCCACCTTCTAGATTGAGACATGACAAAATTTTCAAGTAGATAATTTTGCTTGTCTAAATACTGATGTGTTTACTGTCTGCTACATCAAAATATGCAATCAATTCAATATTTGTGCTTACAGAATAATCATATCAATACATATTTTCTCTCTAAAACAGTTTTCCTCTCAGTAGATAGAGCTAAAAAGGATTATAACACATGGAAAAACTAGCATTGCAGCATGTTTCAGAGTCAACCTGTGGTATGTGTTCACCCATGGCAAACAGGAGGCAATTTGAATTAATTTAGCCATCCCTTCATAGTCACATCTTCCATCATCATAATTTTTATGGCTATCTGATAATTTTGTTTTATTGGACCTTAGGACACCTCTCTTGCCCCTGTGATTCTTAAAGATAAATTAAATAATAGAATATTTCAATAAAATAGTTGTATGATATCACTAATTACATATTGTTTAATACTGTAAATAATTAGTGTAAAAATTAAACCCACATTACATTAATTAAAAGAAACAAAATTAAAGGAAAAGAAATTCTGAAAAGAACTCTTTCAAATTATCAGATGTTTCCAGTTTCCACTTCACGGAAAATTTCAGCTGTATTTAGTTATGTTTTAAGTCTCTGACAGACTCAATGGATGTTCAAAATCTCAGAGAAGGAAAATATATGTAATTTCTAAACACTACTATTACAATTCAGTCTGCTCTCTTACAGTGACTCTATTAAGCAGGGAATAAACACCAGCATAAGTGTTTACTAGGAAGAGACTCTGCTTACCAAACACTTGAAATAACTGCTTTTTGTTCTATGGCAACCAGGTTTTGAAAGAAAGATGTTTCATTCTTCCCTGCTACAAACCTCCCACACACTTCTGCTTTCTCTCACTTGCAGTGCTTCACAGAGCTGCCCTTTGCAGGCAGGACTCAAAATTAGCCCTGGCACGAAGAGGCACCGATACCCAGGCTGACCTACAGCGGTCTTTAACCATGTGTCTGCTTTTCTGCCCAGGATCCAGTCTTCCACGGAGCTGCTGTGTCCAACGCCCCTAACTGAAGGAGATTGGAAGATACAGTGGTGGGCTTCACTTCACCTGACAAAACGTGCTTGTGGAGGAGACCTCTCATCCGAGTGAGCCACCATCAACTCCTATTAGAGTCACAGGACACATGCAGGCTGTCCCATGACAAACTTCTGCTTCCCAAGGAGGAGAGCTGGGCAACAGTGTCACTTCTCTCCCATGACTACGGTGGGCAGCCTGCACAATCACACAAGTGCAAAGGTCTGCCTGTGCTCAGGTCCGTCATACCCGCCATGCTTAGCAGTAACTTGATTTAACAGAGGGGATGAGTGACCAACTCACTTGGCCTTTACTGGAAAATGAAAACTATGTCCCCAGTGAAAAACAATCCTTAGACCTTACACAGTCTTTAATGGTGCCATGCTATGAGGTGCTCACTCAAACATCCTCTCTTCTGGGCTGTACTGTATTTTACATATCCAGAGGATGTTCTGAGTGCAGCATTTCCCTTGGCACTGTGAGGACACTGTACAGCCTCATCATGGTACTCTGAGGACAAATTGCTCCTCACGGAAAATAGCACATTAGAATGAAAATAATTATTTGTAAGGAGTTAGATTTCCTTTTTCATTGCAGACAGTCAGGGCGTTCTTCCAGACCTTGTGGCCAGGCGGTGGGACAGAAAAACCCACTGCAGGTCTTGATCTCTCAAGAACTAACAGTAATTTAGGGAAAGGTAAGAGAGATTCAGATCTAAGAAATATTAGAAGAAAACAAATGTTTGCTTTCCCTGAGTCTTCCTGGGTCTTGATGAAGGCAGCAGCCCCATAAAAAACTAGTCAGCTGAAAGGTTTGCTATGTAAGTGCAGCGTTTACCTTTAGACTTTCTCTCCTTGATGATGCAGGAATAGCTTGGGTTACAAAGAACATGAATGTCTGGTACAGCTCAAGTGCATTTGTGCTAGAAATCCTACAATGTGCTCCTGCTGCTATCGCCCCTTGCTTTGTCATGCTCATTTAAAATAAAATCACTAGCTGGTAATTAACACACATACGTCCCCACCTCCTTCCATAGCCCCCCACCCCCCAAAAAAAGCAGTTCTACTCTGATATATTTGCTGGATCTGTATCACTGGTACATGAAAAAGACCATTGTTTTAGCTGGGAAGATTGCCATCAGAAAATGAAAGCTAGGGTTGCATCCAGACAACATAGCACAGGTTGTCCAGCTAACCACAAGATATCATTATCCAGATATCCTTGAGGAAACATATAGGAGAAGACGTGTCTGGGGATAACACATCTGTGAAGTTTCCCTTTCCTGTATCAAATAGCTGAATACTTAAGCAGGACAATGCTCCTGACATGCCACTGGACTGGTCACTTTCCCTTCTCCTTCTGTAGCTCTCTCTTCCAATACCAGCAACATTAAGTGAGTGTAATTAGCTTTCTTTTCCACAACAGAAGCCTAGATTTATGCAACTTTGTGTATTCTGCTACTTCAGTCTATGTTCTGGTCCACATGCCTTTTATACCAACACTGGCATTCCCAGTTAAAGCTGCTCAATCCCTTATTGCATTACAAGCTGGAGGCTGGTGTCCCAGTTACCTGCTACTGAGATAATTCAGTGTCAATCAGCTCCTCTGTCCCTTCTAGCAAATGGAAGTACAAAATCAAATGAGAATAACAATGTTATCCTATTTCTTATCATTCCCTTTTTCTTTTACACTATCCAGGTCCTTGCTTTTTTGAGGTGCTCTTTTCTATCCCCCTCCTCCTTCCCACATGTCCTTCATGAATCCAGAGCCCTCTCCATTGCCCAAGGTGAGGTTCCCGTGCATTTACTTGCAGTCACACCGGGATTTGATTTGGTCCTCTTTGACTAACATCCAAATTCAGGCCCTAAGTGCTGAAACCTCTCAAAACAGCAGAAGACAGTTCTTGCCTCGTGTCTCCTCAGGGCTGCATCCTGGGCTTTGCAACCCCAATAGTCCAGGAGACTATCGTATCTTCACAGGGACAATGTGTGTTACCTCACTCAACATGCACACTCTTCTTAGGTTTTCTCCTATCATCTCTATTGTGAGCTGAATGTTTCAGGATTCCTCCATAAATAAAATGGCAAGGAATTGCTGTCTTCCTAGTTTCTCCTGACAAAGAAGGAAGAAAGTAAATCAATTTTTATATAATTTCTCCTCCTAAGAGTGATGCCATGTTTCAGGAGAAAACAATGAGGACAAAAAGCAGAGTTTAGTCCCCACCTTAGCCCCGCAGGATGAATTTCCTATGCATTTGTTCTAGTCAGGCACATACATAGTTCTTGTAGGTTTTATTGATTTTACATCCTTTCTCATGCTCCTCAATGCATGTGGGCCAAGAATCCCCACTAAAGATACAGATACTAGCAACAATCTCAAGTTTGATTTCCTCCATGTTCTATATTAAACAAGTATTTTGCATGGGAAAACATTTCTATATTGAGCTCTTATT
The DNA here is from genome assembly GCF_022539395.1 of Myiozetetes cayanensis. Lineage (NCBI taxonomy): Eukaryota > Metazoa > Chordata > Aves > Passeriformes > Tyrannidae > Myiozetetes > Myiozetetes cayanensis. The sequence continues at coordinate 61,561,242 of NW_026087742.1, read as the reverse complement.
TCTTCATTCTCTGAAGACGAATGTTCTATAGTTACTGAAGAATCTTAGGCCATATGGTCCCACCTACATGATCTTCCTTCCTGTTTTCACAGTATATTTTGCGCTATTTAGCCACTTTTTTTGTTGTTGTTTTGCTGTTGATGTATCCACAGTGATCCAACAGCAGCTAGTTCCCTGCTGTTCAACTGTAGAATTGTGACACTAACCATTCTATGCCTGTATGTGGCTGAGTCTAATAAACGGATGGTCCTTCTTCACCAAAGTGTTCCTCCCAGTTACATCCTCTGTCTCATCTCCCATTATTAGTAGTGTTAACGCTGTTGTTGTAACAACAGCCAGAAGCTTTGGCCTCCACTAAATGAAGCACTGAAATACATTTTTTTTTCTTTTTCTTTTTCAAGATCTGCTAAGGTCATAGCAAGATCTGCTTTACATTCTCATCTGCTTCCCCCCTTTATTAAATGAAAATATGTTTTTATGTTGTTAAGTGGAAAAGACAAGTTTGCAAAATTCAGAGAGTGCTAAATACCCTATGCAGAATTAATTTGCCTGCCCCTGCCCCCATCTGCCAGTGCCCACAATAGCTCCCTGGGTTTTTTTCCATCATAGTCGGAGAAGGCAGAAACTAAGAAAAAAAAGCACAGAGCAATGACAAGAAAATAGGAAAATCGAATTTAAAACATCACAAATGTGGAAAAATAATACAAGTCATCATCAACCACTAGACAAAAAAGTCAATGTGCTAACACTCTGTTATCCAGATGCGGGTCATGTCCGGAAATGTTTATGGAACATTCTGAAAATTTTCTGAGCTATTAGAAACTTAAATTATTTAGTCTTAAGGCATGATTAAAGAAAAGATTAAACACTTACAGCAGAATGCTTTATAGAATACCTGTTGTGTGAGGATCACTCCATGATTTGTAAGGTCCAGTGTCATGGCTCCTCTGAAGCAAACATTATTCCTGTTGTTTGGAAAGTGTGCAGAAAGTCAGACAATTCTAAAATAATTTTTATACTGAAGTTATACCATAATTATAAATAGAAATACATTTAATTAAAAGGATATAAAGGATTTTCTAGTTTCCTGTGTTACTCCTTAGTTTCTCTTACTTTCTGTTCTCTTATTTTGTTTTTTACATGTTATAGATACAAATTGAAAAATATGTAAAAAGTAACACAGAATCTGTGAATCTGTCACTTAATCCACAGCATATAAATTCACCATCTTTGGTTACACACTAAAGGGGTTGACTGCGAAGTTACCTCTTATTTGTTTCCTTATTTGAGATAATCATCTACTGGGTTCTAGATTTAGGGGAAAAAAACAATCAACCAACCAAACAACCAAACACCCTTCCCCCCCAACTTAATTCCTTTTACTTTTTAAAGGATAGAGCCTTTCACAAACAATGATCATCAGGCTTTTGTAAGACAATTTCCAAAGTGAAAAAGAGCATTTTCAAAAGTGGAAAAGATCATTAGCATGACAATGACGAAGAAATTCATCAAAATTTGGTCAGAGAAGTAATAGAGGATTCCTTGGCCCTGATTGTTGTAATGTTTGGTAATTTTATTTTTTTTTTTAATATAGGTAAAAACTAGGCTAAACTGGGCCACTCAAATAATATGTTCAGTCCTAAAAATACTTGTAGTAAAATCCAGCTTTGCACATCTGAGCATCCTCCACCAAGTCTAGAGGGAATATTCCCATGTGTAAAATTTACTCAGATTTGTATCATCAGGACTTACATTAGGAAACAGTGCTGCAGGCCTGCTTGGGGAAACAAAATAGAACAGCTGCACGTAATATGTGTCATTATTATTACTGGTTTAATCTGTCCCCTGTGTAAATGAAATTATGCTAAAATGGCATTTGCCTAAACTGAACTTGAGAAACAATTAACAAATGCAGCTCCAAAGCATAACGGAAGCTGGAGGACCCTCTGGCACTGCTGACACATGTGACTGCATGCAGAGGCAACATGTGGAGATGTACAAAGCCAGGGGCTCTCCTGGGCCCTGGGGCAGGGGTGTCCACCTGATGTAAAGCTATGTCTCCTCCTGCATACCTGGCTATGCAGTAGAGTAGGCTCTTTCTTACACAGGAATGGGTTTTTTCAGTCATGAACTCCTCTCTGTGTGTTCTCTCAAAGCCCAGGAACCTGGCACTGAGCACACGTGTTTTCTTTTAGACATCCTTCTCCCTAAGCACATAGGATTGCAGGATATTTCCAGGAGATCTATGTGGATCAGTAGTCACTCAAATCATGGTCCACATGGAGCTGGAGGAAATACAGAAAAATTGCAGGCTTCACAGGCCAAGCACAAGAAAAGACAGGTTGTAAAAAGGAAACTTTAAGAGCCATTCCCCAGGAGACTACTGTTGTACTGAGTGCAACAGAGGTTTTATGTGAGCACTTAGCACAGCAGCTTTAGCAACCCACAACAATACAGATAGCATCTTGGCTATGCAGGGAACCAAAGGTACTCATGGGCTGAGGATGTGGGCTCTTGAACATCCTGAAAAGAACATATTGGACATGTCAGCACGTCCCATATAGCATCATTTTGTTGTGACTCTCCCAGCATTTAAGAAGTTGCAAAAAAGTATCATTGCATGTGGAGAAAGTCTTCTTCTGTGCAGCTGGGATACCAGGAATGCATTCAGGTCTTGTTGGATATATTCTGTGAAACTTCAGTGGTTCTTCAGTTTTAGGTAAAAAAGAGAAAACTGGTCCATGCAAAGTAGGAGAGGCAGAGGGAGAAATTCAAAACTCAGAAAGGATCTCCAGTGGAAAAGGATAACAGTTTAATCTCCATTGAAAGGGAGGAGACATGAAATAAATATCATAAAACAGAATATTTTTAATTTCCAGAAACAGTCAATCAGGTCTTAATTAAATTCTTAATATCAATTTTCAGGAACCATATGTAACTAAGGACACCTTTAAAAAGTGGAGATGAAAATAAAGCCCATTGCTTTTATCAAGAAATTATTTCAGCAAGGCAGAAAGGAGCAAATGCAAATCAGTTCTGGAACTGTTAGAAACAGGGAGCAAAAGTACTGGGGTGATAGGTGGGAGCCCCTCTTCTCCACCCCAGCACTGACCAGTGCAGTGTTGTACATTGGGGGCTGCACAGTTCACTCTGCCCAGAGTTCTGCTTGACCATGTGGATAATCAGGTTCTTCTGAGGGAACATCAGTTGTAAGAGATAAGTGTCATTTCCAGCCTTGCTTTTATTGGACTTTGCACATATGGAAATTTGTTATAGTGGGATGAGGAATATTCTGAGGGGTTATAAGAAGTCATCCTGGGCATTTCTGACTAAAGTGAGTGGTGTGCTGTCCACAACTGCAGGGATGTTAGTAATCCAGACAGCCCCATCTAGTCCCATGTTCTCCAAAATACTTGGGAAAAGATTCAAGTGGGTCTTGAAGGACCCAAAAAGATGGCACTGAACGTCTGGACAGCTCTGTATTTCACCTAGAACCTTGGCTTGGACAACTTTGGTAGTGTGAGGATATCAGCATGGTGGTGTACCATGGTGGAATGCCTACACTGGTGATGTAAAAATATCCACGTAGGAGAACTGGTGATGAGCATGTCCAGTGTGGTGTCTGGGATGGTCAGCAAAGATTAGATTAATCTTTTCTGACGTCTTCTGCTGGGGATGTTTGCCAACACAGTAGCTTTTCTCTGCAGTTGGTGTCAGATCCATAGAGAGCCTGGGTACAGGGCTCTCCCTCTTTCCAGCTGCCTTACTGGATGCCTCTGCTAAACTGGACCCCTAAGCAGGGCCCCATTATCTTGGGGTCTTGGACAACTGCCAAGAGTGCTCACCTCTTAAATCATCTCTGTCTATAACTATTTTCTTCTTCTGCACACGCTATGGTGTGCACTGAAGCACAAGGCCAGTTCCTAAGACCTTGTTTTGTAGCAGTAGACCCTGTAATCAAATTCAGCTGCCCTTCTACAGACTCTCAGCTGGTATTGTGCAGTTTGGCCATTTCATCAGCTGCTTTGGTAGGAATGAGGGGCATATCAACCCCTGCTGGAACAGGCTACCTCTCTAGACAATTGTTGCACATTGTACATTTGTTTTGTTTTCCAGAGTGATTGGAATGATTTGGTATGTATTTTTAGGCAGATCTCATACATGTAGATAGGTCTGTGCTTTATTCTACATCTACTCTAGCTGGTCTAGTCCACTAGCATTTCAGTGCCTGCTATTCAATAACACTTATTAAAGTAAAAGGAAAACCTGTGATGATCTTCCTAAGTACTGTGCCAGGTGAATGGAAAACACAAAAAGTGTCTCGACTAGGTAAAGGATCTTCCCACCTTTTGACAGGTGTACTACATACACAGAAAATGTAGTGGTATTTTTCCAGCCCTGAGAGTCTCACCCTCTGCATAAACATCAAAGGGAACATACCCAGAATATTCAGCAAGATGAAGAGTGTGAATTCATCACTGATTCCTCCTCAGCATCTGCCTAAACTAAATATAAGCAGATCCAGAGACATTACCACTTTAGAAGCAGGGAGGATTCTGCCAAAGGTGAACTTTCTGTTTCCTGAACACTGCCAAGAGGTGAATAAGGCAACTCTAGGACTTCGATGATGATTCTGCCTGGTCTTTCAGCTAGTCTTTGACTGCAGTAACCTGAAAAGGCTGCTGACTCCCTCAGTGGTGACATTAGAAGGCACTGGCAGAATGGTACTGACTTTGCTATAGCTGTTCCTGCTTTTTGTACAATTGGTGGAGGTGAGCACTCCTAGCACTCAAATATGGTGGCTGCAGGGCATCTGTTTTTCATCAGTCATATAAAATCTATATATAACTGCCATCTATTATTAACTATTAGTTTTGGTAAAATGTACATATAAAACAAGCCATACTGCAAACAGCATATTTGTGATGCACAGCACTTTTTCAGCACAGCTGACAGTCAGGGCCTGGCTGAAGGCCTAAAGTCAGAGCATGAATAGACCAAACTGAGCTGGGACTGTCTGTAAGGAAAAATTGGTAAAAGGATCAAGGGAACAGCAAATTTTCCTACTGTAGAAAAGGAGAAGGTCTCACAAAATGACAAAGGGAAAAGCCTCCAGGCCATATTGTACTCACCTGGTTTGCACTGAAAGTCCCTGAGTAACACTACTTGTAATTTATTTATATGGGTCTTCACATATTAGCAATGCTACCCAGAGATGACAGTTCACAATTCTGCATAAACAAACTGTTTAACAAGTATGATGTGGAGAAGGAAATGTATTGCTCAGGGAGAATGCTCTGACATGGCTGAGACCATGGCACAGCCTTCCTACAACCAGGTTTCAACCTCTCAAAACCCCATGGCTTCCTTTCCACCCCATCACTATCCCTGAGGGGTCCTTGCCTGCAGTTAAAGAGCTGAGCCCTCTGTTTTGTACAGAAACAGGTTGTTTTGCCCTGTCCTAGTTTCAGCCAAGGGGATGAGGGTGTGGAGCCTGGAGTAATGTGGATGTGTTGAGGTTGTTATTCTATACCACCCATGTCTCTGCTGGGGGGTGGAAGTAAGGGATTCTCCAAAAAGAAGGAGCGTGGCGTTGGGTGGAGGAAAAAGGTAGTACACGGAGGGTCTGCAGCCATTTTGTCCTTGTCTGGGGCAGTAGGCAGTGAGTGGAGTGGTGGGGTGGCACTGATGCCAACTGGAGGATTTGTCTGACATTGTTTTTCATTGTCTCAGACATGGAGAAAAAACACATGTGTGGAAGGGGTAGGGGCCTTTTCATTCTTTGTCTCATGGCTCTGGCTGCGGTCACGTTGCATGGATGAGCATATTCCATGTAATCGCCCTCTTTTATACACTGTTCTTATCAATATTGTTGCTGTTACTGTTCATATTCTTATCTCATTGCTGTTTCCAGTAAATTGTTATTTTAACCCATAATCTCTGCCTTTTGTCTCTGTCACCTGAGGGGGTGGGAGGAGGGAAGTGACTGCACAGGGATTAATTTCCAGCTGGGTTTAAACAGCCCCCTTAAAAATCTAATATGAAATGCTAATACAAAAGCAACAACTTTTATTGAGCATGAAATAATGTCACGGACCAGCAGAACTGTGTGACCACTCCGTGGCCACATTCTCATAAAGAAGCCACAACAAGCAACTGAACTGCAGCAAAGAGAAGAAGAAGGAAAGTTGGCTGGCTCTGAAATGCAGGGACACCTCCCCTTCCCATGCAGAGAGGCAGGAGAGACAGAGAGTCAGGGCTCCCAGGGTGCTTGCAGTCAGATTGTGGAAGTCTCTTGTGGCAGCAGCACAACCCTCCTTCCCCTTCCTCCCTAGGGACCTGTTTCTATTTTGTCCTATAAGGAGATATACCAAATGAAAGCAACTTTAGTTTTTACAACAAGCTGAAAGCACCAATTCCAGTAAGCATTCCTCAGACCTAGGCTAATACAAGACTAATGAGCAGTGGAGCCTGATATTAGCATGAGTTTTGACAGCCTCAGGAACTCTGAAATTATGAGATCCCTCCCCCAAACAAGACAAGATGAAAACACAGCTATTTTCTTTTGAACCACAGTTCAGGCTGCTTTTATGTAAAATCTAAAGTCAGAGTGCATTTTCCAGGTCCCGTGTTCACCTGCAACTTTTTTCTCTTTAAATCCTAGCCTCCATGTAATGACATGACCATATAAACTGAAGTTTCATTAAAAAACAAGTGTCATTGCCATACATTTGATAAAATCTCAAAAGCTGACCATGTTGTGACACTGATGAGAAAAACAAGTTTTCTAAAAAGATAAAACATTTTGGTCAGTCAGGCTTCTTTTTGCTGGTTTCAGTATCTCAAAGATAGGCATGCAGCACAATATATCAGCCCATCTGAAAAAATAAACAGGAAGCTATGAAAAAAAAATGTATCTGATTTTTTTTTCAAGCTTTCCCACCACTTAGCTCTAGATATCACTGGTGCCAGTAATAGAAAAATTAAGGCCTTGTCCAGAGAAATAGTGTTAGTCAATGTTAATAAAAAGGAAAGTAGGAACAAAGAAAGATAATAGGGTTTTTTATTATATGTATTATTATTATTATTATGTAACATATTAAAACTAGAAGAATTTAATTTTCTGGTTTGTTTGTCCTAGCATGCTTCTCTAGGCTTGTCACCAGTTCCACTGGAACACCAGGAATGTAAAAGATATTTTAATACAAATTACTGAATTTGATTAATTCCATTCTCCTTATAAAATTTTCTGCTGTAAAATTATGTCTAATGTGAAACAGTTATAATTTGCTTGCTACTCATAGTATTAATACCTATTAAAACTGACCACAGTAGCATGTACCCAGTTGTTGCAACATGCAAAACCCCACAAGATTTATTTCAATGTGTCTGGGGGATGCCAAAGCAGGAAAATATATTGAAATTTAAAAGGTCTCAGGTAACTATTCTATAGATTGTGGAGAAAACTGCCAGTCAACTCAGAATAGCACAGTCAGCTATTTCTAAAATCACAGACTTCTTTTAAATCCATTTTTTTTATGTTTCCTACCTGAGTTACACCTGCTAGAGTGTTTCTTTAACCTCAGTTTCAAGACGACTTGTGTTCACAGACCTCTTTAAGCACTGGAAGTTTCACCATATGAAACCAATTAATTTAAGAAAACACATCTATAAGCAGCGCTAAAGTCATCTTGCAAAAAGCTCTTACAAACAGTAAGAGTACTAATTAAAGCCTGGAATCTGACCCCAGAGTTAGAGACTATCCCTGCACTGGCTGCAGATCAGTCCATCTAGCAAAACAAACCCTCTAAGCAGTACCATATGGAAGACCAATGGTCTCCAGTAGGATTGGCTTTTAGAGATAAGATCAATGGAGAGGCAAACATGACTAACATTATTTCAGTGCTTTGATACTCTGGTGATAGGTGCTTTAAAAAACCAACCCACGCTAACCAGCCATGGCAAAATTCCAGCTCAGACCTTTCTGTTGATGGACAGAAGCGATGCTGAAGATAGACTTTCTTTCCACAAAGTAGCAAAGAGTGGACGGAGGTCCATGACAGTGAGGTGATAAAGTGACAAGAGCCTTTTCCTCCTGCAGGAATCGCAGCATCTTCTCATAAGGGGATGAAAATGACAACCATAGAGCGAGCAAACCAGCCAATAAAGATTGTTGCAGGCCTGCTAGCGTGCAGAGTGCTAAAAATTTGCGAACTTCAATCCTTCCTGCATGTAACATGTAGATCAAACTATCTCTTACTGCTTCCAGCTGTGGGAGGCTGAACATATGCTGCAGGAAACCTGCAGCTGCATGCAAAGGGAAGAAGGTACACAGATGGTGTGTGCACAGATGGAGGGAGCCTGTCACTGCCCGTCACGCAGCACCAGACGACACACAGAAGCTGCCTAGGGAGAGAAGGGCAGCTGTGGGGAGACACCACCGTGCCCTCGTGCTGTGTGAGGTTCATGCTATGTGAGGTTCGTTTAGGCATCATTTTGATGAATTTGAAGGTATCATGACCTTGGTCTGGCCCTCTATGCTGGAGGCCCTGTGGAGCACTTGCTCAGGGGAGCTGTGGTGAGACATGCAGGGTGGATGAGGCTTAGTCAGAGGAAAACATGTAAATCTCAGCAGTGCCTAATTTGTGGCTTCACCCACAAACCTAATTCTACTGCAAGGCTGTAAACACATATATGTTTCCTAATCCCTCTGCTCCTCCTGAGCACAGAAAGCATTCTAGCCTGCCTGGAAAGTCTCCTCTGCACCTAGTGGCTCCTAATAAAGGGCTGCTTTATGAACATAATCCCAGAAAATTATAGAATCATCCATTTGCACTGGAGGGAGCCTCTGCTGACAGCTAGCTCTGGCTCTTTGAATGGTGTTCACTCCGCTCTTCTCTAGGACCTTCCCCAACTTTCCCCATCAGCTCTCTTATGCACCTCTCAGCTTGCTGGTTATTGCAGATCCCACACTTTTCCCAGCAGATGTAGGGCCACTCTGAGTGAAGGAGACCCTAAACATGAGAAAATGCAACACAAAGGACCTTCTGCCAGCCCTGCAGCCCTTAACACCTTGCCTGTGGGAGCACATAAACAATGATGGCTCTCACTGCCCGACTCATTGGCAGCATGTTCTGTTAATGAGATAAACCAGAGTACAGGACTGATAAGAACAGGAAATACAGGAGTACAGGGAATGAAAATATGCTGTGAGTATGAGATAGGAGAAATGTTGCTATCAACACTGATAAATTAACTGTGCCTGTCTCTGTCTTATAAAAATGAGGACAGTGGACAAAGGATGGGCTTCACTGCACTTACACTATACAGATCTTCGGAGAAGGGTGACCAAAGCCAAACTGCTTGGGGAATGGTCAGTATGCCATGCTAACTCCCCAAATGAGGAGTGTTTGTGATACTGCTGGCTGGGAACTGAAATTGGTACTGAAACTGTGCCAGGAAAGGCAACACATCAGCAATATGTATAACTGTGTCTTAGTGCCCAGATATCAGTGCCCTGACATTGTTCAGTGTATTTGCACATGCTTTACCTTTGAGATTTGGTCACCATGTAGTTGATGTAGTTGACGTTTCCAACACTGCGATGTGCTAATTGATACTTTTAAGAGTATAGTCCTCAGAATATTGTTGCAGGTGACAAAACAAAAGGAGCAGTAACTTCCTGAATGAGTGCATTAAACACAAAGATATATAATATGTGGAAGTAAGACATCATCATTTCTTCACATGCAGTATCAGAGAAATCACTCTGAGTAAATGCATATTAAAAGGACAGTTTAATTACCTGGCAAACCCAACACTGGATGAAAACCTCTTCCCTTTGAGTGACATTCTCAATACATTCTCATAGCAAGGACATGAATACTCCCTGACAGCCTTGTGAAAAAAAATGTGAAAAGGAAACAGAATATAACCTGTAGTGAGATAGAAATTGCAATTGCAGATTAGTCAAATGCTTTCTGCAATCTGGTATTCTGCCTCTGACAGTTGTTAGCACAGGTGCTTTGAAGAAAGGTGCAGACCCTACACAATGTACTGCTATGAAATGACTTGCCCATGGAAGGGTTTCTGCTTAACTTTAAGAGATGTTTTATGTCCCCGAGCATGATAGTTTATCCCAGCTTTTATGACTGCTACATTTTTATCCTTGCTTGTACAAGAGTAGATGGAATGATTCATGCACATCATTTGGTGCTGCTTTTAGCATTCATGGAGGAAATGCTAACTTCTCCTTCTTACTCCTTTGATTTTTACCCCTGGGGTTGTCATGGGGCTAGTGACAAAAGAGACAGAGGGAGGTGCTCTAGCTTCTGTTTATAACACAACTAGATTTGGGTAATTTCTTCCAGACTTAAAAAAATCAGGTCCTGAAAAGGGAACTATATGGCATTAGCATGGCCTGCCTTGCTTTTTAAATGTATAACTTGCAGGTTGAGCCAGACTTTATTTCTGTTTGTGTTGTGGCATGACACCTCGAGACTTTGATTTAAGTGGTGGAGCAGGTGGGAGCTTTGGTGACTTTCCACTGGCTGGAGATTTCCCATCAGGAAGCCAAGTTCACCTGCTGGCTTCAACTGTGAGCCTCCAGGCACCTCTAGGTTGTTGCTCATTGGTTTGAGGCCTCTCTTGGTGGGTAAACTAATGACACTCTTCTGTTCCTGCCATCTCCTCTTACCCAGAGAGCTACATAGCTTTCAGTACTCACTGATGTGGTCCCATCAATCCATCATCATGTAATGTGGTGTGGGCCCTGACACCTCCCCCCACCCCTTATGCTGGCTTCCTCACAGGAATTGCAGACCTTATTTCCATTTGCAAGATTGGATCTCTGAGGAAGGAAGAAATGCTTTATGAGTCACCACCCTTAGAGCTTTACACTTCAAGATGTAAATGTAGGAGGATATTGTTCAGAGGTCTCTCAGTTTGCTCTAAAAACCTGAAAAATCTTGTGTAGAAACCAAAATCATGAATTTCTCTATTTGGCTATATGGAAATTATTATCACAAAATGCTGATACCTGCAGAATTTTCCATGTAATTTTCACAGTTAGGAAACAGCAAATATAAAGCCCCTCAGCTCTAAGCTGGCTCAAGGAATGAGCTTCCATTTACCACTGCATGCTTTGCTCTTGTTGGTGCCAGTAAACTCTAAGCAAGTTGTTTACAATAGCAAATACATAAGTATTAATGACATGTTTTTAAAAAGTATTCCAAAATGCTGGGTGCGTCAGAAGGGGAAATAGGTAGAAAAGAAGATGAGGGTGTAGTTCTTAAATGGTTTGTAGCAAAGGGAAAGTCCAGTTCCTAATGTATAGTCCAAATGCCTGATAAAAAATTACACATGCTCTGGGTTCCATTTAATCTACAGATTAGGAACACTAAAGTTGCCACAAGAAAGGCCAAGCACATTAGCAAACTAGCACAAGTATTCCACTCTTGGAAGATCTGTAAATACAGTATTCCAAAACCATCTGTCAGCTCTCCAAAACCAGTGCAGGAAAGGTAAATATGAATAACTGCTAATAACATCTAGAGAGAGTAAACTGGCATTTCTTCTGGGTGATGGCTAGTGACTAAGACCATTTCAACAACTCCTTCTGTGACCAAACTGGGAAAGAGTCTCAGAAAGGAGTGCTAAGAAATGAGAAAAATTAAGCCAATTCCAAACACTGAATTTCATTACTGAAAAATTAGGAGTTTAAAAAAACAATAGTGACTTGTGTTTTGATCTGAATTTGTAGAGATCACTTGGTTGACTTGTTGGATACTTCTACTTCGTCTGAGAAGACCCAGTTCCTTTTCCTCTTGGGGAGTGATTAACCACTGAGAATTTGGATGTCAAGGAAACTGCTAAATACTGTCTCTGTGACTAATGTGAAGAAACAGAGGATGGTAGTGTCTCTGATTACTCAGCCTTGTGAAACCTTTCTTGCTCTGTTTCAGCTCCCCTGATCTGCTTGAGAAATTAGCTGTTGAGGGAGCTAAACAGGTAAGATCAGGGGAGTTTGATATGGATGTTTATGGTGGGGATTTGTGGGGCTATAGCAAAGACCGACACATCGAACATCTTGGTGAAGGACACACCCACACATTTTTGGGGTGCTTGCTCTAGTCAGACTAAGTTAAAGCCAGGTCTCTGACCTTTTCACACAGTGTTGAAGCCACCAATGTTTCTGCCAGTTTACCAAGATAAAAAAAGGGGGAGTTCAGATCTCACAGAAGTGCTGAGACCAAGCCTGCCCCAGGATGAGAGGGGCCAATGCTGAGGGAGAAGCCCACTGATGCAGATAATCCTGTCATGACATCATCCTTCGTCATCAGTTGTGGTAACAAGGGGCGATTGAGTTCAGTGGCAAGTTGGCAGAGTGCTTACAGGGCTTTGTGCACATCATGTGCTACAGGGAGACGGGTGCTAAATCAGCTCCTTAAGCTAAACATGGCCCTCAAGCTTTCAATGAAAGGCCTCAAAGTCCACTTTGACCTTAGCATTGCCAGAGGTCTTATTGCTGCCTCTGCCAGATGTTACTTAATTTTTGATGAACAGATTTTCAAAATGGCTCAGTCTTGATCATAATATCATATAACTTTTGAATTCAAAGGGACCTTTAAAGGTCATCTATTCCAACCCTCCTGAAATGAGCAAGGGCATCCTTAACTAGATGATGTTGCTCAGAGCCCCATCCAGCCTGGCTCTGACTGTCTCCAGCGATGGGGAATCCACAACCTCTCTGGGAAACCTCTTCCAGTGTTTTGTCACCCTCATTGAAAAAAAACCCCAACAATTCTTCCTTATATCTAGTCTAAATATACCTTCTTTTAGTTTAAAACCAGTGCCCCTTGTTCTTCACAAAAGGCCCTGCTAAGAAGTTTGTCCTCACATTTTGTATAAGCCCTAAGTACCGAAGGCTTCAATAAGGCCTGGAGCCTTCTCTTCTTCAGTCTGAGCAAGCCCAACTCTCCCTGCCTTTTCTCAAATGAGAGGTGCTCTGGCCTTCTAATCATCTCCATGACTCTCCTCTGGATCTGCTTCATATCTTTCTTGTTCTGGGGACTTGGGAGGTGGATGTAGTACTCCAGGTGGGGTCTTACCAGGGCAGAGCAGAGGGGCAGAATCACCTCTCTTGACCTGCTGGCCACACTTGTTTTGATACAACACATGGTTGACTTTCTGGGCTACGACCACACATTGCCTGGTCATGTCCAGCTTGTCATCCACCAGTATCCCCAATTCCTTCCAACAGGGCTGCTCTGAATCCCTTCATCCTGCAGCCAATAGTGATAGTAGGGTTTGCGGACCCATTGGTCAAACTTGTAGTAATCTCAAGATTGATAATCTACATATATATTAGCTACACTTGTCTGTTCCCTGCAAATACAATACTGCCTGATATTTACTTAGCTTCTGTTGTGTCTGTGAGATACCCTGCCAGCAAACTCCACCTCTGAAGTATCTGCAAAATGTACACTTGGGTGAAACTAATGTTTTAGGTGAGTCAGGACACTTAGGAAACATGATGGAAATATCCATCCAGGCCTAGTGAGAAGAAAATTAGCATTCGCCATTTCTTTCTAAACTTGCTTCTTTTATTTTATGAAACAAAGAGAAACTGCAGGAGAAGCCGCGAATGAGCCCTACCGGCGTTAATGGGAATTGCACACTGCAGGCAGATACTGGAGTGCACTTTCTGTGGCACATGACATGGAAAGAGTCACTGCCTGTCCTGACATTCTCTAATGTATAAAAGCTAAAGGCCTTCCCATGCATCAGGAATCTTGACATAATGTAAAATTTTCAGAGACACAAAATTGCAGCAAATTGCACATTAATCTTTCTGAGAAGGTTCCTACACAGAGATGACTAATGGTGATCTGTGTGCTATAGTGATTTTTTCTAACTTAGATTCTCCGGTGGTGTTTCAGAAGTTCAACTCTCATTCCCAGCACTTACTTCACTGTGGCTTGGCACAGAAGCTGCACGACCACCCACTGAGGTAGCCAGGTGTGGTACCTGGATTCACACTGCTAATTTCTATGTTTAAAGGCTCATCTTCACAACTGTGACAGAGTAAATAATACCAGTGACAGACAGGGGACCCCAATAGCCTGATTGGAAAAAACAGCATCCTGACCCAGATTTTCCTCGGGCTGTTGCAGGAGGACATAAGCTCCACAGACAGGATATGGGACCCACAGAGATGCTACAACAGTAGTGGGTCTCTGGACCACCTGACAGGCGGAGGGGTGTTATTGTCTGTGGGGGAATGAGATGCTGGGGAAGGGCATTTTGGGATTACATGATATAGTATCAAACATTCAGGGAAAAACCAAAGGTGGGGAAAGAGATCTATGAAAGGGATTTGTGAAAGAAAAAGCATGAAATGAGAGTGATAGTAAAGGTATAAAAGGGGCAAGTCATGTGCAAACAGGCAGCTGATCAGCACACTTGTCTGGCCATGCCCTGCACCTCCTCAGTACAGTCTGTCCCATCTCCTGATTAAATGCCATTTCAACTCTTCTCCTGGAAGAAGGATCCTATTCAGCATCCATGGGTGTGATGGAGTCAGAATGCAAAAGTTGAGCAGGGTGGGGGGCAGAGGGACAGGAGAGGCTGTGTTGGTGCACGGCTCAGCATGTTTTCATAATCCAATACCAAGCCAGACTAGCTGGTGAGTAGGATAAGAGGCCTTAGAGCCAGATATTGAGATGCCTGTTGTAGTTTTGAGCCATATCCTGGAAAGACCCAAGGGTTTGTGAATCATCTGTAGGAGGGAACAAGGGATACAGGGGATGACTGAGAGACTTGTTTATGTCTGAGCATGTGCAAGGTGGTTTGGACCTTAGGTACCTGTAGTGGTGCCATAACCACAGGGGTTTGCATGGCTAGGTGTCCATGCCTGGAGAGACTGGGATCCAGGGGCAGCTACTGGGCAGACTGATAATCCAACCTCATCCAATGGTGGGACCAACATTATATGTATGTGTCCATTTCCCTCTTCCAGACCTTCATTCAGAACTGCCAGGAAGCAGAACAGGATTAGCCCATTTGAGACACCTCTGTCTGTGTGAGTATTTCTGCCAATGTCCATCTGCATGACTAGCAGTGTGTGTTCATGCATCCTGTGTGAGTGTGGATGTATTCCTGTGGTGGCTATGAGCTCAGCCCCTCTGTGGGACAGACCTGAGGATGCAGAGCTGTTGTTGCCTCACCTTGTATAGGTTGTGTTTGGCAGCCCCTACAATAGATTACTTGCAGAGGCACGGCTTGGTTTCATTTCATGTTCATTCATCAGTTTTGCTGAGAAAATATGAAGTTGAGTACTAGCAGAAAAGGGCATTTGGTCTGATTGGGTTTCCCTGTAAAAAAATTGTGTCTAGACTGTAGGGCTAGGTTTAAGATCCCAGATTAGCTCTGCTGACTGGTGTTGCTGATGTAGCTTGGACTTGAGTGTACTTTGAACACCCAAATAATTACCCAAGGCTCCAATGGTTCTTAAAAAATGCACTGAGGTTGTCCATGGTCCCAGTAACCTGCAGCTCATTGAGGTCTGGCCTCATCTGCAGTCAGGTCTCTGCAGGACAGATAACGAGAAAGAAGAAAGGACCAATGACAGAAAGCTGGGACAGAAGAGCCCGAGATGAGAGATCCACCTCAGTAGCCTTCCTGCAAGACAGGCTCTCCCCCAACAGCTCTTTAAGCCTGTTTCTCCACTTGAATTTACAAAAGAAATGAGATAAAATAACCCAACAATAGGACTCTGTGTGATTCAAGCTACAATACTATGGGTGTCACAAAAGAAAAAAGCCTTTATTTGTATTTGGCTGGTATTTATGAATCACAGAGGCCACAAAGATTTTCAGCAACCTTTGCACCATCTTTGGCAGTTCACAGATGTCTCCCACTGTGTTTAATTTCAAGTTTGAGCTGCTTTAGCAAAGAGACATTGGGGATGGCATCTCTGATGGCCTTTCTCTGAACTGGCTTTTACCTTACATAGTGCTTCTTGCTTTCTAAAGCTTTATTTATTTAATTCTTTTAGATTTGGGGAAAAATGGGTATAATAGTGCTGTTGGGAATTGGTGATACTGCCAACTTGCTCAGTGGTATTTTTACAGCCAGATACAATGACTCAAAAAGGAACAAAGCAAAAACACCCTAAGACTTCTTCCCCCACTCTGTTTTCCCAAGTGGCTGAGTGTAATCTGTGCAATAAGAAGTATCTCTTCCAGTCCAAGGAAATATTTGAATGTGATGTGCTAAAGAAGAAATTGAAGACACTGAATAACCTCCCCTCTCCCACTGTGCTGTTTGCTGATTTTATCATTAGATTACTGCACTGTGGTTTTTTTGAACAGCCAAGCTGAAACACTCACCCTAAATGACTACACTCTTTCAAATGAAACATCTCCTTGATTCAGAAATAATTTCACCAGGACTGAGGCCTCCTCTTTCAGACACCTGACACAGAGCAGATCCCTCAGCATGCAGCATCACTTTTATTTCTCTGCAGGTCATGGATTTTAAAGATAGGACTCATCAAAACCTTCAAGCCAATGTTCTTTTTGCATGGACCACGGGACTTACTGGGATCAGTTTGTGCTTCAAATCCAAAGACAATGGTTGGAATAAACAAGATCTTTCTGGAAAAACTTCCAGTATAAACATTTTTTTTAATCCATTGTGAGTTGTTCTGATGATGAAGTACTTACAGTAAATTACTTTTAATTAAAAATTTATTTCCAACCCCAGCAACTGAATCGTTTTGTATCTATGTCTGCCAGACTGAAACACTGTCTCCAATCATCTGTTGACTCATAGGTTGCCATCAAACCACCTTCTACTTTGATGGACCCTTTAAATCTCTCCCATGTACATTTTACAGTTCAGCATATTTTTCTGCTTTGTTTGTGAATAATCTCAAGAATATCAACACCAGTGTAAGATCTCTAACTCCCACCTGCTTCCTTTCTCCCCTAGTTCTCTCTCCCACAATGCACATATATATCAGAAATACCTTTAGATGATGAACATACCTCTCCACAAGAACATTTTGAGACCAGAAATTTGCCCATTTTTGGTGAATCTGGCACGTACCCTGTTGATTCTGTATCACCCTTGGTGCCTGATAAAAATGTTATGCAGTACCAACTCAACTTCCCAGGATCCCCATCAGGCTGACAACTCTGCAAATTATGTGGGTCACGTCATTTATCATGTTAGCTTTCTCCCACACATCTGGAAGTTCCCCAGTGTGCTAAGATTTATTTTGTTTGGCTTGGCTTTTTTTTTTTTTTTTTTTTTTGACTGCTGGATACAGGTTACTCAGATCCTTGCCTGACTTCATTATCTGCTGTTTAACCTCCTCTTTAGTTACAACTGGGACAAAAATGATGTGATTGCTCTTGGTTGACATGAATAAATTATTCCCTGGACATAGGACAAAAATATTACAGAATAAGTCTCTTTTTTACATTTTTTTCCTATTTGCAGTTTTACTATTTTCATCTCATGATGGACTCATGTCATTGTTAGTATTCTTTATGTTCTGGAAACACTGAAGTAAAATCCCAAATATACAACAAAATACTCAACAGGCAACTTTCCTCAGCTCCGCTAGTCTTGGTTCTCCTTGTGACCTGTTTCTCCTTTTATCAATTTTCTCCAAAACATACCTTCTAATTTATATATATTGTCATTAAGCATTTTTTACATTTTCTCTCGGGGTCCAAGTAGACATATGGATAAGAAGTTTTATTTCCCTTCTGAGGGAGGCCATTTAATGACTGCAGATTCTTTTGTTGGGTGTGGCTTTTTTGGGCATCTGCTGAAGTATTATCCAATGATTCTCAATCATCATTCCAATTTTTCTGTTAATAAAGTCTTTCTCCTAGCTGAACTTCTCCCAGCATTGTTTTCAGTTAAATTATTTTTTTCCTTTAAAGCACAATTAATATCCTTTATTGGCTTGGACTTCATTCCATTTGGAGATAACAATGAGTATAATCCCACTGTCATCAGTTATACCCAAGCCATTGCTAATTGTTCACTTTATAACTAGTCTTTCTGCTGTAGTAAAGACAAGATTTAATGTAGGAGATTTCCCAGTTGGATGTAGCACTGAAATTATTGTCTGTAACATTTGCAATGGTAACATTTCTCTTTTTTTTTACTACAGAAATGTGGACTATTTCAGATTATCAGGGTACTCAAAAGATAAAAACACTGACAACAAAAAAACATCAAGAAAACCGCCCATGATTCTCAGTAGTGGTGCCAAATCTTCTCCTGATATCTAAAGCATCCAACCAGATCATCTTCTGACAGGACATGGTTCCTCAGTGACATACTCATTGCCATGTTGAGCAGATCCCCAAACAAGTGAGATCCAGACCAGGTGGGTCTGGGAAGAGAAAGGCTATGTCAGCCCAGCATCTCACTTGCCTGGTGAGTCTTGGTAAGCAGACACACAGCCCCATGGTGCCCCCCAAGAATTTTCTCCCCAGCTCAAGCCCACTTTTCTGAGGTGCTTGAGCACTGCAGTGCCAATCTGCTCTCAGAAATATGACTCCAACCTCTTTCAGAGTAGAGTTGTCTTCTCCCTCTTGATTTCCCCTTGATGTTTTGCCTTGCAAGGAATGGCACTGAGAAGCCTCCTCCAAGTTTCTCTTCCTTTGTCATAGAGGGCGTTTTTAGTTTGATTTATATGTATACACTGTATGTATATACTATATATATATATGTAGAGAGAGAGATCTCTCTCCTTTGCTTCTTTGCCCAGCAGACCTTTTCCTCCATTGAAGACTTTTCCAGACAATCAAGAAGAATTCAGATCTTGTTGAATAAGGATTTTTTTCCCCTTTTAGCTATTTAATATTTTCTTTATTTTTGTTTGGTTTTGTTTGTTTGTTTGTTTGTTTGTTTTGTGTTTTGTGCCTTTTTTTTTTTAAAGTGTGCTGGCACTTGCAGGAGCAGCCTGTGTTTGCACTGTCAGTGCCATCAGTAGCTGATTCAACAACACAGGAGCACAAACATGCAACACACAAGCACACACCAAGATCCACAGAAAAGTGATTGATGACCAGCTTTCATGTCAGAACTGTGATATTTCTGGCTGAACAGCTTTTATACCCACTTTTTTTGGTACAAAAGCCATAGCATAAAGATAAGAGGCAGCACACTTAAGACATGTTTACAAAGATTAAACCACTGACTTGGCTTTAGTTAAAGTAAATTCTCCTGCTTCCCACTGTGCAATGAAGGTTTACAAAGGGAGGACTGGCAAAGGTTGCTTCATCTTCTTTTCTGGCACTGTCTGTTGGCTCCAAAACAAATGCATGACTTAAACCACATAAAAGGGCATCAAGGTATTAGCACTTTTGAGGGGTTCAGCATCTGACACATTCCTAATCGGCCTGGGTAAGTTTTAGATCTGAGCTGCTGGAATGCCTTTAGAACAACAGGGCAATTTAACAAATCAAAAAATTCAAGCTTCCCTGTGCAGATGAGGAGTTACCAAGCCCAGCATTCAGCCTCTCTCTGCTGTCATTGTTACCAGGAGGACTGCCTGCTCCCCAGCTCTCCCCTGGGGCCAGGGAGGTGCAGGGAACCCCCAAAATCATACTGTGTTATAGTTCTAAAATGCTCTATTTTTCCCTAAGGTTAAGACCATAGTAGACCAATCTGAGGACAAATTTTAGGTTATAAAAGGGGAAAATTATGCAACTGATGTCATAGCAGAGAGACCTTCACACCAGGAAGGTTAGTTTGACAATACTTTTAAAGAAGCAACAGAAACCTCCAGCACTGAAGACAAGATATTACTGAAGGGAAGGTGCTATCTCCTTGGACAGTCCCTGGGAGAAGAGGGTGGCAGAACAACCATAGCACAGCAGGGAGGAGGAGTGACTGTTGGGGATAGCAGGAACACAAGTCCTAAGAGAACAGATAAAAAGTAACTAAGTAAGGCTCTGAGAAAAAAATTTTTGAAGATCACAAGTACATCTAGAAGGTTCATATTAATGTATTTTCATTAATCTTAGTGTGACACACTATTCTGCTCTGCTTGAGGAAGGAAATTGTCTTGACTATGGCAGAACAGGAAAGGACAAATGTCATGTCTACCTACAAACAAATGATCCACCTGTGAGATTATTTACCTCAGAATTTTTTATTACAGCATATAATGATTTAATAATAGTAAACACAAACAAGGAGGAAGGAAATTATTTGAAAAACAGCCATTCACTTTTGTCTGGTTTTTGTCCCTGGTGAGGAGAACAGTCATTGAAGTCATCTTTGGTGAGGTGTAATCCAGAGATAGGCACGGTGGGGCCCAAGGGCTGTACTGAAAGAATATTGTATTACCAGTCAAAGTGAAAGGACATATGGGCTAGGTGCAGCACAGCCTCTCCCAGGTTTAGTCGTGTTCAATATTTTTATTCATGCCCCAGACGATGGAACAGAGAGGATATACAGATGGCAGCCAGCAGGGAAGGACTGTCAGGAGTTTGGAAGACAGGATTAGAATTCAAAATGATCTTGGCAAACCAGTGTTTTTAAGGTCTAACAGAAAAACATGACACTCCAGAAACAAGCTTACAGATTCTTCATCACACCAGAAGTAATTGGCTATATATTGCAGAATGCAGAACAGCTGGCTGGCCAGCAGTTCTGCAGAAAGCCATCTAGAGGCTGTAGTGGATCACAAGCTGAACAGCAACTTTGTGTTGTTGCAGAAGAGGGTAGCACTAAACTAGTAGTGTGTGAGCAGAATGGCAACCTATGAGACATATAACCAATTTTCAGATCTACAAAGTGACTGTGAATATCTGTGTGCAGTCTGGGGCACTGTTCTTCAAGAAACATGTGATTGAGTTGTATTAAGTCAAAAGAACAACAAAAGGGCCAATTAGAAGTCTAGAAACACAATGCAGGAGAAAATTGAAATCACAGAGTTTCTTGAGAAGAGAGGACTTTCTGCCATGGTGCACAGGGTGGCAAGAGGCAGACGTGGACTGATGGAAAGCAAACTGAGCTCAGGAAACACTTTCCTAATGCTAAAAGGAGGTCAAACAGGAACAATGGAAGTATGGTACGTCCACCAGGGTAGCTTTTGAAAGGCTTACTGGAGTATCTGATGCGTAACTGAGACAGGCTGACAGCAGAGGGAAGGTCCCAAAAGCCTATAAATGGGGTCATATGGCTACATCCCACCCCATTTCCCCAAGGTACACTCAAACCAGAGTTTCTAAATCACAAAATATCCTCTCAGCACTTACCTCAGGACAGGAGAATTCTGCAGCGAAGGACTCGAAACATAAACATTGCTTACAGTTTCTCAGGATCTATCATCTCTTTCATCATACTGGCTACCGGGAGACCCATCCTTTAACACCCAGCTCCCTCTGTGTGATACAGGGATCTGGGGTCAGTGCTAGAGGGCCTGAGGAACTGCACGAGGACATCGCAAGCCTGGGAGGCATATTCAATGGTCTACTGCCATAATCACTGGGCCAAGCTCATTTCATTAGAAATGGAGGGAAATAAGACTTACTTGGCAAGAAACCATCTACCCCAAATTGACAAACACGTCAGAGTCAGAATAAAAAGAAGATGACTAAGGAGATCTCTCTGCTAACCCTCTACATTGTGACCTGTATGACAATACATATACTGACTGGGCAAACAAAGTCTCTGGGAACCTCTTTTCTTCAGAAACAAATAAATTTTAAGTTAAAAGAATTTAAAAGCGAACTTGGGCTACAAATCTAACGACAACCTCCAAATAAACAAACCAAAGAGAAATTTGTGATTTTTGAAGGATTTTTCCGTCTATTTCAAAGCAAAACAATGTTTTAACATCAATATTCAGCCAACATTGTTAGTATATGCTGGCAACTATAAATGTTTATCTCACTCAAAAAAACCGCCTACATAAAAAAAATTGCAGAGAATGAACAGGTTAGGGTTTTGGAGGATTTCAAATGCATGGTGCACAACCCGGTTATCAAAATTCATAAAGGAATAAGTGTGCTGTAAGACTTTTCAGGGGAGGTACAATACATTCTGCTCACACTCAAGAACACAAGTGTGGCACGGCCAGCTGGGTTTTTAAATGCCTACCATTGTGGTTTGCTCAATCCATCAGTCAGTCAGCTCCCAGATAAAGTTTCTTGCAGCATTCATTTCTGGCCTTTAATGCTCTTAAGAACCAATGAACTGTTGATTATAGGGGTGCCTCAGACTGTCAGAGGGTTTCTTTTACCCTCATTACATGGCTTAGATGTTGGGGGAAAATAAGCAGATAGAACGAACTGAGGAAACATCTGAAGACCATGAAGGGGGTATTTTCAATACAGACTTCTATGCAGCCCTTTTGCAGAACTTGCAGGCAAGTCTATTTACATTTGGCAAGTGGGTAAATGAACAGAGAGATGACATTCTATACAGGCATTTACACTCACTTCTTTGTTCTACATAAAGAAGTTGCACAACCATGCAATTTTCCATACACAAAATGGATGCAACTGTAAATTCTTCAGGTGCACTTAAAAATGCTGTTAAAAACCTGCATATGACTGTTTCAACATGGAATTCACTGTTCTCACTTCCACTGCTTCCTTACCTCACATCTTTAGCCAGAAACATTAAAAATACACAGAGGTCATAGAGAAGCAGCAGTCTCAGCTCTGAATCTCTGTGTTTTTCTGTGTTTGAATAAAACATTTAATGTTACTTGAGCTGGGGAAAAAGATGGGGGGTTGTGTGTGTCTTAGTAGAAATTAATGTTTTGGTTGGCTGGGTAAGCTCAGGAAATTTCTGGAGTGAGCATGATGAGAGAGAATGTTTGGCAAGATGTTTTCCAACAGCTGGTACAGGTGAAGGATTAGGGGCAAAAATGCTTAAAGCCTTTTCCCTGATTTTCTGCTTTGTACCCCTTTTAGACATACAATCAATTTTAAAGTCCTACAAATCTCCTGAAATCCATGGGTCTCTTTCCACTGGCTCAGTAAGATTTGAAATAAATGCTTCAAATGTTGTGCTGGTTATTAAAAACATTTTGACATTCCTCCCTACCTCTTAAACACAGCTATTTCGGGAAGAAGAAGCAGATACTGGCCTCTCTATGCAGCCTGAACTCAGAGAAACCACCCAGGTGACTCTGCCCACGGTTAGAACCCAAGGATGTGTCAGGGTCCCAATATGGTGGGTGGTGGGATGAGTTGTCCCAGTGGTTTCCCCCTTTCTGCATGGGTGAGGTGTGGGGGGAAAGAAGGCCATGAAGGGCACAGACCTGCAAACTGCCTGATGGCGAAGGTGTTATAGAGAGGACAACAGGTTTGGATATGGTGTGCTGGGGTTTGTGGGACATGAAGGGTGAGGATGGTCCTTAGCCGGTGCCTTGGCCTAAGGCTCTTTGCTAAAGGCTGCGTAATACAGTGAGAGAGCAGGATAAGGCTTTAAAATTCAGCATAAGTTATATACAGAGAGTCTCCAGCAATTGTTTTCATCCCATTCCCTCAGCAATACAGCTCTACTGCATCGTAAATGCAGACATGCACACACACATGAGTATTTGGTATTTATAATGTATAGATACTTCAGCAAAGTGAACATTTACTGACTCCAGAATTGCTTTTGTTTAGTTCATTATGAAGGTCAGAATTAGTATAAATCTACACAAATTGAAACAGACTTTTGGCATGGTATGTTTGAACCAAGTTAATAAAAACAATGATATATAGTATTCGGGTATCATTTAATCTTAGGAATCCATAGTGAGCACCAAGACCAAAATAAACTCTTGCAACACATGTTTATTCACATATTAAGATTCCCTGAGACTGTTCTACATTACTGACTTTCATATGCTTGGAAAATAAGAAGGCTTTTTCATATTCATGCTCAGTGAGTGAAAACACATCACGCAGGAGACCATCTGCTTCTCTCTGGAGTGTAGATCTTGACCTTAACACATTGGGCTGCATACAAACTGAGGGGAAAGATGTATTTGGGTGCTTCAGCACAATCTGAAGAGCACAGATAATTGAGTCAGCATTCAGGGGATACAGGGTTAGTTCAGCTGCTATAGCAGCCAAAACTATGGGAGATGATTCAAGTTTTCATCTATCTGCTGTGGTACAAATAGTCTACCACAACCTATATGCCACTTTACCCCATTTATACAAGGTCCCTGAGAAACAGAGTATTTTGCCACTGACTTCCCTGGGATCTCGATTTAGCCTGAAGTAAGAAAAAAAAAATGGGCAAAAAAAATAAAAGAGAGAAAAATAGAGGCAGCAAGTCCATCTGGAGAGTGGCAAGCTGCCCACTACCTCAGTGCCCACAGTCAAAAGCACCAGAACAAAGGCAGGAGAGGGGAGAGCTGTGGTTTGGGTATGCATAGCTTTTGTCCTCCTAAGGGCTCCCCAGGCTCCTGGGGGGATGCAGCACCTGCTTGGGCAGCCTCTCTGGAGGAAGCTGCTTTCTCTTCAGTATAAATGGAAAGCTGGAAGAGACAGTGCTGCAACTTCTGTACTACCAGCTCCAAGCAGCTGCAGGATTAAGCTGCCAAAGAGCAGCTGGGTCAGGGTGGAGGGAGGAGCTGCCTTTAGCACATCTTGCAGCTTGGAGAGTCAAGGTGTTTTGGCTGGCAAGGCGGTGCAAGGAGGGGTAGCTTAAATGCTTTTAACATTTTCAAAAGCCCTATTTTTTCCCAGGATGGAGTCCTAAAAGGCCTTTTGAAACAGGTCCCTGACATGTACCTCTCTTATGAGAACATGCCCTCTTCTTCCTGGGTTAAGACAATTGCAAAAGAGTTTTTTAAAGGCACTGGACACATGAGAAGAAGAAAGTTGCCATGCTGGCGTGTACCCATGGAGGTTTTAAGGACATAAAGACCACAATGTGCAACACAAGCCCTGATAAACTGCAGGAAATTAATTCCTGACTCAAGATTCAAAAGCTGAGGCTGAAACAAAGTGGTGTTATCCTAGATAGGGTGACTCCAGCACTGGTATATACACTGTAGATGGCCCAGGTAATAGCAGGAGAAGCAGAAGTAGTAGTATCATCTGCAGAAACCCTCCAGGGACTTGAAGTATTTGGGTGGCAGTTCCCTGCTGCCACACCTTTGCAGTGTGGTTACTTAAATCAGGTTAAAATTAACTTGAGCAACTTGCACTTTGCCAGGGCAAAATTATTGCTCATGACTGTCATGTCAGCATTGCTTCAGGTTTAGGCTGTCATTGGATTAATTGTCTAGCCAAGATACACCCCACCTGCCTTGACACCACTTCTTTGAGGTCACAGCAGTTTAGCACGATTGTGCACGCAGTGTGCGGGATTAGAAGGGCTTTATGGGCAGAAGAATATGGATGAGTAAACTGGTCGTTTTATCCTGTCTGAGGGTAAAGGCGCAATCTAGTCCCAGGATAAAAATTCGGTGAATGCTTCTACCAATGTCAGTGAGAAAACTGCTCATAGCAACTTCCTGCTTGTACCAAGAAAAGAAGACAATTAGAGGTAGTAAATCCACCAGGTGGTGGATTTTCTTCCTTGTATATGTGCTCAAACAGACCTTGATGCTTGCTCATAGTGTCATGAAAAGTCCCATAGTCCCACTTTCCAAGTGGCACAAGAAAAATTATAGCAGGAAAAGACCCCTCTCCTGGTCTCAGAAAGGAAGTCATAGATGCAGAGAGTGAACATTTTCTTGCACGAGCACTCAGAGTGGCACCTGGGGATCTAGAGAAGCACCTCCAGAGAGATAACCTTATAGGTAATGATTGAAGACACAAAAATATCTTCCAGTCTATGAGAAGCCCAAAGGGCTTCTGTGAGAAGTCAAAAGGGAGTAAAACTATTACCTGATAATTGCTAGGATGAAAGACAGCTTTGTCATGATAAGAAAACAAAGGAAACAGATAAGCTACAATGACAACACAGAGCCTTTGGAGAATAAAAATTATAGATTGGACTATAAACAACCAAAAAGTTTGAGACTTTAGAAAACTCCTGCATGAATGAGATGGGGAAGGCTAGTATCCCTGTGGGAGACCACTAGAAATATTACTGTGAAAGCTGCAAGGCAGTAGAGCAACACTTGAAAGAAATCCAGTTATAAAGACCAAGGGATGGCTTGATAAAAACCCTGGAAAGTCTTGAAAAACCACATGTGGCGAGGGTCACATACTGCTCAGCTAATAAGATGATATTTGTGAGGTGAAGGAGGCAGAGCAGGAGTGTGCTTCTAGAAGCATCTGGCCAAAGGGGTGGCATGGAGGACATCAGCCACAAGAGGCTCGGATGTGGGAAAAAATGGAATTTCTCACATTTCAAAACATCTTGTGGGAAAGAGGAGTGACATGGAAAGAGGCCTTGGCTTTGCTGGTAGGCAACCTGCCACCCCTATGCTTGTACCCCAAGGTCTGAGGTGTTGCAGGACATGCCCATGCAGCTGCTCAGCTGCAAGCACTGCAGCAGGATGGGGCACCTTGCTGTCACCCCCAAAGGGACAGTGACAGAGGAGAAAGATTGATGAAAACTTTCCAGCCCACAGGGCAGTTCTGAGCCAACTCCAAAGTCATCCTAGTGGTAATCAGAATTAGGTCTCAGGAAGGCTCCAGAGCCAGGTTTTGATAACATCCTGTAGCTGCCGCATTATTGAAAATGGAGAAGATAAATTCAGTCAAAGACTTTGTGAACTAGTTTTGCTGATTTGGTAGCTTGAATCAATTTCAGGGAAATGGCAGGTCATATGCCTGAATGTGCACAGAAGGGACAGAGAAAAGGCAGGACAGGCTGGAATATCTCCTTCTCCAGTGCAGTCTGCAGAGGCAGAGCCTGTCCATCTGGAGACACCCTTTACTGAGAAAATAGTAGCAGAGTATCCACGTTAAATCAGAGGACCAAATCTTGGCAGAGGCGGTCTGCTCATCAAATGCTCTCTCTGAAGTTATGTGGGCACATTAAAGCTTTCAGCACTTAACTTGGGAACAGAACAGAGAATCAATATCCAGGGGCCCCAGTGGTGTAGTATGGGGTAACACTGACCCAAATTTTCTTATTATTTTTGTTGCTATTGTTTTTCTATTGGTTCCTATTACAGCATATGAAGTGTCTGTTCTCGTCCTAACAGCGAGGCTGGCTTTTTTTGAAAACCCAGTCCCCCATGACTGTCAGGATTGAAAAATTGTTCAATGGGTTAAAATTTGTGTTTTGACATTGTAGATTTGGAACATTTTTGAGATGAAATGAACCAGACCTGGCAGAGTATGGGAAGGAGGGAGGAGAAGTAGTTAAAACAGTTACAAAAGTGTAGATATGAAACTGATGGAAGTTAACTATCACAAATCACATTTGATAAAATGCAGAAGGTATTCTTGTTTGGTTTCTGATTTCATTTTACATTTGAAGTTGGACTGAACTACTAAAAGTGTGGTTTTACTGCAGAAGGTAGGTCAAAGTGTGCAAAAGAATTTAAGAAAGGAATAGGCTTCAGATTACAAATAATGGCATCATCATTCATTAGTTATACTGAGGTCTTCTCACTGCCTAGTGTGCAAATTAATTCAGAATAGATTTTGAATGTGAAAAGCAGGGCCTGCTCTATTCTATAATGAGACACATAAACATTTAAGAAAACGACAAGACTAAAATGATCTGTAGACAGCTCCCTGCGGCCAGACCAATAAGGACATTCAGCACAGGATTAGCTTAAAATTAATTCTAGTTTTCATTCAGAGCTGACCTGGCTCAGAGTCCTTAGCCACCACACTTTGGGTCAGCTGCTGCAGGACCTGCTGAAACCTGGGTCTAGCATTTCAGCGTCCTGACCCGCAAAGCTTCTTTCTACAAATCAGGGAAGATATGTAAGAAGTCTTTGCAAAATATTTTAATAATGAAAACTTTAAAAATACACGGTTGTTTTGCAAAACCCTTATAACAAAGAATCCTTTGAGATCAGCTCCACATGGGCTCTGTAGTGGATGTTCTACCATCAGTATCCTCAGCAAAGACATCATGGAGCCTGACGTTCCCTCCACCTCCCTCAGCCCACGGATCCCTTGCCTGGACCTTGTTCCTTTCAGAAGTTTCTGCCTACTCAAATCTCTGCTCCACCCCCTTTACCTCTGTGCCAGCAACTGCTTCCAGAGGTTAGGCACATTTACCCCTTTGAACAACCTCCTCATAGGGCTACTTGTCCTGCCTTGCTGCTGCTCTAGCTCAAACAAGACAAGCTGCGGCATCATTTGGGGAGAAATCCAGCTCCAGCTGAACTGGATAATGCTATGGAAAAGAAGTCCAGAAGACCTACAAACACCTGAGCATCTGAGCTCCCACTGTGTTAATTCAGCCTTCCCCCACACATACCAACATATGTTTGCATGCTGAGAGCACTGTACAGGGTGTTGCTGTGCCTGAAACCTACATATTTGTGGCTGGCATCAAGCTGGACTCCTAGATCATTGTTACTGACAAGTGTTTAGTGGAATCCATTTTCCAAAGTGAATAGTTTATTGGGATTTGAATAGTTGCAGGGAGTTCATTGCTGTAAATAGGGTAGTGCCTGACTAGAAAATCTATTTATGATGCTTTTATTACTGCAGGGAATAAGAGGATTCAGCTTTTCAGTGTTATAAGTATTTTCCCGAAGTGGTCATTAAAAGAAATAACTCTAGATTCTCAAGCACTGATATCTGTACATAAGCTGTGTTTCCAGTAAATTTTAACGACAAAAGAAAGCTGGCCAAGGCAGTACATGATGGCTTTCACTCTCCTCCTAGGGAAGCCAGGAGGAATTCCCCATCAGTTTGAGCAGGAGCTGGCTACTCATATGCTGCTGTACCTCTTTGCATTAGCACCACAGGTGAGTTAGGTGGGAATCACAAACCTGTCAGGAAGGAGCAGGTGGGGAGCAGCCTCTTCCAGACATGCACAAGATAAAACTCTGGTTTTGTTCTTCGGTGGTTCTTCTTCAGGGTCCTGAACGCTAGCAGGGTAAGAACAAAGTGTGGTTATACTTGGTTGAATTAAAGCCCTGTCTAGCTTAGTATCCCATCTCTGAAAGTGGCCAGATGCACTCCTCAGGGGAGAGAACAGAGGCAGTATATACCATCCTCTTTTGAAAAACCCTGCTGGACTCAGCATTCTTCATCCCAGAGACTTCTACTGGCCCTGAGCCAGGAGAGAAGAGGACATTGTCTCATTGAACATTGTGGTGGGTGCTGATTTGAGGAGCTGCTGGATGAGGCTTTCAGGTGGGCTACGCCGACCTGTGCAATGATGAGCTGAGGGCAGACTGGGTGTTTTGGCAGGTTTTACTTAATCCATAACTCCTTTCACTTGAAGATGTCAGTCTGAGCGATTTATCTGATCCCTCATCAAGCAAGATGTTGCTTTGTTCAAACCATGAAGGCTGCCTACAGCTCAGGCAGGTTCCCAAGGCTGAAATGGCTAATTTGGGTACATTGCAGCATCCAGAAAGCAGCCTGAAAGGGGTACACAGGGACCTGAGTGTGACCTGCACCCTTGAGGATACTCGGGGTGTTGAGGTAATACCCAGCCCACCAGACCTCCAGGCTAGCAGGACTGTGGGGGACTTTCCTTCTCACAAGCACCAGTTCCAAGCCAATCTAGCAGGAGTCAGCAGTGGGCTGACATTCACCCATGTCTCCTGTTTTTTTCATAGACAAAAGACTGGAAGGGGCTCAGCTTCATCTGATCCACTGCACTGCTGCAGCAATAAGGAGTATATGACCCCTGACAGATGTTATTCTCACCTGCTCTTGAAGGCAAGCAGAGGAGAGTGCCACAACCTCCCTAAGCAGACTGTGTTTCATCACCCTCAAAGCTGGGAATTTGTTTTGTAATATGGAACCCGAATATTCCTTGCTGCAAATTAAGTTAAATTCCTGTTGACCTTTTCCTGACAGCCTCCGGGAACCAGTTTAATCACTGTTCTCTTTGTTGAAGCCTTCACATTCTGGAAAATGTATCATGTCCCCCTTTGTCTCTTCTCCTCCAGAAAAACAAACCCCATTCTTTCAACCTTTCCTTGCAGGTTATGTTTTCTAAACCTCTTTTTGCTGTGTTTTGGGTTCCCATAAGGGTGCCTGCTTATTAAAATAGAAGCTTAACTTTACAAAGGTTGCTATGTTACTTGGCACAGCAGAAAATAATAACAAACACTACACTGCCACTAGAAAATCCAAGATAAGATCACAGAGGGAGGGGATAGGATCTCAAGAGATCATCCAGTCTGTTGCCTTGCACTGGGGCAAGTTTGAATGAAACACGAAAATCCCATAAGATTTGTCAAGTCAACGATGACAACTTTCAGTGATGGTACTTCTCCAGTTTCCTGGCAGTCTACCCCATGGATTTTATTGTCCTTGTATGAATCTGTTGTATGCTGTTACAACCATAAGGATTAAACCTTTTAAAGATGATTTTTAAAATCATGTATGACTATTGAGGAGCCCCTGGTGGTCTAGTGGTAAAGGCGCGGCGCTATCACCGCGGAGACCCGGGTTCGATTCCCGGTCAGGGCCACTCCCGGGCAGGTGGGGCTCGTTAGCCCTTAAAGGCAACCCACCTACGTCCTAAGGACCTCGCTGCCACCGTCCAAGCTTGCTTGGCCCCGGCAGATGAACCTTAGGATTAAAGGGTGGGCTCAGTTCCGCGCACACTGTGTCTCACCTAAAAAATCCTATGCGCAGGCTGGAAGGTGGAAAGACCTTCCCCGGATCTTTGCTCGCGAAGACTGGCCATTATTATTATGACTATTGAGCTCTAAATCAGAAAATTTTTTCAGGGAAGAGGGGCATAAAAAGGATGGATTTATCAGCATGGAGATGAAGGCTTTTCTAATTTTGATTTTTTTCCCTGTTCCTCTAATTGGCTGCTTCTTTCTTTTATCTTTAAAGCATTCAACTACAGCAAATGATGAAACAGAGGTAAGATAAAAAGATAACGTGTTTAAAGACCTGACCTCTAGAAACCTTGATACAAAACTCGCACTTGGCACTTTCCTGGCAGAATTTCAGATACAGAGTAATTTTTCATGCTAGAGGTGGCAAAATGGCCAAAAAAAAAGAGTTTCCTGGCAAAGGGTAAATTCTCCCCATCCTTGGGGTTCATTTGGTTCTAGGCTGATTTCACCTAAAACCAGATCAAACAAATAAGCTCCTCTTCCTATCGGTTCCCTCCCATAGGTAGATATTGTCAGGACTTTCAGTTGTACTGAAGGTTTCCTTGGGCCTGAAGCCCATGGCAGGTTTCTGAAGACTGCGGGGTCAGAAGACCTTGTGAAGTTTCCAACAGGAGCTGGCTGAAAGTTTCACATGGGCTCAAAATGTTCACTTGAAGATGTTACTTTTTACCACTGTTTTCCCTTCAAGGAACAACCCCCTGCACAAGTTCATGTAAGTGGACCCTCCAACCCAGACGGTGTCCTGCCCAAACCACTTCCTCATGCCCTGTATTTATCACAGGGTCTCAGGCCAACAAATCTCACCTGACCCAATGCAGTCAGGGTGGAAGAGTTATTCTACAGGCATTGGCACTGGAGTGCATCATGCAAGCCCTGAAAGCAGCAATGTGGACCATGCATGTTGTGTTCCTCTGGCTCTTGCTCAACTATTTCGCTGTTACCACTGCTCATAAATAGAAATGTTTCACTCCACAGGATTTCCTTGCATGAATCCTGATGTCATCTCTCTCCCCTACATAGAGGTAGGAAGTTTTTACCAGGAAAATCAATGCAGAAACATAGAAAAAGAGGAGTGATACCCTTTTGCTTTAACCAAATGGGTCTTTCAAAAGCTAAAGCTAATGAAGACCCACTTAACAACTCTTCATACAGCTCTGATAAACAAAATGTTTCCAACTGGAATTTTCAAAGCTGAACATAATAACATGAAGAGGGAATAAGAGCTTCCCCTTGTCAACTGGCTACTAACAAAAGAAAAATATGAGGAGTGAATACTTAGAAAAAAAGACCAACAGTGCTGTAATATAATTAAAACCATTAAAAATGCTGTACTCTGGTTTTGCTCCCTGAAGAACTGTTATTTTTCTTTTTTAAGCTGTCACCACAATTTGATACCATAAGGAATAAACTAAATCAAGACAAACCTCCATTTCAAAGTTGGAGGATTTGCTAGAAATAGTAACTTAAACTTCAGTAACTAGCAGATGACGCTCAATCAACTGCAGTCATCAACATCTCTCATTTTATTTGTTGACAGTAGATGTTCCTCAGGTATATTAGCAGTGCTGAAGGGAAAGAAAGACAAATGCAGAAACAAGGCCAAGAGAAAGCACCCATAGAAAACCTGCAATTTTAGAAAATCAGAAAGGGCCCCATTCAGCAAATCATTGAACCACATCTATAATTATTCATATTATATTTGTAACTTAGGAGTATGCAACATTGTGTTTGTTGTTTTTTTTTTTCACATGGCAGCCCTTCAGACAGAGGCAAGGCAACTTTTCTGTCCCTTGCTATCACATACCAAAGTTTTCCTGACACCATGGAGATGATGTAATTCTGACACATGAGCAGAGATTCCACTTGCCAGCAAACTGCATGGGGCCACCCTTCCATTAGAGACATAAAACTATGAATTAAGGGGTTGTAGAACTGAGCCACCTCATGCATTTACCTCTTTTCTGCTCAAGGAAAAATGTAGTCTACTGGCGTTGGGAATGGGACTGGAGGGCAATTCACAAAGTAAGGAACAGTCACAAAAATTATTGCAGTGAATGTACAGTCATAAAATTTTAAGCAATAAAACATACAAAAGAAAAAAGAAAATGGAAAATGTATTAACTTTCATTCCTGGTTAGTTGAGCAAAATTGTCAGTTATAATTTTTGAACCTTATGAAAAAGTAGATTATTTAGGA
Organism: Myiozetetes cayanensis; assembly: GCF_022539395.1. NCBI lineage: Eukaryota > Metazoa > Chordata > Aves > Passeriformes > Tyrannidae > Myiozetetes > Myiozetetes cayanensis. The sequence continues at coordinate 61,528,313 of NW_026087742.1, read as the reverse complement.
AAGTCAGTCAACCTCTTCCCCACCAGTTTCTAAAAATTCAACAGGAAAATTGAGAAAGATGACTAATAGAATACCCTAATAGAAGATTTCTCATTGAACTTGTCACACTACACAGTGACCCAGACAAGCAATACTGGGCATCCCAATGGTTATCTTCCCAAGGGTGAACAGGACTGTTACTTGTTCCACTCTGCAGGGTCTCTTGGCAGAGCTGGAAACAGATGCATCAGATCCTGCAAAAACACTTCTTAAGATCTGAAGATACAGACTTCCCTTTCTCATGCTACACCCTCAGAAAAGAGAAGATGCAAAGAAATACAAGAAATACATGGTGGACAACTCTTTCAATGATAGCGGGACAGGGGCCTTATTATTGACACAACTGTATAGTCCCAATATATTCAGTGTATTGTTAGGAGATAAAAGAACAGTTGTAAAAAAATCCTCTCAGTGTGGCCAATTGCCATAAATTGGCTACATTTTGGCAGAATATGCTGCGGATTTGTGTTTTGCAGAGAAGCTTTATAGAGCTGGTGGTAGTGTGATAGAATAACAAACCAGAAATGAATGTTACTGTTAAGGGGAATATAGTTCACAAAACGTTGTTTCCACAGTTTTTATCTTATGAGCGAAAACCAAATTGTTTACCATAAGGCCTTGGTGTATTGTGCCCTAATATTACTCAGTTTGTTCCAGCAAATCATTGGTAGAAGAGACACATTGTTGATCCAGGGGCTTTGCACAGATTCCAAGCTGACAATATGAAGACAAGTTTCCAGCTAATACAAATGATCCCTGGCACCAGCCTAGCAGACAAACACAACACACACACTCATTTGGAGATTCACAAACCTGCCCACTGAATCCTCAGAGGCCAGATTTGTTCCCTGATATGTCATGTTGAACCACTTTGGCTGCATCCAAGTACTTGCACATAAGATTTGCAGAGGAAAACATCCTCCTTTGTTTTTTTTGTTTCCTACCACCCTGTTTTCAGTGATATCTGGACCTTTCAGCTGAGGACAAGAATATTCCATCAGTAGGACGGGATCCTTTGCCTTGACATTGCCACATTAAACAGGAACAGGTCTGGACAAGGCACCCAACAGGATCTGAGATCGAATCCTAAAAGTTGCCTTCTCTGACCCAGTGCTAGAGAGGAACCAGAGCCACTACTTTTTCCATGGGGATAAATCTCCAAACGGTGGTATGAAGGACAGGCCCAGTGATTTTCTCTCAGGGGAAGAAGGTACTAAAGAGAGTTTGTGGTAAAATAGTCTAGCAGAGCACTTTGTGTCTCTCCTGACCGCAGATGAAATGATGGGGCCAGATGTGTCTCATGGGCCACCGACTGGAGAAAACTGGTTGTGAACCTTCCTTGGATCAACATGAAAGAAGCTTAAGGTTACAGAGTACCAAAGCTGCCAATAGATGAGACTCTTTGATGTTTTTCGTGAACAAAAAAAGTGGACAGAAACATTTTTAATTTTGCATTAGCATTTTGTGTTGTATGGTTTTTTTCCAACTGACCCTGTGATTGTTGATATTAATTAAAGTGAATGGTAGATTATTTTCTAAAGGCTATAATTTAAACCAGTAGTTGAATATAGACTAGAGTGTAACATTCTTCAGCTCAAACCACAAGGTATGCAAGCTGGGAATGAACTCTATTTCTTTCCTGTTGAAGGACAGATTAAATATTTTTTTATTATTTCTAATGCTAGCAAAGAAAGTAAGATTCCCATTTTTCCTTTGATTTCTCTGTACACTTAATTGATGTATTCTACCAAGCTGTCAAGCTGCTTTTAAAACCCATTCATTTTCATAGAAATATTATCCTTCTTTTATTAGTTTGAGTTGATAAATGAATCAAGAGCCTTTGAGGGTACTGTGTACTGTCAACAGAATACGTCTTTCAGATGTATCCACTGCAATAGAGCTGAAAAAATATATATCATGAAACACTTAATAAAAAAGATACTCAGATTTGTCTTTTACAAGATCATGGGACTTGAGTCTATCTCCAGGGAGAAGTTCCAACATGAGAAAGAAAATACATAGTTCAAAAGCCCATGTTTTCAATTTGTGGCCACATGGTTTAAATTATCCCCGTATTTATTAAGGGCGCTAAATGGGTAGCTTGACTTAGGGGAAAGGGTCATTCAAGTTGAGAATAGTCATGTTTAATCCCTCAGCTAGCTGCAGGTTAATTGTACTTTGAGATGCTGAATATTCTTTACGGAGTGTGTGTTAAAATACCACATGAGACACAGCTGGAGCGTTTTTGCCATTTATTGTTGGTTTGGGGTTTTTTACTTCTATATATCTGCATTGTAAACAATAGAAAGTTTTTAAATGCCTAGTGTGGGAGCACAGCAATCCTATATGCCATGCAAAACCCATCATATCACCACCCCTTGTACTTCAGTTTCGCACATGTGTGAGCTCTGTGTTTTGTGGTCAGCTCTTGATTTACCTGATACACAGTGTTGTAGATTTTCCTGTAATCAGAAGTACAAAAAGGGAGTAGTGTATGATGTCTTTTCCATTTCGTGATGAGGCCTTGTGATAATGGGTTTTTGGATACTGCATGTACTTGTCTGTAAACTTGCTACCTCAGCATTTCATGAGAGAAAAAAGAAAATCAACCAAAATCCAAAAAGAGGAAATTAGAGCAAATAAAAAAGCATTTCAAAATGGACAGGCAGTAAGAATTTCAAAGCTTAAAGCTCCTAAGACATCCATTGACATGAAAACAAGTAGCCGTTGATTATCAAGGCAGTTTATCCAAATGTCACCATCCTTTTATTTTGGCAGTTCATCTACAGATATGCCCTGGTGGGAATTTAAAATACATTTCTTGTTCTATCTATCTGGTAATTCATCTAAATAATTGCCTGGATTTTGTTCATGCGATGCAAATGGATAGTTGCAAACATCTAAAAGACCCGCTGTGTTTGATGCAAACCTGAGACATGTTGCTTGTGTTCTTCATTTGGGCCGAAGGTAAAGGCTGTGGAAACTGGGATGGCCTACGCAATCGCAACTAACTTCAGTGTTTGAATGTTTTCAAGGAGAAAAAAAAAGGCAACAAGAACACAGAGGATTTCTGAGCAAAGGCATGTCTAAAGTCACTTTTGAATTCAAATAAATATTTGTGGAGAAGCTGCTTTCCCTATTCTCCTAGCGCTCATAATTTAATTATAGTAGCCGCCAGGCATCTTTAACTTTTGTGCCCAGAAGATCACTCTGGGTCTCAGTGACCTTGACTGTTGTAACAGGGTAATATTTTTACAAGGATGAAGTGTTCTTGAATACATTTCTCCAATGTACTGGTGTTTGCAGGCATTTCTCAGCAGATCTGACCTGAAGTGCAAACATAGTTCTTTTGTTTCACCTAGAGGTTTATTGACAAACTCCAGAAAAGTCATGTTCCATTCCATTTGCTGAAACTCACCCTTTGTGAGATGAAAAGCTGCTCGTATTCTTCCTGTGAGCCCTCCATTATCAGTGGGAATCTGAACCAAAGGTCTGAGCCCTGGAGACTTTGAAAATCATCCAGTGGCCACACATCTAAATATGAAGAGAAACATGAAGGCAATGAAAAAGAGCAAGGGGGAAACCATGTAAGAACACAATTCAAGATATTTCAGTGTAATGTTACATGTAAAATTGCTCCTAAAGTTCACTGCAGACATTTGTTGACAGAGCTCAATGAAGAAACCCAGGCAGGTGAGAATTAGTGTTTTAAAAATTCCACTCTTTCACTAACACTTAAGACAATAGTTGTGAAATGCAGGAATTAAATCATCAGCTTAAGAAAGATGCAGTCACCAAAATATCTGCATTTTGCAAATGCAAATGCAAATCCTTGCCTTTATTATAGAATCAGAGAATCATAGAATGGTTTGGATTGGAAGGGATTGTAAAGATCATCTACTTCCAACTCGTCTACCATAAGTAGGGACACCTTCCACTAGGCCAGGTTGCTCATGGCCTTGAACACTTCTAGGGATGAGGCATTCACCTCTTACGTAGGCAACCTATTCTCCAGTGTGTCACCACCCTTATCATGAAGAATTTCTTCCTAATATCTAATCTAAACCTACTCTCAGTTTAAAGCCATTCCTCCTTGTTCTATCACTACATGTCCTTGTAAAAAGTCCCTCTTCAACCCTCTTCTAGACCTCCTTTAGTACTGGAAGGCTGCTCTAAGGTCTCTCTGGATCCTTCTCTTCTCCAGGCTTAACAACCCTAAGTATCTCAGCCTGTCATGATAGGACAGATGCTCCAGCCCTCTGATCATCTCCGTGACTCTCCTCTGGAGTTGTACCAACAGGTCCATGTCTTTCTTATACTGGAGGCACCAGATCTGGATACAGCACTCCAGGTGCAGTCTCACTAAAGTGGAGTAAAAGGGGAGAATCACCTTCTTCAACCTTCTGGTCATGCTACTTTTGATGTAGCCCAGGATACAGCTGGCTTTCTGGACTGCAGGTGGTTATTGTTGAGTCTTGTTGAGAGAGCTTCTTGTCCACCAACAACCCAAAGTCCCTCTTCTCAGGGTTTTTTTCAATCCATTCTCCACCCAGCCTTTATCTGTGCTTGGGATTTCTCCAACCTGCATGCAGGACCTTGCACTTGGCCTTGTTGAACTTCATGAGGTTCACACAAGCCTCACTTCTCAAGCCTATCAAGGTCCCTTTGGATGGCATTCCTTCCCTCCAGTGTGTTAGTTGTACCAGACAACACAGCTTGTTGTCATCAGCAAACTTGCTGAGAGTGAACTCAATCCCACTGACCATGTCACTGACAAAGATGTTAAACAGTGCCTGTTCTAATACTGATGCCTGAGGAATGCCACTTGTCACTGGTCTCTGATTGGACATCAAGTCATTGACCTCAACTTTTTGACTATGACCATCCAGCCAATTCCTTACCCACCGAGTGGTCCATCCTTCCAACCCATGTCTCTCCAATTTAGAGACAAGGTTGTCATGTGGGACAGTGTCTACTGCTTTCCACAAGTCGTGGTAGATGACATCACTTTCTCTTCCTTTAACCAGTCCTATCCAGGCTTTAGTTTTCCTAGCATGACCTCTGTTTTCTCAGACAGTTTCTCTGTGTTCCCCCCAGGCTACCCATACTTCATTCCACTCTCTGTAGGCTTTCTTTTTGTGTATGAATTTGTCCAGGAACTCCTTGTTCATCCATGCAGACCTCATGGTGTTTTTGTCTGACTTGCTCTTTGTTGGGATGCATCACTCCTGACCTTGGATGAGGTGATCCTTAAATATCAATCAGTTTTCTTGGGTCCCAGTTCCCTCCAGGGCATGATTCCATGGTACACTTCCAAGCAGTTCCCTAAAGAGACTGAAGCCTGCTTTCCCAAAGTCCAGAGCAGTGAGAATGCTGTGCACTCTCCTCACTGCCCTAATGATCTTGAACTCCATCGTTTCATGGTCACTGCAGCCAAGGTTGCCCTTGAGCATCACATTCCCTACCAGCCCCTCTTGTTGGCTAGAACAAGGTTCAGTGTAGCATCTCTCTTCGTTCGTTCCTCTATCAATTGAAAAGGAAGTTATCATCAGTGCATTCCAGGACCCTCCTGGATTCCTCATGCCTTGCTGTGTTGTCTCTCCAACAGTTACCTGGGTAGTTAAAGTGCCCCACAAGTACCAGGACTTGTAAATGTGAGACTGCTCCTATCTCTCTATAGAGGGACTCAGCCACTCAGTTTTTCTGGTCAGGTGGCCTATAGCAGACCTCTACCACAATGTGACCTCTGCCCTCCCTTTAATCCTAGCCCATAAGCTCTCAGTTGACTCTTCATCCTTCCCCAGGAAGAACTTCATGCACTCAGGCTGGTCATTAGCGTAAAGGAAAACATAATACCTTCCTCATTTCTGCTCTCTATGCCTTAAATCATATTGACCTGAATAGTCTATAAAATTTTCAGGGAAGCTTAAGAAGACATTCTGAATACATTCAGAGAAATGATGTGCTTCTCTAAATGCCATATTTTGACTAAGTACAGCTAACCTTTTTCTGCTGAAAACTATCATGTTACTCCGTGAGAAACTGTGGTAGTATAACATAAGAAGCATAAAAGATGCAGGTCTTAGGAAAAAAGATGTCTTACATTCTTGCATGGTTAAAGTTATTTTATTGGAGGAGAGAAGAAAAAGCCCCAAATACTGAAAATCTAGCAAAGACAAGAAATAGGTCTTCTCAGAAAATATTTCAGCTATTTTTTTCGAACCTTTGTGTTTGAACAGGTCAAATAGTGACACATGTATCTGTGGGCTCTTATGAAATTAAACAAGAACTCCAAATCAGTTTAGCCTTTATATCTAAATCAAAGGCAGATTGTTCAACAACACGCAGACAGTCTCGACTATATGAAGTGGTTACTATGTGCTTAATGGTCTTCAGACCCTTTGCACCTAAACCACAAATTCAATCTGGTTCAGTTTCATAATGTATGAAAATCTTCACTGAAGAAGGCTTCATTAGTTAATACTAGCTGATACAAAATAAAGACAGGCTTGACCTGCTTTTTTTTTTGCCCTATATGCTAAAGATTTCTGCCACTAGTCCTGCTTTTCCTGAGAAAAGATAGACAATTATTTTTTTTTTAATCAAAGGGAGCGTTTTTACTCAAATGGTGTCCCAACACATCCATCTTGTTCAAAAGGGTTATCTGATGGCTATGACTAGACAACAACCATAAACACTACTATCAGGTAATAGCAGTCCAGAAAAACTTTAGTACTCTGGGTTAGTTTGCTGTATAGCTTTGTGAATCTGAAATTGAAACTAGGAGATTTCACTAAGAGCGAGATCTAGAGTGTTAATGGTACACTTGCAATATCCATTTACTCAGAAAGTTTCAGGCACCTCTGGCAAGACATAAATGTTTAGCTCTTCAACTACTAGACTTGTGACCATGCTCAGAGCTTGACTTCAAATCCCTTGAGTCACATCTCATGAAGATTTCAGGATCTCTGAGTATTCCCTGGGCTCCTAGGTAATTATGACCCTATATTTAGTGGGTCAATTAAAAGCCAAAGTCATTAGTTTAACTTACATGCTGTGCTACCAATTCAAGTATGTAGGCACCCAAAATTCCATATAAGCTTCTATTTAAGGTAGACAAGATTACCTTGCCTTCCCTGTCCAAGATTAGAGATGGGGTCAAACCAGCCCCATCAGAGTCTTGTAAAGGTATAGACCCTCTGGGCTATAAGAAAGCAGCCACATCTACAAAAATAAGATTAAAATTTTTAATACAGGAAGAATCTTCTATTCTTCTTCCTTTATCTTCAGGTGGTTTCCGTGTGATTGACAACAATGCATTTCATTCTACCATGCTGAATTGCAGCATTTTTGAGCAAAATATGTAAACATGCATTTGAAGAGCTACGCAGTCTATTTCCTGCAATGGTCATGAGAATAGGGGATGACCAGGAGGAATGAAAGAGGTACAGAGGTACCGAGCACAGACCCAGTGCAACCAAGGACAGATCACAGATCAATAGGCTGAGGCCAGCTGTATGAGGTTCAACAAGGCAAAGTGCTGCATCCTACACTTGGATCACAACAACCTCAGGCAGCGCTACAGGCTGGGGGCACAGCAGCTGGAAAGTTGCCCAGTGGAAAATGACCTGGAAGTGCTGGTCAACAGCAGCTGAACAGGAGCCAGCAGTGTGCCCTGGTGACCAAGAAGGCTGATGACATCCTGGCCTGTACCAAAAATAGTGTGACCGGTAGGACCAGGACAGTGAGTATCCTGTACTCAGCACTGGTAAGGCTGCAGCTCAAGTCCTGTGTCAAGTTCGGGGCACCTCACTATAAGAAACACATTAGATTGCTGGAGCATGTCCACAGAAAGGCAATGGAGCTGCCAAAGGGTCTGGAGCACAAGTATTATGAGGAGTGGCTGAGGGAGCTGGGGTTGCTTAGCCTGGAGAAAAGGAGGCTTGGGAAGACCTTATTGCTCTCTACAGCTACCTGAAAGTAGATTGTAGTGAGGTGGGGGTCGGTCTCGTCTCCCAAGTAACAAGTGGTAGGACAAGAAGAAATGGCCTGAAATTGCTCCAGGGGAAGTGTAGATTGGATATTAGGGAAAAAAAAGTTCTCTAAAGGTTTGCCAAACATTGGCATAGGCTGCTCAGAGAAGGAGTAGAGTCACCATCCCTGGAGGTATTGAGAAGATGTGTAGACAAGGCACTTGGGGACAAGGTTTAGTGGTGGACTTAGCAGTGTTAGGTTAATGGTTGTACTCAATGATCTTAAAAGTCTTTTCCAACCTAAACGATTCTTTGTTTCTATGGTTTATTTTTCTGCCAACAGCAACATTAAGGGTGGATTTGCTGAGTTTAAAAGACTCCAAGCAGCAGTGTGTTTGCTGTCTCATCCAATATTTTAGTCCTGTGTTTGATTACCTTCACTACAGAGAGAACATAGTAAGTATGCTACAGGGATATTACAGATTTAAGAAATCACCACTAAAAACATTGTTTCTTTGCTAGACCAGATTTTATTTTAAATTTAATTCTTCATTTTGTTTCTCTCTGCATTTCTGTAGGTTTAAAAAACAGAACAATCACCTTAACCACTGACTGGGAGTAATTTAGATTGGATCACTGAAGGTCATCAAGCCAATCTTCTCAAAACAGATCCAACTGGGTCAGATTGCTCAGTGCAGTCAGGCTTTGAACACCTTCAATAACAGAGATATTAAAAGCTTTGAGGACAACCCGTGACAATATTTTGCCACCTTTCTGAGGAAAATCTTTCCTGACATCCATCAGAACTTCAAATTGAACATTTTAACCACAGCATTTTAGCAAACATCTATTGCTCTCTATTCCTTTGTTAATCTACAGATAATAAAATGACAGTGAATGTCATTCTGACAGTTATGCTAGAAATTAATAATAATGCTTCCGATATCTCCACAGGTAATAAATTTACATGTCCATGGCATAAGCTAAGTGTTTAGTATTAGCAAATCGCTTATATAGAATCATAGAATCTTTGAATCAGATAGGTTGGAAAGGACCTCTGAGATCATCAAGTCCAACCCTTGATCCACTACCACCACAGTTACTAGACTATGGCACTGAGTGCCACATCCAGTCTCTTCTTAAATACCTCCAGGGACGGAGAATCCATCACTTCCCTGGGCAGCCCATTCCAAAGCCTGATTACCCTCTCTGTAAAGAATTTCATTCTAATATCCAACCTAAACCTTCCCTGGCAGAGCTTGAGACCATGCCTCTCTTGCCTTAATCTCTTTCTCTCTTTGTTACAGCTAACAAATTTCCTATTCCCGCAACCCAGAATGTCAATGGGGACAGATAAAGTATTTATCCCCTTTCTCCCTTTTTTGTATCAGCATTCATAATTTTATCATAGGTATCTATCAGTCAGCTTTTACCTCACAGAAAACTGTTTTGGCTTTTAATAGACCTAAGAAAATACCTTATCTTTTTTTTATTCCATTGGGATCAGATCTTTTTTCCTGTTCTTTATACATTCTTTAATCATTTATTGTTTCTCTGTGTTACTAGGTAATTTTTTTTGCTGGTGGTGTTCTACATAACTATTTTTTGTTGATGGAATCATAGGGTTTAGAAAAACTAGCATGATATTCTTGAACAATTCTTGTTTTTCTCAGTGCCTTCCTACTTAAAATGCATATGCTCAGTCAGTTATGTCAGCAAATGCTTCAAGTTTTGGAAAGCTGTCCCTGTAAAAGTTCCCAATGGGCAGATTTTTGGTCAATGCTGTATTTCATTTGTATAAAGTAAATCTGAATTGACTGTGATCTCTCATACTTTAGCAACTGCACTTTTTTGGGGATCTGTAACTCATAAGGCAGACTTAAGTCCACTACCAGGTTACCTTGCACTGGATATGGGACTTCCTGTTTTGCAAAGACAACATTATTATTTATAGAAACATTAAGGAAATTTGTTATTGTCTGCAGGAGGTCAGTACCAAATGGCTCTCTGGTTGAAGTCATCCATGAAAAGTTCCTTGCTTGCATTTGGAGTGTTGTTATTTCCAACCTACCCTATAAATTATTAACTGATGTATGAGGAGCAGCTACTTTTATCTCCTAGAAATTGTTCCTGGGCTATAAAAGCCTTATCTGTAACCTGTCTTTTGCTTTAAATAACAGTGAAAACTGGGCTTTCGGATTTAAGCAACCTTAAAGATATATCTAGAGAGTAGGAAGAAATGGAGTAGAGAGATAGGCACATTAGATTAGACGGCTGGACACAGAATAACACCACTTTAACAGAATGATGTCCAGATGCAAATTAGCTCAGAAACCTGGACACTGCACAGGAGACAGTAAGTGTCAACACTGTGACCTTATTAGTTTGGGCCTAGACAAACATGGCTAAATTGCATCTGGGCATTTCCCTTCTCCCCCAGCACACATCCAGCCACCTCAGGTGTTTCTGTACCCAACTTTCTTGGCATTAAAAGCTCCAGAGTTAATGTGGAAGAGGGAGCTCAAATACCTCTACACGTGTCAGTGTGGTCAAGATCGAAATTTTCCCCTAGTGTTCTATTTTCTGGTTTTCTCCTTTCACTTTCCATCCAAACCCTTGGCTTTCTGCAGCAGAGGCAGGGCATGGCCAAAGACTGAACCAGGAGGGAGAAAAGCTGACTGCGCTGGCTGTCTCATCTTCCTTCTTCTTTTTACCATTCAGTATAGGCACTGTTTTAAATTATACAAAAATAGCCTGTAAAGCTCTCATCAATCTCACTTGTTCAAATGCAGCTCTTCCACATTAATCATTTACTGTGACACAAGTAAACAATGCCACATGTGTCTACCGCAATGGTGCTCTTACATTACTCATTCAGCCCAAGGTGCACGAGTTTTGCATGGAGCCTCACTCCCTCTTTTCTCTCTTTAAAAAATTACGTGAAAAAGAAACCATACAACCACCTTTTCATTTAAGAGTCAAAGACAGGAATATTCAGGGACCGGTTGTTTGCAGGCTACCCCTGCCAAGGAAAGGAAAGTGCTGCATTTCAACCTTCCTGCACTCATCGTTCCTTTCTCTTTCTTCTCATAAAGACACCTGAAGTAGCTCTAGACACTCCTGATCAAATACTGGAAACAAGGCAGCTTCACTGTCACAGTGTGCCATAAAATCTAACTTCACCTGCCTCTGAGCAGTCATATGGCTATACTTCTTGCTAGCTCAAACCAACTTGCTGTCTGCATCCGAAGTCTTTTTCTTTTTTTTTTCTACCCGGTGTAACTTTTTGTTGTAAGAGAGGGGAGCATCAAGGAGCTGCTCAAGGAAACCTACTTCCCACTTTTACACTTACTGATATGCTAAAGAGTTAAGGACAGGTTTTAACTGTCTGTTCGTGGCATTGTGCTGTGCCATTTTGATACACTTCATACTATTTTTAATTTTCAAAATATATTTCAGAGTAGAAAGGTCTTCAAAAGTGGGAAGCTGATTTCAAACCCACAAACATGCCATCGTGGGGTGTTAATCAGACTCCATTCCCACAAAAAAAAAAAAAAAAAAAAAAAAGGCATAAAAACACTCCCCATTCTCCCCATTGCTGCCAGCTCTCTCCTGATTCATCCAGCATTTCACAAATGTAAAGCCAGTATTCGAGTCCCAGCTTGGAACGAAGACACTGAACACAAACCTCAACTTTCATTCCTGCAGGAGAAGTTTCCATCCCTCCTGTTTGCAGAGGAAAGTTTGAAAACATGACCTGACTGGGCTTGAGCAAGTTGCTGGGGAGGGAGAAGCAGCTGACTCATGATTTTTGCTACCCAGGGATTGCAGTGCTGGGAGACTGGCCAGACAGGAGCAGAATTTGAGACTTTGGAGCCTCATTCATTATTACCACTGTGCTGTTGCTCTGGAAGATGCCACTCTTTGCTGGAATGGAGGCCAAAGCAAAATGTTTTGGTTTTGAGGAGAGGTATCAGTCATGTGCCCTCCTTCCTCCTAAACAAACTTACCTTGGAGAAATCTGCATTTCAGTGCAACACATACAGAAGATCCCCAGTGCCCCATTCCTCCTGGTAAATGACATTAAGCAGTATTCTACCACCACATTTGCCCACGTGTCAGCACCTTCAGAGGTGTTGCACTCTTCTGCCCATTGCATTCAGCAAGATCACCCTCCTAAGGCAAGAATGTTAACTGTAGTAACCTCAGTATCATCATTGCTCACAAACTTTCTCCATCAATGATCCCTATCAGAATAAACCAAATGGGCCCATATATCTATGTTGGCTACCTTTACACAGAATTCAACCTCTTGACAAAACTCATATTAAAAAAACAACCAACCAACCAACCAAACAAGTACCCTAGTTTTATAAGTACTTCCTTATTAGAGAGAATCAAAACATTAAAAGTGTGATACCAAAGGGATGATTAGATAGGTGCGATGGCATGTGACAGTGACGTATAATGGAATACCAGCTGACGCCCTCTACCCTCATGACTAGGTGGGAAAAAGCAGAGAGAGAGGGGACAGTGGTGTCAGCTTTATTTCAGATTATGAAGAAAAGAAAAAAATTGAAAAGTTGCCAACACAAAAGACTGGATTTCCAGTGGGATTCACTGCTGTCTCAACTCCACTCCTTCTGAAACTGAGAAGTTCATTGTCCAAATTAACATATGTAGAATTAGACCTATGGAGAACATCTGTAAAAGTGCCAAGAATCAAGTATATTCTGTTTCTTTACATGTTAAAACAAGCCATAACATAATCTTGGGCTAAGGAAAAACCTGGCTAGCTAGAAAAAAAATGAAACATACATTTAAACTGTGTATTCTGTGATTGCAAGAGGAAGATGTAAGCAGGAATGGGTGAGCAGCAAGAAGTGATGCAAGAGGACCAGCTGAGAGCTGACCATTTTACTAATGTTCCAGCTGCACAAAGCACGAGGGTCTCCATTACTCCTACAAAGCACTCTGTACCCTTAATACTGGCTACATCCTGGGTGTTGAGCTACTTGCTAAGGGATTGAGACTTGTTTCGGCAAGCAGAGGTGTTGTACATGCACAGGATCTGGATTTCTCCTCACAAATTCCGTACAGCTATGCAGCTATTTGGAAATCGGCTTAGGGTGAGAAACAAAAGAAGTGAGAAGGGGCAGGAAGAAGTAATTTGTGTGTGTGTGTGTGCATGTTTCTGAGTGTTGGGCTTTTTTTAGGGATTGCATTACTTTTCTGGCATTTCATTTCTCACTGTTGCCCTGACCTTTGGGTGTGGTGGGCTCTGAGATTTGCCCTGTGTGCTTTTAGAAACGCTATTCTCTGGGCAAAATTGCTTTTCCATTTCATTGCGGCATTGTGGTTATGTATTTATTTCATAAGAAGAGTGGGTTATTGGGCAATTTAGGTTCATATTATGAGTGTTGTCCCTGATGATAGTTTTCTTCTGGATTAAGCCTTTGTGAACTATTATTTCTCTGATAGCGTACTAGTGAGCAGCACATCATTCTCCTGGGCAGGACTTCATTTTATCTCCTACTTTGTGAAATTGCCTATTAAATCTGGGTCACTAGCTGCACTTTGTTGGGACAGTCCTGGGCTCTTCTCAGGGCAAGTGGCTTGGCTACCACCATAACCTGAAGCACATAGCCTTGTACAGGTGTATTTCCTCATCACTGGCACTCTAGTAGACCATTTCCAGTACCACAGTGCTCTGTCCAAAACCAACCCAGCTATCTCTCTCTCTATAACACTTGACTGTGGAGCATAAACCTACCTACCCCAAAGAATTTCTTGTGGCTTTGGAGTGGGATAGCAGGGAAAAGAGAGGAAGAGACACAGAAGCTGGCAATGGAAAGCCATAGCAGATTCCTCACAAAGCATTTTTTATGCCTCTTTATCACACAAGGGGCAAAGACACAGTGCTTCTGTTCGATCACAGAAGCAAGCATGAGAAGGGGAGTATCCACACCTTCCATGGCAGATGTTTATGTCGGGAAGGGAGTCTCCCTCTTTACACTGTGTATTCTCTCATTTTCCAACTACATATAAGTGCTTGAGCATGTTTTCACTCGGATGACTATGGATATGAAGCTAAGGAGAATGGTCTTTTAATTCTAGGTCCTTCACATATGTGCCTGACATGCAGTGATCTTTAGACCTGTTAAATGATTTCAGAGTATGGATCTCTCTGCTATCCAAAAACATACCTTCTGCAAGACAGCACTAGGCAAGCAACCCAAGGTTTGCACTGGTAGCCTGTCAGTTCAACATGTCCTGAATGTATCATGGGAAATGCAATTTCTTGTCAGTGGATCAGGTCACACCTTGATGAACCTATTCGTCAGACCTAAACATCTGGCAAACTAACCTGTTTTCCATTAAACTGGGAACAAGTGGGGGTTGTCACTGGCCAAACCCCACGAAGACATCCCTCCTGACAGCAGGGACTGTGTCTCCCACACCAGGAATGCGACCTAAGGCAAAGCTTCACCTCCAGCTGCAACAGGAACAGCAACTGTTGCAGACCCGTTACTGCCGAGAGGCAGTAAAATCACACATGTTACACCACGGTATTACAGGCACAAATTAAGTCTAGGCTGAGGCCCTTTAAAAAAATAAAAAAGGCCCATTAGGTTTAATTTAGAATCTCTCCTTGCAACTACAGAGCAGATTGACAAAACAGACTTTTTAAATCACCTATGAAACTTCACTCAATGATAGGATACCAAAAAGACTCTTTTGTGTTAAAGTGTTAATTATTAAAACATGACCAAACGGTAGTTCAATTTACAGCATCACCATTAGAAGGAAGGCTGGAAACAATGTGAACATTAAAAGGCTATATTATATGTTCTGTTACTTGGAGAGTCTCTGAAGTGAGAAAAGACAAGCTGAGGAGCCAAGAAATTCTCCACCAGCACGGTGTTAGCTCTTTTTTTTTTTTTCTCAGTACGATTTCATTTATCTGAAACATTACAGGAAGCAAAAATTATTCAGCCAACAGAAGATTCAAATCACCAAAAGAAATCATGGTGAAGCAATTCAGCCGAACATTTGAACAGAATGGACACTTTGGATGAAAATGTCAGTCACTCAGGTTAAGTGGCAGTTCATTATACTTCATCGTTAGTTTGTGACTGGATCACTTGCTCTTGCAGTTTCCTATTCAGTGATCATTTGAATGCTTTATAAAGGATACAACAATATACAGCAGGTTTCCAAAACATTCAAGAACAGATGGAGATGTACTTAGCTGTAACTTTCAACATTTTCCCTCAAAAGTGTCTGTTCATCTGTCCTGCCCACAAGACAAGGAAGGGTGTCAGGCTGAAAAAAACAGTTTGCTGACTTGGAGAGTCCACAGTGCAGTCAGACAAAGAAGAAAGATATTGAGATTGCTACTCAGTGATTTATTTCAAAGCATCTAAACAACAAACTGAGATTTGGGTTCATTTTGTGGCAGCATAAACCCAGTAAATGGAAACAATCTTATGGGTGTTTCTGTATTGGATTGAGCTTAACATATACAGTAATTTTTCTCAAAAAATTAGCAAGCCATGCACAAAATAGTGAAACAAGTTTATTAACAATTTACATAATTACCAATTATTCATAACACAAAAAAATGAAACACACCAGACCTTTCAAAAGCCCAAATCACATCAGCTCTTCTGAACTCTTGAAATCTGTGTCATTTACACTCAGCTGGGGATCTATCCTGGAACTGTACATGTATTTCACAATTACTTTTTTTTCCTCAGATTTTTTGCTTTACTCAGACCTATTATTTACAGTAAGGGAACAAACTCTGAAACTGTGTAGAAGTGTTTAGATTAGTGATAGCAAAGTGGTGTGAAGTAAGAGAAGAACTGGATGCTGTGACTTACTGTGGGTTTTTTCCCTTCACTCCCATTCTTTATTTAATTTACAACCCCCAGTTCTGTTCATCTTCTTCCATTTCCAAGTCCTTAGTAATAATGCTACTTCCTTAGCTTTTTTCCCATAAATAATTCTGATGAAATAACATAAGGAGAGCCTACTTTACTAGTGCAGGCCCCCTTGGAGAAGGCCAGGAGATGAATTACTCCCATTGAAATGCCAAGGGAAAAGGAGAATTTCAGAACAGAATTTCACATGACAATTTATAACAACAGGGTGGGAGAAGGAAAAGCAATGAACAACTTTGTTGTGTGCTCCCATGTAGAGAAAAGAGTTAAAAAGTACCCAGACATCACTGAAAATTACTCCTCTCAACACTTATTTCCAGTTGATTTTTCTGGATGTCCAAATGTTATCATCCCAGTGATAGCTACCATAGCAATATATAGACATGTACACTTTTAATTTTACAGTTCTGTAACTGTTTTCTATAAGTTAACATGCAATAAAATCAGTCAACCGTGCCACTAATTAACTGCTGCATTGTACTGTGAGACAATATAGGGAAAGGATTTAAAGGACTTAAAATTAATTCTAGTTCAATGGAAAAGAGCTCTAACAAAACTGTTTATTAAGTGTAGTAACTTCTTTTAGTAAACCTATTTTACACTTGATGTAATTTTACACTGCTTTCACATAAAGTGATTATTTAATTAGCAATAAAAATGCCCCCATTGTAATTTCTGTAGCTAATGTTTGCAGAGTATTTCTGATGTTGAGCAAGTCTGTAAGTGCAAATAGCATTATTTCAACTTAGTGTATGGTTGAATTAGGATCAGCAAAGAGTACAGTAGAAGTATCTCTGAATAAATAATACACCTTTGAGAGTGGGGGAGGTAATAACATTTATTTATCCAAGCAGTATTTAAACAAACCTTTTTATTCCTCTCTTCAGCATAATTTAACTTCAATTATTAGAGTAGAAATAAGTGACTTGGGAGCAGAAGGCATGTTTGAACATGTCCTCAATGATAAGGACAGTTTCCTGATTTCTCAGCAGGCTCCCCACCCAGATTTAGTCCAGTCAGTTTTAAAAATAAAGATAATTATCTTTCAAGCACTGTACTTCTGAATCTGTCATCCAGCTTTAGGGAACTTTACTGGCCTTCTCCATTTCAAAGAGGCTTTTCTTTCCTCAGGGAATAGGGGACCTACACAAACAATAATGCTATGTATTTGGATGCAGTAAATAGGCAATAATCAGGGATGGTAAAGGCTCAGTTTAAACACATCACCAAACAAGCAAAATAAAAAGCACAGAAGAAAAATTTCCTCTACTCTCTTTCAGTTATGTTTCTTGGCACACTAATATTAATTAAAAACACAAACAAACAAACCAACCCCTCACACAAGAAAGAACAAGCAAACTCAGGCAACAAAACTCTTCCTTCAAAGTCCCCAAAATGCCAGCACAGGGACAAATTTTCCACTGATGTAGCACAACATAACTTTATCACAGAACAGCACCTATTTACATTAACTGTCTGGCATATAACCTTCTGTTATATGAAGATGTGCTAATTCTTAACCAGTGAGCAGGATATTATACTGATTTAGAAATACCCTTTCTTTCTTAAGAACTCCTTGCCCTCTTATTTTTTCATGCTGGTTAGTGCCACTTCCTTCGATTTACTTTTGCCTATACAGACAATGCAAAAATTTATAGGCCAGAGCAAGAACATGGAGGCAAACAGCAATTACTTGTAAAAAGAAAGCTTGATCTGTCTCAAGTGTAAAGGTTTTTTGCCTCCTGGCTCCCTGAGAAAACACTGATTGTCAAAGGCAAAACTGTGTCTTTAAACACAGCAGATCTTGAGCAAGCAAAGAAAGTCCAAGGGGAAAGCAAGGAAGTCAAGAATAAAGTATTATGGAGGAAAAATAGAAGGTCTGGTGCTGTTTAGTCTAGAGAAGACAAAACTGATAGGGACAGTATGGCAGAAAAAAACCCACTCTTCCATGCCATGCTGAATATAGTGGAAAAAGCAGAGCAAGAGCAGAACTGGAATATACTCTAGCTGGTAGGAATAGCTTTCCAACCACAGGACAGGATTGGGTTGGAGACATCTGCCTACCACAGTCTAAGCACAGGACGGGCAAACATCACGCAGGAGCAGCAAAGACCAGGTCAGCCCTGTGCTTTGCAGCTCTATGGAAAGGCATATGTTCAGTGGCTGGGGAGCAAGAGGGAACTCTGCTCTGAGTCAGAGAAACATCTTTTAGAGGATTAAGAGATGATGTAGGAAGTTGAGACTGAAAGTTGCTGACAATGAATACCAGACGGCCGATGTGAAGCCGCCAGCTCATCAAGGACCTGACTCAGCAAACAGCTCTCTTTTCTGTGACCGCCGTGCCAACGGTTTGCTGCTCCCACACTACATTGCATGCCTCAAAAGCCAGAACAATCTTTTTACTTTTTCTTTTTTCTTTTTCTTTTCTTTTTTTTTTTTTCCCCAAAACTGAGGGAAATCCTAACCCAGTGTCTCCTGTGCTAGGAGGGCAGAAGATAAGTGGCCAGTGAGCTTGAGAAGGGAATTGCATGACTCCAGGACTCCCTGTGTTTCATGCCCACCTACAGACATACAGCAGTTATACAGAGGCCTCTGCAATCTGTAAAAACAACTGCTTTCCTGTCATCCCCCCACCCTGGCTACTGTGGAAACCCTCCTGGGGCAACCACAGTGCCTGTGCTCCACTTCTGCTCCACTTGCCGGGTGCTGGGCAGAGCAGCCCTCCCTGCAGCCGAAGTGAGCAGCAGCAGGCAACCCCTTGCCACTTGCCTGCATGGGGAGAGGGAAAGCCACCCAGTGCACAGGCAGGGGTGAAAGAGAAACAGGGAAAGGGCTTTAGTAGATGGTAGACTGTAATAGATGGGAGAAAATGGGGGCAGAGTGAGCAGGAAAACATGCTGAGTGGCACAATGAGAAGAAAGGATCAACAGCTGTTGGCAGTTTCCATCTCCCATGAATGGCAAATGAGCACCCAATTTTGCTTCCTTGTTTCCTGCCAACAATGCCCAGGTTCTCAGATAGTCTTCTGTTTGCACCTTCCACCAGCACATGGACACTTCCTACACACTCGCAGGTCCCATGTTCAATAAGAAGCCTTGGACATGGGTTTGCATTACTGCCTCCATTGTAGAAACAGCTGGCAAATGAAGATTTTCCAGGTTGCATGTGAATTCTGATGTTAATAAAGTTTCTCCTCTGAGCTAGAGTGACAAGACTGCCACAGGTCATTGTTTGAAAGAAAATGAATTAAAAAGATCTGGAGCTGATTTATCCCAGAACAATTAATTGGGCTGTTACCTGAGGTTTGGACCACAGAGTCCAAGGCACCTCACAGAGCTGCTGCAGCACCCAAGTTATCAGTGCAGCTAGTAGGCTGCTGTTTGCTCCCAGGGAATGGATCTGATTCCTGTCAGAAACCTGCCTGTAAATTCAGGGATGCATGAAGATTTCCTCAAGATTCCTTTAGCAGAAAATGCTTGCTCACCAACACCAGGTGTTTAATCAGAAAGTTTATGGGTGCGTTATTTACAATCTTACCTGCAATAGCTGGTCTACTTTTATTATCTATTTGATTTTAAATTGTTCATTATAAACTTCAATGCCCCACAGATAAACTTTCAATCAGTGTACAACTAAAGATAAACTATTAGCATGTTCCTCTTAAGAAGCAATAATAGGGTTAAGTATTTGCATGGCTCATTTATTAAAAAAATGTGTGCCAGTAACTCAAGGAGTTTTCAGTGAGTTACTCTTTATGAGCTAGATTCAATCAAGATTTCATCTGGCTTCCAGGCTGCAGTAATTGTCCAAGACAGCTCAGCTGCCCAAGCCTTAGTGCCTGCACTGGGCTGAGGCTGCATTTCATGGCAGCTGAACATACACAGGCTCTGTGGCCATGATCAGCCACCAAGCAGCCAAACCCAGCAAATCTCCGAACTAAAAACTCAAGAAGAGATCCCCAGGATCCCAGGTGTCTTCTTTGCCATGTAGTGGCACGGTATCACAAAGGCATCCTCAGATCGGCCAGGGCAAGCAGCAGAGAGAACCAAAGGTGGGTTGAAAGTCCCCGGTTGCTCAAGAGCACAAAATTTGCCTGAGCAAAAGGTGACATGGCCAAGGAAGCTGTGTCACTGAGTGCACCCCTGGATCTTCCACATGGGAAAGAGCCCTGCTCAGCAAGCCTTGTCATTGACCTAAATGCAAGCACCAGAAAGTGGACTTCTCTTTCTCTCTCTCTCTCTCTGAGCAGATTTTTCTTATTTTTGAACAAGATTTATTTGACGAGAAATAATAATTTTTTAATAGCACTGTCGTGGTTTTGCCCTGGCTCAATTTACTTTTATACTCCCCATATAATCACTATCAGTTGAGAGAAGGTTTATGCAGACAAAAAGAGACTGAATAAAAAAAAAAAGTATGAGTATTTATTATTAACAAGCTAAAACTAAAGAATTATATTTACAACAATTCTACTTAAGTAAAAGGTATTATGTATTTACAGAAGATACTTCTCCCCCCACTTCCCTTTATATCAGTCCAAGGAGGAGAAGTAGTCTTTTTCTGTTCTCAGAATTCCAGTTCTCTCTCTCTCCAGTAACTCTGCAGCACTTTCGTCGCAGTTGGAACCTTTTCTCCTTCTTCTCTATGTCAGCCTCCAGGGCTGGGCCTACCCCGCTCCTGGGCTAAAACCGAAGGCTGGGGGTTACCCAGGTCCAAACCACGACAAGCACAATCGTACATTCACCATTTTCAAACTGAAATCATCTCAAACTGGTGTTTAGAAGATGTTTCCAGTTAGAGACTGACTCTTTGTATTTATTTATTTTATTAGGATTAAGCAGGCCAAAACCAAGATATTCTATTTTGTATTAAATAAACCATTTCAGGTTGACTACCCCCTCTCATGTACTTGAGGTATTAAAAAGAAATATGCTTTGTTGAAACAAAGATAAATGTATAAAACACTTTCTGGCCCATTTTTCACACAGCTGCATTCAAAACCTCTCCTATTCAGATTAACTCTTCCCACTTCTTCACACAGCCTGCCCTATTCCAAGATGTAAAAAATGTCTTCAAGTAAATAGGAGCTACCTGCCAACTGCAAAACAAAACACTGGAAAGCAGAAACGAATCTCTTTTTAATCTGAAACAGAAATTGCAAGCATTGAAATTTCAGCATGTGGCCCCACCCTTAAAACTGCCTGCATTGGCTCTGCTTTTGGTAAACCAAGCCACAAACACAGAGCTAAAGCCTTTGGCAAACCATATAGTAACGGAGCAAATGCAGTGTGAATGAGATGGGGGGCTACCTCCTTGGTTGATTTGCTGAAGTCAAAGATTACACAGCTGGAAGACCCACAGCTGAGACCCAGGTCCTAAGGTCTCTGAACCTTGGGGCAAATATTTAGTGTCAATTCTTCAAAATTTTTTTCATTTTATAGTAAGGTAGTCTGTAATGGCATTTATTCAGAGGTAGCTACCAAGACACTGCATTCATTGGATGAGTCATTTTTAGTTCCTCAGCACGTGTTTCATGTGCTGGCAAGAATAAATAAGGTTAAAATGCAATTCTGTTCCCTTACTTGATATCAGAGAAATTGCTGCTTACAGCAGAGATACCTCAAACAAGACAAGTTTCCAGGGACTATTTCTCCAGTGTTGTTTGTACACAGAATATGGATCACTGTGACTGTACTGGTGCGAGAGTTATGACAAAAAAGTCCTTGGCCACTGGGATCCAGTTTGCATCCTTTTCTTCCTTTTATTTTTATTTTTGTTTCTCTGCTCCATTTCCTAGGGTCCAGCACCAGATCCTAAAAGTCCACTTAGTTTACAAGTAGTCACCCCTTATTACCTCCAGACACCTCTGAGGTCTTTTCCCTTCCTATATCTGTTGCTTTTATCAAATCAGCCTTGTTCCAGCTCATGCCAATTTTCAAGCAGCCCGTCCTGTGTCCTATCTCCCTTGCTCCTTCACAAAGTTGGCTGTTGATGGGGAGCCACACATCACAACTCACAGGCTAGAGGGTTTTCAGCTTTTTCAGAAGAGAAGAAAAAAAAGTCTCGTGAATGTTCTCCCCTCCTCCTTCTCCTCCAGGATGAGTCTGTGGTAGCACTGTCTGCTGGATTAATGAGGCCTCTGGGCACAGGGCTCCCACACTGTTTGGGAGAAGTTTGCCCTTTCGCTGATGCTGTGTTCCCACCACAGCTCCTTTGGCTGCTTCTGTCTGCAGTACCATTCAGACTGGTGGGGCTGAGCCAAAGGTTAACTCAGCTGCTTTTCCCACTGTATAAAACCATGATGGGCTTGAGCCCTGAACACTTTTTACCATCCTGAATGTTCTTCCACCCCCACATCTTAAAAAAGATACAGTGGAAACTGGAGGAGGTTCAGGGAAAAGCAACAAAGAAGGGTAAGAGGTACAGAGCAGTTTGCACATAAGGAACAGCTAAATGCCCTAGAATGCTTCAGCCTGTAAAACAGAAGACCTAGGAGTAGGGGAAATGGTTCAATACAGTCAAAAATCAAGTAATCATGAGAAACACGGAAATCTTGAGTAGAAAATGCCCATGCATTGCTCTTCCAGTGCACACTGTGGAGATCGCAGTTGGTGGTTGGATCAAATCCTGTGGAAGACAGTGTTTACCCACAGGGTGTGCACTTAAACTGTGAATACTTAGGCTGTACATGGACTCAAGGGGAGACTGGACAGGTATAAATCCACTAAAGATGGCTCAGTGTACCATACATGCTTCTGCTTCAGGAAGCCTCTGAGCTGTGAATGGCTGGATGCTGGGAAAACTTTTGTGGAAGAGACTTGTGCACTTGGACCCTCACAATAGGCATTCAGCCACTGTTGACCACAGCTTGTTACCAGACTAGTCAGACCTTTACTTTGGCCCAGCATGATTTGGTACCATACATTCCTCAGGTAGAATCATGGTCTACCTTTCTTTCCCAGGACTGCAAGTTTATTTCACTGGTATGACATGCAAACACTGAGGCACCAAAGTCCTTTCTCCTCTGTTCCCCAGGGTATGGCACACCCAGTTCCAACCACCAATCCACCCTGCTGCGGATCAAGCCACATTTTTGTGCTTCCTTTTGCTCTTATGTCTACTCTCTGAAGGACCACGCCTCCCAGCCCCTCTGCCATGTCCTAAGGTTGTTTTACCCTGGCCCGGTGTGCCCAGACCTAACTGAAGACTTGGCAACTACAGCGGAACTTTGCAGGGAGCTGGGAGGAAAGGTGCCACCAGCATAGGAGGTGGAGTATGGCCCTGGAGAGAAGGGATTTCTGCACCAGTGTCTGTAAGGACTGGCCAACGTGTGCAGTTCTAACCATTTTCTGGACACTCAGCAGTTTTTAACTTGGCTGTTAAAGGTTTGGGATAATGATACCCCAGTGGTGTCTGTACCAGTCCTTGCTGGGCCATCCTGGTCCAGGCAGAGCTGGGCAATTGTGGTCTAGGTGGGGGAAAAACATTAATATAAGCTGAATTGACACATTTCCTTTTGGGTCAGCCCAAACCACTCCATTTGTCCCAGTGTGAAATATTTATTTTATTTTTGGAAACACAAGCCTCTTCCCTGTGTTCCTATTCAGTAAAAGGTCTTGTTTTGAAAATGTTTGTGGTACAACTGTGTTTCAAAAGAATTTCTTTTCTACTTTCACATTTCGAGATTTTTCTGACTTCAGCATATTTATTAGCTTCCCCCCAGCGATTCCCCAACACCAAAAAATAGTCACTCAGCTGACCTTACCATGGGGTGTCAACTTATCTCTTGCAAAAAGACTACCACGTGGTCCCATAGCGGTTTTTATAACACAAATAATCATGTCCACAATCAAGTAACCCAGTGTTGGGTATAGATCTTAGACTATTGAAGCCTGAGTCATTCAAACAAGGGGCAGCAGCAGCACAACCGGTGGTGCCAATGCTCCTGAGAAGTTAATGGTAATTTTAGCCTTGTCTACAAAATCAGGTAGGAAAGAGGAGCTTAGTGGAGGCAGAAAACACTGTCCTACTCTCCACAGCTTCTCTGCTCCTTGTACGTGAGTCCTTTGGCCCTGTCACACTCTTCCTCACATTTTAGGAAGATTCTGGTGTTCAGCCGTGCATGTTCACACATATGCACTAGTTTCACTAAATTATCGTCAAAAGTCTATTTCATTCAAATTAAATTTGTTTAACTAAGTTAACTTTCTTCAGGCCAATACTATGTTCCTGTGTTCAGTCTTTTTCAAGCGTGTCCAAAGGTTCTGATTCTCTGTCAAACATGAGATTCTAAGAAATTTCAAGAAATTTTGGAAAAAACTGAATCTGTATTTGAAACAAACATGCTAAGTGGCTTGCCAAAATACCATGCCCAGCCTTGGAGAGATGTCCTAAGATTGTGCACCACTGTAGGATCACAGAATAGCACCATAGGTACTCTAAAGACCTGAGTCCTACAGCACTCACATGGGTCCTATAAAACCCCTGTTTCCTATTCCAATGAAAAGAGCCCCTTCAGCAGAAACCTTTTTCATGACACTCCATTCTCCCCAGAGATTTAGCTTTAATATTTCTTGTTTTCACAAAACTGTTCACCACAATAGCTCACTCTGCAAGTGCACCTCATCACGGTCAGATAATTCATCATTTCTGCTGGTCTCCTTAATCTCCCTCTCCCCTTTCACAGATAAACCACATTTAATGGCTGTGTTAAATAACGAGTAGCATGCCAAAGAATATCTTGCATACTTCAGAAGGGTAATGTCCAACCAGATTTATCTGTGCCTTTAAATCCCATTTTGAAAAGGTTCTCTTTAGTTAGTTAGTTACTGAACTACTGAATATAAATTTAATAATAATTTATTTTAGAAGAGGAAAAAAAATTAAAAGTTCTTAGTTTTTCATTGTTTGTCTGATAGGTTAATATTTTGATTTCAAGTTCTCATCATAGGACTTTCCTTGGGTGCAACGCTGCATTTTCTCAAAGCATTTGCCCTGTAAACACTTCTCCTAATTTTCTGCTCCCAGACATAACCACTCCAAGCACAGACCTCAGCTCACACTTGACAGGGGCTATGCCAAATCCACCTCCCATCTTATCTGCTGCTTGCTTTAGCCCAGCAAAGAGGCAATGCCATCTCCCTCTGTTAGATGTCCGTACCTGTGTTCCCACGCAGCCAGAGTCTGCCCCACAGCCTGCTCTGCATGGAGAGCAAGGAGCACACAGCGTTCTGTCCTCACCAAACCCTTGCTGTGTCTACTCAGCATGCCCATATGCTACAGAAACCCCACTTTCCACTACTTTGTTTATTTTTTTAAAGCTGAGTCTTTGACCTTCTAGGTAGTAATAATTTTCCAGCCATCAAACAGGAATAAGGAGTGTGGTATGTGCCTGCCACAGCCCCAAACCACAACTGAGAGCTCTGAATACCCTCTATCATTAGTCCCAAAAGGATGCCAAAGCCAGGCTCAGATGCTAAGCCCTCACAGTCTCAGCTAAACTTATGTATTTTGCTGCTAATTATTTTTCAAGCAGGATGGGATGGTGTGGCAGAAGCCAGATGTGGGGATTGGATGAATCTGCCTGCATCTTTCACTTAAAGCAAGCCCACCTAAAATACAGGATGGCTTTTTACCTTGAAAGTGGGAATTTATTAGGAGATCCTGTCATAAATAGCAGGGGGAAATTCACGTCCAGAAGGCAAAATGGTTGAAGGATTTCCCCAGAACACAAACTATGATTAAAAACATACATTTCTCACAAACATCTCCATTTTTTTTCGAATAATATTTTTACAGGTTTATTTCTTTTTAATTACACCAGCACGTAAATTCTCCAATTAGGAAGCACAGTAAAGGAAACAATGAAAAATTTCAGCACAGGAGAGTCTGTTACCAAATTTAAACTAAAAATTACTTTGGATCCATAATCAGCAATGTGTCTCCAACCTCTACCATTCTGATTGCTATCTACTCCTACCTCCCTCAGACAAGCACATCCCAGTGCTGTGGGTGTATCTCTTCTTCACTGATTTGTTTTCAGCCATGGTCAGTTTGATTTTTTGAGAGATTTTTTATATTTCCTTTAAAGAATATTTCTCTAAGTGTCATAAGACTATATTGTCTCTTGACATTTTAGCACAGTTTTCACTTGTACTCTTCCATTGAACAGCTATTCTGTTCCTCATGCAAAGATTTCAAACCCAGCTATTGCATTCATCAAACATGACTAAAAAAGTGTGTGATGTCTGGGAAAGAGTCTGATGAGAATTTTTGATGTAGAGATGACTGTGCTATCTTCCTGTAAGACAGAAAAAAGTAAGGAATTGGAGTTTTCTTAATCAGGCTTTTCTCTGTAGCATTGCAGCATGAAATGGTGTCAATTTTTGCCATGCTTTGGAAGGCTGCCGGCTCCCCATGCTATGTGCAGAAGAGCCAGAGCCTCCAGCAGGATACTGCTGTGGCTACCCTGGCAAACCATCTGCAATTCACCACCTGCGATGCGCCATGAGCCCCTGAAATGATACAGAAATCAAGTTGTGTTGTACTTTTATAATCGCAGATATTCAGCAGACAGTTGCATCTCCTGTAAAACACACTGATAATCATGGCCAGCTTTTATACCTACAGTCCCTGCCATTTTCAAACAGGAATTAGATACCCCTACTGCAGACCAGAGCGATCACTGCGGACAAGGGTCTGATCTCATTACCCTGCAGTGAATCTAACTTAATTCAGTCACTCACGGCAGGTACTTTGGACTTGCACCAGTGTCACTGTGATCAAACTCTACCTCTCTGCCTGTCTTAAAAAGAATATTTCAAAAAAGATGCCAAAAGTATCTTTTCTCCAGTACAAGCACTGGCTAAGACCATGACATTGGTTATTAGAAACCTCTCACCATCTGGTCATACTTATTTCAAATATTACCATGGCCTCTGCAAAATTTATAGTGTCCTGTAGCATCAGGTGCTCCAGGGGGCACAGTGGAACCGAGCACCACAATGAACACAGTGTCACTACCTGAAGAATATTATGAGTCACTGCTTAGCCAGGTTGTTGCCCGAGCCTGCACACAAGAATCCTGGCAAGGCTGGAGAGAGGCAGAGCTTACAGAACTTACACTTGCCTAGTTCCGTGGAGGAAATGGCCCCTTGTATATGATCCAATGCTCAGTGTAGGCTTATTGCCCTGCCTACAACAGCGGGCTAAGGGATTTGACTGTGTGGGGAGAAAAGTGACTTTCCTCATTGCCTTAGGAGTAAGGATGGAGTATAGGGTATAGGTACCCTGACTTGATTGGGTTTTACACTTGTTTCTGAGCTAGAATTAAAACTGCCTTAGCTGGAGACTCAGCTGAGGGAGTCTTGTGACACTGAGGCGCACCAAAGGAGCCATAAAGGTCTCCAAGACTGAAGTGTCCTAAAGACCTAGTGCCATGCAACTAGAGCAACCCTTAAGAGCAAGCTGTCATCAGAGTCAGAGTAGGGTCAGGTAGCCAGGAGGAAATCAGGCAGATTAACAACAAACCTGTAACTGAGGTGCCCAGATGATAAAATTAAACTGGAAGCAAGTAAAACATTTTAAAGCAAGTGATAAATAGTGTAAATATCAAAAGAATTAGAGACCTGAGGACAGTGAAGAGACCATCATAATGAAGTATAAACAGAAATAGGTGAAGCAGCCAGATAATGTATCTGCCTAATCCTTTCACAACACAGCACCACAAAAGGTCTTAAAGCAAGGCTGGACAAAATTTTTGATCATAATTTCTCTACTGAACAGTGAAAAGAGTACTTTTATATGATTAATTTGGGGTTTTTTGCCCACAACAGCTGCTTTCCATGAAATTTTTCCACATTTTGGTGGAAGTGCCGAAAAACACCCAACCCTCTGCTTATGGCAACTAAACATTTTCAGACAAAAAAAAATTAACATTTTTGGTAAGTATTAAAGAATGGCCTGTAGTTTTGAGACATGACTAATCCCTTTGTTGCCAAACACTGAATACTTTTTGGTTTTCCAGTAAAAAGTCTAAATTATCCTCTATGTAAGGGGGGAACTTTCCAAACCAGCAGCACTTTAAATATCCAAAGAAAAAATTCAACCTCAGTTCCAGCCTTAAGGGATGGCCAGCGCTAAGATCTTTGCAAAGAAAGAGTACTGGGAGCCAGTCAAAGGGAAAACCAAGCAGACAAACAGAGTGATTCTCGACATGCTGCAAACAGAAATAGAAAAAAACAGGCAAGACAATGTGGTGGGTTGATGCTCCCCTCTTCAGTGGGCAAGAGAGAAAATACAAAGGATTCATGAGTTGAGTTAAAAACAGGGAGAGATCATCCACCAATTACTATCACAGGCAAAACAGACAGCTTAGGGGAAATTACTGAATTTATTACCAATCAAATCATAGGAGGGTAATGAGAAAATAAAAACAAATCTTTAAACATCCTCATCCCACCCCGGCCTTCTTTCCAGGCTCAACTTCACTCCTGAATTCTCTACCTCCTTCCTTCTCTCCAGCAGCACAGGGGGATGAGCAATGGGGGCTGCAGTCAATTAGTCAGGAATTGTGTCTGCTACTCCTTGATCCTTAGTGGAAGAACTCTTCACCCTCAGACCCTGTTGGAGCAGTGGGTCCCCATGGGGTCACAAGTTCTGCCAGGAGCCTGCTCCAGTGTGAGCTTCCCACAGGGTCACAGCTTTCTTTGGGCATCCCACTGCTCTGGCATGAGGTCCTCCACAGGCTGTGGGTGGATCTCTGTTCCCCCATGGTCCTCCACGGGCTGCAAGGGCACACCTGTCTCACCATGGTCTTCACCATGGGCTGCAGGGGAATCTCTGCTCCAGCACCTGAAGCACCACCTCCCCCTCATTCTCCACTGACCTTGGTACCTGTGGAGCTGTTTTTCTCACATATTCTGACTCGTCTCTCCCACTGCAGTTGCTCTTGCACAGTAACTTTTCCCCTTCTGAACTCTGTTATCCCAGAGATGCTTCCACCATCACTGGTGGGCTTGGTTTTAGCCAGCGGCAGGTCCATCTTGGACCCGGCTAAGATTGCCTCTGTTGGACATGAGGGAAGGTTCTGGTAGCTTCTCATAGGAGCCATCCATGTAGCCCCTCTGCTACCAAAACCTTGACATCCAAACCAAATACAACCATCAAAAAAGGAAATAACTGAAGCTGTCAGGCTGGGAGACACAGTGAGAGAATTGGAGCACAGATTGGTGGTTTTATTGTAGAAGGTGTCAAATGATCTGGTTTTGGACGGCTGAGAAGCAGTTTGCAGCTGAGCATCTAAAGATTTGGAGACCAAGTAGTCATAGTCTTGAATACTTGGCCAGTCAGTGGCCCTGGCCTCTGCAATATAATTTTTTAATCTGCCTTTGCCAGGGCAGGCATTGTCAGGCCAGAAAGGTTTCTTTAGCCTAGTGAAATATCATCCAGTAAAATAAATACATTATTAAAAAAAGTTAAATCAAAATCTAAAATCCTAACATTTATTGCAGGAATTTATATGGTGCTGTATATTAAAAATGGTTATTTAAGAAAACTGTTCTGTTGGACTGGAGCCAACTCTTGTGTTTTTAGTAATAAAATACTTCATCTCATTTTACCTCTAACTTTTGATCTTGCTGCAGGTATCACCAGAAGATGGCAGGGTAAGCCAAGGCAGCTGTAAATGTCATCATGCATTAGTATAGAACCTGGAGTTAATTTAAACCTATTTATTTGTGTGATTCCCTTGCTTTCCTATCACCTAGAAGCTTACTTTATAAATGCAATAGTAGCCTGGAGTTGATTTTTCTTATGAAATTTAAATTTCAAACACGATTCTGCAAATGATTCCCAGCAGCTGAAGTGATAATAGACGCCAAGTAGCAAAAACTTCTATAGGAGATAGAAAGCACTCTCCATGGGTCCCCTATATCTTCTGAAAGCTTCAGCAAGCCTAAAGAGTGTTAAAATGTAACACATCTCTCAGGATCCAATCTTCTGTGAAAGGTGGGGAAGATGCTATTGGAGATGATGGTCTGGTATCAGAACTATGGTAAACCACAAAAGGTAGGAAGAAAAAGAGTCCTGGAATAAAAAAGAGAAAAGAGTTGCAGCTCTGCCTGACCACATTAGACAGGAGCAAGAAAGGAAAGTATCCTCCTGCAAAAGAAGAAAGCAGGAATTACACATAAGGAGTTAAGGTGAATTAATCAGAGATTAAATAAAACCAGTCAAAGCCCACTCAAAAATCAAATACTTGTGGTCCTGCATCCTGGTAGTAAAGTTGCACAACATGAACTCAGGGAGGGAGCAACATATCAGGAAGGGCATCCTCAGAGATTACTTAGCTCAGCAATGTGGATATCAAATATTTGGTGTCAAAAGCAAAAGCACTCCTCTCAGACAGGGGCGCAGTGGTATCACATTGCATCACAAGGGGTAGTCTGAAAGCAAACAGCATTCTGGTGCTACAACGGTTTCATTGCTGGCTGTGATCTGATGACAGAGACATTGTCATTAGCATGTCTCCACCTGAATTGGGTAAAAATGGTTGATGAGTAAGGGATGCATAACAAAAAAGGAAAGAGGGAAGAAGGGAGGCAGGAAGGCAGGAAGGCAGGCAGGAAGGCAGGAAGGCAGGCAGGAAGGAAGGAAAGAAAGGAAGGCAGGAAGGCAGGAAGGAAGGAAGGAAGGAAGGAAGGAGAGAATCTCTAAAAAGAATATTTAAAAGCGAGGGAAAACAACCTCACCAAAGGCAGTATAGGAGTGGCAACAAAGGATTCACATGAAAAGAAGAGGCTGGTTTCTTAACAAGGATAAAAGGATGCCTGAGAAAAGGAAAGTCTAATCTTCAGTCTGCTCTTCCTTCAAAATCTTTACAAATTCAGAAAGGGTGATCATTGAAGGATATGGATTCTGTGGGGGTGAAAGTTCCACGTAAGCATGGGGCAAACATCATCCTTACATTGCCTTTCTCTTCGGACTCAGTGGAGATGTGAACTATCTGCTCTGCCTGCAAAAAGCCAAAGGGAGTCACAGCTGGCAGTGTCAGAAGAAGAAGGTTAAGAACAAGTGGACATGAACAGAGAAGAGAAAAGCATGATGGGACATGTGGCCCAGTGCAAGGTTAATGGCAAGGCTGTGTAATTCCTGAATCTCCTTTGGGACCAATCCCAGTCAATTTACTTTAAAGTAGCTCTTTTCATTTCAGAGTAGTTACTTCTGGTTCTCATCTTTGTACATAAAGTAATATGGCCTTTTCATTAAGACTGTGCACAAATTTCACTCTCTGTAGTGAAATTCATGTCAGGCTAGAGTGTTGGCTGCAGGTTGACTTCAGCCTCACAAAATAAGCATTGCTTATTTTCAGTCCCAGTGCAGGGTGAGGAAAAGTCCCTTCTGTTGGTTTGCTGCTTAAGTAAAAGACGTTAATGTAAACTGCGAAATACAAAATCTTGATATTTAAGATAATTAATTCTCCTTCAATGGCTTGAATTTTTAGGCACTTTTACTTAAAGAGCAGGATAAATTTAAAAGCCTACTTCTGAACTCGTTAAGGCCAGTATAAATAGGGAGTAACAGCTCATGCTAATGGAAATACACTAGTGTATAAATTAGCAAAACCAGATTTAGTTTCACTTTAACTGTTTTCTGTTCTACTATGTCTAGCTTCACTCCGTCCTCACAGTTACATTGCAAGAGGTGTTGCTGTGCCTTGCACACTTGCAAGATAAGTAAGACTATTAAATAAACAGGGATACAACAAAAATATGAAGTTTTGGAATATTCAGGAAATCATCATTTCCTGGAGCTGAATAAACATTTTAGAAAAAACTCACCCAGCAGGAAATGGAGCTATCTGAAGTGGCCAGTAGGTTCAGAGGATGTGGAAAGGGGTTTGTTCAGAGGCGTTAAATAAACAGAGTAAAATGCCTTGGGAAATAGTTCCTTATGTTTGCTTTCTTGGTTAACAATGTTCATTTTACATTCAGCCTTCAGCACAAGAGACACAAACAAGCCCCATGCAAGATTACCAAGCTGAATGTAAACTGATACACAGCCTTCCTCGTTCTGCAGGCATCTTAAAATGACAGCTAAGGGAGATCACACTGCTCTGCTCCACTCTTAAGCATATTACCTCTGCATATGAAGAATCAGGCAAGTTAAATATTATCAAATTAACCATTTCACTGCTCTCAGACTTAACAGGTTTGCTTATCCCTTGGCCAAGAACCAACTGATCTCCAAGTCATGGGAAACAATACACCCATACACTGATAGAAAAGCCTGGGGCATTTCGAAACCTGCTAAGTAGGAGATGATATTAAACCTTAAGTCTAAACATTAGTGACACAAAAGAGGAGAATGCAAATCATGACATTCATGCTTAGATCTTTACAGTTTACCATCTCAATTTATCTGTTAAGCTAACACAGCATTTGATGAAGGCCGCACTGGAATATCACAGAACACAAGGACCTTGCTACAGTTTTCAGTTCTAGTTGTGCCTCAGGAAAAGAGACTTTTCAGTCCAAACCCTTGAACAAGTCAGATACAGCATGGTTAGCACAGACTATTATAAAGTTTCATTTTTTCTCCCACTGTTCTCTCTCCTTGCATTGAATTCTGCTGAATTTTCATTCACTGCCATGAGACTCTGGAGAGAAATGGATGATCTTGAACTCTCTGAGTGGTCTTGAACCAGACACCAAGAGCAAGTTTTAATATGTTTTTTACATAGATGTCACTTCTATACCCCAGTAAAATCAATAGGTTGAATGGAATTAGACATTTAACGTGCATAAGAATGTCAGGCTGGGGAGAAAAAAAGTATTCACAACTTTATGTGTCTAAACAGTTTATTAAATTTACCCTTATTTTCCACATGCCTCAGTTGCTGATGTGTAAGCATGAGGCTGTAATCCATTTACGTGAGGACTTATGGTGTCACTTCCTGCCCAGCTACACAACGCTTGGCACTGTGGGTCCCCAGCATTACTTGTTAATAAAATATTAACAGCAATGATGCCATCTGGATCTGCATCTCACCACCACTCTGAGGACCAAGAGAGCTGCCTTTTCAAGGGATATGCTCCATTAATGGAGCTGCGATTTATGGAGCTTCTGGAGAAGAGATGAAAATGTGGACACAAGGAGAAAAACGTGAGGCTTCCGAGGCATTCGGAGAAAGGACAGAGAAAATGGAGGAGGTTGCGAAGAAACACAGTGAAGAAAGAGCTAATGAGTGAAGAAAAAATCAGGGGAGAGATTAGAGCAAAATAAGCCAGAAAAGACATGTTAGGAACTTTGAGAAGAAGCAGAAGTAAGATTTGGAGGGATGAGAGAAGGTGGACCGAGAGAGAGAGGAAAAAGTTCCAGGGGCTCTGATAACAGAGTTCTGATGAGGCTTTACACACTTTAAACTGGGCCCCTCCCCAGCAAAACTGGGCTTCCACTGCCAGCAAAATTGTTTCCACAGCTGAAACTGCAGTGCCAGCAAATGTCTGCAATCAGCCATCCAGGTGCTCTGTGATACAAGCTGCACCAGACTCAAGCCATCAAAGCAATGAGAATAAATCTGAGGGCCAGGAATTGGGCCCCTGCTTGGCTGCTGCTGTACAGAAAGGAGAACATAAGTAGCCAAAAAAAGACAAATTCAAGGTATAACGCAACAAAAATAAGAAACAGACCTTTTGACAGCAGACATGCTAACAAATCAAGTTCATGGAACAATAACCAGCTATCCTGAAGGAAGGACAAGGACTCTGAAAGCTGCTATAAGAGTCTGATGTACCATTTGCAGATATTCCATCTATTTCAATTTTTAAACTAGACTTATACTGGTGAACTTTCCCATCTGAGATTTTAATTAATATTGTATGAACTACACAGCCTGTAGAAATTCAAAATCTCATCAGTATTCCTGACTATGTAGTTAGTCTCTGGCATCCTAGTAAACACCAGCATGACTTCTCTGGTGAGCCCTTAGGCTGGGCAGGCAAGTGCACCAGCATCAGTGGCCACTACGCCACCACCACTGAGCTGCAGCAGTGTTTCCTGGATGCTCAGAGTAACCAAAGGCAGGGCACTGAGCAATGCTTGTTCCATAAGTAACTGCACTGACTTTTGAGGGATTATTAATCTAGTCAGTACAAATGAGGGCATGACAATTTGGTCTGATGAGAAAGAGAGAGATACTATGATCTAGACCTATTTTTTTTCAAGCATAGCTCCAACACACAGAGTGCATTGTATAGCAAGGCATAGGTGAGATTTTCTATAAACAGAAGAGTGACCCAAATCCCACTGAATATCTCCCCATGGATCAGTACCAGCAAACAATAAAATCAAGCTGGAAGGTGTGTTCTGGGGTACCACGTCCAACTCATTGCCATTGCAAGCAACCCTGTTAGTTGGGTCTCTTCATAACCACTAATTCACTATTTTTCAGTAGGCCGTCAGAGTGTTATCTTCAGCTATATCAAAGATTCATCTTTTTATCACTGCCCCACAGAGGGTTTTGTGAAGGAATCCAGTTCTTGGACTGGATAGGGAACAACATGACTGCTCACACGTCAGCTTGTACTTGGCCTCTGTTACGGTCTTTGTTAGCACAGGACTTAAATGATCACTACATATATTTAAACACACAATCAAATCCTGATATGATTTAAATTTATGGGAGTGTTCCACACTAGCAAAACTGAACCGAAGCCTTGCTCTGATAGATGAAGATCATTTTAAAGATAACCACCCGCTTTCCTGAGAGGCTTTCTGCAATCAACAGCTGAATGACTCTGAGTGAATGTAACCAGGCTCACATATGGTGCTCAGCATGTGACTGGCAAGATCCCTGCCCTTGTGTTACACGGAACAGGACTGGGAGGTGGAGAAGCTACCGCATCAGGAGATGGTGTTTTCTCCAGCACCTCACAGCGCTCCATGTTATGCTTATGCTGTCCTCCCCCTGCTAGCTCCTTACCTGGGCTGGTCTTGGGCTGGGCTTCACTTCAGCTTGAGGGAAGAGACCCTGGAAGCTGTTTTCACCATTGCTCTGTCTTGAATTCTCTAGCATTGCAAACTCTCCCAGGAAAATACCCTCCTGCACTGAACTCTGACAACACTGAAAGTCTTAGGAGTTAATTTAAGCAGAAGGGGTTAATTTAAGCAAACTATTGGGGGCAGTTTTAAAGGAGCCCAAAGAGGGCTGAGTCTCTGAGCAACTTCACCTTGTATTTTCTCAGTCCCTTCTCCAAAACTAGTTTGCACGTTTCCCCGGCAAGGAGCCATGGATCCAGATTGGTTCTGTCAGTTCCCTAATGTGCTTGAAGATGGTGTGAATCAAACACAGGTAACTAAATCCGCTTTGCCTGCTTTCAAATCTGTCCAAACACAGCATGTAAAGTCAGGCAGAACACCAACTTGACAATGATTTTGCAGCCCTCGTGATTTCAGGGTCCCATCGACACTGGCCTCTGTGCTTGCAGCCCCCTAGTGCTGACAGCATCCCCCTGCTCTGAGTGAGATAGAACAAAAAGGAAGGTCTACTGATCCTATCCAAAGCTGGAGGCTAGAAATCTCTCTCTTTGAAAGGCCAAATCACAGGCAATTGAAAAGGTATCAACCTGTCTCCTGGGGAAGCTCAAATCCCCTGGAAAGGAGAGAAAGGAATAAAGGAAAATCTACCATGAACTCCCACATGAATTATATGCCTCCTGGGAAGAAGACAGTGTATTTCTTTTTGAAAATCACTAGGCACTAAAAACACCCACCATTTCAAGGTTGGCTGATGAGTCTGTGAACTTTGACCAAATTCAATAAACTGTTTCCATCAAAACAAATGAAGACTGTCAGAAACAGTTTGTTTAGACACTTTCTGAACATAAGACCTTCAAATTTTTTGAAATATTTAAGTTACTTACAATCAAAGTAATATAATAATATAAATAATATAAATAAAGATACATTGGTGTTAGTTAAATTTCCATTCAATAACACAATATTAATGCCCTCAGCTAAAAAATGCAAGATGTAGGTTTGATTTCTTCCTCTGGCTCGAGGAGCTGCACTCACATCCCAGAAAACTCCACTGGCCATCAGTCAGTGCTGGTGTGTTTCTGCTGTCATAGATCCTCGTGGATGGTGCTGCAGTTTCTTCAAACTAAGTGTCCTTTCTGATTAAAAGGCCTGGCTTGAACCAAAGCTTTCTACCCCTTCAGAGAACAATAGTGACTTAACCAGTTGTTGGCTCCTCTCAGTTTTTCCCAGTACTTTACTAGCCCCTGCCAATGTGTGAGACTAAGGATGCTCCAAGGAGGAGAGCACTGCCAGGAGGTGAGGAGGACCATGCAAAGGAGGGAGTTCTAGCCAGAAACACAGCTGGAAGAGCTGTCTTCATCAGCACATCCAACATTTCCTCACAACCTCGTCAGGAAAATAACCAGAAGTTCCTTTTAATTCAGAGATGTCCAAGCTGCTGCCAACTTTATGAGTTTAACATTTAATTTTCTTGGCTTTTACCTCAGAACTCCAAGTGACAAACTTTCAGTGACTTTTTACACCAAAGTTTTGGCTTTTTTCAACTTCACTTTGGCAAATTAAAAATCATGATGTTATTTACCCAATCCACCCTTACTGCCTTTGTTTGTCCCATTTCCATTTTATTTAGATGTCTGGGCAAAACAGGTTATTTCCAAATTATCCCAGGACCAGTTGTCTTCACTCTGGATAAGGTACCAAGGAGGCCAAATTGGTCACCACATCTTAAAAAAGACCTTAAACTTACTAACTAATTAGAACTTAAAACTACTAACATCTAGCTTCCAAACTAATTTCATACATCACCATCTGCATTCCTAGTAGATATAGTGGAAAAAAAAGAATCCATTTGTTTGACATAAAAAAATTAAAACCCATCATAATTTTCCAATTTCACATTTTGTAACATGCTGCACTGTATAGCTGAGGGAGAAATCAGCTGAATTTCCCTCATGCCTGACCATATGGTCAGGAGGCAACTACTGTGGGTATAGTTCTGTGAGAGAACTCTTTTGAAGTCAGAAGTCTAAAAGACTTTCAGGGGTTTAAATGCCTTTTTAATGTGGTCTCTTTTCTGTGTGGAGTGCAGTCAACACTTAAAGGGCTTTCTGTGTGCCTTTGAGAAACGCCTTTCTTGAAACTCATTTTTCATCTCTGCCCTGTGCAAATCTGTGCAAAAGCTGAGACCATTCAGTAGATCCTCACATGCTTCTAAGTGTGCTCATCTTAACTACAGTCCTGTGAGGTTCCCAAACCAGCAGTAGTTTAGTCTTGATCAGATAATGCAGGTCACAGTCAAAAGGCTGAATGTCAATATCTATTATGAAGGTAACAAAAGACTTCTTTTTCTCCTTATTCCCTTTTAAGTTAAGGACATCTACTTTGCACTGAACTGATTTTACTTTTCACAGGGTAACCTCATTATATCTTAATTTTGGGGCCATCACTCAGTGAGACTGCTACATGTCCCAGGCAAGTATCAAGCTTGTAGGAACAGGTAGGGCCAGGTTCCTGTGCCCCTCCAGCCACAGACTGCAAATCCTCAGGGGCAGGGCAGGCATCATTGCCCTCCAAAATGTGCCTTCTCAGGGAGAGATTGGTAGGCACTACCTCAAAAAGAGCAAAGGGGTGCCTAATATGGTACTGTTTGCTGCCCTCTCCAGTCATGACACATCTGGTAGAAGCTGGCCTCAGGTGCGCAGCATTTTTGAGTAAGGCTTTGTCTTTCCTCCTGCGATGGCACCACAGCTGGGAGATGGCTGCCTTGTGCCAAAATACCCGAATACCCACCTGCCATGTACATGCACACTCTGCTGGGCACCATCGGTGAGGCCCGTCATAGTAATGGAAATCAAGTGTCTGCATGCCCTTCCTTTGATCTTTGAGTGGCAGGGGAAAGTGTGGATCTGAAATCATCTCTTTCTTCCCTTCCTCAGTGACTTTCCCTCCCACAGTAACTGCTAAGGTTGCTGTGGACCCCCAGACTACAAGGAAAGAAAAAGGAAAAAAAAAAAAAAAAAAGAAAAAGAAAGAAAAATAGAATAAGAAAAAAAAAGAAAAAACGAGTTTCTGGAACACATTTCAGTTTTCATAGTCCTGTCACCCAGTCCGAGTGCAACAGTCAAAGTAATTATGCAACCTTTTAAAATATCACAGTGACATATGAGGTAATGCCACTTTCTACTCAGGCTCCTCTGGGAGCTGCTAGGCTGAGCCCTGCCGTCAGCAGCGTGTTAGAAGCAAGCACTCATCCACCTTCATTTTCACAGGGAAGCAGGAGTTCCCAGAGCCCATACAGGATGTCATGGCAGAGAAACACCCCTCTGATGTGAAAGTCCCTTT
This sequence comes from Myiozetetes cayanensis, assembly GCF_022539395.1. Classification (NCBI taxonomy): domain Eukaryota; kingdom Metazoa; phylum Chordata; class Aves; order Passeriformes; family Tyrannidae; genus Myiozetetes; species Myiozetetes cayanensis. Next base: position 61,489,975 of record NW_026087742.1, on the reverse strand, counting down.
CATTTCTGAAGGATCATTTAATGAAAAGAGGTGTTACTATAATTCTGATTTGGGGAGATAAAATATTTGTTATCTGAATGGTTCATGTATCAGACTGGCTGAGACCTGCTGTGCTCAGCCATAGGGAAGCATGGAATAAAGCTAGAGCTATAATGTTTTTATAGACTGGTTGCTAACCCCTCTCCACGGATTTTGCCTAAAGTCACCTAGAGTCTCTGAGAAAGCAAACAACGTGTTTTCTTTTACTAGACCCAACAGTTGTTATTTTAGCATTTCCTTCATAGTGAGTACATGGAACAAGCAAAACCTGACTAATCCCACAACCTTTTCTTCAACTCCATTCAACATACCAAGCCCATCACGTCTTCCTGGACTGGAGAGGAATGAGAAACTGCCCATCTCCTTCCCTCACAGTGGGTGAGAGCCTATCAACCTCATCACTTCTGTCTTTATGATTTTTCTTCAAATGTGGCCCAGGCTTGAAGCCTCCATGAAGTGCTGAGGAATAGCCATGCTTGGGGCATTGATCAACAGACCTAGCAGGAATGTTTAGTCATTCCTCTACCCAGTCTGCTTCAGTGAACAAGGTCTTTGTCCTATGCAAAGGTGCCAGACATGTTTAGGCTCTCATAAACAACTCCAAAATTCAGCCTGTGCCTACACCTGAGCATATGTTTGCATGCAAACAGAGAAGCCTGGATCAGGAAAAGAAAGGAAAGGCTCATGATTAATAGTGTCTGGGGACGCTGAAGAGCTGTGCCCCATGAACTCCCTGTTCCCCCAAGGAAATTGAATATTTTTAGATTGGAGAGGGCAGACTTGATTATTTACACAACAACATGTGATTCCTCTGCCCTAATGTCTCCATGCAGAAGAGATGTCCTCAGGCAGGACTGCCTCTTTGTGTCTGCAGCAAGAGAAAAAGATAGTTTTTAATATAAGTGAGGAAGAGAATCCAGGCAACTGAGAGACAGTCACTCTTCCATCAGTTCTTGGAAAAATTATGGAGCAAGTCTTTATGCAGGTCATTTCACTGCACATGAATGGAAAGACAGCAACTGCAAATAGCCAGTATGGATTAACAAGTGACAAGTGCACCAGTAATCTAGACAGGGGAAGGTAATGAGCCTCAGCAGGTCTCTTGGTGACACGAAGCTGGGAGGAGTGGCTGATACACTGGATGTTACCTAAGGACTCAGACAGGCTGGAGAAATGAGTCAGAAAAGGCTTCATGGAATGTACAGACACAAATGCAAAGTCCTGCACCTGGATAGAGTTTATCCCCTGTGTCAGCACGGGCTGGGGCCAAGCAGCTGGGGAGCTGCTCTGCGGATAAGGACCCTGCTGAACCTGACTTCACACTGTGACCTTGTGGGAATGAGAGCTAAGCACATACTGAGCTGTATTAGCAGAAGTGTAGGCAACAGTGTGAGTAAAGTGGTTATTCCTCTCTTCTCAGGACTTGTGAACATACATCTGGAATAGTGTGTCCTGTTTTGGGCCCTGCTCAAAATTAAGGAAAAATTTGTACAGTTATGGTGGCTGAGAACTGGCACAAGTTGACCACAGAAACTGTAACATCTCCATCTCTGGATGTACTCAAAATGCAACTGGACAAGAATGAGCAACCTGATCTAACTTCAAAGCTAGCCCTGCTTTAAGCCGAAGGCTGGACTACAAGACCTCCAGAGATCCCCTCCAGCCTGAATTTTTCCACAATTCTATGATTTATGATAGCTCTTAGCAAATCTTGTGCCATTATGTTGTAGAAAAAAAGGCCTGTACTTTTACAAGGGGGAATGTTTCAAGCAGTATCAGCACTTCCTATTAAAACTTTGGCAATTGCATACGTCAGTATTTTTAAAATGTTTTTCAACATTGTTGCTTTCATTATGTTCCCCACTTTCAGGAAGAAAATAGATTATTAGTAAACATGAATTTTCTAAAATTATATCATAAAAATGCTGGCAAAAAGCTGTGGAAATACATTGTAAAAATAAGCAGAAAAAGTATCAATTTCAGATCATAAGGAGTGGAAAGATCTTCAGAATGTCAAAAATAGTGAAATAATTTAACTAGCTCTGTAATTTCTATAATGCAATAAACATATGCATTACCTGCTGGGTAGAAACCATGAAGACATTTTCCATTTGAATTAAGTGAATTCAATCCCATAATTTCCATTCTTTGGTGCTCATTTTCCTTAAATGGTCTCCTGAAAGAGTTTCTTGGCAAATATGTTCCCTGGAACAATTCACTTTAAATAAATGTTGCACACATTGCAGAAAAACCAAATTTCACTTTCATAATTGCTCCACATTCTCACTACAAACTGTAGCATGGGAAGAGTAATACTGCATATAATCTATATGCAAGTCTGGACACATGAGTTTCCAGTACCAAATATTTCTGATTATTTTCTCATAAACATCTAGACAGGTGAAGCTGGCCCTCCCTTCTTTGTTTATGGTTAGCTATGTTTGCAGCACAACGACAACACTTCCTTCTTATGATATTCCTATCAGTGCTGACAAAAAAGTAACCTTTTTGTATCAAAAAGCATTGGTTTTATGGGAACACCTGAGAACCTAAACTCCTATCTACCTCAGAAACCAGGAGAGCTCTGAAATGTCAGAGATGGCACAGTCTGCACCCTTTCCACCTGCATTACTTTGTTGACCTGCATATAGCGTTGTTAAGACCTAGAGAAACCTAATGTAGCTCTAAATTGTCCTGCTTTTGAGGGAGAGCTGAGCTGGAGGATCTTTCTAACCTGATTTAGTCTGTATGACTGCATCAAATCATCATGATATGATGATTGTATCTGGATTATTCTGTGCAGACCCCCAGGCTGAAGTAATGTCGAAGATACAGCAGAGTGCACATGCAGCACATTGTTGGAGAAACTGATCTTGGGAGTTTCCTCTGACCAACTTTGTCCTGACACCAGAGGCATATCCTCAAAACAGAGTTAATAAGGAACAGATCTACATTGCTTCCACCAAAATCACTGCTTATCAGGCTGGCCAGGATTGTGTCACTGCCCTTTCATTTTCTCCTTAATTGTCCACATCTAGATTTTACCTCTTGTCTTGTAGTTTGTAAAAGATTGTTCTTTCTTATTCCATGTACTAAAATATTTTTTGTTATGAATATTAACAAATGTGCCAGTAACTATGTAATGTCAACACTGAATAATTCTTTCAGTAGATAATAATATGAGGAAAAGAATGGAAAATGTTTCCAGTGAACAAATTTAATTCAAATGGAAACACGTACATAGCAGACACAGAACTTATGAAAAAATATACACAAAACAAAATTGGGCTTAGATCTTTGTGCAAGAAAAATGGCACTACTGCTATCAGGTTTCTTCTTTTTCTGAATATTAATATTTTTAATTTCTTTCCCTAAAAATATCATATTTTTATTATTCCCCAGCTTTTCTCCCTAACTCAACACTTATTTTTTATTCTTTTTTTTTCCCCAAATATTCACAGCGTGTACTAGGCTGCATTAATAAAATTAGGACCTTCCCTGGATTATTGACAAAGTCAGGAAATAAAATAAGATATGTTTTAGGAACAATCTTTGCAACACCTAAAAGCATTCCAGATTGCTCAGTTTGGAGGACATTTACCCAGATTTCATGTTATGTGAAATATTTTTAAACAATTTGATTTAATTTTTCAGGTAAAACTTTATTAGACTTAGAGAAATGCTGTTCTAAAGTATAAATGCTGGTCTTCAGCTTGCTTTAATAGGAATGATGAAGTCAATATGGTTATGTTTCCTTTCTCCAGCTGAGACTCTGACCTTCAGTATAACATTTACCTCATTTTCTTCATCCACTAATTAGTCTAGGCTATAAAAATGGTTTGTCTGGCAACATTTAGTCTTGACAAAACAGTGCAGCTTATTGATCATAATTTTATTGTCTTCTAGATGTTCAAAGATTATTTTCCTTATCAGATGTTGAGTTTTGGATTAAAGTACTTAAAAAAAATGGTAATTACTAAGAATATTAGCTCTTTTGAGGGTTACTAGTATGCTTCTGCTCTCATTCTGGGCATTTTCCAGTGCTTTAATTTTTTTAAAAGTAATTGCCCATGGTTTGGTAAGTCCTTCAGCTGGGTAAGACAGAGTTTGTATTTTTAAGCTTATTGTCTTCACCCATAAGTAATCATGTGATGGAGTTCTTCAAAATTAGCAAATTTTTCTTTTTTTTTTGCAATTCATAATGTATTTTTTCCTAAGTTTTCTTTCTTGCGTTCATTGAAAACTGTTAAGGATTTTATTTACCTTATTGATATAGAAGCTGCTGGTTACCAGCTTCTCATTATTATCAAATCATCACTGAGCACAATGACAAACCCTATTAGAGTCAATGAAAAGACTCCACGCTGATTTCTGTTAGCAGAAGCTTGACCAGGACCCCTCCGGGTAGTACTACAACAAAAAGTGATTGTTATAGTTTCTTAGATGGATTAGAAACAATTTTTCATTTCATGTTAGGAGGATATTTAGATGAACTTTTACAGCAGTGTTTTCCTCTACTCTCCAAGGAAAAGGTGACTTCTACTCTCATATGTTTACCAGATTTAAATTACTCACCTCTCCTAAGTCCATTAAGAAATGATACATTTTTTTTTTATTATTATTTTGCCAGACAGCAAGAATGCAAGCTTTCCTGTGCTACTCCATCAATTACTTCATGGCTAGAGTGGAAAGGTTGCTGCATTCAGGGGCCAGAGGGTGATTTACTCTGCAAAGTTAGTACAGTAAACTGAATCCTTGGCTTATTTAGCAGAAAGACAGGTATCCGCTAACATAGAGTCAACAGCTTTTGAAAAACTGTCTGTGAAGAAATGACTCATATTTTGGGCAGCCCCCAAAAAATCGTATTTAAAGTGAGAGCCCTTCAATTTGAAGAATGTAGCCAGTGTAATCTAAAAGCAGGAGTGACTTCAGTAGCACTTTTGGGAAGTATCAGGTTTTCTGATCACTTTGGGAGATGTGGAATGTGAATCTTCAGTGGTTGCAGTCGTTTAATCTCAATTAACTCAGCTATAATCTTAGATTGTTGTTAACAAATGCCAGCATCACTTCATTCCAGAAAGGGGACTGTCATCCGTACCTTCCATGCTATTTTAGCTTGGGTTCAAAAATTCTTTTTTTCTCTCTCTCTCTATTCTGTGTCACACAAACTCCTCCTCCAGGAGTTTCCACTGGATAGCTATCGTGAGGGAAACTGAGCAGTCCCTTGCAGTTTGCAGCAAAGCACTGCTGGTTGCACTAGGTAGGCTGGGCCAAACAGAAGCTAGTAGCAACTCTCTACTTCTGGTCTTCCTCACTCTGAATGCTTTGAACTGTGAAAACAGTCTTTCAGTGAAAAAAGCTCCCCAACAAGATGCTCAGGGGAGAGAGCAAAATGTTCCTGTTCAGACCTTAAATGAAGGACAATAGGCCAGGTTGGAAACGGCTTTGAGCAACCTGGTTGGTCTATTGCAAGGTGTTCCTACCCATGACAGTGGGGTTGGAACTAGGTGATCTTTAATGTCCCTTCCAACCCAAACCATTCTATGACTCTACGACCATACATGGCTAAAGGTGTCAGAATGAAGATTCACTTAGGTACATATTCTTACGGTGCTGCTAGGTTTTATTAATTGACTAATTGCACAGCCTCGGTGCAATTAATATCAGAGAGAATAAATAGTAAAGATAAGATTCTTCTGCTTACACTCTAATTTAAGGGTTCTGCTGTTTGCAAACCTGACTTTGTGGATGCAAACATCAAGTTAGTACAGGGGTTTCCTAAGCTGGTACCAGCATGATTAACAACACTGCTTTAACTTTCTACTCACCGCGGAGACCCGGGTTCGATTCCCGGTCAGGGCCACTCCCGGGCAGGTGGGGCTCGTTAGCCCTTAAAGGCAACCCACCTACGTCCTAAGGACCTCGCTGCCACCGTCCAAGCTCGCTTGGCCCCGGCAGATGAACCTTAGGATTAAAGGGTGGGCTCAGTTCCGCGCACACTGTGTCTCACCTAAAAAATCCAATGCGCAGGCTGGAAGGTGGAAAGACCTTTTCCGGATCTTCACTCGTGAAGACTGGCCATTATAACTTTCTACTAGCACATTGGATGTATGCTGCCTGTGTGCTGAAAGAGCCCTCAATAACCAATTGATACTACCATACATGCATCAAAACTAAGATTATAGCCTTCAGCTTACTTACCCCTTGGATATGTCTTATTGGTTCAATTACTACAGCATTCTCCAGGAGGTACCTATCAGAAACTGAAATAAAAAGCTGTGTGGCCACGAGCAGGAACATTGAACGATATGACAAAGCTTGTTTCACTGGCACAACTGACCCATGGAACTGCATACATTCTCAAAACATAATAAACACAAAGATGAAAGAAGAAATTACAACGTGAAATATTTTTCTTATTAGCACAGTAAGGAAGTCGCTGATGAGAACAGACCGCAAAAGACGCATGAACAATGAGGAATGAAAAACAGCATTTAAATATTGTATTGGAAAAATATAAAAATGAAGTAGCCTTAAGACAAAGATCATTAACAGCAAAATCAAGGACAATTTTCACATAGATTTTCTCCAAGGTGGCAGCTGCTCTTAGGAGCTGATCCAAAGCCTACTGAATTCAATGGAAAGATTTAACTTCAATGGATTTGGGATATTTTTCACTTTTAGTTGAGAGAGTTGCATTACACCAAGTTAAAAGAAAGAAGACTTGGCAAATGATAACTGAGACTGCAGCACAATTAGGGTCAAAAGACCTTAACTGCTGGACCAATTCAACCCTGGTATGATTCCACCATACTCAGAGGATTTGCAGAGTCATTTTTGTAGTGACTGATAATACCATTTGTGATTTCGAATGAGTTCAGTTTGTAAGTCAGAGTACAATTTGACCCAGTGGACACAACTGAACTGTAAAGTTTAGTTAATTTGAATACAATAGCCCTATTGGTTTAAATAACAGAAGAAGTTTTTCTTAACACATTAAAAGGCTATATTTCATTACTATAACCTCACAGATATGAAATACAGCTCTCCAATGATATAACTGTTCTATATTATTTTCTTCCCAACAGCTGCTGGTGGGAATTTCACTGTTTCTGAAATAAATATGATATACATATATACCATACATGGAGGGAAAGAGAGAGCAATAGGAAATACAATGAACTGACTCAAGATATGTTATGTATTTGCACACATTATTAATGATCTCATAGCTCAAAAGTGGTGGAAGGAACCTGAGCCACTTGTGAATTATGAAAGGTCATCAATAACTCACAGCAATATATGACACATCCATTCAGGTCATCCAGACTTACTCCATGCTTGGATCTGTTTATCTAACACCAGTTTTAGTTTAGTCTGTTCTCTGTGTTGATTTCATAGTACATCATGTAGCAATGAGACCTCTTGGCTACACTCCCATGCAAGAAGACTAAGTTTGAATTATAAGAGAACCTGAAACAAATTTTCAGAGTATCAGTTGGTTGAACTGAACCACACATATCTACTTCCAATGACATGTGTGTGAGCATTAAGTAAAATAACTTAGATATAAATATATCAGATTGGTTGTGTGCACGTGCATCTGCAAAAACACTCTCACATTTCATACACTTGAAACTCAAAACCTTTCCTCATGCTTGTTTCTCTCCCTGAGAAACTGAAATAGCAAACATGCAACAGAGATTACTTTGATAGTAATAGCACAAGGCACACAAGTACTACAGAGATGAGCATAGTAGAAGAATGAAATTAATTATGATCCGGTTTTTCACTGTCTTAAAAGAAAGCTAAAAGGCACATTTTATTCTCAGCTATGTGTCTGAAACTGAACAACTAGGTATAATCCATGCAGAGAGAAAGGTATAATTTACCTTTTTTTATTCTTAAAGACTGTCGAGATTACTGTTATACATAAACCATATTTGAAAATGCAATTCTGAAAAAAATATGATTTTGAATGGGTTTTGTCAAGGAATCTTAATAAACTGGTTAGAAAATATTAAATTCCTCTGCTATTTCCTCTTGATAATACTCAGTATATCAAACTGACCAGCAGTGCCCATTATTCACTGCCAAAAGTTCATGGCAATACCCTGGGGCAGAGCTCATTTCATCCAGCCCCAAGTACCCCTGTGTTTATCACTTCTTGAGCTAATGGAAACTCAGTGTGGGAAATACGTGGCACGTGGCACACCGTGGGGAGCTGTGATGAACACACGTTTTAGGCAGTGCTGCATACTTATAAAGTGCCTAATCCTAGCACTGTCATCACTACTCACACGTGCAAATTCTCAGTACAGATCGGTATTCAAGAGCTCTATGGCAAGACAAGATGCATTTTAGTGACCTACAGATGTGCTTTTTGGGATGCCTGCAATCATTCAGGCCTCTGGATACACACCCCACCTGGCTCTGTATTGACTGAAATGCTACATAAACTGTTTTGTAGTGTTCTTGCATCAATTCAGCATGAAAAAGAAAGTCTCAAGACCAAAATCCTCTGAGAACTTCTCTCATCACATGCGCTGTTTGAGGCAGACACTGAAGTCATTTATCTACACAGTTGTTCTTCCATCTGAGAAAAAAGCCCAAGCCAAAGGGTCTTTGATATCAAAGCAAAATTGATTCCATGCATGCAATTCTTAGTCTTTTCAACTAGTTTAATCAAACTCTCATGGTAAGTCATTTCAGATTTTATACACGAAATAGAACATTTTGTTAATAAACCAGAACACTGCACAAACACCATTTTTGTCAGGGTAGAACAACTCCCATGCAAGCAACAACACATAGCAACCCTTTCTACAGGCTGCTGAGCGCTCCACATCACAAGAGAAAGTGAGTTTTACCTGTTCACAGCCAAAAAATGGAAAATGGAAAAAAATGGTGTTATCTTTTACTGGCAAAACTTTTCTTCATCTTAATGGCAAATGTGCCTATCTAGAAGTGACAGGACACCCTGTAATTGGTTTTAATGCTTTCTCCCCCAGTTTTCCATCTTCCCTTTTAGAAAATTTTTTACCTTTTTCCCTTCTATCACTTCAAAATTGCCTTTAAATAACTGAGTTATAAAGTTATTGTTAAACTGTTTTCTTTTTTTTTCCCTCTTCTTCTTTTTTTTTTCCAAACAGGACAGATAACTTTCTCAAAGTTAAAATAAAAGCAGTGGTTGTAACATGACAACTACATTCCCTCCTATGGAGTAGATTTTTCTTGAAGGAGTTGCAAGGAGATCCCTGGACCTATGCTTACTTGAGATGTTGTTGTGACTCCTTGGTTTCTGCTGAAGCCATATGACTCAGTCTGCCAGTGTAACAAGATGGCAGTGCTGAAGACCTTTGCACAGCAATGCAGGGCTCTTTGATGAGAAGGATGCCATGAAGTGGCAGAGGAATTACTTCAGACTCATCTCTTACATATAGACATTTTTAGCTATGGTAAAGAGCCGTGGCAGTTTTATTGTAGAAGATGGATGTTTCCAACCAGTGACACCTTTCCCAATGTTAAATGATTAGGCCACAATCAGAAGAGTAATCTGTAATTGATTGAAGATAAAAAACCACTGAACATAAGCAAGAAGAAACCATCAGAAGCTGGGGTGAGCGGCAAAACATAATGTATGATACCCAGAGCTGCAACCCAGAAAGCTCAGAGCTGCACAATTTTATAACTGAATGAACTACCAGATTGAAAGACAGAAGGGGATGGTTAGGATGGCTAAGGTTCTACCAGGAACCTGATGTGTTTCAGAAAGTACTAAGTATAAGGTAGAAAAAGGGTATATCCACTCTTTTAACAGGTTGACCACTGGTCCTAAGCATTAAAGCCAGCTCGGAAAGCCAGGCTATGTTGAAGTTGCCTCTTAACACCTGAGAGGATGATCTTCTGGGACCAATGGGAGATCATTTACAGACCTTTAGAGAAGCTTACATTACAGCTACCAGCGGTGCTCCCAGCCTGGGGATAAATGGAGGCCCAAAGTCTATAGTGCTTCCCGCAAGACTGCAACTCTTCAGGTCCAGATGTAAAAACTTCAAGTTCAAGAAAAAAAAAAAAAAAAAGAAAGAGCCTATTGTTTTACAGTTAGCACATCTTCCAGTTATTGCACAAGCACACTGGAGTCAGATCAGATCCTACAAACCTGGTTCTGGCATCACCATGTTAAATATATTGCACTATCTCTGTCAATTCATATCAAATCACTGTTGATTTTTCCTTTTTTTTTAGATCAGAGTTAGGCCAATGAACTGTTCAATACAGCTGCAGAAGTCAGGTGCTCCAAGTGCTGTGTTGGTTGGTCCAGTGCATGCACTTAAACACAGCAAAGTAGAATACATCAGAGTCTGACTAACACAATCCTGGCATGAGACCAGGAATCAAGCCTTGTTTTTCTCGTCCATACATCACCACCACGTTTTTCAAGTACCACTGTCATTATGTTAAGATACAAAGCAATCCATCATTTAAAACCATTAAGTAAACATTTTTTGGGTCAAAAAGATGACCTTTCATATACCTAGGTCTGAAAAGAAGACCACTTTCCTGATGTGGCAAAGGGAATTAAGCAGAAGAATGCAACAAGAATATCAACAAGTGAGCTTCGTCACTAATTAATTATGATTTCCATGGGATTTATGTTTCATGGTTGACTGCACCTTCAGACAAATCACAACAATGAACTCATCCTTGTATTACCTTCAGTCCCACCACAATAACCCCAGTTCCCTCATTTCTCCTCACTGCAGGACACCTCAGTCCTCTACTGTAACATCCTTATGCCCTTTCTATTCTTTCTTCTCCTACCTGTATCTTTTAACAACTTCTCTAGCTTGCTGCAGCTGCCCTGCAACAAATTCTGCCCCATCTCTCCTTTGGAAGGAGAAGACAAGACATAGGGGAGGTCCTGGTATCTATGGGATCCTTATGCTCTTCCACCATACATCTCACAAAACTTTTGCAGAAGCTTTTGATATTGGAGACTTAACCCTCTGTTAAAGCTTGATAAAATCAGCTAATGAATTGAAACATTAACAGTGAGGAAGAAAACTGACATATCCACCTGTAATGTGACTACATAACATAATCGCCTTACTCTAAGAACTACTGTTGATATAAGGCAAGCATATTAAAAGACGACACTTTAGTAGAAAGTAGAAATTTACTTACACAGTTTAAAATACTTCCTATTATGCAATTTTCATGTAGATACTCAAAACAGTATGGTAATGCACAATTCAAGCTGATAAAGAAAATTCCAGGAGTATCAGAGAGAGATTAGTATTACTCCCCTCCACTGACTAAATCACCTTGGCCAAAGGAAGGAGAATTTCTTTAGCTGCTCTTCACATGTCAAATCTAAAGATAAAAATTGTCAGGGTCAAGGATTGCCTAGGGTCTTTTTGAATATGCATTCAACACACAGATGCACAATCTTCTGTAAACAATAAAGTTCCTATGCTTTTGCAAGTCTTGTTATCAGTAACTACCCTTCAACTCTAGAAAAGCTGTTCTGTGCTCAGGCTTTTGCTGCTGTCCTGAGCAACTGCTTGTTCCATGTTCAAGCCATAGGCACTGCAACTCTTCCCAGCTACTTTGGATTCTAGTCAATATTTTTGATGTCCAGTGATTTTCTCCATTTGATTTATTTAGGCATTTGTAAAAGAGGAATGACAACAGGTGATAAAGACAACAGCAGAAAGGAACACCAGCTGAATAAGTTAATGCACAGTCCCACTTAAAAATCAGGCTGTTTCTCTCCTTCAGTTTCAGTGTGATTTTTAGCAACCATGCTTTTCACAGAGTCCTAGACTCAGCAAATAATACTTAAAAGTTAAACCACTCAAAATGGAAGCAACAATGTTTTAAACATAGTCTGCTGCCTCCATCCTCTAGACAGATGCTGCTAAAATATGGATGGTATGGAAGCAAAGAGGAAAATGAAGCAGGGAATTATTTTTCATGTGTAAATCAGTAAGATTCTATAGAAGCACTGTGTATCATTAGAAAGTAAGCATTCCAAAAGCGTACAGCATTTTTTCCTGTTCAGGTACTTCGTGATAGTAATAGTTTAAAAATACCCACCACTTCTTTTCATCCCAGCAGGAACTAAGGCTATTAGTCAACATGCCAGGAAGCTTTCATACCACTGGGAACTTGGGTCAGTCCATCTGTACCATAACTTGCAGGTGGAGAGTTTTCCTCTGGTAATTAATACATTTCCACCTTTGTCTAATTAAAGAGATCCAGTACATTCATTCTCATTAAAAAAGAAATGTGGAGCTTTGCACTTTTTTCCAGTCTGGGGATGTAAAAGAACTTCAAAATTCCAAATAACTTTCTAAAAGTAATGAGTTCCCTCATTCTAGTGGGTGCTACAGCCCTGGTAATAGAGCATCTTTGCTAAAAAATGCTGTCTGCAGACTGACTCATTCTGGTGGCATGAGAGAGAGATTCAGAGTGGGAGTGCTCTGCAGGGAATCTGTGACAGTCTTTCATAAGCTGCATATTCTTGACTTATAGAAACAAAAGCAAAGGCATATCGTGAAGATCATGGAGCCTCATTGCTGGGCCACAGTGTTCTAGCTGAAGATTTCAAACTTGCATACAACAGGGTACTTGAGAAAAGGGTGCCATATAAACTTAAGTGTGAGATTTCTGTCTCCATTGCTGTCTGTACAAATCAACAAAATCTCAATTATTCTCCCTTGAGGCATCTTGTGGATTTTGCTTTTCTCTTAACAGACTGACTCCACTCCTTTGAAGTGGCAAGCGGAGACAGTGGCTTGCCTCTCTGGGGTAATATGCATAATGAATGTGTTCACATACAACTGCCTTCTTTCTTGGTGTATCTGAAGGATACTTGCACCAAATTCTCATTCAGATCACACCAGTGTAAATCTTGAGTAATTTAGACAGAAATGATTACAGCAGAGGAGAGAAAGTGCCCAACACACTCCAACAGGAGACTGACCTAAGTGAAGTCTGCAAGACTACTGTTAAGACACCTGAGACAGATGTCTTCAGAAGGCAATCCCAGAGCACTAAGTTCCTAACTTACATGACCTTGCTTGGTTTTCCAAATTAGTCAGAACTGGGGAAGAGACAGAAGCTTGGGATACAGCCCGCCTTCCTTTTGCTTTGCACCTTCTGACACGGCTGGGCCTCCTGAGGGGTGTTGTTCTGCTCCTTCAAGTGTGGGAACCACAGGCATTTCTGGCACTTGCATGCACCCCTTTCAGTATACTCTCCCCTCTACTCACACCCACATTAAGCATAAAAGACAGTGTTTTCCATCAACACTTATCAAAGTGCCAGTACCATGAGAAATAAAAATAAGGGAAGGAGGGGAATTCAGCTAAGAAAATGAAACCACTGCCATCGGCCCATTGAAAACTGTTCTAAAAGTTTTTTCTTCCGTATTCCCTACCAGACTGCCAAAACAAACAGTAATTAAAATATAACTTATGCTCAAAGGCACAGATTATTCTTCCCACTGGATTTCTTGAGTGGTTCTCCTGTCTTCTTGCATCAGTGTTTCAGACTGTGAGGTTTCTGAGACATGACTTTCATTATCTCTGGGTCATTAGCAGCTCATAATTCAATGTCAGATAATACTGATAAAGAGAGACAAAGGGCAGACCCTTTTCAAATTGTGGAGGCAAATGTATTGCACCGCATTGTGTAAAGTCAAAACTGTACGCATTAGTTACCAGGCATTGACAATGCTGGGCATGGCTGATTAAGAAAAGTGGATGGCACAGCAAATTGTCTTCAGCAGTGGGATTCACACAGCTGCTTAAAGGCACGAATTGAAGGCCAGGTTGAGTCAAAGATGGGTCTTCAGGAATCTCGGTCACCAGAACAGAATCCAAGATCCAGATGGTTTTAACTAGGACAAAGTTGTAGCTTCAGAAGAATAATCTAAAAATACCCCTGAAAACCTCAAAATTTTCTTTCTGCTGTGATCAGTAGAAACCATGAGCCACAGCAATGTGTCTGGACTCCCACACAACTTTGGAGTTTCTGCACCAAATGCAGAAGGTCCCTCCAGCTACCCACCACTTGCAGTGGGCTTCATGGGAGTTGCCAAAGTCACCTGGAAAAGCAGGCCTAGGATCACTCTTTGAATAATCTCAGTATTTCACAGTGAAAGTAATTTTTTTAAAGAGTATCCTAGTGACTATGCATTCACTTGGGAAGCAGAAGACTAGGCTTCACTCCTGTGTCAATCTGAAATCCACACACTTCTACCTTCTCTTCTTGATGTCAAATTGGTCTCCAAGAGCTATTTTACCCCATCAGCATGTACACAACAAAACCACCAAAAGCTTCATCCAGAACAGAAAAACATACGACTTTGTAACCGAACAGAAAGGTGCTCATGACTATTTATTTTTTTCAATCCAGGGTCTATTTGGAATTAAAAAAAAATAATATGAGCAGTTCTTGGAGTGCAGACCAGCCCTGGGATACACTGCACCAGGTGAACATCATTTTGGCCATGTGAATCCCACATTATTTGCAACATCATAATGCTGCTTCAGTAGGAAAGGTTGGAAGGGCCCTCCCACGCAACCTTAGTGTCATGGGTATGATTCAAGGTGCTCTCCAGTTCAGTAGTAAATATGGGTTTGAAGGCCCTCAGGCTGATGAGGGTGGTGTACCCAGCTTTCCTACTCTTTAGTCATAGCACCTAACTCATAATCTAATATGTAAAGGCACTGAAATTTGTTTGTTGGATTTTTTTTTTTTAGGTAAGGCAAGGACTGCTGATGGTGAGCATGCTCCTATCTCATGTTCTCTGAGCATGGAGCATTACTCTGCAACCACACCACTCAGGTAACCATGAGAAATACTTCTTTGATAGCAGGAAACATGATACTGCCCAAAGACTATGTGGTACTGTCAGTATCTAGAGGTTCTTTGGGACCAAAACAGAGATGTCCACATAAGGAACCTACTGAGACAGCGAGTTTGGGGAATCACAGGTTTTACTGACCTAAAACCTACCACGGTGCCAGTAACTTCCCTATAGATGTGGCATCATCTGGTTTTCTTGCACACACCAGAAACATCCTCCTCCAGGGCACCAGCACTTACCAACAAACCTCACCAGTTGCCTGACTCAGGGCTCCAACGCTTACCCATCTCTGTGGCTGACTTTTAGCTTTCTGTAAGCGACTGAACAACGGACATCAGAGTGTGGATACTCTCTAGGATGACTGGTCTCCTAAGAAGCTGAGTTACTTCCCTGCACTGAGACCAGTATACGTTTTTTTTTGCTAAAAGATCTTCAAATAAAATAACTTCTTTCACATGACTTTCAGAATCTTGTTTTGTCAGCAGAACAAAATAATGTTCAATATTGTTACTTAGGGATATTTTTTTAATTATCATGGCAGTAATTTTTCTTTGCAACTTTTTATTTCTTTTTTTGCAAATAGCTATTGTGCTTTAAAGTTTTCTCAGTTACGAGAAGTTGCTAAAAAGCAACTTCAGTTGTGATCCTAGACAGATACTGTTGAGCCATGTTTAATTTGTCTGGATTTTGTTGCTAAATATATTTTTTAAATTAATTCCACATCTTTTCAAGGATGCTAGGGGGAAAGGATGAAAATAGAGTACTATACAACCTGCTGAAATTCTTTGTTACTGTGGTGTAACATGTCACTGTTAAATTTCCCTTCTCCAACTACATACATGTCTGTACACATTAGGAGGCAAAAGTGCTTTAAAAGTTGGAGAAATTCATGGTTCTGGAATTATCTTACTTTTCTATTATTTCGTGAAGAACATTATCTTATAAATTTCAAAGTGAAACATGAGAGGGTCCAGCAAATGAAACATGAAAATTAATGTGTCTCTTCTTCAGAGAAGTTAAACTTGCATCTCTCAGGGCTGAACTTGTCCTAGAGTGAAGGGGAAAGAGGATAAAGATAGAAAAGAACCAAATGGCAGCAAATTACATGGATTTAAAAGGAAGTTGCTACTCAAGTTTAGAAATGTAGGAATGAGTCTGCCACTTTCAACATGTAAAAATTCACAGTCATCTCAAATTAGGCATAAACCATATGTTTGAGATGTGCAGGTACATGGCAATTCTACCAGTTGTTAGTCAAGTACAGTGCAAATTTGACCCCTTGTTTTCAGAAGAACAAGGAAAGTGGATTGTTTATCTGATGGACTCATGGACGAGGTTGGGGTGCTGGTGTCTCCCAAAATTCATTAGGCTGCAGATACAACAAAGCTGAGACTCCAGAAAGAGTTTCACAGGATCAGAGGAAGATTTGTGTGCATAGGTTGGGATGAACATGGCTTTGGGTGCCAGGCCTACATAATCAAGATGGCAGGAAAGTGATCTGAAACACTAGGGCTTCCATTCAGAAGAGGCACCTTGGACACTTTGAAAACAGAAAAAATAAAAAAAAAGTCAGTTTGAAACCATAGGCCT
Organism: Myiozetetes cayanensis; assembly: GCF_022539395.1. NCBI lineage: Eukaryota > Metazoa > Chordata > Aves > Passeriformes > Tyrannidae > Myiozetetes > Myiozetetes cayanensis. The sequence goes on along the minus strand of NW_026087742.1, from coordinate 61,473,465 downwards.
CCTTTTTCATGATAAGGGTCTGCTGCCACCTCCAGCTCAGTTGTCACCATTGCTAAGGATCTCCCGACCAGTCTGGTGAAGTAAACACCATGATCTTGAGATTCCAAATGGCTCCACCTGTACTCCAGCACAGAATGACCTGAAGGGTAGATCTGAGGCTGAGGCAGCCAGGACCCCTCATCACCCACGTGGATCAACACTCACCCTGCCAAGCTGCAGAAATCCCAGCGTTACTCTATGGAAAGCTCTTAATCTCCGGCCAGGGTTTACAGTGCCAACTCTACCGGAGATGCAGACAGCTTCCAGGTTCCTCACTAGTCATCTGTTCCTGGAGTTACCATGTCAAGCTGGAAAGGCTCTAAGACCATATGATCCTTCCTAGAAAAGTCACAATAGCCTAGGGGCAGGAGGCGTGTGCTGACAGCCCAAGCATGGCCTGTGTATCTATAACCAAAATCTCCAGTGAAGAGATCATGTAACCACACATTTCCCCCAACAAACTTTCCCTGTGACCAGAAGGAAATTACGAAAGGTGAATAAGCTAATACACATTTCATTACTGTTTACAAACAGATATGTCCCAGATATTTTATAAATGTGCATGAAGGAAAGAGTTTTGATCATTTGTGCATTGCACAAGTGACACTGGCAGGAATGAAAACAGGTCCAACAGCCCTGCTCTGAAGATTTTTGCAGCTGAATGGTAAGACCATGTTTTGTGATTATGAATAACAGGGAGGAGAAGTTCTTTCTTCATTTGTACCATTTGCAGTGGTGCCTCTGTGAAAATACAAGGCAGTCATGAATGACAAGGGCTGTAAAGCAGGACTGCCATGGGATGGAGTAAAAGCAGAGATGGAGATGGACAGTTAATCTTTATAACAATGTTTTAAGTCAGACAAAACAGAGCCTAGGATTACAGTATGGAAAGAGGAGGTACACTCAGGAAGGTCACTGTTTCATTTAACTAATTTGAGGTCAGGGCAAGGTAGGGCAGCTGGAACAAGAAATGGAAAATGTTCTTTAAATGGTTTTATTAATAATGACAAGGATATAGAGCTGAGAGAGGGAAGAGAAAAACCTTATTCTTTTGACTAGCATTTTCAAACAGTTCCATTTTTACTGAACACAGTAAAGAAGTATTTCTTCAAGCAATGGATAGTGAGGAAGTCTTTAAAGCAGTTTTCTGGGGCATTCATAGCTTCTTCTTTCATGTTTTTCTATGTCCATAACAGAAATAGTAAGGAGCACTGAAGTCTATACTGGTAAATATAGTAGTAAATTAAATCTGCTAAGGGCTAGTCTCTGTTCCTGAGGGTAGCAAGCTATGAACAGCCCACATCTGTATTACTAACTTCACTTACTCTCCAAAAGTGGGTGGCCACCACCGAGCTGCTCATTTGGAGTTTCTCCCCCCCTGTGCTAATTTTGGACCCACCAGCCAGAAACAGTGACAGCTGACCTAAGCCAAATCCATGCTAAGGACTCTGCTAACAGTTCAGCTCTATGGACGGTCATTTTCCCATAGCCTGGAAACACGGAGCCACCATTCAGCAGCTATCAGTAGGCAGGATGCCACTGCACCTCACTTCCAAGACGGATTGCCTTACAGACAGATTTGTATTACCTTAATAATCTTCCCCTTTGCCTATCGTTAAGGTGCGGCAGCTGGAACTCTTTCACCCTGAACTTTTTATGCCAGTGGAAACTTCCAGCATAAGATCCTACCCTAGCTCTCTGATTGGTGATGTAAATGGCTCTTCTGGACCTGAATTTATAGTGAAGACTCGTTGGTCTTTTGGGAGCAGAGAACTGACTGGCCCTTGCCATGTCCCTGCTCAGGAGTGGCATCTGGAGGAAGTGGGGGAAGGGACCCAGCCAGTGGGCCTGCAAGTGTAAGAAACATGAACTTTGAAAAACGTTCTCCCTTTAACAGGAGACAAAAATGTGACAGCTGTCACCACATCCCTGTCATTGCATTAGCAGTGCTCTTGTCTCACTTTTGAGGGAAGGACCTTGTCCCAGTCCCAATCCATGGAGCGGGGGCTCTTCAAACAAACCTGTTTATTCATATGTTAAGGATTTGGTCCTCCATGTTTCATCAAGCAAAGCACCTACCAAAGGAGATGGGAGCTTTGCCTGAGAGGACTCTGCAGATTTTTGGCCTTTCATTTTAATGGTTAAGTAGTTCTGAGACTCGACCTTCAACAGGGCTGAGGAGATCCATGCAGATGGGAGAATGCTCCTTCTTTTCTTGTGGTAAAATTAAAAAGAAAAAGAAGTTCATACATCATAAAATGTGACAATTCCCAGAGTAGTTCTTTTGGGGCTCCTTCTACCAAGGAGTTGTAGCACTGCCAGGCAAAAGGAGAAATGATCTTAATCACCCAGACTCTAGGAAAACACTGTATCTTTTTTGTGAAACAAGTTTAAACAGAAGTTATGCAGGAAGGACCAAGTCAAAAAAACACTTTTTCCAGATGTCAGAAAGATTGAAACACACATCAGGAAAAAAAGCAGTATTATGAACTTTTAGCTTGATATATCTGCTAGGTGAAAGAACTAATGCTGTAAAGAAAATGTTTGCATAGTGCCGCTGAGTCTGCTCTACACGGTAACACTGGTCAAACAGCACTTTGACCAAATGTTTCTTAGCCATTCCGGTGTTTGAAGAGCAGAAACTACAGGGAGGAGGAGAAAAAGAAAAATCTAAATGCGAACACTAAGTTCTATTTACTGAGATAAAGATTGAAGAAATAGATATGGTATAGAAAATGCTCTTGAAATATGTTCCTTGTTATAAATAAACCATGTTGCCAGCACTTAAATAAAAAAAAAATACAATCCCTGTTGAGAGTCACAGGGGAGCAATACCATCACCAGAATATCTGCTGATGCAGCTGAACTATGCTTAAGACATCTGCTGAGATGAAACTACTTTGTGGTTGGAGGTATTAGGAAAAAGAGAGTTACTTCAACAAAAAAATAGCCAGTGTGTGAAAACAAAACCACACCAAACTGTAACAGAACGTGCACTTCTACAACTGTGGCACCGCCATGCCATAGTTATTCCATCAATCTGTCTGCCTCAGAAGTCAAGCAGAAGATTGTAAAACAGGCTGATAAATGAAGAAACCTCCCCCACAGCACCACTTTCTGTTGAAACCTCAGATCCTGAGTAAAGTAACAAGATATTAAGAGAAAGTGAGGATCAAAAACTAAATGGGATTTACAACCAATTTATTCAAAATAAGTGCCTCATCCACTTAGCTGCCAAAGCTCTGAGTATAGCCCAGCGAGATCTGCCTGAGGCTCCCTGCTGCTGTCATTAGCACCCAGACCGAGGGGAGCAGCGCAGTGCACAGCAAATGCCCCCGAGCAGAGCAGTGACACTGCTGCAGGCAGGCAGGCAGGCAGGCAGAGAAGCACAGCGTGCAGGCACTCAGCAGCTGTGCCTTATTCATACTGACATGCACCACTTGACCAAGGGTGAGTTTTAAAACAGTTTCCTTAACTTGGAGTGGCTCTCACTTCGGTTACCAAGTGGCTTTACGCTGGCTTTATTGCAGTTCATTCTTCAGTGGCTGGAGCTACACCAGATCAACTGTTTGACCAGTAGATACGTCAGCAACTCATTTTAGTAAAACTGCTTTAAAAACCAGCTTTAACAAAACACAGATAGTTTCTGCACACAAACTATACCTTGCCTTTTGAGGGTGGCAGCCTTCTATTTAGTTTCTTATAATGAGTACAGTGCTCTGCGCTTCTTGTGTAAGGAAAGTAGGAATTCCCATCTTCACTTTTGGCATACTCTCTTTACTCCTACTTTTAAAAATAGTGCATAATGATTATTAACCATAGGTCAGGGATTTGAACAATAAGGGACAGACTGGCAGACCTAATGCACCTGTACATTGGAGATATAATCCAGAAATACTGAGGAACAGGTGTCCCCTCCTATGTCGAAACTCTCACTTGAAACAGCAGAAGGCAACCGTAAATCACCCTTCTCCTCCTATTCCCTTCTCTCTGATTTCTGCTCTTCCCATCTAAAATTATCACAAGCTGTTGTCTCAGGTGTCACTCAATAAACATCTTCACCCCACCTCACTGTTTTCCACTGATACTCCTCCACCAGCATTTAAAAAAAATATTTACCAGCCACCCTACTTAGAGTTCATATGTTCCACTTTTCTCCCAGCCTAACAATACTATTTGCCTCAGTTCTTGGGTTGTCAGACGTTTAAAACATGAGTCAACTCCAGGATTATCTTTTATTCTTTTAGAAAGACCTTAGGGGGCAACCCAGTTTCTCAAACAGTCCTTACTGTTACCTTCTTACCAGTACAGAAGGGTCAGGGCTTTGTGTCCCAGATGCATGATGCATTGCACGGCCATGAAAGGGTCGTGAGCAACCAGAAAGAGGATTCCCCAGATAATTCTCCAGCCAGCAGCAGCTTTTTTTATGATGATACAATACATGAAACTTTAACTCCCTGTTAGTGCATTTCAGTGAATTAACAGCTCAAAAAATGCTCAGAGTCCCCTGTTCACATGGAAAGCAGTGGTAGTCTCTCTGATTTACCTCTGGTCCCTTAAGTAATAATTCAGTAACTGAGGTAGCTTTATTAATACATACTTGACAGACAAAAAAGGTAATGACAGTCTTGTCATGACAAGTCTCGTGGCTGTTGCTTTGCTGCACTGCTCTTGCTTTCTGCTCCTGTTTACTGGGAAACCTGACTCATCTTCTACTTTTGCAGTACGGAGTAATGCAGAGTTGGGGGATTCCCTGATGGAAGAACTATTTACAATTTAGTTGTAATCAGCAAAGTTCGTACAGGATTTTGTGTATATATATAGATATATATAGATACATATATATATATAAATTCTATATAGAGAGCGTACACATTCTCTCCTTAATCTAAGGAGGTGCTCATATGGTAGCTTTTGCAAAACAAAACATTAAGGACAAAAATAAGTTTCTATATGGATACTTAGAAGTATCTCCACAAGCAAAATAAGCTGAGAAAGTACAGACTGTTTTTGTCATCCACTGATGAATATGAAGTTAAGAAACATATAGGCCATTAGGAAAAGTGTACAAAAAGGCAGCTCTCTGAAGAAATGCAAATACTAGCCATCCTAAAATTATTGAAGGAAGAAAAGAGACATTTGGTATTAAGTGTATATTTTTGGTCACATGTGGAGAATAGGTAATAACATGATGCAGATGGTCTGTGTAATGCTTTGACAAACACTTAATAAAAATGTGTCAAGCTCTCCCACTGCATAATAAGTGATACACAGGTGGTCTTGGCTTACTGGCCATTTCAGTGGGGCCAATTCAGTGGGACTCAGTGTTAAACGTATCTGTACTGCTTGCTTACATGTGTTCCAGTTCCATGTATAGTCCTTTTTAACATCAAATGCCAATCCTGAACATAGAAGGCTTTGAAAATCTATCAGGGAGGTTGTACTTACAGCCTTTTCAGGAGTGCATTTGTCTCAAGAATAACTTATGACCTAAGATTTCTGTTTCGAAACAAATTTCTTCACAGGAAACAAGTGATGTCTGACATCAAATGTTATAAAAAGAGTTTACCTCCTTTCTGAGAATCACTGTAGAGCAGTCATGCAGGGAATATGTACTGTGTTCATTGTGAATAGCGTACATGCTCATCTCTCCCATTAGACATCATCATATCCCTACGGTGCATTCTTCACTCAACCAATGGCCCAGAGAGAAGAGAAGGGTCTTTATACAACTCATTGCTCCAAACTGGAAAAATAAAAACAGCATAAAACAAACAAACAAACAGTGCAGAGACTGAGATGAGAAGAATTTCCATGAATACATGTATGCTGGTCTTTTCCACCCAAATAAGTCTTCATGCTACTGTAACTATTTAACGGATTTTACTTCAAAAGGTATGAGCAGATCTGCAAACATTTTCCCCCACATTTTTGTGGTTTTCACCCTTTCAACCCATTTTCTGCTATGGAATTAATTTACAAACAATGTGTGTTGTCCCCCAAATGACTGTATGTGAAGGATACCCTGTGCAATGAGGCATTTCATACCATTAGGGCCACCCAGTCTGCCCCCTGGAGACACGTCCTTCTGAAAACTGTGTTTATGTTTTCATTTTTATATAGTATTTGAAGTTGAGAATTTTCTCTTAAAAGCTTAGCATAACCTTTTCATTACTCCCCAGTATATTTCTCACACAAAATAAGAGGAAAAGAAAAGAAATATGTCTGCATGTATTTTTCATGGTGTTCATGTCACAGATCATCTGGTATTACCTTTGATTTTAAAATCCTTCTAGCATGTTAGAATTTTTTAAATCATTTTGATAAAAAACTTTTGGTCTACATATCTTGATACATATAATAGGAGCTCAGTAGTTCCTGATAATTAAATTACATTTTTTGACAAAGGAAACACTTTTTAGCAGCATTGTAGGTGTAGCATCAGTTACCTAGGACAGGGAGGTACCAGGGCAGAGGTGCTGGCAGAAGCTTCTGCCCTGAATGCCCATGGCAAGCTGAGGTGCACCTGGCCCCCAGCATTACAAACAAAATGGAAAATCACAAATCTTTGTCTGTGGCTGGGTATTATTTGAGCCATTGAGCTTGACATTTTCTAGATTTGTCTCCATGACCAGAACAGGTAAAACTTGTTTTCCTTTTAAATTCGTTAACCACAGCTGGTCACTTGTCTTCTAAAACTGGGATTTCAATTCCACCTTGTCCCCAGCTAGTGTCTCTCTTCTCCTCTCCTCTTCCTTCTCTCCTACAAGACCCCAATGCTCAAATTTAGGAAGATTTATGCTTGAGCTGCTGGATCTGGCAGCGTTTTATTAGCAGCAGAAGGTGGCATTCGAGTAAAGGCCAAAGCAGCGCAGAATTGGAGAGCTGGATGCAAGAGCAAACAGAAAAAAACACCTTCCATAAAGTACTTTGCATCCGAGCTGACTGCAAAATTTTTCATCAAAGCAAATTTTCAGTGAAAATTGTTCTTCTTGGTTTTGGTCACAGACAAATTCTCCATGTGAGGTGTCAACTTTTGAATTTTGTCTCAAAATGAATGCAGGCTACCAAACAAAAGATATTGCAATAAGCACATATTCCAGTTTTCAGCCAAATCGTGTTTGACAAAAATCTGTCAATTCCCAGGGGAGAAATGAACCTTTTTTTCATCCAGCCTTATTTTATAATCCCACAGTATACAATGCCTATTGTTTTCTGTGTTGTTAAACCACTTACCATGGTTTGGTATTGCAGCTGGCTGTCAGGCTTGTGTTTGTATACTGAATATCTGTGGCATAGATTGCTTCAGCGTTTGTGTGTATCAATTCCTCATTTGGAAAGGGAACATACTACATCTTCTCTGTTCAGCTGATAAGCATAGCGACTACTGTCTCTCACTGTGCTTGGGTATAGTGCCACTTAAAACAGGTCTCCAGTTTCAATGGGCACTGATGTTGTTCTAATGTCATGCAAACAATACAGAATAATAGTGTTATTAAATGAATATCTTCTGATCAGCTCCAGAGAAGGCAAAGAAACACATACTCAGGTTTTTCTTCCCCAGACACTGGTGTCATGAAGCAAATCTCCCTGGTTCTCTGACAGTGAATGATGTCTATAAATCTTTGCATGTCCATGCTGTTTGCTGAGCACACAGTGAGGACAGGGGTATCCTGTAGGATTATTTCTGCACTAGTGATAAAAGTCACATTGATATGAGGCTAACTCAGCACTCATTCCTTCCTGTTCCTCCAACAGCTTCCCAGATTTTTCTCTTATTCTCAGTTTTTTTTTTTTTGGTTCTCCTCTCTCAAAGGGTTTTTATTTTTTCGTTGTCCATAGAAATATCTATTTCATAGTGGCACCATTGCATGGTAGCTGCTCTAAACATTCTTGCCATCAGCACATCCGAGCTCAAGTTCGCCATGGAGGGGAACCGTATTTGCAGGACTGTTGTCTCTGAGTGCTCTTGCCAGAACAAACCAGTTTAAATTTATTGTCAAAGAGAGAGGTTGTCGTGAGAGGTCCAGAGAGGCTTCAACAGTGCTTGCATGCCCCATCACCACCACAAGGAGTGCAAATGTCACTTGTGTGCAGGAGAGTTGGAGGTTCCTGTCTAGTTGGCCCTTCATATGATGATGAAATCCTGAATTCTCAACACTGCCACTGCACAGCACCAACACTGTCTCCAGCTGCCTGTGTCATGCTGGGCAAGTCCATCACACAGCACTGCTGGTAGCAATCACCAGTGCAACGCAGCATAATCATCACCACAAAAGATGAAAAGCTCCAGGAACAAAAAGGTGAGAAAAAAACTGAGGATGATACAGTCTGCTACTTTATTCTAGTCTCTGCTCTCAGGTTCTGAAGTGGCTCTTCTGCTGGCTTCCCCCTGAACCTGAACCCTCAGACAACAAGTCGTGCAGGTAAGTAGTTCTGGAGGTGTGTAGGAACAGTATGATTTAGGACTCAGCTCTAAACAGAAACTGCAGCAGTTTTGATGCAGGCAAGCGTCCAGATTAGCAAGGGATGTTACAGACAGACAGAATTCAGTGCCTTCCCTGTGTATCTCATGTCTACATATCTGTAGCAATTGGCTTTGGTTGCATCTCTGAACTTTTCCTGAAGCACGTAACACTCATGAATCTGCAAAATTGGACTGGAAGTCTCCAGAGAAGAGAATTACCCAGGAGAATTTTGGTATTTCCTGCTTCCAATTGGGCTGGAACCAACACAAAAACAGCTATAACAGTATTTGGCTCTGACATGCCTGGTCCCAGCCAAGAGGCAGGAAATTTAGAGGTATGTAAAGATGAAAAAAAAATGATGGGAGATTGGGGTGAGGAACAGAGCTGAACTTTTTAGAAGCTGAAGGGAAAAAAAAGATTAAGCTTGGTCAGTTCTTCTTTGTTTCTGAGACATTTTGCTAACCTACAGGGTCGTGTGCTCCCCTCTGAATGACACCTGGACTTTTGTACAAAAGAATCCCTACAGGCTAGGTTTTGGGCCTTTAGCCCTGTTTTATACCTCCCCAGAACAGAATAAAACTGCCAAGTCAGACTGGGATCTAGCCCAGAGTTTGTATTAACTAAATTATTTATTTAGTTGATAATTATAGTCTTCCTGGGCCTGACTCTCTTTACACAAGCACTGTTTGGAGACCTCTACTGAATTAAGAGGAACGCGTAATCTTCTCACTGTTCTTCAGCAGATCTGGCAAGAGTTAGAAAGGCTGCAGCAACTCTGCATTATTACAGATCTGTGCACAGATGTAGCACTTCAGACAGAACCACCTATCAAGATAACAGTGGGAACTTGCTTTGTGCACACATCTGGAAATGAAGCATTTAGATGTATCACTTGCAGATTTTTGCTGCTTGTGACGTCTGTCACCAACACAACAAACTGCACTTTATCAAGGGAAGGGTTGGATTTGTACATGTATGTGGCACGAGCACAGCCTCTCTGACTGCTGTCTGCATTGTACAGTTGCATGCAAAACAGAAAACTGCACCTTGTAATAACAAGCAAGGGCTTCAATAGCAGTCACAAGACATCACAAGAAGTTTATAACTGGTTAGAGCAAGGTGGTCATGCAGATTGCCTGAAAAGCCCTGTGGTTCTGAAAGTGCATGGCAAGGTGCTACACCAGCTTCTCTGGATTTTGAAGTGGTTCACTGCGGCTGGTACCACACCATCAGCGGTCAGTGGAGAGGCTGATGCTCTACAGACTGCCACTGGCTTCTTCCCACTCCAATCCCACTAGAAATTCATGTTCTTAGACCCAAATCTACTTATGTTCTCTATTTCTGCCTTTACTCTAGAACTGGGTAATCCAGCGTAAACCTGCTGCAGAATGCTCTTGTGTGCCATAACTTGTCCTATTAAATACCCTGAGCTGTTTAATGATAGTTCACACTAGGGGATAAAGGAGCATCTTGATTCAAGCTATATATGCGTGCAAAAAGTGTAAGTGCAGCTCTTCCACTGAGGTTATATCAAGTCATCAGTGGCTAGAGCTGATAGGCCACCAAAGCTGCTGGGGAATTTACTTCTTCAACTGGGAGAGAAGGTGGGCAAGGAGAAAAGGAGGACAGCTCTGGTAGCTGGTAGCCCTAGGCACTAGCTGCATGCTCAGCCTGAAGCCAGTGGGCAGTGTGGTGGTTGTACTTCTGCAAAGTTCTTGTTCCTGGGTCTTCCCTTCCCACAGCCCTTTGATAGATCAAAAACTGATAGTTCTAGGCTATTTGTGTATTTTGGTATGAAACTCAGAAATTCAGCCATCCTGCTCTGATGAGTCAGCCCACATGCATCTTGATAACCTGAGGGGTGTTCCTCAACTCCTGAAGAGAGGAAATAATCTAATTACTTGGATAATTAAATTTGTCATAAATTTGGAATAGTAACAGAAAATTTAAAAAACTGAGTATTTCCCACTGGTTTTCATATACCTGGAAGATAACTGCCTAAATGTTTGGGTTTTAGTCCTCTAATTAGATACATTACATACACCTGAACCCATTCCATTGTGTGGAAAAAAAACTTATAAAAATCAGTCTTGAGTGATAGCTTGCTTTAGTTTTACAGCAGAGTCACAAAATGAAAATTCTTTTAAAACTTACTCAAACCCAGTTTTCATTCAGCAGAAAAGGGGCAAGCACTATGAGTCTTTGAACACCATGGGTCAAATTAAAAATGAGCCTGCATATAAAAAGAAATAAAAAAAAAAAAAAAAAGCCTTGGTTTTAGACTTGCAAATAAAAGAATAAATGCCCTTGGTTTAACCTTCCTGTAGCCTGCTACTCACAATATGTTTACATTGTCACCCAAATGCTTGAACAGAAAACCTTTCCCCCAGGTTCATGACTTTGTTTCTGTTTTCTGTGGTCTTGAGTCCCAGATTCACATTTCAGAAGAACAGGATATAACTCCTACTGCATAAGTTACCAGATCACCCCTTTCGTAACTTTATTGCATTTCTGTCAAAGGAAATGGGCAATGGCTTTGCCTTCATCTGTCTCTTTTTACTGGCATCTTAACTTTGACATCTTTCACCACTTGGGGCTTAAGAGGCTTCTTGTAATTGAGAAAGAACAAGTCTAGCACTTTTTTTCCATGATCCTGTGCATGCAGGTCCCACTTGGTTATCAATGGCAGTGTTATGAAAATTCAGCAAGGCTAACACTCATTAACTACTTACAGGCTTTTTTGGCTCAGTAAGTAAATCCTTCAACAGTTCTGCTTGCTTACTCTACTATCCCATTAGACAGGAAAACTTTGGGGCTAGATGAGGGGTTTTCACAATCCTATTCCTTTGCAAGCAGAAAGTCCTGAGGGTTTAGGGTGCATTTCTTACAAAGACAAGGTGATACGGCCCCTTTATGCCCAATGGTTTTTCTCTTTCCAAAATCAGAGTAAAACTGTGAGTGTAAATGATCCTAAGGACTGCAGCAAAACAGATAATAAATAATAATCTCTCCCTACAACATACTCTGGGGCCAGAAAACAGGATGATGATTGTTACCACTTCATGAGCAAAATCTACCTCCTTCTCCTTCAGAATACTGGGGTATCAAGGATACAGAACTAGATCTATCAATAACTGGTGTTAAGGGAAAATTCAGGCAGCACCATACCATGATCCCTTTAGCCCAAATTAATCTTACCTAAATTCCAGTTTAGTCACTTTGCACCTTTAGGCCAAAACACTCTCGGGATCCAGGGAGAGCAAGAAAGACCTTGACTGAGACATGGCAATGGAATTTAGGTCAAATGAAGATTTTTTTGGCCATGAAGTTTAGAAGTTAAATCCTTACTTGGATGAGGCAAATTGCCATTGACTATAAATATCCATCAGCAGTCTTACTTCCCTTTCAGTGAGAAGAGTCCTTAGGCCTGGGCAATAGATTTGCAAGTTGTTAAGGATGATAAGGAGAGAACTTCCACAAACTAAAGTAGTATCTACAGTGTTTCTTTGGCATAGTGAAAGCTGTGGTTATACCCTCTTCATTCTCCAGCCTTTCCTCTATGCAGAATCTCTACAGTCTGAAACTCCTTCATCCTTCTCATAGCCAATAGCCCTATCCTCATTTTCGTACTCACTTCGTATGAAGCTACTCTATTGCTGTGTTGTCACATGTTTTTCAGGCTTTTGAGAGGTTTGGACTCCACCTCTATCTATGTGACGTTAATTGCTTCCCAAGCAAGGTGACTTTGAGGTCACACGGCAGCCTAGGTAAAAGCCCAGCTGATAACTCAATGTGTGGAATATGCCTACCCTCCTTGGGGTCTGAAATGAAAGGGACACATTTGAGGAACCAGGAAGAACAGCTTTTCATCCCAGCTATATACTAATAATATTGGAAACACCATAAAGTTGGAGGAAAGTTCACATGATATAAGCCATTGTTTAAACTCTGAAGGTTATAAATAACACCATATCCCCAGTATGGAGGTTCTTTTACTTAGAAGAATCTGTGTCCAGTTTTAGAATTCTAAAAGAAGTGAAAATGGAGTTAGGAGAATACCTCATAGGCTTTACTTTTGTTAGAGTCCTCTGTACTTCCATCTCATTCCTCTTCAGCCTGCTTAATAGCAGAGCTCACCCTCCTGTTCCACAGCCTGTGCATACTCTCTTTTCCTCCTTGATGATCCCCATGCTTGCATGAATAGCTCAGATATGCCCACTGTCTTTTTTGAAGATTCTTTTCGTAGCCCCAAATTCACCCTTTGTATCTTCTACATTTCTTTCTTCAGTTTGGACCAAGATTATTAATACCAGTTCATTTATTGACTGCTTTTCCCTTCTTACAAAAATGATATAAAAAAGTGCAAGAAAGTATCTGTCATGGTTTCACCCCAAACAGCAACCAAGTCCTGTGCAGCTGCTCGCTCACTCCCCAACCAGTGGGAGCAGGGAGAGAATTGGAATGGTAATAGCTGGGAAACCCATGGGTTGAGATAAAGACAGTTTAGTTGGGAAACAAAAAGCTGCACACATGAAAAAAAGAAAAACAAATAATAACTCCCAGCTTCCCACGGGCAGGCAGGTGTTCAGCCATCTCCATGAGAGCAGGGCCCCATCATATGTAATGGTTACTTGGGAAGACAAAATGCCATCAATCCGAGACCCCCGCCCCCTGTGACTGCTTCCCCCCCTTTATATACCGAGCATGATATCATATGGTATGGAATATCCCTTTGGTCAGTTTGGGTCACCTGTCCTGGTTGTACCTCCTCCCAACTTCCCCTGCACCCCCAACTTCCTTGGTAGTACAAAAATCAGAAAAGGCCTGGGCTCTGTGCAAGCACTGCTCAGCAATAACAAAAACATCTCTATATCATCAACCCTGTGTTCAGCACAAAGGCAAAACACAGCCTCATACTAGCCACTGTGAAGACAATTAATTCTACCCCACCCAAAACCAGCACAGTGTCAAAAACCATAAAAAGAAAAATTTGTCATTTATCAAAATGTAGCATATTTATTTTAGACCATTTTCTTAGGAAAAAGAAAGTTAATATGTGCTTCATTATTCTTATAATTTCTGCCTCGTAACAGAAATCATTGATTAATTTCAGTAAAATTTGACAGGTGTAAAGAAATCTCAAAATATGAAGTTCCAACAACTCTGAAATTTTATGTAGTGCAGCTGAAGCTAGAATTTCAGTGACCGAGAAATCAGCATCTGAAGAGAGAAAGACCCTAAACAGCCCTTTGCCTATGGAAAAGCTGCAATAAGAGCTGACTATCTCTCAGACCATATGTTATTTTAATAAAACTTACCTAGTTTTCTATTTCCTAGTTTTAAGCCATTTGTCTCATTTATTGGGGCTTTTGGTGGTTTTTTTTCTCATGTTCAGGGAAAATGCTGTTTTCACTTGTTGTATGCTTTTATTTTCCCTTTCAAAAGCCAAATATCTGGTCATCCCAATAGTCTTGTGGGAAGTTTGTCATGCGTCAAGCTGCACAAACTCACAAACTTGGCCTTAATTTTTAGACCATTCACATACTGATCTATTGTTTCTGCATATCTGCAGGAGTCTGATATCTGGTAATAAATAAAAAGAGATATCCAAATGTCACATATTTTTGGGGGCTGAAATAGTCCTGGAACCGATCCATTAGTAGAGTTAACTTTGCATTATCCTTTTACATTACAGAGCTGAGACTACTATCAATACATCATGCCCAGTCACGTGAGCGAAAGCAGATGTTTGTCATTTCTTTCCTCACCATCTTGCTGGTACATAAATACTGTTCAAGCATTTGTCTCCCCTTTCTCCTGTGCTAGGATAAGAACTCTTTAAAAAGCAAGGTTTGTCAGGGTGCCATGTGTCTGCTATTTTCTCCAACAGTCCAATGCAATAACAATCCAGCTGTGCTGGGATCGGAGACACTGTGTGCAGGAACAAAGGCAAGGTATGAACTAACATGTTGTTTGTGATTGCTTTAGTCAGGAGCTCAACTAAGCGACTGAGGTCCTTAACATAAATCAGAGTAACATGTAAACTGTTCCAGTCTGGTTAATCTGGTATCTTGCAACCGTCATTTATATCAGCATAATGTGTGCCTCTACTAGAAAACCAGATCATGCAAGAAAAAAGACCCTTGAGAATCAGGGCTGCTAACATATTGCTAAATAGTCAGTGCAGGCAGACACCATCATGTTCAGCGTTGTGGCAGCTGGTCAGCCCATGGGCTTAACCACAACCAGCTGATGTGATGTTAAACATTACAGTCCCTGTCTGTGTTCAATGTTTAACAGCATGTTTAGCATTGTCTTAGTTACCAAGATTCCTCGGGGTTGTGTTTTATCATGATGAAATTTTCCAGTGTGGAAGAGTTCCAAAAGACTAGTGTTTTACAATCACTGGAACACAAGACAGAATATAAAGTGTCAAAGAAGAATAGGTGGGTTTAGCTAGTATGCTTGCCTTGTGGCTATTAAAGACATCTTCCTCCCATGCATGATAATGCTACAGGTGCAATCCTGGCCAAAAAGATCCTTTATTTAGAAAGGAGGCACTGTTAGCAGGTATTTTTCCCTGCAGGGTCCTCCATTCTAGAGCAGCCTCTTTGTATGAAAAACCTCAAATTCACTGACTTGTGGGCATCCTGGCAAGATGCATCTATTTTCTTAGTTTTTATTGGAGATGACAGATTGAGTGAATCAAGATTGTAGGTTGAGGGAACCTTTTCCTTTGGCACAGGAACTGTTGCAGTAGAGCAAATTAAGATGCTTGGATTTTTATCCATAGTTATTTATATATTTAAAATAATTACCCAAGTGTGTGGAGTCATCTTGAAGGGTGTTTTTTAAATAAATGTGGAAAAATAGCAAAAGATAACACGTTACGTCACCATAAAACTCCTGTAGTTTGAATTCTCCACTGAACCTCTTCCCAGATATGTAAGGATCAGAACTATTCAGACGAAAAATAAATTTTGGAGAAGTTTGGACCTGTGTTGACAAGCAAGCTCTGAATCTACCTCCTTTATCTTAGGAAATAGGTCAGCCTTTGATCAGAACCTTCCTGAACTTCAATAAACTAGGTCCAAAAATGGACCTTTATCTCCCCTAGCTTTCATGCCCTGGACAGATGGATCCTAAGATGACAGATCCTCGCATTCTTGGCACAGTTTTATTGCAATCAGTTGCAATGGATCCCTAGATCCTTGACAAAAGCTCCTTAATGAACTTTAAAGTTCTCCTGCCAAACATTGCAAAAACTGGCCAACTCTGCAAAAGTAAACCTCCACAAAATACAACTAGCTATTTCCTGTACCTTCTTTTGCTTAATGAACAACGGACTAGAATGGAGAAGGATTCACTTTCCTGAAACAATTCAGCTAACTGAGGCAGGCAAAATCAGGGAATGTAAAAGTAAGGCACCTCTTACTAGTGGCGTGTCATCTGACAAAGATGATTCAAATTTCAGTGAAAACAAATTATCTTAGAAACATGTTTTATAAAAAGAATTACTGAAAAGGAGTTGTTAACTGGAAAAATATTTTCTGGCCTTACCTTTGGCTATGCATAAGAGGACAAACCAAAATAAAATCATATTGATGTTGACATTTTTTAGCAAAACAGGCTGAATGATACTTGGTGGCTTGATCCAAAGCCTGTGAATGACAGGGGAGAGTTGCCCATTCACTGCATCAGATGTTAGATCAGACCTTACTATTTTAAGGCAGTCCCAAGCAAAATGTAAATAAATCTCTTGTTTACCTCTGCAAACTGAACATGTAAGGCCCAGGAACCAATATTTACATATATTTTTTAAATTATTATTGCTCATTACTAACTCTATTTTTGGTTGCTTCTTTGAGAATAAGACCATTTTTCATGTACCTCTGGACATGCCAAAGATCTCTTTCTTTGGGCAACTCTTTTTAAAAACATTGACTGTTGGACAGTCATCTGATGGAGATACAGCAAATTGTCTGTTCCATTTTGGTCCCTATCAGCAAGTCAGCTGCCAGATAAGACTTACTCCAACACTTTTGTCTCCTCCTCTTGTACATCTACGTCAATGTGGCTTCAAATTCTGGAAACCCAAGACATGAAGGCAAGCTCTTGTGAAGAGCAATGATGTTTCATGCTTTTCAGTGGGGAAAAAGTCAGACAGGAGCTGAATGAGAGACCCAGTCACCTTTGGTAGTGTCAAGAATTGGTTCAGTAAGGGGAGAAAAGGAGTCTGTAGGCAAAGTTCTCATTTTCTTTTGTTTTGTTTTGTTTTGTTTAATTAGCATCCCAGGCAATTATGAGAAGGCAATTTCTGATTTATTGAGCCGTTGAGATATTATCAAGGCTTCTATCACAGCACCGTCAAATATTCTGTGGTGTACACAGAAGATATCATCTCCAGAGTAATTTCAGTAAGTGAAAGGCTTGGAAGCTAAGTAAGATAAACAAGACTCTTGGATTGTTGGTTTTTTTCTTGGCATACCCACACTTACAGTTGCCAAAGAGTAGGCAAACTTTTGTCTCCAAAAATAGAAAGTGATTATACTCTGTCTAACCAACTCTACCCTTAACTGCACCACAGCCTATCACAAAGAGATGGACATATATGTATTTTGTGGTATTGTTTTTGGAAACTTTCCATTCAGGAGTTTGCAAGAATATTGTGGGTGTGTTGCTGGTGTGGAACTGAAGTCTCATGAGTGTCTCATGGGCCTGTAGAGCACTGCACTATTATCTTTGCATCTTTCTGTGAGCACTGGATTTTTTTTATTCACCAGAATATCGCCAACTTTCTTTAAAGGCCTGATTCAGTTCCACTGACATCTGTAGGAGACTCTGTACAGACTCCAGTCACAGGATCAAGTCCTTTGAGGAATGATGATCTTTCTCTATAAGATCACCTACAGTCAGCAAAGCAAAAGTGTGGGCAATGGTCTCTACATTCAGTTATTTTTACCTGTCCTCAGCCTGGTTCCTGCGATTCTTCTTCCACATCTGCTCTGCCCAGGCTTTTTCGGCATCATTAACAAGGACAAACTTTGCTCTAACTTTCAGACTCCTGTGCAATTTTGAATAGGGTGATATCACATGCCTTGTGACAGGAAGAGCATGAGTATCAGCATGGGTGGTTTGCTGAGGTATTTATAGAATCATAGAATCATAGAATAGATTGGGTTGGAAAAGACCTCCAAGATCATCAAGTCCAACCCCTGATCCAACTCTAATTACTATATCATGGCACTAAGGGCCATGTCCAATCTCTTTTTAAAAACCTCCAGGGATGGTGAATCCACCACCTCTCTGGGCAGGCCGTTCCAATGCCTGATCACCCTCTCTGTAAAGAATTTCTTCCTAACATCTAACCTAAACTTCCCTTGGCAGAGCTTGAGCCCATGTCCCCTTGTCCTGTTGTTGGTTGCCTGGGAGAAGAGACCAACCCCCATCTGGCTATAACTTCCCTTCAGGTAGTTGAAGAGAGTGATGAGGTCACCTCTAAGCCTTCTCTTCTCTAGACTAAACAACCCCAGCTCCCTCAGCCTCTCCTCATAGGACTTGTGCTCAAGTCCCTTCACCAGCCTGGTTGCTCTTCTCTGGACCCGCTCCAGCACCTCAATATCCTTCCTGAACTGAGGGGCCCAGAGCTGAACACAATACTCAAGGTGCGGCCTCACCAACGCAGAGTACAGGGGAAGGATCACTTCCCTGCTCCTGCTGGCCACACTGTTCTTGATGCAGGCCAGGATGCCATTTGCTTTCTTGGCCACCTGGGCACACTGCTGGCTCATGTTCAGCCTCCTGCCAATCGGCACCCCCAGATCCCTTTCCACCTGGTTGCTCTCCAGCCACTCTGTGCCCAGCCTGTAGCGCTGCAGGGGTTGTTGTGGCCAAAGTGCAGGACCCGGCACTTGGCCTTGTTGAACTTCATTCCATTGGAGTCAGCCCAGCTCTCCAGTCTGTCCAGATCCCTCTGCAGAGCCCTCCTGCCTTCTGGTATGTTGACACTCCCTCCCAACTTGGTGTCATCAGCAAATTTGCTGATGATGGACTCAATCCCCTCATCTAGATCATTGATAAAGATGTTCTGGCTGAAGACTGAAATTCTAGCCTGCTTTCATTCCACATGATCCCATCAAAGGGTGTATCACATCTAGTTCTCAAACTGTGAAGGAATAGCCTCCTTGGACTTTATTTTCATCTAATTTTTTCTCTGCTATTGGCTTAGTGCATGATCTTGCCTAAGTCACTCTGTTTCTTCATGCCTTCGTTTCTCACCCCATCATCACCATGAGAGGTCAAGGCTTGGGTCTCACTGAGTCCCAAATGTGCTTGCAGTATTCAGCCTTGACCATCATTTGAAAATCATGGCAATATATGGGTGATTTCAGGCTTTAATCCTACAATAAGAGAAGTGTTCTTGGATATATGTTTTCTTTGCAGCTGGATTCTCTGTGTGCTGCTCCTGACACATTTAGATAGGTTTTTAAACCAGAAATTTCAAGGTAGAATGCAAGTTGTTTTAACATGCCTGGGTGCCCATTCTTAACTTCTTGTATGCTCTACAAAAGCATCCCAAGCAAGGACATGTTCAGTCTCTGCCTGTTTGGCACATTGGCAGCTCTTCAGGTTCCCAGCCAATTTGAATTCATTAACCTGACTTTCATGGGTCTCTTCCAATTCAGAATATTCTGTGATTCTGTAATTACAACTAGTACAGTGACATTATCCACCTGGGAGCCCTCCAGGTTTCAGATTCCAATATGCTTTGTTTCATCTCGGTGAGAGGAAATACCCTGTAGTCATGATAGGGCACTGAACTCTGGGGTTTGGGCTCCATGGGCTCATTTCAGTAAGGAAAACTGGAGAATGGCTGCAGGCTACCCCATAGCACTTCCTGGGTGATGTTGGCATATGGAACAGCAAATTGTGTTGTATCAAATCTAAAAGAAAGTCTGCTTTGCATCTATGTTGTATGCAAATTAGACACAGGTGCATTTTCCAGAGTGAAACCAAGCAACAAGTGGAACAATAGTGCTGCTGACTTTTCTCAGGCAGAGAGTAAGGTGTTTATCTGCACTCTGCATCAATGTCTAAGTAAGCGAGTAATCAGTCAGCCCAAGGAACACCAAGTTTGATCTGGACTCATTAACCTATTTTCCATAGTGAACCAGTTATTCATGCCCAGTGTGATTACACTGTCATTCTGAATGAAATAAAAAGCCTGCTTGAGGAATGTGAACTCAAAGCTAAACCACTGTTTCTCTCACTCATAGTTGAGACAGAGGATTTTTCTACAGTAGATGGTCTATTCTGGGATGGAGAACGGCATGTGAGATCCTGCCCTCACCCCTCAAAGCTGGGAGATATGGGTCACAGACCACACAATCTATGCTTACACCGTTTTAGATTACTCTTGTCGGTCAAGGTTCTCCATAGCTGCTTCATCTCCACATAGTGTTTACAAGGTTTCTATGCAGTCTTTCAATTTTACTCTTCAGGAAGTGTTTGAGGCAGCATCATTTCTGCTCTAGCTTTCCCAGGAATATGGGGAGAACATAAGAATAACAGCTCCTTATTACCCTCCTCTCCTTCTGCAAAGCAGAAAGGTCTCATACTCCCTTGTTAATACAACACTGGGACAGTATGGGGTAGCGTACTGCTGCCAACTTGTCAGGTTTTGGTTTTTAATTTTACACATTTTTAGGACACAGTAACAAAACATTTAAAATTTTATGCTATGTACAAGATGATGGTTTTTTTGGGTTTTTTGGGTTTTTTTTGGTTTTTTTAGCTGGGTAATCTCATGATCTCCATTTTGCTTTGATCTAATCAAACAATAAAAGAAAACTGGGAAATCTGTATCCTTAGTATGTGGAGACACATCAAGTTTCCTGCTGGCTTTCTCCATCATTGAAGGAGGAAGAAGACACCTTGCTTGAGAACATGTGATCAGCTCAGAAGGACCCCAATATCCCTACAGAATCTGCAGAATGATGGAGGGACCGGAGTGATTCTGAGTGGTTCCCTCTGCCCCTCTTGGTTCCCTCCCACCTCTTGCAGCAGACCAGGCAGATGTTGCAGGCAGATGTGCATGGCTGCTTGGTGACATGCAAGATGCATAGGAAAAGTGGTCTGGATCTCAGGTTTGTGTTTCTCTGCATTTCAGTTCCCTGCTAGCAAAATGGCAGTAACAATGCATAGGCTTCCTGGCTAGTTTGTTGTTTGGAGCATCAATTATTTAGAGATTACATATGTTTCTAATACCTTTGGGCTATTACCCAAAAAGACTGTGCAAATTTCTGAGTTTGAGTCAAGTATAGAATTTATGTGACTAGCAGAGTATGCACAACAATGTTCATGGAGATAGCAAAATAAACCCATGCCAACAACCCAAAGAACAGTCACAATTCTAACCCTGGGATAACCTATGAGTTTCTTGTATTCTCTTTGAGTAAATCTTTCCTATAATGTTTCTCCAAGTTGTGAAAAATAGTCACTCTTTTCCAGGAAAAAAAAAATCTCCCTTGCTAACAAAATTGTGAGAAATACTCAGAACGGCCAAGTAAAAAATATGGAAACAAAATTTAAAAATTACTGCAGCAACCCCCAAGCCACAGGTACAGCTGCTTTCTCCAACTGATATGGGTTCTCTAGAGACTGGCCTTTTTCATAAGTGAAACAAATCTTTCTTATAAATATGTTAATTGTCTTTTGACATGCCAAAACTATCTTCCCACATCTGGACTGCCCCAAGCCATGGCAAGGACATTGCATTTTTTTGAAGTCTCACCTACTGTCACGCTTCTTAGGCATAGCATTGCTTTTTCACTGTATTTTATAGTTCTCAATTAGCAGAATAGGGCAGTAAAATATTAGCCAATTATCACAGACAAGTAGATCTGCCTTGCAAAACCTTTTCCATACTCAGAATTGCACTGGTTTAATTAAAGGTGTGTTTTAAAATCAAATTAGTTAAGCCAGTGCAAACACTGGAATGTATTTAAAGTTAGTTTGTATTGATTTAGCTTAATCTGATCAGGAAATGACTTACACTAAATTGATACAGAGCAGATTTAAATAGGTCTGAGTGACCACATCTTGCACCAGTTTAACTAAATAATTTTAAAGCCAACTTTATATGGATCATATCCCACTGTTGTGCCAAGGAGCATGAGCTGAAAAGGGGAATGAAATAACCAGATAAAGGAACCTGATTCAGCACTGCAATACTTCAGTGTAAGTCTACTGCTGTAGAGTTGTAGTTGGCCACAGTATTAAAACTCATAATGCAGCATAGTTTGATAGTGCCTTCTCTAAGCATTTTTTAAGGTTTCCAATCCTAAAACAGGGTAAGCTATTTTGGAATTTTTTGTGTTTACAGACCTGACAGTAGTTTTCAGATAGAATAATTTTTGGAGTTGCATATTTATTTTTCATTTTAAAATTTCTGAAAAATTCTATCATTTTAGACCTAAAGAAAATTATACTAATAGTAAATCTTGCTTGACTCCTTTTAAGAACTATTGCTTTCTAATCAAGCTGGACAGTCTTTCCTTTCTCACACAAATGAGGTAAGCTCATTTGTATTAACAGTGCATTACCTTTCAAGATCTGCTCTTTTTGTTCTGCATAGGAAAGGAAGAAAGTTGAGTTGTGGGGATACTGCATTTTGAAATAAAATTCCCCCAAATTAAATCCTACAGAAGGTTAAGGTCTGGGAGAGGTTCCTAGTCATTCTTTTATATTGTAAATACTGAGGTTTTAGATTACTTACATAAGTTTCAGTCACCAATAGAGCTGGCTTTAAAAAAAAAAAAAAAAAAGAGAGAGAACTCTTGAAACAGCTGTAGCACTGTATGAGTCACCATGGCAGAGATGTGAATGTTGAAGTAGGAGTACTGCTGCTCTGCAAGCTTACTGAGGCACCTTGGTGTTGTGTATACCTCCGGGCAAAAAATTAATAATGTCTGCTAGTATTGCAATAAACACCATGCTACAAAAAAAAACAAGCAAAGGACATCAGTGACTTGTTAAATCTCATGGTCACCAGTGCGTGTGGGTTAAATAGCCCATTCAGCACTGTAGGCAGACAACAGGAACTGATGCTATAGGGTTGGATGTGCATGTTGGAGAGTCTGTGGTGACCTGCTCTGGGAGGGAGGAACAGGACATTCTTCAGACAAGCTTGGGCCAGTGGAGATGGGCAGAAAGTTGGGCATTTTTGGAGGCTTTGCTACAAATCATCACAGATGGCTCTTTCACCCACACCCTAGCAAAATTTCTGATTTATCTCTGGAGGTAGCAAGCATGTTGCCATGAATTACTGCAGTTTAAGAAGCTCACATTTGTATTTGGGAACTGGTAATTACTTACCATGAAATACAATCTTTACTGTCAGGTGATGATGACATTCTCTTTATCCATTCAGTAACTTTTTGAAGACCCTACATGAACTCTTTGTGGGGGGTGGAATGAGGAGCACTGGCTTCTCTCCATCACAGCTACCAAAAAACGGGTGTGTATTTTGGCAGCAGTTTTGTTTGGAATATTCAATTCAGATTAATGTCATTTCAACTTCTACTATGCCAAGTGTGTGGTGGTGCCACTACACATACGCATTTGCCAACTACGAAGTACAGGCCATGTCATTCAGCACAGGAGTGAAGTGATTGTTATCTATCTCCCGCGTGTGTACCTTTCAGATTAAGTCCACCAAAATCAATGGCATTACAAGGGTTTAAAAATGGTGGAGGTGGGAACAGGCCCAAGGGAGGCAGTAGATTATCAGGCGACTTGAGGTAGGGAACTGTGATTTTTTGGTCATTAATAACTACGTTAAATAAAGATGCAGCACCATTTTCTGGTTGCAACCAGTCAACCTGTTGCCTCCTCCTATACACAAATCTGGGGGCAGCTGGGAGCTGACAGGAGGAGAATGTCCTTCCTTGGGGCAAAAACAGACAGGTGTCTCTCCACTCTCCACTCCTCCTACTCAAGGGGACTATTTTATCCAGAGATGTGTGTAAAGCAAGCCCATGTTATAATGTCTTAGGATACAGACCATTCTGAGATTGTGATGTAGCTGTTTCTTCTTTTTTGTCTAATTCGTGATAAATACATATGTCATTCCCCTGTATTATTTGTGGATTTCCTACTCTTATGAAGTTAGCACATCATTTAGAAAAAGCCCTTGAGTTGCAGACAATGAATGCATGGCTTCTACTATTTTTCTTCCCTGGCATGTTAACTGTATATATTGTAAATTCAGTCTAGTGCTGAGACTTTCTTGGTTCCCCATGATATCATCCACAAAATTGTGTAGGAATAGAAGTCTTCTCCATTCTTGTTGCCTGATTGGTTTTTCGTTTGCTCATCTGTTTCCTCTTTTTTTTTTTTTTAATCAATGACGTTTAGAATTTCATCTCGTTATGAAAGCATTTTCAGTCTTCGGCAGAGAAACATCTTGAAAAGAGTATTCATGCCAAGAAAAAGAGACTAATTTTATTTTGCTGAATCATCAAGTCTCTCAGAAAAAAATTACAACCCTCATTCTGTGAGAAACTACAGTTGGACAGACTGCATAGGGAATTACTCCTACACAGGTATAGCTTGCTTACAGCCCGGTCAGCCCAGCAGTGCCATTTTCCTTTGATCTTGGCCAACCCTCAGTGAAAATCCCCGCTCTTGGCCAATCCTGTTTTAGTGTCTGCCTTTGCTCTCAAGCAGCCCCATTCAGCCAGACCCTGCCCTGAGAGGTGTGTAAATATTCGGTTAATAGAAATTTTGACCTCCTCAGGGTTTAAGTCCCTTACTTGAGTTACTCCTTATTGCCTGCACCATGTTTTTGCCTTCCCAAAACCTGACAGTGCCTTCATGGGACTGTGAAAAAGCAGAGCTAGACAGAGAGCCCAGATGATTGGCCCTTGGATTCTCAGTGACTTCACAGCATGCTATTTGCTGGATGGATGCTGTTATATATGTGAATAGATTATTGTTCCATTCCTGTCATTTTTAAACTTCTCCATCTGCATGGGTTTTTTCAGGCACAATATTTCATATCTAGGTGGCTTTGTTGTGCTTTCACCATAATAAAATATTATAGGGGAGCAGGGAAATAGTTGCCACTGCCCCTAAAAATGTTGATTATTTTCAAACTATCTTTCTTGAAGAATTAGTCTGGTATATGCAGTGTGTCAGAGGGCAAGTGAACATGTGTCAGGGACAACTAGCATTTAAAACCCATAAAAGAAGTAATTTCTTAAAAAAACATGAACTACTTCAAAAAGTAAGTTCTGGTTTCTTTTGCACTTTTAAAGCATAAGAGAATCCATCTCTTTTCTCTTCATGCAATATCTCTAGTTTTACCATAAAGAGGAATTTCACTGTCAAAATAATACCTGGAAAAAACGCATAGTGGATATGAAAACCGAGCAAGAAAGAATAGCCTTTGTACTGCTCATTACTTTGCCATAGTGACAAAGCTTTGTGTTGTTACCTGAACACCCACCCATTTGATTTTCTCCAAGTGACTTTTTCATGCCAATGCCTGCTTTAGTGCTGTACCAGTGAAGTGGAGCATCCTCAGCTCCTGGGGCTCAGAGCCCTTCCTCTGTGCCTGGGCAATCCCTCACCCCAATGCTGGGTTATCATCTGGAAGGAAAGCCTTTTCTGTGCATCCTAGAGCTTCTTGGGAAGTGGGAATGTGTTTCTGTGTATACAGTGATTGCTAAATCTAATGGTATGTTACTTTGCAGGCTTTCTCACCAGCTGTAGCTTGCTATTTGTACGACTCTGTTATTACTGGCTCATACTTTATTTTAGGGACATTAACCTGCCTGTGTGCTTCTGCCGGTGCCTTACTGGTAACCTTCTGTGCTACGCCAAGCTCGACTCCTCAGTAAAAGACTCTTTGTAAGTCTTCATTTTGAACTTTTTTTGTTGTTTTTTGATGTCTCTTTCTCTTTCCTTCCCTCTCCCATACCCTCTGTCTTTTTTCTTTTTCACCCTCTTTTTGCTCTCTGTATTTTGCTTCTCTGTCAGACACGGCATCCACACCAGGAGGTGGGTAAGGACATGATACCTGCAAGCACTGCATTGTCAAAACCCTCGGTGATTTGCTGAGAGAACCAGTGACCAGCTCCCCATCCACAGAAACAGTCGTAGGCATCAGCCTCTTCCTAAACTATGAATCAGGGCTCCAACAACAAGCTTCAATTTTTCTGTTGGTTGGAACAGGTAACTAGGCAAACCTCCTCAACCCACCATCACCAGCACTAGCAACAGGTGGGATCTAATTCTCAAGTTGAAACAGGGCAAGGCAGTAGATACAGATCCTGATACTAGCTGGAGTCACTTCAGGATGCTCCCTCCATCCCTCCCATCATCAGAGTTATAATCAACCTGACTCTTTCCTTGGTAAAGCTGGAAAGAGGGAAGAGAGGAGGACAGGTTAGCACTGAAGAGATCAGGCAAGGAATTAAAGAAGAAAGAAACACATAAAGAAGATATGTGTTGCTACTAATTTATTTACTGTCATTTTTTATTCTATGTTTACTGCCATTTTTATTTTACAATGTTCAGTCACATGGTAACAATCAGCATTTTTCCTAGTTTTCCAGACTTTCACTGGGATTTTATCACTCCTCAGATCATTCAGCACCTTTTTCATATCTAATTCAAAACATTTCTTTCCAAATTACAAGTGACCTTTTAAGAGCATTTCTCCACCGAAATGTAACCATGTGAGTTGAACATGATAAAAAAATTATATGGCCATGGGTAAGGTCTAGAGAACCATATCAAACTAGTAGCACTTTCAGTTAGACATTTGATGCTAAAGGTACCCGACAGCCATGAGGAATTTGATGTTGGATAGTTGTTTACCAGGACAAAAATGCAAGGCAGCAGTAGGTCAGTGTCAGGAGGAGTTAGACCCGTTGTGCTGTTGACTTTTTGTGAACCTGGAGACTGTCACTTCTCTTTTTGATGATTTTTTGTCATTTGTTTTCTTTCCTCAGCAGAAGTCGTCAAAGCAGGGACATGTTGCAGCACAGAATATGCTGAGCTGGAAGGGATCCATAAAGATCATTGAGTCCAACCCTTAGGCATGCACAGGGCCATATCCAAGAGTCACACCATGTGCCTGAGAGTATCATCCAAATGCTTTTAGCACACTGTTAGGTTTGGTGCTGTGACCACTTTCCTGGGGAGTCTTTTCCAGTGATTAATAACCCTTTGGGTGAAGAACCCTCTTTCTTATATCCAGCCTAAACCTCCCGACACAACTTCAGGCCGTTCCCTTGAGTCTTGTCATTGGTCACCGCAGAGAAGAGATCAGTGCCTGCCCCTCCTCTTCCCCTCACGAGGAAGTTGTAGATTGTGATGGGGTCTCCCCTCAGTCTTCTCCTCTCCAGGCTGAACAGACCAAGTGGACTTAGCTGTTCCTCATACGGCTTCCCCTCACAAGGCCCTTTACCATCTCTGTTGCCGACCTTTGGATGCTCATTAATATCTGAATATCTTTTTTATATTGTGGTGCCCAAAACTGCTCACAATGTTCAAGGTTAGGCCGCATCAGTGCAGAGCAGAGTGGGACAATCCCCTCCCTTGACTGGCTGGTGATGCTTTGCCTGATGCCCCCCAGGACACGGTTGGTCCTCCTGGCTGCCAGGGCACTGCTGACTTACATTCAACTTGCCATCAACCAGGACCCCCAGGGCTCTTTCCGTGGCACTGCTTTCCAGCATCTCATTCCCCAACCTGTCCATACATCTGGGGTTGCCCCATACCAGCTGCAGAATCCAGCACTTCCCGTTGTTGAACTTCATGTGGTTGGTGATTGCCCAGCCCTCTAATTTTTGAGATCTCTCTACAGGAACTCCCTGCCTTTGAGGGACTCAGTAGCTCCTCCCAGTTTTGTGTCATCTGCAAACTTGCTTAGTATTCCTTCCACTCCTGAATCCAAGTAATTTATGAAGATGTTGAAGAGCACAGGGCCCAAGGTGGAGCCCTGTGGAACCCCACTAGTGACAGGTCACCAGTCTGATGTCACCCCATTCACTGTTACCTTCTGTGCTCCATGAGCCAATTGCTCACCCACCACATGATGTGTTTATCCAGTTGTGTGCTGGACATTTTGTCCAGAAGGATCCTGTGAGAGACAGTATCAAAAGCTTTACTGAAATCCAAAAAGATTACATCAACTGGTTTTCCTTGATCAGCTAGGCAGGTTACCTTGTCATAAAAGCAAATCAGGTTCAATAAGCAAGACTTTCCTTTCCTGAAGCTGTGCTGGCTGTGATGAATGACTGTGTTGTCTTTCAGGTGTTTTTCAATACATACCAGAATAACCTTCTCCATAACTTTACCAGACACTGAAGTGAGACTGACAGGCCTGTAATTTCCAGCATCCTCCTTCTTTCCTATATCACTATATCCTAGCAAGTAGCAGGCTTCTGCTTGAGAATTCTCATTTGAGGCCATTCACACACATATATACACACACACAATTTTCTTCTGTCTGTTAATATTCACGGTTTAAGCTGTTTTTCATCTACAACATCCACAGTTCCTTCTTGTCCAATGCTGGATTATCTGTCCAGGAATAAATCCTGAGCTGTGAATATTTTCACTTAGTTGGAGAATGTGTGATACCTCCTCTCCTGGTGGGCTCACAGTTGTTCAGTGGGGAGCTGGATTTCTGCTCAGGCTGCTCTTCCCAAACCCTCTCGTAAGGCCTCTGTATGATACTGTGCCTGAAGAAAACCTGTAGCAATTAAGTGTCCCTAACACAACTACAAGTGAAATTGGGATGAACTTGGCCATCTTAGGCTCTCATGGAGTGCTCTTCACCCAGAAACCAGGGAAAGAAAACAGGCAGCCTGAGGAAGGATGCATGGAATTTTTCCTGATTTGGACTGAAATTCATGACAGATATGAAGATTGCCTTTTTAAAATTTGTTTTTGGTTTGGTTTTTTTTTATCCAAAGGAATAGGCTCTGACCTAGTGGAAATCCCATGACTCAGGAAAAATTGGCAAGACCCTGACATACTTCGCATTCCTGATCCATTTGAGCACTGCCATCAGTGCCATCATCATAGAACCAGTTACCCGACTAGGGAAGGGAAACCATACCACGTGGCTTATAGTTAGCAGTATTTTTCAAACACTTTCAAGAGAAATAACAATGTGCTCTAAGAGTTACCAGGGTGAAATATATCAACAAAATTATTCAGTAGGAGTAATTCTTCCGGTACTGTTTACTGTCACACATTATGATCAAGAAGTAGAAAAAGATGTGGGAGAGAGAACAAGAGAAAATGAAAAGGAAAATCTTGTCCCACACACTCAAAAGATGTATCATTTCTGGATTGCTTCAAACTGAAACAAACCCAATAATTATGATTTCACATTTCCAAGTGAATTAAGCCCAGTCCCACACAAATATCCTCACTGTAGTAATATGCTGCTAGCCACTCATCCTAACCCTGAATACACTGTCAGGAACTAACCTAGCAGACTACTAGCGCTAATTCTGGTTGTGGTTAGCCTTCATGTATTTAGTTTTCCTTAACCCTGTATCACTCAGGTCGTCATTAAACCTGTTATTCCTTTTATCTTCTCTTATGCTCATCCTGGCATGTCTTGATGCGTCAAAACCCACACTGCAGGCTTACAAAATGGAAGAAGGTTCAGGGGCACCAACTAAGAGTCTGATTTGTGTTAGCCTATGAAAGGATGACATCTTGTAGGTTTTTATTAATGTTAACCTGAGCCTGCTCTGGTTTTGCCAGGAACAAAGCTGCTGGGTGACCTTCCAGAGAGCAAGAGTCATCTCCCTGGATAGATGGTCCCAAGTGCTCGAAATGCAGGCAGACCTGGACTCTGTTCCAAACCATAAATGAAGCAAGATCCAACTTGCTTGACTAGTACTCTTCAGGAGTTGTAAGACCTTTCCTTAGAAAGCAACTTGTGTGTACAATTGTTTAAGTTAACAGAGCTTAGAAGTGCACAAATCCAGAGGAAGGCTCAGGCTCAGTCCCTGAAGCCAGCTCTGAAGAGGCTTGATCACTCCACCCTTCCAATGGATGGACACCTTGGAGTGTTCAGCTCCTACAAAGATACAGAGCTTTTAGCTCTGTGACCTTCTCTGTGCAAAATACTGTTGCAGCAAAATTACTCTTTTAAGATGTCTTGTTCCAAACCAAAGTT
This sequence comes from Myiozetetes cayanensis, assembly GCF_022539395.1. Classification (NCBI taxonomy): domain Eukaryota; kingdom Metazoa; phylum Chordata; class Aves; order Passeriformes; family Tyrannidae; genus Myiozetetes; species Myiozetetes cayanensis. Next base: position 61,443,744 of record NW_026087742.1, on the reverse strand, counting down.
TGCATAGCAATGAAAAATCTGCATGAAGAGCAGGTCCTGAGCACATGCTTAAGTCAATGCATGCAAGCAAATCTTTTGATGTCAGAGGAATTGCTCCCAGGAGTTAGTCTGCCCATGTGCCCAGGCCACTGGGCACTAGGTGTTCATCTTGCAGCAGTACAGGGAGTTCACAACAGGTAAAATTCTGATTTGTATACATTTTATTTTATTTTTGAAGTAGTGTGTCAGCTTTTCCAGTGTCTCCCTGGAAAAGGAGATTCCTGTCCAACACAGCACAACAACAAAAGGAGACACAGAGATTTTTATGCATTTTGTCATCTTTTAATATTATTTTATGAACTGTGGTTATAGGAGTTTCACATCATAGCCATTGCTTGCTGCTTTATTTCTGCTTATCAGACTCAAAGCCAAAACTAAAAGAAAAGCTAGCATGTTTGACATACTTCATCCTGTGCAAGAGAATAGCCTATAACAGCTAGGAAGAAAACACTGAATTTTAAAAAGTAAGGAAAGGAAGGAAAGGAAAGTTCTTGTTTTTGTAGAATTATTATTTTTGTTATTTGAAAGCCATGGTACATGACTGAGGCTGAGTGGTGTAGCTGTACATTGCACAGACTAGTGTATGTCTCTGACGTGCTAAACACTGATATCTCCTTATAATGATGTGTTAATGTAAGGGGAGTGATTTTGCAAAATTTTATGCCTTATTAAGGAAATGATTCAAGCCCAGGAAATGTGCGGGTTAAGTACTTGCTTTCCTAAACATGGGTTATGGTGGAAAAAAAGATTTTAGATATTATGTGGAAAAATGCAGTAAAAAGTGCTGAATTAGCCCATTCCATTATGTTGAATTGTTCAGCAATTATGGTCATCCCCCAGCCTAGAAAATTAAAGTATATGATGAAAACCCAATCTAAAGATATCCACTGCTATGCTACTGAAGACATAGCATCTCATGCTTAAAAGTCACTTTGAGCTTCGATGACAAAACAAAAGTTATCTGATTAATAAGTTTGAACCAGCTACAGTCCCAGCCTGGTGCTGCCCTCTGCTCTTTCCTTTCACTTCTTACACCACTCACACAAAATAGGAATTGCAGCAGATTTTCAGGGGCTTAAACATGTTCTTTGTAAGTGGAAGATCTCAAGCAAAACTCTCAACTGCAAAGCAAGATCAGTCTTTTGTGTTCTTCCTTCCAGAAGGCAGGATCAGGCCACCAGGCAGCATGATGGGGACAGCCCATCTTGCTGGGGAAGGAAAATGTGTTGGGTGGGGTGGACAAAATAATTTTCAAATATTCGTTTGAACTTGAAAGCCACTTTGTATTTCACTGTTTTCCCTATGCCATCATGTTCACTCACCACAACTGTTGACAGTGCTGGGTGGTATGTAAATGAATGCTCAAGGAAAGCACACTTTTCACGCACATGCTTGAGCAGTGTCTGCAAATCCCTTTCAGGATGAATAGCTATCTGCAGCATGCCTTTTTAACAACGCTGATTTTCTCAGTTCTATTTATGATCTAGTATTTACTAGAGACATTCACACCTATTGGCTATTAGCTTAGCAGCTCTTTCTCTTTGAGCTCCAAAAGCCACTCACTGATCCCTCTTTCTTGCTTTCTCTTAGTTGCCTCTCCCCAGTGTTTAGAAACAGTAACTTTAGCCAGATTTTTTTTTCCTAAATTTAAAAATAATAGTGTGGCTCCTCACTATAAAATGTCTGTCTCCTCCACTCCCAGCCTCCTGGGGTTGCCGTGGGCATGGTCTGCAAATTAAGTAGAGGCACTCAGCCCTCAGCTCAGCTCTAGTCAAACATTAGCTGCAATGTTTACCCTTGTGTAATCTTCAGTTTTGCATGAATTTAATACTGCTCAGCACTTTTTAACATATTCAGCAAATCCGTGGCACACAGTGTTTTGTGTCTGTATCTCCCCCATCAAACCGACTTTTGATTTTAAACCAAACTCATCAAAGTAAACTCCTTGCATTACTCTTCTCCCTCTACTTTGATCTTTACATAATAAATTTTTTTAAAAAAGTTGCTTTATGTGGTATTTCAACTATACTCTGAGGGGTTTTTCCCCCTTAACTTCAAAGAGAGCAAATAGGAAATTGTTTTCATTTTTCTTTCGCATTTCACAAAAAACATGTTCTAGCTGTTTTTGAGCAGCAGAAGGTAGTAAGCATCTCCCAATTAATAATTCCCAGGTAATATCATGGCCTCTTGGAAGCACAGATCTCAAGAAATTCAGTTCATAACACAAGCAAATAAAATTCTCTTTGAAGATCTGGCTAAAGGATAGTCAGAAACAAAATGAGTACACATAATAATTTTTAATCAGTCTTTGAACTTTCTTCTGATAAAAATGAAACAAACAGAAGTCTTGGAGTGTATAGCTAGAAAGCCGCACATCTCCTGGCTTCAAAATTGCAAAATCTCATTGTGCTGGAAAAATCAGCAACTAATGCCACACAACCTAGAGATCTTGCCCCAGCCCTGTTACAGGTAATCCCATCGCAAAGAGGGAAGAGATTTTGTTAAAGTAAAGACTGAAGCAAAGTTAACACCAGACTTGGGGCTCTTAAGCTGTTCAAATAAAGATTCAGCATTTCACACCCACCTTTTGACATTTGTATGATCCCCACCACACAGCAGAGTGGGCAATCAGGCTGTTGCAATCAGCATTTGAATTGCATGATCTTTTCTGGACTGATGAGGCACATCAGCACATGCATCATCCCACCTACATCAGTATTACTAACTCTGCAAGATTCGATCGCTGTGTGTTGAAAAGGTTTCAAGCTCGGTGTGCTTTTCTCATGTGCGGGCTCAGGCAGGACCTGGAGAAGAGCAAGAGGAGCTGGAGGCAGTGGGGACAGTTTCCACCTCAGGTCACAGTGCCCTGGTGAGAAGCTCTGGCAGCAGCAAGGGCACTTAGGCTGCAGTTAGTTTATACAGAGGCGCAAAGTCCAAGGAAAAGAGCTGCCTGAGCTCTTTCCACTGCCATTTCCCCTTGCAGCTGATTTTTCATCAAATCTCCCTCGCTGTGCTATTCTCACCCCAAGGACCCGACATGTCTGAATGTGGCCCTCAGGGAGGGGGGCTGCACTCAATCTCTGGTGTGCTAAATTTAGCCAAATAGCAAAAATCCCAGAGCAAACAAGGGAAAACACAGAGTTTTCTGTTCCTTGCACATGAGATAATTCCCTTTAGCTTATTGACACACATCGTTTTCTTTCTTCTCCCATTTAGGAAAGTGTACAATTATGTGTGCGGCCGGGAGCTGGAAGCGCCAAGCCGGTTCTGCTGGACGGTACCCTGCTGGCTGAGTGCTCCCCAGGGACCTCCTTGATCTCCTCACGCCTGTCTGAGGCCCTGCTCAAGTCAAAGAGATTAAGGAAAAGTCAGTGAGAATTTAGGCATGCCTGGCTCCAACAAGCCATTTGCACCAATTCACAAAGGGAAAACCTTGGAAGTGTTTCCAAAAATACAGGCCAGTCGTGTGAGTTAAGGCTGCAAGGGAGCCTAACACACAGACTTTCCGCATAATCAGGGTTTACCTCAACTCTGTTCTGTAAACTCTGGTTTCTTAACAGAAACAGCTCATCACGCTACACCCTGGCTTGACAGACATGCAGAAAGCTTTTGAAAAGAGCTAGAAGTATAACAACCCAGCTGTTTCTTTAACGAAAACTGTTGTTAGCAAACTATCTCATCATTTTCCAAGCATTTTGGGAAGAAAAAAAGTAATAATAATTACATACAATGGGAAGTTACCAGATTGATGGCACTGGAAAGTAAGGGAGTATCTCAGGCCATGGACAATTACCAGTGTGGACAGAAGCAGCATAACTGTCCCCACAGCCTCTGGTGAGAGAGCAGAGGAGGGAAGCCTGGGCCTTATCCTGGAAACAAGTGAATTATTCAGAGCAAGGCATTTGCTAGAGTCCTTTTACTTTTTTGTTTTGGTTTGTTTGGTCGGTTTTTACTTTTGGTATGAGGAGTGAATTTTTGCAGGATGCTTATGATTTCAGAGTTTTATTTCTCAGAATTGTTGAATAACTCTTGGCCCACAGCCCATCCACAAGCTGTTCTCATTGAGGTTGCACAGGTTGAACAGCATGAGGGAGGTTAGTGCTAGGTGCAGGTTGGGGCTGGATGCCACCAAAAGCAAGGGAAAGAGTTCACATTGGACCACTGACACCCCAGGGCTCATCCCGAAGGCCAGAGTGATGCTACATGTCCCTTAGGTGAGACAAGGCAAGACCTCTTCTATGGCAGAGCTCAGTGTCCGTGCTACACAAGCTGTTTGTGGCTGCTATGCTCATTGCTACATGTCCATCCACGCAGTTATGCCATGTTGAATGGGCTGCATCCCACAGCTACCACTGGAGGTACAGACTGCATATGCAGATGTAGCCACCTGGCTCATTGTTTTTCTGTCCCTATCATTTTTGTAGTCAAATGTCAGGATTGAATATCTGTATTCATTTTTTCAGCATTCCCTTGGCAATTGAGCTGAGTTTCCATTACAGGATGACGAACCTGATGAACAACATCAGCATTAATTCAGATCTCAAAATAAATCAGTCAAACATTTATGAGAAAATAAATGCACATTATTTTGTCTTGTTTGATGTTACTACAGGGTAGATTCATCAAGACAGTATGAAGAGGAGACAGTGATTCTCCTGCATCAGGATGGCTAATAAATCAAGGGCAACCCAATGAGGATCAAATTCAAGCCACTGTAGGCTTTTCACTGTATTACTGCCAAACCCTGAGCCACCCAGTCCTTCTCTGTCTCAATCCCCAAAAATATGTTTAGATTCCAAACACAAAGCTTAATTGTTTATTAAGGAAGTGGTTCTGATGCTTCTGTGGAGGAAAGAGCAGGACAGTTTTACAAGATGCAGTAGGATTTATCTTCATCTCCTCCAGATCAGCTCCCTCACCCCTTTCTTATTTCTTTACCTTTGGTTTAACTCTTACTGAACTAGAAGTCAGTTCTCTGACTGTGGACAGGATGGTATGCAAAATCCACACAGGGTGACCTGATTGTATTGATATCATGAAAAAGATCAGCTTTCCTTGTATTCATAGCCCTGTGAGACTTCTGATTAAACATGTGGCCTTGTTTAACCCCAGCTTTATTCTCCCAATGCAGCTGGTGTAATTACAAACTAAACATATTTTACACTGTGTTGTCGTGTATTGATATCTCTCCTGTTAAACAGAATAATTTCACACACGGAAACTGGAGTGATTTTTGTCCCTTTGAGGATATAAGACTGTGAGCTGGTACCTAACTGTCTATTTTGTGTAATTATACCCATGAAAGCACCACAAAAGTCTGCAGTCACATATTTTGGCTATTCGGATCTTAGCAGCATGTTTATGTGACCGAAGTAATCTCTCTACCACGTCCTGTGGAGCTGTACCTGGACACATTCAGACTAATAAACTACTGATGGCAGAATCAGAAAATTCCTCATAGTGGAGCAAGGCACAAAACAACCCTGGCTTGCTCCTAAATCTGCAGTGCTCACATCATGTATATCTTTATTCAGTGATGCAGGATGAGTCACAAAAATGTTAGCTCAAGATATATTTTAGACTCCTGAGCTAGCACTGGCCTGAGAAGAAAATTCTAATTTTGCTTCCTGTGGGCATACTTTTGAGAGCAGATTATAAATCTGAGTAGTGAAAATTGCTCTCTCTTTTTTTTTCCACACAGGCAGTTTGGAAGATCAGGATTTTTCACTGTAAAAACAGCAAATTGCCCACACAAACAATTTACATGCACACCCAAAACCACACATCCCAAATCCCATGCTCCTGTTCTCCACCCTTGCACAGTGTTTTGCTTTCTCTTCTTCTCTGGTTGGTCTAAGCTTGGCTTTATGAGATTGTCCATAGCTTTGCAATAACAAATCTGGATCTTTCCATTGAAGGAGAAAACATTCACGCTCTAAAACCAGCAGAACCTGTTCCACTTCTGCCTAGATGCAGTCAGGACCATGTGTTCATTCTGTGTGTTTCAACCAGAAGGCTGTGCTGAGGCAGTTTTGAATGTCTAGCTTTGAATGTCGGGCATGAAACAAGTTTGGAGAAATCTGGTCCCACTGTGGGACACAAGGCAGTACCAAATAAGCAAGCACTTCCAATGAGAGTAGTGCAGCTGCCTTCCCACACTGCCTTATCAAGCAGGCTCTGCCTCTACCAATGAAACTGCTCTTCTTCTAGGAACCCCTTCCCTGCTTTAAGACCCAGCTCAAGGTGCCTCTCAGATCACCTTGATCCCACCTTCTCTCCAAGGTCCTCATCTCCTGTGTCTTGTTTGTCTCTTTTGGAGCAGATCAAGTACTTCTCTCCAAAAATTAAATCCATGTATGATTTTGGGAATATCTGATTTCAAGGACTGCTCCTGATGGAAAACACAGGCAAGATGACACCTGCTGTAGTTTCCTACTGCTGCATCATCTTCAGCAGTTTTTCAGAATCAGTATCACAGAAGGGTTGAAGTTGGAAGGGACTTTGGAAGATCATCTGGTCTGTTAACCATTTTTATATCCCTTCATTGGACTCTCTCCACTCTGTTCCTATCTCTGTTCTACTGAGGAGCCCAGAACTGGACACAGTACTTCAGGTGTGGCTTTACCAGTGCTGTGTAGATGGGAAAGATGACAACACTCCTAATAAATGCTACCCATGCCTGGAGGTTAGATGTCTGTACTGCGTGACTGCCAGGATGGACCCTGTGAAATTTTTCAGGGCAGTCAGGCTCTGGACAAGTTTCAGAGATCTTGAAGAGGTCACTATGAACACTTGGCCTGAAATATTTGGGTGTGGCATTTGTCCCATGCCATCTAGCACTCTCTCACTCAATTTCCAGGCATATTTCAGGGCTTAACATGAGCAAGGAGCTGTTCAGGTGGGAAACTCAGGCAGGTGCCTCTTTTCAACAGATGAAAGAGTCCATCATGAAATGAGCCATTCTACAACAACAAATGGTGTAAAGGACATTTATGTTACCACAATAGAGACACAACAAGATGAGCCATAGCAGTGTTTTCAGTGGTCCCAATCCTTAGGGATGTTAGTCCACATTGCAAAACCCCTGTGAGAGGCAACACATGACTTCCCAGCAGACCCATGGCACCAGCAAAGAGGCATGCATCTGGTCCAGAGACTGGCAGAGAAGGTGCAGCATGGAGCGTACCAGAGCTAGTAAGTGCTGCTTCTCCATTACTGGAGGCATGAATGCAGTGTTTCACCTCCAGCCCACCCCACTCCTCTTCCACATAACACATTTGAAATGGGAGGCGGATATTACAGGGGTTTTAACCATGCTCTATCAACCTAGACCTATGCTGCTGCCACCCCAGGGCACATTCTCAGGCAGGAGAAAGAAGACCAAATTTACTTTGCTTTTTAGAAAGTTGTTTCAGCCTACCTTGGGCCCCAGATTACCTTCTGAGTTCTTTCTTCATTGAGTCCTGAGGAGTCTTGGGTGGCTACCACCACACCTCAAGTCCCTCTAAATAAGGGATAGAGATAAACCTTAAAGTTAAGGCAACATTTTTGAGTGATATCAACTAGGAAAGGCTCTCTTTCTCTACCACAAATCCAGACCATGCATTCCCTGCAGCTTGCAGACCAGCTGTACAATTGGTGCATGTCATCCTTTCCACCTTACATTCCACAGAGTGTCTGGCCAGAACAACCAACCCTCTCTGATACCTGAATCTAGCATGGGCTATATGGCTATGCCTCTCCCTTTGTCTTGGAAACTCATCACATGCTTGTTTGAAGACGTCCAGGCACTGCATGATCCAGCTGCTTCCTGCAGTGGGGTTTTCAAAATCTGCCAACACTGGCCCTATTCTTCTTCCCTGTAGTAGCACAAAGGTTTTCCAATCCATCATCTTTTTTCATTAATTAGTGCATAATGGTACTCAAACAGTACATCATAATTAGCTTCTCCCTTGGGACCCTTCTCTGACACACACAGATTCAGAACATCTTTATGTTCTTCTAAAAGGCATCAATCTTTATGGTCTGACATTTTGGCTTATTTTTCTACTCAACTCCCACCCCAACAGAAACTATCTTCTCATCATAACCAGGCAAACCTACAGAGGGTTGCCAGAATGTAAACCTGAAATCCAGTAGCATTTCAAAACAGACCTGCTGCTATAGTTGGTCTAAATGTTTTCCCCTATTTGAGCCATCTTCTGTAGTACTTAACGTTATGAGCCCATGCAGTACTTTCTGCACAGAAATGTGAGCAGCTTACCATTAGGTAATGTAGTCTGATCTCTGCCAATGGATGATTTATTTTTCTTTCATGTTTGGGAGATGGAAAGGATGTTCTGGTTTTTGAAGAGGCTGTATGGTTTGCTTGAACCAAACTAGTGATGTTGTGTGCAGCCATCACATCCATCAGTAATGGAGTTTGGTATTAGCCTGGGAAGAGGAAGGTTAATTTGCCTGAGTCTTGCCACTAGGCTTAGGGGAAGAAGGAGAACTGTGATTTCAGGAGACTATTCCTATTTACACTGTACATGAAAAGATAAGCTGTCTCAAAACACACCATGCTTCTGCTGCTAAGCTTGGGGAGGTTTTGGGGAGGCTGGATTCAATGGGGATGGGCCCTGACTCTGCCTCTTATCACTGGATGTTTGTTATGCATGTAATGTTCTTTGCTCTTGAAATTTATTTCGAGGTCAGAGAAACTTACCTTCTGTGTATATTGGGTTGATGCATATTTTGTTAGTAAAATTTATAAGATGACTTGTTTTAACAGTTGTTACGGTAGATTGATTGGGTAATATTTATTCATGCTATAATTATCTTATTTCATACTAGTGAATGTAAGGAGGCAGCTAGGCATGCTGAAACCAGAATAACCGAATTCAGGAGATTTGGAGCAGGAGGCAAGGTGTTGTACTGTATATACTGTTGTGTCTTGTTACTTATATCAAGTTAAACTTGTTTTTCCAGCTATTTGTGCAAATGACCAGCTACCCAATAAATTACATCATTTCCAGCACTAAATGGCACCATGACATGTTAACTAGGAATTTAAGCACCAGAAAATAATCTTGACTTAAAAGTGCAACTATAAAAGCCCAATGAAAGCTAATTTTCTGAAGCAGGATAGGGAGGGGAATAGGTAGGAAACAGGCAGGAGGAGGAAAGGAGGGAGCTGGGAGAGACAGACAAAAAAAAAGCCCCATGCACAACCAGATTCACATACACCAGTTTTAAAATTCTAAGTCTAAAAATGTGTTCCCTGCAAATATGACTTGCAGATTGATTGGTCTCTTCTCTCTTGGCTGAGCCAACTGCAAGCACTTTTCATGTTTTCAGGTGTCAAAGAACATCTGCTTAGAGGTGAACCACAAAGAGCTCATGCAAAATTAAATATGTGCAATTATATGTGGCAAATGCCACCAAATAGAACCATCTCTGTAAAATCAGACGTGCATTCTCCACCTTTATTTTAAACTTTTTGTAAATAGGAGCAGGCCAACGTGGAAAGAAACAACAATTCAAGAATTATCTTTTTTTTTTTCTCCAACTAAGCAGTTAAAAAACCTTAAACCTTTCACATAAGCAAATGATCTCACAAAGACACCATGGTCTGAGACAGTAAGACTAGGAATGACTGACGCCTGGCAGGCACTTGGGCAAGGCTGAGCGTGTCACCAGGCACATTGGCTCTCTAGGGCATCCAGCCTAGGTAGGGTGGAGAGTGCTGGGGCTTCCTGTAGCCCACTAATCCTGGGTTTCTTTATTTAGGGGCTCATCTTGACATGACCCCAGGCAGTGAGCCCTGCAGGACAAGCATAACAGAGGCAGACTCTTCTTGTGTGGTGGTGCCCCTGTAGGTGGTCACAATGCAATAGCCCATGAATGAAGCAATGAGAAGTTTCCCTGGTTGAAGGAAAACTCTCTCCTCTCATCCCATAGCAGTCCCAGGACCATTTCCCAAAGCCTGTCACCAGGGTTTGCTCCCCAAACCAAGGCTCACTTCAAACCAAAGCTGGTATAAGTTTTGGTTAATTTTAGTTTAGGAAATGAGAATCCTGCAATTGTGCTGCCAGCTTTCCTGCCTGTGTTTCAACCTCCCCTTCCTCTCAGTACACACACCCTAATAAATTTTGATTCCAGTTTCAACTAAGATGAAGTGAGGGAATAGAAGACTGACCTGAATTTGTGACCCCGGTGAGGGAAGAGAGTGCCAAACTCAGCTGTTATCCTTGGCAGAGACCGCCCAGGCAGCCAGCACAGCCCTTCTGGTTGGCAAGTGAGCATGCAGGCAGGCTACAAATGAGAGATCAGCTCTCTGCTGGAGGGGAGCTGGGGTGAGCCAACGCTGTCAGGGCATTTTTAGTCAAAGGATGCAAGTTTGTATGAGACAAACCACTACCGATAGAAAAACCCGAAGAGTATAAAATGGCACAACAGGAACTATTCTTGGTAGTTAAGTCTCCTTTTTATTTTTTAGCACAATCGCTTACAAGAACAGAGAAGGCAATAAAATACCTCCTGAGGAGCTCTGGACACCTGTCATATCTGGAAATAGGGTCAGCACCTTCTTCACAGGCTGTGCAAATGATCACCTTGCTTTTGGTGTTCCCCAGTTTCTCATCCAGGCATCCAAGCAAAGAGCAGCTGGACCTTCTCAACATACTGAAACATGGGATGTCTGGGAGAGCCTGCAGGCTCTGAAGATCCAAGCTTGTAGCAGTTGGTTTCCTGAGAATCACACTATCTGTTCGTCTCTCATTATCTTTCCTCTGAAATCTGCATGTTCACATGCCACAACATCCTGGCATGAGTAGATTTATAAGCTTCCTCTGTCCTCCTGTCTCTCAGACAGCAAGGTGCTCAGAGAAACCAGTGCAACACATGCTTTCATGTCAGACTTGCCACTTAACCACATATGCTGCCCTTTCTGCAGGCAAGGATGGGGACCGCACTGTGCCAGGTCCTGCTCTTTCCCCCAAGGTTCCTTTCTCCCAAGGTCAATGTAAGTGAGACCACAAAAGCTGGCCCTTTATCAATGCAGTTTGGTGCTCTTTAATGGGATTAAGCCAGTTCCACCCCGTACTGGTTGCTACAAAGGCTTTTTCTCCCTTCTCAATGACGTGTTACATCTTAACGTGTGTGGTCATATCTGCAGTCGATTTGTGAAGCTCTTTGTTCTTTGCATATGTTTTTATTGCCTGGGGGGCATGCAGCAACCAGCCAGTAAGCTTTTGTGGTGCCCAGTTCATTCAATTGTTTACACAGTCAATATACTGCAGCCAAAATAAGAATCTGCGATATCAATTCACTGAAAGTAAAGCTGTGTGACAATCACAGAGCACTTTCAGAATGGCAGGACATAAAGGATGCAACACTGCCAGCAATATAGCTGAGGTACATCTCATCTAAGTTTAGCAAACTATTGGCTTGCCAGCTAGATGTTTAGCCCCCTCCTTGATAAAAACGTATGAGAAGCAGCACCTTCAAAAGGCAGTTCACCCCCCTCCCTTAGATATCTATTGAAGTTGGGAGAAGTACCAAGTAGAGGTCCCTCCGTCATTTTCCTCCCCCATCAAGGATTGAGGGAGCCTCACGCAAATGGTTTCTCAGTGGCCAGTGCATCATGCCAGGTATCATATTGCACAGGACTGTTCAGGACTCAGAAACCTCAGAGTTCTTCTTAGATGAGCCCCCAAACCACTGTTGGAGGATAGCATATTTGATCAATTATGACCTGAGGTGCCTGTGGACATTTTGCTAGAAGTAGCGTAGAAGTGAAATGCTCTCTTGCCTGCCAGCAGTGGATATATTCTCTTCCCTGGTCACAGACCATTTATCATAAGACCGTGACTCAGCAAGCACCCTGACGAAGATATTGGCCACTCACAGGGCACAAAATATTTCCCAGCACTGGCACACAACACTGCTCTGATCCAAGGAGCTTTCACAAATGTTTCCTGGTAAGTAGTATACAACAACTCAGTTTGAGTTAGCACATCCAAATGTGTTAAATGTGTTTGAAACACTCCATAGCAGAATTGTCTGAAATTACTGAAGTTTCAAAACAGTCATAGAAATATATTTTTAATAGAATTAGAATTTTTTCTGAAATCTTGTTAATATCATCAGCCATAAAATTCAGGGGAACATTTATGTCTTACCACTGTTGAGAAGTGAACTAAAAATTCTTCTACCTGAAAATGGCAATTCATTTGTGTGCTGGCAATTGGGAAAGTTCATCCTTTTATTTTAATATTGAACTCTTTCGTGTTCTGACTCTTTTTTCTGCTTTCCTCTTCTTTTTAACTTCTCTCCAATTTTTCAAATAAAAAAAAAAAAAAGGAAGTTATTAATAAAAAAGTTACGGGATTAATTTTCTTCTTTCATACCTTTTTTAAAATATCTTCCTTTTCTCCAGGTAGGAAAAAAAAAAAAAGAAACATTGTTAAATGATCATAAAATATTATCTGTAACTAAATATCAAGAATGTGAAAATCTTTTGGGGGTTTTGTAGGAGATAACAGTGCCTGTGTCTGCCCCGTTCTGAGAGAACTGCACAGTGTGCTCCACGTTTCAGTGGTGTCCCATCCACTCAGAGGCCTTCTCAGCAGTCCAGAAGAGAGGGGTCTGGTTGTGTGAAAGCAGTTCAGCACCTTCATGCCACGTGAAAGCCCATGGGTGACTGGGCAAGGAGTCCCTATTGGGACTGCCCAGCTTTTGGCTGTCTTGACCATCCACTGCTGCTGTGGCTAGAGCCCAAGGGCCAGCCTTTCCGTCCAAACTCCTCTCACATGTACTCTGCTGTAACAGCAGCCACTCCAGAAAGCATCCTCAGACCATACAATCTAAGACATAATAATCGAATTGGAAACTTTCTGGCACTGTTTTTCTACACACTAAATCCTCGATAACAGATTAGCACACCAAAGCCTCTGAGCAAACGTAATGACTCCTTCCATGTGCTCCCTCCCCTCAGCAAACCTATGGCGTGAAAACCTATAAATGTGCTATTTCAGCTGTTTTAAGCAGCTTATCATGATTTTCTGAAAGTCTGGCCTCAAGATTCTGGATCCCCTTCATAATAACATTTAATGCTACCATTATGTAATTGTATCCATTTTGTCTGTGTGGTGGGAATATTATTAAACTGTAATTCATTTCACCATCTTGATGCACTTGGACTTTTAAGTCCAAGTCTAGAATGTAAAAAGCTTTGGACAAAATGGGAAGGGGAAGGGAGGAAGGGGGAAAGGGGACTGGGGAAAGGGGAAAGGGGAAAGGCAAAAGGGGAAAGGGAAAGGGGAAAGAGAAGGGGAGGGGAAGGGGGAAAGGGGAAGGGGAGGAAGGGGAAAGGGAGGGAGAAGGAGGGGGAAAGGGAGGGGGAGGGTGAAGGGGAAAGAGAAGGGGAAGGGGAAAAGGGAAGGGGAAGAGGGAAAGGGGAAGAGGGAAAGAGGAAGGGGAAGAGGGAAAGGGGAAGAGGGAAGAGGGAAAGGGGAAGAGGGAAAGAGGAAGGGGAAATGGGAAGGGGAAGAGGGAAAGGGGAAGAGGGAAGAAGGAAAGGGAAAGGGAAAGGGAAAGGAAAGGGAAAAGGGGAAGGGGAAAGGGGGAGGGGAGGGGAAAGGGGAAGGGAAAAGCAGAAAGGGGAAAGGGAAAGGGGAAGAGGAAGGGGAAAGGGGAAAGGGAAGGGAAAAGGGGAGGAGGGAAAGGGGAAAGGGAAAGGGGAAAGGGAAAAGGGGAAAGGGGAAAGGGGAGGGGAGATGGAGGGGAAAGGGAGGAGGAGAGGGAGGGGGAAGGGAAGGAAAGGGGGAAGGGGAAGGGGAAAAGGGAAGGGGAAGAGGGAAAGGGAAAGGGAAAGGGAAAGGGAAAGGGAAAGGGAAAGGGAAGGGAAAGGGAAAGGGAAAGGGAAAGGGAAAGGGAAAGGGAAAGGGAAAGGGAAAGGGAAAGGGAAAGGGAAAGGGAAAAGGAAAGGGAAAGGGAAAGGGGGAAGGGAAATCTAACCATCCAGCACCTACCATTACCAGTCTGAATTTTTTTCCATAGAAAAGAATTATCATTTTTTTAATCACCACAGTTCTAATATTTCTTATTTTTTACCATATGTGCACAAAGCTCATAGGGCTCCTATTCATTTGTCAGAGCTTCATCCTTTCCTGATATGGGGAGATTCTTCATTATCCTGATTTGCTGAGTCTTAACTTTTTTGCAAGAGAATTTTTGGAAATGCAATCATGTCAGAGATGGTACTTTTTTACATCGGTTACCCCCCTCCATATTAAGTGCTTGGCTTGTGGCCAGGTTTCTTACAAGTAGCCATATTATTATTGAAACCACATGCTCATTAGTGAGGCTGGCACTGGCTCAACAACCACTGTCCGAGGCTAACATTTATATTCCATTACATCCCAGACAACAGGACAGTGTAGCATATAGTTTGTTCAGATGAACAAACAGTCTCAGTTGACAAAATCTGAATCTTAAGCCATCAGAAATGCAATCTATTTTCTGTCTCCTTGTATGTGGGCTCTGATAGTTAAGGGAGAGATCTGTTTTAAAAGAAAATACTATACCACTAGCTTATCTTCTTGATTTTTAATTTCAAGATTTGCAGTGACAGCAGGAGTTCCTGGGCCCTTCTCTAGTGGGTTTAATCACTTTATCCCTTGGGAGGTATGCAAGAGTATTTCACTTAATATACAGGAATGACTCATAATCATTGCTTTTAATTAGGAATGTCCTCTGGGATTTCTGGGAACGGTGTTGTCTTGGTTGTGGGATGGAAAAGAGAATATGAGGGAGAAATAGACAGGCCAGTTCAGACCAGCTTTTTCAAGAAATGCATTTCAAAGTGGGTAAGCTGCCACTTTCTCCCATACATCCAAGCCATTTGCCGTGCCCAGCATAACTAGTGGCACTGCTCTATAGACACTGTTTTCTCAGCACAAACCAAGGATTGATATGAACTACATCTTGCACTGAACCCCTTGGTTGTTTGTCTTTGATAACCATACAAAACAACACTCACTAACGTCAGAAACCTCACAGGCTAGAAAATGGACTGGGATGTTCTCAGTGTTTCTTTTCTTGTTGGAAATAGCTGCAGATGAAGATCAGTTCCTGATCCTCCTGCTGTAGCAGGTATTACACCAATGGCTGTGTGCTTAAAGTCTCAGGTGCAATATAATATTTCTCAAAGAAGTCTGGACTGACTTAAGTACAGTGATTTTTCACAGCAGTAACTTTATTCCATTAAACTACTTTCATACTGGTGACCAGGACTTGCAGAAATACACAGGGTTGAGTCCAACAGTTTTTCAGGTCCATACAAAAAAGCAAGACCACCCACACCCATCTGAACATGAGGGAAAACTCTTTCCTTGGTTTTAAGTGTACCCATTCTTGCATGAAAGTACTATGTCCTGTTCCCAGAAGCAGGGATAAAGTAGCATTTATCATAACTTAGAAGAGAAATACAGGCTTACACAACAAAAGGCCATTATAAATGACTGCACTTCAGAGTTTTATAGAGGCAAGACAAATTTGCAAAGATAGACTACAAGAAGATAGCAAATACGCTCTTTTCTATGAGGAAGGGAAGGGTTAAGCCTGACAAATGACATACTAAATTTAGAGTAATTTTTGCATGTGGTTGCATGTCTAGTTGGAACTAGTCTGCCAAAACTCATTTTACTTATGACCCTTTACAGCTAGCAGAGAAAGAGGTCCATTGTTTTCTTTGTATTAGTGAGATTAAAAACACAGGCCCCCCAACTGAAAAGGCAAGCACTGGAAGCACTGTCTGAGGCAAAAAGAAGCATTTTTAATTTCTAATAAACCACATACAGACACACATCTATATGTGTGCATCCAACACATGCAAGCATGTGTATTTCCTAGGGGGTTGGATATCATTCTATAAGCAGCTACGTGCCATGTGGGTGAAAACAAAATGAGACAAGGAGGGATGCTGGTCACCCTTACTTCAAATGCTGCAGCAGAGTCTTCCCCTCATAGCCCTCAGGAGGTGCCTTGCACAGAGAATCTGTTACAGCATCTCAACTAGATGTGACTGGGGAGGGATGCAGATGTGCCACCACCCTTCTGGCTCAGGTAGCAGGCAGCAAAGCAAATGTGTTTGGGACAGCTGCTCTCCTCTCTAAAGCAGCAGCACATTGTATGGAGTGAGACAATTCTACGGGTGCAGCCAGACAGCTAAGAGGCAAGCTTCCACCCACTTCAGCTTCGGCAAGCGTCTGCTGAGGATGGGATTGGTTGGATGTAGATGTCTATGTCTGACCTAGTTACCACAGGGCTTATTTGGCATTGGGGCAGAGGGAAGAAACAGATGCTTTTGGAAACATTTCGTCTTACTCTAACACAGAACATCTTAACCAGGTCTCCATGGGCTCTTGGGAGAGCTAGATGACTAACACAGGTGTGGATACTTCTACTCTTGACATCAGCAGCTAGCCAGGGTGAATCTTGCCCTGGATAATTCACTGCTCCTCATACTTCTTTGAAACAGGTAGTCTTTGCCCCCTGACTGCTCCTAATGAGGAGCTGGCCTTGACCCTCCCAAACCTTGCTGTGACTGGCAAAACTACTGGAGGAGCTCCCCCAGGGTACAACTAGCTAGAAAAGGGGTTGGTCTCTCATGAAAAAGAGCAAAACAGCTGCACAGCTTTTCCTTGGGGAGCACAGTGGCTGAGCAGCAGAACTGTAATAACTGTCTCTACCTACACAGCTCTTCAGTTCTCTGTCAATGGCAGAAGTCTCATTTCTCTCCGGTTCAGAATATTTGTCGTCTGTCTGCAGAGGTACACAGACAAAGTACTTGGTTTTCCTTTGAGGTCTTGAGAAAACTCAGTGACATTGAATGAGTCTTTCCCAGACATTGATTTCTTTTGTACACGGAATACTCTTACAGAAACAACGTAAAGCTGATAGAAAAAAAAATAATGTTTTGCATCAAAACAGCTGAAAAGGTTGGGAAAAAAAAAGATGAAATTCAGGAACTCTTCATTACTTCACAAAGGGAGGCAGCAAACTTCACAAGTAAATCTGGAGCATGAATGATTGCTCTGGATTTGGCTATTTTAATCAGTGAGGTGGTTTTAGAGAGAAGATGGTTTCTACCAGTTGCACAAAAAGTTATGCTACTGAGAAGAAAGGTCCCTTTGAGACAGACAGTCAAAGAGAGAGAGGTAATTATCACCAATATAACACCAAAGGGTTAGCTGGAAGGAACTGGAAAATTACAATGTGCACAAACCAACTTCTCAAGTACTTTAAGCAGAATTTAGTCACCCATGTCCAAATATGTGATCCACAAAGGATTTGCTTAATCCTTTAGATGTCTGAGAATCTGTAAGTGCTTAAGTTTGGACAGGAAAGCTTAGTTTGGCGTCAACATTTCTGCTACAAAGCATGCCCAATGGAACCATGATACCGGCTGAGCCAAATACTTTTTCTCCATCTCTGCCAAAGACTGTGAGATTCATGGCTTGTGTCTCAGTTCAAGGAGGATGGATCCAGTAAACATATATTCAAAGCACACCTAAAGTTTCCTGATAGTCATGGAAGCTTGAGATGCTTTTGTTAGCAGGGGTGATGATGAGAGTCTTATATAAATAACAGCTCAGCAGTTACCTTGTGATTTCCTCAAAGAACAAGGAAGAGGTAAGTTCCCTTGTCTTAGGGTACTCAGACTCCATATCACCCTGTTCTGTGAAGGTATCCTAGCCACCCATCTGTGGACTGCATCAATTGCTTGTCTCCCTGGGAGTCAGGTGGAGCAGCTCCCACATCTCCTGATGAAGGTAAGCCCCCTGTGCCAACAGGAAAATAAGAATTCACGAGGCCAGGAAAAGGGCAGGACAGGCTCTGTAGTCTTTTGCTCTTGACACTTCCTCCAAAATGGAGACTACTAAACTCTAGTTCTTGAAAGATGTAGTTCAGCTCAGCCAAACCAGCAGGACTTCTCAGTGAACATAGCTGAAGAGCTGTAGGACCATAAGAGCTTTTTTGGCTCAAATTTTGGCACCTAGTGACAGTTTAAATCATACATTAGACATCTACATCCTTCTTTAGATTTTGGCCTAGGGCGCTATAGTTATTTATCCATGTCAGGGGCACCTATGGACCAAGAGGTCTTGGGACTTGTGGACATTCTTGCTGACAAGGACCTACCACGCAGTTAGGTCCTGTCCCTGATGCCTCATTATTCTGTCTTTCCCTTATGCCAAGCTCAACAGCCTAACAAAGTCTAACAGTTGCCAATGGTTTCAAAAGGTGCTGATGGCTGCACTCCTGAAAGCGCTGCCACAGAGACGAGGCCACCAACATCTCTCCCTCATCTTCACCCTTCTGAGACACCTTCCTTTCACTTCAGATTGTTACCCGTGCATGATCAAGGACACCAAATAGTTTCCAAATACATCAAAACTAAGTTCAGCAAACAAAATAAATGTTTTACTTGTCTACCACCAATTATAGAGTAACTTTGGGGGAGGGGATTTTCTATTTATTCATAGTTAAGATCCCACAGGTGTTTCCCCTACAACTAAATTTCAGTACCTCTTTAATGTCCTCTATTTTCCTGATCTCAGTGATATCCCAGAATAATGACTTTCATAAGTTAAATATCTGTTGTGCAATTGATTTTATAAATTTTAATTTGCTGTCTCAGTTTCACTGAGTGTTCCCCTGGGATTTTTTTTTTTGTTTTTTTTTAAGACAAAATGGTAAGAAAGAGCATCTGATTTATCTTCCCAGGTCTATTAACTGTCTTGGATAGGTCCACCATGTACTTTTTCATTTCCTCTCTAAATGATCCCACCCTTTTAAGACTGTATTCATATGGAAGTCATTCCATGCCTCCAATCTTTTTTTTTATTTTCTATCTCCCTATCTAGTTTTACTTTTTTCTCTCCAGGGCAGGGAGACCAGGGGTGAGCCTGCCATTCCAGGCAACTGGAGGAGTACCATTTATGCCATGACACAATGGGATAGAGCAATCCCAAACTGTGAATTCCATTTTGCATTTGACCCTCCATTTTGTACAGCAGGTTGAATGTGTCTCACCCCGAGCCAGGATGTGGAAACATGATTCAGTACTGACAAGGCTGTCAAGCAAAGGTATTAGACACTACCCGAGAAAGCCATTTCATAGGAGTCTGGACCCAACAACTGCAATTGGCTTTGAACTGTTGGCCCAAACCCAAAGGAAAAATAGATTTTAAACAGAAGGTGCTGGCATGCCTGGTGGATCTGCTGCTTCACAGTCTCTGCATATGGCAAAAGGAAAGATATTTTGCTTAGTTGGAGATATTGCTCTCAGCAGAGCCATCAGCCTGTTGCCACATGATGAACTACTGGTAGAAAAAAACCCTCCTGTTCTACCTGACAGACAAATCTCAGATTCTCAAGAAAGGTGAGGTTGTGTGGAGAGAAAGGTGTAGTGTCCAGACATTTGTCATGAGGTAAAGTTTTATGGTGACTTTGAAAAAAAAAAAAGAAGTGGGAAATACCATGTAGCAAAGAAGAATCATCAGACTAGCTAGAAATCATAAGGAGACTAGAGTTCCTGTGATTTAAGCAAAAAATTTATCTGGTACCGGTCTGATGGACACTACTTTGCATGGCGGAGCCATTATATTTTACACTGTAGCTTTTCCTCATAACCACCTTTTTCTCTGTTGTTTTGATTTGTTGCTGTTATTTGTTCTTTTAATCACTGCTGCACACAAATCTGTCTTTGTAGGAACTGAGGGTCTCCCAGTCAGTCATAGCATTGTATCTTGCTTTTCCAACACGGTCCCTGTGAGAGATCCATGTGCTGGCCCTGCTCACATGACGTTTCTATCCAGCTCCATGCTGCCCTTTCACAGAGGAATCACTGTTTGGAGAGTACTGTCCCACCAGATATGTCAGC
This sequence comes from Myiozetetes cayanensis, assembly GCF_022539395.1. Classification (NCBI taxonomy): domain Eukaryota; kingdom Metazoa; phylum Chordata; class Aves; order Passeriformes; family Tyrannidae; genus Myiozetetes; species Myiozetetes cayanensis. Next base: position 61,423,772 of record NW_026087742.1, on the reverse strand, counting down.
ATCCTGCATCCGGAGGCTTGGCTGGTACTTGCAGCCTCCCCTGCTGCCATCCCATCTCAGTTCCCCAGGCACCTGTCCAGCTTCACACCTGCAGAGTGCAGCACAGACAGCTAGGCTACTGTCACAGCAAGAGAGCCAGGGGAACACAGTTGGGAAATGGGAAAGGGCTCTACTTGCAGAAAGTGGAGGCTGCCACCCACTGAAGGCCTGCTGCAGCTTTGGAAGAGCTCTCAAAGCTCTGGGTGGAGCATCACACTGTGCTGGGGAAAGAGATGGCATATAAGGGCTGTCATCTGGACACCTAAGGATCACCTCAGATAGTTCAACCCAGGAAAATATTTTCATGCCTCTCTAGATTTTTCTATACTTAATCTGGAGACTTTTGTTCATCTTGTTGCCTTTTCACATGGTGAAGAAGATCCTCTGAGGACTCCATAATGTTCCAAACCTGTAAGACCCACCTTACCTCCATCTTTGCCTTGTCCTGCCACATCACCTGCAACCTCAATAGTCAACCAAGTGCATGACAGAGAACAACAAAATTGTTCAGCTAGAAACTTATGGAAGAATAGGGGAAGGTGTCACCCCAAAGCTTCATAAAAGATGAATCAAACACACAAAGTGAAAGAACAAGTGCTCTGGACACTGGTAAAGGCGAAGGTTTTCAGGCTTGAATAAAGGAGTAGAAGTGAAAGTAGGAAGTGTTTTCCAAATAGCAGGGGCAACTGGGAAGAGCAGGGGGAATGGTAATGGATGCCTTATTCCCTGTAGTGGGAAGCTGTTCTTGGCTCTTGGGAGTAGGTTGTGACATGCTCCACACATAGAGTAAATAAGTATTTTTTTTCCTTTCACCACAAGTTATTTTCTTTCTCTGTAGTGGGGCTGAATAATTGTTTCTAAAACACCTATACTTAGTGAATGACTTTGATTAACCAGGGCTTTTTTACTATTTATAATTAAGCTTATAACAAATTGATCAGTAAATCCTCCCTATTACACATTAAGAACTGGAGACTCCTTTTAAATCACTGAGTTTACCAAATTTAAGCAAGTGAAGAACAACAATAAAAAGTAGGGATAATGAATGTGCACTTACTTGGAAAATTCTCATTGGATTGTAATTATTTGTCATTTTATAGTTTACAGAAAAAGTAAAGCTTCCATTATGCAAGTAAAAAATATGCAGTTTGTCTGTTACTTCATATTTGGGGACACACAGAGTGAAACTAGCTTTTCTGCTGTCCTGTCTTGTGCCAGGCTGTATAAAGGAGAGAGGATCCTGCATCCTCCAGTATGGTTTACCTTACACATGAGGGCTGGGAAAGTGTAGGGTAGAAGTTCCTATGTCTGAAGGAAACACCAGGACAAAAAATGAGGTGATGCTTTTCTGGTCATACCGTTAACGGGCTCATCTTCATGAACAGACAAAAATCACTGGACTATAACCATGAAAACGCTGGGGAGAAGAGGGGATGGTGAAATTTATGGTGATTAACAGTCACCTCAGGTATCTCACTTCAAAATTCAGACCTGTGAAATCCCACTGAGCTTTTGGATAGATCTAGGGGCAGTTTAGAACTGTTTTTTTTCTAGAAGTACTTGCTTCTCCAGGCATGTTGGATAAATCCAATGTGGATGGAAGAAGTAGTAATTGTAACTGTACCACTGCTTCCTTTGCGTCCAAACTCAGTGGGAAGAATATTTATCATGTTTATACAAAACAGCTCAGAGTACTACTTTTCTAAAGGAGTTTAAGTTTCCTTGAAGGGAATTCAGAACCTTGATCTGTGACCTGGCCAGGGGGCAATGAGGTTTTTCTCCTAATCCCTACAATTCAACTAATATATCCTGAGAGATATGCGGATAGTGCAGGAGGCAAAATTGGTGGGTTTGCTTCTTTCATATGTCACATGCTTTGGATAAGAGGTGGAATAGGGAATAACACCTCTTTTTCAAATTATTCACTTGCTTTTTTCTCAAGAAAGGATTTGAGAGTCAGTCCCAAAGCAATTATTCAAATTCCAGTCTATCGCATCATCACTAGAAAGGCAGCAGGCATTTCTTCTCCATTTCCAGTCTGATTTGCTAACCTGGAGACTGCAGGACTCATGTTACATCCACAGGATCAGCTTGGCAGAAGAAATAAGCCCCGTGCCCTCAGTACAACCACCTTCACTGCAAGACACTCAGATCTGCTCCATCACAGCAGGAGTTTGTACCAGGGTTACTCACACCCCTAATAACCAGGGAGCAAGCGGGTGTCTCTTATTTCCCCCGACTCTCCAAGATGCTAACTTGTCTTGGTTCCAGACAGGACAGGGTTAATTTTTTGCAGTAGCCAGGAGGAGGCATGGCTAGGACTAGAGATTATTCTATACCACCTCATGTCATTGCCAGGAGTGGAGGAAGGGAGTCTCTTCCCAGCAGAAGGGGTCCCTTCTGGTCGAGTAAGAGTAGCAGAGTGAGAGGTCGGGTAACACCGTTTCTAGGCAATCACATATCAATTGTTTGCCTATCTTGTACACGTTGTTATTAATATTGTTGCTGGCACTGTTTGCTTTCTTATCTCGTTGCTGCTTCCAATAAATTGTTCTTATTTCAACTCATGATTTTTATCTTTTGCATTGCATTCCAGTTCTTCTCCAGCCCACGGCAGAGGAAGGCAGCAGAGCAAGCAAGCAGCACTTGGTTTGGAGTATCTCAGTGGGAGCACTAAATTGTGGATTACTATTCTTAAACCACAACATAGCTATATCCCAAACCAGGAAGGCTGGAGATAACCGATGGCCACCCCCAAACTGCTGTGGAGAAGGGCAATGAGTTCCTGCCCTGGTTATTCTCCAGCTGATACACAGTGACTGAATTTGTCATAAACTCAAAGTCAGTAGCACCTGGCTCTCAGTTACATTAAAGTTACCTTATAACCCTAGCAATGTAAAGAGGTTCAAGGTGTAATTTATAAGCTAGCTGAAGGTGTTTACTTACACTGTCCTTCGTGTAAATGAGAATCAGACTGGTAGGCTTGTGTAAGAAAACACCCACACTTGATCTGAAGGAACAACTACTAGCCAAGAAATCACAAGCAATAATTTTCCTTTGGTAGAAGCAAAATAGCTCATACTCATCAGACTAGACAATCCTCATCAGGGGAAAAGAGCTGTAACCAGCTAGTCTGTAGTAGAGATTTCTTACAATTTCCAGTTTCCAATTTGCAGTTGCTAGTGAAAACTCATACAGAGTTGCCAGATAACATTTATCAGTACATACAATGAAAAAATATTCCTCCTATGGAGGAAAAAAACTTTGGCACGTATTTTTCTATTAAACCTGATGGGAAAGGTAAGGAGAAAGTGTCTTTCTTCCCTACTGTCTCTATCACACACAAAGGAGTATAAACCTGTTTGATCCAAGAACACTTTGCTTCAACAGTTACCTATTGAGCTAGTAAAGACAATAACAGCATTAAATGTAGTATTTGAGATGAATAGGTTATTTTCTATTTTGAAAACTAAGCAACATAGCTTTACCATGTACAGAACAGACCAGAACTTGGCTACAGTCAGTGTCTTGAGGAATAGACTCCTTCTGGCAATCCTATTCAACAGTGCAAGAAACACCCAACCATCCTAACTGAAAACAGTTTTTCCAGAAAGGTATTACTGGAGAGAGACAAACAAAGCCTTTCCAAGCCCATCTTTGCCCTGAAGAATTCTTCCACTATGTCCACAAAACACTCAATTAAAAAAACAAAACAAACAAACAAAACAAACAAACAAAACACCACCAAAAAACCCTACCTCCTATTGAATCATTTAGAAACTATCCTCTTTAACCAAACTATTGCCTTAAGAAACAAGGTCTGTTGTTATTTTAAGTTCTGGCAGATACAGTAAACATATTTGGATCCAAACCACATTATGTTATGTGTGTGCCTTACTGTGGATCAAATATATTAGTGTTTTCATAATATGTTTTACACATGAAGCAATGATAACAATGGTAACCTTTTTGCACATACTATCATGAATCTACAGGTCATCATATCTACATCTGTACTTAAGAATAGGTTTATCATTATCTCATATCAATTATAGAACTTCAACAAAATCCATTAGGAGCAGAATAATGCCAAAACTGCAACATAGGCTTGTCACTTTTGCATAAGGTCCTGAAAATATTCATTCAGTATGGACAGAAATTTGGCCTGACCTGAGTTTGCAAATCCTCTTGCTTTTGCCTTTTGTGAGTACTTGAACATGATACTTTTGTAGCAAGAAATGTTCACCAAAAATCACCTAAAATTAGTAATGCAGAATATTTGTGGAAAGTCAAGTTGAGACTTGTAATGGAGAGAAATTGCACTGGAAAAAAAGATTCTGAGTGTTGAACATACTCGTTTAGGGAACATTCTTTCCATGAAGCCAAAAGAGCTTGAATTTCAAGTATCAATATATTCATGACCAACTGATTGCAAACAAGCAATTATTCATAGAAATCATCTGATGAATCACTCCAAATAAATTTCAGTAATGAACAAATGAACAAAAATTGTGGTCAGATGATGGAAACCTTGTGAACAGTGGACAGGAGGTGAAATTTATTGAGTTACCTATTAGGAACTATTTGTCCAGATTTGCTTGCTACCTTATAGTAACAGAGAAGATGTAGCAAGCATCTGTGGAGCAAATGAAAAAAGTAGACAGAGCCCTTGTCATGTTCTTCTGCCACAAAGCCCATTCAGTCAGAACAGCTATGATAGGAATACAACTGCTATCGCTGCACTCCCAGTGCAGAGCAACGTACAGCATGAAGGAAACTACATTTTTTACTTAAAATAAAAACTTCTTTTTTTATTATTTTTTTATTTTGCCTGTGGTAGAATACAAATCATTTTAAAAATACCCAATTTTCTGAGCAAGCCCTTTCCTTTTAAAATATCTTTTAAGTTAGTTGTTACAGAATAGTTCAGCTGATTCAGCAGAGTCCTGACAGATTTAAAGTGGAATAAAGAAGATCAAAATTTGGTCATTAGTGGAATTTAAGTAATTTCTAACCAAGTAATTGTTACTCGAGAAAAGAATTGAATTCTGTTGTGAATGCATATGAAACTCAGTTACTTTTGATTGAGTGACTAACAGGGAATATATACGCTCTCTCTGGAGCTCATATTCAGTTCTTCAAAAGGCTCTGCATTTCTCACGTTCACTTTCACTGTATGGTACCTCTTTCCTTCATCTAAGATTCTTGGCTCTGTACAAGTATCTGTGCATAAGGAAGGGAGATTGTATCACTGCTGACAATAAAACTGCAATGCAAAAATACAGCAAGCACTTTGGCTTATGACTGCAAATAAAACATTTTACTTCAACACACTGAGAACAGATTTATTTTTATTTGCTTCTTTATGATATGGCTCCCTATACCTCTGCATACCTTTTGCACACACATGCAGACAGAATAGAAAAGAGATCATGTTGGTTTTTGGTTGCCCCCAGAACTGCCAGAGTTAATGTATGGTCCAAGAAGAGTTTTTAAATGGAATTTTAACCTTATCTTCCAACACAGATTCATGGATTTGATTCCTGTCGTCACTGAAGCCAACAACAAAACTATTGTTTATTTCTGTGGGAAAAGGATCAGGTCCCCTATTTACAATTTTGGCTTTTTTCAAAATAATGTATTTTTTTATTAAAAGGAAATAAATCCCTATCTGCATTTAATCACACAACTAGCATGAAAATGAACTCAATGAATAAAAATGTCAGGAGGGGGAAACTATAGGGTTCTCTCTTAGCCAAGTTTTCTGTCTAAAATTAGCCTGCCTTTCTGGATTTACTGCTGTCATTAAGTGAATGTCCTTTTGACAATAAAGCAGGGCTTCTTGGATTTAGACAGTGTTGTGAAGAATATGATAAAGTGCTCTGTGATGTATGACTTTGATTGACTCGGGGGACCTTACTGTTTCGATGCTGTGGTCTGTTCTTTGTTTGCTAGATGAAGACTTTCTGTTCATTTAATACTCAGTTCAGGACCAGAACTTGGAGAAGGATGTGTGTAAAAGATGTAGAGTACCTTGTTTCTGCCATGCTAACATGATGAATTATAGTGTATTAAGAAAGTGTTGACACATGTGGGAATAGACTCTTGACAGTCTTGCCAGTAATTAAGGCACATTGTATGTAAAGTCACTAAAAAATTTGGAGGCTTATTCTTTGTTATAGGGATGTTTTGCCAAGTGGTGTTATTCATAGTCTTGATGGAAAATACTTGTATCTTCAAAATTGTTGTGGTTCACACAATAATGAAGGCAACAGACAGAGATTCGTTAGTATGAATTTTTTTAATGTTTCCAATAGCTGGATAGGTAATCATTTTCCTGCTGGAGAGGACAAAATGTTCTAAGACCAGTGAGTGCCTCGCTGATAAATCACCTGAGCATTACCAAGATGGCCACAGGGCTTGAGGAGCTGCTACTTAAGCATAAGAGATTCTGCATCCTCTGCACAAGTGTCCTGAGCCTGCCCCTGAGACCTGTCCTTTACCTGCACCTCCTCGCACTCATGGCCAGGGCCATGAATTCCCAACCTTCGGCTCCCCATCAGCATGCCAAGGGGAGCCTTAATGCCTGGAGGAGGGAGCAGATCAGTGCCTTATAGGAAGCTACAGCTGCCCTCCCTGGTCCCCCTGTGCATTGCAGGGGCTCGGACACTGCCTCAGAGTGCTGTCCTCATTCCCGCCGCAAGATATCCCCTCCTAGTCCTGGGATACTGCCTGTCCATTTCCACAGATCCCATGCAGCTCTGAGGCCCTCATTTCCTCCAAGCCTTATGCTGGTAACATAAACATATTAGTTCATCAGACACCTTGTGCAGGGCATGGCTCAAGCTACCCACATGATGTGTTCTATCATCCTGCTACCCCATTCTTGTTCTGCAGAAATGTGTCCACTTCTCCATGTTCCAGCTGGATAAACCTATCCCTTTCCTACAACAACTTAAGCATTTAAGTACTACTGCTGCTGACACAAGGCTCTCATGTGCCCCCCAAAAATATTTAAATCTCTCTTTGGCTTTGTTCCTTTCATTATGAAAGGTGTGCACGTGTCCATCACTTTGAGGGGCAGGGCTCGGCAGGGGAATTAGCATAGTACCAGTTTCCTTAGCTTCCCCCAGGGAGCCTGTTGAGTTCATTGTAGTGCAGATCAACCCTATCCTCCCTTTCTTGTTTTATGATATTTTGTTTCCTTTCCTTCTGAAGAATTTTCTTGAAGACTGAAAAGCAATCATGAAACTTTTCAGCCAACTCCCTGCTTAATCCTAAAATATACCCTATTTAGATAGTTTTTTAATGTGTAATGCATGCATTTAGCAGAAAGATTTTACTCAGAGAGTTGGTATTTAGTGTTTAGTAAATGCTGAAAAAATTGGTCTGCAGAGAGAATTTAGTACTTGATTCAAAATTACAATACACCACTGAAGGACAGACATTTAGAGTGACTGAAGAGAGCTCATAGGCTGGCAGTTACTCAAGCATTTTGTATGAATTCAATGTAAAATTTCTCAGCAAGACTGTGTACAAGTGTGGCTGCTGAATACATAACACCATAACTTACCAAGTCAAATGGCACCAATATCAGTTCCAAAAAGCTCACAGAAACAGACCATTAGGAATGCTGTAGGGCTGTGCCAATGCTAGCACCACTTGACTCCCTGTAAAATGTGGCATGGTAGGATTCAGAACCATCCATGGATGCCTTCATTTATAAAGCAAGTGACAGTTTCAGAGACAGCACAACTAAGCATCAAATCTCTCAGAAGACGAAAGTAAACTGGAAGTTATTTCATAGGAGCTTTTCAGTCCTTCTTTCTTTTCTACCTTCTGGACTTTTCTATATCAGAACTTTCCCCTGACTTCCCTACAGTCCTGTGCTTAAGCATGAATCCCAGTGCCTATTGATTTATCCAAAGTACTTAGTTCAAGGAATTGTATTGTTTACACTGCCAAATTCTTTCATACTCTCCTTAGGCCATCATAGCCTCCACAGAGTATACCAGCCAAATATATAAATGTTACATATGTTTCTACTAGAGTAACTGGACTCACAATTAAGTCCAATTAGTCTTTATTCTCAAGAATTTAATCACCTCTATCATGCACATTCAGTAAATCAGAGTTGTATTTCTCTCCTTTTCTTTCCTACCTCACTTGAGATTTGCTTTGGCATTCAGCTCCTGGGGACTGTATGAACCTTTCAGTTCTTTAAGGAAATAATAAGGAGAAAAGGACAGAGAATAAAATAAAAGCCCAAATGGTGCAACAGAAGTAGGTTGGGAACAATAACACTATATCTCAGTACCAGATCCAAGAGGTACCCATTAAATCATGAGGCAAATGAAGATGTAGTTTTTCATGCAGTACAGGCCAAGTCCCATAACAGATTGCAAAAGAGGTTTGTGGAAGGCAAAAGTATAAAAGTGGTCAAAAAGAGATTACGTGGATTAGTGGAGAATAGGTCATTCGTGGCTATAAAAATGATGGCTTAGCTGCAACCTGAGACAGACTGCAGGAAGGGTAGCAGGGGAAAGCATCCCTCCAGCCTGCCCTGCTCTCTGCTCTTCCAACTCAGCCACTGTTTGCTCCTGTTCAAAAATCTATTACATCATGGCGACTTTTGGTCTGACCCAACCAATCTGGTAATCCAAAATCTCCTCTCTTTTCAGTATGAAGGTGTTTTTTGGGTGGGTCATTGCACAACGATGGTAATCTTTTTTTTTTTTAAATAAAGTGAATAAAACATAATATAGACTGTTATGCTGTGGAAAGGCTGAAGATGTACTCTCATCTACAGCTCCAGAGTCCTTTTTAATCCTGTTTAACAAGACATAGAAGACATTTAAAAGGTTCCAAATGCTGCAATGAAAATGATTCAAAGAATCAATAGTGTGGGAGGAAATTTCTACAGGAGATAGAAGTAAAAAAATAATAAATAGGACCATTTATTTTACAATGGACAAAGGAAAACACATGTTAGAAATATATAAAGAGTGCAGTGTGTGTAGAAGTCCAAGAGTATGTTTCTATCCATACTCTTCTGGACTAAAACAAAATGCACTCAATATGAAGAAAAATGCAACAAGTGAAAGAAGACAGATTTGTTTGCAATTCCTAAATATCCTCTGAAGACTACAGCTACCACGTATCTTATAAATAAATATATCCATATCACACAGATTTAACTGTTTTCTTAGGAAAGAACTTTTTCTGCTCTGTTTACTCTTTAAGAGTTTCAGCCCTGGTTTTACTTGATTTAAAAAAATAATAATGCCAGTGACATTTTTGATTTTTCAAAATGAATTTCAAAATGCAGTTTAAAGCCAAAAAATTTTAACAGTGAAAATGAAAGTTAAGGAAGAATCTTATTTCCTGTCAGCTGGCATTGGTTTTCATATGGTTTTTTGTCCGATACTGAGCTGTTTCATTTTTTATGGGAAAACAGATTTTTCTCAAAATGGGCTAAACACAAAAACAACAACACTGCCACAATTTAACTTTCAAAAACTCATTTTTAATTTTATTTTCACAAAAATTAAAATAATAATTAAAAAACAGTGATTCATGAGGGAATTTTTCATGACAACCAATTAATATTTTGGAAATAACCATCAAAGTAAACACTTTAAATTAACTTCAGTTCAGAATTTTCAGGAAAATATTACAGGCAGAAGGAACAGTAGGACCATGTACACTGAGAAGTGATTATGCAGAAGGTAGGAACCACAAACGATCATGTCTCTGTTTATCAGCCACCCATTAATTACTGGTTTAATGTGATCATAAAGAATAAGCAGACTAAGAACAGAATACTGAGTTGTAAGTAACCTCCAAAGAAGTGTTGCAGATGCTGTCAGTGATTCTGGAATAGTGTAGATGAACTATTAATAAAATACAGCTTAGTGTTTCCTACATTTTTAGCAAGTATTTATGCTTAGTTTGGGGATTGACCTAGTAAACCTTATTTAAGTGAATAAACAGTGTCCAATCAGCAAAGAAATGGTGGTGGATCATCTTCTGGTGCTCACACTTGGACTTTATTGAGTCAAAACTTCAACCAAAGGTAGGAAAAGTTTTGCATGAGTAAAATCCAAGCATGGACTTCCAGGTCTGTCCCAATGGGACTGCTCTCAGAGTAAGGGTTGAATTGTTATACCACAAAATACCAGCTGTAGTTACGTTAACCAGGATAAGGTTTCAAGGGATATCCAATCTCCATGCCTCAATGTAAAGCTAATCACCAGCTGGACTACAGAACAAATTTCCCCTCTGGTATAATATCACACAATTATATGCATTATGAGGGTTTAAAATCTGGCATTGGCTGTGCTATTGTTGGAACTAGGATAACCACTCCAGTTCCAGCAAGAGGCCATTCATCTGCACTAATTTGTAGGTTAGGGAAGGTTTTAAAATAGGAAGTCTTTTCTTATGCAAATAGGGACATGGTAAGAAACCAAAGGCCTGCAGGCAGCAATCTGAAGCATCACCAGATTACAAAGGAGGAGTGTCAACATGCCCACGCACCAGGGCAACCTTCAAAACCAGGCTTTCATGACACCATAATGTAATAAAAGCCCGAAGGCTGGGTCTCTACAGAGGGGTAGGTTTAACCTAGACTTTGTATCCAGCTTTTAAAATATGGCTAGCAACCCTCCAGTCTAGGGAACCGTGAAGAGGAATAAAACCAGAGAAATTAATACTAATAAATTATTCTCCTGAACAACTTTTTTCCTTTCATTGCTTTCCCTGGATTCATACAGGACTGTATTTGAAGTGTTCAGCAAACTCTTTGTGCAAACAGTGGGCACTTTCACTTTTGATCCATGACTTTGGGTTTTTTCAGGGCTGTGCACTGGATGTGTAAGCCACATGGCATCAATTTGTTTTCTAAGAGCTGGCTTTAGCCTAAGGCTGCCCTGGAGAGAAAGCATTTCCTCTCTGTCATCTTGCTTAAAGCTATATCTCTTCTTGAAATCAGAGAGTCTCTCTCTGTACTGACCAGGGACATGGCTCCTTCCACTCCTTTCAGTTTTGAATTTTCCAGTGGAAGAGTCATTCCCCTGTACAAATCTTGCATATAATGCCTGCTGTATATGAGCTTCCAGCACTCAGTTGTTTTATACACAATCCCTTGAACCCTCTTGGTACCTAGGACAATCACTTTCCTACATCACTCTAGGAACACCCTGCAGGACTGATACGAAGGGGCAGGATAGAATCATAGAATCCTAGAGTCATTTAGTTTGGAAAAGACCTCTACGATCGTCGAGTCCAACCATTAACCCAGCACTGCCGAGTCCAACAGTATCTGTGTCCCAAAGTGCCATGACTACATGATAATGAACATAAACTCTTGTTCTTCCAGCCTGAGCCCTTACCATCACATGCCTTCTGTACACACAACCAAGAGCAGTAGGGGTTTCCATAGAAAATACTAATGTACATATTTTCCAAAGGTTCTTAAAAGGAGGGGAATACGGGTCTCAAAGAAGCCAGTACAAGTGGAAGATGCTTAATACTTTGTAGTTCCTTAGGCAGTGACTCCAAAACTGGTTTCCAACATACACCTCCCACACACACTCCACACTGGTGGCTACCAGACACATGCTCTGATGACAAATACCAAAATGAGGTACCTTGAACTCTGTTTTCTCTGTACCTGCTGTCTCAAAGCAGCCTTTGAACTGAAATCACCGTATGGTTTTGCAGCTGTGGTGATCAGCCCATGGTCTCACATGCTCTAAGCTGGCACTGCAAGCCTGGGCACGATCACAGTTATCACTCCTTGTTGAAGAGGCATTGAGAGAAATTGAGTCCACAGGACCACAAACACAGACACTGAAGCTCCTGGTTTAGTAAGTATTTCCTCATGGATCCACTCCTTTTGCTGGAGAGGTGAAAGTAAAAGCCCAGCTTCATGTCATCTGAGTGCAAACCATTAACATAGACATTATTTAATAATTTAAAAATCGTCAGCAGTCTAGATTTGTCATGGGAAATTTGGGTATTTCATGCAAATAAATAGGAAGATGGTATCAAAATTCCTTGTAAGAACAGCAGGCTTAACTTCAGACACAATATCACATCCTCCCCATGGTTGTGATTTGCAGGGAAGTATCAATCTGCAGACCTGCAGCACACTAGTCACACTTCCAGCTCCAGTTATTTCTGCTCTTAAAAACTGGGAATTCTTTCTGTTGTTCTTCTACCTACTTAAGGAAAATAATCAACCTTCCAGAGTAAAATTTAAATGCAATGGAAAACACTTTGATAGGTACAAAGAATAACGTAATGTCTTTAGTAGCCAAGTATCAAAGAACATATGGAGGACATATTTCCAGCTTATATCTCTAGGGTTATAAACACATTAGACATTATTAACACAGTTCCCATAAGTGTAAGAGAATAATCAGAGTAGACAAAAAAGATAAGGTCTTCGGTAGTGATGTAAAATAAGGTTGTTTTGCATTTGGATGGAAAATGTTGTATTGATGGGTACGTTGGATGACATTCTGTTCTAATTCAATACTTTATATTCCCAAGTTCAGCAGGGTGTTTTTAGACAGCAGCTACAAAGGTTCACCATCTTACACAACTCTTTCAATGTAGCACACCCCTGCTAATGTCCAAGTTCAGCATGGCAAAACGTATCAGAAAATGGATGTTCTAGAAAGACAGTGTAGCATGTAATAAACACAGGAAAAACTGTGAAGAGTCCCCAGAGTAACTCAATGGAGAGTGAGAGTGGGGATATTTTACGGGAGGCCCATTGGTATTTTTTTTCATTATTTAATACATTTATCTGTGACTTGCTATAAAAAAATCTAAATCCATTCCTTGCAAAGGGTGGACACGACACAAAAATCATAGAGTGGTAAATAATGAGAAAAGCAGATCTATTCTACAAGCAATCTGGTTTGTATGTTAACCTGAGCTCACTAGGAAAAAAACCAACATATTTTACTGTACAGTTAAACATAGTTCTGAGTATCCCAGATAGTTTGTACACTGAATCAGTGGGTTATATTTTAGAAACAGAGACTTAGAAAAGGATTTAGAAGTCACAGCTGATAACTAACCAAGTGCACAGGAGTTCCCAATGTAATGCACTGACAAAGAGAGAAAATGTGATCTTGGTATTTGCAAGTAGAGGATTATAAAAGACAAGGATGGAAAGGAAAATGCTCACTGTTCCTTGGAATATTAACAGTAGAAGGAGGGAAGGGCCAGCTCCAATGTCCATATTTTAGAAAATACTATTGATGAACTGGAAAGAGATTGTTAAAGACTTGCAAATATACTTGGAGTTGGCAAAAGCTGTGAGATACTAAAAAAAAATCTCAATTCATTTAATTTATCCAATAGGAGGATAAATGGTAATTTATCTGTGGCTTATAATAGAGCTGGCTGAGTATTCTGTCTCAACAATAGAAAATCAAATTTCCACAAAAAATTCTATAAAGAGAAAATAATGTTAATTTTCCTTCAGGACAAGCAAAATTAAATAGTTCACTGTAAGCTACTCTGCTTCTCAATTTTTTTCTCTTAGAGGAAACTTTAAACTTCACCTTTTTGTGAACACATTTATCTGTGGTGTAGGTACCTGTTTTCTCCTACAGGCCAGCCACAGGGTAATTTGTCACTTAATTCAGAGTTGTATATAACATTACAGGAGCTGTAGTCCAGCCAAGAAGCCTCTGCCTAAGTTGAATAAGGATAGTGTTTGTTCAGGCTGTAATTCCCAGGAGCAATGCAGCATTATGGGAAAATATTTGTTTTTAATATTGAATGGACACAAAAGAAAACCCTGATCAATCAACTTAATATATTCAAACAACAAGGGTCCTACATTAAAGAAAAAGATAATTTTGTTTAGATTGGTTTGTTTGTTTTTATTTTTCCATTCTGGGTTTTCTTTATGTTAATAAGGGGTTTTTTCTGTGTCATGTGGAGCGAAAACAAATGTTGACAAGTCGCATCTGCCCACTGTGTGAAAATTCCAAATTTTGTTCGGTCTCAGCTAGCAAGTAGCTTTATTGTATTTCTGATACCAGGAGAATCTCGGAATTAGCAGACAGACACAGAACATCCAGTAGGTGGAATCTGACACTAGATTAATCCAAACTAGAGAAATGCCAAGATTTTAACTAGGGAGGGACTTAAACACTGCAACAATTTATATAAGAATGGGATAGACTTTCTACCATGTGTGGTATTTAAAAATGGGCTATCTTTCTATCTGTTCTAGCTGGTGATTCAATCCCACAGGCTGTATTGTAATAGGAAATAACCACAAACCCTTCAAACATAACATCTGAAAATCCAGGGAGCAGGATTGCAGGGACAGAAACTGGTAGAAACCCTCTGTCTTCAGGGTCAGAAAAGAGGATCGTTATGTTGCACCACTTGAACACCTTTCCTTGTTCATCCATAATACAACTAAAAAATTAAAAATTTCGTAGCCATACCCTATAATTGGTCTGTGTTTTGAAGCCTGACTTAAATATAGCCGATCAGAACCGATACTCTCTGCCTTGTGCTCGAAGAGCCTTTTCCTTGCTTTCTCACTTTTCTGATTCTCAGTTCTGAAACAAACAAATAACCTTGCAAATGACAATTCCTGGACCAAAGGAGGACAATTAAAGCTTCATGAGGATGTTTTTAGATTACAGTTTCAATTAGCATAGAAGTATTAAATGAGAATGCTCTATGGCCACTTTGTAAAAATGGAAGTGAAAATAATGCGGGCAACATTTCTCACCTCCAACAATGCCACACTATGAGTTGACTCTTGTTTTCTGGAGGATGTTGACATATCAGGAAGAGATGAAAGCCTGTAATAAAAAGAGCAGGATACTCTAAGCTCAAGTTAATTCATCCAGAGAACAGGAAAACTTCTTTCAATAACAAAATAGGCCTTCTTAAGGTCAGTAATAGCAGACTTCATCGACTGACAGCAGCCTGCTGAACACAAAGGAAATGTGACTTTTCCTTTTTCTTTGCAATGGCTCAATAGCTTTGTTTTACCCTGTCAGTCAGCTTGTTTACAAGAAAAGCCCCTTGTGCAAAGAGTATCTTTCCTTATGCAAAATATTCCAATATGCCAACTGAAATGACTCCGCACCACTGCACTACCTGATAGCCTTTCATATGACAAAGTGTTGAAGTTAAGTATGCAGCGATACAACAGAGGCTAGTTAAGGTTTCCAGATACACAGCATTTGAGCAGGAACCAGCCTCACTGTAGGTTTTCCCTCCACTGTTGCCAAATGTTGCTCAGCAGCACACAGCACCATTAAACTGAATGATGGCAAGAAGATGTCAGAAAACATGGTTCTGTAAATCTTTCCCTGCACACATAAAAAGCAGGTCTCAGATTTCCCTGCCCCTTCCATGCACACACATACGCCTGCATTTCATAATTTCCCTGGAAGCCTAAACAAATTGCATCGCATTTGAAGCACTACCTCGCAACACAAAGCCCTCAACGTTTTATTATTCAAATACTTGAGCAACGTTAATTATCAATTGTCACAACTAATTTCTCCCTTTTTTGAAACACTGTAGGAAAATAACAGTCTCCCACTTTAAAGACGTGGAAAAAGAAAAAAGAGGCTGATGTCACCAGGGTTTTGGAGACTGAGCTTGTGTGAGATGAAGCTAGGGGCAAGGGCTCACATATCTGGGAAAAACTCTCCCAAACATCCATGGGAGATCTTCACCCACAGCTGAGGAAACAATGAAAACTCAAAATTTCCCGGGTTTGGTCTCGCTCTGTGCTCAGCCTTGGCTGCTCTAAAATTAGACCTGTTTTACAGACTTGGCTGCAGTTGCCGCAGGAAACAGAGGCAGCACATGCCAGTCCTGCAAATTTATTTTTAATAATAATGGGGAGGCACTCCCAGGCTGGGGGCAGCCCCACATACCATCAAAGGCATGGTGGACAGGCCCCACGCGGATGCATTCGCCATCTGCAATGACTGAGTGGAGTAAGGGTCAAGCAGTGCAAATGTTGTTATGATTAGCTCTCACAGGGGATTTTTTTCAAACAAGCTGTCTGTTTGTTTGGCAAATCTGAAATGGCCAGCAGAGATGTATCAGCGTCAACGATGCTCTTGTTGGAAAGGCTTTCTCAGACTCACTGTGGTGTTTCTAGGAGGAGATGTCCCTCCTAGAGAAACCATAAACCACTCCAGGTCCCACAGGAAAGCAGAAAATGAGGCCCATTTTCCTGTGAGACCTGACACCCAGTTTAGCTTCAGGCAGGGTTTTGGACAGTGCAAGCAGTGCTCAAATGAACTTACAGCCCTAACAAGTCAAAAGAAAGACATTTGTCTATGAGGCATTCGGTCAACTCTCGCTCATGTTCCTGCTTCATGGTGGACATTGGCAAGACCCGTGAGAGGGCTGGTTGGACCCTGCTCACAACACTGCCTACATTGGTAGGGCATCCCCTACACTGCCCAGGGCCCAGACATACACCATGGCATGCAAGGAAGGAGGGGGCAGGCATCTATCAGTGCTGTAGGGCTCCCTTTGCTGCTCTTCACTGCCCTGGGATCTGGCCTCCTCATCTATCATTAGCATTTTCTCCTAGTCCCAGTGATCCCTGATTCATAAAGGGTAGCTCTGGTAGGAAAGGAGGACCCACCATGCTGCTGGAGGAAAACAGGAACACATTTTGTATCACACTAATTTTGGAAGTTCCATGAAAAGCAGTGTTTCTCCAAAGTCCTTCTCCAAAGCCCCTTCTTAAACACCTTGTCCCTGGGGAAAGGCGGCTCCACATTGCTTTTAATGACTTCAGTAACAAAAACATTTAATTTTTCCCCATGAAACAGACTGCCATCAAACTTAGAAATTAGCATTTTCTACAGTAATATTAAGAACACATAATGTTGATGGTCCTGGCTGTGAAAATAGGAGCTTTCCTGAGGCTAGAAAAGAAGGACCAGTTTAGCCTCTGGTCCCCAGAAGCAGCTTAAAGAATCCCCCAGCTCCCATCCCTTTGCTTTAGAAACATTGGTTTAACTACTAATTCAGAGTCCAGGCACAAAGCAGAAAAAGAATCCCTCCAAGCATTCTGTAAACAGTGTCAGTCCCCAAAATAGCTTTCCAGTTTTCTTGTAATGTACTTCCATGCATCATCTTATGTGACCTTGAACTGGTATCATTTCTCACTTGGGAATTTTCCCTTAGTATTTGTTGCTGCAACTCTTGAAGTATGAAGAATGAAGTACTGGACTCTTACACGCCTTTGTTTCCTCCTTTCATTTATTTTGGGTTTGATAGAGAAAACATATGACTGGATATGCCATTACAGGCAGACAATCTGATAATCACTAGTTGATAGGACAGCAACTCCAAAAACTGTCTGTAGCCAGTTCATTCTCTTCCTGTAACATCATGAGACTGCAGGGGTCAGGGATAAAGGCACTGATTTTTTTTTTTTTTCCTTTTTCCAGAAATGCTACAGCCTACATCCACCAGGTTCTGGATTTTTGAAAGAGATATTTTGGAGCATTTCACATTCCTTTTTTTGCTTATTTGCAATGACTACATAAAAGCTCTTTACAGAGACCTACACAGTAGGTTGTTTCTGTGGATTTGGAGCATACATTCTGATGGTCCTTATGGGTCTTAAACAGATGCTTTTCACAACAGATGGTTTTCACAAACCAGTTATACATCTTCTCAAGATGCAGGAAGGGATCCCAAAAGTCCCACTATCATTTATCCTGTGGGAAAGGCAATGTCAGCTATCAGCCACATCCTCTTTGTGCAAGGGACCATGCTTTTTGGCGGAGGAGATGCTCTGTGGGCACTGAGTCAGAGAAGTAAATGGGCATGGAGGAGGTACAGGAGCTGGTCTTCCTATGCACTTCCTTATCATCACTCTTTTCAAGGCCTTCTGTTACTGTCCTAGTTCCTGTTTTGCTTTTCACTGCTGGGATAAACTAAATAGTTCAGTTGAGAACCAGAGAGGGGACAAAGACCCTAAGACAGACACTCTCCTGTGATGGTAGAGGACAAAAACTCACCAAGGGATGCAGTACCTGAGCCCTGGGGAGGCAGAGATGAAGGTCTGCCAGACCAGCCTCATCTGCCCCTTGACTATGCTTCCAGCACTCTGCAGCAGTGCTGCAGGGAGGGCAGACAGGGGCTGCACAGCAGTTCTCTGATGAAAGCATCCGTGACTTCTATAAAAGCCAACACTCACGGTCTGTGGTGCCCCTAGGACTACGGATCCCTAGGCCCTAGTTTACTGCAGGAGCTGTGAAGGACAGCCTCGGGCTTCACAGCAGGAAAAAATACAAGGGATCAAGTATACAGAGACACCTCATAAAGTACCCCTTCAAACCACAAGTGGATTTACAGGAGTTAAGTGAGTGGCCCTCGGGGGGCTTTCACTTGCCTATTAGCACTGGCCAGTGCAGGGTGCATGGCTGTGACGGAACTGTCTACACAACTCCATGACTTCTTTCAAGTGTAGACAAGCAGCAGCAGCAGACAGGCAGCTGCACACACACCTCTGGGCTGTAGTGTGGCTGGATGGGGCAGGGTTGCTGCACCAGGTCGGGCAATAACATCCTCCAATTTTTTTCCACCAGCTTCCTTAACACTTCTGCCCTGCACTGGGGACATGCAGGATCAGACTGAGGGAATAATTGGGACAGCTCACTGACAGCCAGGGATGTCCTCAGCTCTCAAGTTCCCCAAGCAATGTGGGGCTGGGAAACAGGAAACAGCCCTGTCAAGCAAAACAGCCTTAGATAAACCTGGAAACAGGTAAAGGCTGAAGGCACTGAAAGAAGAAAAAAAGCCTAGGTAAGAAAAGAAGAAAGAGGAGAGTGGAACAAAAGGGGCAGGGAAAAGTGTAGGGCTGGAGGGTGGAGCTCCTTTGCAGAGAGAGGGTGATGTGAGAAAATTGGTATCTCTGGATCATAGGGGGTTGCACAGGAAGAAGAAACATAAAGGAAGAAGAAACATAAAGGAAGAAGAAACATAAAGAAAGGGGAAAAAACAGGTGATGAGGAAAGGCAGAAGAAAAGAAGGGATCTGGTTAACAGACTTAAAAAATATCAGAGCAAACAAATTCAGGACAGGGGACAAAAACTGTGTACTGCAGGAGCTGAGTAGGGAGCAAAGAGGGAGGAAACAAGCATCCAAATGAAGAGAGATCAAAGCAGGATGGTCCCAAAGGAAATGAACTGGGCACTCTGAAATAGTGTCAGACATAAATAAATAAGACAAGAACATTTGGACACTTGGAAAAATGGGAGGAAAAATACAGTGTGATATACTATAGCAGGGAAAAGAATGGGGTGTTGGCAAGGGAAAAGAAGGAAAAGCAACTAAGAGAGAGAAAAAGAGGGAGCAAGCCGGACAGATCACACAGTCCAAATGTATTTGCATGCACATTTTGAGGTGTTTGCTCTAATGAGTAGTTAGAACAGTAAAGAAGGTACAGAGTAATGCAATCACATCACTTACATAGCCAAGTGGGGATTTTGCAGGCTGGAAGATATATGCACTCAATAATTGTGGGTGAAAGTAGAGTGGCCAATAATTACAGCAGTAAATCATAATCCTTTTAATATATTATCAGTTTGATACCCAAGCAATAAATGCATACGCATATGGGCTTTGTGCTTAAAGAAGTGGCAGGAAACTTGACTGCAAAAACAAACGGAGTGGAGAAGCTCAGTTCTCCCTCTTTTGAGTGAGAGAATGTAATGAAATCTACTCCCTCTCTCTCCCAAGTCTCTGTCATGACCGTCATTACCAGATTTGGCTGCGAGTTTCACAGTGTAGTTATTTTCTAATGGGAATGCTCTTACTACAAAACTGAAATTTTCCACAAGAAGATTTTGATTTTGCTATTGAGAAAAGTCCTATGAGAAAAATTTGAACCAAGTGTTTCATTTTGGGCCACTTCAACTCCAGCCAAAATTTAAAAAAAACTATATGAAACTTTTTATTACATCACTATTAGTGGAACCTGGATATATTCCTTTGGGAGTAAAACATCTTTAAAATTCAACAAACCAGTTTACTCCGTATTTTCTTACAATCATTGTATCTTAGCTTTGTAGTGGGAAATATTTGTGTGTGCACGCTCATATGTATATGCATTTCCCCATATCCAACAAACAAGTGAATAAAATTGAGGGAAATAGAGAGAATAAACATTCAGAGTTTATCCTGATTTTGAGCTGATTGCAAATGAAAACCATTGTGTCAGCACTTTATTAGGCTATCTGTATATCTTTTTTTCTGAAGAGATTTTGTGATCCTCTGGTAGGGAGGGAGAAGGGAAAGTTGTTAAGCAGTAATTTAGAACACATCTTGAATAAGAAGCACCGATCTATATTCTGAAATGATGAAGGGTAGGAAATCTACCCTAACCTTTAATAAGCAGTTCCAGTGATTAATTGTCTTCTTGTTTAAAAATACACTGCTTTCTTTTCATCTGAGGTTGCCTAGTTTCATCTTCCGGTGGTTGGACTTTATCACATGCTTTGTCTGCCAGAGCAAAAGAGCAAACTGTGATCAAATGTCTATTCCCTATGTACATATTTATAGATTGCGATCAAGTCACCTCTTAATCTTCTTTGTTAGATAAACAGAGCAAGTTCCTTGGGCCTATCACAGTAAGGCATATTTTCCAGACCTTTCATCATTTGCTTGGCTTTTCTCTCTGAACTCTCTCCAATTCATCCAGTACCCTTCTTCAACTGGGGAAATCAGCACTAAGAGCAATATCCCACAGTGATGCCAACAGCAGATGTAGGCTTCCAGTTCCTATTTGGCAGTCTCAAGATTGGCTTTTGGAAGACAGCCTTTCCCAGCAACTCCTACTTGACTTGCATGCAAACACCCCAGTCTCACCTTCTTTGTAGCTCAATGGCCACATCCACATGCGGTGCAGTGCAGAGATTTAGAGGTGGTCTCCTCCCAAGATCACTTATCCCATGTGGGTGCAGGTCACTCTCCTGGGTTTGATTTGGGGGAACTGGATCCCTGCCAGAGGAAAGCAGTCAGGAAACTGCTTCCTACATGCATCCCAGCCACGGCCATTAGTGTTGGAATGAATGAGCAACTGATGACTAGTCTAAGGAACTCAACTAATTCTGATTTGACATCAAACACTGTGCCACACGTACAGAGCCCAATGTGAGCTGCTACTCCACTCCTATTCCGCCAAATCATTTGCTAATGTAGATACGGCTAGTGATATCACTAGTGATTTTGCAGAAACTGACTGAAATCCTACTAGAAAAAAAACCAAAATCACCACTTGACTGAATTCAGCTTCTCAAGTAATTCAAGCTGTTCTCTATTCATGTCTGTATTTCACTCTACAGACTTTTTTTTCTCTTGCATTACTTTTTAGGAACAATTACATGTAATGTCTGAGAAAAACTTATTGAATAGTCAAAGACTAGCTATCACTTGTTTGAGGACACCATTCAAAATATCAAATAAATGATAAATTTCCACTAGCAATTGTATTTTCAGAACAATAAGCGTGTCAGCATTTAACCCACTTTCAGTGTGACATGACAATTTCATATCTGTACAATTAATATTTATAATTAAGGAAACATTTGTTTTCTCAACCAAATTTCCATCATGTGCCAAGGTAAATGCCATACAGAATTCAAAGTACCTTACATCAAATACTACTACCTGTGTTTACCATAATGGTAAACCCTTTTAAAAAATATATCAAGTTAGCTGCATAAACATTTATTGAAAGTGGTTTTTTTAGTTATAATCTCCTTCACAGAGTTATTAGCAGTCTAACAACAACTTTAATTTCTCCAAGACCAAAGGAAGTCAAATGGAAATGCACGATCGTCGTACTCATCCTATATGTGTCATACAAGTAAGACTGTATCTTTCCAGTTCTCTCAAACTTTCCTAGTGTTCAATGTCTTCTAGAAAACCATTATTTACAGTAAAATGAGTTTCTTGACTTGTTCTTTTCAAACTTGTGGACAGAAGCTGTTCAAGCCTCTCATTTAACATACCTACTTTAGTAGCTGCTGTTAAAACATTTTCTTGAATTATTGTTGTAATGGAAAATATATCATCACTATTGCAGGATTATATATTTTCAGCTGGTTTTTTCCAACCAACACAGAAAGGTATTCTCATCTTCTCTGTGTTAGCATAAATAATTCTACCATTTCTATCCATTGAGAGAAACACTACTGATAGGTTTTCTTGGTTTTCTTTCCTAATGTACATCAAAAATTTCTTGTCCTGAACTTGCATGATCTGTAACTCTGTTGGGCAAACACCTCTACTTACACTTCTCTTGCAAATTTATCACCATTCCTATCTTCTGATTTAAATGAATTTTTGTTGAGTCACTCTTTCTTCAATTGTTAACGTGGGGTTTTGTATAACAAAACAGCTTGCATTTCAGCTCTGTTGTTTTGGTTTATAACAACTGCAACTTTTTAGTAAAATGTTTTTAAACAGTTTGCAATTATCATTCACATTTTTCTATCTAAATTCTCCCAATAGATCTGGCTTATAATTGTTTTCAGCTTTACAAAGCTGGCCTTTTTAAAGAATCAAGAATCTATATTACTGGTTCATATTTTACTCTTTTTGCACACAAATACAATCAAGACACGATCTTTAGCACATGAGTAGACATTTGCTTCAGTCTTGTAATCAGTTTCTCTCTATATGTCATAATTAGATCAGATTTTTGCTGAAGAAATAAAATCTCTACTCAGTCGTAAGGGAAGGATGGACTCAAGGCTTTGATCCACATTTGGCAGAGAAGTTTGGACCCCTGTAGTCCTAGGTGAGACGTAGGTGATCACCCTGAACGATGACCCTTTCAACCCACCCTCCTAACAAACCTAGCCTTTGTTTTCCAATGTTATTCTACTTTAAAAATAGAGCTTTAAATGTTCCTTGATTGTAGTTAATCTTTGTGGTCAAAACCGCATATTCATTTTCTTATTATTCACACTTAGAATGGGAAAAGTATTCAGATTACCTCAAAAAGATATTTTAGTTAAGTCACAAAGAAAAAAATCCACTGCTCATATTTGTCTAATTATTGCCAACCACTTAATATTCTATTTGTTCACATTATCTCACCCAACTTTGGTACCATTACATGAAACATACACCCAGTTACCCAACACTGGTGGGTCAGGACTGACTGAACTTGTTGACATCGTGTCCTTGGACAGCTTCATTCATACTTGGGAGTCTAAGCAAAAGTATATTGTTCCCTCTTTTAAACTTCTTCTTCATTATGACTTTAATATCCTTCTGGCTATTCAAACCAACCCCTCAATTAATGAATTGTTTGCCTTTCTTGTGAGTAAAATATATCCAAACTTTGCCTGCCTCCGTTCTTAGTGAAGGTAGACAAACATGCTCAAAGCCATCCCTCTATCTTTAAATATGGTCAGCTTGCAGCACCCATCTATGTGTTACTTCCCAGCCACTCTCTTCAGGTTGCCTCCCTCTGCTTTAGGGATCCAAATGTATGTCCTGGGAGGCCACCTAACAAATTCAGGGCTGTCATCACAGAGTCTTTTGCTTTGAATCCAAGGTAACTTAACAAGACCAGTGGTTTAAAACCTCCTCAGTTTCTCTAAGTCCCTCGAGGTCTATAATTGCTTCTGTTACCCAGTACCATTCTCTGCTGAACCTGCAGCACACCATTCATACAGAAGCACTCATTCAAACATAGTTCTCTCCCTTCCATGAGGCTACATTCGCTTCTGACAGTGATTCTCAGAGATTCTATTAAGCATGCCTGCCTAAATGGCCACACTCCACTTTCAGATGGATAACTTGCACTCATCATCTGTGTTTGTGTCATTTCTGGCTTAGTCCTGCAGCACATCATTCACATGGGGCTACATTGTGATTTAATTGGAAGCAGGTTGTGGTGGGAAAGGCAATCACACACCTGGGATGTGCATCTCTGCTCTGGGATCCAGGTCAGCTACTTTGGAGTAACCTGACTGATTTGAATATGATGGTTTGGGCACAGGAAGCCCAGAGTCTCCAGGGAAGATCCTTCCTGAGACAAATACTCAGTCATGTATGCCTCAGAGATGCAGGCATTAGAAGCACTGAGACTGGATTATGTTCCCTTCAATATAATAGAGAAGGCATAGCCAGCAAGATACTCACAAAAAACTTTCATGGCTTCATAAATCCCTTCCTGTAGTCTGACACCATCTGTATTTATTGACTTTTAGACATGCTACAAGACCCGTGTGTTGGAGCAGTTCTTTGAGGAGCCTTAAGAGGACTGGTTGACAATTGGGGCTCCAGTGTTTATTTACTTCAGTTTGGTAGAAAGAGTGAGTCAATTATATTGCATTTTGATTTTGCAGTTATAAGTTGGCAGAGTGCTTACAGTCTATGTAGGAACATATTTTGTTTATTTTAAATATCTGAAAAAAAAATTGAATAAATAAAATGATGCAGCTGGTGTAAGATTTATGATGTCCTGAATTTTCCATGATTTTAAGTGGTTGAGTTTTTACATGACGTGTTAGTCAAGCATGCAGCCCAATACCAGTCTTGTCTGGCTTTTGAAACAAAAGTTCTTTTGTTGTGGTGAATCACAGAGAAAGCTTTGCAGGTCCTACTTCTATGATGACACTTACAAACAAGAATTCCCATAAAGTCCCATTGCCCTTTCTGTAGAGGAAGAGTTAGGGTTCATTCACATTCAGCAGATACGTTGCTCTCTGTCAGAGTCAGAAAGCCCAACACTGAAAAAAACCCGTAATTGCTGAATAACTTCACAGTTTTTGCATCATTATCCACATAAGGTATCCAATCTGCATCATTCAGCAATGAACAGAGAGAACCGTAATGATGTCTCTCAACACCATTCATCCAGTTACGTGCCCCATTAATTTTCAGATCAAAATAACTGCCTTCTAAACCAAGCTCAGAACTGAAAAATTCTCCTTGTCCTGGTAATGTTGAGAGCAGATTTATGAAAAATACTCTTACTTAATAAAATAACCTGAATCGGTACTAGAACACATCATTCATGGTTGTACAGTCCTGTGAATGTTATCTTCAAAGCAGATACACAGTTTAGCCAACTCCTTGCTTAAGTGTTGCAATAAAATATATCCTGAAGTCACTGGGAGCCTTTATGCTGGCTTCAGTAGACATTAAAGTACCTTCTAAAAAGCCATCAAGGCTCAACAGATGAGTTTTTAGAGGTTTTTCTGACTGTTAGGACAAGCTTTCCTTAAAATAAATTTTGACTTCAGGAAGGCTCCCTAACACATTACCAACAGGGCTGTGAAATGTTTGGCTGATCACAAATCCTTCCACACCAAACAGAAACCTTCTGATACACTGGATAGCCACAGCTAGGTCTGGGAAACTCTTATGTAAAGTAATTTAAGGTAAATATGGAAATTAATGTATTAGAAAAGAAATGTGTTGGGTGAGTCATTAACCGAGGTAATCCAGGACTCCTTACCCATGTGCCACCATATCCTCTATGTTCTTCCTTAAGCTTATCCTAATGTGTTTTCCTTAAGCTCTTTTCCACTTCCTTAGTTCATGAAATAAAGCAACATTAGCTCGTCTCAGCGTTAACAGATGTTGTGAGGAATTATTTTAAAGTCACTTATATCCTGTATCTCTCTATATCTTTCAGCTCGATTGGAGCAAATTTTAGGAGTTTCTGCCCAGGGGAAAAAGAAACCCCAAACTATAGAGATTTACACCACACCCTCTCTATCATTAAATAAACCTAGCAGCAAGCTAAATCACTGCAGTCCAAGTATTTTTATACATTTTAGAAATCTTCTCACATCCTCTGTTCTCCCTTGAACTGGCAGAGATCCATTTTGGGACACAGTTCATGCACTTTAGTGTACAGCTCTGATTTGGACAATCAGAGAGTGGTGAAACTTCAGGGCAGAGAGAAGTGATTGCACTCACTACTCTCTGCCTTACAGACATAATAGCAAATCTGAAGTTTCAGGAGCACAGCAAGAAGCTCTAGTGGATGCTGATTATTTATTATTATTACTCACTGCCTTTCAGTGGTATTCCTGCCCGAGTACACCCTAACTAGAAGAGAAATTGCAATCTTAGTTCAATGGAGAGGAGAAGAAGGAGCACATAATAGGGAAATTTTAAAAGTATGCTTCCATAAATTCAGTGGAACACACAAAATTTTGGCTATCTACCTAAAGCCTACATGACAACAACAACACTAAGAAGCTTTTTTTATTGGTATGGATCCAAAGGTCAATGAAGGAAGCAGGAAAAAAAAATCACATATACTTCAACAGGCTGCTGTGTAAACCCCAGCTGTTACAGAAATTTCTGGAAGATACTTCCCAGGAACACTTTATTTAAAGATTTTAATGCTATTTAAAAAAAAGAAAAAAAAATCCCCCCCAAAACACCACTCAGTGATATCAGTACAACCTATGCTTCATGGAACTCTGAATTTCTCCTTTGTGAGCCCCTCTGCAGGGATTATGAAGTCATCTGAGCAGCCAGTGTGTGACACAGATGCTTCAGCAGGCTGGCCCCAGAGTGCGGACTTGGCCAGGACACAGCACCATTACTACCAGGTTGTCAGCATTAGACTTCTCCAGGATGGAAATTAGGGTGGGAAGGAGCAGGCACTGCAGTGAGCACTGCTGCACCGTGAGGCTCAGGCAGCAAATGCATTGGGGATCATGCACAGGGCCCTCTCTTTTGATGCAGCTTTCCCGTCTTAAGGGTCTTGATGTAGCAGAGCTGGGATTTTGTCTCAGAAAATCACAGTTTTCGGTGCAAAGGTCTCATATTCAGTGTTTATGGTCATCAGGGAGTGACAAACCCACCCCATTTCTTTCTTATAAAGTTTTCTGTGCTGTGTTAGATTTTCAAAGGCATACGTGATCCAGCAATCACAGAAATGCTTAATTGAAAAGGAGTTTACTTAATTATTTTTATTGTTTGTTTGTGATTCTGGAATAATTTCATATAGTGACTGGCTCTCCCAAATCTCGTTTTTTTCAGAGAAAGCCTACGCTGAAATGGGACTGGGTACAGATCATACTTTCCTTTGATTTAGACTCCCTACTATTCCTCCAACATGAACAGCAGGACTGGAGTAGATTCAGGTTGGGGCAGAATTTGGCCCACTGATGTTAGCCATTTGAATACACATACAATACACTGTAAAAGCAAGTATTAATAAAGACTGGACCATGAATGTGACGAGACAGGGATGAATCATGTTCTCATCGTGAATGAGTGATGACACCCTTTTATCCAAACAAAAGAACTAATGTCTACTGGAAGGATAGCCTGGGGCAGTATTGCTTTAGGAGAACAAAGGCACTTGGTTTGTTGGAACATATGCGGTAAGAGTGCCGACAGATCAAGCAAAAAACACAGTTTAGCTAAAGAAGGACATTTGGATCTTCCCTGTGGATGGGACCAGGGGTCTGGCATTTACAGATTACACATCGGTTAATTAAATAGAAACTGGTGACAAAAGTTTGATAACAATAGTAAGGGGGGAAGGATCATGAAGTACACATTGCCACATGTGGTTCCTGAGGCAGAAACATGGTTCACACTTGACTTAAAGGTCCACAGGATATGCAGGGAAGCAGTATCTGGTGTGATACCATTGAGTGAGGAACAGCATTTCATTTCACATGATGATGCCTTCGGCAGAACTTCAGCTAAAGAAAGAGACACTGGGAAGGAGCAGACATCAGGGCAGCCTTTAATTCAGAAGGAAATTGCTTTAAAAAAAATCAAACTGTGATTTACATGTCTGTGAGCACCAAGTAGGCAGGATATTTCCTGAGAAACTTTTTCCCTCAGGTGAAAGGCAATGACATACAACCCTAGGCTGCATTGTAGTTCCTCATGGTGTGCCCTGTCACTCTGCTTGGCTCCAGCAGCCCCTGTGAGAGGACCGGCAGGAGCAGAGCAGGAAGCTCTCCTGGGTAAGGGCTTCATCCTTCAGGTTATGAAGGATGTCTTGGTTCTCTTCTGAGGAGCACCATAAATATCACAACACTCCAGGGAAGTTTCAGTGCTCACCTCAAGACCCAAGTTGCAATGCCAACAACTTCAGAGCATGTGTCTTGGCCCCAGGGACAGCCTCCACCTTGCCAAGGAGAGTTTTCTGAAGACGCCACCAAAACCTGCGTAGTTTTAGGCCAACACATATCATTTCTTTTGACAGAAAAGTGCATGGTGTCCTGCAGTGCTGACCAGCCTGGTAGGCTGTTGGGTTTGTAAGCCACCCTCAGCCATTTCATGGCTGGCTGGGTGACTGCACACTTGTTCCTCATGAGCACTTGCTGGGGGGATGAGGGCCCCTGAACACACACCCCAGGAATGCAGCATTTGTATGATTTATATGCGCATTTTATCCACGTATAGGATACATATATGTAATGTAGCCATGGCCCTGCCCTCCCCTGATGACAACATCGCAGTACAAACATCATGGCATCACTGATGCCAAAACACAAACACTATAAAACAATCATCACGCTATTGGGGCTATAAACATCACAGCATCAACCCAAGCCCTAACAGGCTTAATTCATTCCTTTAGGCAATGCTCCAGGAAAAATGACACAAAAAAAAAAAAAAAAAAAAGAAAAAAGAGACAGAGAAAGAAAAAAGGGAGGGTAGTGTTTGGCACGTGCAGGTGGGGAGTATGGGCACCTAAATATCCCCTTCCCCCTGGGTTCCCCAGGAAGTATCTGCACTTCATTAAAACTGGCTCTTCTCATCTCTGATTCATGCATCTCAAATCAGGATAAACTCCTGTAACCACATTAGTCAATCCAGACAGATTCGTCCATTACTTAATGCATTACTCAGATTTCAGTAACAGAAGGTGTGTGATCTAGAGTCAAGTTCTCCTATGCTTGGATGAAAAAAAGCACTAAAAGAAATTTGTGGTAACTGCACCTGTGAGACAAGATTCACTGATTTTGGGAATGACGGCTACAACTTTTCTAGCAAGTAATTTAAAAAATACTTGTCTCCATTTGCATTAACAGCTTTGTTCTGATGATCATGTCAAAGGCCTAATTGACTAACAACAAGCTACCTCTGTCAACAAAAAGCAAAGGGACGTTTTCTTCATCACTATTTCAGCAACTGGGTTTGGTCCTGTGCGGTTTTTCCTACAGTAGCAGGAGAGCATAGAAGATCTATGGCTATTTATTGGGAAACCAAAACATGGGAAAAGCCAAAGTTAAGGCAAAGAAACCATGGTTAAATTTGCAGAGAAAGAGAGAGAACTAAAGAGAGAAAATAAAATCTATATCTCAGTGTTTTGATTTGAACTCCAACTTATCTATCAGAGCTTGTGTGGGCAGAAGCTTAATTTGGTTTTCTGCCAAGAAACATCTCCCAAAGGTTGCAGTGGATTTGAAAACCAAGAAAATGCATTTTAAAAGGTAACAAACCTCCTGTGCTCCTTGCCCACTCTTGGTTTGACACCCAGGTTGGGCATTAGTGAATCCCTTGAGTCTTCATCCATGGTTCTCAGCAGTGTGCTTGCTGGCTGCTCCCTGTGGCCACGTTGGCTAGAGCTATCCTTGCCAGAGGATACAGAGCTGTTTCCTGCTTTGCTGTTGCAGCTTAGGAAGGAAAGTCAGGAAGTGAGTTTGTGGGACTTCATATCTGCAGTCTTGTCAATGTGTGTGTTGAAATCTCCCAGGATGACAAGTCAGGGTATTTCATCACCATTGTCAACAAGGTATCAGTGAACTCCTTTATGAACTCTTTAGTCTGTAGAGGTCTGTAAATGAGCATAAAACTCTATGTTAGCTTTGGCTCAAGTTTCTATTGTCAGATGAATGAATTCAAACCTTACTCTCAGCCTCCATTAGAGCTGCCAAATCCTATCCAGAGGAACTAGCTGGGGCAGCAAACTGCTTTATCAAACCTCTGTGTCCCTGCACTTAGCTGAACTATTTGCCAAGTGCTGTGGATGATGTCCTTGCTTTACAGAAAATATAATGCTCATCTAGGAAGGTTCACAAACAGCACAGATCCTTTCTAATCCTAGTCATCAAGTGACTGGAGACTTCCCACCTTGGAGGACTTTATATTCACTCACCAAGGGGTATCAAACATGCCCATGACTGCAATCAAGTTGCATGGGTTAGGGCTTCAACAGCTCACCTGCACGAACCTGGAAGTATTGGAATTTTTTTCCCCAGTGTGCCTGTCTCTGACTGGTTAGTTTCTTCCTTATCTTGCTCTGAAGTCTTGCTCAGCTCAGTGCTCAAGATGGTAGCACAGAAAATTATCTCTGTTTTGTTTTGTTTTGTTATGTTTTGGTTTGTTTTGGTTTTGAGCCGTGTCTTTTTCACATCTCCTGAGATAGCAGAAGTCACTCTAAACCTTTTAAAACCTTTTAACTTCTAAAACTCCATTGTCATCTAGGAGAAATCACTGTTCCCTGTAGTTTTGGCAGAAATTCTCTCAGAAGGACTCAGTCTATTCGAGGACACTTTTCTGAGACCCATTCAGCCTGTATTCACATCTTCCTTAGGTCTGCCCAAGGATACCTTGTGTCCTTTCTGGAGCCCTAGAAAATGAAGCCAACAGCAAGAATGTGAGTGTCAGCACTATCCACAGCAACACTGGTAACCAGACAACCAGGGCTAATCCTGGCTAAATGAGCAAGACAGTGACCATGCTGCTAAGTGAAGCAAAGCACCCCTTTTCTTGCTTATAACACATGGGCTATATGTAAAAATAGCTGCTAGTCAGCAGCAGTGTGTTGTTCACATGTGTGGGCAATATGACAACAAGTTTATTTTCAAGCCCCCTTTCTCCTATTAGTTCCTCGTCTTTGATTTTATGTGGGTTATCCAAGGATGAAGGTTATCTGAGGACTTATTTTCAGCAACAGATATTTTTAAAGGGCTGGAGGTTATCTGAGGTTTAGCTTGAAAATAACAGTACTTTGGAGAGTTTGCAGCCCCGCCTAGTATCATTTAGTTGAAGATATGCCCACATGCACAACTAGTCAATTCACTCTGGTAATTTAACAACGCTGTTGAATTCTTCACTGATGCAATGGTTTCATTTGCCAGCTTTTATAAATAACACTTTCTAAAAAATCTCTGTTTACCCAGGACATCCTGGCTAACAGTGTTTTGGCAGAGGGTACTCGTTCCTCATCATTTTGTAGCAAGACCTCAGCAAAGCAATACACACAGACGTGAAGCTGTCAGCCCTTACAGAACTCCAGTTCAAAACACAAGAGTAAATTCTTCCTCAATAGCACTCACTATCAACCCATATCAAACCTATTCTTCACCTTCAACTCTATCCTCCCAAAAGATTCAAGTTCACAGTCCTGGGTTTTATCTTCAGGGCACCCAGTGGTCACGGACTGTGACATCTAAAGTTCACCTAAAGCTGTAGGAAAAAGGGCGGTTGACAAGTGCACTCCTGACATATTAAAACTGCCCACAATAGGGCAAAAGCCCATCTGGAAACAGAGGTTTCCTACAGACTCATAAAAAAGTTAAGGGGCTGGATAAATCTCACTACAAACAAGTACTCTATCAGTGAGTACACACTTGTTTAGCTTCTTTTTGTTTCTAAAACCCCAAAGCAATGTTGATAAAATAGAACATAAACTGGAAAGACTGTAATCCCATCTGACAGACCCTGAGAAGAGGAGGAGGAGGAAGCCACAAGGGGCAGCGTTAGTCACCTGGTTTAATACCAGCTGGACGGGGCTGGGATGCCCTGGTGAAGAGACTAAGCTTGCCCCAGGCAGGTTTCACACCAGTCTGTGGTAGTACATCTCAGGCCATGGAGTGAGCTGGAAGAAACTTCTCCTACAATGCTTCAGGCAACCTCCAACACTATAAAAACAGTCACAAACTGAGACCCTGTGTCTCATTACCTGAATGTAAGCAAACATCGACAACTTGCCCTTTCTATTGAAACCCGTGTTCGGTTTTGTTTTAATTGAGCTGCTGAGGAGAGGACACCGATGTGGTTAGAAATAGCATATTGAGAGGTCAAGAATTCAATCTGTTCTAGAGAGGCCTACTGCTGGTTCTCTTGGCAGGCCTCGTGCAGGGCTGCCGTCAGCCAGTCCCCAGGAAGCATTCTCGCTCACGGAGCAGGAGCAGTGCGAGTGGCCAGCATTCAGGCTTGGCTGCCTAACCAGAAAAGGTTTTCAAAATGTCAGCTCAGATCAACCTGAATCATTTTCCCAAGGCACAAAGGGATGGAGGGGGAACTGAAAAGTGTCCTGTACTTCTCTTTCACAACTCTCCATTTAATTTCCAGTTAATGGAATGAAATGTAGAGGGAACAAAAGGCCAGGCAGGTCCTTTACCTCCCCTATCCCATAGCCCAGCTTTTAAGGAGTCCAGGATATGAGTAATCCAAATTCATTTATTTTTTTCCCTTTACTGAAGAGATTTGATCCCCACTTCCCCCATTCACTTCCCAAGAGTGCCTCAGAAACTTTCTCATGCCCTTCTGGGCATGACCCGCCAGTCAAAGCCAGCTGGTCCCCAAGGTAGACCAAAGATTCTCTTTTTGAGGTGTATGAAGGGGAATATACTCATTGGGGCTGACAGTATGAGATTGGAGCCACTCAGACACAGCTACAAGTGATACCTGGCTGGCTCATACATTTGGTGCATGCTCTGTTATCTTCTGATTGCATGAGGATGTTAGGACATCACCGCAAGATTCAGGAGTGCTCCCTTGCACACAAGCTTCAAGCCCATGGATTCATGATTCACTCAAGATGACTGTAATCACAAGAATGGAGTGTCTTATTTCATCTTACTTTTTTTTTAAAACTTCAACTGGAGAGAGGCAGTCCATTTCAAAGCGCCAGGCTTTGGCCCACTGCTTCTCATGTCTGAAATCTGATGCCTGTGTTTGGTATAAGGCTGGCTGAAACCTGCAAAGACTGAGAATTTAAGCCTCACTGTAGTTCAGGGTGCTAAGTAGCAGCATCTAAACAGAAATAGCCTTTTGGGGTTGTTCTGTATGATGCTGAGTTTGTGTAAACCCTTGCACTAGTCTCCAAAGGACAGACATAAAAGCACTTGGAAGGAAAAGGTCTTTCTAAGAGCAAGAGGGGAAAAAAAAAAAGCACTGAAGACAGCAAAGCATGGTGTTGAAGGCACCACTATAGGAAAGCGTAAAATTAAGTGCAGAGTGACATGTCAACATATGCTATGAGGGAATTGTTCAGCATCAAGAGAAGGCAGAGAAACAGACAGATTTCCCTTCAGCAAAGATGCCATGATGCTGTGTTCAGTGTTCAACATCCCCACTCTCTGGGCAGCAACCAGAAGCCCTTAATCTTAATGTCAGTAGAGGCACAGAAACAGCTCTCCTAAGTTACAAAAACAGCCTGGGCTCCAGGGGATTCCCTGTCCCTCTGAGCACTTTGTGCCCATCTGTGTTGCAGATAGCAATTATTATCTCATCCAAGAGAAAATGAGCAGTGTTTGCAAAGAAAAGGCAAAAGAACAGCAGGTTTTGCCAAGCCAAAGAGGGATCATCAACAAAAAGATGGTTATTTTTCAATAAGGGTCTATTTTTACTAAAATGTGGTAAAATGTGGTAAAATGTGTGTCATTGTGAAGGGCCACACATGAAAACACTTACAAACATTGGCATCCATGTGATATATGGCCTTTGTTCCTATGGAAATTTTGTTCAAAAGAAAAATATGTATCGCTAACCCAGTATGTTTTCTTAGAGTGTAATGCTTATATTAGCATAACAGTGTCTTACAGCATCACTACAGCTCAGCTTGTGTCAGCACTTCCATTGCAACTAACCCTCTTCAGGACTGTTTGGATGAAGCAGTATTTTTAGAGGACTGATTAGGGGTAGAGTTTCAGTCTTAATTATGAAAGCATTTGTTTTTGTTAAATCAGAAGATGTCCAGGCTTCTTGGACTCGTATTTGATCAATCATAGCTTAAATCCTATTCTGGGTCGTCGTGGTTTTTGTGGATGGGATTATGGCTATCTTTTCATAACTAGGAAAAGAATCTTGCCAAAAATCATGATTTTAACATTAGCTCTGCAGTATGCATTACTATTCCTGAAGACCCAGCGCTTGGCTTTTGTGAACTTCTGAGAAAATCCTATTTGAATTTTATTTATTTGTTTGATGCTCTGTTGAAAAAAAATTTTGAAAATCAGTTTCTGAGCAAAGACAGGGCACATTAACTTTAAAGATTCCCATACCCCGGATCAAACATAAGAACTGCAAAAGTATTCTTTTTGACTAAGATTTTTGGCCTGTAACTTTTCATGGTTACAGGTTGAACATGTATATTCAGCTTATATATTATATATAAGATATATATATAAAAATATATTATTTTCAGGCTTACACATAATTAAATACATTTAACAAATATTTTCAGCCTTACAATCTTCAAAGATTTTAGGCCTGTGACAAGATTTGTGACATTCAACAAAGTTAAACTGACAGTGTTAACAGGGTACCTAAGCAGAAAACCTTGCAGTCCAACCTACATCACAACTAGAGAGCTTTTGGAATACGAAGTTTTACATAATTTGGGGAACATATTTCCACATAAATCTCTAAAGGCGAAAGAAGGGGGACAGTAGCAAAATTTGTGTATAGTCACTATTGATACTGTCTGACAAGCCTAAATATTTATCTAATACTCTAGTTTTATTGCTCTGGAGGGTGGTAGATGTAGCATGTATGAAGAGCCATTTCACCCTTAGAAAGCCTTCATCTAACATCAGGGAGGATTTAATGCATCTTTAGTAGTATTTCAAATGACAATCTCAAATACCCTTTAAAACAGAGGAGAGACATATTGGGAGATACCCACAGGTATCATTACTTCCCTCCTTGCGGATATTGCTTTGGGAGGAGAATAAACGAACTCTTTTTCCTTTAGAAAGAGAGGTGGACAGAGAGAGATTATTTCTAAGTGAATAAAAAAATAACAACATTGAGTGCAATTAGCAGATCTAGAAGAATAGTTATAAAACCTACATTATGTTTGTAACACGTGCCACTGCAAAGACACACAACTCTCCTGATAGACTGCAAGAGGTTTGTTGTGATGCAAATTAACGTCACAGACCAAGAAGGATATGGGCACAATCAGCCCTGAGCAAAAGCACCTGTCCCCTACCAGGCCCATGCAAAGAGGGGAGCAGGCAGGCTCTCCTTTCTTCTCCTCAGTCCAAGGTATAAAACAAAAGGAGGGGCAAGCTCCCATTCCTCAGAGCTGGAGAAAACGGTACTTGCTATCTCCATAACAGAAAAGAATACGGAGGCGTGGAGCTAGATAGCGAGACGTTTAACATGCCTCTCACAGCCAAGTGCCAGGCCTGGGAGGTGGCTGGAAATGCTCACAAACACCCATTTGCCCCCTCTTTCCTCCTCCTTTTTTCCAGTCTTGGCACAATGTTTTTTCTGGGCTGCTTTTCAAAAGTGCCTGTGGATTTAAGGGGCAGCCTAAGCACCTGACTTCAGCAGTCTGGGTTGCCCATCTTGGGTAGTGCAGCTCCCAGGCTATCTCTTGAAAAAGCAAGCCTAGGTCTTATCCCGCTTCCTTGCAGGGAAAGACTTCAAAACACATGGCTTCAAAATAAAGGGGAAGCACAGACTGATTCTCAGCACTCAGTTATGTCTGTAGCATCTTTACAACTGGCTCCTTCCCCTTTAACAACACCATTTCTTGAAAATCCCCGTTCTTCACCCTCCTTGCTTGTTTTATGGCTGTGAATCTCCCTCTAAAATGAAAATAATGCACATTGCAGTCTTCTTTGTTGCAGTGGCTTTGACATGCCAAGTATTTTCATGCACATTAATAAAGCAAGAACCAAGAACTGGCACAGTTTTCTCTTAGTTCAGTTTATGCTTTTAATACTTGTTCTGTGGATGCAAGCCTCACTGTCAGGTCTATTCTTTATGAGATGGAAAGAAACTCTTCTATTCTTATAATGGGTTTCATTGAAAAGCAAAGCCACTTCTCTGCATTTATTTAAGTCCAGAGCTAGAATAGAGACCAGCATGATGAATTTTAAACAGAGTTCACATCTGGTCCAGAAACCACAATCAATTTATTGCTGTATCTGAAACATTTTCAGCATCTGTCATATAATATATTTTCACACGTTTCTAACAAGACATTTTCTTGGATGTAACATAGACAGGTATATCTGTCAGTTCAATTTCATGCAAACGAAACAGAAGAATTTTTGGCATGGTTTGTTATACCGTCTTTGGAGCAGTGTAACTATCATGTGAAAAGGGTATTATTTAAGCATGCCAGAAGCTCAGCAATTTCTTCCAAAACGTGGAACTACTGACTACACAGCAGATTTTAACTTTTAAAAATAT
Source organism: Myiozetetes cayanensis (assembly GCF_022539395.1). Classification (NCBI taxonomy): domain Eukaryota; kingdom Metazoa; phylum Chordata; class Aves; order Passeriformes; family Tyrannidae; genus Myiozetetes; species Myiozetetes cayanensis. The sequence continues at coordinate 61,387,304 of NW_026087742.1, read as the reverse complement.
CTATACCTTTCTTTTTTTCCATTTTGATAGAATCCATTATCCAATGAATTTGAGAAAGAGGTGCACATCTCCGTACTATAAAACCTATCTTAGCCCATTCTGAGAACTCTCACGTTTTATGTTAAAGTGGAATCTTCCACTCATGATAACCATTTAATCACAACTTTATTCAAAGTTTATTAAAAATTAAATGGCAGAACACATCATATTAAAATTCTTAAGAACTTCACGTTTTCACCCAAACCTGTCATGGGCTTTCCCACACAGAACCACAGATGTATCAAATAGCTTGACAGCACTGTAGCCCTATAAATAGGCATGCCAATTTGCCCCCATATTGGCCCCAGTACAACCATTTACCACCTCATTTTTGGCTACATAAACTGCCTCTAAGCACTTTCTCATTTGAAAACCCTGGGGTTCCTGTAAGAGCACTGCATCAGCAGACAAAATACTGCACTCTTCACCCTTCCACCTGTGCTCACATAAGATCGTCCACAGCCATTACCTCTTTGATGAGACAAATAGAAGGCAGTCAGTGGTCTGTGATAATGTCCTAGTGATAGTTTTCTTGGTTTGTTTGCCCTTTATTATCTCAATTAAATTGAGACAAGACAAAGTTTGTTGGGGTGTATTGGGGCGCACCCACAAGTGAGTGAGCCTGTGCTTTTGCTGTAAGCACACTTGGGAAGTGGGGAATCATATGGGCCTGCTGCATAATGAGATGATTAAATATCTGTTCCTATTAAAATAATACCTACAATGATTAAGGGTGACATTTAGCTCCCTGAACCAAGAAGGAGGGCCATACTTGACTATCAGGAGTAGATAAAACAACACAGTCCCTGCCTGGCAGAGTGGTTTTAGTCTTCTGAAATTGGCTTAGATACTGGCTGTAAAACTGAGCAAACTAACCTGTGTCTGAAGAAAACATGCCAGTAAAATTGGAGGAGGTGGAGGTTTGTAGGCAGTGACTGTCCAAGGCTGTTCACACCAGGGAGGAAATGTGTATGGAGACCGTGATGCCACAGGGCTTGGTGGCACCGTGCAACAGGACACCGGGGACTGGAGGGTCAAAGCTGAGCAACTGAACCAGGTGTGGGTTTTGGTGAGCCCATACCAGTACTTGCTTATTTTTTCAGCATTGCAGAGGTTTTTCCATCACTGCATAAAGAGGAAAATCTTGTGAGGAGAGAAGTATAAAGCAGCACCATCCTCTGCACCCCCATGTGTCCTTTGCCTCAGGGATGCTCAGCAGCTTGTTCCCATGCCAGCATCTAGGTGGGAAGTGGCAGTGTAGGGGCCAAGGCAGGGCAAGGTGGGTGCCTGTTTTCTGGGCTGTGGTTCTTTCAGAGTGGCTGTCACCTCTGAGTTTCTCCCCAGAAGGTCTAGATAAGGTTTGAGTCACACATGGAGCTTGAAAAAAAAGTCAACTTGATTTTTATTGCATTTTAATTTGTAATAAATGTTTTATTGACTTTCTTGATAAGCCTGTGGCAGTTTGAAAGTTTACTTTTATGAAGCTGAGTTATCTATCTAACTTAAAGACCTTTTGCTCTTAACAAAACTTAGGAGCCTGATTCATACTATCATTCGTGTTTTATTTTTGCTCCACTATAAATCCAGGTTTGCACAAGCAGATTCTCTCAAAACTTTTCATGTGGGCTTGGTTCCACAGTAAAAATAAATGTATTTCCAGTGAATATGACACAAGAAGCTTGCTGGCTCCTTTGAATAAGTTTAACCGTTTGACTACTAAACAGCACCTAGCAGGTGCTGAGCAACTCAATGTCCCACACATGTCTGATAAAAAGTATGTATGAAATTAAAGTGCTGGTATCTTAGTGAGACATTATTCTTTGAAGAAGCCCATAAAAGTTATAATGGTATAGGCCAGCAAAGGGTTAATGAAGTATACCTTACATATTGGCATGTCCTGAATTAAAAAACAAAAAAATTGAATTTCTTCTGGGAGAAATCAGGTGATGTCTCATATTTACTTAGGATAGAGCTTTTTCGATATCTTTTTCTAGTTATTTTAGCCTGAAAAAGAGAACACAGTACTTCACCTGTGACTTTAAGGGCTACAAGGTCTCCACTTAATTACAATTTTTAAAATAACTGCAATTTGGCTTTTTGTACCAAGTTAATCAAGTGCAGGACTGATGAGTTACAGAAAATCACCTGTGGAGAGAGCAGATTTTTATCTTTCTCAAAACACTGTGATATGTGTTGTCAAGATTTATAACTTCCCTAGAAGCTGGAAATCTAACTTTCTCCAAAGACACAGAGAAACCAATGACTGCTCTGCAATGAGAAAGCCAAATCTATGGAAGAAAACAGACTCTTGAGGAAGTGGAACACTTACATCTATTTACACATCTGCAGTCATTTGGGACAACTGACATTCAAAAAAGAAAATTCTCACATCTTTCTCCCACTTAAGTCATAAATAGTTAAGACAAGGTCCTCACCTGTCTTAAATTTTGCTAGTGTGTTGTAAGGAGGTCAGAGGCAGATAGGGACTGACTTGAGAAGCAGATGGAGACAGGGGCTGCAGATGGATGGTACAGAGTGGCAGGAGACAGCTGAAGGGGTTAGCACATCACCCGGCACATCCCGTGGGCAAGCATCAGGTGAGCAGGACACCAACCATGAAATCCTGGCACACCAGTGGCGCGCATTTCTAATGATCAGGCTGTGACTTAGGCTAAGACAGGTCTGAGCCTGCGTTGAAAAGCAGATAAGTGGTGCCAGGCTGTATCAGACTAGAAGCTGCACAGTCGTGTTTCTGGTTACAAGCATTTTAAGTCAAAATGCAATGATCAATTTTCTCCTCTCTCCAACTGTGCAGTTCTGCAAAATGTTTTTACTGTCTCAGCCTTAAATATTGATGCTGAACATATGTATCATATGACAATCCACAGGCATTTTGTGCTTTAATTCTGCAGTGATAACTCAGCTGTCTCCAATACCTTGCATGCTGCACTCATTGTAGTTTAGTGTTAAAAAAACTGGGACCCCTGTATTTCTTCGGCTTTTATTCAAGTTGCTGTTCATATACATTATGATTGTTTCCTGTCACTGAACATCTTGAAGTCATAGGAAATTCATGTGAGTACCCAATTTGTCTGTGATGAGCCAAGTTTGTGAGTTAAAGCAAGACCACTTACACACCTTTCCAAAAAAATAATATGGTCCATACATCCCCAATCTCAAAATGTGACATCGCCTACAATAGCCAAAATTATGAATGAATAGGAGCACAAAAGGCAAAAACTCACTGCATGGCCTTTGCCAGAAAGCTCCATAAAATTTCTTCCACTGCAGCTTCTAACCAAAACGAAAATTAACCACTCCATCCAAATTGCCCACTCATCAGTCTTGAGTAGGCCACTTCACTTTAACACTAGCTGAGGTCTGGTTTTTTGTCAGGCTGGATCCAGCCTCAGTGGGTATAACCCATACATCTAATTCACAACAGAGGATCTGCTAAAGCTGCCTCAGGTTGTTAACCTAAAAGGCTCAAAGGGAAGGATGGACTTCAGATTACTGCCTACAGCTCTGTCTGATTTTCCCACAACTGTTCAACAAACGGTGTTCCTTTGTAGGAAGGGTTTGGCTAAGTGACCACTGAAAACATTCATGTCCATCTGAAACACAACACACACAACACAAAGCAATTTTTTTTCTCTTTTTGCATGCTTGAAGCATCAGGACTCAAACTCATGACAAGAACTAAGCATACAATAAGATTTTTTTCATCTCAGTGGCCAAAACTTGTCCAGGATTGACCAAAACAAAATAATTTTCAGTATCCCCACCCAAAGCAAAGTACCCTAAAACTTTAATCTAACAAAAGGTTTATTTCAAACAAAAGTAAATACAAAGTCTTTTGTTTTCCTGGGGAGTGGAGAGAGGAAGAGGAAATACTTTGTTATTTTTCAATTAAGGCTAGGTCAACCTCTAAAAATAGAAATCTCAAAACAAATACAAGAATTATTCTTTCTTCAAATACTAAGTCAAAAGGGTTTGATTGTTTTTTCCTTTCCCTCTCAGAAAATTTTAATGACTTAAAAGTGCATTTTTCAGCAAGAAAAAAAATACAACATTTCTTCCAGATCCAACCTTTGCTCTGCTGTCACTCAATCTGCAGCCCACAGATGACCGGGATCAACACTACAGCTGAGAGAAGTCTGCGAAATCACTGCAAAACAGTGCACTTTCCAAAGCAACATGGTCAGAGTTTTATGTGCAACCAGTGGTTGTACAAGTGTTTTCCAGGAGACAAAGGTCAGAGCTGGCTCCCTACTGCTGTCAGTTTTCTTAGGATCTTCAATTCTTCTGATGAACCTGTTTATTAAAATTAAAAATTTTGGTAAAACATCATCATACTGTGTATCTAAATACTGAATATTCCATATCTCTCCCTCTTCCCCTTCCAGCTGGGTTCCACCAGTGGAACATAAGATGGAAGTAGGTTTTCTGGTTTTCTCTTGTTTTGCTGACATGGGAATTGGTAGTTAGTCTGAAGAAGGCTTCTTTACTGCATTAACTCAGAATTAATTTCTTGAACGTACCTGGCAATTATCCAGTAACCAGCGGAGAACAGAAATATAGAGAAGGCCTGTTTCTCCTCACTTACTCTGATCTGTGTATGGGCACAGTGGTGCATGTCTCACAATGCATCTGGAAAATCTCATCACTGTGTCAGGCAATATCTATATCCACCTCTGCTCTGCTCAGACGTAGACATATGCAGTTAGAGGAGAGGAATTCCACCCATAGACACTTACAATGGCTGATGCAAAAAACAAATACAGAAGCATTCCTCTTCTGTAGCACTCCCTTCACTCAGCTTCAGAAGCACTCCCCACAAACCATGATTATTTATTCAATAATCATATAATGCCAAAGGAGTAAGTCATCCCAGAGTCCTGAACCTCCAGCTGAGAGATCTAATCTGCAGGCATCAAGGAGAAGCACCCTCCTTCTATGGCGCAACAACTCTTTGTATTGGGTTTGTGTGGCCAGGTTTTGGTAGAAGGGGGGCTACAGAAATGCCTTCTGTTAAGTAGCTTCTAGAAGCTTCCACCATGTCTAGCAGAGCCAGTGCCAGGCAACTCCAGAATGGATGGACCAAGGGCAAGCCAATCAGGAATGAGGGGAACTCCTTTGTGATAACATATTTAAGAAGGAAAAAAAAAAAGTTATTGGGCAGATGTAATTTCAGCCAGAGAAGAGAGGGGTGAGAACATGTGAGAAGAGCAGCTCTGCAAACACCAAGCTCAGTGGAGGAGAGGGAGGAGGTGCTCCAGGTGCCAGAGCTGAGATTCCCCTGCAGCCCCTGGAGGAGACCCACACTGAAGCAGGTGGTTGCCTGAAAAGAAGACTGTGAACCCATGGGAAGTCCATGTTGGAGCATGCTCCTGACAGGGACCTTCAGATTCATGGAATGAGGAGCCTATGCTGCAACAGGTTTACTAGTAGGGCTTGTGACCCTGCAGGGCACTCACGCTGGAGCAGGCTGTGCTCGAAGGACTGCACCCCATGGAAGAGTGACCCACATTGCAACAGTTCATGGAGAACTGTTGCCAGTGGGATAGACTCAAGTTGGAAAAATTCATGGAGGACTGTGTTATGTGGGAGGGATCCCATTCCAGAATACAGCAGGGGAAGGACTCCTCTCCCTTAGCAGGGGCAGAAACAACATGTGATGAACTGACTGTAACTCCAATTCCCCATCTCCCTGCACCTCAGGTGTGGGGGTAGAATTTGGGAAGGAGGAAGAGGAGGGGGGAAGGTGTTTTTAAGATTTATTCTACTTCTCATTATCCTGCTCTGACTTTTTTAGTAATAAATTCAGTTAATATCCCCAAGTTGAGTCTGTTTTGCCTGTGATGGTATTTGGAGACTGATCCTTCCCTGTCCTCATCTCAAATCATGAACCCTTCATTTTATTTTCTATCCCCTGTCCACTTGTGGAGGGAAGTGATAGGCTTCGGTGGGCACCTGACATCCAGTCAGGGTCAACTCACAATAGTCTTTCTTCCTGCAGCCTGATGAGGGTAGATGGAGCTGCTGTGCTGAGAGATGAAAATTGTATGCGCAGATCCCTTCACAGTCAGTGGAAATGAACCACATATCCTACCAGATCGTGATCCTTTTAACATCCAAAGATATGCTTCCTGTATTGAGTGGTGACACATGCACCACACCATTCAACCCTGACAAGATGAGAGCAGTCCTGGGAAACCACAGCAATATGACCCTGGGATGCACTAGTGAAAATCCAGTGAAGTCACAGTAATAGCACTTCTAATAATAAAAAACAGGGTGCAAGTTTTGAGGACCTCTGTCTGGGATTTGGACACCTTAATTCTAACATATTTTCCTCTTTAACCAACAAAACCCTCAGCTGCTCATTTGAATCACTGGGTCTTAGATTCCAACAATCATCAGCAGATAATGATCTGTCAACTAATCCCTTGGAGGGATTGAGAATGAACACCAAAACTTCCAGGCTTTGACAACTCTCACCTCAGAGCGGATCCATACATTAAGAGGAACAGTAATCATCACAGATTGCAGTGGTACTTTAGCCACTGTGAACTGCACAGGAGAGGCAGGTGGAAACATTAGTGTTGTGACCTGCAGCTGTTGTAAGGGCATTGTCTGGTCTGATTGGTTTCTGTAAAAGTTTCTTTTCTTTTTGTTTTCCAAGAAAGAAACAGTTTTCCAGAGGACCTCAGCTAGCAGTCATATGCATCCCTCTACCCGGATGTCTCTACTGACTTCTCGAATGCACTCTCAGAAGCCTCTGAAAGCTGTTTACTGAATGACTACTTGAGTTAATTTTGTCCTGGGAAAATCATACCTTCCAAAGTGCACTGGGAAGAAGCTATCAGTGAAGTGTTGCTGGAATTGAAACACAAGTCAGCAGTCTCAGTGAAGACACAAAAAATGTATGATCAATTTGTCTTTTTTTTCCCAAACTGTTCTTTCCACATCAAACCTCTGACATGATAGCAATATAAAGAAAACATCCAGATCTATAACAATGTGTTACAACAGAGCAAGCTACTTTTCAGAGCCAGAAGTCTGGCTCTTTTAGCAAGCACTGCCGCTAAAAATCTGTTTTAAAGGCTATAGAAAGCACACTCTAGCCAACTTGCCCCAAAATGTGAAATCAAATAGACTGTGTAAGTTCGGTATCACTAAGGCTGGTGAATAATCAGTGGAATGAAATCTCTGCCCAGAAAAATACCCTGTCTATGGAGTAATGCTGTAGACACCCTTGAACAGATGGGATGCAGAAAGGTCCATGACATCTAGAGATGAAAATAGCTTTTACAAAAAAAAAAAAAAGAAAAAGCTAAGATCACAGGCCTGATTCTGATCTCACCTTGCTGTAAATCATAAGTCACTCCATTTAGGCTGGAAGTTTAGTCAAATCAATTTAAGACTCTTAATTTTTAGGGAAAGATAATTACTTTATTCCCTCCTTTCCAATTTGAAGCAGCCCATCAAGCATCCAGCTGGTTGTAGGCCGTAAAAGAGCATTTCTCTGGATGAAACCAACCCTTCTCCCTCCTTTAAATCCCCTGCCCTCTAGTAAAACACTTTAATAATGTGTAAGAGCTATTTTTGTTGGGGTATGCCCAGTTGTCCTAGACATAATATAGACTGTCTCCCAGTCCAAAATCAACTCAGGTGGCCACTGTGAAGCTGTGAAGTCAGAGACATGCAGTATGAGAGCACCAGAAGTACCTTTTAAAACAAAAGGTAGGTCTTTCCCCTTTCTGTGTCAAATCACCTGCAGCCTGTAGAAATTCAGCTAGCAAGCAGCTGCCTGGCCTGTTGTTGGCCCCTGAAGACATCTGTCTCTGAAGGGCTCTGTATTTACATCACATACATTTTCAAAACAACTCAATTTCTTTGTGGAAAATTTAAAAAATTACTCCAAGATATATTCCTTCCTGCATCTGTCAGGGTAATGTTACACATCCTGATCTGCGTGAGAGATGAGCAGGCTCACAGACGTGTCTTGGTTTTGAGCCAGACACTACAATGCTAAGACGTGCAGCTTCTATGCCCAACCCAGCATCCAAACTGAAATTATAAAGAAGTGTACAAAACTCTCAAAAGAACCTGTGTGATTCTTACCTTTCCTCTCACTTGCCTGGTTGCAATAGCATTAAACCCTCTCCAAGCAGGGTTAATTCTACCTTTTTAATTTAAATGAAAATGTTCTCCTTTTCCCATGTGAGCTTGTAAAGTCATGGGAACATATTCTGCTGCCTTCCTGACATAAATCAATGGATATATTGGAGGGACAGGCCAAAAAATATATACATTTCTTGCCCTTCAGCTCCATTTCACCCATAAGCATTTGCCCACATCCTGGAACAGAAGAAATGTTTTCTTTCCACTGAGTTTCCGACTTTCATATTTCTACAGAAGTTGGCCATTACCACACAGTTGATACTAACGACTTGACTTAGAATCTGTTAGGAAGAGAAACTCTTTTAACAGAATGACAATTATAATTTATCCAAAAATACCTACAAACAGAATAAAGCAAAATACAAGTAAATTTTTTTGGAGGATACTGTCTAATACAAACTCCTTTGCACCATGATTCTTCTTCAAACTTACCTTCATTTAATAGGTAATTGCCAGCTTATTCATGGTACTCCCGTTCAGAATGTGAACAAATTCATTGCCTTGAATATAACAAAAGACTAAAAATCTATGGAAAACCAGACATGTCTTGGCCATCAATGTGTAAACTGTGACAGTTTATAAATTCAGACTGCAGGAAAGTGCAAGTTTATGATTCTTACTAAACTACCACATACAATAGTTATGGCAAATGTTAAAAAAGGTAGGCTAGAAGGAGAGAAAACCAAAATTCAAATTAGTTGCATGTAATATGCTGCAAGATTTATCTGTCATTCTTGTGGACCACTGTTCATCTGGGGGCCTATGAATACACAGTGAACCTCAGGACATGATTCTTTTCCATATGTTTCATAACAAGTATATTTTTGCAAAAATAGTGTTCTCTATTGTGTTATCTTCAAACCTATCTTGAGCAAGCCTACTCAGATTCTATAGTGCACTCCAGTGCGTTCTGTGGTTGGGATTTAGCATTTTTCTGCTGTCAAAGGAACCTGTACAACCCATTAATGTGAGAGTGCAATCTTTACTGAATTCACCCTTAAAGCAACCCTCAAAATAAGGGAAGGCCACCACTCCACCACCCCAAGGTAGAGAATGACATCTCAGGAAAATCATCCTCAGGATCCATCAGAGTGCTTAGACAGTTCTTGATACTTGAATATCTCCTGCTGGACAACTCTTCCTTACAGTCTCACCTGATGGTCTGAAGGACCCTGCATACTAAAATACCCCTACCACCTCACCTGTTGGTCTGAAAAACCCACTCTGTGCCTAAACAACCTAACAGCTCATCCTGATTGTCTAAAAGATCCCCTATACCAAAGATCTCCTGGGCTTCATAGACCTGTGTGGATCCTGCTCAGTTAGAAACTCACTACTCTTGGTAGATCACTCAGAAGTGCTTTGCTGAAGATGACCTCTAGGGAGTCTGGGATGGCTCAGAAACATTAGTCCAGACCCACTATCAGCACTGTATCCCATACATGAGACAAAACAACAGTGTTTCCCTCAGCCATAACCAGCCACCGTCATATGTTCTCATCTACCCTGCTGGCTTTGCTGCCACCTTGCACCTGCTGAGGTCTGCACACAGCTTGCTCCTACTACTGACTATTTTTGCTCAATTCAGTCCATTGTTCACCCTCTTGGAGTCCCTCCACTGCTTTCCCAAATCAAAAAACCTCCTGTCCAGACCTATCCAACACTTGTTAGCCCACCGACAGTTTTTTATTTTCTTGACAAGTAAATTAAGCTTTAACTTTTTTTCAGGCATTTGGTTTAAGTCTTCATCTATAGTCAACAGTTCCACATGCAAATGAAGGCTCCTCATGCATATTCACTATGTATTCCATGTCTCCAAAAACACTTCTGTCAGAAAATGATCTTCTTATAAGTTGTCCATTCCATATGTTCCACTTTCCTTGGGATTTCCTTCTCTGGGCCAGACAATACTTCTTTTTGACAAGACAAAAATTTGTTTCAGAAGAACAAAATAAATTTGGGTTGAATTTGGCTAATCCAGTTTCTGATGGGAAAGAAAGGATAAAGTTTTTTTAAAGTGATTACTTTTTTCAAAACTGCATTGATTGTTCCAAATTTGACCAAAATTTAAAAGCAAACAAAAAAAATCCGAAACTGTTAAACAGAAGTGAATGACCTCCAATCAAAAGAAGACATTGTGCAGCAAACCAAATTATTTGAGCCCAAATAGTTTTTCATTTTTTTCTTTTTGCAGAAAATGGAATAATTCCTGTCCCAGGTGGGGACCTAAGGCTCTCACCCCTTTTTATTTCTGACATGTCCTGAAGACCTGTCAATCTTGATGGTCTATAGCAGCACACAGCGGCAAACGAGGCTGTGCTCCTATCTTCCTTCTCCCTATGTGGATCCATGAGCTGATCACCAGGACTGAATTCACTCAGCTAACTTCAGAACCACCACTTACCAACCTCAGGTCATCTCAGAGTAATGATCAGTTCTGGGGGCAATTCATAGGGCCTGTTTTCTGTTCAAGAGACTGAGAGAGATGTACAAATCTGAATGCATAATAAGATGCCAAAAAATCCCACAGCCTGAGATCAGCATTTAAAAGAAATATATTCATATGTTGTCGTGAATTTGTCAAAAGGCTGAACACAAAGATGATTGAGGGTACCTGTCATTCTTGGCAATAAAAGTTAATCTTCTATTCTGATTGGCTCTAATCTATGTAATTTCTGAATTGATCTCACATTTTGAAGTTTTGACACCCTTTTTAGCAAGGTGAATGCAAATACTGCTGCACTGTTTCTAGATAGTGTGTCACTGTAGTGGTAGCAGCAACTCAGGGACATTCCTCTTTAACTAGAAAGTTTCCATGTAGTAAACAGGTTGTCTGAATTGTTTTATTTTATGTTTATTATTATGCATTACTACTTTGATTTTTTTCTAATTTACCTTGACATTTTTACTTTCTCAGAGATACACAGTGAAATGACAACATGAGCAGTATCATACTGCTAATGTCTCCTTAAACCTTAATGGCTGTGGTCCCTCCATTTAATTTTTCAGCTTCTGGCAGGTTTTCTCAAACGTCTTCTCTAGTGTCCCAGTTGTTTTGACGCCTTGAGGAAAGACAAGAAATCATTTGGTTTTGTGTATGAGCCCATTAGGGTAGACACTTGTGTTTCATTGCTGTAGCATGTCCATCACGGGGCTGACACCAGACCCAGGCCTCACCTGTGTGCAGCTGCCCAGTGGCTGTGGACAGAAGGCTGCACCAGGAGCTCTGGTCGCCTATCAACCTACCAGGGCTCAGGAGCTGAACTTCCAACATCTGCCCACATCCTAAACATCTGTCACATGTGAACAGGAGGTTAAAGCCACCAGGTTTGGGTTGCCCTCTGGCAAGCCATCAAGCTGAAGCAGTTGCTCAGCAGAAGTTTGAAGGCTGATTTTTTTACTGAGAAAAAAATTTCCCGCTGGGCATATGTCCAGTGTTCAGATCAGGTGAGAGCTGAGGGAGAGCTTAGACTGAAGGTGAACCAAGAACACAACCATAGCCAGGCACACCTGGGGACCTAAGTAGTACTACAGAAATTACTTTCTTTTTCCTTAATAAAGCCAAATAATTTATTTCCTGGCCTTTGCACTTTTATTACAAGCTGCTACGTGTAATTGGCTTTGTTTGTTTGTTCTGTAGTTTTATAACTGGACACTTTTGTAATTAAGGGTGTTTTTAAGTGATATGTGTATAAAATTGAAGTGGGCAAGTGGAAAAAATAAACAGAAGGAAAGTTTTTAAGAAGTTATTTGAATTGGCTGTGATGTTCTTCCCCACTAGCTAGTGAGGTTTTAATTAGCATTGAAAATCATAAGTAACTGGAGATGAAAGAGCCCTATTAGGTCATCCAGTCCAGTTCCCTGCCATTTCAGAATTGTGCCCAACAGTGTATTTCCCAGTGTTTTGTCAAGTCCGGCACTAAGCCTGTTCATTACATGACTAATATACTCTTTTGAAGTAGCAGGAGGGAAACTGCTCACAATCCAGATCCAGGCACTTTTTTACAGTTTATAGCAAAAAAAAGAATGATAAGCAAAGATGCAAGCCAGTATAGAAATTTATATGCAGGACTCCACATGGGGTATTTATTCTCATTCTTATAGGGGAGCTCACACGTGGCCAAGTAAATATGAATGATGAACTAAAATGTCATAGCAGGGATTGCGGGAAAAGTGTTTAACTGCTTCACTGAAATGATTCTGAAGGGGCCCAAAAGAGGGAGAAAGGCAGAGCTGCAAAGCCGTCTTCACTCAACTCTTCCTGGCCTAGGTCAGCCTTCATCCCAAAGGAATATCATGTATAACTCACTTGTATTTTCAAAAAACCCAAGCAAGAATCAAAAAAAAAACCCAACAAACAAGCAAACAGAAAACCCTCTAGATTATATGCCTTGGGTGACAAATCCCATAAAACAAGCAACCAGTGAGCTGTCAAAAAGAGGTGAAGATTTCTGATAGACCTACTAGTCAAACCAGAGATCAGAACAGCCAGTTTGAAAACTGCAGTTTGGCAGGTGGAGACAAAAGATCCCTCCACATTCAATAGCAAGGCATCAGTAGGATTCTTTAAAATATCTATGACATTTTTCCAAAAAAATTCCTTGCATAGAATACAACTCTTTATACATCATTGTAAGTAAAAATTATAGCCAGTAAACTGCAACAGAGATCTCAATAAAAAAGACATCAGCATGGACCAAAAAAAATCCAGTTTCAACCATTAGTCTACTTAAATACAGTTTCATAGACAGAGTTATGCAAACAAAACTTCTTCAATGCTACAGAAGATGCTTCCAGGCAAAAAGAATAATAATAATAGTAATTAAAACAAAAAAGGCATAATGTCATAATCAAGAAAAATAATGACATTTCCTAAAAGGCTATCCTGATGTAGGGAGCCCCTGGTGGTCTAGTGGTAAAGGCGCCGCGCTATCACCGCGGAGACCTGGGTTCGATTCCCGGTCAGGGCCACTCCCGGGCAGGTGGGGCTCGTTAGCCCTTAAAGGCAACCCACCTACGTCCTAAGGACCTGCTGCCACCGCCCAAGCTCGCTTGGCCCCGGCAGATGAACCTTAGGATTAAAGGGTGGGCTCAGTTCCGCGCACACTGTGTCTCACCTAAAAAATCCAATGCGCAGGCTGGAAGGTGGAAAGACCTTCCCCGGATCTTCGCTCGCGAAGACTTGCCATTATTATTATCCTGATGTATTGGGTCTGGCTGAGATGGAGTTCACTCCCCATAGCAGGCCTCACAGTGTTTTGTTTTGCTTTGCATTGGTAGCTAGAAGGGTATTGATAACACACCAGTGTTTTGGCTACTGCTGAGCACAGGATCAGCACTATAACATTCCTTCTGGGAGGGGACAGAAGTAGACCAGCTGATCCAAACTAACTAAAGGGGTTTTCCATACTGTATGATATCAGGTCAGATATAAAAGCTAAGGAAAGGAGCAGGAAAGAAGGCATTTGTTGTTTCCAGTGGCTACCTGCTGAGAAACCATTGCTTCTTGGGAAAGTGGCCGTCCATCGCTGCTGATAGGAAGTAGAGAATGAACCTTGTTATCTTTCACTTTTCTTTTGCCTTAATAAGCTGCCTTATCACAACCCACAAGTGGTTTTCCATCTTACTCTCTCTCCCCTTTGCGCCTAGGAAGGGGAGTGGGTGGGAAGAGCAGTGAGTGGGCACCTGGCTTCCAGCCAAGGTCAACCCACCACACCTGGTGAATGGAAAGATGAAGTTAGACATAAGGGAGCAATATATGACAGAAAGGTGAGGAAGGAGGAGAACAAATAATGTAAACTAAAACCCGAAGTATATTAAACTGAGACAGAGGTCTGAAGACATCAGGATAATCTACCCCTAATAATAACAACAAAATGTTAGTCCTTGCAGCATGTTAAAAATCATTCTAGATAACACCTGAATTTCAGAAAAATATATAAAGAGGGAGAAGTGTCAGGCATCTAGTTCTGGCCTATGTGTGGAAAGCACGGTAAAATGTAAATAACACATTCATATCATCTGAATACCACAAGAAATATTTGAATCTATCCTCATAAGAAAGATGTTGAAGATCTACTATATGTGAAAACTTTTGTATGAGAAGTCCCACAGAATGTACCTTTAAAAGTTCTCAGACTTCTGCTTAAGGCAGCAATTGGCTAACTTATATTCAGTTTTGATGCTCCTCTGAATGCTGGATCCATGCCACAGGTTTAAAGCATACAGTGATGAACCAAAACACAGAAAGGGCAGCAGCCCATGAGGCACAAGCAGGCAAAAGCTGGGTAAATGGATGTAAGTTCTAGGCAAAATTTAAAAGTTACTAATGAGTAATTCTATCAATAAAGAATGGGATGATGAGGATATAATTATTAGTAACCAGTACAGTTTCACAGGGAAGAGGTCTTGTCATCCTAAAAATTAATTTGGACTGGTGTTTATTAGGTTGTTAAGTGTGCAGCTGAAGTATACATCAACTTCTCTTGTGTGTTTATCTCCCTAAAATTACCATTATCCGCAGTCAGTAAAGGCAGTAGTAACTGAACCAAGTGCTGCCTTCAGTACATATCCAAAAAATAGTTATCAGCAGGTGAATTTTCTGTAAGGGTGCACCTGATGGAGAAGCCTGCTGTGATCAGAGTTAGGCTGTATGCTATTCATCTCGCTTTTCATCAGTGGCTTGGGAGTAGTAAAGAAAGAATGTTTTAAAGCAATCAAATGCAAAACTGCACACCCAAGAAGCAATAGAGAGCAATATGACTGTAGGAGAGTCCTAAGGCTCTTTATATTTTTCATCAAATTTTTCTCATCTTCAAACTGTGTGATGATTAGGTCAAGCAGAAGACTTCCCAAAGGAGAAGAGAGAGGAAAGTTCCATCTCTCTTAGAATGATGAGAATATTTAGCTGCTACCTCAGAGCTCATGGTCAGCTTACATGTCCAACGACTTAGCACTATGGCTCCAACAGAAGAGGTGTAACAACAGCAAAATCCATTCAAAAATACCTTACTGAGGTAACAGACATGGAGATTCAAGTCCTTGGCTGAGCTTCACCTTCTCATGCTTCAAGGGAGGACCACAATTAGCTTTCTTTCTGTGAGCTCTCTGCAGAATAAGAAAGCTTCTTAACCCTCTCAGAAGTGAGAATGTACCAAGCAGTAAAAAGGGTTTCATGAGTTCAATCACTCCATCCCCTTACAAATTATAAAATAACAAGCTAAGGCCAGAGAAGAGCATGCACTTGGGCATTGCCCACAAGTGGGTGGTGAGATGATATTCACAGCAGACATACATCCAGGTCTGAGATTTAGAAAATTTTCCCTGTATTCTGGCAAGACAGAAAGAATATTTCCTGCAGTTCTGTCATTTTTCTCCTTTAAAGGACAGTCAAATACCAGAGAAGACAATGAAATAATTTTTAAATATTTTTTAAATGAAATAAAAATTTCTGTATTGGGAGAAAATCATAAAGCACAATCAGTCTCCATTATTTTTCTAACAGTTAGAAAAAGGACTGGGGTGGGACTTGATTACTGTGTATATGTACCTTCATGGAGAGAAAATGCCGTATAAAAAATGGCTGTGTCACCTGACAGAGAAAGGTATAACAAGAACCAAAATCTGGATTCAGCTTCCAACCACATTCAAATAGGAAATAAGGCACAATTTTAAACCATTGAAACAAACTACCAAGGGAGCATCACACTCCGTGTCCCTGGATGTCTTCAAATTCAGGCTGGATATGTTCCTGTGTTCAGTGATTTAGCCAACTCAGGCATTATTTGGCTTAGTAGGAGGCTGACTGGGTGAAATTTAATGGATTGTGATGTACAGGGAGTCAGACTGACTGATCAAATGGTCCCCTCTGGGGACCATTAAATTTTGTGGAAAACTTCAGATAACTAGCAAAGCAAGTGCAAACGACCCAGAGGCAATGCATTGCTCCAAGTGCAGTTGACTAATTTAAAATAATTGATTATAATCAAATATTCTCTTAATCGCAAACAGAAAAAAAGAAAGGGGGAAAGGGAGTTATCCCCTAAGAATATTCACTCAGCTTTAATCCAGACAAAAATTGCATCAAACTCTCCAGAAAAAAAGGTGTGCAAGTCTTTTTACAAAATCAAACCTAGATTTTACAAGAAGAAAAATGGCTTACATACTTAAAAGTCCACTTAGTGTTTGGCATAGAGCTATTCCTTTTTATACTGAGTGCTAGCACACTTCAAGGGCACTGAGGATCCGATTACTATCCTACAAAGTGTAGGGGTTGGCTGAACAACCCTAGAGTAACTCAAATACCAGGGAACCTGGCCTATTCCCTGTCTATAAAATACACAGAAAACGATCCCACTGCCTGACATTTTTTCAGCTGAGACAGCTGCTATAACAACTCAGAGCTTTTCAATCTCTGTACCGAGTTCATGTACAACCTCTTCAAGTTTTCAGTCTGGAACCACTTTTCTTCCAAGACCATTTTGCTGGAGCAACTGAAAGTGTTCAGGGAAAAGCTGTTTGATAGCCTCTGGAGGGGTAGCATTAAATCAATGAAGAATT
This sequence comes from Myiozetetes cayanensis, assembly GCF_022539395.1. Taxonomy (NCBI): domain Eukaryota; kingdom Metazoa; phylum Chordata; class Aves; order Passeriformes; family Tyrannidae; genus Myiozetetes; species Myiozetetes cayanensis. The sequence goes on along the minus strand of NW_026087742.1, from coordinate 61,370,519 downwards.
TAAAAGGTGGGGAGGGGGACAGGGGACAAGGGAGAGGGTTAGAAAGATTTACAGCGAAAAACAACATACAGCTTGAATCAGGTCCAAGAGGAGCCACAGGGGGCTGGTGCCAGTCATCACTGATGAAAGGGTTTGGATTTGTCAAGGAGAAAGATGCTGTGTAAAAATTGCATTCAAAGCAACAGAGAAATTGCATTAAGGGGCTGATCCCTTGGAGTTTTGCCTGAGCAATGAGTCCAGGTTTGTGCACTCAGAGATGCATACCGAACCCCTTCTTCATGCCCCGCTCTTCCAGCAGCCCTGCGGTTCCTGCTAGGGCAATGCTCCCCGCAAATCCAACATAGGCTGCAGGGAAATGCAGCGTTTAGAAAATCAGCTGCTTCAACTCTCACTTCTGGATTTCCCCAACAGGGAAATGCTGTGTTTAGAAAATCAGCTGCTTCAACTTTCACTTCTGGATTTAACTGTTTAGCAATGTTTTCCAGCCACTTGATTCCCTCCATCACCCAGCACAGCTAGAGGGCTTAGCCTCTTTGGAGTGTTTCTTTATGTGTTTTTTTGCTTAGTGGAAATTTGCTATAGTTATGATATGACTCAAAATCTTCCCTGTGTGTCTGCTGTTGGGTCAGAGAGCCTCACAGCCCACTTCTGCTTGGGAGAGAGCTCAGCAAGCAGCTGCAAGAACTTCTTCCCATCCTTCTCATAAATGCTGCCAGCCCCTCAGTGCCCCCAGCACCCACTTCTGTAGCATCAGGGAACAGAGAGATTAGCAATTTGTAGTACATTGCTAGTAAATGTAGTTTGCTTGATTTAAGGGGCTGATGTCGTCCCCTCTAGTATTTGGCATGGGGATGTTACCCTTGGCTATGCTGACACTCAAGGGCAGAAGTTTCCATCAGCAGCTTGAAATACTTATAATGGAAACAAAAAGGACAGAGTCAATATAAAATCTCCACCAGTGAAATCTGAAGCATTCAACAAGTAACTGCAAAACATAAAACAGCAAACAGTCTTCCAGTAAGCTGTACATTATTGCCTTTTGACCAAAGCAGTCACTCAACATGCAGGGTGTTAATCTTCCCAGTGGGCTGGAGAAACTAATAATAGTGCCAGGTATTTCTTTGATATGAAATTTGAAAGACTGTGAACAGAGTCTTATTTCATGGGACAAACTGAGAATCAAGCATCAGATTTGTCTCTTTGCAGTCACATTAAACCCTAAAATACTTCACAGCAAAAATGCCTCACAATGTGAGGTCTTCCTCACTGTCTTCTCCTAGGTGCTGTAGCTTCCCAAGTGCTAAGCGATGACACTGAATATGCCCACAGACCCCCCCTGGAAGGACTGGCAGCCCCCCCTCCATTGGCCAGCTGCTTGGCAGCTCCAAACCCTGCCTGCACACTGGGCATAGGCTCTTGCTGTTTCAGCCCTCTCAGCCCAAAATACACCTCCCCATAATCACCCCAAATTAGAGAAGGCCAGACCTGGCACCAGCCCTGGCAATAACAACCGGGCCAGCAACCTCAGGCCCACATGTTCCTGCTCTGCCCCTCCACGCCCCCAGGCTTCTCTCTGCACTGGTCTCAGGCCATCCGACCCGTCACAGTGATAAATAAACACTGCACTAAGTTCCCCTTCACTCCAGGGCAGAGCAGAGACTTTCTCAGAAGCCTTCGTGAGACGTGAAAAGGTTTTCAGCAGCTGCTATAAACCTCCAGTATTGCTTCAGCTGCAAAGGCACATGCAGCACACCTAACTCTTTTGGGAATTTCCATTTATTGCACTATCTAAAATGTCACTCTCATAATTTTCAGGTTTTGGTCTCGAGCGTGAAAAGTTTGAGATCTTGCTGGACTCACCTGGACAGGTTCTTCAAACTAAGGGAAGGAGTTTTAGGTTGGATATTAGGAAGAAATTCTTTATTGTGGTGACGCACTGGCACAGGTTGCCCAGAGAAGTTGCAAATGTCCCAACACTGGAAGTGTTCAAGGCCAGGTTGCATGGAGCTTGGAGCAACCTGGTCTAGTGGAAGGTGTCTCTGCACATGGCAGGGGGGTTGGAACTAGATGATCCATTATGATTCCTTCCAGCCCAAACCATTCTGTGATTCGTATCACGTCCAGTTTTGCATGTTCACTCCAGGTTTTGTACCACATGCAAATGTTTCCCTAGGGTTTGTTAGCTTGTTGGGTTGCAGCCATGATGAGAACCATGCTCCTCTGGAAAAGCAGCAGTGCTATTTCTGCCACAAGACCCATCACTGTCCCACACTGTGACCTAAAAGAATCTGCAACACAGCTCCGGCAATGTGAGGGATAAACCCAGGCTTTAGGCATGACTTCATTTCTTGCTACTTTTTTTCTGACTTGCAGCGTCACCATTGGCATAAACAGCCCCGACTTCTCCATCAGCTATTTCCTTCTTCACTTCCTCCTGCACCAAGTGAGTGTTTTTCACATTTGTATAGTACTTACAAGCTCAGAAAAGCTCATCTGACTGTGACAGAAACTCTGGCATGTAGCTTGACTTTTTTTTCTCCTTTTACTGAACTAATTTTTGCATGATATGCTGCCAACTTCACTTTCCCTCCTTTCCTTCTATGTAAACAATATTCTTCTTCCAAATATTTCTTACACATTTGATAAAATGTGTTGCATACATAAGATGACTTTGGCTTAATTTATAAAGAATTGGCATAATGCAATATACTAACTCAACTTTGATTCACTAAAAAAATATCTGTCATTAAGAGCTATATATACTTCTGATTTTAGAGTACAGCCATGATTGACTGTTTCAGTGGTAAGTGATGAAGGCATGGCCAAATATAAATAAAAGCTGTACACCACCTTTCAAAGACGTGCCTTTTATTTATTTTATAGGAATGGATTAGGTTCTAAAGTTTTCAGGAGGTGTTGCTTTACCAGTGGCACTTCTGCAAGTACAGCAGTGTTAACCTTGGTTCCTTGGCTAGATTCCAGTGTGGTTAATTATATTCTACACACTGTGAAATTCCCACATAATTTTCAATTAAGGAAGTTATTTGCCACTTCTTCCACTCCTTGAAAATTGTTGCTAAAATATGCTACTTACAAAATGGCTGCTGTGCTCCATCCCAACAATGGCTTCATGTTAGCCAACACTCATGCATAAAGATAACTTGGATATAAAATAAGCTTAGTCCTTTATTCCAATCAATGTCAGTAGAAATCCTTTGGTCTTGTGCTTCGATAGGCAAAAAATGGATGGTCAGAGGTCAGGAACATTGAAGATGTCCAAACGTACGCATGCACCTCACCTCGTTAGGACTATTTGCACCCAAACTTTAACTCAAATAGTGAATTGTTTGGAAAAAAAAAAAAAAAAGTCCTTTTTTTTGTTGTGAAACTCCAGAGAAGGTGACAGAAGGATTACATCTGACTGTTAAGGTCTCCCCAAGAGGAGGAAAAATTCAAGCTAACATTTACACCACCCTTTCAAGTACCTCTCCAAGCTGGGGGCCTCTGGCAGTGAACATTCCTGGCAAGCATATTTCTTGCTGGCTGAGATATCCTCAGGCAGAGCCAGAGTTGCTTTGCCCTTGTCCTGCCTCATGTCTGCAGTGCCCCAGCAGACTCTGGTCTTATTTACCATCCCATCTGCTACCCCAGGAGGTCGTTGTTGTTCATGAGGATTGGGGAAGGGCAATGGGAAGGAGACTATTTATGGAACTGTGACCTCATGTCAATAGCTTGAATTTCATGCCAGATATTCAACACCATGCCTTGTTTGGCAAGTGAAGAGCCTTTAACAACATGATCAGGTCTATACCATATCACACCCTTCATGGCACTGCACCTTCAGCATTCATCGGCAAGGCTGGGTCATACTCAGAGAGGACACTTCCAGGATCACTGAGTGCTTCAGCTTTTACAAACCAAAAAGGGAAAAATTCCAATTCAGTAGTGAAGGATGCATACTGGAGTGCGCTTGGTCAAACCAAGGCTGACCTTGGCCACAGGCTCAGCACACATATCTCCTGCAAGGAAAGGGTTGTGTCTGAAGTCACATTCCTACATCACCATATTCTTCCCAGTCCCTGGCTACAGTGGCTTGTTCCTTTCCACCTCTGCCTGGCCTTAAGACATTGGAGTCTTCATTCTTCCTTTCCAGTCCTTCCAAATTTGACTTGCTCCATTACTATTAAATTAACACCTTCCACTAGCTCTTCTTTCCCCATTGTTGACATTTTCTATAGTCCCTCACCACCACTACAAACTACCATGTTTGGCATGTCCACTAATTGTTGGGTGTCCCTGTACTTTCACATCAGAAACACATCCTTTTGTGAAATAAAACGAGAAAAATCTTTGCTCTCTCCGGTGTTTTTTTCCCAACTCTGACTGAAGATTCCTCTGTACTGGAGGAGTAGCTGTTGCCTCTCTTTCCAACAACATCATCTGACACAAACATGGTACTCTGTACACTGGATAGTATGCCTAAGGGTCTCTACCAAATGCATCACCCTCCTATCTATTCCACTGTACATACAAATGTATGTGTATATGACAAATCCTCTGTACTGTAACACTATCTCAAAACTGCCATACTGCCAATGCCCTCAAAGCCTCTTCTTGCAATACAGCTTGTGAGCAGATGTCTCACCCATTCACTTTTACTTGGAAGTCACACCGGAGCACTGCCTCCCTCCACTATCGCACTCTCACCTCTCTACTCTATTGCAACAGGATTCATTATTTCTAAGATTTTACACAGGTAAATGAAATTGTCTTCAGGAGGTGCTGACATAAGCCATCATAGTGAGACAAGAGTGGTTAAGATGAAAATATGGCATTTTTTTCTACTGACAGTGCCCTCACCATCTCATTTCTTAAAATATTTTAGAAGTAGCCTATTCCATGTCTTTGTCAACATAGGGAAGGTCTCTCAAGGTATTACGTTTTATTTTGGATTGCTAAAATTGAAGTTAGCTATGCCAAAAGTACATTTCCAAATACAGTCACTGTTTTGAAGGTCAAATTGTTCAATAACGGCCTACATCTGTCAAACAGGGGCGCTACCACTGACCAAGCGATAAATTTAATCCATGAGAAAGCTCAGAGCACATAAACTATATTGCTCCCCATCCGACTAAGCTAGAGAGCAGTTAAGTCTCTGTGAAGTCGTTATTTTATAACATCTGAAAAAATGTTCATCATAATGATTCTGTGGAGGCTGTTTTAGAAGTGGGTATAATACTGGAGTGCCTGTGGTAGTGACCCCCTGGGAAGAGGCCCTTGTAAACCATTCATAAACAACACTGAGAGGGGGAGCTCTGTGTGTGGTCTCGACTTGATATTGCAACTTTGGGAGCTGAACAGCTCAAGGTGGATCCATTTCATAATCACTTTATTTGTTTTGAAATCTCTCAGCATCCTTTAAATGACCTTCATAGGAGTATGAGGCAAGAACTTTAATTATTATTGTACATAAATCTAATGCTTATCACAGAGAGGCCCTCAATCTCTGTTGGAACCTCTATGTCTTACTGCAATAAAAACAAAGTAATACCCCCACAATTACGAACTGAGTACTTAATCTCTCCATCAGTAAGTCTGATGCTGCCAGCACGGTTCACAGAACTGCCCTGGTAACTGGCACACAGTAAGTTCTGCAAATGCTACGTGACAGACATCTATTTTGAATATCCTTCTCAGCTCCTCGACTTCCCGTGAGTTTCTCAAAATAACTTGGTAAACAACCTGCTAACACGGATGGTGGGAGCACTGCTAAAATTGGTCCCTACTTGTCCACACAAGCCTTGGGATTCCAGGACTTTTGCAGTCCGGGCTTTTGTGGTCATGCTGGGTATATGAAGTGACATATATTGCACTTTCTTGGCTAACCTGAATTAATGGTGGCATTCAGACCACCCTACCTTGTAATTTCAAAAAGGTCACCTCAAAGGCCACTGGTGCAGACACGGGAAGAGATGATGTTCTTATTTTATACAGCTGCATTGCCGAAAGTCCCAGCAATGGAAGGAAATAACAAATAACTGTTGATCTAATATTTTTTAAGAGTTTGGTTGTAGAAGCAGGAACCCAACTTTTCAAACTATTCCCTTCCAGCAATGCTTTATACAAGAAAGGGGAATATTTTGAATGAGTTTTTTTATATCTCTCAAAAAGTCTGCCTGCCACTTCATAGAACAAATAAAAAGGTGTTGTCATTGCCAAAAGGAGGCAAAATCTCATTTCAAAATTTGTTTAACAAAATGTTATCAACTGACTATGTAGAGGCAGAAAAAGAACAGAGATTACTTGAAGGAGTAGTACGTGGGCCTTGTCACAGCAGGACAGGATATCACCATTTCTTCTAAAAATACAAATAAAATACCTTCACAGAGATGTATGACTTCTTAAAGATCTGAATGAAAACAGAAGTAAGAATTATTTACTCAATGGATAGTAAATGCAATCTAATCCTTTCCTGCTTTTTTTTTTTACTGCATAATCAATAAAATCAGCTAGGAAATAAAACCTGTTACAATTTGTTACCATGGTAATTGCGTCTTACACAACAAGGTTTGACATTATCTGATGGGAGGTTAATTAATAGTTAACTTGTATAGCACAATTACCTCGTGAAACCACATTATTAAACCTCTGGCTGTAACCAACTTGTAACTTGAGAAGAATTTGCTCACAGCTGGCTCTGTCCCATGTTGGAGACTGGAGATTTTAATGACTACTGACTCTTGCCAGTGCAGCCACGTGGTGTACATCCAGCATGGAATTCTCCTGGTTGATATCTAAACATAAGTTGCATAAACATAGGATTGACTCAAAGGAAGAGCAAACCAGTCTACCCTGAGCTTTATGGAAGTGGGTGGTCAAGTGAGAACACGAATTCTGTTTTTGCAATTGGTGCTTTTCTCATTTGCTGATATGGTGCCTCATGGTATATGATTTGGAAGATACATCCTCAGCCCAAGCCCACTGGGAAGCATGTGCTTCTCAGTAATGTTACACCTGTGACTATTCTCCTGAAGTCCAAAGACCAGCGCACAGAGTACTTGCTGGTTGAGCTGACACAGTTGTATGTTCATCACACAGGGTTTGTGATCCACCTGTCTCACTATATCAAGTGTCAGCTGATGTTTGCACAACCTCCAATAGAAAAGAGAACGCCTTGCTTCTGAAAACTAGCTAAAAAGTTACTCCTCATAATTTCAGCAGTTAAAGTCCACTTCTAAGACTGAGACAGTTAGTGGGCCTCCAAAAAAAAGCTCAATACTCTCTGTTTCTCTGCTGCTATATTTTTCCAGTGCCTGGAAAAAGTCCTGAGTCCTGGAATTAGGGATCACCCCTACTGTTAAGCTGTTGGAACAACCTGATTCCAGCACAGCTGGGGCCTGCGCCAGTTAGAGTGTCCCCCACACATTTTCCAGGCATAGTTTGGGAGCCAGAGAGTGTCCAGAAGCTGGGGTACAGGCAACTGGTGTACAGGCAGCAGCCCTGCTCTAAGCACAGAGGTCCTCTGCCCATCCAGGCACTGTCTGCTTAGCTTCATGGGGGTCAGACCCAAGCACGTTTCACGTGATAACACAGACACAGCTTCAACTCCCAGAAGAAAAATCTGGCTTAAAGCTGTGAGAAGATATAAAAAAGAGCAGATATGCTCAGTACTTGATGATTAAAAAAAAAAATTAAACCAAACATTTTTCAAAGCTACAGAGAAGACTTCACTGAGGACAGAAAAGTCGCTTCATTGAAATGCTACGGAATTACTTTTATACAGAAATATATAAAATTAATTTTATCTTAAATTCAAAAGGAATTTTATTCTCCTTTTTATTTTTTTCAGACTGAGGTGTGGTTTTGCTTTCACTTTCTGCATTTCTCTCTGTTCTGCCTTTCTTCACTGGGAGAAAAAAGCAGATGACTGGAATGAAAAGAAAGGGATATCTTTGGGGTTCTACTCTCATTTGTTTTTCTTCAGTTCAGAAGATGGTAAGGAAAAATAAAACAATTCTCCTGCTGAAGAAGAAACATCCACAACGTCTAGCTGTTCAAAAGTAAACGGCGAATGAGAATGAGAATTGCTGGAAACAAATTGTAATAGACATAGGGGCTGGGCAGAGAGAGGTAAGGCATTGGAAGCAAGGTTGCACGCAACGGTTGACTGGAGATGAAACCCATCTGGAGCCGACCAGCTGCTTTGGGTGTTTGTTCAAGCTGTACCAACATGACCTGAACAATGAGTCTTCTGCTGGTCCAGGTCCAACCTCAATTCTTCAGTTCCGTCTGCACGCTCTGGATGTCTGCATCTTTAACAAAAAATAATCATCAAGGTGAAAAGAGGGGTTTAATTGGGCATATGGCACTCTCAAATTGGAAGGACAGAGACAGAGCCTTCTTTCTGTAGCAAGGAATTTTGTTTAATTTCCGACTTGGGTAAAAGAGACATACACTGGATAACATAAACAAAGGGGAAATAGTATAATATTGGTCAATAAAACAGTGAAAGAAAATACAGAAACCTGTGAAACGATGGACATCAGTGATTAATATTATTCAAATCAATTAAGATCAGTTGAATCAGGAAAGCTACATGTTTGAGATTTACTGCATTTGCTAACTAAATCCTGTCATGATTAGGAGTGATTGAGTTTATATACAGACACTTTGCTAGGGAAATCAGAAGTACTAAACACAGTCTTGGGCCAGATGCATTTCATGCGGGAGAAAATGCAATATAGCGTGTCAGTGGGAGAATTTGGCCCACTGATAGAACTCTAGCTCACATTTATCCTGATCGTGAATTCATTTAATTTGGTATTGCACTAATCTGACAAAATCAGGGGTAACTCACATTGAAAAAATATTTTTTTTAAATGTAAAGCTAACTGCAAAGTTTCCCAATGCTTGGCAAAACCTAAAATAGAATCAATTTCTCCTATTTCTAGTTTGCAAGCCCATCTCTGAATCAAGCACAGCAGCATTGCTATGCAAACACTTGCACAGTGTCATTAAGAGCCATAGGCCTGAAAAAAAGCCTTGGAGAAAGTGCAAATCTGAGAGATTGTTAAACATTTTGCCATTTGTGGCTGGTTGTGCTTACATGATGATTACCCATGCTCTGTTCCAGTTATTCAACTGGAATCACCAACTGAGATCGAAACCCTGGTCACTCTGTAGCCTGCACCCTGAGAAAATAGAGGATTTCATACTTCATTGCATTTTGTAAACAATTCCTTGCATACAAAAAAACACCCATAAAAATTATTTTTATTGATGTAGATTTCAGAATGCCAAAGAGCCAGAGCTAATTAAGTTTCAATGACAGATTTGATAATTTGAAGTTCATTTTTTTTCTGTTATATTATTAAGAAGAAAAGCAATGGCCATTATGTCCTAATTTGTAAACACTTTATTTGATGGTTGAGACTGGAAAATATGTAAGTGTTGTTTGTCCTGTCAAAGGCTTTGGAATGGTCTGAAGTCTACAGAGCTACATCTGTTGCTGTTTATTGGGGGTGGAGGAGTTGCCCTATTTCTAACACAGTTTATAAAAGGAAGAAAAATTTTAAACACTGCAGATAGAAATTAATAAGGGTGTTTTCTCCTCCTGACAAAAATTAATTTGGTCTTTCTTTGAACTTCCAAAAAGAATATGTATCTTGTAACACGGAAACCCAAAAATGCTCTTCAGTTTTGCATCTAGATTGTTGTTGTAAATTCTTGCAGATGTTCAAGTTCAGAAGTCGACTAACAGCAGGAGAGCTAAGCTCAACCACCACATTTCTGTCCTTTGCATGTTCTTACACCATGGAAGTGTCTGAACCACCCTCACGGGAGCACCCAGCAGTTAGCTGCTTTCCCCTTCCGCTCCTCATGGGACAGAATCCACATCCAATATCGGGATTCATCCTGTTGCAGTTTTAAGCATAGAGCTGGAAAACCACTGTCTGCGTTTCACCCCACAGATGCCAGCCACCCACAATTATTAACTTGGTTTTAGTCTCACAACACCTTAGTGAGGAAGGAAAATTTCATACCTGTTGTACTGAAAACTGAGCCAAGGATTGGGCTGAATACCATCTTAATACCCTGCCCTGTCAGCTATTTGTCAGCTTTGACGGCATACCTGCTGCTGTGCCAAGGCCCAGACTAAAGCAAAACCCTCTCTTTCCATCTTCCTTCTCTACAGAAGAGACACAAAAAGGGCCAACCCACCATCTGTGCTTTTGAGCGCTCTGTGGGTCTGGCAGCCCTGGGATTGTAGTATGCAGTTAAATAAGACATAGTCTTCTTGGGGGAAAAAGAAGAGAAAATGTTGGAAAGTACTCCATTCCTAAGGAACAACGTAGAAAGGGGCAGAGGCAGAGCACAAAACAAGTAATGAAGAGACCATCAAGATTGGCACCAGCACCAGAGCTGAAGAGTTATAGGGGATGCATGGAGAAGACTTTTGCACCCAGTATTTAAAGCAAGGCTACCCTCAGACTGAAAGTGACAATTTAACAGTCAGAGCCATAGGCATGGGATAGAAGCTAAGCAATTATATGGAAACATGTGAAGGGACTCAGGGATAAAGAAAAGAGAAGTAGAGCAGCACCACAAACTTTAGCCTCTTTCTAAGTGGTAAAATGTGGCTATAAAGGAAGGAGGGGTTCAGTCTTGGGAAAGTAAGACAAATTATGAAGATATGTCTCTTAGGTGTTTTGCCTCAGCTTCCTAAGATTATGGGTAAAAATTGTTTTGTGATACTCCAGCCCCACTGAGAACCATGGAGTTGTGCTTTCATCTCTTTCATCTTTGTGACACACCTCTTGTAAAATGTATGAAAGTGCAGACAAATTCTTATATACTCTGGAGTAAAATTCATATAGATCACATGTTTGTTGGCTTTGAAACCAGTAGGAATCCAACCTCCTGGTCAAAAAGTCAATATTTATAGCAGTAGCAGTTCAAGACAGATTCCTTTTTCTCCTTGAGAAAATGCAAATGCCAGGGTGAAAAAAAATTGTTAACTAAAATGTGGAAAAAAATATGCCATGGTAGTGTTTTGTGGGAGCCATAATGCATGTCTCCTGTGACTCTTTCCTCTTCTGCACTCTGAATTTCCTTATAATGCTACATTTCCATGCACTACAGACTTTGCTTTGGTGAATAGGAGAAGGAAATCCCCTATGGTCCACGATATAGGGGTAAGTTCTTCCAACTGTTCTCGTGTCTGATAGAACTCATTCAGAATACAGTGAAAAATTATTTTAAAAAACTTCAGCTAACCCAAATTCCTGCAGCACTATTTTTACCTGAAATTATTTCAGTCCTGGTCAGTGCACTTAGGCCTTCAAACAAAGCAATAAATAGGAAGCACACATAGAAAACTGAAGTTTTCAAAGGAATGGTTTCAATGAAATAATGACATCCTGACAGTGGTTGTCATTGTGAAATGCCACTCATCACTGGTAAGTATTTTGATTTTAGCATTACTAGCAGTTGAAAATATGTGAGAGAAATCCAGCCCAACACTTTAACAAACAACTTGAACTGTCCCTAAAAAACATTTTGTATGAGTTATTAGACTAATGGGCAATTAAGTTGTTCCAATATAAGAAGTGAGTGAGATTCAATTTCCTTTTAACTCTGTTTTTGCTCATTTTAATTAATTTTTATAATTGCTGCAGTAGTAATGTTGCTCAGCACTCACATTGATCATAATTTTAAAAAAATATTCCCATTTTCCAGATTCTCAGCCTTTCCTTGGCCCTTTCACATTACTGGTGGCATAAAAAATCCTTATAAATCTAATTCAAGAGACACTACAAGCCGTCCATCTTCTGTGCTACGTTAGAAGTATCTGTAGGATACAGGAGGCAGGTGGGATGTGTCACAACAGCTAAGTACAATTTCCAACAAGCTAGTCTGTCTTTAGGAAATTACAGAATCCAAGAAAAGCAATGGGTGGCATTAAGCCACATTTACCCCTCCTCTCATAGCTACTTTGGATACAACCATAGCATCCACTAGCCACACTTGAACACTCCTACATTATACTCTTAACAGACTCAGAAACACTCTGGACTGTAAAGAGATTCCTCTTGAAGAGCTGGCTGGGTACAGCCCAAATAGCCCTGGAAACAGAGTCTGAAATACACTTACTTCTTGCTGAAATCAACATCCATGATATTCTTTTAGGAACCATTAGAAAATACTACTTTCTGAACAGCATTCCTTGAAAACAGTACTTTATTTTTAGGTAATTTTCCTGTCCTAAATTTGCCCAAATGTACCCAAACGCAAACAGCTTGCAGAAATCAAGGCAGAATATCACATCAGTTTATTAGAGAAGGTGATGAGTGTTAGATAACAAGAGATCCATTAAATATTTTGGTCTTCAGTGTAATGAATACTTCAAAACAGTCACATGAAAGTTAACAGTCACCATAGAAAGTGGCATATGCTTACATAGTAGGAACAACAGGATATACATTAACACACTTTATTAGCAGAATCAAAAAAGCGTTGAAATTCCAGCATGTTAGCGTACTCACACACTCAGTGACTTTGCAAGAATCAAATGACATATTAAAAACTCAGGTCTTGCAGAAACAGCTCCTTCTTTAACTGTTACTGTTCTTTTTAGTTTTAAAAACCTTCCCATCCATGTATTCATTGTCACAGACTTGAAATTTCTTTTTCTCATGAGTGATTCCCCATTTGTTTCGTTTCTGCATCACAGTGTCAGCCACAGAGCTGCCAAGCCTTCCTTTTTTAAGGATCTCATAACCAGAAGACTTGCAACTCAAACACCTAATCTACTTTGTAAGTGTTCAGTATAATAAATTTGTGTACTAAAGAATTAACCCAACTAACTACTCCTTTATGAGGAACCACAGACCGCTCTTTCAAAATTTATCATCAAACCTTTGCCTCCAGAATGAGATGCTCACTTCTTTTATTCCAAATATACCTGTGTCTGATGAAGAAATCAAGAATATTTTTTGACAGGCATCTGAGAATCCTGTTCCTAGGTTAATAATTCAGCATTAAGGGTTGTGATATAACAGACACTGTCACATACTTCTCAGAGGTCATGAACCCAATGTGAGTTAGAGCTTTAAGTGAAACTGCTTTAGGAAACATGGAGATATGTTTTGTTTCACTTTTATGGAAAAACTCTCTCATCTGTGATAGCTATGACAACCGATTCTGGACCTATGGATCTGAGCCTTTCTCTCTCAGCTATCTGTTCCAGATCCTGAATATTCTCATAACACACATAAGGATAACAAACATCAGCTCCACATTAGAATAACAACCACAATTAAGACTCATTCTTCAAGTTTCACCTGTGTTTGCCAAGTGCTTTTGTATGCTTGGAATCAACAGCTTCGAGGTCTGGAAAGGATTTCCCCTGGGCAGACTAAGTTTGCTGTCTCTTTTCCCTGTGTAATGCACCAACACCTATCACCTTGAGCCACACAATCACAGTGGCATAAGAGGCTTCCTGTTCTCTGCCAACAGCACTCGAGTTTTGACAAGAGGAATATTCCACCCTGTCCTGGCAAGTGAGTAAAATGTGATAGTGATAAACAAGAGATTGGGCATAATCTCTGCGAAATCTATGAAATGGTGACTTGACTACAGAATCCAAGTGTATTTACTCACTCTTTGGAGAGTTTGGTTGCTGCCTATTCAGTCATCAATCACTAATATAAGTAACAGGGTAAATTAATATGACAACTGGCTCCTCCTGCACTAGCTTGTAGATGACACTCACAGTATCCCTCACAGCGCTGTGCTTTGTAGCTAAAATGGTGTTGATAACGTATCGGTGTTGTGGCTACTGATAAGCAATGCTTGCACAGCACCAGCGCTTTCTCTCCAACATTCTGTCCCCCATCAGTCAGCTGGGGATGGGGGCTGAGACAAAGCCAGGAGAGCTGACCCAAACTGACCAAAGAGATATGCCATACCATATAACATCAGCTCAGCAATAAAAGCTAAGAGAGAGGAGGAGAAGAAGGGTGGGCATTCACTATTACAGTGCTTCTCTTCTAGGGCAACCAGTGCATGTACTGAAGCCCTACTTCCCAGGAAGTGGCTGGTCATCTCCTGCTGATGGGAAATAGAGAATAAATCTTCTGTTTTCCCTTGCTTCTGTGCGCAACCTTTGCTTTTGCTTTTATTAAACTCCCTTTATCTCAACACAGGAATTTTTGCCATCTCACTTTCTTCCCCCTCTATCCTGCTGAGGACAGAGAGAATAATAGAGCACCTTGGTGGGCACCTGGGGTCCATCAAAGGTCACCCCACCACATCACGAAATCTGGTTTTCTTTGTGAAAGGTATAGGACTGTAGGCTAAGGAAGTTAGAGGCTGTTATGTGTCTTTCTTGGTTTAAACTAAAAGCTGAGTTATTTTTTGCCATGTTTCTCCAGTCTCATGCCACTGCATCATTCCTTCAAATGCGTTACAGAAAATAAGTAAATGGTAAATGCTGTTTCATACCATATCTTGCTGGTAGGTGGTAACAGGAGATGACATCCCCAAAGGGAGAAAGGCACAGGTACAATGACACCTCTGCAAAGAAGCACTTGAGCTGTGGGATTTTGTAACAATAATTTAGGTCCTACTTGACTTCCTCTTTTCTCTTTTTTCATTGTGCCCTAATTCAGTCTCATAATTACTTGTAGTTCTAGTTCTTCCCACAGACTAATAAAGTTGCACTTTCTGTTTACTGATGACATGTCAGTTTTTCCAGGTTCAGATAGACAAACATGACCAACCCAATGCTTCCCCAAATAACTATGACATGATTTTAACATTTTGAAGATTCGTATTCTCCAGAGAAGTCAGTGCGCTCTGCAGGTACTTCACACCTCTAGAAAGACTATGATGCTTGACTTGAGGCACTAAGGGCCAATATTTTAGCAAATGTTTCCACATTGAATCATAGGATTGCTTAAGGTGGAAAATAATCTTAAAATCATTGAGTTGACTGAGTACTGCCAAATTGACCACTAAACCATGTCCCTACGCATCACATCTATCTGTCTTCTAAATACCTACAAGGCTGGGGACTCCACCACTTCCCTAAGCAGACTGTTCCAATGCTTGACAACAAATCTGGTAAAGAATTTTTTCCTAATATTCGATCTAAGCCTTCTGTGGTGCAACTTGAGGTTATTTCATCTCAGCCTCCTGCTTGTTACATGGCAGAAGTGATGTACCCCCACCTCACTACAGCCTCCTTTCAGGTGGTTGGAGAGAGTGATAGGGTCCCACCTGAGCCTCCTTTTCTTCATGCTAAACAACCCCAGCTCCCTCAGCCGCTCCTCATGGGTCTTGTGCTCCAGAGCTTTCAACAGCTTCATTGCCCTTCTATGGAAACACACCAGCACCTCAATATCCTTCTTGTGGTAAACGGCCCGTAACTGAACACAGTACTCAAGGTGTGGCCTCACCACTGCCATGTACAGGGGGCAGACAATCACTGCCCTAGTCATTCACACATGTAAGCACACAGAGCAGTTACTCAGTGAGATAAAAGGTCAGGTTCACAAGAGCTTGCCCTGGTGCTCTTTCCATCCCTTCAGTTATTTTACAGAAATAATGTGTAAGGCCTAAATATGGAAAAGATCCTACAGAGTCCAGTAAAGTTTTGGAGAAGACATCCAATACATCTGAAGAACATGAACATGTATTCTGCTCTTTTTCATTTCACTGCTATCCATGGTGATATGCTGAGCACAAGTCCAATGTTCATTGACATTGAACAATGAAAAATCATTAATCAAACCTCATAAAGAAATAAAGAAATTGTAGCAGCCCTAAAAAATGTCAAGCTGGACTTCCCCAAAGTTATTTTCTTCCTCTATATAAATCAGAGTTCAGTTTGCACTAATTGTTGTGGGTTGAGTGTAAAAGGTATGGTTAAGCAGTCACTGAATGTTTGAGCTTATTTCAAATATCTGGACATATTTGGTAAGATTTTCAGGCCCTGCTCCATCTCTGTCTCTCCTGCTCTGTGGGAAGGCTGTTTCTTAACAGCTTGACAGCCCTCTCCAGATTTCCCCTACATTGAGTTGAAGTGGGTACAGGACACAGTTGGGGATCTCAGTCAGCCTTATATTTTCAGGGCTTTAGTTAATTGCCTTCCTTACCTTTCCTCCTACACAGATGGCTCATAAATGATAGAGAAATCACATTTTATATCTTAACTGCACTCTTTATAAGAAGTAGATTGGGAGTTCCTAGTGTCTTTCCCAACAGAAGAAAGAAATCTACATTGTAAATACTTTTCCATCACTAGCACTGTTGGTTTTTTTTTTAAGTGACAGACCATTGTGTCATCCATATAATCTCTAAGATGATCTCTCTTCAATATTTTTTCAGTTCTTGCCCCAGCAAAGCTCAAGCTGACTTAATGCAAAGATAAAGAAAGTTCCTGCTAGCCAGTGATATGTCTACTAGGGGGAAAACATGAAAGATTTTAATTTCCAGGGCTATTGCTAGGGCAATTTGTGAGGGGTGCAAGATGGGGTTGCTAAGAAAGCAACATCAGGAATATCTTTACCCAGAGAAAAAAGATCGCCTAACCACAGGAAGGTCTAAATCCGTCCCTGATGCACAGGTAGGAGGGAAACAGCATCTGGTCCTCACATAACAGAGAGTAGCTATCTGAGTGGCATCTTGCACAGAAACCAAAAATGTTTCACTCTGGCTATGCATATCTTGCAATAAATGAATATACTGAAACATGGGTAGCTTGGGTAGTGAAGAGTCCTGTGTCATATGAGACCATTTGTTCATCCCTCCTGCTGGTGCCTTTCTTTTGTTGCTGCTTTTCTTCCTGCGTCATCTCAGCTAGGGAATGGGTGTGGGTGGGAAGAAAGGGGTGCTCCCCGTGTCTGTACAATTATCCAAAAGGGGAAGTAGGGAGAAAGGAAAAGGGAAGAGGGTTGAGCCTGTTGGGACCTTTCCATTATCATTACCATTTGTCTTAGTTGTCTACCCAAATGAACAAAGCCAAAAAAATATATCTGAGGATTGTGTTCCCGCACCTGCAGATTCACTCCATGAATTTGTGCCATTTGTTAAAATCTTCAGTATCTAAGATAGTGTTTGTAAAATGGAGCTAGGAGGTGCTGTCCTTTAGAAGGTATTTTCAAAACCTCATATGAAAAGTACTTAGCTGTATGTCTCATTTTTACCATTGCAGCTGTCCTGCTCAATTTATTTCTTCCTGAAGAAAGGGTGCTCTACAAAATAAGATAATATATTTTCTTGTCTGTGTTCCTCTAACACATGAATACAGTCCCCAGCTTCACCGAACATTGTAGCAGGCAAGCTGAAGACATTGTTTGTAAAGTATTTTTGTCTTAGATAAGCGAAGGAAATTAATTGTTTTTCCATACAATCTCTTAGTCAACAGTGAGCTCACGCACAGCATCGAAACCACACCTCTTAAAAAATATACATATATCATATTTTATGTACATTTTATCTATTTGTACTTCAGCAGGCTGCTTTAAAACCCTGAAAGACTCATAGAATTTGGCTTTGAATTAGACCATAGATATCTTAGCTGACACTTAGCTACTCAGCTGCATGAATTTCCAGTATCATCTGAAAACAAGAGCCTCACTTAGAAATGGAAGAAAATTTCATGCCTTATCCTCTAGCTCTGTTCTACAAACCCACGTATGTCTGCCTGCAAAGAGCAGTTGCCGCATCTCACCCCAAGTGAGATGGCACCCTCAGTGCCCACCTGAGGGTTCAAATCTCTAGCAAAGTTAAGAGCTAACATAAAAAGTAGAGAAGAGTTCTCTGAAGCTCACAGTGAACCCTGCTGATCTTCCAAAATTCAGAGACCACGCTACTTATTCTTGAGCACCTGTATCTGATACCATGGCAAATCAGATCTAGATCCAGCAGCTGTGGAAAATGGTGGACAGTGATGAGGTGCTCCATATTGCCACAGAAGTGTCCCAAGAAGGGAAATGCAGAGAATGGAGTAGGATAGAGGCTACAAACCCATCCTCTGGTCTCATAATGTGCTCTGGATATCACAGTCTTGATACAGCACTCCTCTATACAACAATGTGACCAGCACTGAATTGTCCCAAGCCTTCAGTCCCATCAAAACATAAGGAAAGCAACAAATTTACCTTGAAATCCATTTTCAAATCATAGATATTGTAGCTTGTGGAAACACATAAATAGCTGCTTGTGAGTAACTAAGCTGCCATAGCTCCCTTCACCTCAATGAGCAGCGGTATTTTCTGTAAGCATGAAAAAATACCAGGTAAAATATTAAAACCTGGTGCCCCAGTCAGATACAAGACATCGTTTCCAAGGAACCAAACTTTTGCAGAGCTCACCAGCATTTCTGGAACCTGACACTGTCCAAGGGCACCAACTTGAGATGCAGGCTCCCTTTGGTGGCAGTGGGATGGGCAGAAAGTTTTCACAAAAATGTAAGAAACCAGTTCAAGAAACAGGCAACAATTTAAAATATAAGGTTCTAATTAAATCCTTTTGTGAAAGAGGCAGTCCCAGACATTGGAATTTGTCTACCAAACCTCCCTTAAGTATGGTGCTATAGTTTCTAGACTACTTTTGTTCTATGGAGGCTCCAGGTCCAAGCAGTATTTTCTGAGGATTGGTCTGACCCTTTGTTTAATGAGGACGTTGTGATGGAACAGCTATTGCTGCTGCAGATACATAAGGATAAATTACCTCTTTGGTTTTTTTGAGAGTGTTTCTGTTTATTTTGAGTGTACCTTTGAATCCTTGAGGTTCCTATGTCTATTCAAAATCTAGGCGTGCCCAGTAGCAAAAGTTTTGCATGGACCTGGTTACACAGTGGGAAAAGAAGGTGGATCTTGAAAGGCAAGGAATTTTTGCCTGACAAAGGTGTAAGAACAAGCCACAGCCTGCTGTATGGAGCTGAGCTTTTGCATGCCAGCTTTGGGGGTTTTAGTGAATACAATGAAATTTTTTTCTGTAAGATAAAAACAGGGAATATGATCTGGTAGCCACATGGTAAACACAAAATGAAATCACAGATGATACTCTCTTCAATATTGGTGGACACAGTACTAGGACTGTGTCCTTTGCTCCCTTGCATTTTTTTAACCTCTGAAGAGCAGGCAGAGAAGGTAAACTGGGTGTGATATGCTCTTCCAGTCAGGAGAAGAGAAGGATTATCAGGATATGGTGGTTGAAAGTGGCTGACCCACCAGCAGCTCCAACAACCCACTGCCTTCTTTGTGGTGAAGCAGCTACTGCATATATGTGGGAGGACACCATGGCCCAGAAATGCCTGGCACACAGAGCCATGCCATTACCCTTGCTGAACCACTCCAGCCCCATTCCCAACCTCCCTTCAGCTCCCAGAAACAAAAAAAATGACATCATCACAGTTTGGTCCAAACCACACCTTCAGTATTTTGGTCTCCTACTGAGGGATGCATTATTGTAGTGGGTTTACAGAAACCAGGCATCCTGGGAGCAGTTACCAAGAGGCTGGCAGAATGGAAAAGCTGCCATTTCCCGTGGTGTTTAAAACAAGAAAGGGTTTTTCTGCTTTCACCTTTAGCTTTTCTGCTTTTTTTTGTTTCACTGCATACCCACATGAAGACCACAATAACTGTACTTGAAGGAACACACACTGATCTAATTTTTCCTGCCTATTCTTTCACTTGAGTTAAATTCTAGAGACTTTACCTAACTCTGATACAGGTTTCAATCACAGAGAGCAGTTTGGAGAGACACCTCTCTGTTCAGTTTCTTTGCTTCCCTTCCCTCTGAAAGGGGAGGAAAGGGCAGAGGAAAAGGGTGAAGCACTGGACAACTTTAACTATAGCTAAGGCAAATGCAGTCCCTTTCTTAGAGCTTATACACATGTAATTGGTAACAGTGCTTGGACCTTGGACTAAAACTACAAATTTCCTCTTATTTAGCCAATCGTTCCCCCAAAACACCCGCCCAAAAGGCCCTAATCTAAATCAGATCTGGATATTCAGGAAACATACAGGCCACTACAATGAGCAAAACAGTTACGAGTCATCCAGAAACTCAATTTCCTTCCTAAAGGAGTAGCACAACAGGGTTTATTTTGTAAGGAGAAAAAAATCCCTTTCTGGTTGCCTACAGTAAGTTTGCTGTCTCTTTGGCTGAGCCCCTCTGGAGCATCCAGGAGCTGAGGACAACTTGTTCACTTCTTAATGACTTTTTTATCACTACCTTGTCCACTTCCAAATGTGGAAAAAATTCTAGCATCACACTGCTAACACCAAATAAAAACTTTAGTCATTTCCACCCTCTCAACAATAAAGAGAGATAAGTGATGATAGTAGAATTTTATTGGCTTTATTTAAACAGGCTTCTTCTCCCCCAACAATACTTTGCTACTACTATAAAACTTTTCTGACACATTACTTTAAACATTAGCGCATGGACATGCCAGCTCTGCACTTCAGGAGCTACAGTTCAATGCCAAGAGCTATTAGTCACATTAAGAAATCTATTCACAATACAGCAGATAGAGAGGAGAGTGTCTGAATCCTCCTGCCTTCAGTGCTGCCTTGTGCCCTGTCACCCTCCCCGGCTGTGGCCAGGCTTGTACACAGGGCAGCTCAGAGAGGTTATCTACCAGGTGGAAGCATGAGAGGTTTTGGGGAGCAGAAACTTTCTTTTCTCTGGTTTTAAGGTGGATGCTACTGCAGTACTCCACAGGGATTGCTGCAGCCAGCTGAGGACAAGTGATGAGAGAAGGGAAGAACAATGAAGCTAAGCAAACAAATGTCTCGTCTAGGTCTGGGGAACTTCTAGTCTAAATACCTCACTATCCTCCTTCGGTGTACTGATTTTCAGGACAAGTGGGGCCTTTCTTTTCAGACCCTTTGACTTCAGCAAGGATTGCACAGCTGTGATGATGACTTGTCTCCTCTTATTAAAACCACTTCTTTCAAGTGTCGTCTGTGTCTACATGTTCCTCTGAGTCACCTCTTCAGAGGAAAGAGAAAAATATTTTAAGACTCAGTCTATCATCTTCATGTACTTACATTTAACATAGTTTGGGGTGATAGGAAGATATCTAATGTTATTAAAAATTGTTATTTAGTAAGTAACCATTCTGGGTGTTTATCTGTCTGCATTCTTCCCCATGTATGGGTAAAAACAAGAGAATCTGAAATGACCAGAGCACTCCTAAGCAAAGACACAGCCTAGACAAAGTAGAATACTCCATAAGAGACTGAGACGGTGACAGCATCCAGAGGGAATCAAACAAACCACTTCTATGACTGAAGTCTCAACCAGACATATAAAAATAGTAGTATCAGTAGTAATATCAGTAGGCTGTTTTTTGTTTGTTTCTTTTACTTCTAAAACAAGCCCATTCTCCTGCTGATCTCAAGCGGTGCCAGTTTGTAACATAACACACATGCTGAAATACAATATGGAAAGTGTGTACACACACTGTGTATGAGAGGCTACAATCTGCAAAAGGGAATGTTGCATCCATATATCAATTCAAATAGCCTACAATTCAGGGAGTAATTGTTTTGAAACAATCTCACATGAATTCACCTTCACAAGATTAGAGGCTGATGTCACCAGGAGGGTGAAGTCATAAGCAATGACTTAAGCTAATGGGATAATGCCAGAAAAACTCGATCAGTCTGTTGTGAAGAGCTTAACTCCTTCCAAGCAACAAGGAATGCTGACAACTATTTACCTCTTTTGTTTGCAGCATTTCCTGAGTGGATTTTAGCACAGGAAAGCTCATGGTTGACTAATAGGAACAGGGAATGAAATCTCTTTCCTGCACTGGTGCTGGTGATGCCTTTTTGGAGATTTTAAAGCCATATGTCTGAATTCAATTTGAACTTCAAGACGGAGAGGATTTGCAGTAAGCTGTGGGGATAATTTTGTGATGTACAGTCGAGTTCCTGCAGTACTAAATCATGGGAGTAGTCCCTGCTCATTTTAGGTCACCAACACAGTGGGATTCAGCAAGGGGACTTGGGCTCAGCTTTATATTCATTAGAGACAAAGATGTAGAACAGAGGCGTGGCCTGCAAGTGACCATGACAAGCTTTTACCAGACAAAAGGCAAGCCAAGCTGCCCATAGCTGCACGTGGTGTAGCTGACACCAGGCCATACCAGGTAGCTGTGCCAACTCAACACGTATCGGGTGTTTTCCTGAGTTAATAGCAAAGCACATGATTTAGAGTCAGTGGCATTAAAAATGATTGGAGTCATTGCAGAAAGTAGAGATATTTTTGTCTGACTGTGTAAAGTGTGCTTGTGTGGGAGTGGTGTGAGCTTGTTCTATTTCCAGCCTGTGAATGCTGAGGTGTGACAAGCCCGCTTCACTGCTCATTCGTGGCAAATGGTGCTGGCAGTGCCACTCCCTGGCAACGGTGAGGAGTTTGGACAAGGTAAAAACCATCTGAAAGAGCACTAAAACTAAGAGGAGGGCCTAGCCCTGGCTGCCTCAAAGTTCACTGGCTTCTTGCACTTGGATTCGGTGCCCCAAGGAGAGCATGCAGAAGGATTTGCTTGTGTGGTCAAGTGACCTTTGCCAGGCTGGAGAGTGCATGCTGCTTTCACTCCTTATGTGAATATTCTCAATGCAAACGATCAGTATGGTACCTCAGGCACCTCATCTGGCACTAATAGCATTTAAGAGAGTCCACAAGCCCCATGTTAACATGCTACAGCTTCACACAGCTTCACAGCTGCACAGCTCAGGTGGGCTCCAACTCTAATGAAGCCAGCTCTGCTCTGCTCTGCTGGAAATAAGATTAGAGCTTGGCCCTCTGTCTGTCCTAAATGTTTTTCATTTTCTAAAGCCAAGTATTTTCTTTAACCCCCCCCCTTACTCTGCAGCACTCTTGCAACTCACTTTGAAAAGCTTGAAAGAGAAAAGGAAGGGCAGTCATTTTTGCATTCTCTCATAAAACGAGTCTATGTTTTGGGTTGAAATGCTGAAGGTAAAATGTTTAAAGCTCCTCTAACAGTATGCACTGTTTGAATTATAAATATGAAGATACACAAGACCAGCCAACAGGACATATCAATCCTAAAAGACTTTAAGTAATGATCTTTTCAACATGGCTCAGCTGGTAACCTGTAGGCCAGATGTTGCTAAGCAGGTTAACTCATTGTCTTTTCCACAAAGGAGTTAAGGGACAGCTATTCGGACAACAGGCAGAGCCAAATGTCCCCTGCGCCTGCCCAGCTCTCAGATCTGCCACCACCACACATATGTGGTACTACTGCCTTCTCCTGGAAGACAGGCAGAGAAGCCCAGGCTGCCAGTCCCTCTAGTCATGTCACTGCACCTTCCCATTTCACAGTCGGAAGGGGATCCCAAAAAATAATTTGCAGCCTTTTTGGCCATCGAAAGGAAATACCCAGCACTTAAAAGATCTATGTTTTAGTTTCAAATGGCCTCATGTTTGACAGCATGTTCTTCTAAGCAGGAAGTATTTGTTGAAGAAAAAAACTACAGCTGCAGACAAAAGGACTCTACAGGATTTTAGGGCCAGGTTGTCCTTGTTTCACAGGACCCACACCGTACCAGACAGAGAAATATTGAATGGTTCAGCAGTGTACTGCAGGCAACTCTCTTCCTTTTCCACTTCACTGTCCATCCAGGCAGATCAGTTTCAAAGCAATCTCTCCACCCTGAAAATAGATTGACTAAGCATGAACTGGCCACAGCTATATGTGCTGAAGTAGAAGACAACATCCATACGGATAACTCATGCCTGTTCTGAAGAAATTAAGAATCCACGGATTGAGGTGTAGCTCAGTGTTTCCAATTGCTATTTAAGCCTCATATTCTGGCTTCTTACCCAGACAAAGAATTTGTTGTTCCTGATGGAACTGAAGGGTACACAAAATGTTCAGTATCTTCTGAAACATCTAGCCAAGAAGCAACTTTTGAGCTGCATAACATGCTTACAATAAAGCAACAGATCGGGGCAGAGCTAAGAGTATTGCTGTGGTTTCTAAGGACTAGGAAGGCGAGGAGCTCAGCACAGCAAAGGGCTGCCTCAGCCTCTGAAGGCACCTATTTCCTTCCACTGATTGTACAGGGAGCTGGCAGGGACAGAGCACCTGATGGAGGTGGTGCAGGTAAGCACCTAAAGTTTGCTGGCAGTGACCAGCACTTCATGCCCTGGTAAAGCAGCCAGCATGCACTTTGGTCTCACAGACTTGGACATGGGTTGTGGTGCCCAGCTCTTGAGGAGGCACTCTGAACTTTTCCTTCTAACTGAGAACTCTATTGGGACCATCTACCTCCTTGGCTGAAGGGAAGAGAGGAGGTAATTCTACCTCTCTCATTATCCTAGTGTGCCTTATGTAGTAGCCTATACTGGAAGCTTATAAAAAATATCAAGACCTTATATTTCGCAAACCAAGTCCTGAAAAGGGAAATTTCTACAATCTTAATTACAATTCGCTGTAGGAGGTCCAATTCTAGCCAGTTCTCCAAGGCTTGTGGCAGCTGACTTATTATTCTAGCACGCTTGATGGAAATACAAAATTGCATATCCTTCTTTGTAAGATGACTTCTCGGGCTCTGGCGCTCACTGGCTGTCAGTGGATTATATATTGGATTTTTCTGTCAGCATGTAATAAAAAGGAAGTTTAAAAAAAAAAACAAAGCAATACATGAAAAAAATTCCATTCATATTAGGTATTGTAAAACCCACCATCTAGTTTTGAGCTGCCCATGTATGGATAACTGAATGAAAAGTAAGAGGTCTTCAACCCCTCACAGAGCTATGCAAGGGCTGGCCATTAATTTCATTTTTATGCTACCAGGGAGAACTGGGGATTTCCTGCTACCAGTGGTGCTCACACACTGTAAAAGATCAGCTCTAGATTTTGGCCACCTTAAATACACAGAGCTAGGATAACTGGCAGGAGAAACTTACACAGTGGTTTCTCCCAAGGCATCCATTGGAAGGCTTTCTCCATGCTGTCTGGCTAAGGTTAGCCAGAGAAACACCAAGAAACTACTGTGGGGATATCTTTCTCTTCCTCCTCCTTCCTCACTACCTCAGACTGCATATAACAGAGCAGAACCACAAATACCTGTCTTAAATGCCTTAGCAGTGCCCTTCTCAGCGATTGCTATTCACCATGTCAAATTATTTAAAGTACCAACAGGTGACACTGTCCAGTCTTCACCAAACAACCCCCCCACATACACATTTCAGCAGTTCTGGTCTCTAACGGATCCAAGAGGATGCAGTGCATATCATTGCACGTCATGCAGGTTGAGGGACGTCTCTTTTGACCACTACAATCATCTCCTTCTCAGTCCACACATCACACAGGAAACAGCTTTCACAGAGCAAGTAAAACTGCTAACATGTCTGCATGAGAAGGCAGCACCGAAATGGTTAAGCAAGTCAAAAGAGCTACTTTGCTTGTAAGATTTTAGAGAACTGGAATGGGTGGGATACCAGCCACATTTATCTACCCTCTGACTCAAGAGAAAATTGTCAATTATTTTATTAGAACATACCTGAATTAACAGAGCTACTTAAAAATTACCCACAGCTCATATTGTATCTAGATAACCTGTTCTTCAGTTCCTTGGCAAACAAACAACAAAAAGTAAAAAAATCATTTTATATTGAGTAAAAAATTATTAATTTTAAAGTGCAATTTAATTCCTGTATAAGTATTTAAAGTTAGGTACCTTTATAAACAAAATGTTATTTTGGAAACAAAAGACCATTCTATTTAGAAAAAAACCTTTACAACTTTTAAGAGGAATCAGCTCTTTTTCAGCCAAAATAATTTGATGAGCTCAACATAAATTTTGCCAGCAGCTTCAGTAACCCAAATCTGCATTTTTTTTTTTTTTTCCATATAAATTGAAAGACCAAAACATTTCACCCAACTCTGATTACAGCTTTTGTCCTGAAAGACATCCATGTTTCACTTTCCTGTGTTGGATGTGGCATATTTTCCTCACTTGCTCTTTATATCTTTCATGATATAAGGAATTTGAATAGTAAACACTGAAAAGAAGACCTTTTTATCTGTTATCTGATATTTAATCCCAGTTTTCCCCTTTGTACATTATGTCTAGGGAACTATGTTTTTCAAAAACATAAGGGAAACTCATCTGCTAATCTATCAGCAAGCTGTTCATCTGTAATGTCTGCTCTACATTTGTTTTGCTATGTCACTATGCACTGAATGTTTGATGCAGATGTTTTGACACAAGTGGTAGAGCAAAATGAAATTTGTTGTTTCCTACTGCCACCACCCTCAAAAGAACATTTATTCAAACAGTAAAATCTACCCTAATTTTTAAAAATAACAGAGTACTCCATGACAATGCATTACTTCCCAATACCTCCAGTCAAGGTGTTGCCTTGCTGTTTTAAGGAAATCACACTAGAAAACAATATTAACACTACAAACCTTTTATACCTTCTGAAGCCACACAGCAGAGTGATTTGACTCTCGTTTCCATATTCATGTTGGAATTCAACGCTCACCTTCTGTTAAAGACAGGTAGAAAAGATAATTTGCAAAAGGCATCGTCCAGATGAGAACTAACCCAAACAGTCAAAGCCAGAACTGAAATGCTCTGTTCCCATATGTTGCACCAGTAATTGTGCCAAACATCTTGCCACCTGAGGATGGATGGAAAGACATCTGCTTCCTTTCAGGCAGCGCCTTACACCAAGATCTGGGCTCCTTCTCACACAGTCCGCTTTCTTTAACTGCTTCCACTTCAGGAGAGGGGAAGGAAAAAAAAACAAATCTCTCTTTCCAGCAAATATTACATGGGCAGTGTGACTCATATAGAAATGTTTGGTAGGACATGCAAAACCAAAGTTTCGGGTTCAGATTATATTGTCAACAGGTCAGTGTATATTTCAAGGGATATGTAAAGGCACGTGAAGTCAAACCACCTGGGTTTTACTAGGTTGCTGGATGGTAACCTGATGCAGTCTTTATCGAGACACCCCACGGTATGTAGGAAAGGGCCATGGCCACATCACCTACTAGTGGATGGGATCATGGCATGAGCAAGCGGTGTGCAGACATGGATGGATGCTTGCGCCTGACTCCAAACCAGCCTGTCTTCCTTCCTTCCATCCAGCTCCCAAGGGCAAAAGCCATGTCTGAGGGCTGTGCTCAGGAGTCCCCACTAACAGCAGGGCTGGCAGGTCAGTTTGGACTTGAGAACAAACTCAGACCCCCCTGCTTATGTAGTTGTGCAGGCACACCATAAGGTTAGTTCATCCCACTGAGTTTTACTTATGGGGCCCTTCAAGTCACTGGGTTGAGACAGACTCCTCCCAGGAGCAACACCCTGCCTTAAGGTCTAAATTATTTCAAAGTAGATCACATTCTGGAGCACCTCCTTCTCTGCAGGCTTTCGAAAACTCCTGCCATCTTAGACCATATGTCTAAATGTAGATGGAATCAGCTCGGCCATAGTGCCAACACTAGTACTTTTTTCTTTTTTTTTTTTGAATGTGCATTGCTAACCCTCTTCATTGCTAACCTTCGTCACTGCAAAAGGATCCTTGAAAATATTTTGCTTTAAATTTACAATGGAGAGAAATATGTCACAGTCACGCTACCGAGCCTGGACGAGGTACCCCCAGAAATCATCCAGGAAAGAGCCTTTAAGTATGAGAAAACCCTCAACCTGTAGAGGCATAAAATAAATTCATGACTGTGAAGATGATGCCACCTGGACTGCTTCCAGAGGCATGATGACCATCATAAATTCTCATGTGGCTGCTGGCCAACAACTTGCAGCTGAGGCAGGTTTTCTGGTATCCAGCTGGGAGGATGAAACACATCAGGAGAGGCAGACTGGGAGCAGAGGCAACAAGGAGAAAAAACATGGGAGCAAAGGACTGATGACTTCTAGAACTGAGTCTCATTGTATGACTGACTTCAATAGCTAGAAGACTCAGCAGTACTTTTACTGCTTTACACCAATTCATCCTCTGATCCAGACCGGCTTTTCAAGTCATTCCCTCATCACCGTAAGCATGACCATGCTTGACTCTGATCCATTTCCTATTTTTACATCTACATTTCCTCAGTATGCTCATCACATGAAAAATGAACCTTAAGCCAAAAAGTCATTTTCTGAAACCACTGTGTTTGTTGGATAGTTGCAGAGAATGAGACAGCCTCTATTTCTTCTTCTTGAGCTAAGTGACTACAAGGATAGAGAAGGAGCATATGTCTTGATAGGAATCACTTAGGAGGTTTTTACTGTAAAAAACATAATCTGAGACCTTTAAGGAAGAATCAACTTTCTAGCTGCATTACCTGTGCCAGCTGCTCTCCTGATTTATATGTATGACATACAAGGGCTGTTAATATCAAATATGTCTATCCTCTTCATACAACTGTTATTATTGCAGCTTATCCAAGAATTGTACATTAGCAAGGGAAGGAACCGTGATTATCTGAAACGTGATAGCAAGCACAGCTTTTCTGTTCAGGGATTTTTAGTCATTTTCCCATCCCAAAACCTGGTCTTGTAATTTTGGAGGGCTCTGTGGATTTTCAGTTCCCTGTCGCATTGCACAGACAGTTCAAGGTAGCAAAATTAAAGAACTGCTCTCGTTGCTTTAGCTGTTTCCATGTGAGAATGATTTAGTTTCAAATCAGAAAAATTACTACTGCTTCATTAAAGAGAACCATCTCTCTGAGTGCTAAATTACTTAAAGAGGAAATTAAGAACCAGCAGATGGCACAAGAAGTTGCACATGGCTTTATAAACACCAATTTAATCTCGTTGACTTTTCTAAAAATTAACAAAGACACCAATCATGTAAATCAAGATGAAGCTGTTCCTCACAAATCA
Organism: Myiozetetes cayanensis; assembly: GCF_022539395.1. Lineage (NCBI taxonomy): Eukaryota > Metazoa > Chordata > Aves > Passeriformes > Tyrannidae > Myiozetetes > Myiozetetes cayanensis. The sequence continues at coordinate 61,341,630 of NW_026087742.1, read as the reverse complement.
GTCCTTTCCTGGATGCGTTTTAACTTTGAACTCTTTGGATTTGCTTTGCACCTCTGGAGCTTCTCTGGGTAAAGAAGTATTAAGCATCAGGAAACATCCCCAATGTCCAGGTGTGCTTTCACCAGAGTCTAGGGGCAAAGGAGAATGGCTATGCAGGATACAGTGCTTTTTTATAGGCCTTCCAAATAATGCTAATCTTTCTTCCTATTGCCATGTTGCATTGTAGACTCCTGTCTACCGTGCCATTCTCTGACACATCTTTCAGCACTTCCCCTCCTCTTGCAAACCTGCATTTGCAATCCTTTCTCAGTGGCTGCTTCACATAATTCATTCCATTTCAAAATTCTCTCTCCATGCATCAATGGACCATGAGGGTAATTTTTCCATTTCCATAGGTCCAGACAGATGCAAGTTTCTAATTCTTCTGACTGAATGAGTACATCTACTTTAAGGTTTCAGTTTGGATCAGGAGCATGCTTTGAAGTGAATCTCCAGGTTGTCCCTACTTGCTTCACATCACAGAATGGACTCAGAGCACATAAACTGGATTCCTTTCAAACAAAGCTGTTGCAGAATTTGTGTCTATGGAGCCAACCTGCTCCATCAGCTAATTGATGTGCTATGAATGGCCCAGACTAGAGCCAGTGCAAAGTAAACCTCCCTGAAGCATGCCTGGTGTGGATGTCAAGACCTCAGCCACAAGTCTTTTGCTTTACAAAACTCCTGTTGGTCTGCACCACCTGCTAATACAGATACAGTCAACAAAAGCTATAGGAAGCCTAGGGTCAATTCTAAGCCTAAAATCTTTACAACGAGTATAAAGAGAACTTACTTAAAGTAATAGAAGAGATGTCTGGCTGGTGATATATAAATCTTATCTTTGTGTGAATACAGTTAACCTGCAATACAAGCGTTCCCAGAAGCACAGCTTATTTCTCATGTAACCTGAATTTACATTTGGTCTTTTACTAGTATAAATATTTTAGTAAAACAGGCCAGATCACAACTGTCACAGTTTTTACGGTAAACTTCTAAGTCTAAACTGTTCTCAGAGTGAATGAGATTTAGTCCTTCATCCACAGTGTGTGACTGGCATAAGACCACTGCAAAACTGATCTCCTGAAGCCAGAGATCAAGGCTGTGCACAACATCAGAAGGATGCTCTTTGCTGGAGGAGAGACAAATCTGTGACTTCTCCTAGGACCTCTGGAACTACAGTGATTAGGGAACAGGTGATATGTACACTAAAAATTTAAAGGTAAATGTCGTTCTCCTTGGAACTAATGGAAAACTTAGCATGGGAAGAATTCCCACTTTACCTTTGGGGAAACAGGTAAGTGTGATACTTCCACAAAATTAACATTTAATGAAATTCTCACATTTAATATACAAGAGATGTATTGTTATGTAAAGCATGACTTTTGGAGTTGGGCCTGCTTACCTTTTCACTGGTTTAATGCTGATGTGATGCTAGCTTGCTATAATAGAGCTCCTGATTTACAGCACTGCAAGTGTTAGAAGATCTGTCTCCTTAGGCATATGGACATTTCAAAAGGCGTGAGTCCAGTGGGTAAACAGTGTTACTCAAGGATAATACTGATGTCTTTGAAATACGTGACTTATTCTATTTCATTATAAAACAAAAATTACAAAGAAAATAAAAGAAACAGCTCCATCTCCATTTACAGGAAGATATTTTACATTATATGACACCACTGGGAGCTGGCAACTCTCTCTGTTCAAATCTATCTATCTAATACCTTTTTGAAATCATTCCCTATATTATTGTCATGATGCCTTCTGTTCCAACAAACTAGGGCTCTGGTCTAAGAACAAATTCCTCTTGAAAAAGGCAGTTGTTAATGTGTAAGCTCATATGTTGATGATGTGCTTAAATGCTTTCCTAAACTGAGCCCTGGAACTGGTGGAAGAAGACATAGAAAGTCCATTGCATTCATTTCTAGAGCAGACGTCCTTATTGCACATTAGCATACATATTTGCCCATCAGCACCATTCACACAAATGTATTTGTTCACTTCAGTGTCATTATTTATGCCAGTTCTCCTACGGGCTCCCGGCCAGTAAATTTTGCTTTTCAGTTCAGACCAGTTTCTTTGCCTAAAATTTCAACTTGCCAAATTGGAGGACAGAAATAATAACTGATGGTCATCTGCACTGTACAAATACAGAAAACCAAAATTTCACACAGAATAAAATGAACATTGCATACACCAAAAGCAATATCTAAAACACTTGGTAAATGTTTGCTCTACTGAAAATTACAGTGAATTTCCAACATATTTTCAAGCAGACAGCGGGACTATGTTAACATAATTTACTCATGAAAAAACATTTAGCTGTTCTACTAAGGCTGAAATGCCCTGAATACTGCAAAAATCTTTTCCATTTTGAAACAATTTTCGTATAAAATTTGAGACCACTTGGAGTGGGCCTTGTCTGCTGTAACAACTTTATACAGTGAGTTTGCACCTCCTTATATTTTGTTTTCTATTATTCTTATGGATTATTTGTATTTTGGTGATTTCAAAAAGCCCCAGGAGTGGTCTAGGACCCCATTATGTGAGGATTATACAGGCACAGAAGAAGAACATGCACAGCAATGCTAAAAGTAATCTGCAAGTTGCTCTGTGTCTGAATATGCTGTATTTGGAAATTACTTTGTAAGCATTTTTTCAAAGCGTCTACCACTCAGATAATGCACTGAAATACCTTTGGGGGGTCTTTACACGACAGCATGCATTCGTATTAGACACAGTAAATTTAAAACTCTCTCCCATATTACACAATAGTGTTAGGTCCTTTGAGCTCTGTTAAAATGAAAATGTCTCAAGACTGTTGTACTTCTGCTAAGCATTTATTAAAGCCTAAATGAAATAAAATTATGTAGAGAACTACATACTCTTATAATTTAATTATATATTTGTGTCATATTAAACTATGACCAGGATTCCTAAAAAAAATCAGACTCAGAAATAATTCACTGTTTATGATTCACACTAAGATGTTTTATCATTAGCACCGTGCAGATCAAAGAAAGAACATGTAGAAAAGCTGGAGAGTGTTTCTTTGCACACGGGAATGAGAGTTTAGTGAACATAAAGCACGAGAGAAGCCTCTTTATTTAGATGCCTGTTTAGTAGCTGAGTCACGTACATATTGTTGGACATGAAGGAAAGTTTTAAAACAGCCTGACAAAATCTTCACTCCCTGGGGTATTATTTTTTTAATTGAAAATATCACCGGTGTTCTCATTACCATAGTAAAGGACAGGCAGTGAGTTCTGTACCTTGGTTGGCATGTGTCCATGATAATTTTGAAGAAATGCTTTAAGATAACATATCAAGCAGAAAATAAGCAATTGGGTGGCTCTTTCAATTTTTATGCAAGTGTGTGCCTGCAGTGTTCCCTGTTTACACGTCTGAGCCCTTCTCTGCCTCACATGTGTGTTTCCCCTGCACAAGAGGCAGCAGTGCCATTGCACACTTCACCAGGATGGAGGAGGCAGACAAAGCATGACGGCATGGGATGCCAAAGCCATACCTGCAGCCATAACAAGGACAGGAATCTCCATTTCTTCCACTTTCTCTTCCCTGCTCTCATCCTCACAGAAAAGGCTGGATATCCTCAGTGCTGGGAGTAGTGCCTGCCTCCCATCCAGTGTCTCCAGCCTGGGAGAGGATGGGGCTGCAATAGGGAGGGAGACCACCTCCAGCTCAAAATGGTGAAACCTCCAGTAGTGCATGTCAGTAAGGCATGGGGAATGAGAGGACACCATGAGGTGAGGGCAACCCTGACCATGGGTACCTGCCAGGATGCTGAACTTCCCATGATGCCTATCCCCATGCCAGGTCCCACCCAAAAAGGCCCTGACTCAAGTGGGAGGGATGCTTCACGACTAATAAAAAGGCACTGTATTTGTAACAAGTTCTGCTTACCTCTGTAGCATAAGAAGAGCCAGAAGAGCTCAGGCCAAGTGGAGCAGGACCCCACTGTGAAGTCGTCAAGGACAAGGTGAGACATCCTTTGCCTCGAGACATCTGAGTCTGCAGCTTTTCTGGTCCCGTCTCTTTCACCCAGGACACGAGGTCTGTACCCACATTTCAACATGTGGGAGCCCTGAGGATTTACACAGGTAAACCATGACAGATTGTCTTTTACTCTGTACTACTTTTGTAATAACACTGAATGCACACTTTCTGATTGCTAATAAGCAGAGAGCAAATGTTAACTCATTCCTGAGAGGCAGAAAACTAGGTAGAGATTTTTTTGTACGTAGCTGATCCTATTTTTCCTCTTGTGCCTCACCTTGCAGTGAATTCCTGGTCCCTGCATGTCTACTCTTCTGCAAGCATTGGCTCTTTTTCATGACTCAGTCACCCACATTTTAAAATCTTCATGCAAATCTTCTCAGCCACCTCTAGTTTTACTATCCTACTATCCTTGTGGGTGATGGTACTTGGGTACCATCCCTTTTATTAGGTCATTTATGAAGATAATGACATATACAAGTACCTATAGTTACCTTCAGGTAACCTTTCTCCATTGTGTAAATGAATCATTTCTTCTTTGTCCTTTTTCTCATCTTTTATTAAAACTTTAACCTGGGTCTCCAATCTGATTCCATTACAGTTGATTTTTTTAGAGTTTTGAATTAAGTTTTTGAAAATTTCAATCCACTGTTTTAATGGACAACACGTAGCTGCTGCTTGCTTGTGGACAAGAAACTCCAACTTTCAGGTTAGGCTCTAACCAGAGTCTTGAAAGAAACTGCACATTTAAAACAAATGTTTTTAGGTTTTCTGTCTTCATATAGTCTCTGGGGATATCATAACAATAAACGAGCAAAGCAAAATTTTCACTTTGGCCTGAAGTATGACTTTCAACTTTACATGAGCCAAGTTTTGTGAACTAGTTTATTCTCCCAGTTATGTCAGCATGCTGCATAGATGTCTAGTTACCTGATTTGTGGGGATAATCAGGTACTCAAATGACCTAAACTGTGCAATTACTGGTGCTGGCAGATTACATACGGAAAACTAAGACCAGGCCATAAAAATTTGATCTATTGTGTCCATAGTCATAATAAAACCGTTATGGTTGGTGATTGATTACAGGAATATTAAAATGCACAACAAGAAAAAAAAGCTGGTTTAAATTGCATTGTATTCTCGTGTTTAGGGGAAAAATGATTGCCGTTATCTTGACATGTTTATCACTTTGAGGCTGAGCCAGTCGTTATCGTGTGAGTTCATTCTGTCCCATAGCTGACAAATACTATCATATACTATAAAAATCATTATGGCTCACTTTTGCAGCTGTAATAAAATGGGGAAGCAAATACAGTAAGCGTTTATATTTAGGACTTTAGTCCTAGTGTACATCCAGTAAAACTGTGACTTAAAAGTTTAGACAGAAAACGAGAGAGATTCTAAACTTAGGTCCATGGACTTTATTCCGGAATTGGTCTCAATGGCAACCATTGCCATTTGTGTAAGAAAAAGAGAAAAGAGAAACAGAGGCAATATAGTGACACCACATATTGCTGATCTCATTTTTTTGCCAAGGACTCATCCGTATTTTTTTGTGGTTTTGCTTCTTTCTTTTGGAGTGAGTCTTGGAGGTTTGAAAGTGTCCCCTGGCTAGACCTCCTATCTGAATTTTCTTGCCATAGTACATTTTGCAGCTACACTTTCTGCAGAAGTGTTCTCCCTCAGGGCCTTCTACTCTGAGCACTGCTCAGTATGTGCAGATTGCTGCCATGCTGTCAGTGTTTTGCTCAAACCTTAATGCCCTAGCTGTCCCCACAACCCAACACTTAGGTGCCTCTGGGTTGTGCTCCACCATGCAACAAACTGCTCCCATACCAAAGGGATACCAGGCTACAGTCGGATACTGCAGTCAGGGATAGGACAAACTTGGCCTTAGAGATGCCTGGTGCTTGTACATTTTACCCCTGTAGACATGCTTCAATTCAGTGGTATGGTCAATCATACCTACCACAACTCCTACATCTGTAGAAGTGATGTGGGGTTTGTTGCACTCCTCAGTTTCGCTCCCCAACCCAATCAGGTACATCATTTTGGTGTCAATTTGCACCTCCCCTTAAGAGTCTGCTGCCTGACTTCCACCCTTTAGACTGAGGAACTAAAACAGTTGAGCAATCTCACATACCCCACGTTTTGCTTTTTTTCCTCTTTCCTCGTGTTTGAAAATGCTTGAAATATCTCTTGGTTTTGATCATAGAAACTAAATCAGGAACATCTTACACTCCTCGTTTAGCTTTCACAGCAAAATAGATTGAAAGTGTAACATGGCTGTGGACACCTGTAACATTAGAAGATGCAGATGACCTTTGCTTGCATTTAGAAATAGGCAGGTGTGCTTCAAGAGGTGAAAGTAACTGGTTTCACTTGTTTTTCTCATTTCAGTATGTGGAATTTCCAAAACGTAAAAGCGTTCCAAGCAAACAGTGAAGATAAATAGAAAACACTGAACTGTAACAAGGGACTTCAGGGCCCATCTCAACACTTCACACCAGTGTCTTCACAGACTCATATCCCATCAAGGGTATATGTGAAAACAGGTTTGGTCAGATGACCAAATTCAGCACCATGCAGGATCAGTCAGTTTGTTAGTGAGTTGGCACCCTTGGAAGACCCAACCTCATTTACCATGAGCTGGAAGAATATAAGAAAAATATCATATTCAGGACACTTCTTCCATGCTTAAACATACCCTTCCCAGATGATTCACCAAGGCCTGTATCAGTCAAATTCTCTTAAAGCCACCATCATGGTCAATGTTAATCTCCAAGACTGATATTCTTATGGAAACCAAATAATGACAAATAAGCACCTGTGACTGAACAGCCACCCCTGTAGGACTGAATTATAACTGCCTGATGACTTAAGCTATTCCCTACATGCATATACTGCCATGGTATATTATGGGGGCTGTAGGCAAAAGTGAGGAGAATGGCTCAGGATGTACTACCTCCTTGTACTCATTTTGGTTAAGAGGTAATAGTCTCCATAGTCTTTATATTACCTCCGGGGAGCTCCTGGAAGCAATGATGAGAACCGGGGTCAAAGAACACTAGGACAATGTAGGTTAAGCTAACTGAGGCCTGAGGCTGGTACCAACAATAGAATCCAAAGAGTTTATACCTGTTTCTCCTATATCAAGGAAAGATGCTACTTTCAGTCTGATAAATATGTTGATAGTCTGCTGTTTTAAAACCCTTTCATTTCACCTGCTTGCAATCTACACTGCTGGAAAATCAAAGACTTGGTGTTAAGCAATTTAACCGTCTATAAACATCACCCGTCCAGGACCCTTAGCAACAAGATACATGAGTAGCAAATACAGTTAGGTAGGCTTAGTAAATACATTGCTGCAAAGTACTGAAGGCTCATCTGAAAAGTAGAAAAGAATCCCACTTCAAGAGAAATAAAGACATTTACAGCCTAATGCATCAAGCAGTGCCAGAAAAGCTAGCAAGGATCAGCTCCCAGCATCTCATCCAGTAACTGTTTGTTCAGAACAGCTTTTAACCAGAACAAAACAAAAAGTACTTCTAAGCTTCTTTCCCCTTTTTTTTCCTGTGAGCTTCATGAATATAGAAACAGCCTTGACTGGCAAGTTTCTGTATTGACTGGCAAGTTTCTGTATTGATTGGCTTCAGAGTCTGATTAGATAAGACAGAGACAACTAATGAGAGCTATTAGAAAAATCTACTGGAGTATTATCTGCTGAGATAAGCCCCCCAGACCCCCAAACCAGTCTATTTAGTAGATCTTTTGTCTAAACATATCCAGATATTGCTGACAGCATTGTGCACAAACAAAACATGGGATACTAACAAAAGAGCTTTGTGAAAAAAAGATGACTACCGTCCTGGAGAGAAAAGAAAGGAGATAGCCAGGACTTTAAATCCAGAAGTAAGAAGTGAGAGAGTGGCATTAACACCTGCCATTCCTTATCTGTAATTCAAACTCTCCCAAAATATAAAAAGGAAACTGTAGGATAGTTTTGTTAGATGCCTCACATCCCATCAGACAGACAACATTAGCCATTACTTCCTTCAGAGGAGTAGCTGGATATTGGATGTTTTGTCTGGCAAAAGTGCTTTTCTTAAGCTGTGTGCTCACTTATCTTTTGTCTTTTTCCTTTGTCATGTTATTTTTTAGCTATTGTACTGAATATGCCCGAAGCTCTCCCTCAGTTTTCACACAGCTCTTTTGGAAGTGAAAATTCTTGCTGACTCAGTAGGGGTTTTGGTTGATTAAAACCTAAGTAAGGGAGGCAGGGCAAAGCCAGGCATTTGTGCTTCAGCCTTTCCCTGCTCAGCCCTCATCTGGGACCCACCATTCCAAATCTCTGCATTTTCCATAGTGTGAAAATACCAGTTGTTGGAAGTGATTGGTAGATATACATGTCCTGTGATTCTTTGGAATCTTTGAGATTTAAGACATTTTATAATTTATCTTTTAAGGCAGATGTCTAGGAAAGTATCCAACCCAGCCTTGAGCTTGGGCATCAACCTGAAATAATTAATAAGTCTAAAGAGGAAAAAAGGTTCTTGAATAAACTGTGTGCTCTGAATTTCCTCAGAGGAGTTCGCCTGGGAAAAGCAAGAAGCATTCCTCACCCTGCTCCAGCTCACACTGACAGGAGGTTAAGCTGCAGGGATGTCCCAATATACTGACCTAGGTAAGGGGTTTGCAGAGCTGTTATCTGTTTTAAAATCAACATTCCAAAATAAACAATAGAATAAACATAAAATAAACACATTATCATATTTTGTCCTGTTCTCTTCATTTAGAAAAAAAAAATAAAGGCTTCTGAATATCAGTTTCAGGGGGTATTTGTACAACATCTGACTCACAAACAAATATACATACATTTTATTTTATTTTTTCTGTTCAGGTTTTTGTCTCAAGATGAGTCTGATTATTAGGCATACATGGCAAGTCATTCTTCCCTTTAGGACTGTCATTGCACCAAATAAAGATCTCTCACCTAATATCTTAAGTTCAGAAAGTCCAAATTACCCAAAAAAATTTCAAATTGTTTAAGAGAGAATTCTTTCTTTCCCTTCATTAATGGTACCGCTTGCCTAAAAAATCACAGCTTTCTGTGCATCCCAGAATCTGCTCAGAAGCCTTATGGCACCAGATCTGGAATGCTGATGCTCCTTGCAGAGGTCACACAGTACAGTCATGGTTTGGATTTTTATGAGGATTAAGAAGTATATGAATTCCTTAGATAACAAAGCAGCAGCAAAGCCAAGTGAACTTCTGTGCTCAAAATAAGAGCGACAGGAAATAGCCAACTGGCTGTGTAGGAGTTTCCTACCCTTGGCCACCAACAAGATCCAGGTAGCTGAGCAGATAGGCAGAGCTCTGTTCGCATTTGGTTCCTAATACAGCAGCAGTACACATTCAAAGCTGTTGTTATCTTAACAATCCTGTAATAAAAGTTCTGCCTTCCACGCCAGTGCAAAGGTTATCAGCTTGCTCCTGAAACACAAATTCACTACGAAACTTCAAGAGGGCTGAAACGACTGAGGTGTTTCCTTCACAGGTGCCAAGGGGAGCAGGCTGGTCTCCATAACGCCAAGCAGGTAATAAGGGGGCCAAACTCCAGCCTCACATTTTCTTTTGATTTATATGTGCCACTTCACACAGGTTATCATGTTAAAAGGAGAAAGTCTATTGGAAATCCCAGGGATTTGTATCTCTGCCTGGATACCTCTCAGACTTGGAAATGGGAGCTCCTTTGTGGGATCATGCATAGACAAGTCACTAATATGAAGCTTATCCTGGATTTTGTCTTCTTTCTAGAGGATGGGTAGGTTTTCAAGGGCTTACTGCCCAGGTAGGGGTAAAGAAAAGGAGTATCCAGATGCTAAGAAGAACTCACAAATCAGCATGTGGATTTGCCTACTCACTTTGATGCTTTGGTAGAAGCTGGGCAATTCTGAAAACTTACTGGTTGTAGGCTCTGAGTCTTTTAGAAAAATTTGCCCCTTAACACTGTGTAATTATTGAACGGTTTAGAATTACCTACAGGTTTGACAAACAAAGACTAAGGATTTCCTTGGCTGCCAGACTTTGAAAGCTGCTGTATTTTTTTCCAATGACTTATTTACATATAAGCTGCAAGGTTCAGCTACCTGTGTGTATGATTTATTAATGAGACAAAAAATTTCAAATACGAATTTGAGCAAAACCCAAGAGCATATAATATACTTTTACTAAAATTTAAAGCAATTGGTGAAGTACTCAAGGACTTTGCCCCTTTGACATGGATGAGTCAGTTCTAACACAATGCACTAACAAAGAGTAGTTTCATATGCTGAAACTGAGTCAGACACTACAAAAATGAAAAACACCTTATACTCTGTGTCCAGGAGTGCTTTGCATCCTGAATTGGACAGAACAAATGAAGAAGAGAGTCTGTCAACAATATTTACTCAAAAGAGTAAAAACTGAGCTGAAGTTAAAATTGGCTCAGCAGATAGCAGTTAGTAGTAGGAGAATGGGAATTACAGCAGGTCATATTTAAACCATGTATCCCAGGATGAATTTATTCACAGCCAACAAAAACAAGACTCTAACATTTTGTTCTCATATATGCTAAGTGCTCTAAGGGTGACTAAAAATCTGTTTGTTGAAGAAGCAAGGCACCACTGGACTTTGTTTTCCTTCCAGATCTGTATTCTTTCCTTAAAGTTGTTGTATTTATTGACACTGTATTCACAAGTTGCTTCATTTGGGCATACTGGGGAAAAACTGAACACATTTACTACAAAGTGTGCTCCTTCCATGTGGAAAATCATCAAAACCTCAGAGACATTTCAGGTCTGATGGGAGGTGTCTTTCACTAAGTTGAACCAAACCATGAAATGAGGAAATGTTGACAGAATGTTGTTCAATTGTAAATTATCTACAAATGTGAAACTGTTCCGTGTTAACTGTGGCGCTGCTTAAAATAATATTTACCAATGATTTACCTCCTGAAGTCACACAGGTAATGATTATGTTTCCCTCATTTCTGCACCCTCTTTGTAAAATAAAATATGTTCCCTGAGAACTTTCGCTGTATTGAATCTTGTCTTTTCTTACAATTATCCTGGTTTACATCTCTGTTCATTGACACACTTGGATTCTCATTGGCAGCAATTAAACTAAGATTTGATTATGTGCTTTCCTGGTATCTAGTATAGACCTCTTATATACATGAAAGATCTGTGCAATGGAAAGTGCATATTCACATTTGTGTTTGTCCTGCTTGCTGTATTCAGATACAAAAATTAATACAGTGTTCCACTGTGAAATACAGCTACGTGAATATCACCTGTAATATATGACAGGACAAGGAGGAATGACTTCAAATTGAAAGAGTGTAGCTTTAGATTAGATATTCGGAAGAAATTCTTTACTGTAAGGGTGTTGAGGCACTGGCACACATTGCCCAGAGAAGTGGTGGATGCCCCATCCCTGAAAGTGTTCAAGGTTGGATGGGGCTCTGAGCAATCTGGTCTAGTAGAAGATGTCCCTGCCCATGGCAGGAGGGTTGGAACTAGGTAGTCATTAATGTCCCTTCCAATCCAAACCATTCTATGATTACACCTTTGCTCTTACACTGAATTCTGGAGCTAAACTCCTTAGCTGAGAAATAAAAGTTGGTCTTCATATATTGTAATGCTGTAAAGTGAAAGATCAATGTGGACTTTAATTATGGTATGGAGCTTTTGATTGAAAACAACTTCTTTTGATAGGCAAGAAGGAATTTCTTTAGCATGTCCCATTCCAGAATGGGCTTGCAAGACAGGAGTTAACCTGAATAAATTTACTCAATGTGAGCAGTAATTTTCCTGGAGCAACCTGAACTCTTTTTGCATTAGAAGTTGTCTGAAAACACCCAACAATCAAAGGAAAATACAAGAATCACATCAGTCAATCTCTTTCTTTTAGAATGCTAAAGGCATGGAATATTTCCAGAACTCTGTCCAAATCTCTAAATACTTGCTTAATTTTTACTGAGTTCTTACTGTGACAAATTCTGTTTGCACTAAAACAGAGTTCATTCTGTCAGTTGTGTACATCACACACACAGCTGCATATCCCACCTCTGCAGGGCTGGACTGTCAGTGAGCACCTGAAGACGCAGCTCTGTCTTTCTACACTTATTTCTGTGTTTTATTAATAATGTTATGCTGTGGCCAACAAAATGGGAAACAGGTGGGTGCACAGCTTTGATGGCTAGCCTGGTCTTCCTATGAAATTTGGGTTAAACCCTTTGCAGCTTCTGGTGCAAGAAGAAAATGGATAGTCTCACAGCTCAGGCTGTTGAACTCTACCTTAAAGAACTGAATCTATCCTTGCTGCTGCAGCAGGTTTTCTGTGCAGTGTCAAATTAATGGAACCAAACTTGTCACTCAAGTTCACTAATGACTTGCACCCTTTTTTACTGCATGCATAGCTTGGTAATCAGAAGTCCAAAACATTACTCACTCACAAATGCACATGAAGCCAGTCTAAAGATGCCTGAATATATCTCTGCTGTGTAATACTGGCCACAGCAAAGGAAGGCCAGAACATGGGTTGCAGAAGACACAGAGTCACACCTCGACTAGTGAGAGCAAAACAGCGTGCACAAAAGCCACTCTTCCTTGACAAAGGTGGCCAAAGAGAAGAGTACATTGTCTGAACCGAGGAGGGCCAGCACACACTGACCAACATTAAAGGCAGTGATTGATTTTGCAAAAGCTGCAAAGGCCTTTTGAATCTGACTTTTAGTACACCATGGCCTCTGTGCATTTGAGTCCATCAGCTGAATGTTTCTCTCTCTTGAGCAAGAAGACTGCTACGGAGACTGTAGAAGGTGACAGATGGAGAAGTTGTGCCTTGATCTGTAAGGAAAATTCAGTCTTCCTGTATGATCCGGGCAAATATTAGTTACGTGAAACTGAAAATGCCCTTGTCAAAGACTGAAATTGAGCTCCTTTCACTGCATTACCTCCATTCTTCCCTAGCCATAGGAAAATCAAATCAGAGCTGTGAGAAGCAGAATTTGCATCCTACTTATGTGGGAGGGCATCCTACTATTATTCATAAAGGTCCAGCATCTAATCAATATGGCAACAGTTGTCTCCCAGCTGTAATAACTTATGTAGCGTGGAAAAAAGTAGTCAGATTCCCAACTGATTCAGGCTTTGAGAGTGGTTTGCACTGAAGCTCCAGGGCCTCCACAGCTCTCAGATCTTTGCCAGTGCCTAATCAAGGCCTTTATCTTAATCAACAAAGCCACCAATGGATTAAAAGCAAACAATGTCTCCATGACATGCTGGGGCAAGTCTGACTTATTTGGACATGCGAGAACAATGCCAAAACTTTTCTACCATAACCAGAAGCAGGGAGAAGTGCATAAAAGCTCAGATTTTAAAAGGATACTAACATAGATATGAAAAATATAATTTAGACACCCCAAAAGAGCAGCTCCTTAAGTCCCACAGCAGTGAGGGTTGCAGTTCCCTAGTCTGTGGAGACTGGATCCCTCAAAGCAACATTACCTCATCATCACTGAAAAACTGAAAGGAAGGTCAGAACAGAAGAAGAAGAAGAAGATGCAAAGCTTACATTTTTGTAGTGAGTCAAATGATCAGTAAAATCAAAATATAACAAAAGTACGATTCCCCAGGCTTCACTAGTACAGTTTCTGTATTAAAGTAGGATCTCATCTTGGCGTTTAGGAAGACACTAAAAATGAAAGCCCTGCTATCTACTCAAGCTTTCAGGAGAATATCCAAAGGGTGTAGATCCTCAGCAGCACCTTGGTGAAACAGCCAGTACTTGACATCCCACTGAGAACTGTCAGCTGCACCATTTAGCCCTGGGACTTTAAAGAACTGCATAAATTAGCAGGGTGTAATTGCAAATATGATCCAAGAACAATCTGAAATAAGTTCTTGCTGAGTCTGAAGTGGGGTTAGGATGACATATTTCCCTGACTCCTGGAAACAAGGGGAAATTTTAACCATTTATTTCCATGGCCAGGTTCTCTTAACCCAGGGTTTAATCATATTCCTGCAGTTCCCTGTGATCTGAAAACTTCCATGCAGAAAAATACTGCAAAACCCTTCTTTTGCTTTCTTTCAGAAGAATGGCTGCTGAGCCACTAGCAGTCCATTACAGAACCAGTCCCTGCATAGGGAAAGCAAGATTAGGCCTTTAATGAATACTTTATCCCAGGGATTGATTTTTGGTAACAGAATCTCTTTTGGTTATTTTTTTATTTCTATCTCTTTTATTCTTTTTTTTTTTCCTTTTTTTTTTTTTTTTTTGTTCTGGCATGTTTTCCAGGGTCTGGATCCCATATTTAGTTTCCTGAACTTCTCCAATATTCGTTCTAGCCATCCTGGTTGTCTGCCATGAGTATCAGTTTCCTTCCTTCTAGTTAAGAGGGCAGGGAGGGAGGAAAACTGTTCCCAGCCCAAGCAACAGTGCCACTCTGGAGATCATTCAGTGGGTTGCACAGCCTGAGAATGAATCACTGCTAGCAGTGCTTAAATCTTCCTCCATTTCTCACTTTTCCTCTTCTAGGGAGCCAGGAAGAGGCTGCTACATTTTATGTGTAGCATGAGAAGTAGAAGTAAACAGTTAAGATTAAAATTACGTTGATTGCTGTTCAAAAGCCAGGCAAATGTTATGACATAACGCCTGTCAATTACTGGAATTACTCATCTTTAACAGAAATTACTGGTTTTTAGTAGATTTTAAGTTAATTAAACCACATAACCTGTGTAGCAGCTGTAGTCTGCTTCCCACAAAGTGACTCCACTTCTCTCCTATACCTCTAAATGACTAATAGTGATTGCTTACACTTTCTCTGTATCCCATGCTTGCTCCAACATGTTCATTCTCCATCTGCATCCAATGCTTGATGGTTTTTCCCAAGAAACTTGTCTTTTCCAAATATGACTTAGTAACCCCCACTCTTATCTTGAAATCATACTTGCAAGCACATCAGTTTTCTTTCAGATTGTGCTCTCAGTAGTGCTGTAGACCCCTACATGACCACCTTAAATACATGGAAATCATAGGCAGTGACTGAACCTTTCACTTGCATTTAGTCCTCCATAAAAACTCATTCTTCATTACTAAGGTGTAAATTTAGGAACACAGTAATGTAACAACCACAGCCACTACTGCAGAGTCACCACCAGAACCTGGTCTTTCAGGTCAAACATGGACAATAGCTACAGCAGCTTGTCTGTGGTACCTCTGCTCAGAGGGACTTTACACTTCCCTACATAGGCTCAGTCCTGCCCCCACTGACCCTCATAGGAAGAAGGTATAGTCTCAAAGGAAGAAAATATGTTTCATGTCTCATCTTTCAAGGGTCAGTGCTTAAACTCACAAATATGTCCTCTTTGACATTCTAATCTCTGGTTGTAAAATGGATTTAATGGTTTAACATTAAAATTTCAGGCACAGTTAAGGAAGGGATTGAAAAAGAGTTAATAAGCAAAATAGTTTAACAAAGTCTGGCAGAGAAAATTGAAAAGATCAAATGATCTTCTGGTGAAAAGAGTTTAGCCCTGGATTTGCCAGTCTTTCCATTAAAAACTCTCTTATTTTTGCTTTGTTTTTTTTAGTTTGATCAGTTTTAGTACTCCTGGAACTTAGAGACTTTCAAGCATGGGAGAAAGCCAGTCAAATTTCAGCTAATTGTTTTGCAAGCTTTTGCACTCTGCAATCATGTCTCAGACCCGACACGCGATAGTCTTGCTTTTTAACTCTTGGACCTCCATTGAACATTTATGGACAGTCATGGCAGGTGATGTGGGTCTCCGTGGTGGACACAGACACATTAAGAAGTATCAAAAAATTGCTAAATTCATTGTTGGTGACCCCACACACCATATAATGAACTTGTGTATCTAGAGGAGGTTGCATTCATGTCTGCATCTTCCCTTCTCTCTTTGTTTTCTGAGGTTTGTGTCCAGCATGATTGACTGAAGCATATCTCAGGGCATGATCATGAGAAGCCCGCCTTCTCATGATGCTAAAATGTTGGCAGCAATTAGATCACTTCTGCCAACACATCCCTTTTGTCTCCAAAAATACACAAGCACAGAAGGAGAAGCAGGCAAGAGACCTGACCTAGGCTTGGAAGCACATCCCTTCGAATGGCTTTCTGCAGAAGCATCTGTGCTTGCTGAGACAAGATGAGCGAGCATGGAGCCATTCTGCCTGACTAAGCAGAAAAAAATAAAAACAACTGAGGCCTCCATACTTGCTAGAAACAGTAACTCCCCCACCTTTTGAAGACAGAGTCAGCACTAACTCCTATACTGACTCAACTCCCTTGACATAGCTCTGCTTTCAGCCCAGCACCTGAAGACATCAAACTATTGCAAAGAAAGTGACACAAAGTGTCTCTTGACACTCCATATTTTTGTTAAATGTAAACATCAGGTCCTTTACACACAAAAAAATTAAGTCATTCATTGCTCTCTGTGCAGTGGACATCTGGCCACAACATCTCCCTGTAGCTCTGCTCTGCAGTGACTGCTTGAAAAATCATGCTTATTGTTCCACACCATTCTAATGCACAGTCGTATTACATTACAGGAAACCACAATAAAAGGGATAATCTCCCGCCAGGCCCACTCCAAAGTGACTGGACTTTTCACATATAGCCGAGTTTACTTAGATACATGAAATATGCCAATGCATGACTTTTAGCAACAGTTATATCAGGTTAATGAAACAATCAAAAAAAAAAAAAATCTGAACACTCAGAGGAGATTGAAAGCTTCAAATAATTAAAATTCAAGAAAGTAGAGTGAAATCTCATATTCAAATGCAGAGATATTGGAGGTCAAACACTGCTGGCAAGGAGGTTTTTGACCTGGACAAACAGAGCCGAGAAGCAGATGTGCACCTTCTCTATTAAGCAAGACACTAGATGCACTGTTTCATCTGTCATTTGCTTCTTGGTTCAAAGACACAGGACATCCTAGCTGCAGAAATGTGTCAGTGCAGCTCTGAGACTGATCTGCAGTGCTTTGGGATGCAGAGAAGTTAACAAAACATAAACTTGGTGCCTGTACAGGAAAGCTGGGACTTAATGTCGTTTTCAAAGCTTGGACAAGAGGGGTGAGTGAGATATGCTGGAAAATAAAGGCCATGAAGGACAGTTCCTGAAGCAGGTTGATACAGTGATATCAATGAACTTATTTTGGGTGATCCTGCAAAAACTAATAGGAACAATGGAAAGGTTTAAGGGAGGGAGCTGCAAGGGTCAGGACCATAACCACACTGAAGTTTTAGGGAAAGCAAAGACACTTGTCTTTGCCACATTCTCCTTTCATTAACTTACGCAAACAGAGGCTTTACAGGGAGTCTGGACGGACCTAAGACTAGGGATCAGTTCAGTAACACAAGGGGGTGTCAGAAAATATACAAGTAAATTTAGTAACGGGACAACTGTGGTAATTGCTTGCAAATTAGCAAATTACACAAACACACACACACATATATATACATATATATACATCCA
The DNA here is from genome assembly GCF_022539395.1 of Myiozetetes cayanensis. Taxonomy (NCBI): domain Eukaryota; kingdom Metazoa; phylum Chordata; class Aves; order Passeriformes; family Tyrannidae; genus Myiozetetes; species Myiozetetes cayanensis. The sequence continues at coordinate 61,324,034 of NW_026087742.1, read as the reverse complement.
TATATATACACACATATATATACATATATATGTATAGCAGAAATTTTCCAAAATAGAATCCTGCAGAACTTGAGGGCAAGAGTATGCTAGCTAACACAATCTGTTTCAAATACTGTTTCTGAATTACTCACTTTGCATGTTCAAATGTGAAGGCTTTCAGAATGGATGAAAAATTTCATTTATTCAAAGAGTGTGTCATGATGGGATCTTGGGTGTGGATAAGCCCTTAAATCATCAACCCATCACATTTGAGAATCTTTTGTCTATATATTTTTCAACACCAGAAAGAGGCCATTCACTCCTGCTTCCTCCAACACTAAAAAATTTCTCTTCTCTTTTTTAAGATTTTTTTTCCTTAATGCTATGAAGTTTGAAGAGAGACATAAAGTAATATCCTGTTAAATAGCCTGCTCTCTGCCATGTATAACATTGTTCATGTGCTGGGAAAATAAAGTCCATCATCCTGTATCTACACCATATCCTGCCTTTCTTGGCAAAAGAAAAAATCTGACTGGCATACCTCTGCAGCCAAAAATGACAGACAACATGGCCACCCCATCCACTGTCAAGAACCTACTGAAGCCTTGGGGAGATAGCAAGCCCATAAATCATATGAGCCTTTTACAACCATTAGAGACAATTAAAGATGGAAGCAGTTTGAAAGAGGTGTGCAGAGCAAAGCAGGGAAGATACAGGAAGGAGTGAGAGCCAGGGAGAGAAAAATGCATATTTTGCTCTTTCATGAGGTGAGTGGGTGGGTGTGAGTGCACATATGACTCTACACTCTCCTGAAAAGCAAAGGAATTTCTGTACTGGGTGCCCAACTACAGCAAGAGCCAGAAAATAACTCACTGTAAGCAGCACATTGCACTGGGCAAAACAAACCTCTTCCCAAGAGACTGCTCACCTGCTAGCGTGCAAGCTGGAGCACCCACCTTCCTATACAGCCTGACTGCCAGCCTGCGGTTCTGCTTTTGATGCCTCTGGGAAGGCCTGTTCCCCACTTCTTCAGTCCCTCTTCTCCCAAGGTCCCCCCAGTCCTGTTGGGGTAACAAGCATCCTCCCCTAGCACCAGTGCCCAGTGGTGCTATGAACTCTCAGAGCCACAGCAGGCACATGTGGCCACTGCACTGCACTCCTAGAGAGAGGCACAGGTGCTACTGGTGCCAGGGATCAAATCTTAGTGCTTAAGGTAGGCACATAGCACCAACAGCCCCATCTCCCACAGAACAAAAAGGTAGAATTTGAGGAGGTTGAAAAGGGTGCTGCTTAGAATGGGTAGCACCCATGCACTTGCGTGTCTCTGAGCCTGTAAGCCAGTGGAAAAGAAAAAAAGGCCATCAGGAGTTCAACGAAACACTGTGCTTGCAAGGGCAAGGGGTAGAAGGGGCTCTCATTATCCTAAAGGAGAGGCTCTCATTATCCTCCACCTCTAAGGAGATGAACAGCCAAGACTTTTCTTTTGCTCCCAAAGCACTCAAGTCACTGACAGCCCTTGCCTAGAGCACTGAATATCCAAGTATCACCATGTAGTGGAAAATAAATGTTAACTCAGTTTACACTCAGGATACCTATTCTGGGAACAGCATGGTGTCAGCCTTGCCTCTTTGGGAGAGCAACCACAGCAAGAAGAGTGACAAAATCTACATGTGCAGGGAGAAGAGAAGACAAAAAATGGTGAGCTCACCAAGAATTTTAAACAGAATATTTGTGTGCAAGTTTCAGTTCTGAGGCATACCCCCTGGTAAGTGGGTGCAGCACCAGCCTCTGATCTAAATGCACTGTGCTCTATTTTCTTTGCAAATTTATCTTGTATTCTGGCATATCTGCTTACATTTTAAAACTACCTAAGGAGTAAATAATTTGCTCTTTTCAACAGGCATACTGGGAGTTTCAGTCTGTTACCCATTTGCTTTAAATATCAGGCTGTAAAACTGCTTGGGTTTTTGGCTGACATCACTGTTAATGATGCACTGTGCCTATTCTCTGGTTATGGAGGAATTCTCACATTATTTCTGGGGTAAGTTAATAATGAATGTTACTCAGAACAAGTCTTATGTTTGTGGTTGACTTGCTGCCAATGTAGGAAATCGTGTTACAACCATTATCTCACTCTATCTCCTCCCTCACCAGCACAAAGTTTTAATATTCATTCCAGTGCAATCTATATCTAAATAAGTAGTTCCTATTTGGTGTTGCAATCCCTTTAATAGTGTCAATGTGGCATTTGTACTGGAGGAAACCATCCTGGCAACTCATCTTCCCAGGTTTTTTGGGGGCACCACTTTATTTCTTATGTTCAGCTCTATGCTCTTCTCTGCTTTGCAAAATTTCCTGCAGCAATTCTCATCAAATGTAACTGCCTTAAATGTGATCATTTAAATAAATTTATTTACACTATTTTAGCCCCAGAACACAGAGAGAAACGTGTGCAATGCATAGGTCATACCTGTCACACGGTAAACACCTCATAGAGCAAAGCAGGGCAATTTGCTTTCAGATCTTTAAAAATAGAGCCTTCAGGAACAACAAAATATGTCAAGAACCAGAGCGTTGCTATTAAGATCTTGTTCATGCTAATGGGTGGAATAGCATTAAAAAACAGTCTAATTGACTGCATTCAGGCTCTGTTCAGTGACTGCCTTCACATTTGGGATCCAACCCGCCAGGGCCTTCAGAGCTCCACTTTTCTCTGATGTGGTTACCAAACAGTGGAACATTTCTAGCATGACCAAAACTTAGTCATGCCTCAGTAACTTAAGTCAGATTACACGTCTTCAAGCCTGAAAGTAGTTTTGAGGGGCACAATTTTATCCATACCATCCATAAAATGTAATTTAACCCTGTTTTCCAGATCAATTTGGATGTTGTGGTATGGATACATCACCTACCCTGCTTATGTGCATGGTGTTGTTGAATAGGTCATAAATCTTATGGCTGTAGCCATCCAGTTATGGCATGTGGGAATTTTCCTTTAAAAAAATGCCTCCAGTGTTAGCACAATGGAACTTGTATTCTCCCCCTTGTAAGAATCAAAGCTTTTGAACAGCTACAGGGGCAAAACCACTATCTACTTTTACGATGGAATGTGATCGGTGTGTGAAAGGTCCTTATGATGTGGTGACAACAGCAGAAAGAGAAGGAACCGAGTGACTCAAGCTTTCCTATCAGGCCCCTGTTACTGTGAGGGTTCCCAGGGGCTCTTCTCCTGCTATTAGATAGCACTGTTCTTTCCACTGACGTGCAGTTACGTCCAGCTCAATGAAAACTGAGCTCGTTCCTTGATTCACTCCTCCCTGAAACTCAGGTGAGTTATGGCAGGTAAAAAAAGACATTCCTTTTAGCCCTCACCTCACTGCCTACATCCAATGGCAAAAATCAAGTCCAGAAAACAGATTCTTGATGACTTAGAGTGGCAAGAGCTCAAAAGAAAACGACAGACAGTAAGAAAACAGAACATCTCCCTGAATATGATTCTCCTCCATGACTGTCCTTGGAGTTTCTACAGTGTTACTACTGGAAGGTAACTTGATTTTTAAAATCCTGGTCCTATACAGCCAAAGAAAATAAGAGGCTGAAGCAGACAGATTCAAATATGTTGATGAAACACTGCATCGGCATATACAGAATCATGCATTCGATGAGTGTCACTAAGGTCACCACCTGGAAGTGGCACAGTTCTGCTGTTAAAAAGCCAATTCATCTTGAAACAGTAGAGGGCATAAAAGAAAGTAAAAAATTAAATTTAAAAAGTCTTGCAGTCTTATTTTACAAGTTCAGGATGTTCCATGGACCACTGGTTTTGAAAAGTGTGTTTGGGGGAAGTGAGGTGTGAAGAGGGATGAGTGTTTTTATAGCTGAGCACAATAGAGAGGGGTCTTGAAAAATGGAAGATGTGATCCCACAATGGATTAAGCAGAGCAATTTTTACACACAGAACATGTTGGAAGGGTGAACCATAAAGAGAGAGAGTTTAGTAAGTTACAACAAAATTGTCTTTAACTACTTAAAGGCCAGTGGTACACAAGCTTTCCCTTTGTTACACGGGAAGTGTACCACTTCCATATACAAAAGGAACAGACTTTGAAGTAGACGTCCATGACCAGTCGGAGTAATTTTAGCATTTTTTTTTAATCTGTGCACAGGAGAGATTAAAGTTCTAATCAGTCCCTTGGAGGGTACATTTTTCTGAAGAGTAATACATTTTTATGTGTGGCATGCTGGCACCCAACCCACCTTTTTTTCCACAAAGTGAGTGTTGTCTGGGAGTTTTCTCTTGGGATGCCTAGCACCACCATTTCTGTATCAGAAATCCCCTCTGTCTCAGCACCCTGATCCAGCTTCATGCCTCCCATCCTCCCTTACTGTGTTTCTCCAGCTCCTCATTCTCTTGCGCCTTTATCTTGTTAACCAACTTGCTCTATCTGCCCACGGAATTCTCTGCCTGATGAAAACCTCCTGCACACAGTTTTTTCTGGTCTCAATGCTTGTCTGCTCTCAGACATGTAGACATAATACAGACTGAGAAGATCAATTTCTTCTTTGAGGTCCAGTCTTATCTCCCAGACAGTGGTTTAGGCAGTGGGTTCCCTGGGGAACTTTCCTCTTCGCACATGGAGCCATTCCCTTAGCCAAATGAATGTGGCACAACTCCAGGCTGCGCCATGAAGACAGGCAGGAAGGACGCACACCCCAGCGGGTTTCTTGTGCACTTAGGCATCTACTTCGAAGCATGAACAGAGGCTTTACTGCTGGTGCAGCTCCCTTCCCAAATGGGTGAAATATCCCAGTCTCTCAGCAAGGGCCATACACAGATAATTTGGCTTTTCTTTCCCCATGTCTTCAAGGTGCACTGGGGCATTTCATGGCTGAAGTCCAAAGCCCTGTATTTCTCCCTCACCAGCATCATACTGCTATTACCAGACCCTCAGCATTGTTCCCGTTGTGGGCGGTGTTCATGACCCATTGACTGCAGCACAAGAACATCAACAATTTGTTCTTAGGTCTCCAGGGAAAGGAACCGGAGAAGAGGTACTGCTTTGGCCTAGCTCAGGGTGGCTTGCTCCATTCTTCAGAGACATTGTCCCTCTTGTGCAAGTTTCCTGTGCCCTTTGGGAGCTCTGGAGTGTAGCTTGGATTCCAGTTGCTCAGGGCTCTTTCCCCTGCACCGTGGAAGTACAGTCCTTACAATGACTCTGGGGAAATTGGTGCCCTGTTTTGCAGCAAGCAAAACGTGGCTTGTAAGGTTCAGGCCAGATGCAGACCTCTTCCAATTTGGAAACTTCCACATCTGGAATTTGATTAAGGGCCATTTCTTGTAATTAGCTGCCCATGGCTGTAATGATAAGTACTTGGAAATAAGCTGTCTTCCCTGCCAGGACTAGGACCGTGGGTGCAGATCACAGGGCAGCAGAGCAGCTCAGTGGTAGTTTTTGGATCCAGGAGCTCCTGGTATAGGGTTGTCCTACTGAGAAGTGGATGGAATAGCTGGAGACATCAGATGCTGATGTGGGACCTTCAGGGTGTGGGATCCAAACCAGCTGTATTAGTTTATCTTGCCTATTTACACATGCCTAAGCCAAATAACTACTCTTCCTGCTGGACTTTCCTCTCACACCACCCAGCCAAAGATCAGATGTCTTTCCTTCTTGTGGCAGCAAGTCCTCCATCCCACCCCTGGGTCATCTGGCCCTCCCTGAGCAGAGACCTGGTACTCATGGCTCAGCCCTCCAACTTCTAGGGCAATGACGTATCTTCAGGGTACCTCCTCCTTCTACCTGCTCCAGCAAGCCCCATAAATTACCTCAAAACCTCAAATTATTATCTTCACCCTCCCCCTTTCCAAATAACATGACTGTTTCCCCAAGAATTTAGCTGTAGAGAGATGATCTTTTCACAGTTTTCCTCTAGAGGGACCCGTACCTTGATTTTAGATTTATTAGCTCTGATTAAAACACATTTAATTATAAAGAAGCCTCACTAAAACACAGCTGCTAACCCTACGGAGATGGCACAGTAACCATTCTGACCACAGGCTGTATTAAAACCAAGGGTAGTCCTGGGTGTGTGAGGAATCAAGACAGGACTGCTGCAGTGCAACTACTAAGTTTTAATGAACCATACAAAGCAAATGTATTTGTGTGTTTAGTCTTAAATGTAATTAAATATTTCAGTAGCAAATTAACTGAAGAAAACAAATCAACCACATGTTTCTAGATACTGGGTACATAAACATTAAATCATTATAAAAGGCATATGAAGAGGAAAATGCAAACATTATGCAGATTTTAATTTCTTCAATTATTCCTAATTCCCCCAGAGCCCTACATTCATTCCCAGTGACTGCAGACAGAATAATCACTCAAAGCAGGACACCATTTAATAAGATGCAGCATCTGAAACCCAGAGTTTGCCACTGGTCCCGTGTTTGCACTGTTGGCATGATGGCACTGTCGCCTTGATCAAGATCCTCAGCCGCAGGGGACCATGGTTTGCAACTCCCGTGTCTGTAGGTATCTAGGTAATGTGCATTTCACACTGCTTTGCAGTCTATCTGGGAAGATCTATCCATCAGCATCTGCCTTCTAAAGCCTTCAGAGATCTATTTATGTAACTCCCTCTCTGGAGGAAAGGTGCTGGGAAAGCAGCCAACAATAAATGGAGTGGGTGTGGGAAAACGAAAAATAAGCAAGCAGAAATACTACATAAAAGAGTGACCATATGGTCTAAGCCACAAGCTATATACGTCTCAACTCTAAAGTTATGTCTGATAACAGATTCTGCAGAGTAGGTGCGTATGGCCAGAAGCTCTGCGAAGAGGGTCCCAGTGGGGGGTCAGGTGTGGGAAACAGATGCAGGCTCAGAGACCTCCAACAAGCACAAAACAATCCAGAGCAAGGCCAGAGGCAGCTCTGCCTTTTCCCAGTCAGCCATAGACCTGCTTTACCCCTTCACAGACAACATCCTGCAGCCGACACCTGCCATGACATCCATTCATTGGCCACAGTATGCAAGAGGAAAACAAACATCACTCAAACCTATGCACTGATCCGCTTTGAGGACCAGTATTGAGTAGACCAAGGTGTTGATTCTGCATCAAGAAAACCATGCACACTCTCCTGTCTCATTCACACTCTTAAGGTCACTTCAGTGGTCTCAGTATAACAGCTCTCTCATTCAGTATCATGTAATACACATGCTAGGACAGAATTTAATGGATAGCAACTGTATTTCAAAAAGCAAATTAATATATTTGATATTCCAATTAATCTTTAGTGCAAGGGCTTCAAAGCAGCTCACTGGTCTGGTGCACACAATGGGACACGGGTGTGGGAAGTGTTCCACCTCACTGCCCACGCAGTCCCACCATCTACCTGGTGTTCAGCACCCGGTGCCTTTCAGAGGGTTGGAAATGCTCATATAAACCAAAGCAGAAATTAAAGCAGACCCAAAAGGGAACATCTGTAATTGGCGATGTAGTCAGTTGTTTTGGAAAGGGGGAGCCATTTGTAGCTTTTTAACCTGTACCTAGATGAAATCATGTGGATTAGCTCTCTTTTAAATCAGGCACCCTAATTAATTAGTTCCAGCATGCCAATCCTCCGGCCTAGTGGTGAGAGGGACTCCAGGATGACAGCAGTCAATTGTCAGTGGGGGAGTTAGCCGCTTTGAAGGAAAAAGCACTTTTTTTACTCAAGACAAGGCACTGAGATACTACTAAAATAACACCTTAGAGAGCTACTGCAGGATGAGAGATGCTGACTCAGAAGAGCCAATTTCCCTCCACTGACTTCAAAGTGACCTCAGATCTGGACCCTGCCTGTGGTCAAGGTGAATCCCACATCTTCACAGCAGAGCACCAGCCCCGAAACACTCGTACTGTACATGAAGTCACACTGGCACAAGCCTGTCGCTCATGTAAAGATACCTGTTTATCATCTCAAGCCATGTTTCAAAATAGGTTCCTAGTATTGCCTTATCCCTCAACCCATAAAACTGAATGAGAATTGAAAAGGCTGTTCCAAAAATCCATGTCTACCAACCACTCATCTTGTACAGGTACCTCTACAGAGGGTCTTACCCAACTCAGCAGCAGTGCTGGAGGTGAGGACAAGGTGGACAGACTTCATCTTACATCCCAGCACGTTTGGCAAGACAGTTTGAAAAGGATGAAATGGGAAATATTTTGGCTATGCCAGTTCGTGTCCATGGGAACAGTGTGTATATGCAAGTCATTTATCATCCTCAAGCTTCCTGTGGCAAGTAGCAACCAGATAGTTTGGCACATGATAACAAAAGGAGCATGGGGCAGATCAGACTCAGGGACACTGTTATGTGCACAGTACAGTTCAGTGCCATCTGTGGAGCAATCCCACATTTAAAAGGAATAAAAAAAGACGAAGAAATAGCTCATCGAACTTAGAAAAGGGGTGGCAGAAAAAATGAATGTCACTTTTCAAAGGCCATTTCTTCTCATCTAAAACTGATGTAAGCAATGGTAGCAATTTCTAAAGCAGGCAGCTCTGCCTCTTGCAAAGATGGGTCATAGAATGGAAATCTGAGATTGATGCAACCATTGTATATGATAAACAAACCAATACTCCCCAGTCTCTTTGTGCAAACTGGTTTTTGGGTTGTTTTTTTTTTGCTTTCATATGTCTTCTTTTTTTGTCAGCAGGATTAAGTGCAATTCTCGTCAGATACTTTTTCAGCAGGAAATGGAGTTTTTAGTTGTGGTTGTTCAGTTCTATTTTTCTTCTAAAAGCGACTGTTTCCCAGACTAAATTTCAACTTTTCATTAAAAAAAAAAAAAATCCTTAAAACCCCAAAGTATTTTAGTGGGTTCGGTCCAAATACAGCTCAAATTCATTATACTTTGAATATTATCTTCTCTGAGTTGGACTAACCTATTCAAGCTACCTCTTCCCAGCGTAAGGTGACCTATGTAGGGAGATACCAAGGCACCCTGAGAGCTGTGGCATGGCAGGATTGTCTGACCCCTAATGGAAAGGTGAGACATCGTACCTTCAGCAGCATGTCTTTAACAACACCATAATTCCCAGGCAGCACCAACATGCTATGCCACAAACCAAAACTATCATTTGCAGCTGCAAATAGTCACATTTTGATTTTTCACACCTAGTGAGGTCCTCTAGAGGGGAATATGATGTAGTCCCATGCAAGGGCATGCCTGCTCTGTGTAATACAGTGAAATGTTTGAGTTGGTCCCACCACAGTGCTCAGTAGCGCAAACTTATTTAAGGTCATTGGTGGTGGGGCAGAGGAGGGAGAGAAACACATCTGCTCACAGTGGAGATCATCCCAGGTCAGCTGCAGGGCCTTAGAGTTGGAAATGGGCAGGACGTGGATGCTAGCTGCAGGAGGCTACAATGGAGTACCTCACACGATGAAGATGTGGCCACCAGCAAGGAACTCCCCTGATGAGCCATCAGACTTCTCCCTGTTGCAAGGTTGTGTTTCCCATCCTCTCTGCACTCCTGCACACATCCTGCTCTCCCAGCGAAAACTTCCATCATCCACTTGGGATTGCCATATAGACCATCACTGAAATCCCAATGTGCAGCTCAGCTCAAGGGTAATAGTCTGCATGCCACTCACTGTTCTTCAGAGACTGCGGGCACACCCTGCCAAGTCAAAAGGCAGAACACCAGGACTACTTCTGCCTTGAGGTCCTACACATAACAGCAGAAAGTTTCACCTTTCCACTGAAAGATTTCATTTCCTGTTCCATGTCCATGTCAGACATCACGTCAAACCTCTAAATTCTACTTTGGGAGTTTTCCTTAAAAAAAAAAAAAAAAAGTGTAATTTCTAGGAGGTAGGAAGCTATAGACTGCTGTCTGGTTTGCTGTGTATTTTTAAACTGAATGAAAAATGTTCTGGATGGATACAGAATAACAATATGTAAGCCTGAGGCATCAGATGGTTAGAAAGCTGCATTCTGTGTGTGTGCACAGATGTAGTTCACTGTAAGGAACATATGACACCACACAGCAGTTCAAAGTAAAAGGCCGGTACTAATTACTACGCTCTTAATGACTTCATCCATCAAACCATAACATGTTCTATAATTATACATCCCAGTCATATGACAACCAAATGCCCAGCCGCTATATCACAGAAAATGGTTACACAGCAAAATTCTCTTTTGATTACAAGCAGAAAATTTCAAAAATAAATGTATTTTATGTCATCTGAGTCCTGAAAATCACTTTCTTTTAGTCTTCTGTGAGGAGAAAAGGTAAAACATTGAGGGTTCAGGAGGAGAGAGGTTGCACACAAATAAGGCAGGGAGACTCTGGTGGGATTTGCAACTTTTCAAGCTGATGTCCACAGCCCATGACTTGGGATGCTTAACACCAGGTAGACATACCTTGGCCCAAGAGAGTTGTGCTTCTCCACAAGGAGAGTTCAGTGCTGTGAATAGCACCAAACTGTGACCAGGAGAACTGTCTCACGGCAGGCAGTGGTCTCAGCATCTTCAGAGGCCGCAGTAGGGGAGAGGGTGAAGTTTGTTTATGACAGATCCTGAAATTCCCTGCAGCTGTGTCAGGGCTTTCCCAGGGTCTGGGCACCATCACCTGTTCATATCACCTCCATCTGCACCAACATGGCCCATATCTTGGCTCTTTCCCTCTCTAATATGATTGCACTTAGCACATCTACCATCAACAGCTACCCTCCCCCCCCCCAGCAAAACAGCATATTCCAGTGCACACACTTCTCCCATGGGCAGAGGGCGTGAGATTAAACTCTGCAACAGATGCTATTCACACTGCTGCGTGAACTACAAAAAGTTGTTCTGGTGCTAGAGCAGAGGAAAGCAGGAGTCTGTCCCCCAGTTTTCTGCAGTCTTTGCTTCATTCCCCTCAAGATCCATACCCTCCATCATTTCTGCCCACAGGATAACACCCTGCTCAGTGGCACAGCATAGATGGGGTAAGTATAGTTCATCCACTCACCATTTGTGCAATTGTGACTTCACACATTTCCTGTACACATCAGGAAAGTGAGTTTCCCACATTTTCATTTACTATTTCACCACTGCTTTTCTTCCAGATTTGCTATGGAGGGTGTTATACAGCAACGTAAACAATAATACTACAGATAATACAGAATATATCAGGATGGACAACATATTCCCGAGCTAATAAACTGTGAAGTTAATATTGCACAGATATCCCTTGACAGACACCTGCAAGCCCCACAGCTGATTGCTGGCTGATCGAGGCTGCAGTGGGTCCATGTGCAGTGAGCTCTCCTGTCCTCTAAACATGACAACAAAACAAAAGTTTTGGTCCCACTTTTCAAACCCAACTCGCAAGAAGAGGTAGCTGATTCACCTATTCAGTTTTTCCCTCATTCAACTCTACTGAAACTCCAGGGAGATTATCCCTCTGATTCTGATATGCTTCTCTAAGCCATTGACTACATGTGCTTGTTTGAAAGACGCACTGGCACAGGGATGCAAAGCACCGTATGTGTTAAACAGTATGAGAAACCAACAGGTTCAGGAAAAAGGTGGTCAGGAACAGACAAGAATGCATCAGATGGATTCTTGTATCCCAGATCAGTAGAAAATTACTAAATTTCCATGACCAGATCTTGTCCCTAATTTGGGAGAGATGCAGCTCTTGGGAAGGGCATGGTGTAGACCCAGTCAGACAAGCTGAACAGATAGTCTCCAGAAAGCATTAAAAAAATACAGCTATCTCACAGGATATCTTAGTCTTTGGCAAAATATATGCCACATATTGTCAGGGTCACAGGCACAACACTAGTTCAATAAATTTCATCAATCAATTCCCAGTTTTTCCAGTCCATGGGTTTTTACACAGATATCGATAACTTTTCAGCAACTTTAGCCAGATACCTGCACTCCTGATTTGGAGATGCAACTAACTCATCATACAGAAGCAAACAAATGGTTGTATCAGTATAAAACAGTGCTTCATTCCAGGAAAAATGGGAAAAAATATTTTGTTTTTAAAAAGGACAAAATGTTCAGTTCTTGTTTCTATTAGAATTTCCTAGATCTTTAGAGTATTTCACAGTTTAATCACTGGCATAAAACTTGCAGTTCATAAGTATGAAAACAGAAATTTTCAGTGCCTTTATTCTAGTAGTAGGTAGTGGGAGTACTTACCTTTATGTTTTTTTCTTGCAAGATTAATACAACTGCAGAGAAAGACCTATATAAAACAATTCTAACACATCAGTTATTACATTTTTGCTGAGTGCAACAGGGTCCAATAGTCATCTTGGTGATATTTCTCCACTGATGTATAACATAAAGCCTTCAGAGTGCTGTCACTGTGCTTTCCTTTCCTATCTCCACGTGCCACTGGCAGCATTAACTGCAGAGCCTCCTGGAGCTTCTAGATCAAGGTGACCATATCCTGCTTCACTGCCAACTCTCCATCTCCTTGCTGTCTGGAGCTTCATCAGGACAGTTGCGTATCCCAGGGGCTCCTCGTCTTCTTCTGATTGCAAGGTATTTTCTGTGGTCGTGGGGCACACAGGTTGCTGGAGCTCAGTTATCTTGTAGCACTAGGGTTTGGTTTACAGAGCCTAAGGCCACTGCATGGTTTGCTTACGGCTCTTCTGGTTAAAACTCATAGTTCAGTATGAAATGGGGCAGCACAGGAATCTCCTGGAGTTCTTGAAAAGGTTTGGTAGTGAAATAGCATCTCAAAAATATTTCCTTCTTTTTTCCCCCGATTTATTTTGCCCCAGGCCATGCACTACACAGAACAGAGCATTTCTTGAGTGCCATCATTTGCTGGCTGTCAAATGGCCATTTATTTCCACAGGTCAGCGCCTGCTTCTAGCAAATTCTCGCTCCTGTATCCACAGATCTTCCTTATGGGGGATTTTGTGTTTAAATGGTTGAAGTCAGCATATCTCTCCTCCTATGTACCATCTTGTTGATGTCACAGAGAAGATCAATACGTATAAGCTCAGGAAGAACTGTTTGCACCGAAAGGAGTCAGCATGGTTAACCACAGTGACCTGTTTCTGCACAGGAACAAAGAGCTGCCATCTCACACCAGGCCACAAGCCACTCCAGCAAAGTGACATACTGCCACCCCAGATGGCACAGTGCAGGTAGTGAGAAAAATTATATTTATAATATAATATAAATAATAAATATAATATGTATTATACTTGCAGTATATGGAGGGCATTGGTACCTGAGGAGACACTGCCAGGTGCCACCATCTTGGTCCTGACTAACTGCCAAGACTAAAGCCTCTGATAAGGCTGCTTTAGTCACACTTACACTGGATTTTCCTTAGGCTTATCCTGCACCTTGTCCCTTTTTGCATTCTATGCCTGAGCAGTAGCAATCAAGGCAGGGATGGATTGCCTTTATCCTGGGGTCTCTTCTGCCCATGTCACCTCACTGGAGCCATGAGCTATCTCTGGTGGTTTGCACCAGGCCGGCACAGCCAAGAGTTCATTGCTGTGTGGTCTTTGACAGGAAAGGAGATTGTTAAGGTCAAGCTCTCCATCAGTCAGCAGTTTGAACTTATTGTTGTGCTGGGGGATTTGGTTTTATGCCTTCAAGGCCTTGTACAATGTTGAAAATTATATTCCATTGGCATCACTTTAGATGACCTTGATGATAGGCTGGGCACAAGTTACCTTGTGCACCTCCACAAACATAATCTGTGTCCCTCACAGCCTTGCAGGCTGTTCAGTCCCACAGCACTGTTATCTTGTCTCTGCCTATTGCTCATCTATGTTCTGCCTTTACCTCAACCAGTGTTCACTGGGCTCATTTACATCCACTCTCATTTTCTAATGAATAGATGAGCACAAAGAGGAAAGTATTCATAGAATGTCCCTCTAGCTAAAACATTCTTTATTGCTCCCATTCAGAAAAGTCTAATTTACATTGGGAGTTTTGCACAGCTTACTTTGGTGGGGTTTGGGTGTGTTTGTTTCTTAAATATTTAATCCAAGGTAATAAGGCACTCTGTCTACACGGAAAGGAGCACACAGTCCTCCCAAAACTGCTGCCCTCCACTGCTGTTTTCTATCTGAAAAAGGGAGGAAAAGAATTTCAAAGAAGAGACTGCTAATGCAAAAGCACTAAGACAAAAAAGGAGGACCAAGGACAATTGGAAAGAATTACCTCACCCCTCATCCTGCATGTGTCATCCCTCTCCACATCTCACTTATTACCATTTCCACACCAACCTTTTCCTCTTGCTGGCATGGGACCCACCTGCACTTGACCTACATCAACAAACAAGGTTTCCACCTAAGAGTCTGTAGTGGGTTGATCCTGGCTGGATAACAGGTACCCACTAAAACCACTCTCTCCCTCCCCTCTGCAACTGGACAGAGGAGAGAAAAGAGAACAACGAAGGATTCATGAGTTAAGAGCTGGACGAGGTCACTTACTGATCACCATCATGGGCAAAGCAGACTCAAAGTGGGGATATTAATTAAATTTATTACTAACAAGATCAGAACAAAAGAGTGAGAAGTAAAATAATTTTAAAAACACCTTCCCCCATCCCTCATTCCTTCCAATTTCTACCTTCCCCCCCCCCAGCAGAGCAAGGGGAGGGAGTCAGAGAATAGGGGTTACAGTCAGTTGTTGTTTCTGCCACTGCTCAGGGAGAGGAGTCCTTCCCCTGCTCCCATGGGGTCTCTCCCACGGGAAACAGTCTTTGATGGACCTCTGTGACGTAAGTCCATCCCACAGGCAACAGTTCTTCACAAAACAGCTATCCTGTGGATCACTCCTCCATGTGTGCAGTCCTTCACAAATGAGCGTTGCCGGCGTGGGTCCCCCACAGGGGCCACAAGTCCTACCTGGGAAAAGCCTGCTCCAGTGTGGGCTCCTTTGTCCATGGGCTGCAGGTCCCCAGCTGGACCCTGCTCCATCTTGGGCCTCCCACAGGGTCACAGCCTCCTTCAGATATCCACCTGCTCCAGCATGGACTCCTCCGTGGGGTGCAGGTGGGTCTCTGCATCCTGATGGTCCTCCATGGGCTGCAGGGGCAGAGCTGCCCCACCATGGTCTGCACCACGGGCTGCAGGGCCACAGCTCCAGTGCCTGGAGCACCTCCTGCCCCTCCTTCTGCACTGACCTTGGTGTCTGCATTGTCATTCACATGTTCTCACTCCCCTCTTCCCTGGCTGGAATTTTCATCTGTGCAACAACCTTCTGTTCTTAAATATGTTGTCACACAGGCATTACTGTTGCTCCTAATTGGCTTGGCCTTGGCAAGTGACAGGAAGCCCGTTCCAGAGCTGGCTGGCATTCTCTCCACCAGACAGGGGAATCTTCCAGCAGCTTATAACAGAAGCCACCCCTGTAGTAACCCCTCCCACTCTGCCAACAAAACCTAGCCACAGAAACCTACTACAGAGCCCATGAGGACGCACCATGTTAGGCACACTTCTCAGCTCCCAGTGCCTTCCCAAAGCACCTGCAAACACTACCTGCCCAGATTCACAGTGAACAAATGGTCAGAAGAGTTTAGAAATGCTGGAGTAAGCTGGAAACCCATGAAATGGACCAGGGAGGTAAAAGATGACTCACTAGCCAAACTGGATATAGATTTCTTTGCCTTTCAATAAAGAGACTAGTAGAAATGCTGTCACACAGTCAGTTTTAAAGAAGAGCATCATCACACTGAACAGCCACAAGTTTACTTTGTTTTCATTATCACTACCCAAAGAAGAGTTAAACACACACAAGAAGACTGTGTCACAGAGAATCAGCTTCTATAAAAAGCCTGTTTCATAATAGGTGACTGTATTACCTTTCCCGCCTTTGGGAGCTGACAAAAAGGGGACTCATCACCAGCCACACTGTCTCCAGTATGACAGGCCAACATATAGGTGATATTTCACTCTGCTTAAGAGCAAATCCATATTTCTGTCTAACATAGGACATGAAAGAACCTTGGATGAAGTTCATGGGATGCCAGGCAATGGCCTCAAGGGAGGAGCATTTTTAAGGCTAGAAACAATAGACCTCTGTACTTAAAATGGGGCAAACCTCCAACATCAGATGAAGGACAGGTGCAGTTGTGTGTGTATGTGAATATGTGTGTAAACAGACACACACACAGACTCAACAGGACAAGTATGTGCTTAGCTCAACATATCTATCAAGAGCTGTAGCACTGCATTTCACCCAACTTCCACTAGAATAATTTCAAAAAACAACAAACAAGAAGATCAAGATACTTAGGAAATTTTGCAGGAGCAGTTTAATAACTGGCATCATTAAATCTTCACATTTCTGGCTGTCATAGCTGTATCAACAAGCAACGTGCTGCTACCAAAAGAGGTTGCCTCTATGAAACAACACAGCAGAGCTCACATGATCTATGGGTCAGATGCTTATACAAGGCCAGTACTGACCCACTGCCCATAAAGCCAATAGTGGAAATCACAGAGAATGAAACAAGTACACAGAAGTGTCCAAGCTGTGGTAGTTGCATATCTTGTCCAAGTTGCCAAGTAGTGACTTCACATTCACTTCTATTTCCCTTCCTGAAGAAAGTGCAGCGTGTGTTAAAGCTCAAAGGCAGCCAGCTCCTGCCAGAGCCCCCTGTGCCTGCCAAATTAGCAGAAGGCAATGCATAATTTTAAACTAAGAACAGTGAGGAATAGCCATAGCACAGGGCAGATCTTCCTCCCCCTTACATCTCCATACTCTTTCTCTCTAAGCAGGCTTCTCCTCGAGGGCAGAGGCAACGGGTCTGCTCTTCAAAATTCATAAGGTAAATACTGAAACCCTGGGTTGCTGTCTTTTGCAGTGAGTGCCCAGATACTAATATATTGCTACAGGGGGCTATGTCTGACTTGTCTTAGATATGACTTTGGCAGTGAAAAGAACATCAACATTTAGGCAGAATGAATCCCACACAAGGCCCCGAGAACCAGAAGACACTTAGCAATTTCCTTTGCTTCCACACCTTGGAAGCTCTTGTTCTTGATCCACAGACCAGTCCTTCTTTCCTTGGCTTCATGACACAGGAGGCATCTCCTTTCTGTCCCCTGTCTTGAAGACACAAAGTCCCATCAGTTTGTGCAGGACTAGAAGGAAACATGCAATCTGTAACTACTACTCTCTGTTTTCAAGGTCCAAAAAACATTTTAAGAAATATAGTGGGTTTCCTGAACATAAGAAAATGGTTCCTTTCAGTGTATTTGAAACAGGAAATGGTATCATCCAATAGACCTGGGCCAGAGGTTAAAAATCAGCAGACCTGAACTCTACAATTAGTTTATTAATTATCAAAGATCAACTCTGGAGCTCAATTTCTTTTTCTGTAAACTATAACTTGTGACTTCAAGTGTTTAAAATGTTTCTAATGTTGTTAATGAAAGGTGGCATAAGGAAAATACTTGTTGATCTTATACTGAAATCAATTTCTTTTCCCTGAACATTTCTACACAATGAACACATTTTCTAGACTTCATTGAGTAACACTTTGTAGTGAGCTACTAGGGAACTCATCATGTGAGCCTTGACAAGAGGAAAGAAAAGAACC
Source organism: Myiozetetes cayanensis (assembly GCF_022539395.1). Taxonomy (NCBI): domain Eukaryota; kingdom Metazoa; phylum Chordata; class Aves; order Passeriformes; family Tyrannidae; genus Myiozetetes; species Myiozetetes cayanensis. The sequence goes on along the minus strand of NW_026087742.1, from coordinate 61,306,485 downwards.
TACTGTGATAAAACACAGCAGGAAAAGGAGGGTGTGTGCCTTTTCTTTCTTTCTTTCTTTCTTTCTTTCTTTCTTTCTTTCTTTCTTTCTTTCTTTCTTTCTTTCTTTCTTTCTTTCTTTCTTTCTTTCTTTCTTTCTTTCTTTCTTTCTTTCTTTCTTTTTCTTTCTTTCTTTCTTTCTTTCTCTCTTTCTCTCTTTCTTTCTCTCTTTCTCTCTTTCTTTCTGTCCTTTCTCTCTTTCTTTCTTTCTGTCTTTTCTGACAGTTACTTTTGGGGAAATGTGGTGTGGTGTGCTGGAGATCTGAGGAGAAAAAAGAAATTATCATGAAATGACAATACTCCTTGTGAACAGGAGTAACACTATGGTATTTAATTTATTTGAGGCTGTAGGCAAATGCAGAGTCAGAAGAAACAGGAACCACAGAGAGCTGATTTGGTTTTGAAAATTTTAAAACCCTTGCTTGCAAATAAGTTTGGGGTTATTTATTTGTTTGTTTTTTCTCATTTGGAGTTTTTTTTTGGCATTAACTTGGTCTCACAGTCTGTGCTATGATAAAATTTTTACTAGAAGGATCTCAGAACTGAAGGAGCAGTTCTGGCTCCTTGGGTTTTATGTGTGTAATGCCTAAATGAGGAGCTGTGTGCTGTGACAAATGCCTCATACATGCCAGCTGACTTAGAAAAGGTGACTTGGAATTTTTCAGGTTCAGTGTTTTTACTCTTTTTACAGTTCTCTGTTCTTATCTCCTCCCCCTCGGCTTATTTCCTGTTTCCTCATCCTGTAATAGTTATGTACCCTTCAACGGTGGATCAAACACCTTTTGAGCTGTTGTTGTCAAGTTTTATTAACATTTCCCACATGATTTCCTGTTTTGATACCGATACCCCATCAAAGGTCTGCATGAGTGGGCAGTGTAGCTGGTCAATACCAACCCTGAACTGCTGGCAGATCACTCTCTTGATAGACCATCACCCATTCTAAAAGATACTGAAATGTTGGTGTTGCAAACGTAAACTTAGTAGACATTCAAGGAATCATTTCACCCAACAGCAGAGTTCAGCCAGCTTTGGGGGAGGTGCAATAAACTTTAAATATAGTGAGACTGGACATGGACCTAGGCCAGGGAGTAGCAAAGGAAGTTGCACATGCCTGAGAACACAGGGGAGAGGTATGTCAGTAGGCGATCATTTCATTTCATGATGCCTTTCACCAAAAAATGACAAAAAATCCCATTTTGTTTGTGCAGGCTGGAGCACCTCAAAATCAAGTCCCATTTCTGAGGTTATGCTTCCAACACTGCAGTGTCCCAAAGAACACTGAAGGCAGGCACTAATAAATTTAAGAGAATAAATAAAGCTTCCACCAGCTTCAAAGCCATAACTGCAACAACAAGCATTTTGCTTACAAGCATCAAGGTCTACTAATGTCATACTTAGCATTCCAGATGCCCCAGTCTATAAGTATGTCATGCCATAGGAAATTGGTCCATCAGGACCAAGTTAGCGACAAGCAGTGACTTTATGGAGGTTTTTACATTGTTCTCCCATGTAATGCCCCTGAAAAATACAGCAATATTTTGCTACAGAAATACAAAATATGAGTGTCAGTAGGAGGGAACAAATCTAGAGCTTTGTGTTAGCCAGCAATATTAAAAGCAGCGAACACATCAAGGCACATTCTGAATATGTCAGACAGTGACCGAAAGCAGTAGGAAAAAGAGCCTGTGTTCTCCCACATCAAGCTTTAACAGGGTTTGAGGGAGGGGAGGGGAGCTTTATATGGTTGGAGGATTAAAAAGAAGTCAAATCACAAGAGAAAGCCATTCCAGATCCAGTATATTTGTGTTTCTAACCAGAAGTCTGTATTAAAAAAAAAAAAGTAACAGAGAAGTGTGTTTTTCACAATTTTCTCTTTGGTGTTTTGCTAAGTCTGTTACTTCACAGGATGTTCTATTGTCTTCACTGCCACGATGAACAGAAATACCCTGCAAGCAACTGTGGCTCATACAGTGCCTGGTGACATGAAAGAAGTGGTTTTGCTTTTAATACCAACAGACTGAAAATCAATATCTGACAGCTTTACCACTCACACCTGGTAGGCAACCTCCCCAGTTCAATGAGATTTCAATGTTAAGGAGAAAAGCCACTAAGTCCACTGCCTCCAGGTTGGTATTTGTTGGACTCCTGAAGCCCTCTTGCTAAAGAAATTCCAAGATTCAAATGTAATTGTGCTTTTTTGGTTCCCAGGGTGTTTTCTATGAACCTGGTGGGGGTGGAAAGAGGATCACTGACTTTTCAAGGTTTTATTTACCCTGCTGGAGCCAAGTTATTTTTCCAAAAATATTCATGGCTGAGATTACTTTGTAGTCATGGTCTAGGACTACAAGAGAAAGAAGCAAAGCTTTTTTGGAAAAGTTGTTAGCACACACCAGGGACTTCACAAAAATCAGCAGCAATCACTTCTTTGCTGTGGTGATCTGAAATGAAGGCCCATCATCAAAGAACAGGAAGTGCAGACCCTGTACAACAAAAATCAAGATCTCTTTTGTCTCCATAACCCAATAGAACCTGGATTTCCCCATTCCCCATGAAGCAAGGCCCTGAAAGAGTGGTAGATAGGGATGGGAAAAGTTTCATGTCCAAAGATCTGGGACTACATTGCAAGAGAAAGGAGTAGACATAGGATTATGCTTACCTCCACCAAGACCTATGACCACCATCTATCTACCTCCTCACCTATAGCAAGGGTCAGCTTAGGTCATAGTGGGTTTTTCCACCTGAGGGCCTTTGGGGAGATAAGAGCAGCAAGTCCTGCTCACATCAGACTTTCTCTCAAGATAAAAGCAAAATGTCTTTGTGAACAATAACTCCGATAGCCCCTTGAAGATCCAAATCTGCCTCCATGGACATGTCCTCCCTACCAACTGGCCCATGAGTTGGCTGGGATGAATACTGCCCAGAGCTTCCCCAGGGTGCAGGACCCTGCAAGGGCCAGACTGAGGAGCCCAGGGGGCATCCAGGGTCCCCCTGGGCTTTATGGAGACTCCAGGATGCAGATCAGACAGGGCGAGGGGACTTCTAGGAATCCTATGAGTGAGTTAGCTCAGACCTCTGCACTAACAACAGTGTCACCATACCTCAGCTTCACTGTGGAAAGAAGCCAGCCTATCTGAGGAGCAAATACTGGAGAAGACCATCCGTCACCATTATGCAGATGCACTTCTCCTGATGTAAATCTGTCCTGGGACACACTGCTTTTACAAGCATCCCCATCAGTCCTTTATTTCCACACCATGCCTCCAAGTATTAAGGCTTTCTTAGCTCATGGCATGTCTTTTCCCAGAAGCTGCCTGGCTCAGCATTTTCCTGCAGCCAAGGAGCCATCCCTTGTCTGGGTCAGACCCCACATCAGGGTGGGGTGAGCAGTGGTCTCCCTCCCCAGCGTCTGAAACTAGCGTAGGGTTTGCCTCAGCTCATGAAGGTCTGTGATGCTGAATGTTTTGCAGACGACTAGTGGCGTGTATCCCAGACAAACTGTTGGGTTTGTCTGCTTGCCCTTCTCACTGGTCGTGCCTGTGAATGCTACAGCCTGCTCCAGTCTGGAACGCTGAATGCACAACAAAACTCTAAAAGAGGGCTGAGATGAGCCAAAGTGCCAAAATAACTCCTCTATGAGAGCAAGATTGCATTCAGTTTTTAAGACAGCTACGTTTTGCAAGAGGATGTTAACGGTATGGGAGGAGGTTAGTCTGTGTCACAAAATGTCAGTAAGCTTTTTATACAACCACCAGAAAAAGTCTTTTTGGGTTTTTTTACACCTACAGAGTCTTATATGTTGTCTTTTAGACACCCCAAAAATTCCCCTTAGCACTTTTATCATTCAGCATCACTCCAGAGTTTAGTCAGCCAAACCATACCCTTTCCCAGTGTTAGATAAAATGCATCTTGAAAACAGCTCAGACACTAATATCACATCGTCCTAGAGCTGAGCCACATGTAAAATCTCTATCCTGTTTTTCTACAGAGATGAGTAAGATTTTCCTGTGTAATTAATGTATAATATTTTTCTGTGCATTTGTGTAAATATATAGAGCAAAGATGCCACTGCAAAGATAACAATTTCCCAAAGCGCTTTTTGCATTCTTTCAAATGTGGTTGTTTTACTTGCAGTTTACTGCATTTTAGTTGTGTTTTGACATTTGAAGAATTTTCACCAAAAATAGACCTTGTACTAATTACAAAACCAGACATACAACTCATAGTAATAAGGAGCAACAGTAAACAACAGATGTACTATTTATTGCATATGTTTATTACATATTAATGTAATAGACTATTTAAGTAAAATTGAAATATTTCTAGTGCTTAATTAATGAGACTAAAATACATTGTTTAAGTTACTTGAACATATTTACCAGCAATAATGATTAACATTGAAATATATTTTTTGACAGATTTTGCCGCTTTCAGACATATCACCCCCTTAAAGACAATAAATCTACTTCTGTAAGTCCTGCATATTGTGAGGAAGTCTGTAAATTCTGTAATAATAATCAGATATAGAATAATTTACAAAACCATAAGAAAACAAAGTCTTAATTGAAAGAAGCCCGTTATCATCAGATCTGCAAAGAATTGGGAATTCTGTCAGTCTTGGATTCAATTCTTATTTAATAATTCAACACTTAATTTAAAATGATCAAGCAGACCAAAATACTCAATTTATCAAGTGTTTTTACAGAGTAAGAGTTTCCTCATGATAAGCTGAGATACGGGACCTTATGAAACAGCATGTTCTCAACAAACAACAGAATAAAATTCTGATTCATGAGCAGCAAACAGGGGGCATGGAAAGACCAGAGTATGCCAAAATATGGACAACTAGCTCTACCTAGGCTTGTTAGTTTTGGAGAGGAGGCATTTGCTCAAATGCATTCATTTATAGTGGGAAGCTTTTTCATGTTACTTCTCCTTGGGCTCTCCTGTCAGTGTGATTCTTCTAATCTTTTACAGGAATAGCAGTGTTTTTTAAGCATCATCTGAAGCACTGGAGCAGGAAGGTCACAGAGAGGCTGTTTGGCTGGTTGGCATAACTAAGCCATGCTCAGACTATGAGATGTTAACTTGGCTCCACTGCTTTGAGCACGCCTAGCACAGGCCTTCCTCCTCTTCCTTCCCGGTTTTAGCCAGCCCTTGTGCCTCCCAGCTTGAAGTTTTCATATTCAAAACAAGGCTGCTTTCAATCGCAGCTGCATCTGCAGTAACCATGACACCTGCTCAAAGCAGTGCCAGCCCTTTGCCTTCTGTCCTTTGAGCGGCCTTCTGCAAAGCTGTACAGCCCATTTATGCACCCCCGTGCATAAGTACTACACCTTTACTGACTGTAGGGCACATTAAGGTAACACAAGGTAACAGCTTTCTGTTTTGCTCTAAAACCCAAGCAACTACAGCTAGAAAAACAGCTGAGCAACCTACCATTGCCTTGGTTCTTACCCTCTGTTCTCACCTTTTTAGGATTCATTTAGTTCTTCATTAACAGACAAAGGCATAAAACCTGTGTTTTATGTGTGTGCCCTATGGCTGCAGCCCACGTGTGCCAACAGGTTGCCGTGTCCCATGGCACACTGCGGCTGGGAGCGCCCCACCAAGGGCAAGTTCAGGCATGCAGTCTGACCAGATCTGCCAGAGGAGTACCATGTGGAAGGGAAAAGGGAAAGTGCATTTTCCCCAGGAAAGGCTTGGAAGTGTGACTTTTTGCCAGCTTTGCTTTGAATAATTAGCGCTGCTCAGGAATGCAGGCTGTGCAGTCAATAGTGAGTTGTCTGGTTACACACACATTGAGGTTGTCTCCACATCTGCCAGCAGCACCCAAGATCCCAATGCAAAGCACTGCTCTCCCACACAGAGTGGGGCCATGGCCCCTCTGTGAGGCCAGATCCTGTCCCAGGGCTTGGCAAAAATGCAGAGATCCCCAGACAGGGCAGCCAGCAGGGAGCAGCAGGCAGGCACATGGAGTGCCCACTGTCATCTTCAGACTGGAGCCCGTTGCAGCATCTGACAAACTTTGCAGTGCAAAAAGGCCAGATTCAGAGGCAAAAGCAAAAAAAGCCCTCAGTTTATTTCAGAAAGGCAGTTCTAAACATTTCCTTTTCTCCTTCTCCCCCACCTCAGTACAGTCTCGTCCCCAGAGTAAAGGTTGGAGAAGAGGTCCTGTTCAGTGGGACGTGCTGCAAGCACAGGCACGACACAGATGTCTTCTCAATGAACAGCATCTGCCCTACTTGTACCGCACTGTCAAACAATCAGATGAGTCTGTGTCATACAGAAACTAGGTTAAATGAAAGGGGTGTAGCTCTGTGAACCTTAATGTCAGCATTGTTTTGCACACTCTGGGTCAAGACCGGAAGGTTTTTATCCATTCTGGTACAGAGAGGAGTAGGTCCACGGGAGATTTGTCTGACTAAGAGCTAAGGCAGAAAATTGGGATGTGAGCAGGCTGCTGTTCAGGAAAAAGACACTATCCTGAAAAATAAGCCTTATCAGCCTAAAAGTGCTACTGTGTGTGTGTGTGTTTTATTGTGTTTTTAGCTGCCCCACTGAAGCCAGCCTTCCCAAAGGACATGTTGGAACCTCAAGCCATAAAGCTGCCGATACCCCAGCTTTTCAAACGATCCAAGTCTCCCTGTCACAGTCATAAACACTTAAAATAATAAGCAAATTAACACATTATGCTGGGGGCTGGTGATTTCCCCTGTGGTGTAGGCATGTTCCCCATCCCTGGCCCCCCAGTTCTCATGTCTTCTTTCTGCCAAGGGACAGAGACAATGTTCCCAAAAACCATGATTTGCCATGTCCAGGAATGTGATGCACACTGACATTAAAAATATCGTTGTATTACAAGACGTGGGAGAGCCATGAGCAACCTGAACTATAACTCTGATCAGGTTATTCATTGCTAACTCCTACATGGGCCAGATCTTACTCAGCAAACACAGGGCAGGGGACCAGGCTGCGCTTTCACAAGCAGTTCAGCTTAGTGAGAGTGAGAAAGGGTGCTTTATTCTTTGTGGCAATGAAACAGTACACAGCTTTCTCAGGTGATATTACACCTGCCGTGTTTTCAGCAATTGCCATTTACACTGGGAGAGCAGGGAGAGGGGGTTCGTGCAGCCCTGGGCCAGTCTTTAAAGTAAATATTGAACATAAAATGTGACATAAAGTTTATCTAAACAAAAAGTAATTTGTAAGGCATCAGGATATAGTCTACCAAACAAATTTCTGGTAGGTTGGGTCAGTAACTTGCTTTACATTGTCTGTAAACTCAGGTTTTATTACAGGTGAGATATTTAAATGCTGCTCATTCAAGCTGAATGCCAATGACATTGTGCTGGAGTACTTGTTTTTCCATGTGTTTATCCATAGTGTGGCCATCAGCACCAATTGTGGTTTTCATGGTCTGGGTTACACTTTGTCTTTGCTTTCCGCCTCCGAATTGTATCCTCTTTTGCCTCCCGAAAATCTCCTGCTAAAATGCTGCTTAATTCATCTAGAAAACAAGAGGAAATTAACATCATTCAATTGTGTTTGAAGCCCAAATACCAACCAAAAATATTCTGCAATATTAAAAACTATGTTTACAATGTGATAACAGTGTGTTCCCCAGTGTGAATGGTACTAAAATCATAAAAGCAAACACCTTAGGCCATCTCTACAGAGCACAGCTCACAGTATTGGTCCTAGGGGAGCATGAGTACTCCTATGCTCAGCTGAGGAGCTCTGGTATAACATATCCACTGACCTGCACTTGAACCTACCACTTGCTGTTTTCCTCTTATAATCTAAATCTGGAAATGTGCTGTCTGGTCAGTAGCATACTACCAAATCATTCAGCTAAATGCTCTAGATGCCATAAAAGCGTGCCTGTGCTTGCAGCGCCATAGAAAATGAACTTGTAAAATATAGCCCGACCACGGCTCGCAGCCACCGGTATCGCAGCCGGCACATGTGCTGCTGCGAGGCACCTTTGTAATGCAGCCAGGCAGCAGCTGTGAGCATTGCAGACATTGTGGGTGGGTGGCTGTCTGCGTGCTCAACAGCTGTCCCTGCCGCCACGCCAAGCCAGCACCCGGCCTTCCCAGAGAGCGCCCTGGTCTGTGCTCAGCTAGAGCCGAATTTCAGAGCACCCTGTGAGAGCAGTGCTGCTGCTCACACCCACCCTCCTCGGTGGGGTGTTGTGGGACGTGGCTGCCTCCACCAGCTGCAGTCATGGGGAGAGACTGGTCAGCCCGGGTGCAGAGTTCACCTCTGGGTAACTCAACTGGCTGCCACAGCTGTCTTCGCAAAAAATGACTGCTGACACCAACTATTTTGTGAACATATTTGTGTTAAAAAATACCAGGCAGTACACTGCAGCTTAGGAGTTTTGTGCTTTTTATTCCCCAGTCATGAAGTTCAGTCAAATCATTCTGTTTTGGTGAGCCTGCACATTTCTGCCTTTCAGCAAACCCTGTGTGGGGACCCTGGTTGCACTAAAGCCATGCACATGTTCGTGACTTCAGCCTCTGCAAAGGATGCTCTTGATCCCTCCATAAACCTTCTTACCTTATGCCATTGTGTGAGAATAGTAGCCTGTAATTTTTATTACCAAAAAAAGTTCAGAAGCCTTCATTTCCAGGTCCACTTGGTCTACCATCAGTGGAGAGATTCTCTTGGCCACATTTGCAGAAGTTCCTGGCTTGTGGTGTGAGGGGGTTGGGGCAGGCAGGCATCTCAAAAACATGACCCATCAGAACTACATCTTCTCGCTGCAATTCAGAAACTGCTGTAGCAGCTGTAGAGGCCACCAAAGGCTTGGATAACAGCGAGTTCCAAGGATACTGGCAGTCAGAGGGAGCAAACTGCATGATCTCACCTAAAACTGCCTGAAATCACTCTGCATCTTTCTGTTGACTTCAGTGATCTTTGCCTCCCTCCCTGAAGGAGTAAAAAAGATCCCCATAGAGTAAGAGAGATGCATGAACAGTCAGCCATAGCAGTTTTAAAAGCGCGTACTTATATTTAGATACTTTAACTTTCTACAAGAGTCTGACGCTCTCACAGGTCGGCTTCTGGGGTGTTTTCTGGTTTTGTAGCAGAATCCCCACCAGCCATTTCAACTGATCCTGTGAGCAGGGAGGATTTTTCACTCCAAATTTGGTTTTTTCAGTCTGTATGTTGCATTGACACTTGAATAACGTTAAGCAAACTGTCGACTTTTCTTAAGCTGTGTCACTTAAAAAGCCTTTAAGCAGGACTATACACTTTGCTCATTCTGATTAAAATGCTGGGTTTTTTTAAAGAGGTACAATATGCAGGGAATCACCCACTGTGCAAGTGAAACCTTTTTCTTTTCCAGGGTAGCTGGCGAGCTCTACTCAATTTTCCATGCTGGTGGCGTGCTCTGGCTGCAGAGGCAGGGCTGTGGCCCTTTAGGGAACTGGGTGGCAGGGCTGGGCACACAGAGGTATGAATTTTCAGGTCTATTTTGGGAGTGCACAAAACATGAATGGAGGTCTGATTTTTAAAAATAGGATCTTCTTTACAACTGTCAATACTGAAGCTCCAGGTCAGGACATGGGGATCACAATGATGCAAGTGAAGGTTAAGCAGCTTCAGTGCAGGACTGGGAAACCATATCTCTAAACCCTTCTGCAACATCTGACTAAAAAGAGAATAGGACTTCTTACAGGATTAATGACATACTGAAGGGGATTTTTCTAGGCTTGGAAGAGCGAGGAAAGATGGGAAAATGGACAGGATTTTTTAAAACCATTGTCTGATGATTACTGGGCTTTTTCACACCAAAATATTCAGCCTTCTTTTTTCCTCTCTCTTCATGTGATCAGCTGCACCCAGAGAGAGGCAGGCACAGGTTAGGTCTTGGGGCCAGCTGGGCAATACTTCCTTGTTGTCTGGCTGAGGTCTTTTCTCAGCTGTGAGGCTGCTCTACCTTACATAGAAATGTCTTTTAAAAGCAAACTGAGAAGGGGAAAGGAAAATGGAGTTACACAAAGGATTTCTATCTCACTTGCTCCCTCTGACCTAACAGCAAGGAGAGACAGGCAGAAGAGAAAACAGAACTCAGAGGAGCCTCAGCAGAGGCTTTTCTGCTGTCTCAAAACACTCTTGGCATTTCCTGGTGCACTGAAGATATCTCAGAGCTCATATCCAGTGGCAGCACAGACACCTTGTGTCTCAGGGAGCCTGACACCCATGCACAGCTTTGTGATATTGGAGTTGCTCCACTTACATAACAGCAAACAACAAACACCAGTACCAATGCTTCTAGCAGGCCTTCAGGGCTTGGCAAAGGGGACAAAGGTCTATTTTGGTGACCTCTTTATCCCTTGAAGAGCCACCTAAGAAGCCAAAAGACAGAGGTAGGTCTGTTTTTTCCAATGAGGCTGGTGGGTCAATGCTAGAAGAAAAGCAAATGATAGAATACATATTATATGAAATGATCAAATCCTAAACTGTATGATAGGAAGTGTCCAGAAACAGTTATTTTCATTACCCACTGAGGACCGTCCATCTAGCAACTGATAGACTTTGGAAGTTGTTTCACCAGTGCTTGCCAGACACCCACTTCTCTTATCAGACCTTTGCTCCCAGGGAGCACCGGGCTGGGAGAGCCCTCCTATGCTTACAACTTCTTCTTGGATCACAATGACTTCTTTATATTTACAAAATCTTTATTAGGCTCCAGAGGCCCCAGATAAAGACAAAAGACCATAAAAACGTTCATAAGAGGTCAGACCAAAGGCCCCTCTAGCCCAATAACCCATTTCTAAAGCTGACAATAGCAGATGGGAAGAGTACAGGATGAGGGCAATCCTATAATAAAGCTACCATGATATACTCTGTCAACCTCCAGCGATTTGGAGGTCAGGGACTTACTGACCCAGATGTGGTATGTTTGTGTTTGAAAGCAGAGAAGGATTTGAACCTCTATTTCAAGCATTTGAATGCTACAGGAAAAAAACACTTAACTCAGATGGTGAGGGAAATAAATGTTCACTATAAATGCAAAGCTGGTGGAAGCAGATCAAAAATGCATTTCAGAGCCCAAGACACTACCTCCAAGAAAACACTCAGCTTTCTGAGGCCAAGAAGCATCTTTTAGCCTGAGAGGCTCTGACTGCTCAGCCTTTCTGGAGCAGCACTCACCCAGACCTCTTCTTCCTTCCAGCTGATCCTCCCATGAGAAAACAAGGAGGATGAGGAGCTCTCAGCAACATGTAAGGCTGGGACATCTGAAGCCTCCCCACTCAGTGATTCAGTCAAACACTAAAGGTTCTTCTAAGAAGAAATAGCAGGTTATGTATGTGTTTCCTTCAGGCATTATACCAAAACAGTATCTCATACTGGAAGGTGGTGGGCAAGTGAATTATTCACTGGCCAGAGCACAACTACTATCTCAGCTGTAGTTCATGCAAGGAAGCAGCTGAGATGTTGAAGTCAAGGGGTCATGACGGTGACCCAAATGCAGGCCAGACCATTGGGCAGTGCCCATACAGTCAGTGAGTGTGTGCTGACAGCACCTCGGGACCACGCAGCTGCAGCAACATTCTGCTGTATCGCAACCGGCAGCATTCGGACCTCAGTCGTGAGGACAGCCACCACAACGGGTTTTGGCAGCAGCAACAACAAAAACAAGCACAGATCCCTCTGCCACATGAAAGACTGCACCAACCTTCATTCCCCTGCAACCTTTCTGCATGGCCCTGGTGCTTACATGATAGAACAACTGCACTTCAGACCTACCCCACTTTTCTCTGTCAGCCACCACATCCCCTACTGAAGTCATTTCCTGTTTTATTTTTAAGAGTGCTGCTGTCATCAGCTGTTGCTGGCACGGTGGTGGGGATGGGAAGGTAGTTTCTGCCCAATGAGCACAATAACCAGAAATCACCTCCTTCCCAAGGTGGTTTTTGCTGTTGCTGCTCTGCAAGACAGCATGGTGGTGGTGGGAACACCGTGAGGGAGGGTGATGCTCATCACTTTGTAGCATCTCTCCTGGGAAATTAAGGAAAAAGGACAGAGAGAGAGCTTCATTCAATGCTTGGTCTACAGATCTGATGCTTCAGATCCTTGTGGTGCAAGAAAAAAAATGCTGCAAAGGACAAGAGTACCTGTTTGAGAATGAGTCTTTGTAATTGAAACAGAGAGGTAGCTACAAATCCAAATTCTAGTGACAAGAGTGGCAGCCAGCATAGCTGTCCCCTCTCCTTAAGGCAGTCATAGCAGAAAAAGTCAAAGAAGGAAACTTAAAACTGAAAATGGTGTTAAATGATACTGCTAAGCTGCATTATTCCTAGTATTACCTTTGCCTCTGGGTCCCAGGTTCATGCTGAGTTCACACTGGGACAAGTCTCTATTGGTCCATCATACTCTCCTGTGAGGATTTTTTATTTGTCTTAACAATACACAAAGCAAATGGCATGATCTGAGTGAGATGAGTCAGATCAGAAGGCAGAACTGAAATTGGTGACAACTCAGCTGCTGGAAATTATTTCACAGGCTCTGGAACAAACTACTCATTTTCACTAGAGGCCACTGTGCAGCACAGGATCAGCCCTTTCCACAGGGCCAAATGACCAGCATCACATCGTGGGCACCACTCAGGAGAGGTAGGTATGTTTTGTTGCAACAAATTGAATTGAGAAAAGCCAAGAGTTTTTGCTCAAAGGAACTTTTTAAGAATTTACTAGTGATCTCTTTCTAAAGGCAGAGTAACTGCAAAATTTAGCTGTCTTTTTTTTTTTTTTTTTTTTATGCCAGAACTCATGTAATTTTCATGGCTGTGAATCAGATCATCTTCATTCTTGTGGCATGTATTTCACTTTTATGAACGTTAATTTCACTACATTTTTAGAGTGGTGACTTTAGCCACAGCGTGGCTGCTGCTAAGTTCCCACGGCTACCAGTAGGACTTTTATGTGGGAAATCTGTGGGCAGCAGGGAGCCTCCCTGTTTGTATCAATATGAACTTCCCAAGCACATCAGACTGACATTTTCTCATCCCCAGAGCTGGAGCACACATGCTCTCACTTAGAGCTCCCTTTTCCTAAACTGAAGGACATGTGTGATCATTTTAATTTCGCCATTTTTCTAGCAGGCCTTTTGCGTACACAGAAATCCTGCACAAATAAGGTTTTTTTCTCTCCAGCCAGCAGAAGCCCAATCCTACAAACTGCTGAGTGCCAGTTGTAAGGTGCTAAGGGACTCGAGCAAATACCCAGAGATCCTGGTATGGAGCATCCTTCCAGCTTCATGGTCCCAGCATTCCACAGACCCTGAGCACTGCAGAGGCTCCCATGTTCCCTCTCCACCATCAGAGATCAGGCTGTTGGTGCTGGCAGGTCATCATTGGCACAGCCGTCCGCAAGAGTTTCCCAGCCACTCACTCAGCGGCTAAGCATTCCAGAGATGACCAGACACAAACACATCTCCTGTACTTGCATTCTGAAGCACTTTCTGCAGCTGGGTAATGAGTCAAAGAGCACATTAGAGACTGATTTTTTTGTTGTTGTTCTCAGAACATAAAAATGTAGCAGTAGGGCAATGGGTGAATTGTACAGCTTCAGCTTTCTTAGAGATAAAATATTGCAGAGAAAAATCAGCCATAGTGGGACACTGTATTAAGTCAACCTTTAGAGAAGACCACACAACCCACAGACAAAACAGGACCATGCTCAGTGATCGTATCTCACTCTTGCTTCCTATTTGCAGAACTGCAACCACAGTAACTGTGGAAGTGTTTCAGGTCCACAGTCACTAATGATAGGCACCCATACTCAGGCCTGTGAGGCACTGGGAAGCAGGGAAGCAGAAACCTTCATTCAACTTTTTATCACTTCAATCAAAAAGGCTGATTTCTTTATCAGTGAGAGGTGCTCCAACTTTGCACAAAGCTGAAGCCAAGAGAAATCTCCAAGCCCTGATCCTTAAAAACACTCACAGCTCCCCCTTTTTGATTCAAAGTGTTCAACTCTTTTATGAACCCTTCCTTTGGCAGCTGCTGCAACTTTCACTCCTTGTACCTGGCTGCAGGTGAAGTCCACGTCACACTGCTCTAGGCATATTCCTCAACATCACGCCACGTGTCCCACATGAAGACAGCAATATTGTGAAACATACTGCTCTTCAGCTTGCAGTGAGAATGTCAACATATAATTTAGAGGGCTTGAAATGGAAAAGAAAATAAAAAGCTGAAGGTAGTTTTTACTGTTGTTGCAGCCAAGATAGTCTAGGGCTGTAAGTGTGGTGAGGTTTGTGGAAAGAGGCAATATCTTTCTCAAGACCAACAGACATATTTAGGGGAAAAACAAGATAACCTTTCTCTAGCTCAAAACTGTCACTTCTGGACTTTTAAATCCTGCACATTTCACTGTAAAACCTGAAAACTGTTTCCCCAAGCAAGGCAGTCATGCTTGTCAAACACCCATGACCCAGAGTGGCAGGAATGACCTCTCCAGCCCCTTGCTGAATGTGAACTTCAGAGATGCCACATTTTGGTAGTGTTTTATTTAAAAGTCTCAGGACAATAAGCTTTTTTTTTTTTTTTAAGGAATGGAAGCACTGGAGAGTGTGCAGCAGAATTCAGAAGCTGCGAGGTGGACCAGGAAGATTTATCACAGAGGGCTTGTGTACTTCTCTGACATCAGGATAGCTTTTTATATACCTGTTAAACGATGCATTGAGCCATCTGCAATCTCCTTTATTCTCCTTTTCTCAGATAATGAGACCGGTAGCACATCCCAGGCATGTTTCAACCATCTTTCAGTATAAGTCAGAAACATGTAGAGACACCACAACTGGAGCAAATTACCCTCTGAAAATCCTTAACAAGGGCTAGTGTAAACCACTAGTGCAAGAACACCAAAAAGATTTCTCTCTTGTCTATAAATTATCCCTGTTTTGTAAGGCAGTTTCAGTGTCTGCATGGGCACATCTGCATCTTTCCCCTTTGAAAAGCTGTTGAACTCCTTTGCCAAAAAAGCCAAATATCTCAAAGTTACCAGCATTTTTAAAAGTCCCATGAAAATAATTAGCCAAACAGAAGAGAGCCAAACAGAAACACAAGCTCTACAAGCACTCAGGCTGAAAGTGGAGCTGTGGTATGAACCTTCATGTTATCATGTCCCCTGACACCCACTGTAGGGGTAAGAAGCTTTGACACTTCAGTAGGGAGAATGGCTTCAACACCACTTTGTGCTCACCTGTTAAACAAATCCACAAAGTTTCAGTAGTCCCGATGTTTGAAGGATTCCTTGCGGACATTAAGGGCATGGTCATTTTCAGGGCATGTGGCTACACCTGTGGCTTTGCTGGGGGCCTCTCAGCTTCACCCCATTGAGTCAGCAGCCACCTAATCACTCTCTACTGACTCCCTGACCTCAAACAACCACTGTCAATCCCACCAGGCAACTGCAGGCAGAAGATATGTGGAGGTCACCCAAGTGTTGGGCTGGTGAGAGGGGCTAAAAAGTAAGAAAAGTGCAGAAGAGGGAAGGGCAGCAGCATAAACAAGGCAGAAGAGAAGGTGGGGGGATGCAGAAGGACAAAACTTTGGTCTCACTCTGCAAAACTTGTAAGAACTTCTTGGTGTCGAGTCATACGAAGGGAAAGTGGGTGGCTCTAGAGACACAGTTAAAATGAGATTAACTCACCTACTAAATTCTCAGTCATCCTCCTCTTCTAACCACTGCCAGGAAGTATGAATAACAATCTAAATTTAAATAGAACAAAAAAGAAAATACTATACAGCATGACTAGTCCACAAAGAAACCATGAATTTGCTCTTTTAATAATTAAAAGTGATCCAACAAGTTTTCCAAAGCAATCATCTCTTGTTCATGAAATAAAAGACTATCTTCACTGCCTGTGTATGCCAAGTGTGCTGCATTATCTGCCCAGATAATTGCATTATTTTGCCCATTTGGAAGAAATTACATTTTGTGAGAGTGACAAAGCAATTCCCCAAGTGCCAGTTATTTCTCTGCTTAGAAAATACCATGTCAAATTATTCCATTCATGGAAGAATTTAAATGTTTTAACTACCTACTTGCTCATATTTTGTAAATTATGGGAAGAAAAAAATGTTCATTGCCACTACCAGCATGAGATGAATGTTTTACTGCATATGACCAGGCTTGACAAAATTTCCACTCCAAGCCCATGAGAGTTCAACTTGGGACATGCCTTACAGACTCTTTTTTTTTTTCACTTTTCACTGTGCAGAATCAGTATACTCCTACAGCTCAGCTAATGCTCAACATGCTTTGACCTTCAAGACCATATTTCTAGATTATCTTCACTCTTGTATCTTCCTAATGTGTTTACTTCACTGAATATTACAAATATCATTAATATCTGTGTCTGAAAAGCTCTTCACATGATACTGTCTGAAATGCAGCTCTCTCCAGGACAGGCACTTCATTTTTAATCCCTTTCAGCACAACTTCTTCACACAAGTCAGTGAATGTAAATACTATGAAAAATAAGTAAAGGTGGTAGGAGTGAGTTTGCAGACAAAACCCTCCATGAGTCAAACTGTGCCCCAGCTTCCACATTAAATCGCACTGATAGAGGTGAGACTGCGTGAATGCCACGGAGAGGGCTTTGGCTCATTAACATCTGAGAGAGGTTTTCTCAGACACGAGAAAAAGATCTGAAGTCCATTAGAGCCTTTCAAACACTTTGGACTTGGCTTTAAGAAAGAAGGGCAGTTGCTGGTGTTGAGTTTGACTGTGTGTATTGAAACAACCCAAGTCACTGAATGCTCAGTGCTGCTGCAATGGAAACAAAGGAGGAAGCAGAGCTGACGGGACTTCTGAGAAACATCGCAAAACAGTTAACCTGACAGGAATTGAACAACCTACCAAGCCATATGGAAAGAGGCTCATTTCTAGAGATATGCCGCCTACAGCCATCTTATCTTTCAGTGCTCCAGTAATCAGATCCATACATATGGATTATGCTACTGGGCAAGAAAAAATATATCCTTTAACAATGTCCATAAATTACAAGCAAGAAAAAATATATCCTTTAACAATGTCCATAAATTACAGACATAATCAAAGTTTAAAAATGCATCTGTTTCTCTACCACTAAGCACAGCAGCTCTTGAGTAAAACTTCATAGTGTATTGCTTATTGTGCATCATACTGAGCCTCAACAAGTCTAATTTCATGTTAAAATCATGAGCTTTTGCCTTTTATCAGAGAGAAAAAAGGGAAATTAGCACTCTCTTTTTCATGTTTCAGAACAAAAGTATAAGCTTTGAACTGCTACATTTGTGAAAGAAACAATCATAGCCTGTTAAAACAAGTTTTCGGTACTGAAAAGGTTAACTAATTTGGTTTCCCCGATAAGTTTATCTATGATCAGAACTGAGTCATACAGAAAACTCCTACAAGATTTGACCTTTTACTTGTATCCCACACTGAGATAATATTATACTTAAAATGGATATCAATAAGAACTTTGTTTTAAAAAGTATATTTAAAATAAATTACTTTTAAATAACAGAAACTGTTTTCAATTAGCCCTGTTAAAGGAAATCAACTAGAAAGTTATGTATGCTTTTTTATTTTCTTTATATAAATTATACCCAGGAGTCCTATGATAGCAGCACTGTACAAACTATGCACTACCTTTATATTTATTTCTTATCAAAATAAACTTAACAAATTAGATTTGTTTTTACAGCACTTTATATCCAATAATGACAATGTTGTATTGGTCCCAGGACAAAAACAATGAAAGTAGCAGCTGAATGGTATTTTTATTAAGAGTTAACAAAAATGTCTTGTGCAAACAGAGAATATAAAGAAAATTAATTCCATAATTCCTCATGATGAAGGCGTCCTTCTCTTTTTTCTTTTTTTTTTTTCTCACAATATCAATCTCATTTGGAAAGATCATTTTGAGGGGAAAACTTTAAATTTTAGCATATCTTACTCAGCAAAATGATATGGCTGAACTTAAACACTGCTGACTGCTAGGATTTAATATTAGAACCTGGCAAATGTTTTGATAACTTAATACTTTTTAAAAGAAAACTCGTTTGTTAATGAAGATTTTGGGAGTTCAGAAGAAATATAATCTAAAAAATAACAGAGTTAAAGATCAAAGAGATGTTTCTTCTTTTTCCCATTTTTTCCATTTCCTCTACCTTAAATGGGTTCCTCCATGCTAGCATTTTAGAGGCCTTTTTATTGCTAGTAGATTCAAATATCTCCGAGATATTCACCGTACAGCTCAGCAAGAGTCCAGGTTTTCCTCCAGCAGTGGAAAAATGGCAGGGCTAATAGTCTGGGATTTGTTACTAAAAATGAGTCCTTATTAAAAAAAAAAAAAATTAGAACATTGTTTAGAGCATGTGGTTTGCTGCTATTAAGTTAACAGTGGAAAATCTCATTACTTTTAAAGTTAATTTTATTTGTGGTGGGATTGTTCTCTAGGCTGAAGCAGATTTTCTCTTAAGTGGAGCCTCTAATCCTACCTTACAACCTCATAGTCTTCTGTTCAGCAAGTCACTCTCTGCATAGCTTGGCTAGATGCATGTTTTAAGTCAAGCGTTATATTAAAAGGAAAAGAAGGAAGACAAATAACTTTTGCCTGCATGTGCCTCTGGGGCTGCCAGCAGGCACCCATGTGCCATCTTCTCCAGCTCTTGCTCTGACTAGTGGAGTTTTCCAATAGAGGTCTTGGGTTAAAGATGTTAGCAGTGCTAACAACGTTTCTGCTTCTAATGAAAGATTAGATGCTGCTGAGTGCTCTGACAGGACAAATTAGAGGTTGGGCAAATGCTACAAACCAGCTCCATGCAGGAAGCACCGTGGAGAAGTAGGGGTGAAAGATGCGTGTAACATGACCTGGTGGCCCAAGGGCTCTGAAAATCAAAGTGGCCAAACAGAGAAGAAGAAAACAGAAGAGTGTTCAGCTTTCTAGTTCAGGTTTCTTTTCAAATTTTGGAAGCAATTAATCTGACTTCTGACTTTTCATTGAGGCTACTTCATGAATTACAGCAACAGAGAACCAAATCTTCAATTTGAGGGGAAAATAACACCAAAACAGAAGCCTTGCTTATAGCTCGCATGCTATATATGCATATATATATATATCCTACTTACAAGTTAAGATGACTCAAATCTAAACTCTCATGGTTTAAAATACCAAGTGAGATTCAGAGTCACATAATATTTGTGTTCCAGCAACAGCCCAACATATGCTCACACCACATAAAATTCACTCTTGTGCAAAAGTGAGCCATTATATTGTAAATTCCACTCATAATAATTCTCGTGTAACTTGTGTGAATCAGTCTACGAGCTGTAGTTCAACATACCCTTAGAACTACAACCTCAGCCATTCCCCTTGCACTTTTACCAGTTCACCATGAAAAGTTGATATGTGAATAACCAAAATACATATGCACAAGATCACTGATTATTTGACATCTTGTTATGAAATATCACTTTGGCCAGTTTGGGTTACCTGTCCTGGCTATGATCCCTCCCAGCTTCTTATGCACCTACTCACCGGCAGAGCATGAGACAGTGAAAAGTCTTTGATTCAGAGTAAACACTTCTTAGCAACAACTAAGACATCAGTGAGTTATCAACATTACTCTCATACTAAATCCAAACACGGCACTGTATCAGCTACTAAAAAAAAAAAAAAATTAATTGTATCCCAGATGCCACCAGGACAATCTCACTGCAGTTCATCACTTTGTTTCAAGCCTGTTACACTAAAATTTTACAAAACCTGAAAGCAGAGCAGAGGACTGTTCACCACCCCACTGTGAATAAGAGCACATTGGAATGAGGGGCCTGATCTTCACAGGCACATGAGCTCCTGCAGCTCCCACACCAGGTAGGAAGAGCAGTAGGTGTTCAGCACCTCTGAAATACCAGGTTTTGAACTTAAAACACATGAATGACCTCCAAATGATGAAATGATTCCTGTCATTTTGGAACTTGCAGCCATGTAGAGCATTGTTAGAGATTTGGGAAATGAGTTCTCAGTGCTGGATACGACTGTAAAAACATACAGACTGGAATTTGGGTCTTACCTCAAATCCCTTGTTTTACAAATGAATAAAAGGTAAATGTAACTAACCTGGGCTGAGAAAATTTTATCTCTTGCATATGTCTTAAGTATCAGCCAAACACAGAATGAAGACAAGAACAGAGGGTGAAGCCTTAGAGCTGTGGCACTCATCTGTGCCACGGGGTTGTGAAACCAACTCATTTTTGACATCTCACACACGTGCAATTGGAAAGTGAATTTGCAGAAAGGGGTTATTTCAAGAGCTGAGTGAAACTAGCTTGCTCAGTTTGCAGAGGTTTTGTGTTAACTTTCTTATATTTTGCTGCATACAATTCTACACTCCAGGACTTTTGCTTTGAGTTTTAGCTTCAAACAAAGCAAAACTGATTGTAAACCACTGTATTTTGAAGTTTCATATTGAAACTATATCTCACATGGAAAGTTTCAGAAGCCAGAGTGCAGAGTACTGGTAGCCTGGGGTAGTTCAGCTCAGTTTTCAAGCCAGAGACAAGATCTCCCTACACGTAGTGATATTGATACCTAGATTTTCTGTGCAGTACCATGTCTGTATGAAATACTCAAACCCACCTAATTTTATGTAGTTTTACTCCAGGAATAATAGACAAAGCTATCCCAGAGCTGTCAGAGTAAACTAATGTGAAATAGTAGCAAATTAGTAATTGTTATTTTTAATAGATTTGCTTCTAGCTAGATCCTGTAAGATTATTATAAATGCTTGTTTAAACAGAAATCTAGAGATACAGATAACACTATTTTCTGCTAAATTAATTCTGGTTGCTTACCTGTATCTTATCAAATATGATTTGCCAGAAGCAGCATGGTAGTGTCCAGAAACACCTTCCTGAAGGAAGTTTTCCTTTATTTTATTCACTTTCCACATTTATTTTCTTAGCAGCCCTTCAGCCCACTGGTTAACACTGGTTAACACATTGGATTATTCTTAATGGACTCGGAAAATCATTTCTGTCTGATTATCAGACAGCACTTATTATCATGTTTCCATGATCATCATTTAACTTTCCACTACATTAATAACCACGACTGATTTTACCTAGCAAGCAATCTAAAACCTCTAACTTGACAAAAATATCCTGTGCTTATTTCTTTTTCTAACCATCAAGGAAGGTCACTATGACAACTCTGGGTATCGGCATTTCTCCTGTGTGATTCACTTACACCAAGCAAACCCTCCAGACCTACATTTTCCCTTTTTTGAATTTCTGCTTAACCAATAGGATTAACAGGTCCCCTTCTCTGTGGGTGGTGATAATGTCAGTACACCACTGCCCAAATAACCTTTCTCTATAGGGAAATGCTAACATTTAATTCTTCAAATTTAAACCACATGTATTTTGGCCTCATAACAGTGCTCTGTATTACTGCTTTTTGTTATTAATTTGTATCACTAAAAATCTTAATGAAACCAGTTATTGGAAATTTTAAGTGCAGTTGACATCTAAAATTTGCATATGAGCTAAAATATTTAAATGGTGGCTAAATATTTTACCTAATCATTGTAAACACATTTTCAGGATTACTAATCACACAACTCTGTGTATGTTCAGTGTAAAGCTGTGTCTCAGAAGGGCTGTTCTTTTCAGCCCGTTTCAGAGGACATAAGCAATGGCTTTCAAATGGTTTTTAATCTCTTACCGTCACCTCATCCAGAAATAAAAAGTGTCATTTAAGTGCTGTCTACATGAGACCTCCACCAAGAAGAGCAAATTATGTGTGCATTGGCCACATTCAGTTTCCCTCCTGGTATTCTCTGGAAGAGGCACTGCCACTGTATATAGTCTTTGCATATGTTGCCATTGGGTGACCACAAATATACAGCTGCCAGTGTACTAAAAATGTTGGTATTTGGGACAAATACTAAGGGACATCTTGTTCAAACAACATGAACCACAGATTCAACGGTTTCCCCAAACTGTTCCCCAGTAAAATTTGACACAACTGCAAATATTAAAAAACTAATAGACAGGTTAACTCTAAACCTGCAATTATATTAAAAACTAGGGGAGAGGGGAGTGTAGAAAAATTTATAAAATTTTAAAGTGTTTTCTGTAACCTCTAGAAATGAAACAGTTTATGTAATGTTTATACACATGATTTAGGTAATAATTACATAGTTACATACTTATTGTTTTAATTAAACTTTTCATGTTTTATCATACAGATGCATTATTTAATACATATAAAACTGTAAACCTTTATGTTGCAAATAACAGAGTTTAGATACAATAGTTTTTAAAACATATACCAACCTACAGGTACAAATTTCCACTGCCTTTTTTTTTTTTAATTTGAATTCTGTAGCAAATTCAACTATATTGTTCACTGCCTGAAATATACTCGAGTCCTCTGGACTAATATTAATAAAAGGAACGTATTTTCCCAGTCTGAGGAGGGCTACAGGGCCTGGCAAATTATATTAAAAAAAAAAAAACAGGTATCCGAGATGTTTCCATCAACTCCAGAGATATTCTAGGTGCTTAGGTTGTAGCTCTTCAAGGCTTCCCATAATGTGCATTCTTTCCCATTTCATGATCTTTCAATTAATTCTCAATCCATAAGCTTTTATCACATGTCCTGGTATTTGGTGAAAGCATTAAAAATGCCATTACATCCTCCTTAAGGGACAAACCACTCCCAGTTCTCTGTAGGAGTTTTCTTCCACCTTCATTCAAGCTCAGACTCCCAGTGATCAGTGAAATGAATGACACCAAGAGGGTATCTATTTCTTGTTTCAAACAACCACTGCAGCCATGCTTTGGGAGTTTATCCTGAAAAAGATTGATAAACACTTAAAAAAAAAAAAGTACATGAAAACAGTTCTACTTCACTTGCAAATTATACAATTAGTACTGTACATTACTAAATCAGATTTTACAATTGCTTACTAAGTCACCCTCTATCATGACCTTTTCTGTAACCATTTCATTTTTTTTAACTTCTGTAAAAGTAGTCCAAATTCCTATTGATCAGAATGCTAGTAAGTGATTTTAAAAAGCTCATAAGAAAGTGTTCTCTGTCTATGCAATCCTAATTAATGCCTATGGTGAATTTTATGCAGAATTTTCTACCTTCCAATAGCTTTAATTTTAATTTAAGATTATTTATGTATTTCATACATATACAATATATAATTTTAATATATTATATACAATTAATTGCCCTTGTCATAAAATAACAATTCAGAAATGTTCAACCCCATGTTGTACAACTCATATATAACTACACTAACTAATATATTCAAGGTTTTTAACTTCCCTCTGACCACCAAAACTGGACCTGATTAACATAAGTTTCTAATTGTGTATGTAATCAGTGCAAGTATTTCTTTTTAATGCAAGTATTTATTTTATTCCTTCTATCCAAGTGCCCTGGTACCTGAAATCATTGCTTTCTTCAGCACAATTAGCTTCCTGCATCATGCCCAAAACTGAAGAATCAAGCTTCATTTTGGCAGACTCCCTACAGTCCTGATGAGAAGCCCCAGGACCTTTCATGGTGCATAGTCTCAACAATGGCAACTCCCAATTCACACAGAGATTCAGCTCAGCCACCGTAATTCAAAACAGACTCTTGATAGCATCCTGTTGAACACAGTAACTCTGTACTTGTTAGATATGAAATTACTTTCCTGCCTCTACATCCTGTTAAACTGAAACCAAACACGTTAGATGGAATTACCTTCACAGATGTAGCATCTTTAATTCTGTTAAGGATTTGTAGAGGCATATTAACTTTTACAGCAGTTTTCTAAAGGAGAAATTCAGGTGCCTAAAAGAAGGTGCCTAATGCCTGCTAGAATACCCTGGAGCATCCAGGATATCTGTGCAGGGCTGGCATGATGTGGGACCTACAGGACTTTTGACCTTTGACAAAAGACTACACCTTTAAACTGGCAGTGAGAGACCGGGGGGGGGGTCCCCAGGGGCTCTAAAATGGCACAGGAGGTCTACGTTTAGGCACGCACATTTTTTCTAAAATTAGTAAAATAAAACACTAAAATTAAAACCCAAAAGAGACTAAAAAGAATTTTATATTATTTCACTTAGCTAAAACATAGGAAAAAATGAGTAAAAAGAAATTGTTGTCTAAATCTCATCCTTTACTGTGCAAAAACATGCTGGAGGTCATCAGTGCTTGTTATCTAGATCATATAAAATCCATAAAGAACTAGTCACATTTACAATACTTTTATACTTTCTGACTTGAAATTTTAGAATACCACTACATTTCAAAGTTAAATACTCAAAAAGTCAGAAAACAGTAATACAGGCCTCATGCAAATCCAAGAATACAGCTTTTAGCTATTTTAGAGTGAAGTTTTTTTTCCCCTTCAGCAACTGCGTGCTTGATACTGTTCACAGGAAAAGTATTGTGACATTCATAGTTAAATAGCATCTTGGAAAAGACATGGCTGCCTGCAGTACCATAATTTTACATCACTTTGTTGCAAATACAAATTCTACAAATGTAAAATTGATTCCCACTTCTATGTGCTCCTTGCAGCCAAGCCTCGGAAGTTGTTCTCATATTTTCTGTCAAGCAAATTTCCCTTTGATTCCATGAAGGGTTTTGGTGGAGTATCACATCATAGCAGCAAACCATCTTTTGTAGTAACACTTCTAGAAATGGCTAAGGAAAAGATAAACCTGGCTGAACTAGTCAAATGGAAGATGATTGTGATGAATTTACCAGAAAGAAATCAGATACAGGGCTAAGACCTATCAGGTGAAGTATTTCTAGTAGGGTGTGGAAGTTGTTGCATGAATGTTGTATACAAGGCAACAATGAAGGATGCACACTTCTGCTTGCCTGTTTAAAGTAGATAATTTAACTTAAAGTAATGTCAGGGAATGGAAAATGAGTTTCTGGAAGCAAACTATGCAAACTGTGTTTGTTCAGTTTAGGGTGCTTGGGCCCAAACCTCTCAACTACATGCTGATGCAAATGGTAGGGGAAAAAAAACTAATGCAAAAGGACAGTATAGATACAAGGGATCTGGATAAATTTAAAAGAGAGAAAGACAGTAAAATATTTATAATCATGGGAGCTGTGATGTGTTGGAACAACTTCTAGTAGCCTGTAGGGTGGGCAAGGCACCTCCTGCATGGATTTCACAGTAAGTTTGGTTTTAACAGCCGGAAGACTAGACTTGGTAGATCAGGAGCCCTCAGCAGTGAACCAGCAGGGTCTTGGTTCTTTACAAATCAGCCATAGCTCTCTCACTGTGATTAAGAGAAATCAAAGAGTCTCTACATATTAAAGGAGGTTGCAGCTAATACCCAGATGACCACTTAAAGGAAAGCATAAATGTTATAAGAGACATTAAAGTTATTATGAGATTATTTTCTGCTTGAGGCTCATTTACAGAGAAGAAAGTTAACTTTTGGTTACTTCATACTAAATTCCAAGTATTTCTACTGATTTCAGTTGCTTCAATGAGATTACTTCAAGTTTACATTGAAGTAAATGAGATCTGAATTCAACATCTAATTCTTTATTTCCTCTGGGAAGATTGATGAATATCACTGATTTTATAGTCATGGGGGGGAAGTAAGCAGTGTTAAATATGCCACAGAGAACAATAAAAGCAGAAGATAGCTTTAAGCAGACATTGGTTTGCCTTACCAATTGTCTGCCCTTTGTTACTTATAGGTCAGGATAACTCATTGCACATAGGTTATTAAAAAATGCAGATGAACCAGCTTTCTCTGGGTTTTAATTTGGAATAAAGTGTCCTTCAAAAGCCATATTTTAAGTAAACTTTTTTTCTTTTTTGTCACAGCCAAATTCTCCAGTTCAGGAATTTACAATATTTTCCCTTTTCCAGAATGACACCTGCTGGTGGGAGAAGCATGGATGAATTGCAGACACTTTATGGGTTTGATTGCAGCTAACCTGACATATTCTCTGACAATGCTAATCACCTGTGTCCAGGCCAACTACTGAAAACAAAGATTTGAAAACTAAAGGTCCTATAAGGAGTATGTTGTAGAAGTAACATATTTTTCCAATCTGATTTAATATTTGCTCTTAATAAACCACAAAGCTACTTACTACTAAGACAATACTTCCATGGTGTTTCAGTGTTGGACACTAGCCCTATTTTGGGAAGCCCACAGCAGTAAAATGTTAGACTGAGGTGAAAGCCAGAAGGAAACACTCCCTATTCGATGCAAAAAGCTGCTGTGCTGCTTCAAACCCTCGACTGCAAGTAAAACCAGCTGCTAATGCAACTATTGGTGCTTAACATCCCAAAAGATTAGCATCTCAAAAAGAAGTATTGTGCACATATTCCTGACTCAGTATAGGAGGACACAGCCACAAGAGACAGAAAGCAAGTTGTACCTTTGCCAAATCTGTCAGATACTGCTCAATACATCAGGCAGCCTTAGGCTCTGTAATGGGCTTCCATATTCATAGCTCCTTTGCTGCCTGGGTCTATTGCCATAGTCTCCCCTACAGCTAAATTAGAGTCAGACCCCAGCTTTTGGTGCTTCCAACACACACCAATATTTCTAAAAGTGATTTCCAATGCTAAGAACAATATACAATCTCTTTTCCTTTTTCTGAGCTGCAAACTATCTACTGTCTTCTATTAAGGCCAGCTGAAGTGTAAGATGCTCCGAACCCTGAAGAAGATGCTAAAGTTGGACTCTAAACTGTATGTTTTAAACATGACTTCTGAAGAAATTGTTGTGAAAAAAATGCCCATCTATTATATATGTGTGTGTGTGTGTGTGTGTATATATATATATACACATTTTAAATTCAGAATTAGAATTCAAAGAAATCTTTTTAATTATTCACAAGAACACAGGTAACTATACATGCTCAAATGTGTTCACCTTGGGTAAATTATTAATTTATAGGTATTACTATGGCATAACCTGTAAATAATATATATAGATATTGCCATAACATTAAAAGTCAAACCTGCTTGTTGATTACATTGGCTTGCTGATGGTGTTAGGCTGCAACTTGGGAGACTCACCTTTTATTCCTGGATTCATCATTGGCCTCCTTTACGGCTTTGAGCAGGTAACTTCACAAATCTCTTCCTTCAGTTGTCCCATCTGTGAAAAGAAGATAACATTGCATTATTTTGAAGGTTAAAAGATTGATTTCCAAAAATAGTTTTTATTTTGGTAAATGCAAACACATGAAAAGTTTGGGGTTTTTTTTGTAAACTCTGTAAACTCAATATAAGACACATGAGACTGTTTCAAAAGATAGTTTAGATCTGGAGAGTTTTCTTAAACATACTTACTGCAAAGCTGATGAGAGTTTCAGTCCTACCTGTGGTTGTACATACTTCTGTTTATAGTGTCCATGTTTGTCCCACATATAATTGTGACTATCAAAACCTGGAAACATCATAACTGCGGTTTATCCTCCTTAACCTTCTTAACAAAGCAATGACTTCATGAAGAGCCCAGCTGCCTCCCAATGCCTTCCGAGTAGTCCAGCGTAAGCACATTGCTGTGAACAGCAGCAGGATGGAAGCAGAAAGACTGACCTAACCCCCAAATCTGTGCTAACCTGGACATCCCAAGGTTTGAGCTAGCAGAAAAGCTAAGAGTATATTGCAGAAAAAATACTTCTGCAAATATATTCCTACTTTTTTGTGGTGGAGCCTGAGGAGCTTTACAGAAACATGTTTTCTAGCTGCTTCCATTTAGCTCAAGGAGTGTCTCCTTGAGCACATCATTACCAATAATTGACTACAACTGTCTCAGTTCTGTGCTAGAATCCAGCAAAGAGACACTTCTAATCCCAAAGCGATAGCATTGCTTTTCTTGTAAGATTAGAGGTCAGCTTGAGTTTTGATCTCAGGTTACTGCCCATCCTTAAGCAGTCATTCCAGTTTTTAATGTTATAAATGGTGGAGGAAATGCACGCATGGGATAGAAACAGCCTGGGATTCAAATAAACCTCTGCAAGGATCAGAGCTCTGAATTTGGTCACGTTTTTCTGCTCTCTCACTCTACTTATTGAACTCATATTGCATGGAATAAACTTGGAGTTGGGAATACTTTTCATGCCCCATTCTTTTTATCTCACCTGGGACGTTCTTAACTTCAACGGTTTAAGCCTTGCTTTCTGAATCGTGAGATGTGTGTGATTGCCATAGACCCATCCCACTTCTTATCCAACAGCTATTAGGAAACTGCTTTGGACAACAGCACTGCAGCTGCAATGCTTCTATGTGCTTTCATCACTTCTGGTGATGTGTTTCCAGCAGAATTTCCCATAGAAGTCCTCCCATCCCTTCCCCCACCAAGAAGCATATGTGCCTTGACGAGTCACAGCTCACGCAGACTCCCTTAGTTGCTAAACCACACCATGACCAAGAAGCTCTTCCTCAAAGGCATTCTGGCTTCAGCTGACCTCCTCAGGGACAGCCACGGGCCATGCAGAAGTGACCTCTAACATCAAAGTTAAACATTACTTTTAACTGATCCACACAGAAGAAGAAATAACCATAAATGATACCACGGCTTAATTTTCTCAATAGTTTTGCACGTGTAGCTGTTCTTCCTCCTGTAACCAACTTCCTCCAACTTTAGTTGATTCTGTACTTCTAAAAGTACTTTCTTCACATCAAAATGTAGGTCTTTACCTTCCTCTCTTTGTCTCGTGCTTTCTTTATTTGTCTTACATACTTAACTTCTGTATTTGTAAGGGACTTTATCAGCATGTACCTTTTTATTTGTTACTCTCAGAGGCAAACAGAGAAATTAATTTCCTTCCAGTCATAGTCCTTTGCAGTCAAGTCAGAGGGAACTGATTATCCCTTAGGACACAGAAACTTCTTTGGGATGCACAGACACCATTCAGCCACTTCTCAGTGACCAAGTATTTGTCCCACAAGGATGAATACCAGGTAACTTACATAACTTTGGGGAATGTCACTTACTCTGTATTGGCCTGAAGAGGTCTGGAAGATTTCGATTTACAACTGGGAAGTGTGTCCATTTCTTCAGAGTACTAAAGGCCAGTGAGTGCTGGGAGTCTCCAGTGTGCAAGGGGAGGACATCCAGGGGCAACACTCAGAAGTGAATGCTGTGTAGGGAACCAGAGTTTGGGGAAACCTGAACCAACCCATCAGTCTGCACTTCTGTTTGTGGGACAGATGTGATCACAGACACGAGTACGTGCTACCCTCACCACCCCTGCTGAAAGCTCACTGTGTTCTTTCCTGAGCAGAGTCTCCCTGTCCAGACCACAGGGCAGCAGAGGAGGTGTACACTGCTATTTTCTTCCCCTTGGGAATTGCTAGTGCTATATGGGAGTTTGACTGCCAAAAGTGATACAGACACAGAACCACAACAGTTCCCCTGTGTGGTGGAAGTAAGAAGGTTCCTGAGTGTTGCATATTTTTGTATTTCTACTTTCTGCATTGTCTTTTTTTAGCTTTCCATACTGTTTCCCTTTGTCCAAGTTGCTTGTTATTTTACAGTCCTACCCTGAACACCAGAATGACACTTACAGTTCTCCACTTAAAGACATATACTTCCAGTAAAAATGCCACATATTTTAAACTGTGGTAAGAGTAAAGTAAGAGAAAATCCACACTGTGAGTGCCTTCTGCATCTGCACAGGACTGGTAAACACCATGGATCACACTGGACATAATGTCAGTCCATGTGGAAAAAAAGCATAATTATCTGACCCAAATTAGCAAGTAAACTTGATTAAAGAATTGCTGCTTTGCAACTTTTCTCCTTCTTACATTTCCCTTACTTCTAAATGTGTTTCCTCCTTTTCAGAGAAATGTATTTTCTGGGGATATATCAAATATGTTGCTGTATGGCAGCACACTTTTCACTGAGATCCAGAAAGGTTAGCTGCCACAAGTTGTCACTTTTCCAGCTAATCAAAGTACCAGATTTGCATACCATATACAAGGTGGGAGCTTTTTTTAAATTAATCCCCCCTCATTCCCATTTACTACATAGAAATTGCTTTCCTTCAAGATCTCTTTTAAAGCTTTGAACCCCTGAGGTCAGAATAATAGGCCTGCTGCTCTTGTTCACGTGGATCTTTCCTCCCTTCTTACACAGAGAAACCGTGTTCTTGTCAAATGATCCCTTTATTATTTATGAGATAGTCACACATATGGTTTCGTATACCTGTTTTGTCTGAACTTTGGAATACAGTTATCCTACTCCCCTGAACTGCACCCATGAGTTGTCCTAAGCTTCTTTCTGCCTTTGGCTGTTGATCTGCCATTTCCATACCCACTGTAAGCCTCCAGACTTTACTCTGTTGCTAGATCATTGTTAGTTTATCCACGATATAGTTCCTCTTCACAGCACAAGGATTTTTTCTAGATAAGGAACCTTTTATTATTTTTCTCAAGCTCCTTTCATTTGTTTTTACTTTATTCCTACATATCCTGCCTTCCGAGACACAACTTTTTTTTCTGATCCCTCTTTTTCTTCTGTCCTTGAATTATCTACCAGCATCTTTTCTGTGATGATTACCCATCAAATTAAATATGATGCTTTTCCCAAATGTCTTTTTCTTTTGTTTGGGATATAAGTTCTAGGTAGTTTTCACATCTGAAACTAAAAACTCTACACCTCCTCCACATTTCAACCCCATGACTCCTCAATCTGGGATGACTTGAGTAATTAATTCATAAATTTTCCACTTCAAAATCAGGAACCTTTATTACAGTTCTACTTCTATTTATTCTTATACTTCTTGTAAACATAGTAGACTTGTGAGTACTTGTTTTGAAGTTTCTTTTATTTTTATTCTTCCATAGAAGCCATGCTGGTCCTCAAAACTAAGTCTGAAACAGGATTGGCTGAGAAGTCATTTGGTTAAGAAGTATTTCATCTACCATGTTTATAGCAACCTTGAGAAATAGGTCTCTACTTTTGCACACCTTCCCCAACCTACCTCTAGCAAGTCTCAGTCTCACATAGACATATAATTTCCAGTAGGTATTTATTTCTCTAATTATACTACAGAGATCTCTGTCCATGTCTAGACCATAAAGATGAACTAAGGGCTACAGCAGCCATCTGGAATGATTTCTACAGGTTCTCTTTTACTAACTCTTCAAAGTATTTTTGACACATACAGATTTTTTCTTAGGCCAGCAATAAGTATTAATAATCTTTTTTTTTTTTTTCTGAGAAAGAATTTATGACACACTGGGGTTTTTTTGAGAAAGACAGTATACAATATTTTCAGGCCACTCCCAAAGCAATTGCATCACTGGACAGCACAAACCCCGGGGTTGCTGGATTCCTGGCTGTCCTACCACTGGGATACTTTAAAAAAAGCAGTCTCCTGTGAAGCCTGGAGGAAAGATAACCTGAAGGGGCAGCAGCCTGATGACTCAGTAGACTTGGGGAGGCAGACCAGAAAGGTCTGACCCTCCACCAGGAAGTCAGAGAGCTGCTATCCTACTGCAGGGACAAGGTGGGAGCTGGCTATGCTGGGGCAGGGGAGACTTGGGGGTGGGAGGGAATAGAATTTACTCCCTTCTAACTTTGGTGGTGTAGCTTTTGTCCACCTTAAGATGTGACTTTATCCATTTCATTATTTATTACCACACTGGGAGTCTTATCAGCCCAGCAGAGACCCAAGGGCTGAAAGCCTCACTGCTGGGAGCAGTGAGGGCAGAGCAGCAGTCCCTCAACTCAGCTCCCTCTGAGACCTCAGTGAAGCTGATGCACCCCAGGGACAGCATTTCCACCTGACACAAGTAGCATTTTCCAACTGAGCACGGCCCCAACCAAAAACTTGTGGCAAACTCTTGTCTGCAGCTCTACGAACTCCAGTTACCAACAAAATATTTAAATCTTTCACAAGCATTAAAAGTGTGAAGCAAGACTGGTATTTCAACCACCAAATGAGTAATATCTGAAGCACACTCAACAAGAAACTTGTGGGAATTTTTGTCTAGCATTATTTACTACTTCAAATTAGTTACCAGATCAAGCTTATTCAGACAGCTGTGCACGTTACACTAACAGGAAAAAAAAGCTGAATTCTGGGAGTCTCTTTTTTTGTTGTAGTGTACTGTCACTCACTTTCACTAACACAATATGAAAATGATGCCTGGGATTACAATAGCACGATGGAAACTTTCTACTAGACTTCAGCAAACCTAAGGGAAAACATGTACATATGTGCTACAGATATTACGTGCACTTCCAGGAAAGCTGTCAAAATTGATGACATCAAAAAAACAAGACAATTAGGAAGAAAACTGCTTCATCAAGTTCTTCCATTACTCATACCATGGGGCAGATGTAAGATCAAAACCAAAAGCATAATTTTTGGAAACCTTTTGAAAATTTGGCTGGATTTCCTACCTTGTCACCTTCATGAGCCATGGAAAGAATGAGTAGTCTGTGATCTTTTAAGAAGGAAAACACAACCTAAAGTATCGATGGGGTTCAGGATTAGGTGCAGACACAGAATTGTTTAATTCAACAGCAAACCACATTGTACTTTTCTTATGCATCTGCAAAGAGAATAGGATATGATGAAACAGAAAATTCTCCTTGTGGTTTTGTGCGTATCATCCTTGCCACTTTCATAATTAGAGGACATAGACTACCATTAAAGTCAATTGCAAAGTTCCCATTGACTTCAGTAGATGTAAACCAGGCTTTAATATTATGCTTTTCAGTTTTCTTGAGGTTTAAACACCTCATAAAATAAATTTACAGATGAACTAGTAAATGTACACTTACAAAGAAACCTCCTAAGGAGTCCCTGAAGCCATATTTTTAAATGCTGCTATTCATTCAGTTTATGTCAGACAGATTAAGGGACTGTCAAACGTGGGGGTATATATCAAGAACAGCAATAAGAAATGCTGAAAACCTATACCAGAAATATAAAATTTCAAAAATACCATTTGATACATTTGACAAAACAGACTTAGAAGAGTGTTTTATATGAAGCTCACAAAACCGTATCTATTTATTTATCTGCCTATCCATTTCACTGATCTGTAAATGAAAACATGTACAGTATTTGCAGCAAGGTTTTTTTTCCAAGAACCCTTTCAAAATCACTGACATAAAAATGTAAGAAAAGCTAATTGAGAAAGAGAAAAAGTGTGTAGGGAGAGAGAGTCTGACAGAAGGGAAGTCAGTAATACTACCATCCAGAACTGACGTTTTCTTCTATAGTGCAATGTGCCCATTGGGTATAATTTTTGATCTCACAGACTTTCCACATGTAAAACTCCAATTGACTTCACTGCAAATGAATGAACTGTAGAATCTAATTAAGCCTGCTGAGGTTTGAAAAACAATCTCATATGCTGCCTGAACATTTCAATGAAGAGGCAAGGATACTGTCCAGCTCTCCAGAGCAGGCTTCAACTATTCAAACCTAGAGATCCTGTTGTTTTTTTCTACCATGCCCTGCCTCATTCAGAAAATACCTTGCATCTTCTCAACAACTGCAGTTAGCATCCACCAATCCTTCTCAGTGCTGCTTTATCTCCAGAACAGATCCATGTTAGATATAGGGAAGAGAGAAAACACAGTGCAGTCAAAAAACTAGAGCCAGTGTTTCAATGCAAATATATGTTGCAAGAATACCGAGGCTGAAGGGATCATTCTGCTAATCTTAATTTTAGTATACTTGTCTATGCAGCTTGAATATTATCTTAATGAGGTGTTGTGAATATACTTGTTTTTAAAAATAAACTAATAAAGACTACTTTCATTTTGTGCGTCATACCCACAGAAACCTATCAGCTAGGATGGTGCCTTCAGGCCTACACACACTAACAGAGAAATGGAGAGTAAAGCATCACAGAACCATGGACCTACTTAGGTTGGGAAGGACCTCAGGAGACCGTGTGGTCCCACCCCTGCTCAAAGTAGGACTAACTTCACCATTAGATGTGGTTGCACAGTGCCTTGTTGAGGTTGTCCAACTCTCTGTGTGCATTCAGGCTGGTGGTGAAAAGGAACTGTGCTGGAGGATTGCCAACAGCATACAGACTAAAACTTGGGAACCCTATAATGCATTCCAGCTCAGAAGGGACAGGCTCCCTACTCCTGGTTCCACTGCATAGCGTCACTGCAGCTCAAAGTAATACCCAGGGGCAATACTACAGGGATTGCCTCTGTTTTGGCCCCTGGTGCACCCAGCTGGTGACTGCTCAGTCATTCTGTGAGGACAGTGTATGGAAAAGTCCGATCACGGGAAGGAGCTGTGCAAGGCGGAGAAGATGAAATCTCTGGAAATATTTGCTGTTAGGCTTTAGTAAATCCCTATGGAATATTTGGTAACTGTGGTTTTTTCCATGTCTTGAAACAGTTGACCAAACTTGAAAGGCTTTGTGAGAATGGCAAAAGGCGCATACCTGACTCAAAGGCAGAGAAATGTCTGCCTTTGCTCAAAAAATACAGGGGTCAGACTAATTTTTTTATGTAAGCAGAAAATCTAGTTCAATCACTTTTCAATTCAAAAATTTTAAAACCTAGAGACTGACATTGGATAAAAATAATTTTAGCCCAAATACATTAACATTGGTAAAGCCCTGGAAAAAAAAAACAAAGAAAAATATTATAACAGGAAGAACTAGAAGACCTTCATCATGGCCAGAGCTGCCCATACTGCCTGAAATATTGTTTGTTAAGCACTTTGGAATCCTTAGAAGTGAACAGAACCACATCACTGAAGTTGATGGACTGCATTTCTCTGCTCCCCACTTCTGCTGCAGTATCTTACTGTTAATTATTGTTGTTATAAACCACAGCTGGGTGGTGGGAGCACCAGTCAAGTATGTTTTCCTCTGGAACTAAACTCCAGGAAAATAAAAAATTCTGAATATGCATTGCATCAGGATTAAAGACAAATTTTGAAGTTTGCTTCCAGAGAAAATGCTTGTGCATTCAAACCATATTAATGTAGAGGGAGGGAGTGCCAAAGAACGAGAGCACTCCACAAATACAGCTGCAATTCCTTGAAGTCAGAGCAAGCAGCTCTTTGCCCACAAGATGAGGTAAGTAAGGGATGTAGTGTAACAGCCTGCATAACACAAACGGATCTTGCAGCTCTAACTATCTGGGCTCTGAGGCCCCAAAACTAACAATATTAAACACATCATACATACAGTTTTTGTATTCAGCTTGGATTTTATTTGACAGTCCTAAATCCTGATTTTCTTTAACAGTATTCTTTCTATCATTATTATTAAGGAGGTGATTTTTTCTGAGCTTCCAGTATGCAATGTCACTAGCTTGTAAGGGATCACTCATGGACTCTCCATCCTATCATACTCAGCAGAAAGTTTGCTACTGATTTCAGAGAAGCAAGATTTCATTCCACAGGAAATCAAGGTAAATGGGAAATAATACTCATTTCATTCAATTAAATAGTAGAGCTCACACATTTTCAGGATCTCAGTCCACAGACATTTCCTTTTTCTGTTAGAAAAATACAGTTGGGATGATATGTAACATAAAGTACAGAAAAAGATGCTGTAACACAGACTGAGACAACGGGGCCAAAGCCATAAATTCCTTCCATCAGCATGGTAATCTGTATTTGTAAAAGGCCAATATTGAGCAGGCAGTGAAAACAGAAATGCGTAACCACATCACATCATTCCAGTGCCAGAAACATTCATACTAATTTCCACCATCAAACACACAGTATGATTACTTAAAGGTTTTTTTAACCAATCCTACTTATAAAAACAAAATCCTCAAGATGCTATAACTTCATATTTTCATATTCTCTAACATGAATATATATCAAATTGGCAACAATCTGTACCTTGTGTACAAGTCTCCTTCAGGGTTATTAACGTGGAATCAACTCCTTGCAGTAAGTAAACACTTATTTTTCTTGGGGTTTATGTTAAAAATTGTAAATTAATCTTTCAAGTCATTTTGAACCAGCAAAACAGTATTGACAAAGCAAGCACTGTAGTATGATATCTTTTATTAGGCCAACTTAAAGTTCGAAGTATGCAAGCCTCCTTGACCACACACAAGTTCATGCATGCAGAACACCAGGCTGGACCCATAAAATGTATTAAACTACTTGCTTTGTCACTACAGATATATATATATATTTGAAGTATGTATATACAATGTGTGTATGTATAGCATATATGTATAATGCATATATACACACATTTGAAAAGCTTCAGAATAAACTGTTCATTCATACAGGTTTAAAATAACAACTCTGAAGTATTTCTGTGGGTTAGCATGTAAGTTTGCTGTATATTAATAGGTTTAATAAAGAAAATTTAGCAACACACAAGAAAAATCCTGCTTCTGATTTCTAATGAGGTCTAATTCCCATGAAAAAAAAGTCATGGTAATAGTGTTAGCAACCATACATTCTTTGCTGTTTGTAATAATAACAATGAGAATACCTGGCAAAGATATAGCATGCTGTATCACATCAAGTGCTTTACAAGGAGTAATACAGAGGGTCACTAACCCTGTAATAGCTATGATATTTCAGGATGCTTTATGCAGGTAAGGCCCATTCTAAATGGATATGTCTCTTCTGCATAAGAATTTAAATGTTTCTAACATTGTTATGTGTTCCAGCATGGTGTGTGCATAACCTGCTCACTTCTGCTTGTCATCCCACAAGCATGTAAACAGATCACCACCCACTTTTTCAGTGGCTCTCAGTCCAAGTGACAAGCCTTCCTTCCCCAGAACAGAAGGACCAGTTGTGGGAGCTACAGACCAAGAACATATCAGAGAACTGTGATGGAGGCAACCTCTCTTCTTTCTTTGAGTTCTGGCACTTGTGAAACTCTTTTTGGGTGTTTCATCAGGAGTGCAGTTGCACCAGTAAATGCAAGCTGTTCATTGGAACAGAGACTGAAGAACTGGTGACCTTCAAACCTTTGGGCTACCAGCATATGTAGAGCTTCCTAAATGTGAGTATCAATGACTCCATGGTGTCTCTACACCTCTCATCTACTGAAACTCTACCGGCACATGCTGTGGCAGTACCTTGTGCTCTAGTTGTATATGCCTTGGGATGGGTTGGTGGATCTAATCTGGTGGCATCAAATGTGGCTCTGATAAAATCTGTTAACTCATTTTGAACAAATTTGAAGTTGATGCTACATCTTCTTAGATTTGATCCTGAACAACAAAGGCTGTTTGAGACCAAAGAACATCACAGATTTGCATAAGAGCTTTGCCTAGATATAGCAGTACACTCACAAAGGATCAACATTTTGATTCTTCTACTGGTGAACTGGGTCATGGGAAAAAAATACTGGTAAGTGGAAACACTGATTAATATGAAATCTGAAACCACCTTTAGAATAAACTTGAGATGTGGCCTCCGTGTTACACTATCCACCTGAAAATAATATGGAGGATTAGACATAAAAGCTAGAACTTCATTTACCCCTGAGCTGAGGTAATGGCTACTAAAAATGTGGATTTCATTGACAGATGATTTAGTGAACATGATGACAGATGCTCAAACATGGCTCCATTAAAGATAAAAGCAACATTCTTAAATCTCATGAGGAGGGATTTTTTCCTATTGGTAGAGAATGTATGTCAAGACCTTTAGAAACCTAGGAACCACATAATGAGAAAATAACAAAGAATCAGCACTCATAAGTGTCTGGCTGAAGTTTCCACTAAATGGGCTTTGATAGATCATTTTTTCCTGACAACAAAGGCACCAGAGGGATTGTCTGGATTGCAGTTCTTCACTACAACCTATGATGAAAAATACTTCCTGTGGCCAAATTGCAAGACAAGAAGAACACTTTCTCCCTAGAAATGTGGGCTTGTTTGCTCCTCCAAAGTGAATCTAGTCCAGAGATCTCATCTGAGAACATCAATACCAGGGTCAAAGGGGAGACTGAGATGTAACAAGGTCTCAATCTTTGGGACATCATGTTCTTCGAAGCTGAGAGTTTTATCAGTGACTGAAAAGGTACTGAAAAACTAAAAACTAAAATTAGTTATTCTTTTGCTTTTGAGAGTTCAAACTCCACTGCCAGCTGCAACGCATTGGCTCAGTCAGCCTCAGTGTTTTGTGTCCTCTTCATGTTTGGTATCAATGAGGGTGACTGAAAGGTCAGCCAAGAGCTGTCCTCCCCTTTCTCTCTGGGCCTCGGTGACAGCTGAATGATGCTACAGTACTGGTCTTCTGGAAACACTGGTCTTGGGTGCACTTGATGAGGTGGCCTCAGCCCTCTCATTAACAGGACACTAGAAGAGAGAAACAAGCAATTCTAACATGTGGTTCTTCTCACCATAAAGAAAATGTCAAAACCCGGTAAGATGAATAATTCCCCAGGATTACCTACTCCTCTCCATTTGCCAGAAATTTTACCTAAGATATGCTTAGACACAAACATTCATATTGCACACATCTACAATTAGATTAGAAAAATCCCACCATAAACATAAGAGGAAAACATTGGTGCCTTATGGCACAGATGCACCTAAGAGGTGATAATATTATCATAGTCTTACACATCACAAGCACTAAAATCTGACTCCCAAGTCTTCTCTGGGCATTCACAAAGAACGTCAAATGCACATTTGGAAGGAATCTAGACTATTTCTCAAGAGGAGAACATAGATTATGTCCATCATGTCATACATCTTTCACATATGGGTGGCTCAAAGCCTGAGAATTTCATAAAACTGACCATTAAAATAAATTGCACTTCTATTAACTATTATTTTACTTATTTGCCAACAGAAAAACACCTATGCTGACAAAAAACACAGTAACTATGAAGTACAGTAATAACAAAATATCCCAAATTAATATATCCAAGCAAACACTAGGACAGATCTACTACTTTGCAGGGAAACAAAAGGTAGATAACTGTAAAGTTTGGGACTGCTTTTCACCTTGGATAGAGTCCTGTGCTGAGAAAGTATACATTTTGTGATTTAACAGATTCAAAGAAAAATAAGCTCTTTATCTTGCTTTGTAACAAGATTTCTCCATAATATTTTCATAATTAAAAAATAATAGTAGGTAGGTGAGAGGCAGAGCTGTTCCATGTGAACAGAGATGAGAGAGAAAGGCATAATTGGGGCTCCTACCTGCAGTTTCTACTGCACAAGCTATAAAATTGCTGTAATGTCTTTCTCAGAGAGCTTTACTAATGGCATATTTTCATACTGCCTTCCAATCTAGAGCACACCTAACGGCCTCCTTTGACATGTTTACACTGAATTAATATTAATTAATGATGAAGGGTGTAAGGAATGATCTGTTGAGCTGACTAAATGTAGACAACTAAGTAAGAGTGAGATGAATTGTCTCTAAGCTTCATTGGTTGTATTGAATATTTTCACTAACTCAGGGGAGATTCAGGCTGGATATTAGGAAAAATTTCTTCACCGAAAGAATGGTTAAGAATTGCAACAGGATGCCCAGGGAAGTGGTGAGTCACCATCCTTGGAAATGTTCAAGTTGACATGGCACTTCACAATATGGTTTAATGAGCATGGTTCCATTAGGTCAAAGGTTGGAGTTGAGGATCTTGCAAGTTTTTCCTAACCTTAATGATTCTATGATCTATGACTGTTGGTGCATTTAGACACCCAACTCACATGTGGACATCTACAATTACCTGAAAGACAGGCATCTAAAATCTCTCCCAGGTCCCACGACCCTGACTGACAGGTAAATATTCCAGACTAGTTTAGTGATGAAAGAAATTATCTTAAAAAATAAAATTAGAAATGGTTTGAAAATAGGAGACAATTGTACTGAGACAAGATTAAAACTCTATACTTGGGTAGCGCATGAAGGATGATAAGCTTAGGAACAGTTGTGAGAAAAAAATTATTAAACTGAAGATTAATCCACAATGTCAATCGGTAATAAAAACACCAAAAAACAAAAAAACATTCCATAATATGATGGAATGTAGACCTGACAGGAAATACGAAGGAATCCTTTATTCTGTTTGGCAGAGGTTACATTGCATGCAGTTTTGGGCACTGCACATCAGGAAAGATGGAAAATAAAAGCAAAGCTACAAAAATGGTTGGAGGTCAAGAAAATGAAGTTATTCTAAAGACATTTCAAATCAAGATCCAGAAAAAGTAGCGATGGGCTTACCTTGCAGCAAAAGAGATTTGGATTGCAGATCAGACTTGTACACGTAAGTTGCACATTCCAAAAAGGACAGTTTTCTAAAATGATTAAACCCCAGAGTTAATCAGTAAATCAGTTTGAGAGGTTCTGCAATCTCCATCCTTAGAGGTCTTAGAAAGCAGGTTAGTCAAGTATCTGTTACAGAGAACATAAGGATATTTAATCTGCCATAACAGAGGGAAGGAGTACACGACCTCATCTGCTCTAGCACTGTTTTCCTAATTCTGTGATAAAAAATCACTTTAGAGACTTGCCTTTTACTACGACAGTGTAGCATATCCAGAATTAGGACCCCCAGACTTTTCTCATTCTTTTAAAAACACCAGCCGGTAATATTGACCTATTCTTAGGACAAAAATAAAATAGATAATAGAATAACACAACAGTTTGGACTAGAAGGGATCTTTAAGGACCATCTAGTCCAATCGCCCTGTCATGGACAGGGACGTCTTTTACTAGATCAGGTTGCTCAAAGCCCCATACAACATGACCTTAAACATGACTTCCAATGATAGTGCATCCACAGCTTCTCAGGGAAACATGTGCCAGTGTCTTACCACCCTCATAAAAAATTTCTTCCTTACATCCAATCTAAACTTGCCCTCTGTCAATTTAAACCCATTCCCCCTTCTCCTTGCCACTACAGTCTCTCTGTCTTCCTTACTATACTTACTCCCCTTTCTATACTGAAAGGCCACAATAAGGTTCTTCCAGAGCCTTCTTTCCTTCAGACTCAACAACCCCAACTCTCTCAGTCTTCCGTCACTAGGAGAGGTGTTCCATCTCTCTGATCATTTTTGTCACCCTCCTCTGGACCCGCTCTAACAGGTCTTGTCTTGTACTGGGAGTCCAGAACTTAATGCAGTACTCCAGGTGGAATCTCACCAGAGATGAGCAGAGGGTCAGAATCACCTCCCTCAAACTTGGCTATGCTTCTTTTGATCTAGCTCAGGATACAACTGGATTTCTGGGTTGCAAGAACACATTGCCAGCTCATTCCAATTTTTCATTGACAAGTACCCCAAAGTGCTTCTCCACAGAGCTGCTCTCCATTCATTCATCCCCCAGCCTATACTGATACCAGTGATTGTCCCGACTCCAGTGCAGGACCCTGCACTTGGCCTTGCTGAACTTTACAAGGTTCCCATGTGGCCAGTCCTCAAGCCTGTTAAGGTCCCTATGGATGGCATCCTTACCCTATAGCAAATGAACTGCACCACTTAGCTTGGTGTCATCTGAAAATTTGCTGAGGGTGCACTCAATCCTACTATCTGTCCTTGATGAAGACATTAAACAGTATTGGTCCCAGTATGGACCCTTCAGAGACACCACTCATTGCTGGTTTCCACATGAACATTGAGCATTGACTGTAACTCCTTGGAAGCAGACATCAACCAATTTCTTATCCACCTAACACTCCATCCATCAAACCCATATTTCTCCAATTTAGAGATAAGAATGTTGTAGGGGATTGTACCAAAGTCCCTTGGGACTCTGGGATGCATCTCAACAGGTCCCATAGACTTAGATTCAGGTTCTCAAGTGGTCTTGAACCTGCTCTTCGCTTACCATGGGAGGGATTTTTCTCCCCCACTCACTGTCTTCAAGTTCAGGAGTTTGAGAGATGTGAGAAGGGACATAACCATTGAAAACCGAGCCAAAATAACTAAGATCAGTAACTCAGACTTCTTCATGTCATCTGTCACTAGTCTTCCTATTTATCAGGGCAAGGAGTGGTGGTGTACTCCTTGTGAATTTGTAAAAAGTGCATAACTACATTATTGTTGAATCTTTAAATACAAACTGAGCAATTTCATCATTTTTATGTCTAAAAATCACACTTCCATTTACAGCCAAATAAATTGCATAGCACAGTAAATACACCACGTAGTAGATACAAAACTGTGCATGCAATTTCATGCAGTACTTTTGCATCTTTTTAAGTTGCCTGTAAAATCCCAGAAACAAAGACACCAAAGAAAACCCTGACGTCTCTGTCATACATAAATATCACTTGCTTTTTCTTCAGTGACTTTCCTGCAGAATAATGTTATCACAAACTCAGAAATATGATCTCATTCTTTGACCTTTTCAAAACACATGGGATGGGGAATCACCATGAAAATTGCAACTTCATAATCTTCTAACATAACTGTTAAAACTCTGTACCTATTCAGAAACAAGTAGAGACCATTTGCACTGAGTTAAGGCAATTTTGTGGTATTATATTTCAATGACATTGTGCCCAGGGTTGAAAAAATAATTTGTAATTTGTTCTAGATGGACCAGGCACATACCCACCACTTCTCTGAGGTCCTACGGCAATACTACAGAGCCGTTCAGCAAAGTGATGTTCAGGAGGAGGAGAAGTATGAAAATGGCAATTAGTACTTAAAAGCCAAGTGCTCTTTTATATTTGTGGCTTCACCTGCCTATGCTTCTTCCTTCCTGAAATGAATTATCATGTTACTGTTATCTGTTTCTTAGGAGTTTTTATCAAGCTTTAGAATTTAATTGAATTTCCCAATTCAGTTTCAAGACAAACATTCTTATTTGCATCACAGAACTCTGGGGGAAAAGCCAAGCATATGTGGTGTCTCATGTTCTGCATACTCCTGTAGTTAGATACATACAATGGTGCTTCTCTGTGCCTTGGCAAAACCACCTTAAAAATTGTTGTTCAGCATTCTGGGCTTTTATATGCTGTGGTAGTTTTAATCTAGGTCTTCCTTGGTGACCAGTTTGTAACCAAGGAAGGGGCAGTGTCCCCAGTATTCCATACGATTTTTACGTAAATTGGGGTATAAATAAGAAAGGAGGAAAGGCCTTC
Source organism: Myiozetetes cayanensis (assembly GCF_022539395.1). NCBI lineage: Eukaryota > Metazoa > Chordata > Aves > Passeriformes > Tyrannidae > Myiozetetes > Myiozetetes cayanensis. The sequence goes on along the minus strand of NW_026087742.1, from coordinate 61,263,393 downwards.
GCTCTCTTGTCTTCCGGCGAGGTTCGGGAACAGTGGGTCCTTGCGTTGGTCTTGCTTGTCTAAGGCTGAGGCCTGCAATGTCCACTGATATGCCACGTGGAGATTTAGAGAGTGCTGGCCATGTCTGCCAATCTTGCTTTTCTAAGGGACATGGTGAGATTTGTTTTACTAGTTATTTTGCTAGTTCTCAGGTTTGATTGTGTATATCTGTTCAGTGTCCCTTTTTGTCCCCTTTTGTCCCTTTTCCCCTTTCCCTATCCCTTTGGGGGGTGTTTAGATTCCCTTTTGCTGTGTACATAGCATCTTAACTGTATATAACTGTAATATACATAAAAATATATATTTTTATATAACTAACTTAATTTCGGGTTCTTCAATTTGCATAGTTTTTTTCTTCCTTTGCCCTAAGGGAAGAAGGATGGGGGAAGGAAATTACTCCTGTGAGTTTGGGCATTTGGCAGGGAGCCAGGTCCAAACCATCACATATGCCAAGCTTAAAAGAGTAAAAAACATGCTACCAGATTTTAATACTGTGACCCTCTATATTAACAAGGTCATCAAATCTATCAGATTACAATAAAATTCAAATGTCATTTTTTTGCTTCTATAACCCCCCAAACAGCAATGTAGAAGCTGGTGGTTCTGGGACAGGCACTGTCTTTTGGAACTCCATCAGTGCCACCTGCCACCCAGGCCCACAGATACCGTAAGCACAGACAATTTAGCTCTGTTATCAGGTCAAAGACATGCTCAGGATTTGTCTAGACAAGGCGCATTGAGAAACTAATCTGGATCAACCAAATGAAGTGAACTATAATATTGGATTTACACTCTGACTAAGTATCTGCACAGGTGTTTAATACTATTTAGTAAATCTGCATTAGAAATCCATTGAGATTAACTCGCATGTCTCACAGACGAGTGTTTTGTGCTCAGTGACAGTGGCAGTTTCTTAACAGAAACTCCTTAATGAGCAGCTCCATCTAAACCTGCAGTTCTTAACCAGGCAACTAGAGAAATGATGGCATCTACAAGAGAAGTGATCTACCAAGCAGATTAGCAGCTTATGCTTATATTTGGTGTTATAATTGGAGCATTAAGATATTGTATATTTAAATAGTGCCCTGTTGGTATCAAGCTTTCCTAAAATTCATATTAATGGTGTGTTCCAAGTGTGGAGATATTGCCCCTTTTCCATAAGAATTGAGAGAACAGAAGTGATTTGCAATGTACGTGACAAAAATAAAAGAAAAAAATGCATTATTTAACATTAGACACATAAAATAAAGATGTCTACATCAACCTGTCAGATCATGCTCTACACAAGTCGGTATTTATGGGTCCATCTCCTCTCTAAAACAGACTATATGAATTATGTACTCAAAGTACCTACTTCTCTCTACCAACCATAAAGAAATGTGATGTCACATGGTACAGGTTATACACTTCTAAAAATAAATTACACTAATGTGTATCAAGTTTTCCCTAATATTTGTTTCATCTTGTCATGCCCTACTAAGGATGATTAAGTTAATGACTGTAAGTTTCAGATCTATGGCTTCAATCTGTGATGACCTGTTCCTGTGCAGGTCATCTGTGCATTTTCATTATACACCTGAATGAAAGTCATATTTTATTGGTTTATTTTTCTTTTGCTACACGTAGCACCTGAATGTCACTTGGCTCAAACACCACTGTCTCAAAACACCAGACTCACCCATAGAAAAGACAGATGGAAAATGCTCTGGGGCAGTGTCTCACATCAGATTGCTCGAGCAATCCTTCTGCTGAGACTGTAACACCACATTAACCCTGGCAGATGTACTTCAGCCTGTGAGCCCCACTTCTCCGGTTTTATTTTAGATTGGTGCATTCCCTCATAGGCCCAGCCTTCACTTGAAGCCACAGTTTGGGAACTGGTGGTCCAGGCCTCATAAAGGTTTGAACTGAGCATATATGCATATATGGTATTTTCTGGATAAGATTAGGTGGTGATGTACTAATCTAGTTTCCTTCTGCAGCAGGATAACAGATGGGAGAAGCAGAAGGTGTCATATCTTGACCGTATATTACATTGACAGGTATTATTCTTCTACCTAGGACAGAGAAACACAGTCTACAGGAACGAGCATAGGAAAAGTGCAAACTGGCTGGGAAGTCATTCACTAGAAGCATTTATCAATGGTTAGTTATTGAAATGGAAGAATGTACAGAGTGGGAATCCTCAGGAATACATGAGAAATTTGGGCCTCTCAGTATTTCCATTAACAACCTGAATGAGGGAAGATAAAATAAGTTTATTCATTACTGCAGATAATCCCACAGAGACTGCCAGCTGACTGGAAAATAGAACTGAGATTATCTTGAAAAGTTGGAGAAAATAGTTGTAAAAATAGGTGGCAAACCTTTGTAAGGACATACGTAAAGTCCTGTCCTTTCACACAGCACAAATACAGGCTAGGCAAGAAGGGGTAGGACAGCAGCCTCATAGAAAGGAGCTAGGGGAGCACAGACAGAATAGAATCAACTGTGCTGCTGTAATTAAAAAAATTATAATCAAAAAAAGTAAACGCCACAGTGGGATACATTAAGACAGCCTTTAGGAGACTTAAGTTGTGGCAAGGTCATAGCTGGGATACTGAGTTTAATTTGAGATATGGCAAAAGAGAAATTTGACAGAGTTCAGAAAAGAGAGAGGAGAATTGTCAGAGGTCAAAAAAAATTACACCTGGCATAGTTTAGTCTACAGATGACTTGAAGACACGCCAAGAAAATACTTTCAACAGATTGCATGAGGGGTGTGTGAAATCTCAGTCCCTGGATGTCTTTAGGAAGAGGTTACACATGGAAAAGACAGAGGTCATCAGGGCCTGCTGAACAGGGACAGGTTCAGCGATCTCTGAGGTCTCTTCTACCACTGTTTTCTAGGATACAATCATTCTGCATCTTCTAAACATTGTGTTGTAAGTAGTTGTGTTTAGAGTAATTGTGCAAAGACCAGCATTTCTCATTCAGCATCCTTGGAGCTGAATGAACCTGAGCTTTTTACTTGTTATAAATTCAGTAAGTCCGCTACTTCTCAGAGTTCACTGCACTAAAGCTAAGGCAGTTAGACAGCCTGCTTTTATAATGCTTTCATTGAATAAATTTGCACAGCTGCTACCTAGAGTCTACATTATTGCTCAGCACCACTTTGTTAATTTGGAATCCAGATCTGGTGACTGATTTAGGAAAACAGTTCAGCTAATCCCTAGTGAATAGAAATCCTCAGCCTAAGATTGTATGGCTCACCAGATTCCCACAAGTGCAGATGCAGCAGCTGCCTTGCAAAGGGAAGTTAAAATATCAAGCACAAACTTCAGGGGGTTTTCATATGACATGCTTATTTTCCTTCCTCAGAGATCTAGGGCTCCAAAAGGAAGGAGTAGAGACAATCACAAACTTTCCCAGTAGACAACCTCTGCAGTAAGGTGGGAAGAGCACGTACGTATTCTAGAAAGCTCTTTGAGGGCAATGACCCTGGCAGGAGAACATTCAGGACTAGTGTGAAAAAAAAACCAAATTCTGCTAAGTAACCTTGTCTTATTTCTTCAATCAGCCAATACAATTACCTTGCACACCCACGTGATCTCTATAACTCCTATATTTTAAACTATCTCCATGTAATTGCCTTCTGCATGATAAAATGCATTCAGGCAGAGTTCTATGAATTACAATTCCTCAGTGAGAGTTTCTGGGAAGGCATTCATTGTTATCCTGTGCAGATTGCTTCCTGCCTGATAGGAAGCCCTTTACCAACCCACAATCTGCTGAGCTTTGGGAGACCACACAAGGCCCGTTTCTTCACTCAAACTTGGCATGAGATGGGCAAGCACCTGGGATGTGGAGATAGGCCAATCAGTCAGACATACGTTACATACCATACCTGCTCCTGCAGTAGCCACCCAAATTCAGAAATAAATTAATAAATGTAATGAAAAAAACTATTTTACTTACAACAATGAAAAGTCATTTCTTCCTTGAAATTATTATCATAAAGACGTAATAACAGCTCTCAGATAAGTCATTCTGAGTGGCACTGCATTAGTGAACGGTTCTACTGCAGCTGAAACTGGTTTCTATTAAAGACAAGAAAAAAACTTCCACCTATCCACACGTAGGATAATATTCCTCAACTACGATTCCTTCTATTGTCATATTTATGAGTTTTGAGAGCATTATGTAAGTTGCCTGGTTATATATTGATTTATATATGACCCTGGATATCTAAGACCTGCTTCACTCTTCTCATCCTTTCTGTGCTCTTCCACCACTCTTATTTTCACTTTCCCCACATACTTTCTTCCACTGTTTCTGAGATTTCTTCTTTTTCCTTCCAAATGAAGCTCTATGGAATTAAATCTTAGAGGTTACTTTTCAATAGACTTGCAATAGAGTTTCCTGGCGGCGCTTGTTGACAGAGTTTTAAACTAGCTTGGAAGGGGGAACTGAACAAAACCAGGCTCGCCAGTGTTGAGCAATGGCATGGTGTGCCAAAACTAGAGGAAATGAGCACTTATGGGATCCCTCAATCTGCTTCACAAGGTGAAGCAACGTACCACACCTGAAATGTTTCTACACCAATGTGTGCAGCATGAGGAACAAATGAGAGGAGCTTGAAGCTTTGGTCCAGTCCCAGAGATTTGATACCACTGGCACAAGTGAAACCTGGTGGAATGAGTCCTGTGATTGGAGTGCCCTGTTGGATAGTTACAGGCACTGCAGGAGGGATAGGCAGGGCAGAAGAGGTGCAGAAGTGGCGCTGTGTGTAATAGAAGGATTAGAATGTACGGAGCTCACAGTTGGCAATGGCACAGTTGAGAGCATCTGGGTAAGAATCAAGGAGTGAATAAATAATATGGATGTCATTGTGGGAGTTTGCTACAGACCTCCCAGCCAGGACGATGCCAACAAACTATTCTTTGAGGAACTAAGGGACACTTCTAAGTCAACTGCCCTTGTCCCTGTGGGGGACTTCAACTTGCCAGAAATCAACTGGGAGCATCACACAGCTGGTACAACCCAGCCAGGAGGGCCAACCATGTCCGGGGGGGCATCAGGCAAGGCATCACCAGCCAGTCAAGGGAGGTGATTGTCCTACTCTGCTCTGCACTGGTGCGGCCTCACCATGAATATTGTGTGCAGTTTTGGGCACTACAATATAGGAAAGATATTAAGCTGTTAGAGAGTGTCCAAAGGAGGGCAATGAGTATGGTGAAGGGCCTTGAGGGGAAGCTGTGTGAGGAGCAGATGAGGTCACTCCATCTGTTCAGCCTGGAAAGGAGGAGACTTGAGGGGAGACCTCATTGCAGTCCATAGCTTCCTCGTGAGGGGAAGAGTAGGGGTAGACCCTAACAGTGAACAGTGACAGAACGCAAGGGAATGGCCTGAAGTTGTGTCAGGGGAGGTTTAGGTAAGATATTAGCAAAGGTTCTTCACCCAGAGGGTGGTTGGGTACTGGAACAGGCTCCCCAGCAAAGTCGTTCCTGCACCAAGCCTGACAGAGTTCAAGAAGCATTTGGATGATACTCTCAGGCCCATGGTGTGACTCTTGGAAATGGACCAGTGCAGAGCCAGGAGTTGGACTCGATGATCCTTGTGGGTCCCTTCCAACTCAGCATATTCTGTGATATTTGGGGACGCAGGCCTATGGTCCCATCTGAGCTACCCAAGTCCCAAATAATTCAAGATGGTCCCAGGTGGATGAGAGCTTCATGTGGAAAAACTTTGCCAGAGTTTCTGACTTAAACATACTTCTGGGTGGCGAACTACGTGTTGTGGGTCTGTCTTCTAAAATCTGTATCAGACATAGCCAATGGGTACTAGAAATATGTGTGTAATTTGTGAAAAGCATGGGCCTCTACAAAGATGTGTTGGCAGTTTAAACCTATAGTTTTTGTAGTGTTACACATAGATGAGCCACTCTGTGGCTCTTTCTGAAGTGTAAAAAAAAAAGAAAAAAAAAAGAAAAAAAAAGAAAAAAAAAGCCAAGCTGTATTTACTAAAATAATGTAACTAGTTTTTTATACTTTCTAAATAGCAAATACTTTCTGAATATCATTTTACACTGACAAGACTTCCTTTTCATATAATATTTTATAATTTTTACCTTTAGCTAGATACTGTCATATCCAGACTTCAGGAATCTAGACTTTAAGGTAGTATACAAAGTTCCAAATCAAGGGCTTCAATTCGCTGTGAAATACATGAGAAAATCTGGACTCTCAGAAGAGTGACAAACACATAGTTGCAAACTATATGTACTATACATGTGCTAACATTAAACTAGGTAGTGTTAGGTAATACAACAGGCCAGGCATGTGGAGCTTCTGGAATCTCATTTCTCTCTGGAGCTTGCATATCTTGAAGCAACAATTCAAAACTGGTTTGAATTTTAGGCCAGACGCTAGCATCTCCTGAAGCGCTGAGCATTGCTGGCATGAGTGAGCACTTCAGCAGGAGCAGTACTATTACAGCTGCACATTGCAAATCTGCCCAGCCGCAAGCACACACATTTCATTACCCAAACTACTTTCAGTTCTATCTATGCAGATGTACCTCACAGATATTGAAAGTTTCTTTACACACTAGCCATGTAATACACTAATCATGATGGTTACTCTTCCTTCAGTTCCCTCAAGAGCACTTACTAATTTATGACTGAAAAGTAGTATTAATTAATCTATTAAGAAGAGGAAATACACATTCAGATGCATGCAGAGAAACACTTTTTCTCTGTTTACTCTTAATTTACATCTTGATGAGTCAAATCCCCACTGCTACACTGCCAAGTCAAATAAAATCTCACTGTCGATTAAAGCTCGAAAAAGTCCCATGGGATTGTTCAAAACGCACATCTTTAATGCATTTTGTCCGCTAAATGTACACGGCCAAGAACTGCATTCTATATCTCTAAGCAAAAGTAATGAAGACGACATTTTTTCCAGAGCCACTGGCACTTGAGAGCGCAAATCATCTGTAATTTCAATAGATGAGTACCGGTGGAGTAGCCCCACCGAGCTGGAGCGGGGATCGCCGGCGGTGCCGCTCCGGGTGACCCGCATGGGCGGCCCTGCGGAGATGACGGGGAGGGGCAGGCGGCGGCCAGGGGTCTCCAAGGGGTGGGGGGGAGGAGGGGGGAAGAAAAACCGAAAGAGGGGGGAAACCACAAGTTGTATTGGGTAAAGCTGTACAGAAGGTAGAAGGGGTTGATGTTAATCAGCCGCCTTTTCGAGCTCTTGGCTACCGATCAATTTTTACATGGAAGAGATGAGGGATGCGAGCACTCCTTGAACGCCGCAGCCCGGCAGCCCCGTGTTACCAGAAAGCCCGTGGAGAGGCGGCGGCCAGCTATAAGGAGCCTTAGGAGAGGTGTGCGGAGAGCAGACCAGGGTCTGCAGACCAGTCCTTCCCCGCACGGACCCTTCGCAGCGGCTGCAGAGAGGTCGGGCCGGGGCTGGGGCCGCGAGTGTCCCGGTGCGCTCTCCGCTGGCAGCGGGAGAAACCGAAGCTGAGGTTCGGTCCCTCCGCGTCCTGGCCCAGGTGCGGCGGCGGTGGCGATGTCACAGGCAGCTCCCCCCTCCCCGAGCCCTGCCCGGCTCGGCCTCCTCCCGGCACTGCTTCCTCCCCAGCCTGTCCGGCACTGCTCCAGCTGTCCCGGCGCCGTCGCGGCACTGGGCCAGGAGGTCCCAGCACTGTCCTAACTGTTTCAGCGCTATTCCAGCCCTATCCTACTCTGTGGCAGAACAGTCCCAGCACCATCCTAACTGTCCTAAGACACTTCCAGCACTGTCTCAGATCTTCCAGCACTGTCCCGAGACAGTGACAGGGCAGTTCAGCCTGCCCCAGCTTTGTCCCAGCACAGTCCCAGGATGTCCCAGAACTATCCTAACTGTTCCAAGGCACTACCCGACTGTCTTAGCATGGCCCCAACTGTTCCAGCACTGCCCGAACACAGTCACAGACTGTCCCAGTGCTGTCACAGACTTTCCCAGCAGAGTCGTGGACTGTCCCAGCATAGTGCCAGCTCTGTCCCGGCACTGCCACAGCTCCTCCCGTGGGTAACCATCCCACGAGTCACCGGAGTGCCTTAGGGCGAGGTTCGTCCCCCGTGCACCAACCAGGAGGCACGAAACTGAAGGACTCGGCGAGTGCAGCCCTCGGTGACAGCCCCAGGGTCACAGGAAGGGTTAATCGTGCCCTGGGACAGCTCATGGCCACTATCATAGAGACAAGCACGGGAAAAGGAGCCGGAATCTCGGAATCTCTGCCGATGGGACCCACAAGTTGCTTTGTCGCCCGGCTGTGGTGTTTGCAGTAACTGTGCGCAGGGGAAGACCAGTAATGCCTCAGCTCCTCCACGGAAGTCCGAGCACAGACAAACCCCCAGCTCGGGGTGTCAAAATTGCAGAAAATGGCCGAAGACACTTTTTTTTTTTTTTTTTTTTTTTTAACATTTTCTGCTAGGAAAGAAAAACAATAAGCTGAGCCTGGGAGATAAACATCTGTCTGATGGCAAATACTGACCAGCAGCAGCAACTGCAGCCGAATCACCAACACTGCCAGCATGTTAACGGTAGTGTTTAGAGAAGAGAGGGAGAAAGGCGAGATCTCCGGGCTGCGTAACTGCCTTCACACCCACTGCTTTCAGAGGCTCGAGTATCTGCGAGAAAAAAGATAAGAGGTTGGTGCAGAGAAATAATAATTGAAAAAATATTTTAAAAAAGCAAATGACTTGACAATAGCTGCAGAACCACCGGCCCCGTCCGGAGAGCGCAGGGCGGGTGACAGCGGATGACAGTGGAGGTGGAGCAACCAGCCGTCCCCTTGTCCCTCTGTCCTGCACAGGGCGGCCAAGGGGTTAGAGAGGGAGCGGGGAAAACGAATCCTGGCGGCAGGGAGACCCCGTTACCCCGCCGGTAAACCTGCAGAAAATGGAGACAGAGTGCCGGCGGTAGTATGGACGGCAGGACAGGTGGTGCTGAAGGAGGACTTCCCTGATGGAAAAGGAAAGACTGAAATTCCCCAAAACACACACGTTTGAGTTTCGGCGGAGCGATATGGAAATGACTGTCATTCACTACCAGGTCCTGAAGGTTTATCTGGCTTTTCGGGGAGTCAGAAGTTACGTTTCAAAGCGGTGTCATTGTTGTTTCTGTCTTTACATATTTCCAACACACTGGAAAGTTTCCATCCGAGCAATCTGAACATTTTGCAGTAACCACTCTTTTCCCCGGAAGCCTAAATCAGCCTGGGAAGCAAATCTGCAGAGAGCTAGCAGCTGCTCTTCTCCTCGCCTCGTCTGACCAAGACTAGAGAGTAGGGACGGCTGCAGTGCCAGGACCATCCCCCTCGGCCCTGCCCCCGCCTCAGTGGGAACTGCGTCGGCATCAGAATCGGGCCCCCCAGCAGCTCGGCATCTTTCCCGGACGAGTAAATAACCCAGAAGTAGCAGCTAACTTAAGTCTAAAAGGTTACAGTTAGAGAGGAAAAAAAAAAAGAAAGAAAAAAAAAAGAAGAAAAAAAACATAACCACAAAACCCAAAAGAGTTGTTGCTGCTTTTTTTTTTTTTTTTTAATAGTGGTATTCCAACTTTTCACAGCTTTCTGTACTTCTTTGCTTAATTGTACCTTTTGACCTTCTGCTAAAAGAGGTGATTCTTTGCTTCTTTCTGTATGTTAAATAACTTCTTATGTACCAGGAGAAATAAAAGTACTATCGTCAAAGAAATAAAGGTGCTGAGTATTTGCATTTGGTATTTTTAACGACGATATTTAAATTGGCATAATTTAAAAGCCAAACAGAAAGATAACATAGTCGTCTGTAGAACTCAAAGTACCTAAACTTACACCCAAATCTACATGAAGTTTGACAAGAGACGAAACCCCGCCCCAATGCCACTAGGGTCGGAGAGGGACAAAGGGACACATAAAAATATGGGCTTGGGGACCTTTCCGAGGACAAGGTTGTCCGAAAACAGAACGTTGAGAAAGCTGTCATCGAGGGGATGAGCTGGATGTTGAGCCTGGCACGAAAGCGAGACGTCACACAGAGATTTTGTTATTATCAGTGAAATCTTTGGACTGGTGAACGACTGAGAGAGAAACTTAATATTTGCGGATGGAGAGAAGCGAGCTCCCCATGCCCATGGTCCCAGTGCCCGGCAGCACCTCTCCGGCCAGAGACGCTCGGTAGCCACGGAGGGGCATTTATGAAACGACACCCCCTGCTCTTGGTCACAGCTCTGAAATAAAGGAAGTAAAAAAAAAAAAAAAAAAAAAGAAAAAAAAAAAAAAAAAGAAGAAAAGATAAGTCCTCGCTGTGACACTGCTTATCCAAACCCAGGTTACTGTATTTCTTTCGCCAAGGGTCGTAATTATTTGCTGTATATATCCTGTCGCCAGTCAATCGTGACGAGATGGTTTTGAAACCCTCACTAATTTACAAAGAACAAAGGCACTTAGCAGCTACACTAGGAAAGAAAGAGAAGACGGGAGAAAAAAACAAAACAAAACAAAACAAAACAAAACAAACAAACCTCGACTCAATTGAAAATAACGATTTTGTTCTTGGACGGCTACCAGGATTTTCCTCTTACCGTCCCGGGACATTGATTTAACCTCTGTAACATCTCCTGAAAGGCTACAATCCCTCTGCATACACTGCACCGTACCTTTTCGGTCCTACAATAGAGAGCAGTACCGAGCTGATCGCAGGCTCCCCAGAAAGCTACTTTGTTCGGTAAACGAAACGTGATGAGGCAGACGGGGTTAAACTAAACCTTGCAGAGATCCAGTTGCTATGAGTAAAAATCACCCAGTCTTTAACAACCTGGTCGCATACGCTGGATATAGACAACGGTGTCTGAAAAAATAATTACGAAATTACGCTGCTCTAGACACACCCAAAAAAAGTTTCCAGACCGGAAAAAAAAAAAAAAAAAAAAAAAAGAAGAAGAAAAAAAAAAAGCCCCAAAAATCTCAGTAGAAGTGTAGAAGTGACCGGTGTTAACTGAGGCTGCTGATCCTTCAGCTTCGGTTTGACAGGCAGATCACGTCCATTCTCTCCACAGGTTTCCCAAAATCTCGCTTTTAGAACCATTCTGTGGGCTTGACCGCACGGAGAGCGATCTGGGGGAGTGGAGGGGACTCCGCCGCCCGCTCTCGCACCGCTCCGGGGCTGCCCAAGCCCTCTGGAAGCGTTTGAGAGAAGGGCAAGGGCAGGTCAGCTGGTCCTGGGGCTGCCTCGCAGAGCCCGGGGAGCGCAGCCCGGGAGAAACAGCGGGGCTCCCGCAGAACTCCCAAGAAAACAGCCGAGGAAGAGAGCGGGATGCCGGAGTCCCTCCCGCTCTGCTGGAAGTGCAGACGCACCGTGTCAACCATAGCACAGCTAAAACGCTTCTCACCCCCTCTTTCCTCACACCCCTCTCCTCCTCAGCTATATCTGGGGGTGTTATTGTTAAGATTGTTTTCTGTTGGGTTCTGGTTGTTTTCAGGGTTTTTTTTCTTCTTCCTCTTACTTTTTCTTTCAAGCACAAACGTCTTCTCTCCCCTGCCCTTGACATCTGGGGCTTGTGAGCAAGCAGAGCTCTGAAGTGGAGGTTACCACCTCTCTCTTTCCGTGACACCAGGGGGAATTTTATGGGTTCTTTGAAAAATAAAAAATCAGGCAGGCGAAGGCGTTGACTTTATTTGGTGGTGGTTGGCAGCACCCGCCGAACTCAGAGCCGGAGGTGGCTGCGCGACCGTGGCTCATCCCCACGGTGAGGCAGCAGGGACGTACCTCCGTGTCCATCAGCAAACCCAGCTGGTGGGAAACTGGTGTGGCTTGGGGAAGTGCCACCACCCACCGAGAAACAACTCTTCCCCGACACCCAACATCAGAGGCAGCGTTTTCTTGCCCCCCTCCCTGCTTAGGGTCACGGGGAGATGCTTTCAATCGCTGTCTCCACATTTTGCTGGTTTCTTAAGAAGGGAGACCGAACTGTCATTGTTGCAGGAAACTCACAGCTGCTAAAAGTTGTCGGTAAAGAGCATCGAATCAACTAACTCCCCACCACCCCTGTGAAATTTTCTTTACAAAAAACAAAGGAAAGGAAATTCGATTTTTCTGTCTCATTATTAAACGCAGTGAGTTGCCGTACTTGGCGCATAAAATCCTCCAAAAAAGTTTGTATAAATACACCAGTAATAATGACAATGATATCAGGAGCAGCGCTCGGAGAGGTGCGCAAACACCGTAAACGCCTGACCGGAAAATCCAGGCGTTTAGCACTGTTTTGTCGTTTCAGTTCTCCTGCTGATGGCAACGGAGTGTCGACAAACAAGAAGTGAGAAGTGAGGGGGAGCGGCGGGGGGCAAGGCAGAGGCGGCCAGCGCTGCTTTCCAAAGGCGGAGTTTTCTGAGGTCATTTCATCTCGACTCTTTCGTCATTCTGACCATCAAAGAAAGCTGACTGGATGATTTTCCCAGTCCCTCGCCTGGCCGGGGTGATGCGGTACCTTGGCGCACAGATTACTTTAATTAAGATGTTAAAATACTCTGAATTCTTCCCATAGCGCTGACTGTGCGTTTAATAAACGGTCAGTGTAACCGTCCAAGCTCGCTGCAAACTGGATTAAACTATGAGGCTTGACAGTGTGAACATCTGGAGCTTAATCGCTGCTACTTTTATATTACATTACAGAAGAAATATGGAAAGTTGTTTAGTAAGCTTTTGACTGGAACTTCAGAGTTTCCCTCTCTATCGTAAAAGCAAAGCAATGTACAACATGTAGTAACTTTCCCCGATAAGGCATCTATTGTCCAGTGCAGGAAACAATCGTTATCCCTTCAGAAAATAAAGTATAGCTCTTAAAAACTTGGGGGAAAGACCTTGTCTTCCGCTTAAACCAGCACTGAGGCAGGCAGTCTGCTCGATCCGCAAACCTGGGAGAGGAGGGAGAGAAAAAAAAAAAAAAAAAAAAAAAAAGAGGCAGCGGAGGCATTCCTGACGGCAGAAGTGAAACCGTCTCGATCCAGGCGAGTTTGTTTGTAAACCCGGGAAGCAGCAGCGAGCCCGGGCGGCGGCGGGGGGGGCGGCTCCGCCCGCGGGGTGCGCGGCGGCGGCGGCGGGACCCGCCGGGGCTAGGGCTGCAGCTGCTGACTCAGAACAGCAATGTAGGTCATAACGAGTTTCCTTAAGTTACCTAAGTTCCAACAATTCAGCTTTTCTTTAGAGACTTCCAAAGTGCTGTTGCAACATTTCTGAACGCCGTGACTTTTGCTGAAGCTCAGCCGCCGGCTCCGAGCCACCGGGCTGCGGTGGGGCAGCGCCCGGGGCGGGCATACCCGCTTCGGCATTCACGCCTTTCACATCTCGCTTTTCTCATATCTCGCTCATTTCCACCACAACCCTATTTTTTCTTCTTTTTACTCTTTTCTCTCAGAGTGCTTAAAAAAAAAAAAAAAAAAAAGTGCCAACGCGTCGCACTTCCATTTTCTTCTAAATTTTCAGAACAGAAGCAAGCTAATTGACTACCTACTCTCTACTTAGTTCAGTTCTTTCCAGGAAGGCTTATTCACGGTTCACAGTATGAGTCTATTCTTTTATTACCATTATTTACTACTTTCCACCACCAGTCAATTTTTACACCATCAGTTAAAAGGCTATTAAAAGAGCTTAATTTTGCCACGAGTTTTGTATGCAAAAGACGGATCCGTCTTTTGAGTGACACTCAACACTGTACGTCTTTGAAATAGGTAATTTTCGTTATTTTTTTTATTATTTCCTTTTTTCTCTCTGTCTCTGTTTTGGTTTGTTGTTTTGTTGTTTTGTTTTGTGGGGGTTTTTTTCCCCAACCACCAGAGAGGGGAAAGAATAACCGCAGTCCCCACGGAGAGCCCACAGATGATGAGCAAGCGTCGTGTTCAGTCGCAAGAGCAGCGAAGTGGGACGGAGATCTGGTGACGAAGTTGTAGAGGACAGGTAAGCCCGGCACCAAGGGACACTTCAATAGAGTAACCGCACTAAAGGAATTTATTTTATTCACTCGGAGCTTTCCTCAGGCATTACCTGCGCTTCCCGCTCCTCAGGGACCTCCCGAGCAAGCAGGGGCCGTGCGTGGGCTGGGGCGGGGCGGGAAGGGGAGATTTCCGAGGGACTCGCACTCTCCCCCAGAAAATCATCATCGCGAAGGCATCCGTTGTCCCGAAGTATAAGAGGGGAACTCATCCACCCACAGACCTCACGAAAACAAGGAGCAGGGGAAAAAAATCCAAACCTCGCCCGATCCGACGGCTGTATTTCTCCTGGGTGCACGCATCACCCACGAGTCCATCACGGGTGCTTTTAGGGCGATCACACAACCAGTGTCACGGTCACGCATGCCTCCAGCCTTCCTCCTTCCCTCCAGCTCCTCTCTAACCCCGCAGTGACACCCCACTGGCCTGGGTGCTAGCAAGGGAGGATTTCCCCATCTAAACACGGAAGGATTTACCAACCGAGCAGGAATCCCGTGGATGTTTCCCCGAGCATGTTGCAAGTAGCAGCACCAGCAGACCCACGGAGCCCCGAGGCCGGAGCCGGGAGCGCTCGGCAAGTTCGGGCAAGCCCGTTCCCGGCCTCCGCCCGCCCGGGGCACGGCGGCTCTGCCTCCTGGGGCGGAAAGGACGAGCCCTCGCACTCCAAGAGAAAAAAAAAAAAAAAAAAAAAAAAAAAAAAAAAAAAAAAAAAAAAAAAAAAAAAAAAAAAGTTGAAAGGGAAAAGAAAAAGAACATTCCCCCCCTCCCCCCAGGTTTGCTACCCTGCGCCGTCCCCGCCAGCGGAAAGTTCCCCCCGTACCGCAGCACTCGAGGGCGGTGGCCGAGGTGACCGTGAGCGCTCAGGACCGGGAGGGAAACGAGGGGTCGGCAAAGCTCGGCACCCCTTTGGGAACACGTTCCCCCAGCCTTGGAGGCAGTGGAAGGCCCTCCTCTAGTGTTTGCAGTTTTCTTTGTTTACATTCAATTTAGAAATACTGGCCTTCGGCCAGCAAAGCGATGGTTCCCTTCCTCCCTCTCCCGCTCCTTCTCCGGTGGCGGAGAAGAGACTTCTGAGTTTCACGACCCCCAAGTTTTAAAATGTTTTCCTCTCGGCTCCCCAGATTAACCCTTTGGGGCCGCACCGTAGAGAAAACGGAGCCGGGCCGTGCGTGCACCTGCCCTCCGGAGCTCCAAGCCGAGGGAGTTCGCAACAGGTTCTGCCGGGAGATGGAGATGGAGGGTACCGGCGAGCAGGCGAGCACCGAACCGAGCGGCGGGGCCCTCGCCGTGGCCGCTCCGCCCGGCTCGGTGCTCCTCGCCTCGCCGCCCGCGGGGCGGTGCTGTGCGGCGGCAGCCGGGCGGGGAAGCGCCGCGGTTCTCCCGCCGCCGCTGCCGCTGCTGCGCCGCCCGGTTCCCCCCGTGGTCGCGGCGGCGGAGGCAGCGGTGCCGGGTGGGGAAGAGCCCTGAAGTCGCTTGTACTCGCTGGGCTTGTATGTCCCCCCGCTGCCCCGCCCCGCCCCTCCACCCCGATATCTTCCCCCCACCAGCCCTCGGCGAGGAGTTAAGTGCCACCGCTCCGCCTTCTCCTTTTCGCAATGTTGACGCAATCTATAAATAGTGGAACAAAAGGACCAACTTCCTCGCAGCTTTGCTGAAACTGCACAAAAAAGGCAACCGGGGGGAACACACGGTTATTTTTGATTTTATTTTCTCCGGTTAAAGGCGAATCCTCCCCTCCTTCCTCCCTCCCCTCCCCCGCTACTGGAAGATTTTTTTTTTTTTTTCCCTCGCTGTCTCCTATGCTGGCAACGTCCTGCGAGTGGCTGTTTTGCTTTCGCACTGAGAGAAGAGCTTTCCCCCTCACCCTCTCTGCTGACAGTAAGTGCCATTTAGCGACCGCCTTTTCGGGGGTTTGGGGGCTGCCTGCTCGCCTACCTGCCTGCTGCTCCAGAGAGCGGGCAGCAGGGACCGGGAGCTCCAGGAAGGGGGGGAGGTTCGGAGGCGCTTAGTGCGGCGAGGGGACAGCGCCACGGAGCGAGTGGGGATGCGCGCAGTGGGGACGGGGCGTGGGGGCCCCGCGGATTTGACCGGGGAGGGCGACTGGTGAAATAAGGTGATCGGGAGAGGGGACGGCTGCCGCTGCCCGCCGAACAAAAGCTGACGCTGATATTAAACGGGCTTTTGTTAAGGGGAAGTGTGTGTGCGTGCGTGTATGCGGGGGGGGGACACCCCGCCCGCTGCAAGTTGCCGTGCGGCGGGAGGGCACCTTAGACTTGTTTACCGCTCGGCGCGGCGCTCACTGGTGTGTTTACCCTTCATACACGGCGCGGGGCTCCCCTCCTCCCCCACAACCCCATCCCTCCTCCGTGCCCCGCGGAGGGGAGGGATGAGCGGAGCGGGGTTTAAAGAGGGGGGCGGGGGGGTGCGCGGTCAGGAGATGTTGATACGATCACGCGTAAAACAACCACCCCCCTCCGGTTTGCAAGTAGGATCGGTGCAAGCGCAGGCAGTCACTGGCCGGAGGGAGAATTACATCATCCCCTGCTCCAGTGATGCTACCTTTCGTGCCGCTACCATGCGCGCAGGGAAACAACTGGGGGCGCGACTCACACCCACCCCACCCCCCCCCGCGCCGGCTCGGTGCCACACTGGGGTGGGGGGGGATCGAGGGGTGGGGAGGCGCTCCCCCGCGTCATTCACACACACACACACACACACACACACACACGCCCGCCCGAGTGTTTACAGCGCTCACACAGCCGTATTGTGACGTCGCCTGAGTGACAGCCCGCCGCGCCAACGGGGGGGGGGCGCGGCCCCCCGACGCCGCGGCAGAACAGGGGCGCCCCGCCCGCTCCTACCCCCGCTCCGCGCCCCGCGGGCACCGCGGCCGTGCGCGGCACCCCGGGGGGGAGGGGGGAGGCGGGCAGAGCCCCGTCGAGCCCGACACTAAACACTTTAAAAGTTAAATCCAACTCACACGCCCCAGCACCAGCGTGGTTTACACGATGCCGATTAGTTTGCGTTTATGACGGTTTATGACGTTTTAAGAGGTTACTGTACACTCGAGAAGTGGTCTCTCGTGGGAGAGACGAGGTGTGTTTGTAAGCGTGGTGTGTCTGAGAAGTTACACCGCTGACTTGAGTCCGGGACACCCCTCTGAGAGCGAACCGGGACGGGGGGCCCGTCTCTTGCCGGGAAACATGCTCCTCAAGTGACTTTGGCACAGGGAAATCGTCGGCGTAGAAGCTGTCATATTGATGGCCCTGGACACTCCATTGTCCAGACTGGATAATAAAATTTTTTGTTGTTGTTGTTTTTGTTTAAAGGGATATACAGATTTAAGCACCGAGGACAAAACCTAAATTCCACACATCGTATGCTTTCCCCAGCGTTACAAGTGTAATGTTATAGGGCTAGAAACTTGTTGCAATGTGCTACTGTGTTGGGAAAAAGTGTCTGTAGGGTTTACTCAGTTTGTGAAAATATTGAAAGCAGTACTTACCCACTGTAAAGTCAATAAAATTGTATCACACTAAAAACAGCAGAAAGTGCTTTACAAACTGGTGTTTCTCAAGAATTGTCTGCCAGAATGCAGCAGTGTAAAAATTATTAATAAAACATTAGCCTTTACTTGTTGCAAAATTCAAGTAACCATGAAGCCCTGTTTAATAGTACACACAGTTTTTAATGTGTTAATGGTTTGGGTTTCTTCAAAGCGTACTACTTTTTGAAGTCTGGGTGTTTCTATTTGTGCAGAAAATAGACTCAGAAGCTTTGAGCTCCTACTGTTACAAAAGTTAAAAGGAAACAAAGTTGAGCTGCTAAGTCGGCAGTCTGGAATGAGTCAATAGTATCTCCTTTGTCCTGCTAGCTTTCTCTGCTGTGGTGTATCTTTGCTCTATTTCCTCTGCACAAGCAAATGAGGATTTCTACCCTCAGCATATTTAATAGCCTTTATAGAACTCCTGGCTTCTAAATATTCTTACCTTCCAGTAATATTCATTCAAATGTCTGCCTTTCCCAGCTGTATACAACAGTCGTGATACCATCAGTGACAGTATGCTCACTTCTTTAACCACGTAGATACTGCCACATTTTCCATTATCTATAATTAATGGAGCAAATTATTCTTGCTTTATTGTAGTAAGCCTTCATATAAGAAGTGATTATGCCTTTTTAAAGTATTTTATCATCTTGGTTTTATGTATTTTTTTTTAAAAGTTTGGGCCGGAGACATGGAGATGTAGATAACTCCCCTCCCCCGCCTCTTACTTGGGGATTCCCTGGAAGTCTCAAAGGGCAAGGAGGTAACATAGCTGGCTTTTACAACAGGATGACAGGTCCTGACACAGGGTCACAGAGAATCTATGCTTGGCTAGCCCTGTGCTCCAGTTTTGTTTAGCTGGTAGCTAGTCCCTTGAGGGATCAGTGTCAGCTTAAGCATGCTAACTTCTACAGGCAAGGGGTTGGCCAGTGCCCGAGAGCTGTGCCTGGCTCCTGCAGGCTCCCTACTTCTGCTGCACTTGGACCTTGAACCTGTTGCTGCCAGGCTGCCTTTGTGGCTCTGGAGCTTGTCACAGACAGAAATCAAAGTAGCATCAGTAGAAAGCAAGCCCCAACACTGCCTGTTTTCTGAAAACAAAAGGTGGGTAGATGTACTAGGTGGATTGACAAAGCAGTTTGGGCAGGGATGCGGCTTAATTGACTGAGGCACAGAAACTGGAGCCAACTCTCATCACCATGAGCTAAGTTTCTGTGTGCTTCAAACCCACTTTGCCCTCAAATTCTGGCCTTGAATTGATATTAGTTGTTCCACAGATCTGTCACACTCCCAGAGATGATAAACAAATGTCAATTCAACATCCCACATGTAAAAGTATTAGTGTTCAGCAATTAAAATATCAGTATACTTTCTCTGTATTACATATCTTAAATTAACCTATTAAGGATCAAGGTATGTATATATATATGTGTGTGTGTATAAATCTATGCACACATTCATACACACCTTCTCATATTGATAACTCTTTCTAATTTAACTATCAAAAAGCATTGGAGATTAGATCTGGGATGCTAGAGTTCAAAGAAAAGTGAATTTGTATTAACTCACTGGGAAGTTGAAACCTGTATGTTAATATATACAGTATGTAGTTTTTCTTTAATTTTATGTTACAGTATGGAAGCTTTTTAGGTCTGCAAGATCAAGACAATATTTTTTTGTTTGTTTATAAAAGTAAGACTTGCTTATGATTAATTTATCTAAGTATGCTTTTCTTTTGATACTTGAAGTACATAAATGAGTAATTTAGCACATGATTATCTGAATGACCATTCCTTTCCTCTTTCACACATGAAAAAGATTATCAGTCAGCTCCTGCTGTAGTATTGTATCTGTGACCACTCTGACTGTACCCTTTTGTGTCTGATACTTTTTAATTTTTTTTGCAACCTAATGTTGCAGTATGCTTTTGGTGTATAAGTCTGTACTTCACCCACATGTTCTTTTAAAAAAATGCAGCCCCATAATTCCCAATGATAACAAGCAGTTTTCTCTGGTGACCATAAGGGCCTGCCTGTGCTACAGATTTCTACAGCTTTCATTTAAAACTCTAAACACATTTATATCTTTTCATTTGTGAAGGGTGTTACTAACTTGCATTTGGAAATTTGACTGATTCAGACAGCATAGTTTTCCTGGTTCTGCAAGCAGGCAGTTCCAGTGTTTCAGCTTTTGCACAGTAGCACTTTAACAAGCAGCAGCCATGCATAACTAACAAGACTGCAAGTCCAGTTACTGCTTTTTAGAAGCTCCTACCCAGCTCTTACGTTATCCAAAGTGTCCATTTTATGTTGTTGCAGCCATATGACAATACTATTAACAGCAGGAAAGTGCAGTAGTTATTTACAATGAATAAGATACCAGGGGGAGGAAAAAAGTTTAAAAAAATGGAGCCTGAGGCACAGGAAGAAAGCAGCAGAGTTCCAGCTATCCTTTTATAGTAACTGGTGTTTTATGGAAAGTGGTTAAGAAAAGAAAACTCTCTCTTCCTTTCCAGCAGTTAGCCAGTGATGGCATGATCCTTCTAGCTGAAGACTGATCACATTCTTGGATAAACCTTTATGCAGGTTTCATTTTTAGTTATTTGGAAATGAGCAGTATTACTTTCCTCACTCTCTTCTCTTAAACCTACTTCTGGATTCTGAGTCTAATCCTCTAGCTATATTGACAGATGTGTAATAGAACAGTTTCAAATTGGGCAATAATGGTTCATAAAAATCAATATATATTTACGAATATTTTTAAGCACTATAGTAGTTTTCATTCATATTTCTACATGTACAGCTAACATTCTGAGTAAGTATAGATATTGTCTAAGCAGGGTATTACTACAAAATGTGTACCCAATATACACTTAGCATGGATGATGAAAGTGCTCTCAGAATGGATTACAGGTACAAACAAATATTTTTTAAAACGGGAATGGAAATTAGGAAATCAGTAGTAGCTCATCAGATGAGAAATATGCCTTTAGACTGCATGAAGAAGTAAAAAATAAATATGCTGAAAACTAGGCAACACTAGCTACCGAAACAGAATATTGAGACCACTGTACTTTTTCAGGACTCCTAGTATCCTCATTTCTGGCTGAATGTGGTATTTGCATCAAAATCCTTTCTTATAAAACAGTAAATTTCACAAAGATTCCACTGTATGACAGTGTACTGATTGGTTGTCACAACTACTGACTAAATATTAATTTTGGTAGTCTTTCCAAGTTAAATCTATAAACTCCTATATCTGGATAACTTTTAAAACCCTACCCAAAAGTGAAACTCTCAACAAAACAATTTCCTGACTTGTACATTGTCCATCCTCATTTTAAATGATTTGTTTAGCACTTTCTTTAGTTTGTCAATTTTACTTTTATTAGTTGGACAGAGAAATATTAGATAGTCTCTTTTGATTTGAAGTGCATTTCATCTTAGTTTTACAACACTAAGCAAAAGTGACAAACACTGCAGACTAACTAACTACATTAGTGCAATCACTTTGGTTTCGTAACTCCTACAAATTTTAATCCCTTACAAGCAATGATTTACATACCAGTGAGGGAAAATGAAAATGAGGGGGAAGCTCATTATGACACTGTAAAGTGTATTTAGTTTCTCCTAACACAGACTAGATTAAACCTGGCCTATGTCACAAGAAATGTGAAGCGTGAGAGCAGAGGGTACCTTCTCATAATGGTCATGCTCAGTTAATGCTCTCTTCACTCAACAGAGAAAACCAGACCCAAAAGGGGAAGAAGGATCTGGGCTACTATTCTTTCACCCCTGCTCCCCACCCCCATCCCTTGAGCTGTAAAGAAAGGATCAGGTTGCACTATTTTAAAAGCTGGTGCAGTACGCACACTTCCTCAGTATATTGGCAAGCACTGGGAGAAAATCTCTTTCAGAGCTCCCTGCAGGAGCTCATAGTGCTTCATAACATCCTTTAGTCAGCACCGTGACTTATCAACAAAGCTGAGCCTTCAAGTGAGCGATGAAAACTTCTCCCATAAATACACAATATTTTTAGGGACATATATGAGCAACAATATTATTGAAATAACTTACCTTTGACACATGGCTTTGAAAGCTTCACACTTGATGCAAGTCATAAAAAACAAACTATCACAATAGGTCAGCACTACAGGTAAAGTAGACCTGTAAACAAATTAAAAAAGAAATTAAGCAACTTAGGATAATTTCCTGAACATGCTTAAATAAACTGGATTGATTAACACATTATAGAATATAATCGCTCTCTCTTTTATGCTACTATCGGAGCACAGATTGCTATTTTAAGGTCCTTTAGACACTTCAAGTTAAATCATACTGCTGATGTTAAATCTACATCAAGGTGGAAGATGTATGGTGTTTTGGCCAAGGTTTGGAATGGGAGTTTAAACAAGCGCCATAATCCTGTCCTCAACTCAGAATTTCACCACGGCCTTTTTTATTCTAAGATAGGGACAATCAAAACTGTTCTACATCTCATTGAATCTAAGAGACAAAATAATGCTTATAGGATGCACTAATGCTACACATCCCAGGGTTATAAAATGTCTCAAATAGGTAAGATCTGAAATAAGTGTTTAGCAATATTTTGTTTACCTGTACTTGTCCTTTTCAAAATATAAAAGTCACAGTTCCTGAGGCAAGATACCTAGTTAGCAGTGACCACTGAATGTCAAAAGGTTAATTCAGTCACAAAGATCTCTCTTAAAGGAGTTCTCATGCTGTATCACATCTCTACATACCAGTCTTCCACACTCTTCACATTAGATATGAAGACCTGAACTGGGAAAGGGCACTTAAAGCCTCATATCTCACCAGGGATCGTCCTGGAGGAACTGTGGAAGGAAGCCATGAGCCTCCTCCTGTTGGAATAGGGGAAGTTTTGGATGCAGTGGAAGAGTCTGCACAAAGCACTGCATAAATGCTGGGCTGAGGCAGTGGCACTTGGAGGCTAGAAGAGCTGTATTATCTGTCAAGAGGCCCAGCAGTGAGAAGGTATAAATCCTGTTTAATCTTGCCTCAGTCACTTCTACCTGAGCTCTGAGAGTTTTACAAGGAGCAAAATCTCATTCAAGGCTTAAAAGAAGCTTGAGGTCTATAGATAAAAAGCTTTATATTACACCTAGGTATTACAATTTTAGTTGTTAATAATACACAGTTTCAACACATAGACTGGCAGATTTGCTTTCATTTGAAAGCAAGAATTAAAATCATGATAGGTTGTGTTATATGACAACAAATTTACAAGTAGTAGCAAATCTCTCCTTTTCTCATGCATAAGAGTCATCCTTCTAAAGGGAGAGTCTGCTGGAAATATGAAGCACGTGAAAATGGAGGGAAAGATAAGATGTTTAATGGAAGATGTTGAATTGGATGACTGAAGTCTTCATCAAATAAGAAAGCAGTCTCCTATTTACTTTCTGATGCTGTGTAAATGAATGAATCAAAGCCCACACATTCTCTTGCAAATCATGTCACAAGGATTCTACATGTCTATGCCCCTGAGGTCATGAGTGACCATGTACTGACCTCTGACAGACTCCTGCCGCCTTTCCTTTAATACAGCGAGCATACACCTCTCTAACCACATGAGGTTATATTGCATATATTACAATATATGCTATACACTGCATCCTGCCTACCCTTCCTTTCTTTTATACTAGCAATCTATACCCCCCAAAATTTCTTATAGTCTTGTGTGTTTCTCTACAGCCTTTCTTGAACTGAGAAGTTTCTTGATACTTAAGCAGACGTGTTAAGGAATAAGAAATGCAAAAAAAGATAAGATTATTACAGGGACAGTCCCAGCAACTTTTCAGAAAAAGGAATACTTTATTTTGAATAAAATAAAATTGTGTTCAACTGAAAGAGGCTCATGTTCATGTTATCACTAAAACTTCTGCTGAAAGGGGAGGAAACAGTAACTGTAGGCAGTAGTTAAAGAGGAAGTTCTGTTACAGTATAGACAAAAAATTTAAGTTCTTACAGTGTATAAAATACGTAATTAATGCTGAACTTCTGCATATGCCTTAAATACTGAGCTGTGAGTGTGGACTGCTCTTTAATGTATCCCACAGCCTTACTGCTGAAATCTATACGAGGAAATAATTATTACAATAGCATTCTTGAAGCACAAAACTGAGATATTCTTTCACTGAAACTTCTGCAGCTCTAACAAAGACAGTATTCAAAAAAAAAAAAAAAGCATTCCAAAGACCACTGTAGATGCTGGATATAGACCGATTCTTGAGTTAAAGACAGACACTTGCCAGCCAAAAAGAATAACTCAAACAAAGCAGAGACTTTCAAGTTTCAGAGTTTCAAGTTTGAGACCTCTAGTTTGAACTTATCTGTTTTCACACATCAGTAGGTGCAGTGGAGTTAGAAATATCCAGTATGTGTAATGAAAACAATCTCTACCAGTGGATACAGCATGAACAGGATAACATATGTTTTCCAAGCCTAGAGCAATTGTCAAGCAATTACTATTTGTCAAGGCAACACACTTGATAGTCAGGGTCATCTAATCCTAGGTCATCTCCTTCTACCTTATTCTGAGGCAGGTCTCAGTAACTCAGCTGCCCAGCTTTCTTTGATTTGCTCTCAACGTAATTTGCAGATGCAGGTTTCTCTCCCTACACGCAGTGAGGAAACCGAGGGAGGAGGCGGCAGCGGCAGCAAAGGGTTCCACTTTCTGCACCACGATGGCTCATATAAGCAACAGCTGCTGGGGTTTTGTTCCAAGACGAAGGAGGGCCTGTGCGGGTCAGAGGGGACTCCTGGACAACTGATTATTAACCAGGACTTTCTAAAGCACTTGCAAGGCCCATATTGTGTTTGTTTAGGACCCAGAACTACAAGTGCATGTTATCAGCAGACTGGATGAATTGGTTTGTGTCCCTGAGTTCAATTATCAATTCTAGTTACCTTTTAAAACAGAAAGGATAAGAGCTTTGTCTTAGTCAGCCTATTTTGGTCTGGTTTTACATTTCTTTTTTTTTTTAAATTTTTTAAAGTATTATTATTTTAAAGGCCCTTATTCAACTAAATATACCTGTTTTGCAAAATACGATCTTTTTTGCTATCCAGATTGTGATTTCATGCCTGTACAATTTTTATTCCACCATCCATATAAGGAACTTCTGATTCTTCATTTTTACATTTTATAATAGAAAAATAATGGCTTCTCTTTACCATGACTTAGTCTTCCAATTATAATTTATAAAAGCATGTGTGTAGATGGACAATGGAATTCAATCAAAATGTAGTAAACAGCCCTTCATTTTCTATCAGTTAAATTAAATAACCATGAATGTACATAACAGTTAAGAAAAAAAGTTATCAGAACGTACCACATTGAAAATGGATTAATTCAGCAAGAACTAATCACTGCTAGTTGGTGAACTTAAATGATTGTTTCTGGCTAGCATGACCTTCAAGACTTTAGAAATTAGTACATCTCATCCTCTTACAGATTTCATTCATGGACCTGAAGAGAACAAATGACATTACCTGCTTTTTCATCTCCCAGTGGATTTTTCAACTTTGAACATAGTAGTCATTAATATAAACTGGATGAGTACATTAAAAGAGAAAAGGAAAAGCTATCAGAAACAGGTTCTACATTCTGCAGGTTATAGTTCCAACTGCTCCACCAGTGACTTCCACCCCTTCAGCGGTTTGCCTTAATCTAAAACTTCATCATAAAAAATGTGCAACACAGTATTTTTATTGTGTTATTTTAAAATAATACAGTAAATTTAACCTTAATACTGGCTGCCCTACTTTCATAATAAGGCGGTCATGTTAAAAAGCAAACATTTAATTTAAATAAAGTGTACCTATAGAATTCATTAAACACATATTAATCATTCCAGAGGCCACACAAGTAACAGAAAATGTGAATTCCTTCCTTTCATTTTTGTCAGCCGTTTGCACTACAGTATGTTCAAACCAGAATGGGTTCCTACTGTGCCTGTTGGTATACATATAAAGTTAGAGACAGAGCCCTGGCACAGAGGTTTGCCTTCATTTCCTCAATACCTGAGGTGGTAGAAGTAAGAAAACAAACAGGATAGGCTTTTTCTTTAATACACTGGCTATTCAGGCGCAGATTTACCAGAAGCAGGATGCAAAGGCTAAGAGAATACTATGATGAGCTCTAGATCCTTCCTATTCCTCCACCCGCTCTTCCCCTCCCCAAGCTCTAGCTGCACCTATGCCTATCTACTGAAAATTGGAAGGATTTCTGGTTAACCAGGGAACTGAACATAAGCATTGACCACCTTAATCTCTGCTAAAAATAGAGACTTCCCATTAAATTTCCTTGTCCTTACTAAGTGTCTTAGGAGGATAAGCTTACTGTCAGGACAACTTCCCAAGTTTAAGGAAGAGAAGGGAAGTTATTTCTGAGAATGTCCAAAGGCTGTGATCCCAGCTTGCTGTATTTTGGAACATGACTTACAGATTTGGTATCACAGATCTGTGGATTTGATTTATTCACTTTACAAGGATCAGAATGAAATTCCTCCTCCCAAATTACTGTGATGGAAACAACACTATCCCACAGTATTTTCTACTGATTTTCTTGCTGTTCTCTTCGGCAGGCTCAAAGATTTCCTCTGTAATAAAGAGAATCTGAAGGCCAGCATAAGGAACGAGAGAAGTCACTACTCAGAATTACAATGGTAGCAACAAGTTTCTAGAGAGACGAAAATGAATAAATTTTAGTTTAGGTGAAGGCAAAATTAAGTGAGGAAAAAGAGGAGAAGTAGAAGCATTTCATTAACATATATTATAAAATCCTTGAAATACTACAGACCATGAAGATAGCAAAGCTGAGATTGCAGTAAAAGGAACGAGACTGACTGAGATTGACAATAGTTGATCGAATTTTAAAGAGGGAAAGGTCCTAAAAGTATTTTGTTTCATTTTTGCAAAGACTGTGAGAAGGTTAGGATGCATAAATAAACTTTACTTTAAGAATACTAGAGAGGT
Organism: Myiozetetes cayanensis; assembly: GCF_022539395.1. Lineage (NCBI taxonomy): Eukaryota > Metazoa > Chordata > Aves > Passeriformes > Tyrannidae > Myiozetetes > Myiozetetes cayanensis. The sequence goes on along the minus strand of NW_026087742.1, from coordinate 61,236,792 downwards.
CAGACTAGTTCAGGACAGGCATACACTTGGCCCATTTACCTATCTACAACAGCTCTCATAAGCCAATTCTTATCCAAATATTCTCTCAGTGAACAGCAGGCTCAGGACAAGCACATTTGATAATGCCCATAGGTTCCAGCATCCAACTTTATTTCAGCTTGGATGGTTTCCTGAACCTGATGTCTAGTCAGTGACCTTCACTAGATCTCTCTGCCAGGGTCTCGGGCAGTGTCTCCTTAGACCAATGAGAACTTCTTTAAACCATACTGTCTTTAGTTAAATAATGTTGTGAGTATATTACCCATGAACATGTAAGCCAATATAATTTATTGTATTATTTGCTTTGAACGTGCCTAGTGCTAGGGTCCTCTGATGCACCCTCATTTATTTATTGATAGGGAAGGTGAAAAGCTGATTCCTGTCCATCCTTTTTGTCTGTGATTTTAAAACATTTATTGCTGTTTTGAAGAGGCAAATTTTGGGGTTTGTTAGAGGGCTGCTGTAATTACAGTCTGAAGAAGATTCCATTGCCCCTGGGCTGGTAATCTATTTCTTCTTAGGTTTGCCAATCAACCACCAGTTTACCTGCTTTCTGTGGCAGACGTTGAAGCTGCTATTACACAGAAGCCCTTCCAAGATCTTGGGGAACTGGAAGCTTAGATGAGCACATTCTGACAGAGCCATTCTTTTCCACTGTTAGGGAAGATGCATTAGAGGAAAAGATGCAGTCATGCATATTGTGTTCTTAAAACCCTGCTGGTCTTTCTGCAAGCAGAATCTAAAAAAATAGTAGGGAGTGGAAATAAAGATAAGAAAATTTGCCAATCCACAGAAATCATCCCCATTCAAAGCAAATTACTTGCTAATAACTAAAGCTCAAGGAATCAGTGTAAACTCTATCTAAAATATAAGGAGAAAACTGAAGATAAACTAGTTCAAGCCTCCTCTAAAGGAGAAGGACATTACTTTTTGAGTTTGGCAGGAGACCTTAAGTGGGCACAGTTAACATCATAATAAAAACAGCAGAAGCTTTTGATAGTTTCCTATTATTTCAATAGGAGAGTCATAACCCATGCAGTATACTCCCATTTTCCCTACTATGTGTTTTACAAGGCACAGAAATATTTCTCAAGCAGATAAGAAAGCCCAGTTTCTATTAGTAAAGAATTATACAGATAGGTAAGAGAGGTCTCTGTTAGAGAGGTAACGAGAGGTAAAAGTAAAAAACCAGCCTTTTAGAAATCTTACTACAAGGTAAGGTATACTGTACCGCTGTACAGAAGATAAGCTGCTATTGCAGAAAAAATGAACTTTTAGAGAAAATATGTAAACTGCACTTAGTGTCAAAGCTGTTGAACAGTCCCATATTACTGAAGCAGAAGAGGTTAAAGGATACTGATGATGCCAGATATTCAAACAGAAAGCCTTTTCATTTAGGTTTGTGACTAAGTCTAGTTAAAGTGACTCTATTTGACAGAAAATGTTGCAAAATAGTTTCTGTCAGTAGATTTCACCTAAGCAACGCCCAGTCTATCAGCTATAATCCTACTGGGTTTGGCTGCAGGATCTGATTATTATTTCAGAAGAGTATGTCTGGCTAAGCGGGTAAAGAGAATGTACTGAAAGTTTCACAAGACACAAAGAAAGGTAAAAAAACAAAAACAAAAAAAAGGCACACAAAGCCCATATTATTACACAGGTAAACAAAATATTCTGTCAGGAGCTCTCAGCATCCCTCTAGTTAGAACAGACACCTATTTGTATCTGTTATGAACAAGCACACGTTTAAAAGTCCCCATTTGAAAAACGTAACTCTGGAAGACAGGTCAGTGCTGTCGACTCCCTGCTATGATAGTTAGATATGCTGAAGGTTAGAAAGGCTCAAGAGCCTCTAACATTATCGGCTCTAACCCCAAATGTTGCCTGGTTCTGACTGGTTTAACTCAGAGCCATAAGTCACATGAAAGTTCTTGCCCCTCAAAGGCTTGTTGACAAATAGATAATTAATTATCGCATTGACTATCAGCACTTGTTTGGGAAGTCCCTGAAAAACAAACCCAAATTTACTTTCTCTTCAAGGCAGAGGGTACTGATTCCAAAATAATTATATGGAGAGAAAGCATCTCCTGGACATCACAGAGATTTTGAATGGGAGCAAATCCCTCTCTCTGTCACCCAGACTCTTAGTACTTTGAGGTATGAAGGCAACACTGTAATAAGTGTCATTTGTTCAAAGTTTAATGAGGAAAGGACTTCTTTATGTATCACAGACATCTGATGCAGCATGTACCAGGTCATTGCAAAGCTGTGCTTTTAATCAATTTTGTCCACAATGTAGATAAAGTACAAAATGTTTTGGGAGAGACTATAATTACTGAGATGTTTTCACTGATCTTAAAAGATGACCTAGAAGTTGATTTAATGGACCTGTTGCTGTTTAGGATCTCTCCTCTGGGAAGTAAAAAGCTCTTGATAATATGATGTATAACAGCAAAACCATAACCAAGTGTTTTAAATCAATGTTGCTTTTGTAAGTCTGAGAACTGTTGATCATAGAGTTTTAGACTTGTGTGAACTGAATCAGTGATCTGTTGTGGTACTACACCTCAACCCTTTATCTTCTGAGGCAGGTTGTGATGATGGTTACTTTTTCTGGGAGGAGGCAGAGCAAAGACAAAGTCAAAAGAAAATTCCTGCTTATTTCACAACAAAGACTGAATAGTAGCACTCTGTAATGTAATCCAGAGTTCCTATGAGGAATCCAAGGTCTTTTCTCTGCAGCATGGATCCCTATGTAAAAATAGACATCTTGCAGGCTGGCAGTTCAAAATCCCTGCGGATTAGTGATTGGTTAGGAGATTATGGATACTACTCCAGTCTGAATTTGAAAGAGCAAATGAAATTGCTGAGGCACTGATAGTTGACACTGAACTACCAGCCCCCTCACCCTTTTGGCAAAGTTGTACAGACAGAAGGCTCTGTCACTGATTTGTAATGGTACATTTGCTTCTGCAATCAGTCGTAGAAGGGAACTTCTTTCTGGTGTTTATTGTTTCTAATAACCTGGATAACTTGTTATAGAATAAGAGGGAGAGAAAAGCCACGAGGCCAACAAGTCACTCAGCACTATGTATGACACGGTACTGAAATACAAAGACAATCACTTTTATCAGGGCTATAAATACATAAAGCACTTAACACAAAGCCAGTCACTATCAAGGCCTCTGCAGGGAATGCAAGGGTATGCAAGTAATAAAATCAGTCTTTTTAGGACCTGGACTTTAAAATACACAAATCAAAGACGTGCCATATTGCTGATGAATCTTTCATCCCTTGCTACATGCACGGGCAGCAACTTGTGCTGAGAATCACTTTCCTCTTGCCTCCATCAGACTTCCTTGCCAATACAAGTGGACCCTGCTACTGGATATGTCCCAGAAGATCAGAATCATAGCTCTTAGGACACTGAACAAGACAGACTGTCTTAAATCATAACTATAGCTTTACCTGTGGAATTGAGCAACAAATTGTTTTCTGTTTAAGAGACAGTTTAAGAGACTGTTTAAAAAGGAGGTCTCTCCCTCCCCTGCTCTATGTTTCTTCTTAGAAAGAGGAAACACTACTATGGGGTATGTTGCTCTCCAAAGAATCATATTAGGGAAAATCTTAAACCCCGGTAACCTAAGACTCCTTTATCCATATATAAAGAGATATACCTAGTATGTTAACTCAAACTGTGTTTTGCTAATGCTCATAAGGGGACTTAATTTATTCCTTGAAATTAATTATACTATCACAAATAAATTTAAGTAAATCACACAGTACATGTACTGCATTATTTCCATCTCTGTGGTATGATTAAAATAATGAAATCATCAATGTTTGTACTCATGTGGCTATTTAATGCCCTGAGGACAGTGGACATGAAGGTGCCTCAAGCAGTAGTCTGCTGATACCATTTAATGGACTCTGCTTATCCAAATAATTTGTTCTCGCACTCCAGGGGGACATGCCCACCAGCAATGGAATCCATCTACACCATCACTCAAAGAAGCATCCAGAAGCATCCCAGATGAGTTATTCATGTTCTTTAAAAAAACTGGTCAATTAAAATAACTTTCTGTGCTTAGGCCAGCTTGGGTGGAAAACTGGGCTATACAAAGTAACACACAACTGCATTAATAAAGTAACTACTTCTTTATACTGTTGCTGTAGCTTACACTGTTAGTCTGTAGAGCCCAAAACCTCAATCAATGCAATTTCTACTTTTCCAAATAAAATATTTTCATAATGCTGACATTTTCTTATTTATTTCTCAAAACTGGACAAAAATTATCCACACTCCTAAACACTAACGTTTACGCTTTCCAACCTATATCTTTCTGGTTTAGAGTTTGTACTACTTTGTTCAGTCCAATTGCGGTTCCATTAAATATGGGGATCACATTACATTATTAAATCTGCTAAAACAGAATAGCTCAGAATAACTGCACACCATGTTTTCCCAATTCTACCTCCAATCATATATTCTCCTGCCAAGCTAAATAAATATTATATCATTCCACTTTCCTTATATGTGCTGTTTACCACACTTAATCGAAGTGCATATATTTTTTCTTCCTAACCACCCTTTAATTATTGTGTTTCTGAATGTCCTTATTTAATCTGTAATAATATTTTTTAAATTATTAAATTATAATTTAATTAACACCTTTGAAAATGATCCTTCTGTATTATTAACTCTGTATGTTTCTGAGTATTCATACTACCCCAAACAGATACAGGCACCTTGCTAGAGATTGATTTCTGTAGTAGTTGTGCTGGGCCTCTGAAGATATGCAGAAAAAACTAAATTTCTCATCATAATAAATCTGCTCTGATTAAGTAAATACTCTCTGTAGTCAGCACGTTTTTTAAAAAACTGTTCAATAAAATATTAAATTGGAAAGATTAAGCTATACTTTGCATTTGCAACTGTAAAAATCAATGTTTGTTTACAGTAACTATTAAATTAATATACATATTGAGAAGCAAGTTCTCACAAGTAAAACCAGACAACCAGAGGTTTCAGTTTTAAGTAAAAGGAGCCTTACTATTTTTTTTTTTTTCATTTTTCTCAATTTGTTCATTTGATCTAGGCATCTTGCAATTTAGAACCTTTATTCTTTCTTCATGAAACATCTTAGATTGTAAGTTACTTCTTTGACTGTCATGAGAAGTCAAGTCACATAACTTTCAGAGGCATTTTTAAAGCAGTATTCACTTCTATCCAGGAATTACATTTTCCTATCCTTGTAAAAAGTGTGAGTTAAACATTCTTAAGTTATTTGCTGGACACATTCCTCCAAAAACTTCTCTCACCTATACTGTTTTTCTTCTATATAAACTGCATTAATACAAAGATGTGAGTCATATTCCTGAATAATTCTATTCAAGTTGACAACAATCGTTTCCAGATCGGCTTGTACTATAAAAGTTATAAGACTTTGGAGGTCCCTTTGTAAGTTAATTCTCAAATACCATAAGCAGATCTTCCTACTTTAAAATAACACACAAACAAAAAACCCCACCAAAAACCCCAAAAACAAACAAACCAAAAAACCAAACAAACAAAACCCCAAGAACAAACCATAAACCAAAGCCAGGTAAATCTAAATGATTCAAGTGTAGTATTAAACAGAAAAGTTATACTCGAACCCCTTGGTTCCTTATCAAGTTAACAAGACATAACAAGCTACAAAATGAAGGTGTGCTACTTTTTTAATCTTCCTCTCTGGGATGTTAACTGAGTGAAAGCTACTTGATTCTCTGTACACAATTCACATTTTTAATACAGCTGCTTCTAATAATTGAAATGTTTCTAACACAATTTGAGGGATGAGGGTACAATAAAATGTCCATTTGTGAATGTTCACAGCCTTTCCTGTCACAGACACAATACAAGAGAAACCACTGGAAGATAAACACTTTAATTTGAAGACTTTAATTACTGTTTGATATGAACACGTAAGTCCTTAAGCACCTAACAGATTACCACAGTAATAATTATAAACAGTTGTATCATCATCCTTCAAGTGGAGTTTCTTAGAAAGCACAGACATGCTAGCCAGTATTCTGAACAGGCTGAGTTCTGTCAGTATTCTGAATAGTCAAATGATCCTCATTCCTTTAATAATCTTGCTCTTATGTCATATATTTTATACTCTAACAAAAGCATATACATGGATTATTCCTGTTTTAATCAAGGCAATGAATGTTGGTAACATGAACCATACATTTTCTTTAATGTTGTTTTTTAGTACAGGAAAAAAACTTGAGGTTTGGAGCAAAAATGCAAATGATGCTTTCTAATATCACTAACTAATTTCACTTTAGGGTTCCATTATCACAGCATAGACACTAGGTTTCATTTTTATTACTAACAGACTTCATTTACCACTGTAAAAATAGTCTGTTAACCACAGAAAGTAAAATTCACCATCAGAGTTCTGGTTTTAGGAATCCAACTTTTTCAGATATTCTGTCAAATAATAAACCGTAGTCATCTATACCTGACTTAAAAGAAACTACATGTGTTTTGAATTCAAAATATGTCCCTGTAATATCTACAAAGGTATACACACCTGAGGAGTGTGTGCTAGATAGAATTAGAAGCCAAGAAAAAGAGGTATTGACCATGCTGAAACCAGCTTCCTGACCAGAGAACCAAGCAGTGTAAGCAGAACAATAGCACTGCTTGCATGAACAGGTAACATGCTTTATCCTTACTGATGAACTGTAAATAGAAACTATATGTATATTAACTTTAACATTTAAATAACTAAAAATTAAAATATACAAAGGCATACAAAATTCAAGAATACATATTTCAGAAAAAAAAAAGATACCTGTATTTATGATGATTTATCTGATTTATCATGCGTTCGGACTATCTGATTTCATCTCCACATTCCAAACTTATTTTTCAAATTACTTCTTAATATTCCGGATTATTTATTGTGTGGAGCCAACAGTTATAAAAGAAGATAGATATAAGAGCATTTTGATGACAGAAACTTTGTCTAATCCATTCTAAATTGCCAGTGAGGAAGATGCTGCATCATCGACAAGATAGGTTGGTTCCAGTCTTTAACTGTCCTTGTACTTAGAAGGATTTTCCAAATATGTAGCCTGTTATTTTTGACTGCAAATTAAGCTAATTTTTTTTGTCCTTCCACAACTAGGTACAAAAGAAATTGATGACCATCTTTTTCACGATTCTTTTTCAGATTCATGATGATCTTCAGATGTCATATTATTTTCCCCAGTTCTCTCTTGACTAAGCAAGTACAACTCTTTTGGAACATGCCTTCTAAATCTTGCTTTCCAACAATGTTTTCATTCATGTTCTCCTATGCATTCTCCTTTACCTGAACATTGAAATAATCTTCCTTTTTCAGACTTTATTTTCGCACAAATAAAACAATTTTATTCACTGACTTTTATTTTGGCTATTTTGCAGGAGTGTTCTTTGGTTTTGTTTCATCTGTATATGGAGGTACCAGATTACTTGAAATTTTACAGTACTGTAGAGAAGTAGGCCCCACAGACCCTTTTAAAAAATACATCTCTATATCTCTCAGTAACTTTTCTGGAAATCAGTAATTACAATTTTCTTTGAATCTAGAGTAAGTCACTTTTTCTTACTTTTTCCTTTTCTTCAAAGAACTGGATGAAACAGGGATTTTGTATATCTTCTTAGTTTTACAGTGAATAGCTAAAACAAGAATTATGCTATTCTTCATAAATAAGCAGACAGATGGACAGACAGGCATTAATCTAGTTTTTTATTGAGAATCAAGCAAAACAGAAGGGAGATTTGACTCAAAGCCTGTATCTCTCTCTATTGTCTCAAAAAAGGTAATGTCTGCTGAAATAGAGTTAGAAGGTTGTTGTTAGTTGAAGTATGCTATGGAGTCTCTCTTTGATGATTACACAGTTACTAATTTGTGATAAAGGTATGTCACGCTTTACATTGTTTTCAATGAGTTTTGCCTAAATAAAGAAGAAATATTCTGGACCAAGAAAAGGAAAACAAAGGATGCACGATAATAACAGATCAATTCTGAAGTGGCGATCTGTCTTCACATTTATTACCAAATGCCTGCCTTTAGAGAATCCAATTTCTTTACTTTTTTAACCACAGATAGTTTATCTCAGGAATCTTCAAATTATTTTCTTGGAAAGAAGGGGGAAATAAAAGAAAGTGATAAACTTCACAGTAGTTTATGACATTTAGCCCGGATTTTCTGCTTCTTTGCTCTACTTCACTTGTGCAGACCAGGCAACTGTATCATAGTCACATATGAAAGTTCTTCTCAGAAGTGGTTTCTACAGTTTGGTTTTGCTTTTTAATATTCATGCAATTTAGTCATAGGGAACTTTCACAATGAATTCCTGAAATTTAGTAGTTGTTCTTTGTAATCTAGTTAATCCATCCATCTGCAAAATGTGCATGATACCTAGGTGTACTCTCAATAGACTGAGTAAATAGGCTGAAGGGATCCCAGTAGCATTACACTCCTGCTCAGAGACACCCAATCTCCATCTCCAGAAATGCATCTACCCTTCAGCCAAACTTCTGAATGCAGTTATTTTCTCCTTCCCATACTCCAACTTAGCTTCCAGCAGCTTGTACAAACTATGTCCCCCCACTTCCTCAGGAAACATAGAGAGGCAATCCCCCAGCAAGTGATGACTTAAGCAGGAGTGATGGACACAGCATGTATTCACCACGAAGAGAGAAGCAGTCTATGAAAACTTCTCTAGCAGACAGTTGTACCTGCACTATCTGCCATAAGATTTTGTAGAATGTCTTTTTGCAGAAGTCTTCAAACTACTCTTTTCCTCAAAACAGGAACTACCAGTTCTGGTAGTTCAGACATTAGGTTTAGAATATGTAACGTACTCAGAAAGAAGTGGATAACTTCAAGTATTTTGTTTGGAAAGTTCATGTAATTTTCTAAAACTAAACTATGGGGCATCCCAGTATTATAACTTTATATAATTCACTTGCATTTCCAAATTACAAGGTCATTGTAAGAAAAAATACTTTTTTTCAACTAGGTATGTAATATATATGACAGATTTGCTCTATGTTATTCTTCATCTATGTGTATATAATTCTACTTTCTTATATTCTTCATTGATATTCTCTTGCTTTTTCAAATGCAGTTTCTATTACTGGCAAAAGTATAATCCTAGTGATGTCAAAACAAGCCAAAAGTACAGAATTGTACATTCAAACTAGAGAAGTGATTTTTCCTAGCATAGGTCCCTACTGTGTGTCGCACATCTGATTGATGGCAATACGGTAAAGCCAGAATAGCCATTTAGTTCCTCCAGAAAAGCTGCCTGCTTCTCCAGATACTAAATCAACAGGCAAATTTATGCTGAATACTTGTTAGGATGGTCTATTTTCTTACCAGTATTCCATTAAGAATAATTTCCTATTAAAATCTAGTTCCAAACACCTACTTTCAATCTTACTTCTCAAACTCTGGCTATTTTCCTTTGATTTATAGCATCCTAAAATTTTGTCCGATTTATTTCATTTATGTCCTTTATGTCCTCAGCACCCACCAGAGGAGCTGATATCTTTTCAGAATCTGCATGTTGTTTTTATGTGAGCAGTTTATTTCCTCTCTTTACCTCTGAGTGACTTAAAAGATAATACTCAACTGAACCCTAACAGATAATATTCCAATATTGTCTGACTGGCCACATTTTCCTTTCTTTTTTTATTTTCTGTCTTCAGATTACAGATGTTAATCCCAGGCCACAAAGTAGTCTATAAATGTAACCTTATTTTATCTTTTTGTGCAGTTTTTTCTGCACATAGTTTTCCACAACCTACAAAGTCAGAAATTATAATGAAAATAACTAGTCAAAATATGACCTGCAACCTAATATTAATTATATCACATACTGAAAAACTGCCCAGGTAGTACAGAGATTACGCTAATCCCAAGACATTACTGCAAATACTTTTTTTGAAAACTGCATAAATATTCAGTGGAGTCCTTACCCCATTATGTGCATGATGAGGTGACTATTTTATATTGAAGCATGTCCACTTCAGCATTATATCCTTCTTGAAAGTCTCAGAATAAAATGCTAAAGCATTAATGTATTATATTTCAGGTTTTTATCCTATGAGGGGGTCCACACAGGTGGGACCCAAAATGCATTTTAATAATGAAGTAAATCCATTTACTCAAATGGTCCTATAATGACTTCTTTATTGTAACCTTGCTTATCTTGAAAAGAATATTCACTCACCCAGCTGGCTTTACAGTTTCAATTTTAAAATACTTTCACATCAGCTAAGAACTGTTTTCCTTTTTATTGTCCTCCTCTGACTTTCTTAATTTAACAGATTTTAATATATTAGATTTTTTATGCTTTCTTCCCTTTTAATTGTCACACATTATACCCAAACTTAAAATACATTAATTGACATTTCTGGTCTGAAAGATACCTATAGATTACCAGTTTTCATGTAATTGCATTTTTTATTTAAAGCAGGCTAGTACAGTTGTAATAATTGCCAACTGGATGTAGTGCATAAGGTTACATCTGTGTTACTGAGCTAAACCTGGCTCAGGCACATGCTTGAGCTCTACCATGTGATAATCCATGCCATTTAACTGCTAGCATGCTCTTTGGTACGCTTCTCACCTAGGCCAGCAAGCACTTAGGTAAGACACTGAAGGATACGGGGAACAGCATGGGTTAGGGAGTCTTCTTACAGGCAGTATGAACAAGGCCACCCTGGCCCAGGAGAGCAAATGGGTTAGCCAGACAAATGTGAGCTGTAATTTGTTAATGACTCTTGACTGGGTTGTGGAGCATTTTGTTTTCTAGTACAGATGTGATCTAAGAAATTAAATGCCATCAAAAACAGGTAGAGTGCCTTCTTATGATCCTGTTACCAGACTTATGCAAAGGATTTGAGCTGCTGGCATGGGAGAAGGGTAGACAAGGGTTGACTGTGACTTTCCCATGGCAGGCAAATTCTCAGCCTATGAGTAGGAGTGGATCTTGGCTACCTTGTGCTACCTCAAGTGGGCAGAACGGGGTACAGAATCTGGACCTCTTCGTGTCTTCAGGTACTTTTCTACACTTTCCAGTACTGTTTCTGTTAGCTGCCTCTTCAACTATCTTTTCAAATAAATGTTCCGATTTGTAGACGGTCTTAGATTTCCTTTTTTTCAATACTATTCTCCTGGAAACAAAGAAAAAATTAAACACTCAAGAAACTTGAAAAAAATCTGCTTTCTAGTGTTTCTTTAAATGTCTGACACATTTTCAGAATATATTACCCAAATGGTACTAAGTCAATAATTAGGCTCTCTTAGACAGCATCATATGACCCAAGCTGTCCTTCCATTTTATCTTTGCATGACGGCGAGCTTAAAGTTCCCATTTCCACTTCTGGTTTTGCCTACTTTATACTTCACTAAACATTTATTTACAGCAGAATCTTCCTCTTAGTCTATTCCAGTGTTACTGCTGAACCAGCTTTCTGCTATTACTCTTCAAACCCATTACCTTCCCGTCAGTAATTTTCACGATATGTTTGTTTTTTTCTGTTCTTTCTATGAAACCAGAAGATTTGTACAGTCATAAGATCTTAATTTTGGATCTAGTATCTCTTTTTTACCTGATCACTATCAGATCCAGGATTGAATTAAGTCTTACTACTTCTTCCAATTATTTTAAGTACTATACAAAAATATTCTTCTGTAACCTACTTTGAAACACCTCTTGCATGTAACTCAAATCCTTCTTTTACAACTTTTCATATATTTTCATACACATAGCAACATATCTATATATAACATACATACGTCTGTATACATATATGATGATCATAGAGACCCTCATAAACCTAGAGAAAGGTAAATGAATCATTCAACAAAATCTTCATGGATTTTGCATATTCTATTTTCATTTGTGAAATTATTTCTGTGTCTGCCAGCCATGTGAATTGCAAGACCTGCCAGCAGAGTGGTTGTTTTATAAATTATGCTTTCTCTCACCTTATATGCCTTATATAGCAACTGATAGTTATATTCTATTTATGTCTCAGCCAGACTTGTTAGTAATGCGATCAAAGAACATTTCTTGGAATTTGTAGTGGTACTGCACCTCTCAAGACCACCTGTAACTAAGCTGTGTTTATGAACAGAAAGACTTATTCTTTCATGATTATTTCCTGCAGGATTTTTTAGATGAAATATGTTTTCACATCTTGATGTAGCAATTCACTCAACTTTATTCTCCTCTTGCAGATGTTTCCCTGTGGTTACACTTACTCATTTGCTGAAAAATCATTCCTGTTTTGTTAGTATTTCCACTTAAGCTTTCCTCATTGTTCCTAATATATCTAAAAATAGAGACTTTTTAACTGATTGTTTTAACTGAGACATTATCACCGAAAATTGCAAATCAAAAATATACCAAGTATATCATTATCTTCAAACTACAAGTCTAAATTTTAGATTAGTAGTACTATTAAGCAAGTAATACTAATTAAACAAGTACTGTAAAACAACAGTTTTGTAACTTAACAAGTTATATCAATACAGTACTCCCAAAACTAATTTTCTAAAACTACACTAATTTAAGTCAGTTTCATGTACTTCCTTCTAACAATAATACACCATTGTTAGAATTGTATTATTTCTCATGATGAGTAAGGCCTCATTCCATAACTAGTCTGCTGTAAAATGAATACGACTATTAAGTAACAGACTATTTCAGGATTTGTATTGCATTATATAGTTAATAAAAAGGACAAATCTTCAGTAAGGAGTAGTGACTTAACTGTATGCATGCCAATTTATACCATTTGAGGATATACCCCAGAAAGGCCTATCAGGTTTTACATAGTTTTTAATATTCTTTCTTTCTCTATGGATGATTTCATATAGTGGGGTTTTTTTTTCAAAAATCATTACAGTTTATGCAACTTCTGGCAAAAATCTTCCTGCTACTATTGTTCAACACAAACTCTATCCTTGGTGTAACTGTTTTAGAGATCCCAAATTGCCTCTGTTTTCTAATCCTTGTCTGTACTGTCATCCTCATGCTCAGTAAACAAATCTGGCAAAGAAGGTGCTTTTTTAATGGCCTCAAAATTATGCAAAGTCCTGCTTGTAACTACATTAATTAAAAACTTGTAGGCACCATAAATTACATTCTCAGTCACATCTCCAATCATTTTCTAGCATATTGCTATTATTACTGCTATTATTATTACTGCAAATTACTGTAAGTATCAGAAGAGGCTTCAGAGTCATTTTACCCACCTAAAGCCAAATTTTTGAACTGTACAATGACAAACACTATGTTTTATCATGGTATTCCTTCTATTGCAATCCAAAGAATTTACATTATCTAAAGGACATTTAGTATAGCTAATAAAATATGTAGGTAGCTACTCCATAGAAAAAAATAACTTGTATTTAATATTTCTGCTATAACAGGGTGTGATTTTCAAAACTTTTGCTGATTTTATGGATCTATATCTTTTAGTTGTCTTTTTTTAAACTCCTTATATTAATATCAATACAAAGCACTCCTTCCACCAGCATTTTCCTTTATCTGCAAATAAAAATCCAAAAACTCCTGCCATATTATTTATGAACACAGGATGTTTGCTTTTATTCAGATGCTCTTTTTAAGTTAGCATTCCTATATTGAACAAGTACCATAAGTCTTTATTTTTACAGGAATGTTTATCTCTATTCATAACTATTATTCCATGGATGTAAGAAGCATGGTACTTTGATCTTCTGAAGGCACATTTACCATAAAGAACTTTAAATGCTGTCTCTGAATTGTAAAGTTTCTTCTTTTCCTTACTGGAAGTCCTAAAATAGCAGATCCATCCAGTGTTTAGAAGTATATATATTCTTGAGTATATGGGATCATGCTCAAGGCAATATTTTAGGCAAATGAATGTAAACATACTCAAGAACAAAGGTACCAGTATTGAACCAAAAGAGTTAGGAGAGTCCAGTGTAGAAAGGAATCAGAAACTTAGTTTAAGAGAAGGAACCAAAACAAAAGAGAAGGGGAGAAGACAGAGAACTCAAGAGAAGGATATAAATCAAGAAAATATCACCATAGGGAGAAAGAAAATAATTTCATCTTTTACAAAGGCACACTTTACCAGTACCCAACTTTGTAAAACTCCCCCACTTTCTGCAAGTGAGACATGTAGGAATCAATTGTTAAAATAAAGACTAATGCTGTATTTTATTAAATCTATATGTCTTTAATATGGATTTTATACTCTTCACATTGATTTTACATTTCTACAAACATCTTTAAATCACAATTACATTAGGAAACCAGCACATTTTATATGATGGCAGAAGAACAATATTTTTTGACTCTTCAAAACCATTAAAAATTAATGAGTGCCATATTCTTCTTTTTCTATGTCTTCACTACAGTACTATCAGTCCCAGAAAATACTGGTATCAGCATCAAAGGAAGGGCCAGCAATCTTTCACGTCAGAAGTTAGGACAATACTTTCAACATGGATTGTCAGAGAGGTAGCAAGTGAAAAGCTTCAGAAGGCATGGTAGCTAAAAGGAGTCAGGAAAAGAAAAAAAAAACAGGGAAAGATAAGATAATAAGATCAAAAAGGACAGGAAAAACAAAATACACAGAAAATGGCAACCGTAACAATTGTGTTTATTCATATTAGAAACAGCACAAGAACACCGACAGAAAAGATGAGGAATAAGGCAGCCAGTCTTAAAGAGATCCAGAGAAAAGACCTAGTACAGTATGAAATGCTCAGTTATTCCTCAATTAAGGTGACTGCCCACTCACTTAACTTTAGTTTGAGCTAGTCAGTTCAGAGCAGGATTCCTGGGAAGTCAGTAGACTGAAATGGGCACCTCCAGAGGGCGATTCATCCCATCCTAAGGTCTGAATATTGGACCCTGAATCACATAGTTGAAATGTAATTAATTTTGTGAAGTTCACTAGGTATTTACAAACCTAGCAACATATCTTCAAGCTGAATACTTACGGCAACAGCATCTGGATCAAAATGAGATACAGCACATTTTCAACTTCCTTTAATCCTGAACAAGGAAAATTTACAAGTGACTTTCATCCACACAGACCATGTAATAGGTTTGTGCTGCATAATATTTTGCTACTGAACACTACTTGTGTGCATTACACTGTGCATAAAAATGAAGACTGACCCTAACAAAATAAAGGAAGTTTGTTTTTCTGTTAGAACTAATTAAGTACTTCTTGGGCTTTATGTTTATCCACTGCAAATAAAAATTAAAGCTTGATATCACTGGGATTCTATATTTGCAGGACAACATTCACAACATAGCAGTAAGGGTTGAGTATAAAATACAGCATGAATTCTCTTATTTAGAACTTCTAGAAGTTTTATGAATGAACATGAATAGTACAGTTATGTCAGTTTTTCAGTATTCAGATCTTCACTGGGTGCCCTTAAAAACTGCTTCCCAGTGACACAGACGTGGCACAGGAACAGGAAACCTATTGCACAGCAATTCATAGAACAGTTCTTATGTAGACCTATCTCTATCAGCAGAAATTAATATACTACATTCCAAAAAGTAGATGTTACCATTCAAAAATTAATTGTGAGCTGGCACCATAAGGCCTCTCCTTGCTCCACCCATTTTCCACTCTCTGACTCCAGTCAGCAATGGGGCAGTTTTAGAGGGGATGTACATTTACTGCTGTACATCTGCTCAGACCTCAGTTACACTAAAGTGTTGTTCAGGTGGACAGTTAAGGTATTTTATGCATAACCCTGAGTGAATGTAAGAAAATGGGAGGTTCTTATCTTTGTAGTTAAAAAATAAACAGGTTTTTGCATGGTAAATCATGAAGACCAGTTATAGTCACTGTGTGAATAATAGTTAATTGCTCAGTTAAAAATACAACATTTCCCCAAACATTTATTCTACTATAATACCATATATACTCAGAGGAATAATGCAGTAACTAACCACATAAATGAACAAATTACAGAATTAAACCTTTTTTGGTAATTTCCTAATTTATTTTATTTTATTACAGCTTATGGATGAAATCCACATACTGATGTCTAACCTGTAACAAATGCCAATGTAAGTAATCCATTGTTCTACAACTTCATTTGATTATGAATGGATTAACTTTGCCTAGTTCTGCTGAACAATGATTAATTAGCACTTTCTATTTTCAGTTTCAGCATTATTACAATTAGGTTTTACATACAAATTTTGCCATTCCTAACTGTTATTGCCTGTCTGCCTGCACTCTTTCCCAAATGCTAGAATAGAATTAACTGAAATACATACTAAAAAATGGCTTTGATTTTGTCATGTCTAATAATGGCGTTTTTAAGAGCTAACCTGGGAACATAGAACATTGAAGCAGTCATCATTTTTCAGTAGAATAATGCATTTTGTGATTCTGGTTGGCCCTGAAAGTCAATTTAAAACCTTTCTTAGAAGAGACCATGTTAAAATAAAAATGCACAGTGACTAGAAGTACAACTCAGCACAGCAGTTAGTCAGAACACTGAAGTCTTACTCTGGTTTTTCCATGCAAGCACAAAGCATAACATATCTGAGCACTAAATACAAAATATTAGTGCAAACACTTACCTGACTCCTCCCTTTTACCCTATTATTTCTACTATGCTCATTAAGTTTTTCTAATCTTTCCTTCTGTAAGGGAAAATAATTTCCCCCTCTCCATTTCAGTTTCTTCCTTTGCTTTTTCCTGCTCACCTGCACAATTTCTGAAATTTCAAATTTTAAAATGGCTATGAATCCAATCCTGGGGTGAAATACCAAGTTCTGAAAGGTTTTAGCATGGCTGAAGATCAGTGGCTTAAATTTTGAGTGTTTGTGTTCTCTCATTTCCAACAAATACATAAAATCATCAGAATAAAGTTTAGCAATGAAAATCTATTTAGATAACTGTAGTTGTAGAATGAAATCATCATTCTGTGAAGAGCTCTGCTCATACAGCAAAACATAATGATGATCTTTATTGATTTGAACTATATCATTATCTCTGATACCTTATTTTTATGCTTGGTTGTTAAGAAAAGTGCACGTCCACTTCTCTCCTTTAGTAGCCATTCTAAATGATGCACTGCATGTTTCAATGAATGAAATTATTTATGCCTTTAAACACTTTATAACCACCCTATTATATTTAAAAGGAGATAAAAATAGCTAGTGTTAAGACTAGCATATTGTACACAAATGTAAATATTTTCTCTCCTGTAACAATTCCTAAACAACATTTATTACCTGCATCCACTACATATATTTTTAGATCTCAGTTCCTCTAAACACAAAATCCATCGTTAGAATATTTTTTCAAGTTGCTTAAAAGCCATAATATCAAATGCTGTTTCGCAGATAGTATCAACATTTGATGTTTCACTGACATGGTAACAGGAAGTCAGCTCAGTGTAAGCTACTTTGTAGAAGATAGTGCCAGAACTTCAAGGTGTTACCTCTCAGGAATCATGAACTCCTGCAGTCTTTAAAGATAAAATGACACATGACAAGCAACGAGAGTAATGCCAATTTTTTGGGACCAACACTGACTAACTAAAAGAATGATCTCTATATGCATATAGAAATCTGCCCAAGAAAGAAACACCGGAATAGTCTTCTATTAAAATAATGTACCCTCTAACAAAAAGAAAAAAAAGTATGCTTTATTTTACTATTGTTACGGTCATCTTGGTACATAATCTATTCGTTTGGTCACATGCTGAAAGGACAATTAATTTCTGAATTTGAAACTTGAGCAGAAATCATGCATCTTATTAGCTAAGTTTAGTCATAGACATAAATATGCAATCATAATCAATATTAAAAGCAAAACTGTTAAATAAAAGCTTAAAACTGACTAAAATATCTGTGACCAAAAAACCCTACTGCATTTAAAAAAAAGCCTTGCATTTAAGGGAATGCTCTAGGACATTGCTTTCAATATTTTTGCTGACTCTTTAGTCTTCACGAACAACTTTCTAGGAATCAGCAAAGTAATAATTAAGAAAAGTAACCATACTGTTTGTAAGCTTCAACCTATCTCCAGTAAGTGCAATAATCCATTGAAATTAGTTATTTATTTTCAGGAAGGTCATAGATCACTGAAAAATGTAAATCAAATGGACCAGGGTTTAGAAACCTGAGATTTTTTTTCTGCTGTCTAGTAAAACAAACATCTAAAAGTCATAACTCACCATGTGGAAAAAACCCCCATCACATTCTTATGAGTGTTACATGAAGCAGACAAAAGGAACAAATTAATTAATGTATGATCAGCAGATTTCAAATGATGGGACACGTCCCAGTTGAAGAAGGTGCAAACTGTATGTTGGAAAGTAGAAGCATTATTATTTTTGTACCCAGCACTTCCACAGCATCTCACTTGGATCCCTTTGTATTCACTGGTGAGGCCACACCACTAATATTGTGTTTGAGGCTCCTTGCTACAAGACAAACATTGAGGTGTTGGAGCTCTAGAGAAGGGCAATGAAGCTGGTGAAGGGTCTGAAGCACAAATCTGATGAGGAGTGGCTGAGGAAATTGGGATTGTTTAGCCTGGAGGAGGCTCAGGGGAGCCCTTATCACTCTCTACAACTACCTGAAAGGAGGTTGTAGCCAGGTGTCTCTTCTCCCAGGTGACAAGCAACAGGATGAGAGGAAATTGCCTCAAGTTGTGCTAGGGGAGGTTTAGATTTGATATTAGGAAAAATTTCCTTACTGAAAGAGTTGTCCAGCACTAGAACAGGCTGCCTGGGGAATTTAAAAGATGTGTAGACATGGCTCTTAGAGAGATGGTTTAGTGGTAGACTTTGTGCTGTTAGGTTTATAGTTAACTTGATGATCTAAAGGGCCTTTTCCAACCTAAACGATTCTATGATTCTGTTCTAAGATTCGTCTGTCTGTTTGCATCTGCAGTGTGGAACCCCATACACAGGAGGCAGAAGTATAGCAGGACAGAAGAGAAGCTTTAGATAAGAGAGATTCATAGGACCATTTGTACCTTTGCGTGTAATGTTCCTGGAGCAAGCAGAAAAGTAGGTTTTCCATTCAAAAGGGTCATGTGCAGGAACTGGAAAAGAAAGTGAAGTTCCAGAAGACATGGGGAAGGGTGTAGCTAGGGCAGGTGTGGAATGAGCAAGAGTCAGTTAGAGAGCTGTAGCCACGTTTAGTAGTAAAGTGACTTCCAACTGATCCCAGTATATTTATCCAACTGTGATCCTTCCACCTCTTGGAAAAATGCCTTTTCTGATACCTATTCCAAATTCTTCATTCACATACACTCATCCCCAGACCTACCTATGTACCCCATCACTGCTTCTGTACCCATACGCCTTGTCTAGTCTCATGAATCCCTCTCTCTTGTCACTCACAGATGACAGCAGGAAACCACTATTTTCTACACTATAACAGAAGTCACTCTCTCCTCCCTTACGTGTTCCTTTCTGGTACAAGACAAAAATTCCCCTCTCCTAGTAGCTCAAGCCTGAGCAAAAACAACTTCAGAATCATGTAAGTTAGCAACAGTTATTTAGCAAGATAATACAAAACATGCACAAATCCCCTCATTTTCCATATATGTATCAATACATGAGTAAGAAACACACTATAATAATTTTAGATAAAACAAATTATTTCTTCAAGATAAACATATTTATACCATTTGAATACAGCTTATAATTTGGTGTGTCTAAAATTTGACACTACCATAATTCCTAACATAAATATGCACAGTATGTTGGAAAAGTTAACATCTCTACAAATTACTTATGGATGTGCTTGTATGACGCTCAGGACAATAGGAAGTAAGGTATGTCAAGGGCAATTAAATACAAATATTTTATGACGCTGGAAAATTTTCAATAGCAGAAAAAAAGTAGTAAGAGACATGATACGAAGACAAAAAGCTTTTTACAATGTAAGATTACCATTCAGGGTAATTAGAAGAAGTTGGTCAAATACAAGACATGCTAATACTCATACGGAAAGTTTATGTCTGTTAATAATGACAGAATAGAAAATTTTAAAATCTGTTTTTCTGCATTGAGAAACCAAATATTAATCCAAAGATGAAGCTATATTCTAATCTAGTGGAGTGGACAAGTTTAATCTTTGTCTGATGAGGATCCAAGACTTGCAAAATTATACTCACTTCTCAGGAAACTAAATCTACTAGTCAGTAGTAGACAGGAAACGTCAGGCTAGTGAAGAATTTTAAGGGATACTCAGGAACAACACAAAGATTAAGAACTCCACAGTTCTGTTACTAGGGAATGTGTGATGGGGCCAGAAGGATTAATGCTACCAGACTGCTCTTCTTGGCTCCTTTCTGGGAACCTCTTGCTGTTGTTTCTGGTGGAGAGGCATGCAACCAGTCTAAAGCTGAGAAAGCAGGGCATGCTCTCTAATTTTTCATACACCCCAGTACAGCAGTTCCCACCTTCTTTGGAACAACAGATCGTTATCAGTCCTTAGCATTTTTCAAAAACTACCACACACCCACCTCATCAAACTTTTAATTGGAAACCCTATTTAAAGCACTGTTAACTATGGGTTATCCAAACAGGTGTTCAACTCACCACAAACTTGGAGTCTAGGAGGGGTTTGCAGACAACAGCTTGGAAACCATTCCAGCTGTTCCAAAGGTACAATGATGTCTTCTACTCCATCCCTCTGGACCTTCTGCTTGCTGCTTGAAACACTTCTGCTTCTTTATCTGATTTCCCACGGGACTAATTTTAGGGCCTGCTACTGCTTTTAATTTGTGAAGTAGCAGCAAACTGGTATTTTCCATTGCCCATAGGTTTGTAAAAAGAAGTAAAACTGATCTGCCCATCTGTAATATTGCTACTGCCAGATAAAGGAACAGACAGACAATAAAAAACATCTATGGATTTAAGATAATGAGACTTATTTAGAGATTTACTTATTTAGAGATAAGCTATAATTCTGCACAGGTTAGATTTTTACCACAACTGGTTCGCGACAAGTGGAGCTTTCAAGACCAGGAAACTGCTGGGTTTTGTGCACTTGAAAACATGTATCCACAAAACTATGGCAGATAAAACTCTTATGCAGCCTTTTGTCATCTTAAAGACCACCTAAATGAAACAACACAGTCACCAAAGGCCTTTTGTTTTTCTCTTATGAGAAACTAGGAGTTACAGTTCCCTGTTAAAAAGAGATTTATAGTCCCCCTTCCATATATTCATGGTTTTAGAGACCTTTTTCACATTACCTACTCCTCAGTCAACATTCTTCCAAACTGAGGAATCCTGATCCATTTATTGTCCCTGCAGCAGAGTTATTCCATACCTCTTAGTCATTCTTTTCTGTATCATATACAGTTCTCATCAGTGCTCAAACCTGACCAGCACGTCATTTGAAACCTCTGTTTCAAATACTATTTTGTCACTTTTTGCTAGCATCAATTTTATACAGAATGATTTTAGAAAATTATCTGGAGCTGCTAAAATGCAAACCCCATTAAGGTGGTTTGAGAGCCCTGGCATCTCACGGCAGCAAGATACTGCCGATCAGCAAGAGTGATATTCCAACACCGTGGCAGGCAGGACTCCAGGTTCAAAACCTGTACTTTAGCCTCATTGAGGCTGTGAAACCCTAAGAAACAGAGAGAAAGAATCTTCTCTTCAATTTGCAGCTCCTGCTGTTAGAAAGAGCAGCTACAAGTCCCTGCCTTCCTGAGTGGCAGAACTGGTCACAGCCTGCTGAGCTCACAGTTTACGGTGTGATGGCTGCTGTAATCCAACAGCCACTGCCTCTCTCTGATGATAGATATGACTGAACAGTGGGGTCAGCAATATCTGGCCACTCTGACAGCCAAGGCTCCTGGATCACCACAGGTCCTGCTGTGAGATCCTTCTGCAGCTCTTCAGGGTCAACAATAGGTCTCACTCCAACTGTGAATATTTTCCTTTTATCACCTGCAATCTATATCACTTTTTCAGACTGTTTAGGAACAGGTGGACCAGAAAAACTGCCAGTACAAACCTTTGTGAGGTGGCAGTGTGAAAACTGCTCATTAGTCACTATACTGTTCCTTATCTTCTAACACTTTACTAATCCACAAAGAATTTTAAGTGACTCTACACTTCATTTTGTTAACAGTCTTTGGTTACAGAACTTCTTAAAAAACTTTCTCAGTCTTTCCTGTGAATCTGTTGATTCCTTCAAATAACTTGCAAAGCTCTAAGACAAAAGTACTTCTGGAAAAGCCAAGACAATGATCACCTGTTACACCTATCCACATTCTTATTAATGGTATTCTTTATCACATTTACCGGCATTTTGTCTGTCATGGTAGCCAGATTTTTTAGTTCCATTAGTTCATGACCATCTCTAGAGCCCTTTTTAAAACTAGGATCAAATTCATTATTTTCCATTCCTCTGTTATCAAGGCTAATTTAAGTGACAGATTACAAAACACAATGCATGGCTCACCAATTTAATTTCTGAATTTTTCTAGGACTACTGAATGAACATGTTATTTGGCAATTTATTAATGTTTATTCAATCAATTTGATAAAAAATCTTTTATTGCTATTTCAAATATGAACTATTTCTTATAAAAAATTATTTCTATGTGGGGATGTCCCTAATCTCCATCATAAATCTTGCCAGTGCAATGAGTTCAGTTGTTTCTTTCTCTGATGGCTTTGTCTTCAATATTCTCCTTAACAACAATTATCTCTTAAACTTACCTCCTTACTAGCAAAATTTACACCTGAAAAAAATAGGGTTTGGCTTTTAGAATTTTAGCCCATTGCATTTCAAAATCTTTTTGTTCTGCCTTACAATAGGTCTACATTTAACTTGCCAGAATTGTGCTCTTTTCTGCTTTGCTTGCTTGGATTTTAACTTTTTTAAAAAGCTCTCATAATTTCTAGTATTTTCCTTTATTGTTGAATTGTGTAAGATAATTCTCATTCAACTGGGTTGGACTCAGAAAACAGAGCCCCTGTGAATTTTTTAATATTTATTTAAACTGTATCTTCATTAGTATGCAACTCTTTTTCACACAACACTGGGCCTTTTTTTTCATTTTATTTTAATCTTTTCTCTCCTACAAGTGTGATAAACTTGAATATGATATCTCACTACTGAATGGTTCTTCTATTTGTTGTATGCTGATCTTGACCAAACCAAGGGCTGTCCTCCTCTTCTGGATTCTCTACTTCATTTGCCCAAAAAGTAGTTCTTGATGATACCTAAATACACAGCCTGTGCAAGATGGCGCAATGTAGTAGAATGTAAAGTTTATCCAGACTATACTTATATTACCAAGGACTCTTGCTACAATCAAGCTTTCAGGTTGTACAGCCTCTCCAGTCTCCCACAGTATTTCACAGAAACTGTCTCCATCCCATAAACTTATTAAACCCTTATTAAACTTCTCCTATTCAGCTACAGAACCACTTGTAATTACATTTTTTTGTTTATTCTGATAAAATTATTCGACTATAATTTCTTTGGTACATACAGTACCATTTGTCTGCATAGTCTAATCTACCATCTCTGTATCAGCCAGGCACTAAATATCTCATCATCTCTCTATGACCTATACACTGACATTTCATTGTCCCTTTGAAAGAAAGTAAAGGGTTACATGCAGACTCTCTTACACAAAGAGGGTGACATACCTGGGGAATTTCTAATGGAATTCATCCTTAACACTCTTCTGAAGAATCATTACCCTCAGGACACAATGGAAACAGAGCACTGTGAGATAGCAATGTGCCAAGATACCAAATAAAAACTAGTCTAAGTTCCTTCTCAACAGAAATCAAACAGTATTTGAAAAAAAGACTGATAAATGGCACAGTTGTGGTTATTCAAGATTTCTGCACCAAGAGATGCAGAAGGTGTGTCAGGAAGGGAATGAACTAAGGATGCTATGGAAGTACAAAAAGTCCTTTAACCTTCTGCACACACTGCAGAACTTTGTGATATTTGCATTTACTTCCTTATATGAGAAGGGAGAATCTGTTCTTACAGCTATGGAGAAAAGAAGAGAAGAGAGGGATGCTTTCAGGATATAATGTCAGTAGCTACTGACTTGAGTTTGACAGCTGAGAAGGCCTCTGGGGCTAGCATTTTTTCTGTTGGCTGCAACTCACTTCTTTCCCTTTTGTGAGGCCCCTAGTTGGAGAACCTTCTTTCTGCATTAAATATGACGTGACAGTAGGCACAACAGAATCCAACAGCTATACTACAGCATCCAGCAGGTATTCATTATTATTTATCTGTATTACCATAAATCTTGGAAGGCCTCACCCTGGACCACTTCACATTATGCTGGACCATGAATAAACACAAAACAAAATATAGATGTGCCTAAATTCTACGTAAAGAGACAACAGAGAAATTATGGCAGAGTACAAATGCAGTGACACAGTACTACTGTGATATGTGTTGGCATTAATATACCTGCAATATATCTGTTGTCTAGTGAGATTGTTTTAAGGTTCACAATACATAAAACTTTTAAGAAGAAATTTAAAGGAAGACAGTGAACACTTCTGTTTATGAAGAAGTCAACCAATACACGAGAGGCAGCCGAGGAGAAAATATCCAGTGTGGTCTGAAAATGTAATGACTGAATGATGGAAGCTGGCATCCTATGTTGATCAAAACCAGAGTCAAACTCTTGATACTGAAGGAGAGGTATCAGGTAGAAGTAGTCTTGATGGGCCTTGAAAATAAAGACACATATCTTATCTTTATTGCTTTAAACTGAAGGAGGAAAACGAAAATACCAAAGGAGTAAGTTTGGAAAACTATATTTACAGTAGCGTAGCACTCAGACTAGCTAACAAACATGGCAAGGCTGCAATTTGTCAAGGCAAAAGTAAGAGATTTTCCAAGAAAGACATGATCCATGAAAAACCTGGCTGAAAAAATAAAATTATCTGATGGAGAAGAATGACCATCCTTAAAGAATTGGAAGAAGATTCCCAAATGCAGATTTACAGATTTACTAGATTTGATGACAAAACAAATGATAGCATGACAGTGTCTTTCATAGAGGATGCAGAGAGGTTTTCTGAGGGCATCAACCTAAATATGAAAAAAACTACTAACAGAAGACCAATAGTTCTAACTGAAAAAAAAGAACTGAGAGCACTGCTGAGGAAAATTTCCATACATTACATCTTATTAGGACTGGAAAACAAGAGGTATATGAAACACAAAACATTGTTTTTCCCATAAATACTGTGAAATGAGAAAATTCTTTCCTATCGCATTTATTACTAACTTATTACAGATATCTATGCTGCCATGTTTTGACTTTCAAGGGTTGAAGAAAAACAATGTTCATGAAGTTAGAATATGAGGAGGGCCTCATTCGACACAAAGACATGCTACAATCCAGTTTGAAGACAGGACAGTGATGATACAAGCCAAACAGCATTAGAGAAAAAGATCTCACAAACTTACAAGTAAAATGCTTAATGTTCAGGCACATTCCTTTGCTCTTTCTTCTCAGTGCACAGAAGGAAACTTACTCTTTGCTGTAGTACAGCATTTCAGCTCTTGAGGTATTCTCAAGCCCACGCAATGTGTAGCTGTGCAGCAAATGCCCACTCCCTACATTCCGAAACATCATCTCCTTCTCTTGTTATCTGATTTCTTGCTTTTTTCCTGGTTTCAGTCTTTTACAGCATTACAGCATATGTTAAACCAAAGAAGCAATCAGATCAGGTGCTCAACAACAGAGGTTAACAGCACGGAGTAGTTGAGAGCTGGTACAGCTCCTCCTGTAGCAGGAGACAATTCAGAGTTCCTTTTCTTCCAAGCATTTGTAGCAGCACTACTGCAGGCAGAACAGAGCTGTGCCTCAACACTATCTCCCTCAAAGTACTGGGAAGCTGCCATTATGGGAAGGAGAAGCAGTCACACTCAGGTGATCTGCCTATCAGTGGTGATGAGTGAAAAATATCAGATACAGATGAAACATCCAGAGGACTCCTCATACCTCACTCACTGGCATGTCACTTTCCTTCCTTTTCTCCTCTGGAACTAGATCTGTTCTGAAGCACTTCTTTTGGTCTAGAGCACAGCTAAAGAGCTGTGTTTAGGTTGGTTTGGGGTTTTTTTGCAATCACCTAATCTCCCTCTGCTTTTCTTTCTTTTACTCAGTTTAATGCAAGTAAGAATATATGGCAAATAGGATCAAAAGGTAAAATCAGTAAACCAATAGCTCTAAACATTTTTTTTTAAATTATGCCAATCAAGACTTTTTTTTTTTGCAAAATGAAACATCCAATGTTCTCAAATCAGAATTTTATTGCATATCGAGAAATCTGCATTTCATTTTATATTGCAAAATCTCAAAAGAATCACTATCAAAATTTTTAAACTAGAACTCCGAAAATTCCCCTTCTGTAATGAACATAAAATTGTGGTTTGAGTGCTGTAGAAGATGATGCATTTCAAAATCATTAAGTTCTGTGTTTGAACAAGAAATTACAGCTTCTGCTTAGCACTAATTTTATTTAGCAACCCAGTGTCCTCTGTTCTTAGTTGTAACTGTCACCTTGAATCCCCAGTTTATACAGGTAATTCACAACTAGTCAATGCATCTTCTTCAAAACTTCAAAGCCCTTATTCTTCCCTCCAACAGAAAAGGAAATAAAAACCAAAACAAAAAACTTGTAGAAAAGCAGTTACCAAACGTTTTAAACTTAAATCTATCATATATTCAGTGCAATGAAAAATACCAATAGCTATGCATTTAATTCTCCTTTCAGGTGTATTTTTGCCATTCAATTTCTGGGTTTTTTTGTTTTCTTTGGGGTTTTGTTTTTGTTTTCTTTTTTTAATTGGAGTCTTTAGTCTGCTTCTGATCCAAGTCTGATTTCTTCTTTGGTCATGCTCGTTCTTCAAATTACTTTCCTTTCATTCTGCTCTTGTGCCAAGCAATAAAAGTAAGCCGGTCCTCCTTAAACCTTCGCTCATCAATTACTATCTGTGTCCTTGCTCCATGAGAAAGAATCCCTAATTGTCCTTACACACAACTCCTCTAGATGTTTACAGCCCCTTGATAATTATTCACAAATTCAGTAACATTTCCAGTTTTTCCATTTTTATGACACTAAGACAATTGAAAACATTCTTAAATTTGAATACCAGAAAGCAAATACAACATCATAAAAAAGGACATAATTTACAATACTCCTTTTGTTATACAGGGAAACCCCTACATATAGTTTTTGCTCATTTGTATATAAAAATAGGAGTCAAAGCAATGACTGTACCCATAGCTACAGGAAAAGAACTTCCTCCTTAATCCAAGCATAGATATTTATAGTTATTTTTGGGTGAATCCACTGATATATGATATGGGTAATATGTAGTTCCTGCCTAAAACTTAGCTGATCAGCATGTATGATCAAATTCACTCATAATGCCAGCTCAGTTAAATTTAACCAAGTTACACTGACAGGAGTATAAGTGTATATTTATTAAAATGTCAATGTTCAACCCAACAAGACAATTATCTCAGTAAATAAGTTTGCAATATTTACACAACTATTAGTGATATAAAAGGTTGTATAGAGCTATACATTTCAGAATGTTTATGGGTGAAAACACAGAGCAAGTCAGAGACACACTATTCTGAAAATAAAGAAAATAAACATATTAAAACTCTTTACCTAATTGCAGTATAGAAGGACTTGAGGTTTCCATGTTGAGTTACCCAAGAATAATGAAATCCTTAACGAGTATACTTTATACATTTTCTAAAATGAACTGAAGTAATTTGACATCAGTCAAACCTCTTGATTCACTTTTTATCATCATAAGATTGTCAACATCAGTAAAGACTAACTATTGAAAAAGTCAATCATTTCAATGTACTTACAGCTGAATTTTCTCATGTGACCAACTATCCACAAAGCCTCAGTGCCATTAAGAAGTTTTGAGGAATATAGTATTTGGTACTGCCAAAAAAACATAATTAAAAGAATGCATGTAAATTATAATCATTTTATAATTAGAAATGTTTTATGATTACTTCATGTCTAAAATACATACATTATCCCAAAAGGCAGGGTCCAGCACAGTCAATGATACACTGACAGAATTCACAGTTAGAAGTCACAGTGGGGTCCTGATCTTGCAACTGAACTTTCACAAAAAGAACCCCGCACTACTGCAGAATCTCCTGAATTTCAATAGGGCCCTACCCACACATAATCAATTACAGTCTGCCTATGTGGGAGTAACAACAGCGAGAACAGGACCTGTTCCTCCACACACCTGCAAAAATACCAAGATTAAAAAAAAATAAAATTAGTAATGTGCAGCAAACCCTATCGATAGCCTGTTTTATCACAGCATTTAACACATAATAAAGGAGTTCCATACATCTCTAAGTTGCATATTATTTATAGGAATTTTCAGCTCATTCTTCAAAGAATGTTGGCTTAAAATTGCTTATGGATTTTACATGTAGTGGCAGCACATTATGGGAGCTTTTACTGATACACACTTGAAATATAAATTTTTAATTATTATTTTCTAAAACTTAATCATCTTAGTTTCTTTGGTCTATTACGCAAGTCATTTTTTAGTGCTTAAGCCTTCTTAAAATCTGTCCCACAACACCCATTTTAGGGACATAGGATAGGTCTGTGAATTTATTGAGGTGTGCATAATTGTGAGAGTATCTGACCACACAGAGAAGCATCCAAGACCAAAGTCTTTGAAAATACATAATGAAAAGCAGTTTAGTGTTAGTCATTTTTAGACTAAAAAGGAGTAACTTTTTGAAACAAAAAACCTCATGAAAATCAGTAATAATTAATTGTTTGCTAGGTTTAAGCACTTAGCAAACAGTGTTTAAAACATAGGAAGCACCCAACATAATGTTAAACAAGAATATACCACCATTTTGCTGCTCATACGAAACTTAACATTCATGATTTGGCCCTACTCTTCTTATTAAAAACACATCCATATTGATGTTTAAAAGGAAAACACTTTAAGTTACAATGTTTTTATATATTATAAACCATTTAAAAGCAGATTAGCCCTAGGTTCCATTAAATAATATTTAACTGGTGACACTGCAAGACTACTGGTAATAAGGGTTATAAGAATGACCAATAGATCCTAGAAACATGCAGAAAACATTTCTTCATTCCTTTTAATACAGATAGCATTTGGGAAACAATGATGTTAAAAAAAAAAAAAATCTAGGACCAAATGAAAAGATTTGAGAATCTAACAGAAGAACCAAAATTTTCATAAAACAGAATGCAGGTTTGGTTTGGGGTTTTTTGGGGTTTTTTTGGTGATGATGAGTTGGTCTCCTCTCGGCTTTGATTTCATGAAAAAAACAACAGTAAAATTAGCAGAAAAAGGAAAAGAGTATCACAGGTTTTTGTTCCTTGCTGCTAGGTTGAAAACTGGGCAGGAGGACAAACAAAAAGTTGAAATTTCGGGATGGTTACCTTACAATAATGAGTGTTCCTTCTCATGTTATTACTGCTTTTAAATTTTACATTTCATATGCATGACTCTTAGGCTTCTGTTACTCTGAGAAATTCAATTGTTTCTAGAGAATACACTACAGCACTAAGTTCTGTTTAAAAAGTGTAATATCTTGACCCCTGTCTAACATTGCACAGAAAGTTTAAAAGTATCAGACATGTGCCAAATTAGTGCGCCTACACAGTGAGTGAAGCAGTACCTCTGGCAAGTGTAATCCCATTTCTCACTGACTGAGATGAATGGACAGACTAGACCTTTCAGGACAATTGTGACAAAATCATGCAGCTACAGATTTAGCATTTCCCAATTTGCAATGCAATGTGGTAACCTGATGCAGCTTGATCCCAATTTCTATCCCTGTATCTAGCTCCACATCTTTCTTCACAATGGAAGTTAATTGGAATACAATGCGTATTTTCTGCACTGTTTCAAGAGTGTAGGTTGTAGGATGGGTCAGGGACAGATAGCAGCAGTCTAAATTACAGTCAGTTTCTGGAGAGAGCTGAAAACAGTTTTACAATTTTGACGGCCTAAGAGTAGCTCAGAGGTAACATCCAAACAGTCAAAGAAATGAAATACTGGAATTGTCTAAACAGTTCCCTTCTCCGACATGGACAGGAAAAACATGTTTCTAGTCCAGGTATAGAAACTAGCATAGAATGGAATGATTCTCAAGTGGTTTGGGAGACTAGAAGGCCCTGGCAAACCCAAGTTTTTTTCATGACTAGCAGAACTAATGAAGTCTAGTTACCTATCAGCATGCTTGTAGGTGCCACCAACATACTTCTTCAGTAACCCTGGCCTGAACCTAGCCTGGCTGTTTTCACATTCCCTTCTTAACAGATTTCTTCAGATTACAGCTTCTGACATTTAGGAGAACAAGAGGCAGCTCACAATGTGGCTAGGTCTGAACTACACATGTGTTGACTGGCAGACCAACCAAGCATGCCGACCTGCAAGTCAACAAGTTGAACAGAACAGAAAATCTCTGAGTCCGTGCTGCAGCTTTTTCTACCCTGGGGGCACTAATTTGAGTCCCTTCTCTACTCACAGCTGCTAAGTTTCATTCAAATTGCAGAAACTTGACTTTGTGACCTCTAACTCTATATCAAATAGAACTGAAATTAAGCAGTGAGATTCAAAAATTATTAGGAGATAATGTGATCCTATATATCTTGTTTTATTCAGAAACTAGGCATGAAAACACTGTAGCATAATCACTGGGAAAATAACTAATGATTCTTATGTCACTTACTGTTTTCATTGAGGAGTTACACCACAGTCAGCTATAACAAAACACAGATTTTTATGTGGTGATAGCATAAATGAATCCAGAGAATGTAGAGACTGTTTCAATAAAACTGGCTTTGTTTCACCACAGCGAACAGGGCCCTAAATACAGGTTGCTTCATAAAAGTGAAAATTTAATAGAAATACAATTTTTATTTTTTTTTAACTTACCAGGAGTATAACTGACTGCCCTTCACAGAGATCTCTGCTTCTCTTCCAACTCCATGCTGTCTTTCCTAAGGCTTAAGAAAAGTTCAGTGATACATATTTCAATAAAGCAGTGACATAAAGTCTAATTCAGTGTACCTGGACTATTCAGTCTATTCAGTATATCTGGGCTTTTGTAGAGTTTCTGGTTGGTGTGGTTTGTGTGGGCTTGCTTTGTTTTGGTTTAGTTTTTGGTTTTTTTAAATAAATATAGTGATTTTTAAAGCATCACCTTGAAATTCTGATCTCACTGCTTGGATGCAGATACTGGCGTTCCAAATTAAGGAATAATTTTTAATAAGCAAATCCCAGTTCCCTTCTCTATACATGGCATCCACAGTGCTCTGCTTACCCTTTCTATTGATACAGCACTAAATTTTGACTTGTATGTTTCTCACCAAAAAGACATACTTGAAATCAGAAGGTTTCATTTGTAGCTGGATTCCAGGAACTGATGAAAGAAGGAAAGAAAATGAAAAAGTATAATGACCCTCCTAAAACTCCAGTAAAAAGAAGAGAGGCAAAGAATAATCAGTGTGGAAAAGTTAATAGAAAACTGGACATTAGAGGAAAGGTTAGTAGGACTGAATGGGTATAAGAACAGTCAGGGAAGTGAAAGTGATTCAACCAAAAGTGAATGGAATAAAAGAAACAAAATTATAATCTTAGCAGAGTAATGAAAATGAGCTTTTCAAAACTGTTTTGAGATTGGCCCATCTCTTCTTCTACTGCAGTAAAAGAACCACATCAATTCAAAAAATGCTTTAGGAAAACCTTAAAGCCACTTACCTTGAACCATTTAACTTTAAGCATTTGGAGTATCTAAACTCTGCTCAGCTAAACAACTAAAGTGCTTAAATTTGAAAACAAATGTAATGATATTGTAATCATTGACTGTGTCAGTCCTATTGAGCATACATTCAAACCTGAGCCCCAACTCCTTACCCAAATAACATGCAGACTCACCCTTTGGCACTAGTCTGGATTCAGCCTACTGGTTACCAGACAGGCAAAGTCAAGTACAAGATGTAAAAGACTACTGTAGATTCAGATTTATCTCTCAAAAGCCATACTCATGCAAGTATTTAAACTTAATATAAGATTAATTGTTTGATGCAGCAGAATGTAAACAGTTAAGTGCTTAAAGTTAATTCAAGAATCAGCCCCCTAAAAGAAAACTACAGAAAATGTGGCTGAGAAAGAACAAAGAAATGGATTGTTGAATCTGTATTAAAAATAAATGACCTCTGGGTTACATCTCAATGCACTGTGCCTGAAAACTGCTGCTACTTTCTGGCTTAAGTATTAAACCTTGTTTTTAAAACATGTAATGGTAAAGAACCCCATCAAAGGTTAAATTAGTTCAGTAGTTGATAACAGTACTGAAGTAATTCTTAACACAGAGTGTAGTTCAGATATTGGTATAAAGGGTTCACCACTTCTCCTGACTATTTAAACACACTGGCATTTCCAAGCTCAGTTTGGTAAACAGCTGGAACAGGGTTAATAACCCATATTCTAACAGGAAAAACTGGAAATCATAAGCCACTAACAGGGTTCTGTCCCTTTTACTTCTTACTCTACAATAGTTACTAAAGGGAAACAGATATTGAGCCATTTGTTGAAATACCATAAAAGGCCTGGGGCTTCTCTCAGCATCTTCTGTGAAGTTCTGATCACTGTAATCTGTCTCCTGAACTGCATTGTGTGCACTCGTATTTTAAACTGTCACCTATCTAAATTATCACAAAGCCCAAATCAACGCTCAACAACTATATTCTCACATGCAAGCCCCTGCTACTACTATTCCATCCTTTATCTGTAGCTGGAAAAAAAAAGGAAACTCCCTGTTTTTATTATATATGTTTAATAAATCCATACATATAAAAATCATTACTTAATGATTATTAAGAAGAAGATTAAAGATGTGATAAGGCAGTAAATTAGAGAGAGAATGAGTTCCTCTGTGGATTCAGTTACCTTTTCTTAAAATGGCTAAATAAAATAATGTTTTGTTCTCAGAAGAATTATGAGCACTACCAAAATTTTATAGATGTTGTGAAGCTCAGAGTTCAAAATTTCCCAGAAACTGGGAAACTAGAGAAGCAAATGAACAACTTTCATCAAGTTGTCTTATAAGAAATAAATTGAACAGCAAAAGAGCAACCAAATTAGTACTAGCATTTTCAGATCCTTCACTCCTCCCTTCATTTCAGTAGCATTTCATTTATATGCAGGCATACATATCTGCAGAGTTTAAGCTTCAGTCTTTCAAACAGCTTCATATATCTAAACTTCACTCTTCTAAGTAGTGCTGCTGATAAAACTACTCATGTGAACAGAGTCAAGCACCTGCACAGGACTAAGGTTAAAGAAAGTAATAAAGAAATGAGCTAATGAATGCAGGGTATCACTAACAATTATTTCTGAAAAGGCAAGGACAGCAAGGAAGAAAGCAAAGCTTGAAAAATTAACAGCTGAAATATGAGGGGTGGAGGAGAAATTAGGTTATGGTCCCAGAAATTACCCTACAAAAATTTAACTTCAATACCTTTAAAATAACAGAATCAATGCTAAGCAGAAAAAAATAATAGAGCATCCCTAACTTAACAGTCATGACAACCACGCTATTTTCTCACCATTTGATGAGTCCTCTTCAGTTCAAGGCTGAAGTTCATGGGTACTGTGGAGAAGATCACTTGGCAACTGCTCTGCTGTAATTAATCCATGAATAAAGAATAGGCTTCAGTTTTCACAGATACACTTTTCATAACCATTAAATCCAGAAAAATACTAAAACATTTCGAAGTTACAGTTAGGCCATTTTAGCAAAATTTTGCCACAGAACCTAAGTTTAATACCAAATCCTTCCTTAAATCCTCAAGGACATCTCTGTTATTATGAGTCAGGCCTACAGGTAAGTTGGAGTCAATATTAAAAGATGTGAACAAAATATAGTAAATTCAACCTTTTGACAACTACATCATAAGTTTTTATGCAACATTCAGCACTTTAGTGGCTGAAAAAAAAAAGCTAAATGGAAAGTGAGCTATTGAAAAATCAGGAGGTAAAAAAACAAAAAAAACCCCAATTTTATTTTCGATCTGCAAGTTCACAGGAAGTCTAATAAGCTATATGCAGGTTCTAAGCCAGCACATACTTCTTGCAGTCCTTACAGTCTATAGAAGCATCCCTAGATCAGGTCTATTCTGGCAAATTCAAAACTCTGTTTTCATTGTACAATGGTCAATTACGTCCACTTCAGTCCTTTCTAGATTACAAAGTCTACCACTGATAGCAGACTGAAATTGCAGTCCCAAATCCTTTATTTGTCAGGGCAAATCAGAAACTGAAGGACTACAGAAGGAAGTAGAACACTCACAGATGAAAGAGGATGTCCAACTACAGTTAATAGGTTATTAAACTGAAACTTTAAACTTCAAGTGATACAAAATTTACAGAGGAGGCCTGAAGGGAGGCTTAGGTGAACCTATAACAGGTATCTAGAAGGCTGGATGAAAATCAGGGGCAAGGAAGGGCTCAACTTAGAAAAATAAATAGAAAAAAATTCAAACTCCCACTGGCTGTATGCCCACATACAATACAAACACAGAAATATACACCAAAATAATATGTAGGTGTGCAATTATTATAATTATGTGGGTGCATCTTAGTGCCCCCAAACTTATCTAACTTACCTAGGAACTGATCCAGATGAAATGGAATAATGTGCAAGAACCCAAGCAAGCCAAAGAATCTAGCTAAAAAGTTACATGGTAATGACACAATGCCAGTTTTCATTACAACAAATTCCTCTAATCCTCAGAGTTGTAAAATAAATCTTAGAAACACATAGCAAGGTAATTTGTAAAGCAATGCATGCCTGAGTCAGAAGACAGCCTGCAGCTTTCTAACCACTCCTAGCTGTGAGCTTCTGTTCTTTCAGCAGATAAGTACCTTGCTTTGGTTTTGCCGCCTCTCAGCTGGACTAGATAATTCAGTATATACAAGCACAAAGTCTGCTGCATATAGGAAACTCCAAGTACAGGAAGCTGTGGGGATGTCAACTCAGCAACATAGGTTATATTATAAGCTGCTCTCTCTAATGATTTTCTCTAGACTTTTTATTTACAAATTCAGGGTCTCAAGATCCTCCAGGGCCTAAATCCAGGATTCCTAAAGAAGGGCCTAGCCTACTGGGTCTCTAGACTGGATCCAGGTGTCAACAGTTTCCCTCATCCAACACAAGAGAACCTATGAAACGAATGGGAAAAAAAGCTCTCATTTCCAGAGACAAAACTTTCAAAGGGCTGGTGCAAGATTAAAGAATGAAAGTGCCTAGAAACTAAGGGCCATCAGAAACCTAACTGCACCTTGCCTGAAAAACAAAACATGTTATTTCAGCCTTGCCTCACTAACATAAAGACATTATGTTATGTATGTGGGAGAAAAGACAGATAAAATAAACTGAAAACATTCAACTGCACATGCTCCTTCCCCTGGCAACAAGAGAATAGCTAATATGACCAGCTAACGCTGGTCATGTCACTTATTATAGTATGAGGAGATTCTCTGACAATTTAATGGCACTCTCTGAGGAGAAGAACTGAAACATAGGACAGACACTACTAGGAGGTGTTCAGATAGGCCTGTAATGAAAACTGCATTAGGAAAGGAGTCCATTATAGAAACTGCAGCTTAACCTCATATTTGCTACCACAGCAGAGAAGACTCTAATAAGCCCAAGTGGTTTGGAATGGAAATTTGATCTAAAGAATTGACATCACTTTTGATGAGGCTCAAAATCCCTTTCTCTCCCTTCTGTCTTCAGCTGTGCTCCTGCTGTGACTTTTTGGCTTCAGTAGTCACTGAGGAAACAAACTGATCATCTTCTCCCAGATGCTACAGCCAGGAAATGAAAAACCCACCTCGTATTACATGGATTTTTACACTATAGCAATTGCTTTTCTCACTTGTTCTGATTTTCAGTTAAATATTTACCCATTCTGATCCTTAAATTATTGTAATTGTGCATTATTTAAGTTAAGAGATATGCACGGAAGACATAAACCAAGACTATTAAATTAGGTTTATGTTTTGGGCAGTCCTAAGTAATTCTGAGAACAATGATTATGTAATATCACTATTAGCTACTTAAATCCAAAATACAAAAGCATAATAATGAAGAGAACTACTCAGTGTGCTTACACATAATAATATACATTTCAGTCTGTATAGGATTGGGGCCTATGTGCACTAAGTATGGAATCTCAGAGCAAGAACTAGATATTAGAGGATGCAAAAATTTCAATTTCATTAAAAATCTTAACGAAATGACATCTGAAAGGACAATAGTGTGAGTCATATTAGAGAATACCATGTATCACAGAAACAGTGTATCATAGAATATTGACATACTATCTTCTACACCTTATTTCTATACTACGGTTGGAAAAATGGGTGAAAAATAATAGCTAGAATTATTTTAGGGCAAAACTATACCTCATCTAAGTAAAGAGAAGTGGTATCACCAGCATAATGATTTTTTTTTTTTTTTTACTGTTCTCACTGCTATTTCTAGTGCAAAGTTTTCTTTCACAAGAATATAACCTTCAGGAAAAAAAATTAAAAAAAATATTTCTTTTCAGCTGAAAGGCAAACTTTGAAAATTTTGCTCAGGGTAATTTTATTAAAAGAAGAGCAAAAATGTAAATACACTGCAAATCATTTGTATTTCCTCCTTATTAATTGAATGGCTTCACGAACTGAAGTTTTTTCATCTGGCTCATTTTCACTGAGAACCTGGTTTAAAATATTAGGAATCTGTTTCTTTAGCAACACCAAACTTCAAATCCGAGAAAAATATAATAACAAATGCCTAATATTAGTTATGTGATTACTTACATGTTGCCTTGCACTACTTTTGTCACTAAGGAGCTCCAAAATTATATACTTTCTGAGTAGCAGTAGTTTTCGTAGCCATGATGGTCTAAGTTCTTTGAGCCCAAAGGCTTGGCGTTTTCTACTGTGGCAGTTAGTTAAAAAAAAAAAAAAAAAAAAAAAAAAAGAGACATTACCTCTCCCTTTCAAAAACTTGTTCTGCTTATACTTTTGTCAGTGCAGCTCTAGCAGGGAGCAGTGGAATCATGAAAAGCATTAGGCCCTGAGCCTGCTAACGCTCGTCTGCCAGCAGTCAACCGAGTTCAAGATGACTCGCTCACAGACGTGAAGGGAAGATTTTGAAAGTCAGTGGGAGCAGAGCTCCCAGACGCTCATTATGTACTTTTGAAAAATCTTCCCCGAAGTCATGGGAACAACAGTTTGCAGGTCTCAGGCCTCTGCTTTCTTTTCCCTTTTTTAAAAAGCGCATGAGACTAAAAAAAAGCAAAACCACAAAACAGAACAAAACACTGAAGTCAGAAAGCCCGAGGAGCGGCTGGCAGGGATGCGCTGGATCTCCCTGCCGAGGCAGGGTCCGCGGAGCTCCCAGGGAAAGACTCTCAGCAGGCACAGGTCAAGTGCAGACAGCGAGTGGCTCGCGCGGCACCGCAGCCTGCCTTGCCCCCGCTGCTTTCGGCAGCTCCCTAACCTCCATCTCGGCTTCCCTATCCCTGAGCGGGGCTGGGACCACTAACCCGGCCACCAGGTACCTTACGCTCAGTCACAGCTCGGGCCGGAGGGGAGCGTGGGGGAGGATGCGGCGTGAAAATGAAAGTTCGCGTTTTCCCCGAGCGCTCCGTGCGCAGCCGAGGCGGGAGCGCTTGCCCGAGTTGAACCTCGCTCCGTCAAGTTCCTCCGAGAGAGCTTTCTTTTTTTTTTTTCTTGGTGTGGGTTTTTTTTTTTCTTTCCTTTTTGTGTTTTTTGGTTCTTGGTTGTTTTGTTTTGTTTTGCTTTGCTTAATTTCAAATGACCAGTGTAGGGCACTCGGGGCCCGCTGTGCCCTGCGATGCGCCCACACAGCCCCGCTCCGCCGTTCGGGGGCTGTTGGCCAGCCCTGGCTGGGGGCGGCCGGGGGGACTGCCCCGGGGCGCTGCCGCCGCGCAGCCGGTGCGGCGGCGGGAGGGGGATGGGGAGCGGCGGCTGCCAGGCGGGATCGGGATCGGGCCCGCGCGCTGCGGGCAAGCGCCGAGCGCTTCCAACCCTCCTCCGGCTGCAGCGGGGTGCGCGGCGATGGGGGAACACGGGGGGGACAAGGGGGGGGTCACGCTGCAACCTGAGCGCCGCGGGAGCCACGGGGGTCCTTGGAGGCGCAGGGGGGTAAGGGGGACAACGTGGGAGAGGCGCTGTTCATATTTTCCTCAGGTCCTCTTGGCGCATCCCCCTCCCCCGCCGGGCTTCCTTTCCCTACCTTCCCAAAACCCTTTCCCTACCTTCCCCAAACCCGCTGTCGTCTCCCCCACCCCGCTATCCACCACCCCCGTATCCCCACCGGCGCCTTTACCTTGACAAGTTCGCGGGGCCGGCGGAGGTCTCGCTCCCCCTCTCTCTCTCTCTCTCTCTCTCTCTCTCTCTCTCTCTCTCGCTCTCCCACACACATCTCTAACGCGCCACCTCTCCCCACGCGGGCCCAGGCTACGGGTGACATTTCTCTCTCCCTCTTTCTCCCTCCCTCCTTCCCTCTCCCCAACCCCCTTTCCCCATTAGCGGCGGTTGGGTTGGGAGCGCGCGCCGCGCGGGAGGGCGTGAGATGCGCGGCGGGCGGGCGGGCGGGCGGCGGGCGCGGGGGCGGGGAGGGGCGGCATTGACAGCGAGCGCCGTGTCCGTGCGGCGCTGCCGCCTCAGCCCCCGCGCGCGCCCCCCGTTCCCGGCATGCCCCGGGGCGGCGGGGCTGGCGCTAACGAATTTGAATGAAGAGCCCTCCGCTCTTTCGGCGCCATTTTCGAGTGATGCCCGATCGCATCGCTGCGGCCGCCGCCGCGGGGGAGGCGCGGGGCGCGGGGGCCGCCCGCCCGCCCCGACAAACTCGCCCCCCTCTACCCTGCGTTACCCCCCGCTTACACCCTCGCCGCCGCGCTTCGGAGCGGGTGCCGCCGCCGGCGGCACAGGCGGTAAGAGCCGGAGGAGCGGGCGCGGCTGGGGCAGAGGGAGCTGGGCGGGCGGGCGGGAGGAAGCGCGTCTTCGGAAAACGGGGGCAACCTGCGCCCCGCCGCCGGGAAAAGTCACCTCAGGAGCCCGGTGGGCAGCAGGCGGGAGGCTTCCGGAGTGGCGGCAGGTCCTGGGCGGATCTGTCACTCGCTTCCCTCAGCCCCAGCAGCGGGCGGGAGCGGCCGTCTCCTCGGGCAGGTAACCCCGCTCACCCCCGCGGGGCGGCACCGCGCCCGGGCGGGGATCCCGGCAGCTCCGCTCGCACCCGGCCCGGCCCGGAGACAGAGGCGCGGAGGCGGGCGGGGGGCCCGGGAGCCGCGGGACAGTCCGAGCTCCGGAGGGTGCCCCTGCCCCGCGCTCCCGGGACATGACAGGACAGGCTTCCCCTCATCTCCCCCCACCCCCGCTCCCCAGCACCCCTCCCCAGTGGATCCTTCCCTCCCGCCTTCTCCCCCCGCTTCTCCGCCGTGGAAATTTCGGGGCAGCGCTCGGGACACGGAGGCTTCTGCTTCCCTGCTCTGCAGCAGCAGCAGCCAGGATGACTTCCCCACTTACATGCACATCTCCTTTCTCGCCCGCCGCCCCCCCGCCTCCTTCTTCCTCTCTCCCCGTGTTTTCGTAAGCTGGATTAATGCCCCTTCGCTCTTTCTCTTCCCCGTCCCTTCTCTCCCCGCCACCCCCTCCCCCCCCCCAAAAAAAAATAAGAGGACAACCTTCGGGGTTTTTTTTCTCCGTTTGTTTCCTCTCCATGTTAGCAGATTAACTTCTCCGTTTAAGCGCTTTCTCCACCTCCCACTCAAGCGCTTAATTTCCCATGTCGCGATACGGAGCCGCCTTTTGCAGGAACCTGGGTGACGGTCGTGCTGCCACATGCTGTCACATTTATCGTCTCTGTCCCTTTGGGTATTAACGAAGGACCAAAGTGCTATTGCACAGGGCTATTTTCCCCCCTCTTAGCGTTAAAACGCGAGTTTCCTTCCTGCACTAGAGGGGGGAAACATAATCCGAGACCATGTGAATCGTGCCAGCTATTTCTAGGTGTTTTTCCTGTCCTCCCACACACCCCAAAAACGAGTAAATACCCTCCCCATAGATAGCCCAGCCTAATACTGTGATCAGAGCTGGCCATTCACCTCCTCTTCTCCGCCTACAAAATTCTCTGTCTCTGTCACCCGGGTCGCTATTTGTCATTGGCTTAGCTATTTTTTGGTGGCTGTTTCTATGTCATTTCTCGGTGGCCAGCAGCTCTCGATCTCTCGTAGCTGTATGAACGCGATCGTGCTTATTGTGATAGGCGCCGAGATCTCTCGCAGCCTGTGCGCTGGGCGATTCCCCCGCCGCGCACATACACACATAATATGTGACACGGTGCCTTTTCCTCCACGACGTCGTTTAACCCCCTCGGGGCCGGGTTTGGCGTGGGTGCTCGCGTTTCGGAGTTGCGCACACAGGCTCACAAGGCATCTTTTTGTGGCGGGAGCGCCGGCGGGGACAGCACCGTGCGGTGGGGCAGGGAGGAAGCTCGGACGCTGCCAGGCCAGCGGGCTCCTTCACAGCCATAATTTCTAAGCGTTACTTTTTATTCCTCTTCCTACTTCCCTCTTCACTTTCGGCCGCC
Organism: Myiozetetes cayanensis; assembly: GCF_022539395.1. Classification (NCBI taxonomy): domain Eukaryota; kingdom Metazoa; phylum Chordata; class Aves; order Passeriformes; family Tyrannidae; genus Myiozetetes; species Myiozetetes cayanensis. The sequence continues at coordinate 61,195,955 of NW_026087742.1, read as the reverse complement.
TGACCTTTTCTTTTTCTTTTCTTTTTTTAATTATTATTTTAATTTTTTTTTAATTATTATTTTGACCGGGGGAAGGAAGGCGTATGGATATTTTTCCCGATACCGTGTGAGCGGCAGGCGCCCGGGGCTGCCGTCGAGCTGGCGGGCGCTCAGGATGCGCAGCTAACGCGGCATCGGGCCCCCCGTTAAGGCGCCCGTTCAGCGGAGGCTGGACCGGCTGCTGCCCCCCCGGTTGCCTGCGGGGACGCGGGGCTGGGAGGTTGGACCGGGTCACAGCCTTTCCCCGCTCCTCTTTCCCCCCCTCCCACTGCCCCCTCCGTCCCCCGTTTACCCCCCCGCGCATCCCTCCGCGGCGTTCAAAGCCAGAAGCGGCCGCCTTGCGCTTTGCACCCTGGCCACCGAAAATAACGAGTTAACCGAGGGACGTAGGAGGGACGTAGAGAAGAGTTGGGGTGCAGAAGTGCTGTACAAAAGATTTCTGTGTACATGGCTGAGAGCGTGTAGTCTTAAAGTGAAATGCAAAAACTTAGCGTTTCCAGCATGGCAACTAGATTGTGATTCAAGGTATTTTCTGTGTGATGCAGAAATGCAATAGTTCAAGGAGGTTTTTCTGCCTCGAATCCTTAGTTTCCCTGGATTCTTTTAACCCAGTACACAAATTATACTTTTTCAGTCATTTTTTTTCCTGGGAATAGCTTCTTATTTTGTCTCCACAATTCATACCTTTATGCCTTGATAGAAAATTCAGCTTAATCCTTGAAATTGCGATACTAGTAAGATCTTATTGAGATTTAGCACTGATTTCTTTAGATTTGCATGATTACTTTCAGAGTGTTTTCATAAACGTTTTTAGCAGTCAGTATGGGAATGTGCACAGGGCTGTTTCATTGTAGCTCTGTATGCTTTGAAATACCAGGATTTGAAGAGATTTACACTATTCAGCTGTGGAAGAGCACTCACAAACACTGACTTTCACTTTCAATGAAATAACTGTCCTGACTCATAGCTGATTTGGGAAAAAACCTCTATAATTCAGTATTATACAGGTGCATATGCATTTTTTCCCACTATTCGATAGTCATGTTCAATAGAATGCAATTTATATCTATTTTTCATCTTATTTAAAATCTCTGCTTAGCACATATTTGACTACATGAAACAACTGTTATTTTAAGCATTTTTATTTCTCAGCTGCACCATTCCCATATTTTACAATTACATAAAGGTGGGTGTGGCTAAAATGAAAGCAGTGAGCAATCTAATATCAATATATAGTGTATGTTAAGTAGGTTTTCCTTTTTATATTTGATGTACTCCTTATTTTGAAATATTTTGGGGTAAAAAAATCATGTAGCTTAAATAGACCCTTGTAGAGCTGCCTGCATTTTTTACCTTAGTTAAAATGTCAAACATTAACTGGGATTACTTGGCCCTGGAAAACTTACATTTAGAGGAAATATCAATTGAACTTAAAGATCTAAACCTATATAGTTATACTGATCGGTGAAAGTTGAAGTTTTATGCTTAATAAAACCTTGCTTAGATACACCACATAGCATAGTATATGTATTAATTTTTTTTCTTTGTTTCTTTTCAACTATCTTGATTCTTAGGAAAAACATCCAAATAAGCTTCAGTTGGTTGGGGTTTGGTGTTTTTTTTTTTTTTTCCCTCCCTCTAAGTTGTACTGAGAGTTTCCAAGAAAGTTTCTTTCATTTTATAGATATAAATCTACTGAAACTTGGAATAACTCTTGAGATTTTTTTTTTTTAATTTTCAGAAATAACAGTAATTTGAAAGTGTTACTGTGTACCTATGTGACTTTTTAATGTGTTAGGTTAGTATTTGATAGGAAGCTTAATGTAGTAACATTTTAAAGGGAGACTATATATACGATACCAAGGTATCATGGGGTTCTTTTTCTGTTTGGCTCGTTGTTTTTTTTTTTTTTTTATCCTTAGCTTCTGGAATTCTGAACATCTTACTATTCCATCTTAAATGTAATGTCATAGAAGGAAAAAAAAATTTGGAGTCTTTAATTCCTTAATTATTTTTATGACTAATAAGTCAAATTCTTAGTGAAGTACAACTGGAACTGCATACAGACTACCTCGCTCTGTACACCTTGCCTGTGAACACTGTATGAAGGTGCACATCTCATCCATCTTGAATGTCAAAAAACATCCTAACAGGTGTATCTACACTTTTTTGTCACACTTTTGCACATGTACAAGCACATGACCTTTCTTTACAGAAAAAGTAGCCACATAACAGTTAGTATTTCTTTTATAGGACCTTTATAGGTTTTGTTATTTTCACTGGGAAGCAATTAACTACTGAATATGTAAGGGAGAACCAAGAAGCTTATCATTGTGTTCTACGAATGTGCTGCAGGTATTCTGTTTTGTAGATGCAGTCATCCACCCACACCCAAAGGCCTGTTGCAAGTCGTTCCAGTAATTTACATTAATTACAAACTGTCAAAGGTAGAGCGCGTCTTGGACTAGTTTTGATTGTGTATGAAAGAAATAGGGAATTAAATTGCAGGCTTTTGTGTACAAACAGGAAAATGTTTTTATCAGAAGGTTTTTAAAACTAACTTTATGTACATCAATAAGTGTTCTCCACAGATTTTTTTTTTTTTTTTTTTTATACCTACATATTATTACAAGTTCTAAACACTTAGTATCTAACACTGGAACCTGCTCTCAAAAAATTATGATATTTTCTATTATCAGGAAAGTTTGTTGGTTTTTTTTTTTTTTTAAACAAGCTACCCAAATTATTGTTGTACATAGTCCCCTGTCACAGCCATGTATTTTTTAATAGAACTAGTAAAGTATTTTAAAGATAGAAAAAAATTGCTATACCCCTCAAACAGAAAGGGGACATGAGATAGAATGGAGAGGTGTAGCCATAGATTTCCAGTAACCCCTTTTTAGGTAGTGAAAATGTTGCTTTGCAATTTTTTTTGTGTGTGTGTGTGCATTATTGACAGGAGTTATGTAGAATTTTCAGGTTACTGATGTATGAATATATAACAAGCTGCTTAAGTTGGGTTTCAAAAGAAATCTTTATTGAAAAATATTTTCATTGTGGATACTGGACAATTTCAGAAATTGTTAGAGTAAAGTAGGTATAAAAATTTCTACCCATATGATATAAGGCAATGTCTGTAGTGATTTTTTTTTTTTAACCCTTTATTGTAAGTTTTTAAAACACTCCTTCTAATAAAGAATCTTTGGGATACATCTATTCATTGGACAGTTGATAGTAGCACAACTGAGGAAGAGTTTTGATCTTAGCTTTGTATGCTGTATGAGAAATCCAGCAGGTTTGCAGGAATATTAGAGGAGGGTAGCAGACTTGAGCTCTAGTGCAGCTAACACTTAAAGTTGGGCAATTTTTTACTCTAATATTTGCATCTAATAATATTTTTAGCGTATCATTAAAACAAAAAAAAAAGTTCTCCTTACAGAGAATACTAATCTTTTTAAATTTATGTAACTCTAAAAACTTTTCCATATCTCGGTAATGAACAGTTACTAGTGTATAAGGATGACCTCGCATACACACACACTACCACATGCACACAATAGTAGAAAATGTAATTTATGAACATTTAGCTTTTATTTTGTTAAAGGTTTCCCAAGATGTGTTCTAAAACCGAAGGTGATGTTGTTATATTGCACAAAACTGAAAGATAGGAGTGACTTTCAGTGATCGTTATTAATGTCTAAAGGAAACCACTCTTAGAAATAGGACCCCCCCCGCCCCGTGACTATTTAGTTTGTTTTCAGACACTGCAATGAGTGTATCCACAGTAAATAGATTATTAATAAACTTCTTAACATTGAATCTGGTTACAACTAATTATTTTATTTAGCATGAACTGAAATTCACTTGAAGATTTGGTTTCAGAAGAAGATAATTACACATCGAATGGCTTAGGCTTGTATTTTCGTTTTAAATACCTTTTGTAAGTCCGGTTTCAATATTATCTTCAAGTATGTTAAATCTCAGTGTAAGCGCAGGGGGGACCACAACTTTTGTGGTTTTGGTTTAAGAACAGAAACTTTTTTTTTAAAGGTAAAATAGATAATATGTGGAATACATGAAAATACAGACAAACACTTTTGTCTTGTTAAAGCAGGGTGCTTATTATAGTTCCATAGCTATAAGGGGGGGGTTAGTATTTTCTAGAATACTCTTAAAGAATAAAGAACAGATTTATGGAAATATTTGTAAGCAGGTGACTTGACCCAGGCATCAGCTACTCATTTATTAGGCCTATGATGCATCTTGTCATAGTACCTACAGTAAAAAAGTCCAAATAAAGTCAAAATATATTTAAGATTTTGTCTGTCTGAATGGGATGTTTCCTCCAGTAGCTATTTGACTATAGTTGCTGCCTCTGTGAAGTTATACTTTGTTCTTACCTGATCATGGTTACTTTTTTTTTTTTATTATTTTTTTTATTTAGTGTCTCAGAGTGTATTATATGACAGTAATTCTTCCAGTATATGTTTTAAAGTAGCTAATATTTGTAGGCTACATTGTCCTAAAGGCAATAATGCTACTAGCTTGAAGAGCAAAAAAAATTAGAACTCCTTAAAGAGAAACATAAGAATTTAAATACTTAACAGTCAATAGCATATTTTAGGAAATATGACAGCAATAATCACACATCCATTAAGTAGCTTACTTACTTAAAAACTTCTTTGCTTGTTTGAGGGTGGAGGGAGAGATTGGTAGTGGGTAGGAAGGGAGAACAACACCCCTTACTCCCTTTTTTTTTTTTTTCCCTTCTTCATCTTACTTTCATCTTAAAATGCTGCAGGAAGAATGAAAGCAGAAACATGCTAATCTGATTTGTTTCAGGAGGCTTCTGATAATAAAGAGGCATATCACAGGTGTTCCTAATCAAGTCAGTTTGGTTTAAAAAAAAAAAAGTATTTTTAAAATTAGGATTTCCTGTAACATAGACAATGCGAGGGTCAAGCTGATGACCTACGTCTATGTTTGGGGATCAACCATGAAACTCTGGGTGTTGGAAATATGTTATAATACATGACATTTTTATTGCAGGTTTTGACCTTTCAATAGAGAGCTGATTTTGGAGAACGGCTTACTCCTGTGACTGAAAAACTCTCTGGAAGGTTGATGGAGCATGAGCTTGGTATATATTATATTAACATTTCTCTTATTTCATATGTTCTATATTTTAAAAAATGTATATACTAATATAACTTATTTAGATTATTCAAAATAGGCCAGTTCTGCTGGGTTTGTTCAAGAATTTATTATTTGTTAAAATAATTCTTCTTTACACTCCTCCTGTAAAATTATAAAAGACTAAGTAAAAGTTTTTACACAAGCTGTACTCAAAAGGAAATGAAGTGACCAAAAGTATAAAAAGCTGAGTTTGCAACAGCCTTGATCCATTTGAGTTATATAAATTCTCCATACAGTATTGTTCTCATATTCATGTCTTGGGAATTATTCCAACTAAAATGTTGCTAATCCAAAAACAAAGTATGGATGACATTAAAAAAAATTATTTTTCAATAACTTTGGTTTTTTGTTGGGAGGATGTGTTAAAGAATAGAATAGAGAGGTAGTTGAGTGCATTTCCATGTAGTGTGTAAAGTTTGTTTTTTAAAGTGTTAATAAGCTAGCTACTTGACAAGCAAAGAAGCAGAAAAGAGAAAAAAAGTGGTCTTCAGAGCTCTCCACCTGTACCAGAATAGTTAGAAATTTTATTTCTTTAATCTATTTGTCGGTAAACAGATATTATGTAGTAAAACAGTGAACATATCAAAGTAATTAATACGGACTATGCTACACTCATATTACAAGTCCTGCTTTGCACTAAAAGTACTAATTTGGCTGAAACTGAGAAATCCATTCAGAGTAATCATAACCTATCTGCTCATATACAAATAGTCTTAACTAACCATTTACACAGACAACTGAAATTAGAATAGTAACTGGTCTTGGATTGAGTAAATTTGTTTAAATACAAAAAGGAGTAGTAAAAACTGTAAGACTCTATCTTCAGCAGAATATATTCTAGTACAACAAAGTCTATGAACATGTTGTGACTTTTGCAATTCCAACTTTCAGCTCGAATTCAGTTTTTACCCTTAATCAATTCTGTTTGTCTTCAAGAGCACATTTTTTGTAGGAATTAATTGTACCATAAAATAGAAGCTTTTTTTAAAAAAAGCAAAATTTCAGATTATCCCAGTAACTGCTAATTTCTATCAAGCAAATCCAGTGAAGTGTAAATTACATTTTTCCTCACTGTTGTAACTAAGGGCTAGTAGAACTGAAGAATTGCTGGCATTTACCAGTAATACACCTCCTGTTATAGAAGTATTGGAGGCAGACATATTCTGAATATATTTTTAATAAAATACCATGATTTTAGAGTAGTTAAGACCACCTACAGAAAATTATCAGTTGAGTAATAAAATTTTGAATACAGAAAGTATAGGAAGTGAAAAAAGATTGTCTATAAGCTTTGAAGTTTGTGATTAGTGATTAGGTAATTCTTTATTTTCTAATCCTTTCTTTATGTGATTAAACACAGTGAAAGTACTTTTATTAGTGCTATAACTGTGTTTGGGTAACATGCCTAATGTGCTCCCAAATAAAATAAATATTTCAGTCTGTCCAGAAACTGCTCTGAATGTACTGCATTTCTGTTGGGTTTTTTCTTTTTTTTTTTCCTCTATTTTTCTCGTGGTTCTCTTAGGAAAATAAGGATTTCACTTAACAGTTTGAATTTGTTCTTTTTTTTTTTTTTTTTTTTTGTACAAAAGCAGTTACATTCTTGTTAATGAAAATCAGGATTATATTGCAAGGCAAAGGTATCTAAGGCTCCCTTGTGAGAAATTTAAAAGGTGAAAGTTTGATGGAGTGTTCCTTGGTCTGACACAAGTTCAGAGTATTTCTCATAGATTCTTATTTAGCAAAAAAGGTGGTTTCTGGTTCACAACTGTAAATCAAAGGGATTTTAAATTTAGGGCCTAATCCTTCAAACTTTAAAATACACAACTAGTCCTAATGACTCACTACTATGAATAAGGATTTGCAGAATCATATTCTCATTAGATGCACACTTTATTTCCTTTAATAAATCTAATATATATTAAAGTATTTTGAACTTTGGACAAGTCTAAATGATTTTTATAAGGTGCAAAGTGTTTTTCAGTAATATAGTAATTACTCATTTATGAGGTCAAATATCTTGTAAGACTGCTGCAGTTGTCAGTTATCATTAGAACACACTTTTTAAATGTTGATTTTCTCTAGAACACTTTTGTGCTGAAATTTAGCCCATAATAAATTTTTTTTTTTCTAGAGCTGTTTTGTACTTGGTAGTCAGCATGACTGTTCTTTGACCCAAAGAGTAGGTGAAACTTTTAAGAAAGATGATGGGGTGTGTTTTCTTTTGTTTTTCAACTCTTACCCTCTGCTATTACAGTTCTTATTTAGCAAAACTGCCATTGATTTGGTTGGAAGTTCAGCCTGAAATAAGGGCTGCACTGCTTGCCCCTTAAAAATTGCTGGTGTGGCTATTACAAATTGTGTGCTTGACTTTGTAAATTGTTTTGCAATTTACAACTTCATTACAATTAGAAACTGTAATGAAGTTGAAAAGATAGAAATGTACAGACTTCTCTGTTGAAGTGCTTCAGACGTGGAACTTCGTGTGGCCACTTTTACTGTTCCTGGTGTAGGTAAAACATTGAGGCTCTACAAACCTTGTTGACTGAATCATAATTTGAAAGCTGACAATGCATGCTTATTGCTCATCCAAAAGAAACTACAGATTACTTTGACAACTCATTTCTGCTTTGCTGAAGTACTTCTCTTGCTTTTCAAAGGCAACTTAAATAATTTTCCTGGAGGAGATATGTAGCTATAAATGCAATCCATACCTAGTTATTACAACAGATGTAAAATCAACCATTGTTTAAAACCCTGTGATATCTTAGGCATGACTGTTTTAAGTTTTGAAATCCTAAGCAACTGAATTTTCTGGATTTTGTTAGTTTAAACTAAATCCAGCCCTAACATTATTTTAAAATGAAGTCTATATACTATTAGATTTAAATAGATGTTAACTTTTATTATTACATCAGGCATTTAATGAAACATGTATATAAGAAGAATTTAAGACTGGCACACATGCACATCATTTTTCATTGTCTCTTGATAACATGGACTTGCAAGGCAAGGAAAAGAAAAGCAAATTATATGCAAATTCTTTAGGGAAAATAGTTAAAATATGCTAACTGGAATATTTAAATGCTTTTTTTTCCTCAAATGCAAACATATAATTAAGCAAGGTGTTTCCCCTCCCCCTTTTTTTATTTATTTATTTTTTTAAATTTCAACAGAAACCTAAGTAGAAATTTATGTAGACCTGTACATTTAAGCTTTGGGTGGGGGAATGAGAAATGTAATCAGAGTTCTTGTGAATGTTCAACTGCTGTATTGATGGCTTGTGTATCTACCTTGGTTTAGACTGCTATTTGCATACTAACATGAAAAAGGGCATGTATGAAGACGCTACTGCTCAATGAGTAGTGTGTTTGAATAAAACAGTGTTTCTAACTTTGTTAATTTTGAATTTATTTCAAACAGAGGGATATTCATGGTAAATTTTTTTCTGAGTTTGGGGCATTTTTTTTTCTTTCTGAAAACAATTGTTTTGTTATTATTCTAAATTTTTACAGCACTATTATGAAAAAATTAGTGCTTTTTATCAAAAGATACTACCGAGATAATCTACTCAAAGCAAGAAATCAGCAATATTTGTTTTTTAATTTGTGCAGTACTTAAAAATTTTAGTAATATGCAAGTACCTCGAAAGAGTTTACACCTTTCCTTTAACACAATAAATTTTAAAAACTTGCTTTTTGTTTCCTGTCAGTGTCCTATGGGGTTGTTGTTTGGGGTGGTTTTTTTGCTTGTTTTGAGGGTTTTATTGAGGTTGTTTGTTTGGGTTTTTTTATGCTTTCATGTCAAATATTTTCTTGATTTTATGTGTCCACTTCCTAGTTGACATGAAGAGCAATTTAAAGAAATGTTTTTTAAATTTCCCTTTCTCCCCACTGAAGGAAATAGGTTTAAGTATTCATATGAAAGTTAACATAAACATTTTGGAAGTATTGTGATTATGGACATGATTATGATCTTCCCAACTTTAGCTGATAACTTTCTACTTCAACATGGATGTAGTATCATATAAGTAATTTTTAGATTTAGACAGGAGTTCCAGTGGTTCTGATAAATGAAATAATTTGCTTTATAATTTCTGTATTCTTTTGGAGCAAAATTTTCTTTCAGTAGAATGGATAGATACTGTGGTCTTCTTAAGCATGTTATCACTTTAGTAATTCTGAAAGCACTTTACTTTCTCTTGTTGCAAGTTAGTCCATATTTTAGTCAAGTTCAAGAATTAGACAAGGAAGATGCTCCATCTGTTGTGAAACATTGCAATGACTCTTACAAGGAAGTTTTTTGCAGACAAAGTTTTCTTCTGATACTGTAACACTTATGTCAGTATTTTGCACAGGCAAAAAGAACTCCTGGTCAAAAGAATGGTTATGTACTGATTACCCTGTCCCTAAAACCAAAATGTTTTTTCCAGGCTCTCAGGAGAGGGGATAATGATGCTTTTAATGCCAAGCATGGGAGTTATAGAAGCAGCAGTCAAATCTGTACTTTTCTTCATCTGTGTTATCACCTAAAATCTAAAAATATTTTTTTATCTCCCAGTCAGTCAGTATTAGTCAGGGATTTTAGTTCTGTATGACCAGACTATTTTTTTAAACAAAATCTTTCATTCTTTGTATGTGGAAATAGTCTATATGATATACAAGTTTTATTAATATGTTCACTATCCTTCTTAAGGTCCCAAATTCGTGTCCTCCCTAATCAATTCAAGAGTAGAGAAAATATGGTTTGAAATAAACTCTCAGGAAAATGTTTGTCTTTCTCTCTAGAATTACCAGGTTTAAAATCTGGATCTTCGTCTAGGTTTGGGGTGTAACTAGGAGATTCTTGAATTAGCAGTCAGAAAATAATTCTTTCCAGGGTATAGTACTGCTAGACTGTGTTCTGTTTTGACACCAGCAACTCTTCTGTTTTCATTAAGGCTTTGATCCCAGCTCTATCATCATAATTACAGTGAATTTGGCTGTGAATATTGAGCGTTTACTTCAGAAATTGATATTTTTGTGAAACTGCGTAAGAAGCTAAGGGAAATATAAAATACAAGAATGTTCATGGGTTATCTCTTAAATTTATTGTCCTTGGTTATTTTTTTTTCCATTTAGATATACAAACTTCTTGCATTTTGGTGTGCAGTACTTAATTTGTCAGCCTCACAGCCTTCTGATCTGAAAATGAATTTGAAATGCTGTTCAGGGTTTTTTTGTTTTATTTTTTCAGAGGAATATAACTTATGTTGCTGACCCACTTTCCATTATTAAAAACCTGAACAGAATTTGTCATTGAGGTAGGAATTAATGAAGGCTAACACTAGAGGGCAATTCAAAGCAACAGCTTACTCCAGAACAGTTTCGGGTGCCTGTGGCCCTGAGCTGAAAAAGAGGGAGCCTGTGGAGATTTTCCCAGGGTCTCCCCAGGCAAAAGCTGGTCTTTGTGATTACCCTCCTAAATCGTTTATTTAACTCATTTTTCATATCTTGGAGTGCTCCACTGAATAAGGAGGAAGTTAAACTGGTTCTTATGCTTTGCTGAATTACAAGTTAAGAAACATCTTCCAGAGAGTCTTACCTCACTCACTCATGCCACTGTCAAAAAGGCATAACTTATTCAGTGGTGGGTTTTGTTCGTTTGGAATTTGCTGTCATGTGCTACAGCAAACCCTTTGAAAAATACTAGGGTTTGCAGGGTAAGATAACATTGCACAGAAATTTAAATGTCTTTTGTTAAATGCTAAGGAAAATGGAATACATGCTGAGTAAAATGTTTTCTTACAAAATACTGTAAAGTTATTCAAATTAATAAGGCAGTATGAATAATTAATTCCATATCAATAAGAAAAAATAAACCACCTGACAACCAGGATAAGGCATCAGATGGGTACTTTGTGTCCATAATTTTATTAAAGAAAATATATTATATTGAATGTAACAAAAAAAAATTTAGTTGAAGATGAGTAATCAGGTGCTGTATTTAATATTTAACCAAGTAGGAGGGATCATCTGTGTGTATTGTGCACAATTTAAACAATTTATATAACAGTGCATTACATAATAAATTACAGTTTTCACAGTTGCAATGTTCATTATAGATTTACAGAACATCTTGAATACTTGTAAATAATAACCTGTAATGCAAATGATGATGTTATGGTTCTTGAAAAGGACTCAAGTATTCTTATTTTAGCAATGCAAATTTTCTCATTTTATTGAAATGTATGCACCCAGCCGTGTAAATGCTTGTGGCACAGTACAAATTTCAAAACAAAGAGCATTTTATAAGTGAGTGTGAGTTTATACCTGTCCCTTTATCTCATTTTATGTGGATGAATATAATATGTTATTATATATTTTATGTGTACTTATATATGAAAAATCTGTGATTAAAATAGCATGTTTGTTCCTACACTCTGTCAGTTTGTCACGTTCTATTATCTTTGCATTCTTTTGCACAACTTACTATAAATGTCCTGAACTTGCTTTAACTGCTTTCAAGGCTTTTTTTATAAAGAATACTTACTTAAAATTTGTGGCACTCTGGCAGTGCCACAATCAATAGAAAAACTACAATTCATTGTTTCAGTAAATGTTTACACCTATTTTCTGCAGGTCTGCTCAGCAACTCCAGTGCAAACTGAAAATGTGTAATCTGCTGGCAATGATGTGCCCAACCTTAATTGATGCTGGAGCCTCTGAAAGAGAGATTGTGTCATCACACAGTATATATAGTCCAACAATGACTGACCTTGATCGATCTGTGAAAGGAGAAAATAGCTTTCTTGGTTCTTAATTTGCAAAATGCACAACAGGAAAAAAAAAAAAGGAGCATGTGAAATTTAACCCACAGAAGTTCTTAGGTTCTCTGGTGTTTCGGGGAGACTTGGTTTTGCTGGGGAGATGGGTTTGAGGGATTAGTTGACAATCATGCACAGTGATAAAGAGGTCTTAATCACACACATGAACTCCTGGTTTTGAGAACGTATTTCTACCAAATCCGTCTGATTCTAGGTGATTAAAGCAAGCGTACATGTAAGCTTTTAAGGAACTGAATCCTTAGTCTTTTGCAGGTAAGACACTACCAATTTAAGAATAAGCATTTTCATGCCAACAGGACTTGTCTTTTTTTTTTTTTTTTCTTTTACCAGCTTGGTTTTTGGCCCTAAATCAAAGAAATAAGTTCTGTCTTTAACATTAAAGCTGTCTTCAGAGTTTTGTTTATTTTAACAAAGCAAGAACAAATGTGTAAGTACCGGCAATGTGCAGACCAATATTGCAATACTGGTCTATTCTGTCTTTAAGCAGGTGGTTTCATGTGGCAGGCTGGAAGAGAGACTTTTTTTCTTCCAGCTTTTGACAAAAAGATGACGCATATGACTCAGAATTAGAAGGGGAAATCTGCCAGTTTGCATCAGTTCCTTAACTTGTGGGCTGCTATTCACCACAAGGAAAATCGGTATTCTCGCACCAGTGCTTCTTGAGAGATGAGGAGTAATCCTTTCCTTCAGAAAGTGTAGGATGATTAGAGTAGGCCTTTCATATGTTACACTAGGCTTTTCCTATATTAAGATAATTTTCACTTGTATTAAATTTTTAGAAAGAAAAAAGCACAGATTTTCTTCAATGCTACATTTAATAATTAATACAGGAATCAGATATTCTAACAATGCAGATTAAAAGCAAAGGAATCTGTTACATAAAACTTCTCGTTTGTTGGCACTGAAACTCATCTGTTTTACATCTCCACAGTAAATAGGTAAGGTTTTTTTTTTATATTTTTTAACTTAATTCCACATATCTGAATCTCCAGTTTGAGCTTCTAAATAAGTTAGTAGGACTGAAAAAAATAAAAATAGTAACTTTGAAGGCAGAAGCCCTCTGTTTTGAAGGGGAAAATAATTATTTGAAGTCTGAGTTTTCAAAATGTTTTGCTTTAGACCTGCTAAAAAAGATAATGCAGAACTTAGTGATAATTCCAATTATTCTTTCATATGGGTTTGGATTATGATGGAAAGATACTTCTTGCAATATTGATACTTGCTCAAGGAATGTACTGACAAGTATACTCTTACTTAAAAAAAAGTCAGATGCTAATTTTCAGAGATTAATATTGTCTTTTTGGTTGTTGGATATTTATTAGACAGTTTGATAGGGCTAAGAATGCGACTTTAGTTTGGGGGCTTTTCTCTTTTTAGCTATTTGTGTGTTTTAAATATTTTTTAAATTTGTGGATTATAAGTCTTTTTTCTTAATATACTCTAGTTAATTCAGCATGGTTTTACTTGAAGATTGTTAGTGAAATATTGAAAATCTAGCTTAATATAAAACTGTAAGAAGCACCCAGCATCCTTATCCTTTTTCTTTTTTCCCCAATGGATAAAGTTCCTTTAATCTGAAAGAACTGTTGTTGTTTTGAAAAAGCATATCCAAAGTGAAGTTCATTTTCTAGTTGGAAAAATTAAATTCACTGCTTATCAAGCTGTGTCAGCCTCAGAAAGCACCATTTTATTTTGTATTAGCTCAGTTCTGTGAGTAGTGATTCTCATTGATGGGAAATAGGGAACCAAACCATGAATGTTTTTGAAAGAGTGTATACAGATATGGGTGTTAAATGGTATCTGTTAATATTTGTATTATTCTATTCATATTTCATGGGGAGGTGGGGAAAAGATTGCTGCTCCTGCCTATTTCCTCAGCTACCATCGAATAAACAATAATCTAAGTAAATAATATGACTAGGAATCTGTACCCCAAAGGTGTTAAAGACACTTGAAACTTCTGCTGAAGTGACTAATTAAATAATGCAGTTGTATAAATACAACTAACAACTGGAAAAGTTATAGAAGTTATTGGGAGGTTCTTCTGCTGTTAACTAGGGGATTCCCCTTAACAGTTAAATTGATTTTGTCTAACAGGTCAGCCTCACCTTTCAAAAGTCATACTGTTGTCTGGCATTTCATAGAAGTCATGTAGGGATGATGTTAAGAAAAAGACAAATTTACTGTCTGAGTCAGAAGGCAGGCTTACAAAAAAGCAACTCTTTCAGGACACGAAAAGCTCTTTGTTCTGTGGCCTTGGTCTTTTTGTGCTTTGACCCTTATTTTATAGCATTGTCACTCTGACCCTAAATCTTTGAAAGCGGACATGTAGCAAATTTAGCCCTTTACCAGTGGGGTTTCATTCTGAGCTATGGGCCTGGTTTTTATCTTTAAGCATTATAGTCCCATACAATACTGAGATGTAACAAAATCTAAATTAAAGATTTGTGGTTTGGCGGAGTATAAATAGTTATTATTTGCATATAAGGCCAATTTTAAAAAAAATATATTGCTCCATTACCATCCTATAATTTATTGCTATTTACCAATTTCAGATAAGGCAGCAATTAGGTAGGCAGTCTAGTTAACACTGACGAATGTATTTTCCACTTTCCCCGAAATACTTTGGAAATTGATCCTGTGCACAGACCACCAGGGTTCCTGCAAAATCTACTTGAATAATCTGTTGAGGACAAGAAATGCTTTGCAGTACATTATGGAGTTAGAAGATTTAAACATGACCATCTTTCATAAAAGACAGTGACAGCTTAGGAGAGCACAGAATTTTGCACTAGGCCTGTGACTGCTTCCTGGGCTAAATCAGCAAGTCATCTGGGAATTTAATAAAACTAATTTTTTTTTTTTTTAAGAAAGCTTGAAATTAATACAAAACTAATAGCTGATATAATTTTAATGTTTTTTTAAAGAATCTAATATGTTTAAGAGGAGAACCTGTTTCCCTTTTTCAATAACTTCATATTTTTAGATGGTTTGTATTGTACAGTTATTGTTGTTTGGAGAAGGATTGTTACATTTTCTCTTTTACCAGCAATGATTCTATATACTTCAGGTTTTGTAAATTTGAACTATAATAGGATACCTTTTCTGAAGGTAATAGTCTAAGGATATGTTTATTGGAGACCATGAAAAACACATATCTTGGTTTTGGGGGGTTTTTTTGTTTTGATTTGTTTTCTTTTTTTTTTTTCATCTGAAGAGGTGCTAGAAATTTTTTTCAAATACTAATACAGAAACTGAAGATATATTTAAAGAGTGATCTGGCTTTCTTTCTGGTAGATCTACTATATGTAGTTTTAATATTTTTTGTGGTAAAATTGAGGGCTAAGTAACATTTTAATTACTAGTGTGATGAAATATAAAACTTACTTTGTAGAACTTAGAAAATAGCTTCTTCGTTTTTCTTAATTTTGTATGTGTCCTTTCAAGCAGAAAGAATGCTGGTACAGATTGAAAGTGTTCACACAGTTTTCTTCCTGTGTGCTTGCCAAAGGTGCAGGGAAGACAGATTTTTAAAAGTTGTGTGCTAGCTATACCAGTACAGCAAGAGGGATCTGGAAAGCTTTTATGAAATGTAACTTTTACAAACTCTGTTAGAACTTGGAGATTGATACACTTTACAAGTTTCCTTTAAAGTATTTCATAGAGCAATCTAGTAAATGCATCAGCATCTGACAAAACGCTTTTTAGAAGCCAGGAAAAGAGGTGGGAGGGGTTAGTCTTATACAATTTTATTTTTAAGCTAGAATTTATTCTAAAATATACTTATAATATACCAAAATATACATTAATAGTTTTTGTGTGCTATATCAGCTTCCTGTAGTTCTGCTTTTTTTTTTTTTTTTAACCAACCAGCTATAAAAATTGACATACTGTACTTGTTCAACTCAGAACTGACTACCTTTAGTTTCTTGCCTTGCACTGCATTCTCTTTGCTCTTCATCACTCCAATAGAAGCATCAATATTGCAGAACCAAGTGACTGTCTTCACTTTGGTTTGGTTTCCTGACTGCAATGGGGGGAGGAGAGTGCACTTCATACAAACAAATGCGAGCCAGCCTAGTCTTAGGACTAGGAGTCTTAGATTAAGTAAAAAGGGTGTAAGGCAGGATTTGATGCTGAGAGTCCTTAACTGCACTTCTAAGTTTCCAGGTATTTTTATACTTCTGAATTTCTCAATGGTTTTACTTCCTGGTTTTTATTTTTAGCTGGCTTTGTTATTTCATGTTTATCTTACGCAGTAGTTCTCCAGCTAGTCTAAATCTGTTTGTTCGTGATCCTTGGAGAGATGGCTGGACACATGATATAGATTCTCCAAATTTAGTAGCAGTAAATTTCAGTAATCAGTAGTCATCTGCCTCACTTTCATTATTAATACTTTATATTGCAAACAATGTAGTTCTCCTGGGCTTTTGCCATGATTATATGGGGGATATGTTTGATATCATCAGGAAATAGTTAACAGAGAATCTTTTTCTTTTTTCTTTTTTTTTTTTGTCCAAGTTTGTACCAACCAACAAAATCAGTGTTAGCTATCTCTGTTTAAATATATATCTTTGTGTTCAGAAGATCATCTAAAGCATTAATTGTGATTTTTTTTAAATACAACTTTGTAATAGTCTTAGAAATATTCAACTACTTGGTAGAAGATATAGAGAGTGTATAAGCTTGGTCCTGAGTGTTCCTTTTTGAGATGAAGTGAGGCAAATTTATTGCTGGATTACCGTCACTTAATTACGAACAAATAAAAAAACCCCACCAACAAAAAAAACAACCAAAAAAACCCCCACATACAACCCTAGCAAAGAATTTATTTCTTTTTTTTTTTTTTTTTAGAACTACAGTCTTAAACATGAATTCAGAATTTCACTGTTACTTCAGGAGAGGAACAATCAAGGTATATAGTTTATTCTCTTAATTTTTCTTTCTTTGACTACAAAGTAACCTCAATTAAGTTGAGCGAATTAACTGAATATGCCTGAAGCTAATAATAATAATAATGTAATAGTAGCCAAAAGTACACTGATACCTTTAAAGTAATGTTTTGAAATATTTCGATTTAATCTTTTCTCCTTTTAAAAAGTACATGTATATCACTTTGAAGGCTGCTAACACTACGAATTAGGAAGAAAAGATGGTTCCTTAGCAAAACAACAAGGAGACAGGAGTAAAAATATATAGTTCTAAATCTAACATGAGAATGAGCAAGAGTTGTAAACTCTGCTGTGTTTGCAGTATTGAGTAAGCATATGACAAATATAAAATAAAATGAAACTATTATTTAAACTGGAAGGGAGGGGTGTAAATAGTGTATTAGAAAGATACAACTACATACACTTTTAGATCTTACAGTCTTAAATTTTGAGAATGGAACTGTTCAGATTTCTTGATTGTGAAGAGTAAGATCTCTAATTCTGTCTTTTGCCCAGATTAATTTAATAAAAAATCAAAAGCATTTCCAGCAAGAGTTGAACTGTCAGTGTGTTTATTCATATTGAGTGCTGTATTAGTGTCACTGAACTGCGAGAGGAAAGCTTGGCAAATTCACCAGCAGTTGTCCAAAAAGCTACACTGCAAAATGTCCTGTCTAACACGAGTAACTTACTCTCTGCATGGAACACACAGAGCAGGACACACTTGTCAAAGATGCTTGGCTTCATGCTGTGCCATCTCAGTGTAAACCCTGTCTCATTTCTAGTTTAAACTTAGGTAAACTGGGAAAACTGAGATACAGAGATGTAATTTCTAGTGTCAGTGTTATGAAGGAGACTAGCACTACTGGACAAATAATATGATGCTTTAGACTGTGCAACACCAAGAGTCTTTCATGTTCAGATTTCTAATTTCAAACTGAAATAAGATTGGGAAAGGGTCAAAATAAAAAGTGAAGCAATAGCCTTGCTTTCATAGTGAATCTGTGTGGCTTTGCATTAATGAGTAAGTAACAAAAGCAGTGGAATATAGTTGTGTGCAAATGGTGTTAAACACTACCAGTGAGGAAAATGTTTTGGCCAAGAAGTATCAGGAGAGTGTTTTTATTGTATAAGCAAAAGAGGTGAGGTAAATTTTCAGTCTTATGTCATGTTGGGCATTTGAGACAACATACAGTATTTAATACAAAGGCCTTTATATGTTTTAATCCAAATCACTGACCTCTCTGTCAGATTGCAGGCCTAGTAGTAGCTTTTTGGATATAATATGTTATACAGAGATTTAAGAAGCTTATTAGTAGTTATAGTAGCATTTAAAGAGCTTATTAGTAGCTACAGAAGCCAGAAATTCACTTGTAGCTGGTTTTCATAGTGTCAGAAAGAGATTGAGATTGGCTTGGTGTTGTCATAAACTCTTTAATGTAAACAACAAAAACTGAAAATTATATTTTATGTTGGGCTTGGTCTTTGATAAATCAAATAAGAAATACTGAAATCAAGGAAAAGCTCCTTCCTTGGGAACACTCGAGTTGTTAAAAAAAGCACAAGCACACACACACTTTTTTTTTGTCCTCTTTTTTTCTTTTTTTTTTTTTTTTAACAGTTTCTGTTGTTTTTCCAAATGGCATTCCTGACTTCTGTGTAGGTGTGGAGAGCCTGCCCCTATGGAATTTCAGTTGTGCATCTTCAAAATCCTTCTTTAGCAGAGCTCTTGCTTTCAGGGGTTTGATCTAATGGAGCTGCCTGCATACATGATTCCCAGCTTTCACTGGTCTTCTTTGTCTGTCTGTCTCTCATCCACAGACCTCCATCTTAAGACACAAGGGTGGAGGTAGGAGAAGCACTCTCAATACCATGACTGTATTAGCTTTATGACCAAAACATACACAGCTTTGTGCAGATACTCCTGGATTTCAGTAGATTTCTAGCTTAGCTGCCAGTATACTTCTTATCTTAGACTTCCTCCTTTCATCCTTTTTGTGCTCCTCAACCACTTTTCTCACATATACTGCCTTCAATTTTATGTGAAAATTTTCTTATTTTCCTTATAGATAAAGTGTATTTTAATAGCAGTGTAGAAAATATATAGTCGTGTTAGATTTTTACTTGGTTGGTTGGTTGGTTTGGTGGCATTTTGTAGTAAAGTTAAAAAACAAACAAACAAACAAACAAAACCCACCCCCCAAAACCCTAAAAGAACCCCTCCAACCTAGAATCCTGTAATTCATGTAAGGTTTTGTGTTCATGTTTTGTCATCATCATCATGGCTAGGCTTCGCGAACGAAGATTTGAAAGGGCTCCACCCACGCTTGCTACAAGCGCGCTGATGGCTAAAAAGGCCAATGCGAGATAGACAAGTCCGGTTGCAGAAGGTCATGTTTTGTATGGGTGGGTGGAATTACCTGCATGTTTTCTTACTAATGTACTTACTGTAGAAAATACTATAATAGTTCTGCCAAATCTTCATTTTATGGTGAGTACAGTTTAATTTTAGAGGGATTTACTTATCCAACAGAAAAAAAACCCTCCATGCTTAAGCTAGAAGCTGAAAACAAATAGGCAATTGAAAGAACAGCATCTAGTTAAACACACAGTTTGCAAATGAAGAATTTGGCCTGAATGCACAAATGAGAAACATACTTCCAAAGGTATTGAATGTTGCAGCTGTCACATTTAAATAATTTTCTTTCAATCTTTTAAGGTAAATCTACAAGTACAAAGCAGTATTTTCTCTTGCTGGAGAACATTTTTCATATTCTTTTCCCATAAAAGTTGAAATAAATCTCTTACTTCTAGCTAGCATGTTTGCTCACATCTATCTTTACTTTCCAAATTATCTATATGTGGTGGAGATTTTGTCTTTACCTCTTCCTTTCTTGGCTTATGCCTAGCACAGTTTCTTCATGGGGGAGACCAACTGTCACAGCATTTACAGTTAGATTTATTTTGACTTTGCACTCTGGTTTTAAATCACCATGGTACTGAGTAAGTTGGGCCTTAATTCAATCTAGTTAGCCTGTTTTATCTGTCTGATTTAAATATCAAATAGGTAGTAAGTGGGGGGAGGGGAGGAAGTGTAAGTGTAAATATAGCTGCAGGTGTAAAAAATATACTGGAAATGGCTCTTTTATACAGTTCCTAAAGTTAGCATTCCTACCTGGATAGCTATATAAAAACAGTCTTGCTGCAGCTACCTGTAAGTTTACACTGGCACTCTCACTCCAATTGGCACAGTTGTGGCCATGCACTCCTCTAACAGATATTAATTATCCTGCTGTATTATTGCAGGAGCAAAAATAAAAAAGGAGAGAAGAAAAACTCACTAATCTTTCCCCCATGTGGCCTGCCAAACCTTTTTTGTGCTTACGGATAGCCCTGTTAATTTGCAGAAGTTGTTTATCATGAACTGACTAGAAGGCTTATTGCAGTGAAGTGGAGTGCTTGGGTCCATGCTGAGTAAGTAGCTTTTGTCTTAATAGATTGGTATAAAAACTTTAAAGAAAGCATAATTCATGTTATCTAGGGAACCAGTAGAAGTATTGCACACCCTTAAATCTCTGGCATACTTTAGCCTAAGAAAATGATACCTGGCAGGCATGTGAACTCCAAGTCTCTTGCTTACTTCTTCAAGTAAAAGTAGCATGGTCATTCTAGACCTCGGGACCAATGAACCCCTGCTCCTAATAAGAGATAAGTTACTATTCTTGCTAACAATCTGTTGTGGATTTTTTTAAATGTATTTTTCCCCTAAAATTAATTAAGAAGCACTTGTAAATCTGTCCAAAAATTGCAGTAAGAGTAAATGGCAGAGGTAACAAATGTCTTGAGGACTGATACAGTAGTTGATAGAAGCTAATTTTGAAATTGTCTCTTATTCTGTTATATATATGAAAGTTGTTGGGGTTTTTGTTTCACATCCATCTCCAGATGACCAAAAGTTAGATTAGAAAATAACTCAGACTTTTTTGGGGGGTTTTTTGTGAGGTAAACATCTGTATAATCTTTAGTTCCTCTAATCAGACACACAATTGTCCAGTTACTGGTTCATGTCCCATTAAGGTATTATGCACGTTGGCAGTAAAGTCTAGAGGACTGTAAATAAACAGCCAACTTGGCAATGGACAGATGTTTTATAAACATTTTGCAGTTTATTAATACAGCTGATGTTACTACATGGAAGCTAACATTCAATAAGAAAATTCTGCATTAAGCTCTCAGTGTGTTTCTATTTCCTTGAAGCATGGTAGACACCTTGGCATAACGTAGCAGCACATAATGGTTTGTGGGTTTTGAAAAGGTGCAGGCCATATTGTGCTGCCTCAAAAATACAAGGATTTCATCACCCTGAAGAGACATACCACTTAGGAATTAGTCAATCTGGTAATGCTGATGTCTGTCATACTTTAGCAGCACGTAAATATTGGTGTTAAGACTGTAAATATCTCCAGTATTAACTGTGCTGCTGAAGTAAGGCTTGCCACTTCTGCACGCGAGTCATGGAAAAGGACATTTCGTGTATATCATATGCCTTTTTGTTGCTGCAAATTTGTATAGTGTCTGTTTTATGAAGACTTTCTCGGCTTTTGTTTGTATTTTCATCTGTTCAGAAAATATTTAAACTTCATAGGGACTGATCGTAAATAAAGGAAAGACATATATAAGTTTGCTTTGGTTTACCTGAAAACTGAACTTTTTAAAGAAGCCATCTCAAGCTACACCTGTCTAACAATGCTTTGGTAAGTGTGGTTTTTTTATATATTTAAAAACTATAAAAATTATGTTACTTTAATTGTCAGTATTTTATTAATAAAACCCTTAAAACTGTGTATTCATTTTTACAGCATTTTTTAAATGAATGGAACTGGGAAATTTTTGGTCATGCTTTTAGCAAAGAGAACTCACAAAGCAAAAGTGTCTTCCAAATTTTTTAACAAAACCTATTAATCACTTCATTTCTGAATCTGCTATAGACACATAACAGTTTTATTGTTAGAAGTTTAAACTGTGGATCCGACTGAATTTACTAATTTTTTTCTCATCTTCCACTAAGATTTTTCTCTTGCAGGAGAATCTTTCATTGAGATTGAAATCACTGCAGTGAGAATGGAAATTACTTGGGCTCCTTTCCTTTTAAAAGCTGCATGCAAGAACTGTGTGGTGAGTCAAATGTAGACTAATGGTTATGTAAATGTCACTAATTTTAGATACAGATCTGAAAGTGTGTTTCCTTTTAAGATTTTATTTTCTTCACTATCATGACTCAGTATCACTTGCTAATCTAATTTTATTAGCCCTGTTGTATTTTACCATTTAAAATACGCATACCTTCTTCAATTAAGTGCTCACAGAGTCAAGTTTATATATCATATAGATGTTTTAAAAGGAGGAGAAAAGCTTATCTGCGCTGGGGATTTGTTTTCACTTCAGCCTTCACAAGCCTGCTACTGGTGCAGTTGCACAGGTACAAACATGATGTAGATGAATATGAATCCAAGTTTTTATAATTCATAAATTTGCATTATTTGACTGTATAGAATTTCAACCTGGTGTATGTGCTGCTAAAAATTACGCTTTTCTTGTCTGCTACTGCTACAGATTTGAACTGTTGAAACTACTGATGGCTAAAATTCTCAATTTAGTTCAGACCTGAGCAGTTCTCAGTAGCAAAGCTGTGCATAATTAGATAGCCTATGGCTTTTCGTAAAGAACACTTCCATGTGTACCCTTACCTTTTACAGGTCTCTTAAGATATGTGACCAAAAAGAGGTTGATTATTTAGAAAAAAATATGCTATCTGACTCAAAGTTTGGATAGCTTTCTCACTAAATTTCTTAAAGTAGCACTATGTTATTTTTGCTTATTTTTAACTACTTAATATTAAAGACCTGCACATACATTTCAACTGTTTTAAAACTTAAAACTGCTTGGCTGTACCAGGTTCTATGAGTTATAAAAGAAAAACGTGTTATTCTTCTACTATGCCACTTCCTTTAAAGGTCACTGATTTTTGTCAGCCAACTGTAGACTGCTGCTTGCAGAGGATCATCCATCCTGTTGCTCTTATAGATCTGGTGTTTTAATATATCCAGGATTTTTCCCAGGGACTTGTATGAGTAGATATGAATCTAAGGAGCTGATCAGAAAGACCTGAGAGCATGCAACAAGTAAGTCTATTTGCATGGCTTTGTCAAAGTCCAACGGCCAAACCATGTGTTCCTGACTACTTCATTGTGTCCATGTAGGCCTTCATGGGATCAGTGAAACAGGCTGTTTCCTTCTGCTTCTCAATGCAAACCCCTATCACTGGCACAAGGCAGGAGATGGCAGAGAAGGGGAAGAAGCAGAAGGGTGAAGGTTGGACCACCTTGTTTGTTGGCTGTAGCAACTTAAAACAGTTCAGTGACATGATGAAAATACAATCTGAGCATTTGCAGAACCAGAGTTCAACTGAGGAACTGAAGTTCCTGTCAGGATTAAGAAAATTACTTGAAGTGCTTATGAAGACCTACTCAAATGATTTGTATCCTAAACTTTTGGAAAGGATGTTGTATTTCTCACATGGTTCACAGGTGGCTTAAATAATATTAGTAGTTATATTTTCCAGAGGTTTGCCTGCATGGATGGTGCCACAGGCTGTGACCAAATCAAACTCTCTGCATTGCAACTCTGGGATCCTAAGGACTGTGCCTGATGTGAGAAAAGAAGACTCACTGTTTTCAGTTCAGGTGCTTATTTTCTGCTAGGCTTAGGAACTGCACAGGAAAAAGATGCCTAATTCATATAAAAGAGAAAGAAAGGTAGGCCTGCTTGAAAATAAACTGAGACTAGTAGCTGTATAGGTGTGAAAATGTCTAGTGAGAGGAGCATGTCTAAAAATCTAGTGTTGAAAGACTGGAGCTGAGAACTGATAGGGGAAAGACAGATCTGATAAACTGGAAAATCTGAAGGATTGAATTGGGTTGGGCAAAGATTTAGAGTTTGTTTCTTGAAATTGGAAGAAGCAGCAGCCTGACAGAAAGGATCTGGCTTGAGGCAAAGAGAACGAGTCAGGCCTGGGAGAAAGGGCTTGCACACTTCAGATCATTCCTAAAATTCACTAGGGTGTTCTGCACTTGAGATCCAGAAGGGAATGTAAACTGTTAAGTAGTAGCTTTTGCTGTCATCTGCAAAATGACTGTCAATTTCATTCCCCTCATCATATTCCACATAGAAAAGAGCAAGCTTATTAGTACCCTTGGTTGCTACTTTGTGGATTTTGTTCCTGAAAAGGAATCCCAAAATAAGAGTACTTAAGGTAGGAAAGGAACTCTGGAGATCATCTAATTCAAGCAGAGTCAGACAAAGCAGTTTCTTTAGGGCATTGTCCAATCAGGTTTTGTTTATCTTCAAGGATGGAGACTCCACAACCTATCCTGTTGAGACACAATTTCATGTAGTTAATTTTGTACCTGTTGCCTCCTGTCCTATCACTGGACACAATGGAGAAGAGTCTGCCTATCTCTTCTTTGCTACCCCTTACCTCCATCAGCAGGTGTTTAGAAACTTTGATAAGATCACACAAACACAAGCCTTCTCTTCTCCAGGCTGGAAGGACACACAAACACAGGTTTTTCTTCTCAGCTCTCTTGGCCTTTCTTTGTGTGGAAGATTGTTCAGGTCTCTCATTGTCTTTGTGGAAGTAAATAAAATGCTTCAACTAATAAGGGGAATTAAAATTCAAAGGGGGAAATGTTTTTGTGGGGGCAATAAACAGAACACACCCTGATAACTGTAAAAAGAACATGAAGATCACAAAATGAAGCTATAAGAAGTTAGAGAACTCCTGCTTTAAGGTTCTGCAATCTTCATTTGCCCCCTTGTGTCAGTGTATTATGAAGCAATCTTTGTGATCACACAGAATATTCAACCTAATGATAGGACTGGCCTGGTGCGGGTGCTGGGCCAGGGAAGATGTTTTTGGGCAGTGCCAACAAGAAGCTTAATGCTGAGGAAACACTGGCAGTTCACATTTGTAGGTGAGTTTCTTGGGAGTTGTCATTTGAATTAAAATACTCTGTAATGTTATGTCTGCCCACAAGTCTCCTATCTTGTTAAAGCATACCTTAAACTGTGGCATAGGTAGTTTCTACACCTCGATGTCACATTTAAAATAGGGATAATAGAAATTTCCCTTGAATTGCTGTTGGGGTTTTGTTTAAAAAAACAAACCACTTTTGTTTAGTAGCTGTACTAGAGTACATTTCCTCATGGAATTTTCTATGGCATTCGTCAGTTCTGATTTTGGAGCAAGAGGTGAGTATTGTGTATCTTTTAAAGATAAGATCTGCAATCAGCTTTCCTTGTTACCAGCTCAAGTTGAGAAGCAGAGTTTCCATATTGGTGATTCATGGTCTACTTGTGCAGTCCTGTGAACGCCCAAGTACTCTGATTTCTGTCCTGTCTTGTCACTGATTCATTTTGCAAATGTGACTCTTATTATTAAATACTTGTGCCATTTTTTAATGTCATTTCATGAGTAACATCTTCAACATTCTGTAAAATATTCTATTTACACTGAAGGTAATGTTCACATTTGAACTTCAGCATATTTGACAATAAATTTACCCACGAAGACCTATTTTGCAGAAAGAATGAGTGAGTTGTACAGTGGTAAGCAGTGCATTGTTAACATTGTAAAGTAACTCAAGACTTCTACAGGCTATTGTTCTTCAAATTTCAAAACCAGTTTTCTTGATACTTACTGCATATGGCACACTTTGCTGAGTGAGAGTGGTCTGCACTGGGTATTTAGATACAGAGATCTGAAAATGTTTCAGCTTTTCCCTTAATCATGGTATCTTGTTAAGTATTGAGGGAAGTCTGTCCTAGACAGCTAGCAATACTAACGGTAATGATGGAAATTTGAAATGTTTAGACTTCCTTTATCTTCTTCATCACAACCTGTCATAGAAATCACAAGAAATGATAGAAATATATCCAAAGTGGTGAGCTGCTATTTTTTTTTAAACAAAAAGTTTAAAATGTACTTGAGGGAAAACTTACATCTGAGATATATGTGAATCTCCTTTCTAAGGTGGAAGTTGTGTGTATCAGAATAAAATGTTTACCTATAAAGAGAAATAAGAAATAATTATGGAAAAAAATGCAGTGGCACAAGTGACAATGCTCATCTTTCTGTGAAGGGGATAATAATCTTTGGAGTATTTTTCACTTTACATAGTTTATTTCTGTTAGAAGTTATTTAATGGCTCTCAGGTGCAATTCTATTTCTTTCCACATTTTATTCACATATAATAACTGTATTTGTTAATAAATCAAATTTGATTTTATCTAATATTGCTTCTGTCTCTTAATGTAAAATTTGAACCTTATTTTTGAAAGTTCTGAAATTAACAAATTAATTATAGCAGCATTTATCCAGCTTGTAACTTCAGTCTAAAGTAAACAGTGCTGAGTAGCTAAAGGCTGACTTAGTTTCTGTTGAAAGACATGAATAATATATCCATATTGTTCTTTTATGCTGTTTATAGCCATAGGAGACAGATATGGATAGAAAGTTTCACATTTCCCTATGTTTCTGCAGGGCAAGCAAGTGGCTTTATTACCTATAAAGGAACCTTCTGTAAGCAGCTTTTACACTTTTAAGTGGTTTTAAAAGTAAAACATTTTGGAATCTCTCAACAAATACACAGAAAAACTTTTAGTGTTATAAAATTTGAAGTATATAAGGCAAAAATTATAGCATATAAAGTCTCAGATGTATACATTTTAAGCTTTTATTGAAAGAAAGGCAAATTAAAAGCTTCAGGGGTTACATTATTGGACCAGTTAGAACAGTCAACAATAATATATGACTGTGGTTCTACAGTCCTGTGATTCTCAAGCCAGACAAGTTTTGGGACTGAGAGCCTTCCTGTTTCCTTCAACATCGTATGGCTCTGATATTTCCATGGTGGTTTCACTGAATGACTTTAGGTTAGTTTTTGGTATGCTCAGCCAGCTGAATGTGCTTGCTACGTGAGCAACAATGCTGGCACCAAGAAAAGCACCCTCCACTCTCAAGAATGGCAATCCAGTTTAAATTTAAAGTTTAATTGCTTAAATCACTGTAAAGAATATTCAGGGCCTTATTCTTCCTTTCTTCATAGTCCTACAGAGAGGCTTTGCCTATCTGCTGTTTAAATCAGTATTAAAGAGACTAAAGACATCTTCATCTCCCTCTTTCCTTCTGCAGAAGATTGGTATCTACATAGAAAACCAACACAAAAATGCTTATATAGATATAGCTTCTTAGCATATGGAAACAGCTGCAACACACCTTTCCTGTCATGAAGACATTGTGAAAGTGTCCCTCTTTCCCAACAAGCGATATCTGGGTTTTTTTCAGACACATCAATAAATACATTAAAACTGTATTATCCATCTATGTATAATGGAACTTCTGACTCAAAAATAAGAAATTTTCAGTAACATGAGACAAAGGTGGACAAGAGCTCTAATGTTTTGCAGGTATGAAATCTGTTAAATGGCCTGTGTGACAACCAATTTTAGGAAGTGTCTGTGGATGGTAGGTGGTACAGTCAGAAAAAGGATTTCACTGCAGCTTCGATAACATCGTGTAGCCAGACAGCCCCCTGTTGGTTGTATTGTTATGGAGGTTCCAGAAGGGAATAGTGCTTGAATTCAGCTATTCATTGCTTTCAACAAGCTGGGGGCTTTTCATTTCCATATCACAAATAGAGAAAATGGAGGGGGAAAAAATGTATGTGCTTGTAAAAACTACCTTTGAATCAAGTTTTATCTCTTGTGTATAAGAGAAATGTTAAAGCCTGGTTAAATAGAGTATCTGCGCAGTTTCTTAATGCCTCTTAATGCCTCTATAGAAGCTTATTTTTAAAACGCTATAGTGAAAATGTAGAGCAGTACTTTGCCCTTGTGAAAGAACTTAAGACTAGCATACTTTAATATCACATTTACAGTCTTACTAATGCAAAGTATTTAGATAAACTGCTGTCAAGAATTAAAGTAATAGATTTTAAAACATAAAAGTTTGTAAGCTGGCAGTGAACTAGCCAGATACATGCTCCAGCTTTGTTTAATGGCTGAGACTCTCTTGTAGGCACATCTAAAAGAGCTTCTGCTATTTAACAAGTCAGTTTTACCAAGAGGCTTGGGTTTGGGTTTTTTTTTTATCTTGTTTCCTTTGCTTTAATCTGTTCTTTGTATGTGTTTTAAATTGCTACCAATGCAAGTAGCTGCATACTTCCAGTTTGTGTTTTCCCACAAGCTGAGAAACAAAAACCTTGTTCTTCAAGTGAAATAGGTATCTAACATATTGGGAAATTAAAGGACACAAATTAGGTATTTTGGCTTTTTTTTTTTTTTTTTTTTTTTTAACTAAAAGTGCTTGTAAAGAGAACCTGGGATCTCCCTTGTAATGGTTGTTGTATATCTGTGTGATAATGGAATGCTGTGGGTACTGTATGAGGTAGCCAGGAAAGTTTCCAGGAAAGACTCTGTCTCAGAGGCACAGGGTCTTGTGCTTTGACATAAACAATACAGAGGTGATCTCTTTCTGTATCAGATAAGGCCAAGGTTATAACAGCTCATTTTCATCTGAGGAACTGGAGTTGTGGCTGAAAATCCGCAGCTGCAACAGTGTTAGAGAAACTGATATAAGAGTTAATCTTCTACTACAGTACAGAAGACAGCATGATTCCAAGAAAGCCAAAGTGCTTAAGGTATCTTTCTCCTATTCAAAGCATGTTAAAAAAATCTATTGTAATCAGATATCTTTAAACTGTTGGCAGAAGCAACAGAGGGTGAGGATACATACTGTGATTGAAAAGGGGGAATGGGAAAGATGGGGTCAGACCAAAGAGCTGGTTTAAAATTGTCATGACTTGCTAAAATCCGTCAGAAGAGTTTAAGAAACTGGCTGAAACAAGGTGAGGGTACTCTTCCATGAAATAGAAAACCTGGTTTTCAGAAGCCCAAGGAGATTGAAGTTCACATCTCTTCTGAAAAAGGACCCAGTGGAAGTTGAAGTTGCCCACAGATGTTACCCATCTTTCTTGTTAAATCAAGGATATGTGCAAAACAGAAATCACAAAATGGTTTTGTTCAAAGATTGTTGGCAGTGATAGCTATTACTCTTAGCAGATGAAAGCAAGCTGCAGGTAGGATTTCAAAGGGTAGTGGAATTTGCTTTTATTGGACTAACTGTGCAGTGCCTTGCAATTCCATATTCTTTTCCTAAGATATTTCCTGAAGTAACAGTAAAATGAGCATACAATAAATATAAGTACCCATTAAAGCACACTAAAGGAATACCTTATGTTTTCAGTAGATGAACACTGAGATAACTAAGTATTTCTGAATTGCATCACAGATCTCTGTTATGCCAAAGTTCTGGTTTTTATTGCTAAAAAGAGCACCAGTAAAGGTGGCTTTAAACTGCTTTATGCTCCTACATTCTCTAAATCTGCTGAAGATGGAAAGCAGAGAGCAACTACATGTCTGTTCAACAGCCAGCAAAGGGATTCACCTCTTCCCTCCTGCCATCTACCTTCAAACTGTTTTCTTGTGTTTGAAGAAGTTTTTTGAGTTTCAGGGGAGTTTGTTTGTTTGTTTGTTTTACAAGAGAATTTACAATCCTCCTCACAAATTGGCAGCATAGGTAAGAGCCTGTTCTAGGTTGAAGAAGATTCAAATAACTTATCCTGCTCAGAAAAATTGCTACATTCTTCCTCTTATGAGGAGTGGTTACACACTCCATTTCCAAATCAGGATTAAACTTTAGGGTTTCCTCATGGTTCTTGGAGTATCTTTAATTTTTATTTTGTTTGAACAGTTTTAGTAGCTTAGGACACATAGGTAACTTGCAGAGCTCTTACATTGTGTCCCATTATTTTACGCTTACTCAGGCATAAAGCAGCCTGAGAAAGGCACTGCCTTCCTCTATGAATGTATCTCAGTTTCCTCTAGAACTGCAGCTTTTAGAGGCTGCAGTTTAGCTGTGAGCAGTTGTCCAGAGCAGTGGAGACATTTTTAATGGTAATTGACAAAATCCTAACTGTATCTCCATTTTTGGTTTTGTTGGGTTTGGGTTTTTTGTGTTGTTTTAGTGGGTTTTTTTCATATTTATTGTAGAGGTTTTTAAAAATAGCACCTGGTCCTGGTGATATGTAATGTTTTGAGTTTCTCAGGCTGGCAACAGGCTCTTCTTTTGAGACACTTAGGCCTGGGGAAATTACTCTGAATCCCCATAAGGCACATCCTTGAGATAGGAATTTCTTTGTCACCCTGTATGTTGAAAACAAATAATTTATATTGTGCTTCTTTACCTTTGTAATTTTCTTTCATCTGCCTCTTGGTATTACATAGACAAAACAAACAAACAAAAAAAAAACACCTTCCTGAATTCTATTATCTTTAAAAGTACTTGGAATTCTTGTGTGTGTGTGTGTGTGTGTGTGTGTGTGTATGTGTTATACATTGATATACAGGTGCTGCTTGCAACCATTGGTATCTGCATCTGGAACTCTTGAGTGGGACAATGTTGTTCAGCAGCACTTGTGAAAGCAACAACTGTTTCCTTGTGCAAGAGCGGTGTTAATCCTGCCACACCCTCATTTTTTTGACTACCAGTGTCTGCAAAGAGAGCTCTTCATTAGCCAATGATAGTAGCAATTTTCTTTTTCGCTAATCTTTATTTGTGTTTTCTTATTCACTAATTTATATTAACACTTAAATAGATATTAAGATGTGGTTTAGTTTAGAAACTGTAGCATTTCTGGTTTGTTCAGGGTTTTTTTCTCTTTGGTTGGAGAAACTGCATTAGCCTGTGAAGAATTCCATGTCAGTGCATACCCCACGAATGAGCACAACCTCCCTGGCGTTCAGACACTTAGTGTGTGATGTAGTGGTGTCATTAAAGACTATCTGCATAAGATACATTTTACTTGACTTGATGAGCATCACATGAATCTTCTGAGAAGGCTGAGCAAGCAGAACATCTTGCCTCAAGATGTCACAAGTGATACAGGCAGGCACCTGGCCTCTGGTTCTAGTTTGCCTGTGCAGAAACACTTGAGAAAGACCAGAACTTTTTTGGTTTTCCCACTTCTTGTCCTAGGCTGTCAGCAAGTCTCCTAACATGGCTAGACCTTGATTAGAGGGTGACAAGGAACAGAACATTTGCAAAACAGATCCCGATCTGTTTCTACATAAATCCTGAAGAAGTTAAGCATAGCTCAAACCTGGGAGCACCAGGCAGTCCAGTGATGCAGAATTGGAATTTTTCTGGTGTGTGGTCTACAGTTCTTGGATCCCTTGGCAGCCATGATTCTAGAGCAGAAATTATCAGTAACAATGACACCAAAATTAAATATGGCAAGGTCAAATCACTTTTGGATAGCAGTGTTATGAAAGTTCAGCAGGGCTGAACACTTGTTAACCACTTACAGGCTTTTTTGACTCAGCAAGTTAATCCTTCAACAGTTCTCCTTGCTTATTCTGCTATCCATTAGACAGGATAACTTTGGGGCTAGACAAGAAGAGTTCACAATCCTATGCCTTTGCATGCAGAAAATCCTGAATGTATAGCGTGCATTTCTTGCAGAGTCGAGGCGATGCAGCCTCTTTATGCACAAGACCAACCCCCACCTTGCTACAACCTCCTTTCAGGTAACTGTAGAGACCTTCTTTGTTGCCCCAGGCAGCCAGCAAGAGGACAACAGGAAATGGCCTCAGACTGTACCCAGGGAAGGTTTAGGTTGCACATAAGGAGGAATTTCTTCTCAGAAAGGGTAATTAGACATTGAAGTGGACTGCCCAGGGAGGTGGTGGAGTTACTGTCCCTGGAGGTGTTTAAGAGAAGACTGGATGAGGCACTCAGTGCTGTGGTCTACCCGACATGGTGGTGTTTGGTTGGTCATAGGTTGGACTTAATCTCAGAGGTCCTTTCCAACCAAATTCATTCTGTGAAAGCTGCCTCCAATAACAGCAAATACTGATACCTAGAGCAAAGAGAAGCTGAAGTTTTCTCTGCTGCAGAAGGAGCTGCCTTCTGAAAATGAGGGTCTCAAATAGTGTATTATTAATATTGCAAATACTAATTTAAAATGGTTAGAATTGCCACAGACATCTCGGGAGGAATTTAGACATGGTGCAGTAGAGAGCATTGATGGCAGTAACAACATTTCCAGAGACAGACATCTTTATAAAAACTATTTCCTTATGGGTTTTCTGAAGCACAGGCTTTGCATTCTCTTTGTATAGACAAGGTTGTTCTTAGATTCCCAAGACAAGTAAACACCAGTTTCCAAGCACAGGCATCACACAGCACAGGTTTTCCAACCATACAGACCTTCATGCCCTCCAGGAAAGCAGCACAAGACTTTGCCTCCAGTAGAAGACCTGCATGCTTGTCACCACTTGTTTCAGAAGAGCAAAAACCCACATGTGCATGCCCTGAACACTCCATAAGTGATTTAAGAACTGGCATTGGATTGTTCATTCATGGCTTTATCTTGGCGCTGAGGGTAGACAAGAAGATCATCTCTACAGAATAGGGATGATCCAAACCGTATCTGCCTGATATTCCACTAGCCTTGTATGACTTCACATGATCAGCTTTTCTGTTCAGTCTCAGAGCCTAACTCAGAAGCTCAGTGAGAGCATGGGTCATGAGTCAGAGGATAGTGAGGCACTGGGAGGGGTTGTCCAGAGAAACTGTGAATGCCCCTTCCCTGGAAGTGTTCAAGGGCAGGTTGGATGGAGTTTGAACCACCTGGTCTGGTGGAAGGTGTCCTTGCCCATGTCAGGGAGGCTGGAATTAGATGATCTCTAAGGTCTCTTCCAACCCAAACTACTCTATGATTCTGTGGGTCTGACTTTCAGTAGCCATCCACAAGACACTGCTACAGCACAGCTTATGAGTACAAACCGTAGCCAACAGAGAAGTCACACAAGTGTTCCTGTGCCTGTTAGTGCATTTTCCAGCCAAGTTCTGCAGGGAATCTCTGAAAGATGAGTCTTGCAAATGGATCACCTTTTGTCCATCCTTTTCCCAAATGTATCCATAGAGATACAGGGACTGCATATGGACACTAGGAAATTCTAGATTGCACTGTCACACTTCAAATGTCAAACTCTATAAAAGCAGAAAGCATCATTGGCCTAATCAAGATGGGAGAAATATCTCAGTTACGTTAAGAGCCATGCAGATACAATTTTTTATTTACATTTCTGACTTGGCCATAGTTAATCATTGAAGATATTAATGTGTTCCAGAGATCCACAGTTTACTGAGCCATCTTTGGAAGATAATGTTTTGAATGATCATAGGTAGCAAAGGAATATTATATGGCTTAAGGATCAAATTGCAAGTGGGGAAAACAATGTAAACCGGTCTGTTCCAGGAGATACATTTCCAGTTTATGGAAAATTAGGAATTTACTAATAGGGTTAGTGCTCACCATACTGCAACTGGAATTGAAACAAAGTCCACCAACAGGAAATATCCAGAAAGTATCCGGCAGGCTTGTCACCCCAGTGCTGCCAAAACAGTGCTGTTATTCTGATTTTCAGAGTTTGTCTATTTGACCTTTGAAAGCTTAGCTTCTCTTTGCAGATGTAAGGAATCAGCATGATTAATCCATCTGATGTCTGGATCCTGCAATGTCTCGCTTCACAGCATATATGCAGAAATTACCTCCTAGAGAAAAATTCTCTTCCTCAGGTATGCAAACTATCGATGTAAGATGTTCTGAAGATGCATTAACCTAACGCACTGGGGAAAAAAAAAGTCCCTATAGTCTCAAACATTTACGTCTCCTCTGTAGGTTGTTCTGTGCCATTTCCATGTTCATATAGCAGCTATCACCCACCCATTCATTCACCCCTGTGAGATCTGCTTTTCCTTATCCAGTGGAATTGACATTTCTGACAGCTCTGTTAACTGTCCTCCCTTCAATAAATTTAAATCTATTATTTAAATTTATGTCAATAAATTTACTGAAATAAGTTGTGTGTCTTTGGTCCCACAAAAGCCATGATTCTTTCCAGCCTAATTTTATTCCTTAACACCCTCTCTCTGTAATAGGAAAGAAGGGAGTTGGCCGCCTTCTGTGGATCTCTTCTGCCTGCCCTCATCACGTAGCCTTTTCCTCTGTTCCACCAGTACCAGGCTGAGGAGTGGGCTGAAGACGTATTAAAAACACAAAGATTAAAGGATAGAAGGATGAGCATGCCTTCTGTTTATTGTTGAATACAACATTGTAAATAAACCAGTATGTCAGCAATTATTTTATTACTCAGTTTAGATATCACTGGGGAACAAAAACAAAAACTGTAGACCAGTCTTTTCAGAAGGCCCTCAATGAAAGCTACCAACTGCCTTTGAAATTCAAAGAAAACTCAGGTCCTGACTCTAAAGTACTAGTAAAACCCCAGACTTGATGTTTCCAATCTATTGCCTTTTTTTTTTTTTTTTCCAGTGGAGAATCAGGATGGAACAATGTTGCAATGTTTAATTCTTCACAGTTTCAGCAAGCACTCAACTGACTGCTGTAACAGTAACTTGCTTAGAAAGCAAAGCCCTAAATTAATTTTCTTCAGCAGACTTGTACACATTACTGTTTCCAACCTTTAGGGCTACATTCATCATCCTTCTGACCAGAAAAAAAGCCACCAATTATTGAACCATTCCATTAGAATGAAAACAGAGTAGAAATGGAGGAAGGATTCTTGGAAAAATTTACACATCAGATCACACTTCAGGGTGTTATTTCAGTAGAAAATACATGATGGTCTAGAAAACTGACATTGCCTTTTTTTTTTCTTTTTTTTTTTAATAGAAGTCAGATTTATTTTTATTTTATATGATGACTAGTGATTTACATTTCACCCACCCATTTGAGAGTGTTCAGGGCTCCAGGCATATCTCCAGTCAGAACCAGACTATTCAAATCATTGTTGGTCCATCCATTTGCTAGTCACAACAAGGCCTTCTGTGACTAATTATGACCTGACGGCAGCAGGAGAGGCAGCTTCAAAGAATGGGAATCTTCAGACGCACTAGCAGTTCCCTTGGTTCCCAAATTTTTTATTTATGTGGATTACATTGAGTTGACAGATTTAACTGGGCTGTTGAAGATATGGTCAAAGAAGCAGAGTCACTCCCTTCCCTTTTATTGTTTTCTGAAGACATAACAGTCATATGCATCTGTCATTAAAGAGAGGAAGTTCTCCATCACTGGACTTCATTTGGGCTTTTATTTGCTGTTTCAGTAGCATCTGGGAGTAGATCAATATAATATTTGGTAGGGAGTTGTATTTCCTCGTGATGCACTGTAAATCTTTTATTGAAGGTACTCCCTCTGTTTATTGTTGAAAATCGATAAAAATAAACCTTGTAAAGTTAAAGCCTGGCAATGGTTCAGCACAAATCAGAGGGAAGAAGCAATGAGCCTCCCTCCTCCTCTTGGATAACTCCCAGCTTGTTTCTCAATGAATATTCAGTAACACTTTCCAGCAATCTGGGAA
This sequence comes from Myiozetetes cayanensis, assembly GCF_022539395.1. Classification (NCBI taxonomy): domain Eukaryota; kingdom Metazoa; phylum Chordata; class Aves; order Passeriformes; family Tyrannidae; genus Myiozetetes; species Myiozetetes cayanensis. Next base: position 61,160,396 of record NW_026087742.1, on the reverse strand, counting down.
CAAATTTTAAAAAAAAAAAAAAAAAAAATTCAAAGTCATGAATGCTTCGTTGTGAACTCAAACAGGGCTTCTGATCCACTTTGGTGGCTTTCTGGTACTGAATTGGAATATACCTTTAGACTTATCCACTCCAGAGACAGACAAAAGCACATCAGCCTTGTTCAGCTCAGATTAAAGGAGTTATTGCTGAGCATTGGAAAGCTGGGAAATAACCAAAATAGGTAGAAAGTAGGAAGAGCCCAATGTGCAGAAAAGTTTCTCCAAAGATAACAGAAGTAACTACCCCTGGGCATGATACAGTTACTCCAGCATCATTCTTTCACCCTATGGCTATTATTCCTCATATACAGCCTCTTAGGGAGCACTTTTCTACTATTTCCATGAAATTCAGTGGTTTGGAATTATTTAGTTGAGGGGGAAATTTCCCAGTACTGTGGCCAGAGCAAAGAGATCAGTCTTAATCTAAACAGTATCTCAGTCTATAGTATCAGTTTTAATAGCTTTATTTAAACTTCTATTCTTAATAAATTATACGTTCACATGAACACTGGCTGCAGAACCTGTAAGAATGCAGTGACTGCACTTCCCAAAGAAACAAAAACCCCCATGAACTGTCATACTGAAATCAATACTCAAAGAACAAGAAGGTATTTCACAACAGACTCTCTCCTTCCTGCTATCAGCAGATTACTGAACAATTTGGGTGGTAAATAAATTACATGTCCCCAGAAGAGATAAGAAGGACATGAGAACTTTCCACTGTGTGAAGAAGCAGTCATAAAGTTAGCTATAAGCACAAAAAATTACATCAATCACTACAAAAGGAAATCATCACAGTACAAGAATGGGAAGATGGGAAAAATGTGGTGCCTCTATCCCACTGGGATATCCAACAGGCACCAAAAGATTGTGCTGGTAAAGGCCTTGACAGGGCTTTACATAATAAGGAATAAATAAATAATATAGAAATACAGGCTGCAATCCAACTATAAAGGAGGGAAAGGTGATTAAAATACAAAAGAAAACGAGGTGTTGCCTTTCTCAGTCATCTGCTGTTTACAAATCCACCAAGCTATCACCTCTTCTTAGACGATCTACTGCTGCCATGCAAACTGCTGCCCGTGTGGGACAGGATGATGGTGTTATCTTACCTAGTGATCTGTTTACTGCTCTGGCAGTCTGCTTGCCTGCTACAAAGCCAAGGAGAGCTCACTGCTTGCTGTGAGTGAGAGAGAGGGCTGCCCCAGCACTGCAGCAGTCCCTTTCTAGCATCTAGGACAGTGGAGCAGTTTGCACATTTCTGCTGAATCCAGGGAATAATAAAAAGGTAAATACAGCAGTTAAATTTACTGAAATCAGCAAATTTTGCATCTTCCCAGGAAAAAGAAAGGAATTCTCTTGAGAAAGTTGGCAATGACGATGAAGTGGATCATGTCAGGGATAACAAATTTTGTCATTGGAAAAAGGAGTCTAAATGTGTCAAAATCCCATTCCTATTTAATCAAAAATAGAGCTAGATGTGAGCAATCAGAGCTTCTGGCTCTGTCACATGTAAAAGCATGACCAAGTCACCTACAATACATTGCTAGTCTAAGAGAGATTGTGCTGTGAGGTATCAGAGTTAACTTGCCTGCCAAGATCTGGGTGAAAGTACTCGGTTTAACACATAATCTGGTTTTGACCAAGCAGCTTTTTGAATCACTCAGACTTGTAGTCCCCATCAGCCAAGTTCACTTCTACTTGTACAGCTGTTCCCTTCCTCGCAAACGCACCCGTGTGAACCACTCTGCTGAGCACTTACCACATGGTCTGCTCTCCGCTGCATCCCTGTTTTGGGGGACCTCAGAACGGAAGGGGCAGTAACAACATTGGTCACTCCTAAATTCCTGCCCTGGTGCCTGCAGGTTACACTGCACACCTCTCCAAAGAGGGCACAGAAGAACTGTCATCCTGGCTCAGCGATGCTTTGCAGTAGCATAAATAACCATGCAAGGTGGAGGCCAGCTGAAGATCCTCCTAGTAAATCAACACTACTTTTATATTAACTTGTCTTCAAATGAACATAATTTTATCCCTTCTTCCATGATTATTGCGATTTAGTTGTAGCTTGAAGCTACACAACACCAGTAGCTCTACCATCCCTGCTTTCATTTTCTGTATCAAGAAATCCAGGAAGGTGCTTTCTGTTGAAGAAGCAGCTTCAATTAAATTTATTAATTCAATTAACCTTCAATTAACATCATTAGTTATCCTACTAGCCACAACACATTTCTATCAGGTTCTTCACACACACACACACTCTCAAACTTATTTAAGCAACTATCAGTTAAAAAAAAAAAAAAAACCAACAAAATGAAAGTGTTGTATAAGAGCCCAGTCATGTTCTCTGCAGGCACACAAGTGACAGAAGGTGACAATTCACAGTTCATTGCTAAGTAAGAGTAAATGCTAGAAGAACTCTGGGAATCCAAGCTTGCTGACAGTCATGTGTTTCGCTTCAAAAAGACATGTAGTCTCACAGTATGCCATTACCCAAGGTCAAGGTAAAGCATGTACAGTCCTTTACATGACAGGAAATTGCACTGGTATATTTTTCCAAATATAATGAGAGCCAAAATAATGCATTCATAGAACGATGTTGGTGCTGAATAAAAATTAATCCGTGAGGGGAACCAAAAAGTGTTCAGCATTAGCCCATCATAAGTTGTTACTGAAATGGTTGTACCAAATATTCATTTTGCGAAAGACGTGGACCATGGGTGATGCCATAGGTTAAAACTCCAGGGCTTTTTAAAGAAGGAAATATTTCATATTTTCTTTCACTTTATTTATAAAAAAAGTAATCCAAACTTCAATTTTCCAAGTGGCTGCTACAGCAAGGAAAATAAAGTCAGTATTCTTGTGGTAGATGAAATAGTGTAACTGTTACAATGAGAGGTTCTGAAACTAGTCTCACTTAGTTTACATCGCTATTATCATCGATCATTTAGGGCATGACGTCTAAATACAGCCTCAAGTCTATTTTTTTAACTTTTTCCATAAAAAGTGGTCACTTTTTGTCTTGCATTCTCATTATTATTGGCAAGTTTCTCCATCAACAGTATTCACAATCAACTCACTCAACACTCAACATTATTGTTTTCATACAAGCAGCGTAATCTCTGTAGTACAGCAACCTGTGGGGACAGGCACCCACACAGCTGTGTCACCTGAATGCTGCCATCAGAAGTCTGACCTCAAAGCCCACCATGACAGGCTTTCTGACACAGACCTTCAGAGAAGGTCTCCACAGATTCATAGAACAGGCCAGGCTGGAAGGGAACTCAAAAGATCATCTGTGAATGATGGTTCTCATGGTAAGAAATGTCTTACTTCAAGACAAATATGAACATAGTGACATGATTGACAAAAAAAAAAAAAAAAAATTGACGTGAAAGCATTCACTCTTACATTCCTCAAAATTTATTACATTATATATAACCTGTAAGCAGCTTAAGAGATGTAGTCCCATAATCACATTATTCTCAACACAAAAAGTTCTAGAACAAGCAAAGAGGAAAAGATATTAAGATGTTAGAGAGTGTCCAAAAGAGGGCAATGAAGATGGTGAAGGGCCTTTAGGGGAAGCCGTGTGAGGAGCAGTTGAGGTCATTTGGTCTGCTCAGCCTGGAAAAGAGGAGACTGAGGGGAGACCTCACTGCAGTTACAACTTCCTTGTGAGGGGAAGAGGAGGGGCAGGCACTGATCTCTTCTCTGTAGTGACCAAGGACAGGACCTGAAGGAATGGCCCAAAGTTGTGTCAAGGGAGTTAGGTTAAATATTAGGAAAAGGTTCTTCACCCAGAGGGTGGTTGGGCACTGGAACAGGCTCTCCAAGGCAGTGGTCACAGCATCAAGCCTGACAGAGTTCTGCAGGCAGAAGCATTTGGACAGTGCTGTCCAAATGGTGGGATACTTGGGGTGTCCTGCACAGTCCCAGGAGTTGAACTTGACAACCCTGACGGGTCCCTTCAAACTCAGCATATTCTATGATTCTATGGTCAGCCAAGAAGGCCCAAACAAGCTCTACTGGGTTGTTTGTAGTTCTGGAAAGATGGTGTTTTATCAACAACAAAAGCCAGATGCAAATAAGTGATCCCTGAAGTTATTGCTATCTTCTTTCCCTGCCTTGAAGGGAGGGCAAAAGATAATTTATAAAGTCTCGTTAACTTACCTCTCCCAGTACCTGAGCTAATTTTCGCATTTTTACAAACCTTTGTACAGGGCTAACATTCCCAAGGCTTTTTAAAAGCCACTGCTGCCAAGCCTTCCTTCTAACTGTGCTGCACTTAACAAGCATTAAGAAGTCCTTTGTACTATTTTGATTAAAACTGTACTAACTCTTCCATCTGAAGGACTGTTTGTCGCATTTTCATCCTTTTTATAGTTAAATCTCTAGAAATTAGCTGACCCTTTGCTCACAAAGACCTTTATCATTTAATTCTCAGCACTGAAGAACAGCTTAATGCCTTCAGAGTGGGAGGAGGACAGAGGAGTATTCTACAAGAGACAGTAATGTGTTATTTCACAGAGCCTGGTGATGGCTTCACAAAGCCACACAGCAGCACTGCTCCGGATCTTCCCGTTAGAGCAATTAGCTGCTCTCAGCTAACTGCAAGAGATTCAGTGAGAAGGAGAAGCAATCATCAATCGTTGAGGTTTGAATTCCTCCTCCAGCCACTTCTCCAAACTGTTGGGATGACAGTTGTGTCAAGCTGTTGTTTCTTCATGTATTACAATGTTTTTAAAATCTACTTACAGATTAGCACAGAGTATAAAAATGATTTTCCAGAAGAAATGGCTGATGCTTTGTGAGTCCCCATATAAATCTTAGCCACAGAGAAAAACAAAAACAACCCTTGAAAATGCTGGAATCTGGTCCACAAACCCAGCATTGAATCTGTGGTTCTTTTATTTAAAGTTGAAGAGGGTGGAGCAGTAAAAGGCAGGAAAGCAATTTTTTTCCAAGTACTTGGAAAAAAAAAAAATTGCTTGTTTGTTACTTCCCTCAATAGTTGCAGTTTCAAACAAGCCAACAAAAAAAGGCCACTAGTGCTGACACACCCCTCTTCCACCTTTAAAAGATGAAAGGAAAAGCCTTTATTTCCCTTTCTGCTTTTGGCCTCCCCTTGCCTTTGCTACCCCAGAGCTCCCCGAGGGTTGGTTCACCATGACAGTAAGGCCTGCTGGCCTCTTCATCCTTTCAAAACTGTAGCATTCAACCTTTTCTTCACTGGAGACTGTCCTGGCACTTATGAGGCGAAATCCATCTTTGAGTAAAGTGTCAAACAGCAGGCCTAGCACATTAGTACCATTAATCAGCTTCCTATTATCAGGCTTTATGGAAACATACCTAAAAATCAGAGAACAAAAAAAAGGCAGTTACAACACACGTTAACTGCTTCCTGATAGTGCAGGTCAGCACAGCAACCAAGGTTCTGGATATTTTTTAACTCATTAAGGACAACTGAACTCTTTCCTTCATTAACAGTAATACTCAGTTCATCCAGTTACATGTCAAGGAAGAAGCACTTCTCTTTCACACACCCCTCCTATCCTCCCCCAAAACTTACTTTCTTGAGAAAATAGCTGTGACAACCTCCATCTCGTTTCACTCAACGGAGGAGAGGGGAGTGGCAGGTTCTATTTAATGCTGCAACTGTTTTTCAGGTAAGAGTAAATGATGGTCAGTGAAGTTCCCATTCACCCCAAGAGCATCACTTGCCAGCACATGGGATTTCTCTCTACAAACAGTGACATTTATTGCAAAGTTACCTGGTACAGCAGGTCTTGTGGCAACAAGTATGAAAATCATTTTCACATTGCGTAAAATTCTACCTGATATAAAGTACAGTGTAAGAATCTACCCATACATTTTGAGGAACAGAAGTCAGGTAAAGATACTATTACAAAATATATAAGCTGACAAGGTGAAACTGTTTCACAGTTCACAGGGAAGTACAACAAATATTTGTGGAAAGCACAAAAAAAGGCAAAAGAATCCACGTCACCGCAAAGAATAAGACAGAAATTCAGCAGGCAACATAATCAAACTTGACTTGTTTCATTACTCAAGATAAGCTTTTCTATTGATCTGCAGAGGAAAATTTTTACCAAGTCTGAAGAAATAAAAGAAAGAATCAGAAGTATTTTCCTTACTATTTAAGTTGCCATAACCTACGCAACCAACTAAAATTAGTAATACATTACGAAGTTAAGGTTTGGCACACGAATATATGTTGCTTCATGAATGCAGAGTAGTTTTTCTTCTACTTGCTTAGCCAAAGAAAGCTAGAAGAAAGATAAAGTTTATTTTCTTTTATAAATAATCAAAAGACTGCTGTGTTGGTTCATATAGTCAGATAGAATAACCCTTTTGGAAATGTTTCAATGAAATTTCCATAAAATTCCAGATGTTCTAACAGCCACAGAGGACAAATTAGGTTACATTTTCATATACAGCAAGAGCATGCCTCCATACAGTAGAGACATCCAGCAAAAGCTTGTTTAAAAACGTAAGTTGTCATTAGAATACAATACTGCTATCACAAAAATTACTGATATACAGTAATCTTAATAAAAACAGAACCTGGCTCTGAATTCAAAGAAAACCCACTATGGAGCATATAGTTAATAATCTATCCCTTCTCCCTCCCCTCAATAAAAGGCTCTACAAAAGCTCTCCAGTCCCTGCAATGCTATCTTGGTTTCACTGGTGGTTTTAACCCTGTTTAGAAATTCTCTTTTTCCTCTTTTCTGTATGAAAGCCTTTTGGACCATGAGCTAGTGGAGATTTTAGGCTTTCCCCCAGTACTTCACTCCTTTATTTTGTCTCCTTTGCTTCATTTTACTCTGTTTTTCATGTCTTCTAAAAGGTCATTGATGCTGTGAAATTTTAAAGCAAGTGAGGAGTAAAGGTCAGACAGAAAGACCCAAAAGAACTCATACACAAACATCAACAATATTTTAGAAAGCTGAAGAACAGACAAATCGGTTGGGTGTTTCAGAACTAGAAAAAGATACCATTAAACTACCAGAAATAAGGAAACATAGTTCTTTTCTCTCAGACAGTTTCTTTAAAACGAGCTTTGCTAGCACACAGGGTGTGCTACCTGAGCTAGAAGTCACAAAGACATCTCCAAAACGAGAAGCCACACTAGGAGAGTACCTGGCCACAAACTGGTCCCCAGCAGAGTACTCAGTACCACACTGAAAAACCATGTCGTGATGAGAAGGTCTTTCCAAAGGAAGTGGAACGAGTGTTTGCTGAGAAGGAAAAGGGCTGCTCCAGCTCTGTCCTGGCTGCTGCCCTGTAAACACAGTGACCTGCTCAGCTAGTGCCTCCACAGTGGTACTGCAGGAACCAAAGACCCGGAAAAAGGCCTGCATTTCTTGGAGAGAAAAACGCACTTCCAAGATCTCCAGCCTCGGCTTCAGCAAGTGTTCCTGGCTCAAGAGGTCAGCCAGGGGGTGGAGTCCATAGAATTCTGCTTCTCTCCGCAGCCTCTGATAGTCTGAGAAATCAGTTGGTAAGGAGACCTGTAGAGTCCTCAAGAAGTCCATGATGTAACTAAACAAAGCTCCATCTCTGTCCACAAAAAATTCTCCATTCACCAGTTTGAATTCCGGCTCATCGTGGTTCAACATCCGTGCCAGCCTGGACTCAGGGAACTGCTGCAGTGTAGAAGCCCGGGTTACATATCTCACACCTCCCACGCTCAGAACGACCACCTCTTCATTACTCATCGCTGCCTCAGCCACTCAGGAATCATAACTCTTTGATCTACACGATTGTGACTTGATCTTCCCTAAACTGCAAGGCAGCTGCAGCTGCAAGAACCAGTGAGTGGTTTTTGCAAGTGTTTAGAGTGAGGTGTGGAGCAGCAACAGGATTCCCAGGCAACAAAAATGTAAATATCGTGTACAATAGTTTTGCTTGCTGGGTTTGTTTGGTTGCTTGGAAACTTTGATTCTTGGAATTTAATGTTTTATTTTTTTAATGAGCAGCTTGCAAGGACTACTGGAATACAGTGAATAGACCGTCACAACTTATTAAACCTTCAGAGAGGCAAATGACTATTCCCAAAGTATGGCACATGTTATGTTTGTTTTCTGGAAATGCCAACTCAATGGTTCATTCCATACACTGCTGTTCGTAAGACCACTGCAAAAAGAGGTTAGATGTGCTTCAAGCAAGACATTTCAGTAGTGTATGCTCCTAAAGAAGGGCACTTCAGAGAACTCAAGCTTAAGGTTCACTTTAAATCACTGTTATCCTAAGGCCAAGTCAATACACCCAGAAAATTCAATTAACTCCTGAAACAAGATACACAAAAATACAGTAACAGCAGAAGAACCCATATAAGTCCCGATGCTGAAGCACTTCAAAGATCAACAATATCCATACACCTGTTACATGACACAACCTGTTCAAGGAATCATCCAATCATTTTTCCTGGTTTTTGGAATTACGATCTGGGGAGACGGAGCGGGACAGGAGAGAAACTGCTCTACCTGCCACCTCTGCAGGGCTAAAGCTCAAGCTGCCCTCCTGTAGCAGACCCCTGTGTGTGCCTTTCTCTGCACTAAACTGTTTACGTTAAGGCCACTTTTTAAGAAAGTGGGGCTTCATAGAAACATGTATCTCACAAAACAGCTCAGCTACCCCAACAATTCCATGCTGGAAAAGTAAACTGCAAAGTACGTACTACCTGCAAAGTACACACTATCTTGCAGCTTGTTCTTATCAACTTCAACTGATTTCTTGTTACCTCTAGAATTTATGCTTGCCCTGAAGACACATTTTTGTGTAGAACGCATAATCTGAATGCACAAGGTAATTACAACATTTGCTTATACAAAAAAAACCCCACCAAACAGCTACTTCAGTGAGAAGTGAAATACATTGTCAGTCACAAAGCGGCTCCAGACTGTGAATGATGCACGCTGCATTTTGCAGAGGAAGGGCAGTCCTCAGCAAGCCTGGCAATACAGCAGTCACCTCGACCACAACTGCTCTTCCTCTTACCAAATGACCTTCCAGTTGGAAAAAAATATTTTTAAAACTAAGATCTTTTATCTTATTCTACAATTACATTAACATTAAACTAAGTACACAGTTCAGCCCTGTATTTTGGTAAGAAAAATGATTTATAGTGAATAATATTCCCATATTCACAACTGAAAGAAGAATCCAGAAGTTAAGTGTTTTCCAAAGCTCCATTTCATCTTAACCGGTTTATCAGTGCTCAAACTATGTGAACAGCGTGAATGTTTTGGCAACATTTTGAATCTTTGAATGTTTTTACCAGAAGTCTTAAAGGACCAATTAATTTTAAGAAGTTCTATGTTTTCTTCCCCAGATCTCTCTTAGTTCTTATATTTCAGCAGGGACTTCACAACAGTTTATATTTGCACACAAACTCCGCAACATTATCCAGTACAACCAACGTATAGTTTTTACACTTTTCTCTTAGAAGTGAAGCTCCATCTGCCATCTGTTCCCAGTAAAAGACTGCATGATCTGCTATCTCCACATTATCTGCCAAATAGGACAAGATAATTGTAAAGAAAATAAGACAGTTCAGTATAAATCTCCATGAAAAGACTGAGGAAATCTTGAATTTGCAAGTGTTGTTTTCCTGAGGCAAGGAGAGTTTGTCCACATCAACTAGTTTTATTCCATTCCACTGGCTGGTATCAAAGCTCTTCATTGTGGGGCTGATGTCCACAGTGGAACAAGGTAAAGGCGTTTCTTTGAGCACCTTGATTTTTTCCCTGAACTCCTGCATCTGTTGCAGAAATATAATGGGTTCAGACACATCTTTGAAGGCCTCTGCAATGTTAAAAGCCATCCGCTGCTCTTGCAGAATTGTGTTCAGTTTATTGATCTCCGGATCATAGGCCTGCATCACTGCAAGCTTCATGGTCTCAAAGTCAGAAAGAATCTCATTTCTCTTCTGCTCCAGCGTGTGCTGCAGCTTCTCAAAGAACTCTTTCACTTTGTCAGAATCTTTGGTCAGCATCTGCAGAGCTTTCCTCTTACTGGTTTCCAAGGTATCCAGCCGTGAGAGGGCATCTCCACAACGCCAAGTTTCAAAGCCCTGAAAGAGGGTTTCAAAAGCCCGCTTCTCCTGGGAATAAGCTTCTTCAATGGAACAGAAAACATGCTTTGTGTGGTCACCACGGGTGGCACAAACCCCACAGATCAGCTGCATGTCTGTCCGGCAAAAAATGTTAAGGGGTTGCCCACTGTGCACTTTGCACACAGGCATTTTTGGAGATACTTTGATTTTGTTGTACTTCTCCACAATACCTTTCAGGGAATAGTTGACCTGCAAGCTGTTGACTCCAGCAACAGGAGTCTCCTTCCTGCATGTGGGGCACTTGAAAGGAGATGGTCTCCAAAGCACGTTCCGCACATTTCCCTCGAGAATTCCTTCCAGACACTTCCTGCAGAAATTGTGTGAACAGGGCAGGACTCGAGGATCATCAAACAGGCTACAGCAAATGGGACAGGTGAGATCTTCCTCTAGGAGCTCCATCATATCCTAGGAAAGAGAAGAAAGATGGTAACAGAACTTACAAAACTTATTTCTCCCTCAGGGAGACTATGCAAAAACCGATCTCCATCTGAGACAAGCCTCGGTGAGAAAAGGATCTATTTTTTTTCCCTCCAGTACCCTTAAGACAGAGCCTCAGCTGGGATTTTGCAGACAGTCCCCCAGAGCTGTGGTATCAGGCCAGCAGATGGCAGGCACAAGAATGGTGTAGTGTTCAGGCAGAACCTTTTTTTTGGACTTTCAACTAAAAAAGCTGGAAAAAAAAAGGCTTGCCAATCCCAGCAGGGACTCTGAAAGAAAATAACTCACATACTCATAATAACAGTTCAAGACTTATATCTTTCCTCGCTGATGCAATACACAGAAACTGGATTTGCACAAAAGATACCCAGCCAATACGCCCTGCTAAGATTTGATTACTCTGTACTTGCTTAACTCATCCAAAGCTTCCAGTTTCAAACCCCATGCACTGCTACCATAGACAACACTAAAAGTGACTGAAAAAGTCCAGTTTCAGTATTTCTGCTGATAAAGAATGTGTTTCTTTGCTCTACTTGTAAGGCAAAAGGAGAGTCACCATTCACTTTAAAAATTAGGTTTTCTCTTGCTCTTGCAGCATCTTTAAATAGCCAAGTGAATGTGTTACTGTTAAGCTACTCAGCATGAAGTTAAAATACTTCAAATAACAGCTGCCCATAATCCTTGAAAATTCATCATGAAGCAAAACTGTTAACCATTTTTACTCGTCTGCAATCACTATTTCAAATTCCCTTCTCTCCACCACCAGCATCCATGCCTCAGCAATTTCCTTCTGTGGAGAGGACCTACAGGAAGGTTTATCATGTAATCCTTCCAACTGGAAAGTCTCAGTAAAGGGATCCAGTCCATACCCTGCCCTTGCCTCTAACCAAAGACAAGTTCTCAGACGCAGACACCTTGTAACTTACAGACGCTCTTAGAAAACAAAAAGTTAATAAAGGCCAAACTGGGTGATAGTTTGTACTAGCCAAAGCTCTGAAACACTTAGTCTTGAGCTATAATTAGAAAGATGCTTCTCTTGCATAAATTCCTTCCACATTATACAACATGTATTCATACATACGTAATAAAATTCCTTTTATAAATTGAAAGATGTATCACAAAAAAGTGCATCAAACACTGCTGTGATTACAAGGCATGTGAATGAGCTCTTAATTAGTTTTGATGTAAATACTAAAGTTTCTGTCCCCTCAAAGAAATATAAAATGGAAAATGTGGGAGCCAAGAGGAGAGCTGCAAGGGAAGATCCACGCTGCACAGGACAAGAAGAGCAATAAAATCAATACCACTGATCCAAGGAAAGTAAAGTTCACTACAGGGAAGAAAGGCGAGGTGAGTCCTGACTTTCACTAAAGGCCCAATAGTTCCAGTGAAGCTTCACAGTAAAAGGCATTCTTGAGAGGCATAAGCAAACCTCCCATGCTTTTGAAGTGAGAAGGAGGGGCTGTCACCATCCAGAAGCAGGCACGATCTTCATTATAAATTCTCGCTGGTCTGAACAAAGACACCAGTCCAGTGTCAGAGAACTCTGATCCTTTGTTATATAGCCACCTTAACTCCAACAACTAGCCCACTACGTAGTCACAGGAGTGTTAGCTAACAAGCTCTTAACTTTTACAACGAACTTTAACAAGCTCGCAGAAAACTTCTGTAGGGATTAAGGGGTAGGGTATGATTGCTGCACTTGCCAGGATATAACAAGAAAGGAGAGAATGAGGATGGAAAAGACAGAAAGTGAAGGGAAAAGATCCCACGTCGGTCCTGCCACCATAGATGGTCCAGATCCAGGGTCAACAGAAGCCAAGGGCCGATCCACTTCGTTTTACAGTTTCCCAAGCATGGGTCCCCTTACTTTTCGCGCCATGTGCTGCTGTTTGTGCATGCGCAGTGAACCCTGTCGAGTCCTCCAGGAAATGAGTGAGGAAATGAGGAACTGAGAGGCTGGGGGTCTGTGGTGGCCCAGGAGCCACCTTTAGTGAGACACCTGGGACTTGCCCCTTCTCCTGCCGCAGGCACACTGAGCCCAAGTCTCCAGGCTGACTTGCAAGCCTGGCAATGAAAGGGAAGTTGGCTCAGAGCAGTGCTGCCTTGCCTCCCTGGGACCCTCCCTTCCAATCGCTGTGACTTTCCTGTCACAGCACAACAGGCAGAATGTTTGAGACAAACATGCTTACATGCTTGTGCCTGGCCCTCCACAGGGGCATTCTCTGTGCTTGTTAGAAAAAGGAGACTTCGAAAAAATTGTCAGCTTTTCTACTCGGGAGTAAGGTCATCAGGCAGAAGAAGCCACCACTAGAGTGGGGGACAAAGCCCCAGACAAGAGGTCTAATGACTCCATTTACCACTTAAGGTTTTCTGTAAGCCCACAGATCCAACTCAGAAACCTCCTTTTCTGCAAGAAGAATCTGGTTTTGAAGCACCTTGATGCTCAAACAAGCAACGTTTCTATTCCATCTTCTTCCTACTGCTAAAAATAATGGGATCACAGGAAGATGATGATTTTGTCCCTATACTCAAGTCTTCCTCTTCATGAATACCCCTCTTTCCAACTTGCAGTCACAGCTTTTAGCCACAGTAGCAGCACAAAGATCAGTTTTGCTCATGTGTTAAGAGGATAATAACTACAAAACCAAAATGGGACTTCTCCATCTTTTAGTAAATGGAAATTCACAGTGCAGAAAGTATTTGCTCTGGTCCATCTCCTTTACCAGGGAGGATTTTACATTCCAGTTAGGGAGCTGGAAAAGCAGCTCTGCATGCCTGACAGCAAGAACTGCAAACCACTGCAGAAAATGCTTACTACAACACATCCCATCAAAATTGCAGGACAAACACTGAAGACTTTCACACTACTAAAAATACAAAAAACATACACAGAGAGGCTTCATGATCCAAATAAAACTGTCCTGTTGCACTCCAACTCCACTTATCCAATTAAATAGTTATGTTTTATAAATATAACCGAATTTCAACACCTTTATACAACATTATTAAAAACGTTGAACTAAAAAAAAAAATTTAAAAACCACACACACAAAAAAGGCAAGTTTACAAGTTTTCCCCTCCTCTTACAACACCAAAAACACCAAACCAAAAATAGTGAAGACTTGTATGACTGGTTGGGTCAGGTGAACTTCCATCTTCTTCAGGACATTAATTTCAGAGAGTAAATTGTCTGTGGATTGACACATCCCTTAGCAACCTGGGATTTGCGTGAGGAACTACAGCAACATTTCAACTTCTCCATTGGGAACTTCTCTGTGTAACTTCTGATCCAGGTTTGGATGGCCTGGAATTCCTCACTTGTAGCACACGGACCAAAAGCATCTCTGGGTACAAACCCAGCAGATGTCATCCATCAGAAAGGGCAATTTGCACAGTTTTATCATTAGGAAAAAGAATGGCAAAACACATCAAACCATAAATGCAAAAACAACCACAGTAGCTTTCTCCCACGCTCCAAATAGAAATTAATTTAGTATGCCTCTCAGCACAGAAGTCAGGTTTATCAGCCAGCAGCAGACTGAAAGCAAACCCAAAATTTCACTGAGCTTCAAACAAAACAGAAAGACAACTCCCGTACTACAAGTTCCCTGCAATGGCGTGTAAGTGTTATTTCATGGCCAAACATTTTTCCAGGAGCACCAGGTAGTTCCAGTAAGTGCAGCCTCCAGAAAGCTAGCGAGGCCTGGAGAAATAAGGAATTTCGGTTCAGTGCAGTTTCAAGAGAGCCGGAAAGGCCTAGAGAAACAAGAGTGCAGTTCCAGTCCCATGAACACCGCTTCACCCACAGGGCTTGACAACGAGTCGAATGCGGGGCTGCACCAGGGCGGGCTCCCGCGCTCACCTCCCCGTGCCTCTGGCCAGGCAGAGGTTCCCTCGCTGCTTCTGGTTACACCCCCTCCGATCCCATCGCGTAATCCCCCCCAAACTACGGCTCTCCAGCCGGCCGTCGGCCCTGCTCTCCCCGGGCTCCGCCGGCACCGCAGCCCGGGGGGCGGCCCTGGGGATCCCCCTGCGCAGCCCAGCGGGGCTCACGAGGAGGCGGCTGCGAGCGGGACCGGCCGCGATCGCGGCACGGCCCCGGGCCGGGCGAGGCCGCCGCTCTCACAAAGCCGCGGCCTGCGCGCCCCCGGCCGCGCCCGCCCGCCCGTCCTGCCTTCCCCGGGCCCCGCTACTCACCATGGCCGGCCGGGGCCGCGGGCAGCCTGGGGCAGCCGCCGCCTCGGCCCCCGCCCCGCCCGGCGCCGCTCCCCCTCTTCCAGGCCCGCCGCTCTGCCCGCCCGGCCCCGGCTCCGGCCCCCGGGAGCGATGGGCCGGGAGCTGCCGCCCCGCCGTTCCACCCACCTTGGCCTGCGGCCGCCGATCCAGCCGCGGGGCAGCAGCTGCTGCAGCTCTTCCCCCTCCGCTTGCCCGCGGGCGGCGCGGGAAGCCCCCGGGGCTGCCGGGAGAGGGGCCGGCGGGGGGATGCCGCTTGCCGAGGCTGCAGCCTGTTCCTCCGCCGAGATATATACGGGTGTCAGATGTTGATTAACTCTCTCAAATTAGACTTCAGGCTGCAGCTCACAGGCATACGTTGCACAGCCTCAGGAAGGGTGCTGCTGGGCGGCAATCCTGCTGAGCATCTTCCACCTCCTGAAAGCACTTATTAAAATAACAATCGTTTCAAAAAGATATCCTTATGTGCTTCCTAAAAGGATGGAGACTCATTCCTTTTTGCTTTAACGCACTGGTTGTACCATTTCCTGCTGGTGAATCTTTTGGAGACTAATGTGACCTGTCAAACCTCTGCAGGTCTTCCGACCAGACCCACGGAAAGGAAGCAGGAGGGATCCCACCTCTGCCTGGGAGGACCTTCTAGTTACAGCACTACGAAACTGTGTCTGAAAGTGCTGAAACTGCAGAGAACCTCTTTGATTTGCATCTTTTTTGCGGTCCTTCTGTCCGCATAAGACCTGTCAACACAACAGGTCTCACATCAAGGCCAAACTGAACTTACTTTCAAGTTGGACTTTGTGAAAGTCTACATCAAAAACTGTTCCAAAACACATGTACTCTGCCTCCTGCATCCTTCACTTCCCTACTCTGCACACCCACTGCAGTCACATCACTCATCAGCACAGGGGAGGCCATTCCCTTCCATGACTACCCACACAAGTGACATCACAGGCCAGACTGTACTTCTATCAAATAAAGCTTCCTTGTGCATCTCACATCTTTCTTCTGATTATTTTGGAATCCAGATCCTAAAAGGCATTCAATAACATGCTAAGCCTATGCTCCCCCAATTTACTGCAGCCAGAAGAGGAAGATCTGTCCTCTTCCTCACTTCCTCCTTGCTGCCTCCACCCTAGCTGGCCTGCCTGCTCAGCTGGACTCAATGGGAGCAATTTGACCAAGGACAAGCATTTTTGAAAATCTCCTTCAGAGTGCTCACACACTTGGGCATTTCACCCATTATCTATTAGAGAACGGACCCAGGGGGTAGAGTTGCTACACAAAAGCAATCAAGACCTTCAGGTGCATTTCAGTGTCCTGCTTGGGTCGTCTTAACTGTCCAGAATCTTATTTGCCGTTTCTTAAAAGCAAGTAACTCCAGGTAGTTACTGAAAAGTGATAGCTCAGCCCATTCCTCAGACACTCAAATTGCATTCAAATTTGCATCCCAATGCTTGCACACTTATGTTTGCCGAGTAACCCCTTGTCTACACTTTTCCAACAGCCACTTTTATATCAAGAATTCCTGAGTTCTATTAATCTTCTCTGCAATGTTATGGTTAAGGATTAGTCATAAGGTTAAAGACTAACAACAACATGGCATTTTAGATTTCTCACTCATTAAGTTCATATATTTCATATATAACTTTTTTTCCTGTTTTTTTTTTTTTTTTTTAGAGTACATTTTATTCTCCATAATTCTTTGGGCTGGTCCTACTCTGTCTCCTGATAAATGAAGAAGGAGCTGTATGAGTGTAAGAGTGGACACCTGCCCACCTGTGAAATGTCCTCTTCATTAAGTGCATCTGAAATGGTCTAGGATTTCTTCTGTCAAAGATGAAAGCTTAAAATTCTGGGAAAACACAGCATGGGATTTCTGTGCTTGGTGCATAGAAACACTGTCTAGCCAGCATCATACTTAAGTGTCCCATGGCTGTCCTGAGCACGGTCAGAGAGAATTAGGGCATTTTTCTCCTTCTTCTCTGATTGATAGAGTTGCACACAACCATTTTGCACACATCTAAGTCCACCTTTTTATACTCCTTTTAACTCTTTGTTGCTTTGTAGCAGCAGTTTCAATAGCAGCTTGTTTATGCGCTTGCATTCCCGCATTTGAGAGCACAGTGTCTTCCCATAGAACCATCAAAGGCCATTTGTTGAAACTTCAGAGAAAAGTTCTGGCTGATGGAAAAGAGCGTTAGTATATCTGTGGCAGTATTTCCCTATCTAATACAGAAACAAACCCAAGCAAAAGCTAGGCTCAAAGGAGAGGTCCAACTTGAAGGGAAATGTTAGAATAAATGTCACTTAGCCATTTGAGGCTTGAAAACACAGGAGTAAGAATTTGGAATTAATTACAAAATAGTGGCAACTTCCAGTTTTTCAAGACAAACACCATGTTTGTTGTAAGACAAAGGGATATTTGCCTATTGTCATCTTTAAACTACAGAGAGAACCCAGATCACAGTTCTTCTAGTAAGCATTATAACAGGAGATTTCAGAGACCGAAGCTCTGTGCTGTGGTTCAGTCAGCAACTTCAGAGTGTCAGCTCCTGTTCTCCTTGCCTGGACCAGCTTTGCCAGGCTCCACAGATGGTCCACTGAGCTGATTCTACCCACTAAGCCAAGCAGAACGCTATTCCCTTTTCTTTCCCAAGATGAGTTTTCTGCTGATTCAACGAGTTAAACCAGTTCAGTGCAAGATTAGACAATCATTAGGTCTAACATCAGAGGAGTAAGAAAAAGAGGAACAAGATTTTTCCCTTTCCATGGAAGCAAGCCATTAACATGACTCAAGATGTAACCAGTAATTCTACCCTGACAGGCAGATTCTTGCACGGTTAAGCCAAGATGAGACTGTGCTACTGGCAAAAGTGATCATTCCATCCTTTCCCCTTCCCTGAGTCATGCTTTCCTGATGCCTCCTCTCTGCTGGCTCCAACATTCATGCAGCCACATGTTAGGCTAGATCCACTTGCCAACAGAGCTGAAAGTTAATCCAGTTTACAAAAAAAAAAAAAAAAAGTTTTCAGGAGGATCAATTCTGGCAGCCAGCTGGTCCCGCAGCAGAACAAACACCAGTGCCAGGATGAGCCAGCAAGAGGGCCTGTTTTGGTGGCAGCCTGCACACACATCAGCATAAACCAGAAGTGTCCCCACAGGCCATAATTTCACAAATGCTTCCAGCCAGCTATTGCCAGCACTACTGCCAAAAGTAACACAGCCTTGCCCTTCGGCCACACCAGCTGCTCATTCCTGGCCCCAGGCACCTGCTGTGCTGTGCTGGAGAAGAACTGATGGATAAATGTAGCTGGAATTAAAAGCTGCCTTCTTTTTCTCCCAAGTTTGTATTCCCCATCAGTAAGGCACCTCTGAAGCCATGCTACCAAAGATCTGTCAGATTGCAATTGTCTCCTAGAGTGAAACTCCAAGGAAAGGAGGCAAGTTGAGGGAATTTTACAGTCTTATTCTTGGCTGCAAACCTGCCTTTTACTTCCAGCTGAAGGAGGCTAAGGCTTCATGTCCTGTTACAGAGATGTCAGAGCACACTGAGAGTACACTCCAGTGTCAGGACAGAAACTTCTGGAAGGACACTGCTTTATCCAGCTGTGCTGGGATGAGCATACCCTCAGTTTGAGGTGGACAATGTAGTTGCTGTGGGTACCTAAAAATGGACATAAATCTGCAAGAGCTTTGATGCCAATAGCAGCTTGATAAGATGCTGTAAAATAACATAAATAAAGAAACTATTCAAAACAGCCCTGTGTATCAAATACCTTACTCATATATAAACGTTTCACAGCTACATCACATCTGACTACCTTTCTTTTCAACAGAAACATCTGGACTTAATTAAACATTCCAAATGAGGGATCAGAGAAAGCAGTTTCTTGTTATTGTTTTATAAAAGCTACTTTTAATATGCGTTGTAGAAATACCAGCCATTAAAATCCATGAAAGATCATCAGCAATTGACATGATCAACTGCTGTTTTGAGGTCTGAATTTCAGAGACTGCCTTCATATCTGCAGGGTCTCTGGTGACTATTTTAGCAGTAATAAGAAGCTCTGTAGTTTTACTTACGGAACTTTGACCCACACGGTTAACTAATATTCAGCACTTTGCCAGATTTTCCTGCAGAGGGGGGTGGAGGGGATCGATGATGAATTCAGTTAGCTCCTCAGAAAAATCTTATTTATTTACAAAGAATGTACAGCCACGTCCCATTTCCTTGCACGCAGAGGAAGCAAATGGGAGGGAATACTGTGCGGCAGTCCAAGTTTGCTGCTCTAGCCAGGATGCTTGCCCAGAAGCTGTCCCTTGGCTTCTTCTCAGGGCCATACACCACTGCTTCTCCCACTGTCTGCTGGCTCTTGCGTGGTGTTTCCGGTCCCAGACATGCACACAGGCAAACACAGCTGCAACCAATCTGTGCTCTAGCTGCTGCGTTCGCAAGCAGTCCCTAGAAAAGTCTCTCTGACTTTCTCCAAATTGGTGCTTGCTCATACGAGTCAGCTCATCTTAGCACTTGGCCATGTAGCCCTGTGCCGTGGGCAGCGGTTTCTAGGTTTTAGCTATCTTACGCCGTGAAGGATTTTAACTGCTCCTTCCTGAACAAAGCATGGCCAGAGTGCCTGTCAGTTTTAATGAGGTTTGTGACTGCTCTGGTAGGTTTTGCTTATATGGCATAGAGAGGAGAGGAGAAGTGACCTCCAAAATAAACAGAACAACAAGGAACCAAATTAATTTTCATATATAATTTCTTCTATGATTTGCCAAGTGTCAAATTAACTGTATAAAACAGAAGACTTCCTACAGAATGTCGATCCTCACAAGAACACATTATAATGAAGATTTCAAAAGTACAAGCACAACCTGTTTTTCATCTGAGACTTTGTCTGTATCATCTTCCAAACCACAGGCCTGACCCTGGGAGTGGAAGGACTGCTTTCAATAAACAAATCTTGATTTTCCAGTCCTGCACCATCATTTACTTCAGTGCAAGCTGCACAGAGACATTACCAAATCTACCCCAGCCCACATAATAACTACTTTTTTTCACTGGTTTTCACAGGTGTAAATGACTCCACAAAGCTTGTGATAGTGGAGAAGCAAGTCCCAGTGGTTTTACTAAGAAGGTGAAGAGGAATTATTTTTCTGAGAACTGCTTAGTCAGTTGTATTGTACTGATTACATTGTTGTATTATGTGCTGCCACGACAGGAGAGAGCTGCTCTCTCTCCCACAAATTTGGCATATCAGAGAACCTTTCTGAAACATACTTGTCTGCAGTCAGTAGATGTACTTTGCAGGGCTAATGAGAGACAGTCGTATTTTGTGAATGAAGCTCTGAGCTAGAGAATAAAACAAGTCAGTGACCATTATCTTCTTTCAGTAGATCCTCCAAATATATCTGCCTTTGTGAAACAGATGGGAGTGGTCGTATTCCTTTTCTACTAACATGGTTCCCAGACAAAATGTCTCTGCTGCTACCGTTCAAGGAAATAAAGTCAAAACCCTGCAAGCAACAAGCATGTTTAGGCATGCTAAGCATAATTTTGCTTCCAGTGTGGGAGGGTCCTAAATACTTGGCCTCCCCAGTGAAAGAAATGCACATTCAAGGAAGGCAGAAGCTGAATTAACCCTTGACTACCACACACAGTTATACTTCTAAATATTGAAGGCCAGATCTTCATTTCCTTGAGGAAGCTCTTTATGCACTGTAAAAAT
This sequence comes from Myiozetetes cayanensis, assembly GCF_022539395.1. Taxonomy (NCBI): domain Eukaryota; kingdom Metazoa; phylum Chordata; class Aves; order Passeriformes; family Tyrannidae; genus Myiozetetes; species Myiozetetes cayanensis. Next base: position 61,139,810 of record NW_026087742.1, on the reverse strand, counting down.
TTTGGTGTTCAACTACACTCTAAACAAGCTGACAAGCACACTTACAAATACAGTACTATCCTGTTGGTATTGCTCACCTCATCCTTCAAGAAAGGCATATGAATAAGCCACGTTCCTTACCAGCTGACTTTTGCCTTACTTCCACCACACCACCGTTGTTATCTGCTTGATTGTGTCCGGCGCCAGAGCCTTCACTCAGGGCACATGTACATCTCTGCTGCTGTTCCTGCACATTGTGACGCCAAGCCGTCGCCACCTGCTGCCAGGGTGCTCTGGGCCCTGCGTCTGGAGGGAGACAGGGCGGGTGCAGGGATGACTTGTTCTCCCGAGACTTCCTGCCTTCTGAGCACACAGGCACTGGAGTCAGTGCGCTCCAAAGCAGCACCAGCAACGTTTTTGAGCTGTGGCGTGTACTTTACCCCACGAGTGCTGCAGCCTGCTGGCCTGTAAAGCCAGCCTCTCAAGTTAAGAAAGTAGTGGAGCAGGAAACTGGCAGGAAGGCATGGCCAGCCACTGCTCCCCAAAGCCTCACACCCTTGAGTCCAACACATTTGGCAATGCTGACTTCATGTGGCGAGATGTGTTTGTATTGCCAGTGCTCGCTTTGGAGAAGAAAGGACTTGCTGGGGCACACAGAAGAAAATGGGACAGGGCATCATTTGGAGGTTGAGTCTCTTTCTAAAGTGGTTTTCCTTCTTGTTTGAAAACTATATTAACATTTGTCATTTAGCATTTACTGTAACAAACCCACAGTGAGTGACAGGCAATAAAAATCCCACAGTGATTTAAATTATATGAACAACAAGCTACCAGTGAGAATTCCGATGCCCTCCATATGAAATAAATAAACATCAGTTTCCACCTAATATTTACTTCTTGGAAGTTCAAGATTAATCCCATTTGGCATATTTTAAGGAAGTGAGTTCTTGGCCCCAAATTTTTATGGGCTGTAACAGTAAGTCCAATAAAAAAAAGGAAGTATATATTAAAGCTGCTCTTAAAATCAGATTGATTTTAGGCACAATTTTGAGAAAGACAGCACTTCACCTCATGTTTCAAGTAAAGGGGGTGAAACTGATACAGCCCATCCAGACAAGTAAGATTATTTCTCGCTACGAAGATTTCTTTTAACAAGGATTTTTGAATATCTGCTTTAACCCCCTCCGCACCCCTCAAGGCAGATAACATTGTGCCACATGGGTTACATTAGCTGCATCATGCTTTACACTGTAATAAAATGCTAAGGGAGCTTTCTAGGTAATATGCCCCAAAATAACACACCAGCTGAAAATAACGAGAAACAATTTAATTCCAAACTGGTTTGGAGATAAATAAGCTTTCAAACGTAAGTATTGAAAATACCTGCTGTTGGCAAAACATTCTAGATCAGCAGCTTATGGCACAACACTTATTGGGTATTTTTCTGTAGAGAAATAAAAATGTGAAGTAGGCACAGGTGGGCTTCTATAGCCATCTTATCACTATTTACTGTGTTTGTTATAGCCCCTGTTCTGAATGCTGCATGTGACGTAGGGATGCAGAAATGGGTGTAGAAATGCTTGTATAATCCAAAGGCCACAAGCTACAGCTTTTTTAATTACATGGCATTCTGCCTCTGTGAAATGGACACAAATCTGGTCCCCAAACTGTGTTTTGAAAAACAAAACCGGTAAGCGCAACGCTAGCACGCTGGCTTTTCACCGTGGCAGTCTTTTGCAGTAGAGTTTAACCAAGTAAATAATGAAATAATACACTCTTCCAAACCTTTTGAACAGATGAGGAAGTACTCTAGAAGCAAACAGTGCCCAAACCACTCAGGGTTAAACCTCGCTACAGCCGGACAGGTCTGGAAGTTGAGGAGAAAGGGCAGCTCAAAGGTGCACCTGCCAGGCCCGGCTGTGCAAACCTTTCACTTCAGTGAGCCCTGTCTCTTCTGACTTTTCTAAGATAGAATTGAAAAATAAAAAAGGGGAGGGGGAGGGAGGCACCAGAAGTAACTGGGATTCCTGTGACTTGGCGCCGGGAATAACCGACCAGTAAATTTCCACGAAGGAGTTCATTCCCGTGTGCGAACTTCACGGAGGCGATACCCACCACCTGCCCCTCACGACCGATGTCCTTCATGTGCACGTACATACGTACAAACCGCCCTTTAGGAGACTGTGCCGGTCTCCTCACGCCACCGCCGAGAAACAAGAGCAGCAGCCTGTCGGCTGCACTCCTTTTCCACTAAATTTCCCCTTTCGGAGGAAAGACGGGGCTTTAACGTTGCGTTAGCTGCTTTCCAAACCCTCGCCCTCACTCCCGCTGCCCGCCCGCCATGTCGCGCCGGGGTGGTGGGCAGGGCGGGGCGGTGGCGGCCGTTGCGCCTGCGCGGCGCGGCGGGTGCGGCCGGTCATGGCCGCCTCCGTGTTCTGCTGCTTCTCGTGGTGCCGCGATGGCGGCGCCGGGCACATCCCGCTCAAGGAGATGCCGGCGGTGCACCTGGACACGCAGCGCATGGGTGAGCGCGGCGGGGCACGGCCGGCGCTCGGCGGCGGGCGGCTCCCCGGCGGGGCAGGGCCGCAGCCCCAGGGGCGCGGCGCGGGGTAACCGCTGGGAAAGTCGCTTTTTTGGCGACTTGTTTAGCAGGATTTGGCGGTTTTTAGGGAGAGGGGAAAAAAAAGAAAAAGAAAGCGTCTCTTTGGCTTAAACTGAAGGTGATCAGCACAATGAGGATGTGGGGGTGCGCCTCGGTCTCGGGGGTAGTCCGAGGGGGACAGGCAGCCCGACAAGGTGGTCCGGGTCAGAGCCGAGGGGACGAGTTCACCGAATCACAGGATCAACCGGGTTGGAAAAGACCTCCGAGATCAAGCCCAACCTATGACCGAACAGCACCGTGCCAGCTAGACCGTGGCACTGAGTGCCACGTCCAGTCTTTCCTTAAACACCTCCAGGGACGGTGACTCCACCTCCAGTGATGGCAGTGAAGATGCTGAAGGAACCAGGCCGTGCAGAGTCTTGTCCACGCCGCTCGTTTGAGCGTTGTCCTTAGGATGAGCTAGCCACAAAACCATGCCCGGGCTTTGTTGAGGACAGAAGTGGTCTGGGCCAGCAGCACCAGAGCTGGTGTAAGAGCTAGGAGTAATGGATTGGATAGAGTCCAGTGCTTGAGCATCACTATTAACAACTGTCTCCCGTGTACTTGACCGCAGTGCCTAAAGATGAAGTCTTACAATGGAGAAGGAAAACTCCCTTTTTTTCCCTCTGTATTGACAGGCACATTTCAAATAAAAAGATTATTCCATAGAATGACTAAACACCTTGCAATTCCGTCAATCATTTCTACCCAATATGCTTTTCCTTCTTGTTGCAGAATGTTTTTTCTCCGATGTTAGAGACAGAGTACAGGGCTTTGGTCCCACAGTGAACCCTTTCTGACTAAATTGTAAGTTATGCTTCTGATGTGGTTAAGCAAAAGTTGTAATCAGCATGGTGCCATAAAGCCCAGGAGGTGAAAATTAGATCAGCGTATAGATTTTAAATAAATAAACCCTAGTGGAAAGATGAACTAGCCTGTAAACAGCCTTCGTTCTCTTACTTCAAAGTGTGGCCCATCATCATAATTCTTACAGACTAATGAAGTTTGTACTTGGGGCAGAAAGAACAAAAACTGTTTTCAATGTTTAGGGCTTTGAGGGCTGCTTCCAGACTTCTAAAAATTCTCTGAAGTTTTGTGGGTTGTTTTTTTTCCTTCTTGCAGGAACAGATGTTGTCATTGTTAAAAATGGCAGAAGAATATGTGGCACAGGAGGCTGCTTAGCCAATGCACCTTTGCATCAGAACAAGAGCTATTTCGAGTTTAAAATCCAGTCCACAGGTTAGTCAGCAAAAAATATACAACCTTAAACTTAGAAGGTATGTCACGTAGCCTGCTGGTGGTCATATCTCAAATGCTCAACATATGCATCTTTTTAATTGCATCCTTGAACTTGCGAACATTGGAGAGTGTTATAAGTTGTCATGGCATAAAAGGAAATTTAAATTTTTTTTAACCATGACTCCGAAATACTAAAAAGGATGGTAAGTATACTGCTAAAGTGCAAATACTAAATCCCCACGTTGTTTTGTATACTGTTATATGCATGTTTTTCAGTGGGCGTATTTTAGAAATGTTTTAGCTAGATAGATGCTTATGACCCCATAAAACACTGTAGTTATGATTTTTTTTTAATAGTGCATTTTATCCAGTGATATTTGCAGCTATTTTTCTGCCTTCCTTTGCTTTTAATATGCTCTGTGTTTGCCCAAGCCAGGGTAACACGCTTTGTACTACCCTTTGCTCTTCAAATCAAATGTGCAGCACTTGTTCCAACACTGCCTTATCTAGAGGAGCCTTTCAGCACCCTGTTTCTTTTTGCTTTTACTGATGCAGTCAGCCTCACTAGTATAGAGAGCACTCCAGGCTTGCCTGTATTCTAGCATTAAAAATCAGCCTGTATTTTTAAGAACAACAGGCAACGTGAAAATGAAGCAGCTCTTTCCCTAAATGTGTAGTGGGAGGGAAGAAAAAGGTAAATGCTAGTCCAGAGACAGGCCTTTTGATACCAGCTGCAGCTTGGTGCTGACATGTTTTGGGTAAGGGTTGTTTGCATTCAGTTGGGATTAGAGTGCAGGCAGTGTGAACACAGGTCTGTCCACAGCAGCTTGCAGTCAAATGAGTTGTTTAGTTTTAGGCTACATGTAATCCCTTATCAATATTAACTTGGCAATTTTTGTTTCCTTTATGTTGGGGGAAGAATCCATTGCAGCTGTTGTTCATTTATGGTCTTTATTCGCACAGATATGGTATCCATGTTCTTACACTTGAGAAACACGGGCAGTAAACTCTCCTGGTCGCTGTGAGCCATGTCTCATCTATTCCTGTGCCCCAAGGCAGGAGAACTGTAGATGACTTAACGAAAATTTCCAGAAATATCCCTGAACAATCTATTAGGGGTTATCTGCAGGGTCCCCTGACTACTGGAAAGTTTTCTGAAGGATAATCACACTCTTGCCCTTTTCATTCTGGGCATGTAAGTGTTAGAATAAATTGTTCTGCAATTTTTGTCTTTTTAAATTAATTTTTTTACATTTTTTGCCTCCTTTTAGTCTTCTGGAGATTAAACAGTTCCAGTTTGTTGGGGTTTTTTCATTGTCTTCTTCTAGATGAAATTTTTACACTTTTGAGTGGTTTTGTAGTTTCTTCCGCAATATCTCTAATTGCCCTAATTTGTCTTGAGATATGATGCTTAAAATGGATGCTCTGCTCCAGCTGCAGCAGCAGTAGATGTCCTTGATCTGCTGTACATATCAGTATGTCTGCCTTACACATGCCACACATCCAGTTTTTCATGGCAGAAGGGCCCAGACTCGTGCTCAGCATGTGCTCTGTGATAAACCCCCAAACCATATTCTGTGAACTGGTTACCAAGCCAGTGCTGTATTTGTGCCACTTACTGTTCCTACTTACCTGCTCTTCTTTATAATTCATAAAAAGCTGATGCACTTTCCTTATTTCGGGCCTCTTAACCACTTTGTTAGGATCATTTTAAATTTGAGGGTCCTCTGAAGAGCTTGAAGTCCTGTGAGGCTGGGATTGGCAGCATGTTTAATAAGCACATCGTCATGTTATCCATGTAATTGATGAAAAAAAGAATGCAGAACGGTATCTGACCTTGTGCATTCAATGCAAAACCTCAAACCACACTTGAGTCATCGTTTTTGATTTGACAGGGTGCTACTGATGAGTAATCCTGGAATAGTTTTCTAACCACTCGTGCCTTCATATTGCTGTAACTGTCTAGACCATGTTTTCATCATTTGACTATTTCAGTGTTGTATGAGTTTCAAAAACATTACCAAATTGAGATCTATCATACTTTCTACACTTTCTTCTTTTTCCATAAGACTGATCTAGCTAGCTAGTTACAATTCTCTGGATCTTTCTTTTTCAGGATAGATGCCACTCTTGTGGCTGCTTGAACTGGGTCTGGCCAGGATGGAGTTAATTTTCTTCACAGCAGCTGCTGTGGTGCTGTGTTCTAGATCTGTGACCAAAACAATGCTGATAACACACTAATGTTTTAGCTATTGCTGAGCAGTGTTTGCACAGCATCAAGGCTGTTTCTCTCTCTTTCTCACTCTGCCCCTCCAGTGGTAAGATTAGGGTTGCACAAGAGGTTGGGAAGGGACATAAGCAGGTGGATGACCCAAACTAACTAAAGAGATATTCCATACCACATACTGTCATGCTCAGGCTAAAAATGGGAGAGGAGGGGATTTACAGAGGTTAGCCATCTTTTGCATGGGAATTGGCTGGGCATCGGTCTACCCATGGGAGGTGGTGAGTGATTGCCATAGCATCACTTCGGTTTGATTTCTTTTTCTTCTGCTTATTAAACAGTTTTTATCTTTAGCCACAAGTTTTCTGGGTTTTACTCTTCCTTTCCTCTTCCTTTGCTCCACTGGGGCCTGTGGGGGGAAAGGAGTGACTGGCTGGATGGTGCTTAACTGCCTACCAGAGCTAACCCACAACAGCTCTGGTATTTCCAGGAGATAGTTACTGGTAGTACCATCATGGTACTAGTTAAAATTCTTTATGCTGTCCTGCTTCAGTCAGATAGTCTTCGAAAGAATGTTTGGGGTTTTTTTTCCTTACCGTGTTCATGTCACATTTTAGGGATTTGGGGTATTGGAGTTGCAACCCAGAAAGCAAACTTGAATCAAATTCCACTTGGTCGGGATGTCCACAGCCTGGTGATGAGAAATGATGGAGCTCTCTACTACAACAATGAGGAGAAAAATAGGCTACCAGCAAACAACCTTCCTCAGGAGGGCGATGTGGTGGTGAGTTTCTTAAGGCTTTGTTACTTCCTCAGCTGCTACTGAATGCCTCTTATTTACAGCTCTGTGGCCATACTGACTGTTTCAGTCAAATTGTTCAGCTTGCATCTCTCTGTGTGAAAAGTGCTGATATAAACTCCCGTTGTCTTTGAACGGGGCAGCTGCCTCGATATTGGTGGACTTCACTGATTGATATGTAGGTATTGATATGTTCTGAATGAGGGATGGACTTAACTGGGGTTTGAGAAGTAGTCTTCAATGCCCATTTGCAGTATCTACCTGACAGATAACTCCCATCACAAGGATCCTGTACTGCTTGAGATGGGACCTCCCTGAACAGATAATGTGCTGGAATGCATTACATGGCTATGCACCATGCCCAGCTGAACTCATAGCTAACTGGTTAATGATTAGAAGGACAGAGCAGAGATAGGTCCTGGGTGATAAATTTATTGGGTTTTTTAGCAAAACTTTTGTAGGGAAAAAGAGATATTAAGTGGGGAGGGTGTAATGTTCCCTGGGAAAATGATTAAGAATGAGGGAAAATGGAGAATCCTTTTTTTTTTTTGTACCTTACTATTCCAAAAAAATCTTAAAATTACTTTGTTTGTGAATTTGTGTTTTTAGGGCTGTTATTTCCTCCATGTCCTCTTACAGATGTATTTTCAAAAGTACATGGGAGCAACGTAGTGAAATTTAGACCATTTATCACTACTACTTTTTTGCGCTGTGTAACCTTGCCTTTATGTAGCAATGGTTAGAAATGTCATCCTTAAAAACTCCGAACATCTCCATGCTTACCCACAGATACTATGCTGTTCTTTTAATCCCCTTCTGAAAGTGTTTTTTGGAGAGCTGCAGACTGCTTCAGTTTTTGGTCAACTTGTGTAGCTTCAACTAAACACAGAAAAGTAGCTGATGTGTTACTGCTTACTCCCCAGTTTCCATAAATTTCAATTTATTTTGATTTATTTACAATTTATTTTCTGTCACGAAAATAGATTTCTGAAGTTCTAAATGACAGCACAAATTGTCACACTCAGCCATACCAAAGCAGTGAGAAAAATCCTTTAGCTAACAGATAAGTAAGTTATTACCCTGTTAGTGTTTGCTTGCTGCTGTGTAGTCAGCATATTTCTAGTGTTGTGTATGAAACCGCGGTCTGTTGCTGCCGGCAGAGTAAATGAGCTGAGAGACGTTCCTATATGGAAGCATGGAAAGATAAACTTGATTCATAGCATCACCATTTCTTAGAGTTATTTCCATGAGAAGATATAAACAAGAAGACTGCAAACTACTACCTAATATTCGAAATCATTGAAAATCTTGTGTATCTCTAACACAGTGAAGAACACTTTGGAAATATGTTTTGTAAACTTAGTAAGATGCAATCTGCAGCGCACAGTACTGTGCTGCCTCCAAACTGAATGGGTGTTAAGGAGTCCTGACTATTTGAAAATGCAAATGTTATAAGTCATTTATTAACTTCTAATTGTTTGCAGGAATGAAGTGAGATTCTCTAGGATGCTGTGGTTTTCATAACCGTGTTAAGATTTGCCTGTAGCTAAGAAAGCTAAATTAAGTAGCAGTCTTATGCATATAAACTTGTTGATCCTTTTTTTTTGTTAATTTTCTTTATTTTGTAGGGCATTACGTATGACCATGTAGAATTAAATGTATATTTAAATGGGAAGAACATGCATTGTCCAGCTTCAGGAATCAGGGGGACTGTCTATCCAGTGGTCTATGGTAAGTCAGAGATTTTCAAACTGTTTCATAGTATGGACAGTACTCTGTCTTGTGAGCCACGTCTTCTTCTCACTTTAGTGGAACACACACATCAGTTGTTTATTCTTGACAACTACAACCATTAATTACATGAAAATGCAAACCTAGGAAATTAGAAAAGTATATTTTCACCTCATTCTTAATGCTGTTTAATAGGAAAAAAAGCACTTACATTGTCCACATCCAGCAAGCTGGGGAGTTGCTGCATTCAGTGTAAAAGTTGCCAGGTAAAAAAACTGTGAAGCAGATTTACAAAAAAAAAGAAAAACAACAGGTTTGAGCTAATGTAGACTTGTGATCTAATCTGATTTATCTTTGAAGCTTGTCATTTGTGCCTTTTAATTTCACATACTTCGTAAGTGCATTCAGTGTTACATAGGAATAGAATTGCTGTTTGTATTTTCTTATGACAGTAATAACTTTAATGTAGTGCTGGTACAGCTGCTTGCTGTGTGGTGGTGCAGCTCTTTGCTGCTACACCAAATTTATGCCTAGTTTTGAAATCCAGCAATTGGTGAGCAACTTATGGGAGCTGTTTTGCAAGCAACCACGAATATAACACAGCAATTTTGAACAGGAAACAAATACCATATCGAATTAATCACTGCCTAGGCACTTTAAAAAACAAATATGAATGATGGAAGCTGGAATTTGGCCAAGTCATATTAAAATTTTACTCTTCCAGAAGCTGGTGGTAATTTTGTAGTTCCCAAGCAGTCAGAATTTAACATCTCATCTGTAAGGCAGCACTTCTCTAGCTCAGTGCATAGTCGGTGCTACACTCTGGGTTGACATGTAAGTTACAGAAACTGATAACTGCTCACCATGTTCCCACTATTACACCTACAGCCACGGTAGAGTTACAGAAGGGGTCAGGTTGGAAGGGACCATTGGAGGTCGTCTGGTTCAACCTCCCTGCTCAGCAGGGTCCCCTAGAGCACGTTGCTCAGGATTGTGTCCAGACGGTTCTTGAATATCTCCAGTGAAGGAGACTCCACAACCTCTCTGGGCAGCCTGTTGCAGTGCTCAGTCACCCACACAATAAAGAAGTTCTTCCTCGTGTTCAGGTGGAACTTCCTCTGAATCAGTTTCTTCTTGTCATTTCTTGTCCTATTGCTTGGCACCACTGAGAAAAGCCTGGCTCCATCCTCCTGGCAGCCTCCCTTCAAATACTTACAGGCATTGATGAGGTCCCTCTCCATTGTCTTTTCCTGAGGCTGAACAGGCCCATCTCCCTCAGCCTTTCCTTGTAAGAGAGATACTCCAGTCCCTTAAAACTCTTCATAGGCTTCTGCTGGACCTGCTCCAGGAGCTGCATCTTCAGTTTATCTTTATTCCTATGTGAGCCTCATCTAAGTAGTAACCTCTTCCAAAATAATTTTGCTATTGAGATACCACTAGCTATGTGATGGGGATAATTTTTCAATTTCGTGGTGCGTTCCTAATGAACTGTTGGCATGTTCCCATTTATGTCTTGATACATTTGTAATACTGAATTTTATGAACAGAAAGATTTGAACTCCAGATGTATTCTAGAACCTTTGAAGTCTATAAATGTAGCTGACGAATTACGTATTTCCAAGCCATTAGAGTGGAAATTGGTTTATATGGTCATGTCGTGATGTGTTCTTAGGCCACGTGATGGCGCTGCTAAAATGCTGTGGCAGCTCCGTGTGCAAGAACCGATCATTGCATCTTCCCTGTATTTTGGTAGAGGTGTTGCATAGCGTGAAGAATGAAGATTACTTTCAGAAAACATTTGGTAGCATGTAGGTTTAGCCTGCTGTAAACCATTTTTTTCCTCAGACTAAGGAAGTTCCATGCCTGGGGAATGCAGTGACCTTTTACTGCCAGGCCCTTATTATCATCTTCCACAAGTGGGCATAATTTCATCATAATTATCATGTCTCCTACGTAGGGCTGTAACAATTGAAGCCTACAGACTGCCTTCGTGCGGTAGTTACTTTAACTTTAACTATAAATGTCCTTAATTTAATGTGAACAAACAGCTTCTGGTCATGTGAAAGGATGTGGCCATAGAGAACATTTACCCTATTCAGACTAGAGCTGTAGATATGTTTTTAAAAGAAGCATGGTAGATGAGGCAAACACAGCGTCAAGGTTGAGAACGTGAAAGAGAAAAATGGACTTAAAGAGTACGCAGCTGTACTTCAGGCACTTTCATGGAAGCGAGATGCAAACACTGCATAAGTACTACAGAACTGTACAAATACACTGATATGAATTTTAACTGAGCCTGGGAGGGAAAAATTCTGACCTTGGCTCTGAGGTAGCGAAATTCCAAAACACAGAGATGAAGCTCTTCTGGTGTGAACTAATGTTGCTAGTGTGCCAGGTTCATCTCAGGCATTGTCTCTGAAAGGGATTTTGCTTTTCTGACTGGTTGGATATTTCAGTTTGCTGCTGAAATACAGCAAAGCTTTGCTCTGAAAATACTCAGCTGTTTCTTTTTTATATTCTGTGTTGAAAGTAATGTTGCAGGTAGCTAAATTTTGCAGGGAGTCCAAAGCTAGGAGAAGTTTTGTAAATAAACATTAACTTCCCACTTTTCAGAAGCAGTCAGAGCAGCTCTCTTTGTATCACATGTTAAAAACACATGGTCTGACACCAACCACTGCAGACATCTGAAACCTTGTAAACCTCCAAAACCCCAATATAAACAGCTGAAACTCCAGCAGAATCAAGAAGTGGACAGAAAAATATGCACCTGACGAGGTGACATCCCTGCAGTGTGTATCTGGTAGTGTCCTTACTCTGTAGACTTCTGGAGAAATAGAGTAGAAAATTTGGAGAGAGTAGCCTGAAGCCCTGCTAGCACTCCCAGTGAAAACAGGTGTAGCTTTCTTGTTGACTTCACCGAGGACCATTACAGACTAAAGTAAACAGCAGAAAAAAAAGATGGTTTGCTCTCCTGGGGTATGTGTAGGGCTCTAGCAAATTCATTGAAGAGATTTCTTTCAGTTGCATATACGTAATGAATGTATTGAAGAAATTCTCTGTGGTTTGATCATAAGATACAGTCTAATAAGATGGTGTAATAGAGGATCAAACTGTAAGTGTTCCTTCTCTAATTCCTTCCTTTTGGTTCTCTTCTGCAGTTGATGACAGTGCCATTCTGGATTGTCAGTTCAGTGAATTTTACCATACACCTCCACCGGGGTTTGAAAAGATCCTCTTTGAGCAGCAAATCTTCTGAATGTCTTCATATTGAAAATTTGCACCCTGCACTGTTACAAAAGCTTTGTCATCTTAAAGCTTCACTTTACTTTCAGGAAACATATCTATATTTTTAGTAAGTATTTGTGACTTTTGTCTGCAGAATAAATATGTTAACTGCAACACCAGGTAAATGTGTTGCAACTGTGAGTTTTCTGGCAATGTTTTGTGATTGAAAATGAGTGTTTTGGGGCAGGGTTTTTCTCCGATTTGTACTTGATGCATAAGGAGACTAAGGGATATTACTGCCGTCAGTATTACATTCAGTACTTTGAATGAACTGGAGCTCTGTAAGACAAATAGTTCTTATGCATATGATAGCTACGGAGATGTATAGTTCTCATGACTTTTTTTTCCACCAACTTTTTTCTCACAGGAATTATGTAATTTGTCTAAAGGCTGTACTGTGTTTCTAGTCTGTGATCTGGAGTCTCCCAGTTGTGCATAATGACTAATAATACAATGGCATAACTAGCAGCTAGATACTTTTGTTTTGCAAGGTGTAGATTAATCCATTCCCTCAATCTTAGACCAGCAAATACAATTCACCTATTTCTCCTAGCTTTTCATTTGCTTTCATTGTGACCAAAAAAAAAAGAAAAAGAATATTTTCTAGTAATACTTTTTTGCTGAACCTTAAAAAGTAAACCTAAACACTACTTGTGTTTTTGAGGGCCACCATGCTCTGGTTACTCTGGTAGGAGAGTATAAGTACAGATCAGCTCAACTTGGGTATGCAAAGAGCCAGGTGAAGGGTCGTGTTATGGTGAAGCCTTACATCTAAACTGTAAATTAGATTATTCTCTTCTGGAATAGCATATTTAATTTCTTCATGGATCATTTATAAATGGCAAAGACATTGTTCTAAAATGTGATGCCCTGGAATATACATTGTGAGATGCTTTTCTTCCCCTCTTGTCATGTTTAATATACTTCATAGAAGAATTTTTATTGTAAAAAAAAAAAATCTTCATACTGAATGTTTGTGTTTTGGTTTTGGCTCTTCCTGGGTTAATGCGTTTGCATAAATAATTTTATTTAAATATTTTTAGAAATTACCTTATTCTGAAATTTTCAAATATAAACAGCCTTCTCAAAGCCTTTCACCTTAGGATTTACTGTGTCCGTTCCTAATTCTGTGGCCTGTGTTTTCCTTTCTTTTAGCCTTGCTGTCACATGACAGTGTTGAGTAGAACTTTTCAACCTGAAAGGAATGATGCCCTTGTCAGCACTATGGTATAAAACTCGGGAGATTAGACTGCAGTTTTATCATTTCCCTTTGAAATCTACTCAAATCAGAGTAGGGAATGAGAAATAAAACCTAAATCCTAAAACACCTTCCCCCCCACCCCTCCCTTCTTCCTGGGCTTAAATTTATTCCCAATTTGCTCTACCTTCTCTCTCCACAGCGGCGCAGAGGGACGGGGAATGGGGGCTATGGTCAGACACGTCTCTGCTGCTCCTTCCTTCTCATGGGGAGGACTCCTCACACTCTTCCCATGCACCAGCGTGGGTCCCTCCCATGGGAGAGAGTTCTCAACAATCTTCTCCAACATGAGTCCTTCCCACGGGCTGCAGTTCTTCATGAACTGTTCCAGTGTGAGTCCCTTCCACAGGGTGCAGTTCTTCAGGAGCAGACTGCTCCAGCACTGGGTCCATAGGTCTTGCCAGGAGCTTGTTCTGGGTCATAACCTCCTTTGGGCATCCAGCATCTACCTGCTCCAGAATGGGCTCCTCTACGGGGTGGAGGTGGATCTCTTTTCCACCATGGACCCCCATGGGCTGCAGGAGCACAGCTGCCTCACCATGGTCTGCACCACGGGCTGCAGGGGAATCTCTGCTCTGGCTCTTGGAGCATCTCCTGCCCCTCCTTCTTTACTGACCTTGGTGTCTGCAGGCCTGTTGCTCTCACGTATTCTCACTCCTGTCTCTGGCAGAAAGGATGCAGTTTTTTCCCTCCCACCATCTTAATCTGTTATCCCAGAGGCACTACCACTGTCCCTGCTGGGCTCGGCCTTGGACAGCAGCGTGCTTGTCTTGGAGCCAGCTGGCATTGGCTGTGTCAGACATGGCATCTTCCCATGGAAGCCACCCCTGTAGCCTCCTGCTACCAAAAGCTTGCCATAAAAACCAATACAGCTTCCACACAGCCTGAGCTTCAGATGTCTGACGCAGCCCTCTAAGTCCCAGGTTATAGGGATTGCCTGGGACCTCTCTCTGAGGCTGGGAAGAATTGTCCTCTGCCCTTTCAGAGATGTGCTGTTTTGGAGAATCTGTGCTGCCAACTGGAAGAGTTCAGGACTGTGAGCAGGCTGCACATCAGAGAACATGAAAGGGAGACAGATAGGATCTTCTCTGAGACTTAACAGCCTGAAGAGCCTCAGGCCCCATCTGCAACAGAGAAGATAGAAATTACTATCTCACACTATCAAGGTAAGCAAAACCTCTGGAGAAGGGGAGGGATAGAAGCTGGTGACTTCTGGCACCAAGAAGAAAGTTCCTGCCACACCTAAGGGCTTACAGCTGCAAAACAGGCTCACTGCCCTCTTAGTTGAAGAGGAGCTGGATGAGCCCTCAAGCAAAGAACCTGGACAGTATCAGAAGTGACTAGAGAGCTGTGAGGGCAGTAGTCACAGGCATGGGGGCCCAGGTGGTGGACTCCATCTTGCCAGTGAGGGGAAAGGGAGTAAGGAGGAAGGGGGGACTTAATAGGACAAGTCAATAATTAACTGCAGAACTAGTGTTGACAAATATACCATAAGATCCTTATAGGCAAGTTGCTGGAAAAGCAGACAGTGAGGTGGACTGAAAACTAGCTGAATAGCCAGGCCCAGAGTGTGGTCATTGCTATAAAGTTTAGTTGGAGTCTAGTAATTAGCAGTATACCCTAGGGTCAGTACTGGGTCCAGTCCCCTTTGAAATCCTCATTAATGTTCTGGAAGATGAGGCAGAGCGTACCCTCAGCAAGTTTGCAGAGGACACAAACCTGGGAGGATTGGCTGTTATTCCAGAGGGTTGTTCTGCCGTTCAGAGGGACCACAGCAGGCTGGAGAAACAGACTGGCAGGAACCTTGTGAAGTTCAAGAAGTAGTGCAAAATCCTGCAATTGGGGAGAAACAACCTCAGGCACCAGTACATCCTGGGGGCTATCCATGTGGGAAGCAGCTTGACAGAAAAGGACCTTGGTGGACAATGATTTGGACATGAGACAGCAATGTGTCCTTGCAGCAAAGAAAGGAAATGGCATCCTGGGCTGCATTAGCCAAAATATTGCCAGCAGGTCGAGTTGATCTTTAGCCTCTCCTCAGCCCTGGTGAGGCCACACTTGGAGTGCTGTGTTCAGTTCTCGGCTTTTTGGTACAAGAGAGACATTGACATACTGGAGAGAGACTGAAGAATTGCCACAAATGATTAAGGGACTGAAGCATCTCTGCTATGAGGAAAAGCTGGGAAAGGTTGGACTGTTTAGCCTGGAGAAGAGAAGGCTCAGGGGAGTCTGATCAATGCATTTAGATACCTGAAGGGAGGGTGAAAAGAATGCAGAGCCCAGGCTCTTTCGAGTGGTGCACAGTGACAGGACTAGAGGCAATGGGCACAAACCTGAAATGCAACAGATTCCCAGGACTAGGGGCAATGGGCAGAAACAAATGCAGGAGGTGCCCTCTGAACATTGGGAAACATTTTTTTCTGTCAGGGTGACTGCGCACTGACACAGCTTGTCCAGACTGGTTGTGGAGTCTCCATCCACAGAGATATTCAAAAGTCAACTGGTTGTGTTCCTGGGAATCTGGGTCTAGGTGGCCCCGCTGGAGCAGAAGGGTTGGACCAGATGACAACTGGAAGTCCCTTCCCAACTCAACCAGTCTGTGACTCTTCCTTGAGGTGACATAGGTGACGTTGCTATGCTAGTTGACACATCCGATAATGTTTCTGTAATCAAGTTTGTCGCTTTTCAAACTTGATTATATATATATATATACACACATATAAATAAAAGGAAAGGGAAGGCTAAAAGGAAAGGGAAAGCGTGTGTCCTTTTTCCTTTTGATATCTTTCAGTAATGCCTTCAACAGAGGTTCTTTGCCATGAAAGACTGCTGAGATGAAAGTGCTTCTTGTGGAATTACATTTCTCACATTCATGGGGAAAGGAGGAAGTATTTTAAAGAGTTCTTATCACTTTATCTAATTGCATCCAGCAAACAATTTTTATTGAAGACTGCTGTAATTAGGAATATTTAACAGTAAAAGCTGGCACCTTGAGCTTAACATAGACTTGATTTAAAATAGAGAGAAGGCTGTCTTCATCAAAGCTGGTGTTTGAAATGGAAAACATTTTGGTAAACATAAAATACTCAAAATAGCTGCTCCATTCACCAAAAATATAGAAATAACCTGCTTTTATAACTCAAAGTTACTAATTTCTCATCCTAAACAGAGTAAGATGCATTTGTAATAGTGTGCAGTGTAACTACATCTCTTCTTTAAAAATCAGAAAACTTCTTGTTTGATAATAAGTGACACAGGGAAACTCTACAAAGGGGAGGGGTAAATAAAAGACTATTATAATATATTTATTAAAATGTCATGGTTTAGGAATGGTATTCTCCAATTTACTAGTCCCACTAAAACCAGCTGCTCACTTCGCTCTCCTCCTCCCATTGGAAGCACAAAAGGCAAAGATTGCAGATTGAGATAAGAACAATTTACTGGAAACAGCAGTGAGGTAAGAAAATCAATGATAACCCAGCAACAATATCAGTAACAAAAGGTATAAGACAAAAGGTATAACACAAAAAAATAATTTACACGGAAAGTTTGCAACAATACCAATTGGGACCGGCTCTTCCCCACCACATTTTCTCCCCACCAAAAGGAGCACCCTTCTTCACGGAATCAAGGAAGTCCCTTACTCCCATCCCTGGCAATGAACTGAGGTGGTGTAGAATAACCTATTAGCCATGCCCACACAGCTTCAGGCTATGCCCCCTCACAGCTACTATAAAAAATTATCTCTGTCCTGGCCAGAACCAGGACACAAAACGGAAAGAGTGAAATGAAAGTAAGTTTTGTAGTGATAGTTCCTGAGAGAAGCAGGAGTACAGTTAAATTCACTGGCCACAGAAACAGAATGTGAGTTAACCTGTGTCTCAGCACTTCACTTCAGCATCTGGCAATAAATGCAGATGTTTTCCCAGATGTGTGCCCAGTCCCAACTTTGCCCAAAGAAGTTATATGCAGTACTCATTTCTAAAAATGGCATTAGAAAGTAATTTTCAGTTAAAATTTGGCAATATATTTACTAGTAGCAAATTCATTTTAATGAGAATGAATCATACTTCCCAGTGAAATGGTTGAGGTATTTCCTCTAGCTGTACCCAAATGTTTTCTTAGTCTTTGGATGTTACAAGTTTGACACCCTGTCCCCTTGATTGCAAAACTTTGTATTGACTAATAATGTATGTTTTCTGAGTGCTTTTAACATTATACTGTGGCAGCAAGATATGAAGTCTGAACCAGACCTCATTTTCGCATCCACAAATTGATGGAAGTAGCAGGGCACATAATACTGGTTGCATATAGATCAGTAGAGTTGTTATTTTATATTACCGGAACTGTTCATGCTGCGTCGGGGATAGATGAAATCAGGTGGTACTATTCCAGTGAGATTAAGACCCTAATAAGATACTGGAAGGCTAAAAACGCCTGTCAAGAGTTGCCTGAAAAGGTGCTCTTTCTGCAAAAGAATCAGGATACAGTACCACAGATGCTCTGTGAAGAGAAACTTCATGGTGTGCATTGGGTCCCTTAAATGCTATTCAGCGCAGTTCTAATCCCAGGCTGCAAAGAGCATTCAGAGATGGCAGGACATGCTATTCAGGTGCAAATGGTCATGAGAATACAGACTTCCATGAGTATTCACACTGTTTTTCCTTTCTGTGGGCTTTCTTGGGCATGCACTGCCATGCATACAGCTGTGTGCAAAAACAAAAGAAGGAACCAGGTTCTTGTAATTGATGGGAATTTCTTAACTTTATCTGAGTTCTTAGGTTATTGTTGTATACTCACTCATCTTTGTTATCAGTTTGTGTTGATGCTGCTTTGCATACTGACAACCAATCAAGCTCGTGGCTGAGATAACACATGAATCAGCAAAACATTTTTTCTTACCTGTCTCTCTAAACCCAGGTCTAAGGCTCAAGGATCCAACCCCCCAGGATACCTAAGGTATTCAGAGCCACTGTTGCTTCTGGAAATGGGGTTAACTATTACCTCTTGCTTAGTGAGGAACTGCTTGCATAAATGTTTCCAAAACTATGCCACTAAGGTATTTGCAGGAAGCCTGTAACAGAAGATTTGTAACAAATTTAAGTGTCTCTTCACTTCTTTTCACTGTTCCTTCCCTTGCTTGCTTCCTCAATAAAATACTTCTCAGGTTATAGACATCTTGGATATCATAGAATTATAGAATCACTTAGGTTGGAAAAGAACTCTAAGATCCTCAAGTCTAATCATTAACCCAGCATTGCCAAGTCCACCTCTAAACCATGCCACTAAGTGCCACATCTACATGTCTTTTAAATACCTCCAGGTGTCGGGACTCAACCACTTCCCTGGGCAGCCTGTTCAAATGTTTGACAGCCCTTTCAGTGCAGAAATATTTCTTAATATCCAATCTATACCTTCCCTGGCCCAACTGGAGGCCATTGTCCTATTACTTGTTACCTAGGAGATAAGCCAACCCCCACCTGGCTACAACCTCCTTTCAGGTAGTTCCAAGAAAGTGATAAGGTCTCCCCTGAGCCTACTTTTCTCCAGGCTAAACAACCCCAGCTCCGTTAGGTGCTCCTCATAAGCCTTATGCTCTAGACCTTTCACCAGCTTTGTTGCCCGCTCTTCTTTGGACATACTCCAGCCTCTCAGTGATACAGATTTCTAGACAAAACCAGAAAGGATTAGGGAGAGCTCTCAGATATACTGAGACAGACCTTTGCTTTCCTTGAGTGCTTCACGTAAGCTCTCTGTTGAGGCAAATCTTGGTGGCTTGAATATTGAATGTATGTGGGTTGAATATTTGTGAGAACAAGGAGTTGGAAGGATGAATTCCTATCTCATCTGGCTTGCGTGAGAGCCCTTTATTTATTTTACTTCTTTTTAGTTTCCCCACCTAAAATTGGACATTTTAGCTTTTCCTAGCTCTTTTTCTAGCCCTGTGTTGGTCCTAAGAAAGCTCACCTGATCTGACTGCCAAGATGAGTCAGCAGAAGAGCTCTTTATCCCTCCACACAGTCCAAACAACTGACACTTCCTGGGAAGAGGAATAATTTCTTAGACACTGGAATTTCCTTTGCTGCAGTCAGAGAGGTGGGCTGGGGATTAAATGAGATTGAAAGAATGTTCTTGTGGACAGTCATTGCTAAAATGCCAGAAATTCCATATGAAGTGCATAAATAAAGTTAAGATTGCTATTCCTTAATTCCAGAACATGTCAAGAAAAAAGTTTACATATTGTGTATATGTATTTAGGTTGCATTGTGCTTGCAATTTAATTCAAGATAATATAAGGAGAGCAAAAATAGAAGCCAAGTCACATCCATGGAAAACTCTGGCATGTTTAGCAGACAAGACACTTCCTAGCTTCAGGAAACATGAAGACTTGAGTCATTTTTCTTGGATGTGCTCATTATATTGGCAAGCAGTACATGTTAAAATCTCCATTGTTGAGAAATCTAAATTCCCTTTTGCCTTAAAATATCTGTACTCAGTATAAAAGGACTTATGACCTTCTCATAAGTGAATAAAGGCTGCAGTAGTTCAGTGAGGATTTTGAGTGGAAAAAGTGCTGCTCCTGGCCAAAGTAAACACTGGCAAAATCGAGATAAGCTAGTGGAAGAGACATTTTTCATGCAAGTTGGTAGCTTGGTAGCTTGTTCCAGACAAAGTCATCTTTTCCTATGTGTAGGATGGAAACAGTGTTTCCCACTACGAAGGAATGTCAGGAGAACACATCGAAGGAATGTAAGGCAGCCAAGACCATGCTCAGACTGCTTGTACCCTAATGCCTGTCACAACTCCATCTCTCCATTGTCTGAGGAATCAAGTCTGAGCAGTCTGAATCACTTATGACTAATTTGAATGTAATAGTTATAACTCCTAAATTAAGCTCCCTGAGTAGGGAGTGTGAACACACCTTCAGAAGTTACAGTAAAGGGAGGGCCATCTAATTATCTTAAGAGCCTGCATTTTCCCAGAGATTTCTTGAAGAGAGGATTAGCCTGTTTCTTCACTTCTCACCCACTTCATGATCTTTTTTCATCTGCCCTAAATGCCCATTTTCCTGTTAATATTGAAACAAGTGATGCACCAACCATTTTTTGTTGCAGGCCGACAATTCCAAATTCTGGGAGACTTAGTCTCTACTTAAAAAGCGATGGTCAACATAATCCTGTCAGCTAAAGCCCCTGTGGGAGATGCATGTCACACAGCAAAAGATCTCTGCTGATGCTGCTTGAATTATTTCCTCAGACAGAGTGAGCAGTAGTGACAGATAGCCTTTTTTCCTTTTCTTCACATATTGCTTGAGGTTTTCCTTGCAGAGCCATGCTGGTTGGAATCAGGAAAAAAACAGAGCTTGCTGGATGCTTCTCAACAGCATCAGCACACTGAAAGTTGGGGCTCCAGGGAGAGGAGCCAGAGCTGGACCAAACAGTGAGGGCAAAACCAAAATCCTCTGCATTTGCTGTGTTTTCTGCTGCTGTCACAGTGGGGTGGGAAAGAAAGAGTCAGTGACTGTAACTAGTGGAAAAGCACACCTCTCCCACTCCATCAAGGACTACAGCTCTACCCTAAACATTTTGTCACAGGTCACACAGAAACTCTGAGTCAGGTGAACCAGGCCAGGTCCGTCTGTGAGGAGAGGGAAGAGCTGATATTCCCTGCTAGCACAGCTGTGCAAGTGGGAAGGAGCTTCTGGGCTAGTGAGTGTTAAACTGTCAAGAACGTTGCTTGTAGCTGCATCGCTGCTCACTGCATTCAGGAGGGTGTTACACTGCTAAAAAAAAAAAATTCCAGCTTTACTGAAATAGCTCTGTCCTCGCTAGACGTGCATTGCAGGAGAGCACACTGCTATTCCGGTGCTGATAAAGCTGCCCTGTCGTGCAGATAGCCCTAACACTGCTGCTGTTTCTCCTCCTCTGCAGAACAGCAGTCATAATATTTCTGCTCCTTCATCCCTTGTCTTCATCCTAAGAGCCAGGGATGTCAGATCCATCCCGGGGCAACAGCCAGATCCCCCATGTTTGGCTGTCAATTCAGCTCTGCATCCGTCGCTCCACAATGAGCCTCCCACTGCGGGCGGTTGTGGGGGAAGGTAGACTGTGACCTTGCGTAGCAATGAACTGCTTAGCTGTGCCTTATTGTTAGTGCCTTATTGTTGCTTTCAACATTGGTCTGTAAGAAAATAAGTTCCCTTTTAGAGACACCTCTGTTTCTGCCCTTTGTTTCTCTTCCTTCCTTATTTTCCTGTCTCTGAATAAAGCGACGCACATGATTTATACCAGTGCAAACCCTGTTGCATTGACGTAGAAGGATCTGCAGCTGCTGGTGTTAGCCTGACTGGTGAATTGCTCAGTGGCTTGGACTCCTCCTAGAGCCTGGAGTCATTCTGCAACTAGAATGTTACGCTGCAGTGGTCGCTGCTCAGTCGCTCTCTCCGTCTGCATGATCTTATCCTCATGTGGAGTTGTGCTGGCCTGAAAAACATTGGGGGGAAAGTATGATCAGTAATTATGTTGGCTTCGAGGGGAATGAGAACAGAAAAAAAAAGTCTTCTTTTTCTAGACAGAAGCCTGAAGTCCGTACATTGCTTTCCTACTGAAGATTCAAGAATTCAAGAAAAAGGAGACAGTATTTGGGAAGAGGGTCAATATTTCCTCTGAAACACACACAGAGGTGTAATTCAGTGTGTCACATACAGCTACTTTGGCATAATAATATATTTCCCCCATTTTCAAGGAGAGAAGTTACATTACTAATAATTTTTGGATGGAATATCTGCTTCCACACTTCACAAGGAGAGAAAGAGGCATGGGGTTTACACAGTACTGGAAGAATGAAAGTGAAACAACTTTTTTGTTTAGACAGGGCCTGATTTTCTGTCAGGAGCAGCAGTTCAGTCTGGGAATGGTTTTGCAGAGCCATGTGTTTCAGACTAATTCTAGGCTTTCAATCTGTGGCAGAGATGGCTTTTGTTATTTTTGGTAATTCCTTCTCTAATGCATTTTGAGGAAGCAAGGTCCTACAACTGAAGTAATTTCGTTTTTCAATCCATTGAGAAAGTAAAATGTTTTTAATTCCAGTTCCAAGAAGCCTTGCTGTATGGCCACATCTTTCATCTTGTAAAAGAGCAGGAGCAAGCTGCCTGCCTTGCAGACTCGCAGAGTGACTGTGGTAGGACACATAGTTCACCCATCTGTCTTGTAAGCCACATAAAACCATCTCTCCTTCGCTGATAAGTACCTATTTTTTTCTATGCCATAAGTGGATACAAATAAAAAACGATACAAAAAAGAGAGATGTAGACACAGGTACAATTGCATCCTTTTGAGGACATTCATCCCAGAATCCTCAAAGAGCTGGCTGATGTCATCACAAAATCTTTTGATGATTTTTGAATGGTCTTGGGTATCTGGAGAGGTCCCAGCCAACTGAAAGCTGACAACTGTTGTCCTGATTTTCAAGAAGGGCAAGAAGGAGGACCCCAGAAACTACAGGCCTGTAAGTCTCACTTCAGTGCCTGCTAAAATCGTGGAAAAGATTGGGAGGTACTGAAAACACCTGGAGGACAATACAATCACTGGTCACAGCCAGCACGGCTTCATGAGGGGAAAATCCTCCTTATCAAAACTGATTTCCTTTTATGACAAGGTAACCCACCTAGCTGATCTAGGAAAACTTTCAGACTTCAGTAAAATTGTTGCTGCTGTCTTTCACAGGATCCTTCTGGGCAAAATGTCCAGCACACAGCTGGATAAACACATCATGAGGTGGGTGAGCAATTGGCTCATGGGTGGAGCACAGAAGGTAACAGTGAATGGGGTGACATCAGACTGGTGACCTGTCACTAGTGGGGTTCCACAGGACTCCATCTTGGGCCCTGTGCTCTTCAACATCTTCATAAATGTCTTGGATGCAGGACTGGAAGGGATACTGAGCAAGTTTGCAGATGACACAAACCTGGGCAGCTGTTGAGTCCCTCAAAGGCAGGGAGGCTCTCCAGGGAGACCTTGACAAATCAGAGGGCTGAGCAATCACCAACCGTATGAAGTTCAACAAGTGAAAGGGCTGGATTCTAGACCTGGGATGGGGCAACCCTGGATGTTTGTACAGACTGGGAAATGAGACCCTGGAAAGCAGCACCACGGAAAGAGACCTGGGGGTCCTGGTCAATGGCAAGTTGAATCTGAGCAGTGCCCTGGCAGCCAGGAGGGCCAACCACGCCCTGGGAGGCATCAGGCAAAGCATCGACAGGTGGTTGAGGGAGGAGATTGTCCCACTCAGCTCTGCACTGGGGCGGCCTCTTCTTGAATATTGTGTGCAGTTTTGGGCACTACAATATAAGAAAGTTATCAAGCTGTTAGAGAGCATCCAAAGGAGGGATAAAAGGATGGTGAAGGGCCTGGAGGCCTTATGAGCAGCAGCACTTGTTTTGTTCAGCATGGAGAAGAGGAGACTGAGGGGAGACCTCATTGCAGTCTACATGTTCCTCACAAGGGGAATTGGTGGGGTAGGCACTGATCTCTTCACTCTTGTGACCCATGACAGGACTCAAGAAAATGGCATGAAACTGAGCCAAGGGAGGTTTATGTTGGATTCCAGGAAAAGGTTCTTCACTGAGAGGGTGGTTAGTCACTGGAACAGGCTCCACACACAGTGGGGTGGCAGTGGTCACAGCACCAAACCTGACAGAGTTCAAGAAGTGTTTGGACAACACTCTCAGGCACATGGTGTGACTCTTGGAATGCCCTTCGCAGTGCCTAGAGTTGGACTCGATGATCCTGATGGATCCCTCCCAACTCAGCATATTCTGTGATTCTATGATTAGTTGTAGCTAAAAGCTCGTTAAAACTTGGAACCAAAACTGATTATAGTTTTTTTTCAGTACAGTCTGAACACTGTGGCTGTGCAAGATAAGCAAGGATCAGCTCTGTGGAGCACTATCAGCACTGTGCCTAGGAAAGACCTGATCTTGGTAAGGAGTTTCTGGACCCAACAGAGTCAGCTGTACAATGACACTGAGCCTTTCTCTTGTGGTGCAGAGGCCAGCCTGGGAGTTAGCTGGAAGGACAAGTCCTCCTGTCAGCTTCACAAGAGGATGATGAGTGACAGCAGCAAGCAGGGATTTGCTTCTTCTCTAGCATTTTACTACTACCGGAGGCTGCAGCAGCCAAACCATGTAAGACCCCAGGTGCCTCCATTTCCCAGGCACTGCTCCTCCCACACACACCTCCCTCTGTTGCATCTTGTTGTGGGGCTTCAGCAACATGCCCTACCTGGCATAAAGGCATTATTCTAAATAATATTTAATAGTCATAAATGTTATTGCATATAGATACATTTTACCATTTGGATATGTCACTGCTGAAATCTGATTTCTAATGCCCTTGATGAAGTCAATGAAGAAAAAAACCTCATTTTCTTTTTTTGGTTGCAGGAAACAAATAGCAAAAGGTTGCAAGATCTGCAAAAATAGCTACTAACAATATTTGCATTTGTGAGAGGCATTCCTCCATTTTTACAGTATATTCTAATGAATTTTTCTAATCATGATAACCCCTTCGTGAGTATCCCACAGTGTGGTAGTGGTATTTTAGTGAGCAAGCTTTGGTGGAAGGTGTTCTGGGAAACAGGCCGTTTTGGGACAGGGTGACCTTCACAACCACATTTTTAGATGAACCTCATAAAAACCTTTTTTAAAACCTCTGTAAATTAAAAGAGCTAATGTAGCAGTCTGCAGGTGACAATGGACAAATTAATGGGAACAAAGGCCACATGAGAGGAAACACAACTTAGGGGATGCTAATTCACACCTATAAACTACTGTATGCAAAATCCTCGATAGGATTGATATCCTTGCTCCTTTTTGGTCCATAAAGACAGAACAAAACCTTTGAACCAATAATGGCTTAATCACCCTTCAGGAAAGGCTCTTAGGGGAAACTGCACAGGGGCAGGGAGAGAAGAGGAGAGCCAGGATTTAAGTGTAGCAGCAGCACCAAGAAGTCTGGCTACAGATGCCCAAGTGCTACTGCCTCTGCTTCTGCTCCTACCAATACTGTGGGAGTGCAGCTGCATGGCAGAGTCTGCTTCTGCTTCAGCAATGAAATGGCACATAATCAGTGAGGAATCTTGCTAAAATGCCAGATTATTATTATTATTATTGTTGTTGTTGTTGTTGTTATTGTGGTTGCTCTCTGATAAACCATAAGCATGCCAGCCCCTCCAGCATGCATGCCCAGTGAACTCAGTTGATGTTAATCTTAAGTGATACATTCCTGGGTGTGCTTCAAGTCTTCACACCACTTTTTTGCTTTGAAAGGAGTAGGACACTTGAGTGGGTCAAGCTGCAGCCTGCCCCAACCCTTCACGAAGTTCAGAGGACTTGTGGTGTTGGGGTTCTTACCTGTGACCTGTAGGTTGGCTCATCAACTCCTTTTCCCTCCTGAAATGTGACCTATCGTGGGTAGCAATCAGTCCTTTCCATTTTTCCTTGAGAGGTTCCCTGTAACTGCTTCAGAACTTCAATGCAAACACCTTTGCCCGAAATACAAAACAACAGCAGCAGATGCCTTCATAGACAGAAAAAGGCTTGAAGAAGGGCAGAGTAAATAAACAGCAAAAATTAAATGTATAATATTGCCACACAGAGAGGAGGTTTCTCCTCAGAATGAAGCAATTAACATGTACGGACTCATTCTGCCGGGCTGGGAGGAAGCAGGAGGCACGTTATTTAAACAAATTGCCCTGTAGCCCGTCATTATCATTAGGATTCATTCAAACCCAGGCATTCAGTAAAGCTTCTGCTCTGCGGCTGGCTCTGTGCTGCCTCTCTATCAGTACCTATTGTTTCATAATCTCGCCATACTCGACGCTTTTTTTATCCCAACCAAGTCTGCCTTGTTTATTACCCTCCCCACTGACTAAGCCGAAGCACATTAACAATGCAGGGTTTCATTCAGCTCTTTTTCTCCTGTTAGCTGAAAGAGGGATGTCTTCTCCCCTAATTGCAGAGAATCTCTGCAGCTTTGCACTTTCTGTATTGAAAGCTTGTTTAGGGGAAGGCACGGGGATATACATAAACCTGAGAACTCACTGACAGGGGAGATAATTGCTCTTTCCCTGCAAGCACGGCAGAGCCCTCCTAAACAGCTCTGCACAGACAAGCTTCTGCATGACAGACGGGAACCTCGCACGTGGCTCACCAGCCACGGGCTCTCTTCCTCTGTCCCAGCCAGATGGCTTCCCTCTGCTCACAGCAGCACAGCTCAGGTGGGCTCTCCAGCACCAGATCTGGCTGTGCTCTGCCCAGGGGAAGACCCCACATGGGGTCTGTGGTTGAGCAGGGCAAGGATGTGCTGCTGAGGGCAGAGTTTGCCCCTTGCTCAGGTACCACCACCACGTGCTTCCCACTGGGAAGGTAGCGCTTTGAGGTGGTTCCCCTTCTCCCTTGGGAGAAGATGGGGCTTGTCACCAATATTTTCATGTTTTTAATTTTTTTCTCCCTCTTGTTCTGATTCAGAACCAAGCCAACATCTTTCTGTTGCTTTGGGAGCACTGACCCGACTGAGAAGGAATCTGGCTTTCCAGACATCAGGAAAAGCAGCCTGGTCCTCTCCAAGCAGCCCCAGACCTTGCATTACCACTTTCCCCTTGGCACATCTGCCAATCCCCTGTGCTCGCAATGTCCCATGACAGGTGGGCTGCAGCACCATGCCCCTGCCCAAGCTTCAACATGCTCCAGTCTCCTTTGGCATCTTCCCTCACCCTTTCTCCTCTTCCTTGAATGTCAGTGCCTCCAAGCATGGGAGCATATCCAGCTTCTGGGCCACCCCATGGACATGCAGGCTCACCTCTCTCGCTCACCTCTCTCCTTCTGCCGGGCAGAAACACACTGCACAACCACACGTCCCTTCTGCAGAGAGCTGGCCCCCTCGTCTTCCACAAACCTCTGCATCTCTCATATTGAAACCTCAAAACGATGTTGCCAGGAGGAACTGGTCCCTTCTCCCGAGCAACTTGTGAAGGACAAGAGAAAATAGCTTCAAGTTGCACGAGTGAAGGTTTAGATTGGATATTAGGAAAAATATCTTCACTGAAAGGTTGTGAAGCATTGGAACAGGCTGCCCAGGGAAATGGTTAAGTCCCCATCCCTGGAGGTATTTAAAATACTTGTAGATGTGGCACGTAGGGACATGGTTTAGGAACTTGGCAGTGCTGTGTTAACAGTTGGACTCAATGATCTCAGAGGTCTTTTCCAACATAAACAATTCTATGATCCTATGTGTTCACCTGCGTTAAATCAGCAAAAAATGCTGAGCCATGAGAACCAAAAATAAATCCAGCTATCTAAGAAGGGTTTTACCTTCAGTTTGAAAATTGAGAAGGCAACCAGCTGTGCTAACCTAGCCTTCCTGTCCTAACACTGCTCGAGTTAATACATGCAGATGAAGCCCCTAAATAGAGAGTGAGAGAGGAAACTGTAAGAATCAAAATAGAAGTGTTCTGCTATTTCTTTTTTTCTGAAGCATGCATACTAACAAGGATGTCTCAAGTCTGTACTCTGTCCAGAATAGAAAGCCACAATAAAATACTAATAAAATTGTCTTATCATCACTGAGTGTTGATTTGCACACTCCTCATTTTTGAACTTTATCCCTTGTGAATTTTGAAATTAATCTCTGTATTTTCTGAAATTTCTACACATCACCTATAACTGAATTTTATAGCAATTAACTCCTCAGGACATATCAATTGTGGAAGGGAAGCCTGAAAAATAAGCTCAGGGTATTCCTGAAGATGAACACTGAGCAACTAATCATTAATCATAAGATGCATAATAATAAGGATGGTGATGGCCATTCAAAGACTAGCATATGGCAAACAATACTGTAAATAGTCTTCACTCAGCCTTTTTGATTTTTATCTTGATACTTGTTTTGCTTCTTGGAATGTTAATATTGAGAAAGAATTAACTAACAGTCTAAATCATGACTCTGTCAGTACAAAAGTATTGTGTTCCTGCAATTAGGGTGCTAAAAAATACAAATAACCTCCTGGTTTCCAGTTATTTTAAAATATTTAAAGTAAAACAGCAAACAGCCATGAAATCAAACACTCCAGTACTTATTGGCTGATGTTACCTTATCCAGACTTGAAGAGATTTTACTTCCTGGGATGAAATGAGCGCTCCAGTGTGTTGTTGCTGAAATGGGGGCTGACTATGGTTCCTTTGCCACAACTGGTGGCACCTGAATTCAGCTTTCAGCTTCCCAAATTGCTTGTGCAATCTCAGCTCTTGCAAGGGGGATTAACCTGCCATTCCATGGCCCAACATCTTTCTTGGGGCCAGCTGGCTCTTGGTGTGAAATACAAGCCCTACACACATCCTGTGATGCTCCTCGTACCTGCACAAACCTGTCGAAGCTCACCCAAGCTGGCATCTCATGACCTGGCACGACCCAGCACATCCTTTCAGGTTATCCATGTTTTCCCGGAAGACTTGAGCTCTGCCCGTCATCTCCCTTTGCAGCGGCCCACAGCAGTGCCCTTTGGGGACAGCTGTGTGGCACCTCACAGCCAATATGACACAGCCCAGGCCACCGTGTTGGCCCAAAACTATCTGCCCCAGAGGGTTGGCCCTCATCCCTGGCACACTGGAGAGGACAGACAGCACTATAAATCCTTGGGGTGGAGGTTTCCAGTTCTGGGGCAATGCTATATTGCATCCGAATAACCATGATTGGGACAGCATGAAGGGACCACCCACGGGAACAAGCAGGGAAGCACAGGGTGGTACCTGCCACCCCAGCAAGTACCGGGTGACCTCTGTAAGCAGCAGCCGGTCAGGAGTTGCTCCAGGCTCCCTGTGATTGCCGAGGCTTTGGAGATCCTCCTTCAACTTAAACCAGATTTGCCTTCTTCAGCACAAGCCTAATGGGATTGTAAGCAGTTAAATCCCTGTGACTTTCTCAGACAGTGTAATTTTACACAGCCTTGCCCTCTCCTCCTCCCTTCTACTCCACAGCCTTAAGTTCATACGGTTTTCTTTCATTTCAGTTTTGGTTTACTTGAAAGAAAAACAATTACTATCTAGCCAGTTTAAACAATTGTCAAATAACCTGCTGTGACCAGACAGAGAACAAAAATGTGGGGGGGAAAAACCCTTCCTTCCCCTGCCAAGTCGCCATCCAAAGCAATATCTGCTCCTCCAGCTGATTACAAGTGTCAGGTTGCCTCAAGATCTCTTGGTGATTT
Organism: Myiozetetes cayanensis; assembly: GCF_022539395.1. Lineage (NCBI taxonomy): Eukaryota > Metazoa > Chordata > Aves > Passeriformes > Tyrannidae > Myiozetetes > Myiozetetes cayanensis. The sequence continues at coordinate 61,110,391 of NW_026087742.1, read as the reverse complement.
TATAGAATGATCCATCAAGGAAACATGTTACACAACTCTGAGCTGAAAGGTTTATCCAGGCAGCTCACAGATACATGCAAGCAGAAATACAGCCCAGGCCATGACCCTCTTCTGACAGTGGGGTGACTGCTGGAGACCTGGGATGGACTTCATGGTCCTGGTGACCTGTGAGGTTGGAGCCTCTGCCTGGTCAGAGTACCAGCGCTCATGGGGAGAAAACTTTAGAGGAGGAGGTAATGCTTTAAAAGGTAGCATCCAAGGAAGGATATTAATTCATGGCAGCATGGAAACCTGGAGAAGGTCCTTTCCTTTTGGGTAAACCACAAGTTCTCACATTACTGAAGATAAGAGGCAGCTTATAGTTATCAAACTACGGTAAAACAATGTGATTTTTTTATAACTTCATCTTTCGTCACCCAAAGAAGAGGTATAAAAATGCAGTAGCTTTTCTCTGCTCCCTTTTCCAGACAGATGTTTGCTGTGTATCAGAAACAAGTCCCGTCTTCCAATGTCTTCCTTGTAAACCCACCTAAAATCCGGCATTGTCAGCAGTTTTCTGTGTCTGTCACCAGGAGACACTCTGTACACTGAAACAGTCACACTGTTGCGAAACCACTTTGGCATATAATCCAACAAGCGTCGCTGCTCATTTAACCTTTTCATTCTGTGTTGCACCAAGAGCCACCAATGATTTTAAGAGGATGACTCGCATCCATCAGCAGTTTCCAAGGACACTGTCTTCTCTTTAAAACAATGAATTTGTGATTAATGGCCAATAATTTCATATTTTATATGTGCTTTTCTGCTGGGTCGAGGATATTTAAAAAGTCTTTGGCCCCAGAGTATGTGCGTCTGTTTTAAGAGGCTGAAGGAGATGGACAGAGCCCATACCACCCACACTCCTCATTCAGTCAGGCTTGCAGTGCAGGCTAAAAGAGACAATTTAATCTTTAATCTTCCCACTTTCTCCCCAGTTTAAATCCATATACCAAAAGCAGAGGGGATGCTCTTATGATTTGGCTTTAATCTGCTTCTGATCTGGATAAGCTGAGTCAAGATCAGGCATTTTTACACCACAGCATATGTTTTCTTAAATACCCTATCATTTCAAGAACTTGGAGAAAGGAAAGAAAGTCAAGGGAAAAGTCACAGTAGTATAGTGGCAAAGCCATTCCCATATTTTGTGTTGAAAATTACTGTGGGGACCCATCAGAGTGGTCCAAAAGAAACTTCACACCAGCCAAACTCACCATGAAGACTCTAAGTGCAAAAAAACTGGTCACAAATGCCCTTTACAAGACTTGCAGCCTGCTAAATCCAAAGACAAAAGAAGATGCTTTGAAAATTCATTACTTGATCCCTAATCACATTCTTTTCTCTCCCCTGTGTTGGCTCCCTGCTGCTCAAGAAGAGATTTGTACTACCAGGGCATGAGTTTGCTGAATCCTGCAAGCAAAATACTGCAGATGAGAATGTCGGGTGTGTGGGGTCTGCCAAGGTGACAAAAGGTCCCTGGAATCACCAAGTTCATGGCAGATCGTGGAGCAGAGCAGACACTGTGTCTTCAGAGACAAACTGTGGTTAAAACCCATGGGGCACCATTCAGAAAGGGACTGACATGGCATTACCCCTTATTCTGAAGGGTACAGAAAGGCAATGGGTACGTGGAAAGGCAATGGCCAGGTTAAGTCTGAAGCAGTCCAGCTTGCGGCCCCTGCTTCATTAGCAGCACGCTAATGAAGTCTGTGGGTCTCTTCCCCATTTTTTGGCTTCTCAAAGATGTATTAAAAAACCATGGAGAGGGCTGGCATCTTGGGAAGTCACTGCTGTGATTGACAGGTTTGGACCTACATTTGTGACAGTTATCCAGGTTGCTGCTGGTGTTTCACATGCCCATCGTTGTGGCATCTTTCATCACCGTGACTAGCCTTTACAGAGGTCTCCTGCCAATCTTCCAGAAATGCAACCTGGCCAGCAATTAAGGAGAGCTGATGAAAGACATCTGCCCTCTGTTTCATTGTTTCACTTCTTGGCATCCTTTTGGGGTATGAACTGAAATGCAGATGCTAAATAACTCCCACTGTGAGGGATTTATTGCTATCTTAACACTATAAGTAACTTCCAAAAACTGTAGCTCCAAATAACGTGTGTATATTGGTCAAATATATCCAGGAGGTGAAGTTTTAATAGCTGCATTTGTCTTCCTGCATTGCACTTCTACTAGATTTACAAAATGTAATCATGTTTCACCTTCTCCCAATATGGGCTTACAATGATCTGCACAGGTATCTTGTAATTTCTGCTTTAACAGTTAAAGGTAAATGTAAAAGGAAGGTGAAGAGTGAATTGTCTTCTTTCCTCCTCAGAATCCGCAAGGATTTCCCCTCCAGCTTCAGGGCTCCAGTACATATTCCCAGTATTTGATACAACTCAAAAATGTAACTGTAATTGTTAGGCAACCACCACCAGCACCTAGCGAGAGTCTGAACAGAACCCCAAACATATTAGCTACCAAACCAGATATATACATCTAACTGCATCTCGGTCTTTTTGAGTCTCTGTAGTAAGCAATATATGCTTATTCCGGCACTTTCCCCAAAGCAACCTACCAGGTTTCAGATATTACAGCCATCAGTCAGTGCAGGTTGAGCATATTTGGAGCAGAGGCACCCTGCGCTGCTGTCACGGCTGTAAGATTACATTAAAAAGCACAGTTATCTCTTGTAGCCTGGAGCACTGTTATTTCTTCAAACACAAAGAAACCCTACTCCTTTTACACTGAGAGAGCGATGTCAGGGACTCACCAGGTATGCTCTGTGCAACACTGTTTTAAAAAATTAAGATCTGTGGCACTGGCATAATTACCTGAACTCTCACTTATTACCTGGAAGAAGAGAAATCTGGCAGGGACTTTGGCAGATCTGGCACAGATTTTCTGCCTGGGAAGGAATTCCCCGTAGCCAGGAGGGAGGCTTTCAGTTTCTCTTCCACTTGGCCTCCTTCTTGTTTTAATATCAGCTTGCTGAGGGCTGACAAGGGACACGGCAATGTGCAGAGCGGAGGGGCAGGAGGGAGAATGTGGGTCTGCCAAGGAGCTCTGTGAAGGACACCCACCCAGGAGTCTCTCCAAACAGAGGTCCCCGTCAGTACTATTTTTCAAAGTGGATGAAAAAGACTTGCAGGGTTCTGGGGTTTACTGCTGTTGTTTTTCCTCACTGCTTGTCTTCACTTAGCAGCTGGGGAAATACTGAGTCGCATTGCTGCAGGTTTGCTGGAGTGTTTCTGGGAGGCCCTGGTGGTTTCTCACTTAGTAGCTAGATGAGGGCAGGAAAAACAGTGTGGGAAAAGGAAAAAATCCCACAAACACCTCTCTCCCTTTTTTCTGTTTTTCACGTGGATCCCTTCTCTGGCCTGGTTCATGACCAACCTGCCAATTGCCCCTACTGCCAAACCCCACGGCAGGGGATCTTGGGGAGCAGAACCAACCATCATGGATGGGGCTGGCAAAAGGGATGCCAGCCTGAAAGGCAGCATCCCTCTCCTCAACTAAATAAATTGGTATAAAATATCAACTTCAGCTAAATTTTAGTAGCCACACCAGGCTGGCTGACACCCAGTTCAACCCAGCCAGATGTTACATCAACAGTGTTTGAATCATCATAAAACTATCTGCAAACAAATGCTTACAAAAAGCTCCCTGCCCTCCTGATTACTCCACACTCACATTTTTTATTCATACTGTGTTGTCATTGTCATGCTTTAGCTTAGATAGAGCATTGCCAACACTCATGCTGTTTGAGGTTGCACTTTAAATCCACTGCAGTTTGAGTCAAGCAGTGAGATAGGAACTACAGCACTCCTTATTAGTTTTCTTTTCCTGTCCTGTCCTGTCCTGTCCTGTCCTGTCCTGTCCTCTCCTCTCCTCTCCTCTCCTCTCCTGTCCTGTCCTCTCCTCTCCTCTCCTTTCTTCTCAACTATTATTCTCCAGCCTTTTCTTGCCATTGCCTGCTTTTTCTGTTACCTTACCTTCTCCTTGCCTTCCCCTGCCCTGCCTTGTCTTGTCTTTCCTTACTTTACCATCTTTTCCTTGCTTTGCCTTCACCTTGCTGTGCCTTGTTCTCCTTTCTTTTGCTTTGCTGTGCCTTAATTTTTTCTTCCCTTACTTGCACCTTACTTTTTCATTTTCCTTGCACTGGTGAAGAAAACATGAAAAGTCCTTTGTGGACTCACTCTGAAGACAAAGCCAAACTCAGGACTGGCCTAGCTCAATTCCCAATGGAAAACAGCAGCCGGTGAGTCTGTTTCACCAGTGGGTTGGACGTCCTTGCCTGAGATGACAGCATCCATTGGTAGATGTTAGGGACAAGAATGGCAGTCAGCTGCAGTGATGTGTCCCAGCTGCAGCCAGATGCCCCATGCCAAGCTTGGAGTTAATGGACCCCAATTTCTTCCAGTAAGGTCCTGGCAAGTCCGGTGCAGAACCTGGTATTGCCCCATCCTGGCCAGCAAGCCGTGGGGCCTCAGTCACCTCACCCAAATCCCATGGGATGCATCGAGATTCCCTTGAGCCAGAGGGCCTGTGAGAGTCAAGCAAGGGCTGAGGACACTTGCATTTGAGCAAGCTTGCTTGCAGCTGGAGAGATGTCATCATAGCAAGTCGTTGTTGTCACCCACTCTGCTGGTTGTGATAATAAGAAGAGACAATTTAGAGTTGCACAGCTCCAACTGGGAGTGTTTCCCAGCTGCGTGTGCTTCTCAGCCATGCCACAGCTTTGCTCTGTGTCATGCAGAGCTTAAAGTGCCTCAATTGGTGTGACAAGAAGAGCTCCTGTCTGGAGCTCTGCAGCCTCCTCACTCCACGTCTCCCTGCCATGTTGCTGGGTTTTCTTAAGCCCCTGGTCAGTGGTTTTCCCTTGTCAAGCCATGTTGGTTCTGTCTTATTGTCATGGCCCTGCACCTGCAAGCCCTGTTACTACAGCCTCCCACAAGAAGTGATGGACACCAGTGTGAGAATAACCTTCTTTTTCTATCTCTTTTCCTATTTCTATGCTATTGCTCTCAGCTTGCATTAGAGAAACTGACAAAATCATAAAATCATTTAACCATTTATAGAATCACAGAATCATTTACATTGGAAAAGACCTCTAAGGCCATTGAGTCCAACCAGCATTGAGTTCGAGTGGGAAAAAAAAGCTCCCCAAAAAACCCATATACTTACCATGGGAAATTTGTCTGCAAAGAGGTGACAGATGTTACCACAGAGGATACTTAGGGAAGGACACTCCTATGGACATCTACTGTTCCTTCTCCTCCCAGCTGGTCATGGGGGTGAGCTTTCCTTTCCCTTTTGTTTCTCCCCTTTTATTTTTTTTATCTTTTCCAAAAAATAGCTATGACCTGTGAAGTCAATGCATGTCACCAGCTACAGATCTTGTGAAGAAATCTTTGTGCAGGTCCAGCTGTCTCAACATTCTCTACACAACAACCTGGGTGAGGCTGTGAGCTGAATACAAGTCAGCAGGTGAGCACCAATGATAAATGATGTCCAACTTGCTGAGGGACTTGGTGCCTGCCAGCTCCTGGCATTCCTGCATAGGGATCACACAGGAGGCAGGCTCCAGAACTGAGGAAGAGTTGGGCAACCAGGAGAGAAGGTCCATGTGGTACCTGGTGACCTGCAGGAAGAAGTCCATCCATGCACAGTCCTGCAGGAACACCCTCAAAGGACAGAACCAAGGTCCATCAGAATGGCGGAGAGCTGTGAGTGAAGAAACTGACCATGTAGTTGCTTCTTCCTTCATCATACATTATCTTCAAACACTTTAGGCGGCAACAAAGATGAAAACAAATTTCTGTTCTTAACCAAAACAACTCACAGGGCTTCCTATTTTGATTAACAGCTCTGGTCCGCCTGGGGAACACATGAATAAACAAAATGAAGCTAGAATACATTTCTCTCTCTCTTCTTCTGTTGCACCATTTCAGTGTTTTTTTTCCAGGAAGAGTGATGCCTAGTGGGTTCCTGGTACATGTACACCACAACAGATATCATTAGAAATCCATTCAAAAGGGGGGATGCAGGACTGCTTTAAAAAGTGACAATGCAAAAATGTCCCTCCCTCACTTGACACATCTGACCAAGTGAGGGAAAACCTCTATGTGCACTTGGAAAACAGCTATTTACTTTCATGACTGAAACAAAACCCTCTCCCTGCAAGCATGCACCCTTATGTTGAGACTTATGCATACGTGGCATCTGGTTTATTGAGTCAAAATAGCTGTACACATTGTTATTTTCAGGATTTGAGAAGCTATTGCCATGGGGACTGAGGATCCAAATAGATCCTGAGATCAGATCACAGGAGGTTTTAAAATAAAATTGCCATTTCTGCCAATAATCATGTGAAACCAGCTTCAATGTGTAAGCACAGAGACTTGCCACTTTGGTGACTTCTTAAAAATTGTAGTTACCGAAACAAGGAGGATATTAGATATTGTTCATAACAGCCTGGTACCAAATGTGTTTTCAGGATTTAAATACCCAAAACATCTCCTTAAAGGAGCAGGAGATGGTGGCAGTAGTCAGCTGTAGTGGGTCTGTGTTGGCACCAGAATCAAACCTACAGCTGAATTTTCTTCCATCAAGGCAAACAAAAGGAAGTCTCTCTTGTTCCAGATTCACATAGAACTGCATCTGTGACTTTCTTATCTCTGCAGGAAGAAGAGCTCTTATACACAGAGAGAGAATAAATATAAATATATATGAAATGTAAACTTATACTGGAGTAGAAACCAGAACTTGTTTTGCAGAACAGAAGTTATTGGAATCTGCTTCTACTTCTGCATAATCTCTGCAATGAAGCGATCTCAAGCTGTGCTATCAGCTCTGGCAAATGAAGCGATGTCAGAGCAGGTTAATACTTGGATATGAGAACACGAAAGAAAATCCGCCTTTCTAAGGATGCTGTAATCAGAGCTGCATTAACCAGGGACAGAAACAGCCTGCTTGGAGTGGGTGCAGGGAGGCACTGGTTGCACAACATGCACACAACATGCAAATGCATACTGTGTTGATGGGATCAAGGGGTGGGGGTGGTGGAACCAGAAGCCCCCCAGATCCTCTTCAGTAAACTGTTGCATTGTTTGTCATAATTATTTGCATTAAGTTGTCTTTACTTATACAAAAAAAAGTCTTAGTCTGAGTTAGTGAAATTAGATCAAGTGAAGGCTTTGGTGTCACTGCAATTCCACTTGGAGATACTTCTGTTAAAAAAATATCTTTTTCCTGAAGTGCAGATGTAAGTCTTCAGCTCTCAGCAACTGTGTTTAGGACAAAAAGTGTATTGCTAACGTGTACCAAAATCTGAAAAGGCTCATCATGCTTTGTGATAGGGTGAGGAGTCGACCCTGGCTGGACATAAGTGCCCACCAAGTCACACTATCACTCTCCCTTCTCAGCAGGATAGGGGGAGAAAAATAGGACAAAGGCTCATGGGTTGAGTTAAGGATAGGGAGAGATCAGTCACAAATTACTGTCACAGGCAAAACAGACTCAACTCAGGCAAATTAATTTATTGCAAGTAAAATCAGAGCAGGGTACTGAGAAATAAAACCAAATCCTAAAAACCCATGAGATCACAAGTGCACAGGCCCATAAGCCCTGCCAGGGGTGTCCTCCAGCATGGGCTTCCCATGGGGTCACAGCCTCATTCCTTCTCCTGCATATGGTCCTCCATGGACTGCAGAGGCATAGCCTGCCTCACCATGGTCTGAATCATAGGCTTCAGGGAATCTGTTCTGATGCCTGGAGTACCTCCTCACTCTTCCTTTTTCACTGACCTTGGTGTCTGCAGAGTTGTTCCTCTCACATATTCTCACTCCACTCTTCAGCTGCAGTTTCCCAGGAGTTTTTCCCCCTTCTTAAGTTGGCAGGTCATGGGCAATGTGTCCTGCCAGCTGACAGGAGTGGGCTGTGACAGCAGAGCTGCCTGTCCTCTGCTGAACCTCACCAACAAAAGGCCTGGACAGCACACCCACCTCTGCATTGTCCATCTTGTGCACACACCGTGACCACATGGAAATGTGTAATATCATCACCCTATTACGAGTGATGCTGATGAGGATCACATCAGAGGATTGCTCCAAGCTCGCCCAGAGTTTTCAAGGTGAAGCCAGATGGTTTGTGACAGGTGGGTCCTCCTCATGCCAGAGTTTACAGGCTTAAATGCACACTGTATCTGCTAACAGTTGTCTCCATGATTCCAGTGGCCATTTCCTCATAGATGGAGAACAGTAACCTTCAGCTGGGCCCACAACTCTTGCAGGATGGAGTACAGGGTCTTTGGGTAGCTGACGTGAGTCCCAGGGATCTAAAGACAGGCTTTCCCTCAACCACTGTGACATTCTCCACCTTGCTGCAGTCTCCACAGCTTGCATGAGGACTTTGAGGAGCCCTTTTGCCTAGACGATGCAGCAAGGCAAGGAATAGGAAGACATAGGGGAAAAGACAGGGATTCCCACACCAGTGGCTATCACTTCTCATGGGAGACCATTGTCACAGGGCTTGCAGGAGCAGGGCCATGACAGTAAGACAAAAGTCCCAATTACGCCAATTGAATTATGTACTTTGAAATATAAATTAAGACTGCAGACAGTCACTCCCAGGTCTTCAGGGGTCTTTTCTAAAATGCATTCCTTTGATGTCTCCTTCAGGTGCAGCACTGCATGCTCCAGGAATTTCCTGGCCCTTTTTGGCTCTGGAACTGGACTTCAACCAGTGCACCTCCAGGCTGCCTGTGTTAAAGGCTCTGGGACATGGAGAAGACTGCCCAGAGCCATTCCTACCAGAAAAAAACCCAGTGAGCCCATCAGGTTTTGCTTTTTGGGGCACAGCCCTGCCCAGCCCAGCCCAGCTCAGTCTCCTGAGCACCTGCATCCCAAGGCCAAGGCTGATAAATTTATGGCTCTGCAAACAGTATCTCAGGAGCTCTGCTTGGATTCTCTGGGCAGGATGACATTCCCACTCCTGATCATCACCTATCCTAAATTTGGGAAAGCTGGTGTAAGTCTCCATGACTGTATGGTTCTGTGGCTGCCTGGAGCGCAGACATCAGGAGAAAGGGATGTCTTCAGCTCCAGGTGGGTGCCCGGGCCCTGAGCACATCCCCCTCCTCCTGGGGCTTGGGCTGCCTGGGCCCAAGGCCAGCTTTGACAGTGCAGCTGCCTGGCCTTGAATCAAAGAGCTGTTTGAGAACAAGCTGTGAGAAGCCTTGGCAAGGACTCATTCCCCTTATCTCAGGGACTGCTTTTAAGTAGGGCTCTTGCCCTTGGTCTCTGCCTAAGCTACATTGCAGCTATCCCCATGCAGGACCATATAACTCACCGCTCTGGACCCAGACGTGACCTGGGACCTGCCTCATCACTATGGTCTTGTCTGGTGATTGGGCGATTGACTGACCTCAGCTACTGTCTCCCAACCAAGCTCTTCTTGCTTGGGTACCACAGCAGCAGGTCCTTGTCCATGAAGCCCCTGCTCCATGCCCACCTTACTGTCACCTTCAACATCAGCTCACCAGCTCTTGTGTGGAGCTGCCTGACAGTGGGAAACAGCAGAAGATGAGGAAATATTGCATACTTTAGGATTTCCTATGGTAATAGTGGAGAAGGAAAGCGATGCTCTGAATCAGAAGAAGCAGAACCTGATTCCCCCAGTCAAAGTGTGGACAAAGATGCTGAGACAGCAACTTGGCTCAGACAGAACACAGGACCTATGAATAACCAGAGGTTTTATAGTTCCTCCTTCACTAACAATGTCTCCCAGATTCTGGAAACGCTTAGCAGACTAGCCAGCTGCTCCCTCAATGCTTCTGTTCCTCATCTGCAGATAATGAGGCATTTATAAATCCTGACCCTGGGCTGTTCACTGGTTCTTCCAAAGCCAGCCTCATGCTTCCTTCACCAGCTCTTTGTGTTGCCTCCCAGAAGTGACTTCTTCCAGCAGAAAGGAGAGCTCTCTGGGACTGGTCCCTGCACAGATGTACTGAGGAGGGTCCTCATTTCCCTGAGCCCTGTACCAGTCCCACATCTCCTGAAATCCCACTGGAGCTGCTTGTTTTGGCAAAGTGCCATTGACTGCGCTGCCTGTAGCAGGATAAGGTGCACTGCTGCAGAGAGGTATTTCAGACTGTCAGGTCTGCTGAGACACTGTTGAAAGACTGGGAAAGGACATCAGAGAGCCAATTTGATGAGGTACATAGCCCCACTGAGCCAGAGGGCGTTTTCTTATGTGCACCATTCTAACCTATGGCTGGAGTTTTCTTCCAAAAAAGCAGCTGTTTTCACCTCAGAATGGAGTCTGGCACAAGGTAAGCTGCCCCCAGGATGGATGACTGGAGAACTCAGCCCCTGGCATGAAAGGGACAAAACAGTAACAGGACAGCCAGGTGACACCCATAACATACTGTTTTGACACTGGAGGATCCCACTGTACTCTGAGAGTACTCAGATGTCAGATTCATACTGACATGGTTCATTGAGCACCAACTTTCTGCTGTGAATATAAGGACTATTGTGGGTCAGACCAAAAGACTGTCTTATTCAATATTGCATCTCCAACAGTCACCAGTAAACAGGTGTATTAAGAAAAGCATAAGAACAAGAAAAAAAGTGATGCTTCCCCCAGCACTTTCCCAGCTTCCAACCGTTTTCAGATTAGGGGTTTCCTGACCTGGGGGTGTGGATCTTTGTACACAGCAACTTATCATGGACCTCTCTTCTGTGCATGGTACCTATCAGCTCACACAACATTTCTTGGCAGCCTTTGACAAAGCTGGAGTCTTTATCACGATTTACTTCACATTTGTTACTAAGCCTTAGTTAGGATGAGGTAAAAACATGACCCTTTTCCCATGAAGACAAATATTTTACTTCAGTGATAGAAAGGGATGCAAACATGCATTGATGGTCTCATCAAAACAATACATGTATCTTAAGGGGAAATGAGTGTTAAAGGCATTGCTTTAATTTACTTTATGTGTTACTCACTCCTTTTTGTAAGAGAGCAACACCTGACGAGACACTGCTTAGCCAGTTGTTGTAGAGCCATACATACAGTGGGGACAGCTACAGATGATCAAGGCAGGGACCCCAGCCACACAAGTTTCTGAACCTGCGCTAGTCATGCTGTCTCTAACAGATATTGGAAAGCAAGGCATGAAAGTTAACATCTGCTGAGAGTTAGAGAGCACACAATAATTTTGTAGGAAAAAAGGCTTTCTCTTGCTCTGCCGTGTCAGTGGTAACATGTGGTTACAGCCGTCGTGCATCCCAAAACAGAAATGCATAGGTATCCCATTTTGAGATGGGCAAGCAACGTGTAATCACAGAAAAGTGCAAGGATTGCTATGTAAGCTCAAGTTGTTACCAAACTGTTCATGGGTCTTGTGATTACAGGTTGTATGATTTTACAGACTGTTCTTGACAGGTTGTTTGTAGCCAAGTCAGCAGTGGTGGTTTAAGCACCTAGCCAGCCACCCCACTCCTCCGCTGGGGAGGCACCCACACCTGCTCCACCCCACAGGTCTTGGTTTCAGCTGCTCATGGCTAGGAACAGACACTGAGGAGCTGACACGTTTCATTTGTGTCTCCTGCCTCACCTTCTAACATCCATTAGCAGGGTGGGACTGCATCTTAAAGCACTGCACCTAAATCTCCCCAGTCCTTCTTGGAGGGATTGCCAGCAAGAACATGACTCAGGTTCATTATGTTTCTTTTATATGCTGGTTTTCTTGAAGCTGTACTGACTGGTGGATACAGACAAAATCACTGACTGCAAACCTCTGACTCTGGAACTGCAGGGTGGACTCCTGAGCTGATCAAGCGCACTTCCCAAAATATGGCAATATCACCTCCTGGGTCCATTCCGTTTTGCTGAAGCCAACAGGTCATCCCAGAAACAAGCACTACTCAACTCTGTTCAGTAATGGGACAGATGAAAAGTTCTTACTGTCCCACATCTTTGAATTATGAAAGACCTTTTCTCCCCATAGCTCTTAAAGCTACAAAGCTTATGTTGTCAGGGCACTGAAGGCACCCAAAGACCCTGCTGGCCCTAACTGCCCTCTTTTGTTCCCCTTCACCCTTTCCCATCACCCAGGGGCCCATTTCAGCTCAACCAGTATATCAGCCTGCATATTTGGGCCAGGGCTGCAGTGGAGCTGGAGACTAGCACCACTGCAGCATTGCTGGGACAGAGGGCTGAAATGGCATGTGGGGAGGCTGCTGAGGGTCAGTAAATCCTATTAATGTGCTCATGGCCCTGATACATGTCTTGCAGGTCTTGGCAACAAGAACACATTAATATATGAAACTCACATGGTGAAGAAGAATGGCCACCCTGAACCACAGGGTTTGTGCTATTTTCAAAGTAGCAAAGTACTTGTATTTTATTGGTGTCTGTTAATTACAGTGCCAAAAAGTAGTATTTGCTTAACTGCATCAAAATGTTGTCTCACTGAGTACATGCAACTTTCATTATCTAGTCAAGAACTCCACCAAGAAGCTTTATTCAGGCAGTAAAATCAAGCAAACTTTCATGCAGCTCTGCCTAAGAGGTGTTCAATTCCTGAGTGTCTACTACGACTAATGAAATGCACTATAGAAACTGAAAGGATTATATCATGGATAGGAAGGAATAGGAAAGAAAAGACCATTGAATCTGTAAATCCTACCTAGTGGAATGGGTGTAGATTTATGGACTGGTAAATTGAGTTGTCCCAGTCTGGAGACACTTGATTTTTTAGTTACAAGTTTCCTTTTACCTCTCAGATTACTCTGGGTGGTGATGAACAACACTCTTTTGTTCATGATACTGGTGAGCAACTTCTCCAGAGGATAACTGCAGCACCCCTGTCTAGCAGGGATCATACTGGTATAGCTTTATTGTCCTACCAGGCCTGAGTAAGTCCCAGCTGGCAGCTACGGCCACCTTCCTTGGTGGGTAAAACAAAGTTCTCAGCTGCTGAAGGCAGCTGGACAGCTAGGGCAAATTCTGCTTCAAAACACCAAGTGCCAGAGCCTAGAAACCATCTCTGACATTAGTAGTCTTGACAAACACCGGTCACACTGGTCATGCCATTTGGGCTTGGCATGCTACTGGCTCCTTCTTCTCTTCCATTGCTAGCAACAATGGTGCAGCACACCCAGATAAAGCTGCTGGGAAAAGGCACAGAGGAATGTACACTGGGAACCCAAACTACTTGGAAACAAGAGGGATGGGAACACTACACTGATCCCTTAGATAACAACATTTGGTGTGCAGCTGAATGACAGTGAAGAAGAGCATTAGTCTTCTAGATTTTTACTCATCTCCATCAGGCTGCAAGCCTTGTTTTGCCAGAACTGTGAGTTACAAGTTAAAGTCATCTGAATGATATGAAGAGGGGTTGGGGGAAGGCAATTAAAAAGCCAAGCTGTCAATTAGAAGGAGAGTTTTTTAAAAAAAAGGTCTGTGAAAAGCTTATATATAGCCATAAGGGTCTGTTGCAAAACCTGATGTGGTATAAGATGAGCTAAATTTGAACATTATATGTTTTTGTTATTTTGGGATCTTAGTTTTCTTGGATACTTTTCTTCCAAAGAAATAACACTCTGCATTATGGGAAGTGTTAGATCAATGCTTACCGCTGTCTACAACTACATCACCCACACACATCCTCTTTTCTAGCCTGGAAGTTCCAGCAGGGACTTCAGGGCACTGTATTTGACCCAAGCTGCTGTGCTCAGTCTGTCATCGATTTGGAGGCCCTGGGTCTTTTTGCAGTCTGTCCAACCACCCCCACAGCTGCATCAAGAACTTGGGGAGTGATGGTGCAGTAATTCTAACAGTTTGGGGATGATTTGTCGGGCTGGCAGAGACTCTTTGTGCTCTGTATTATGCCATATGCACACGTTGTATGAAGGCCGTGTTGGCAAAGCTTTGGATTTGCTTTTTTTTCAGGTAGGGCTTGCTTGCACAGCAGCCTCACCAAAGGGGACTCAGGGCTTACCAAAACACCTGGATTTCTTACGTGCTTGTTGTGCAGCATTTCCTAGGCTGCATACAGCAACGTGACAGTAGTCACTGGGAGCAAAGGGAGGTACGGAGCAGACCCCCGACATGCTCTTGACTGGCAGAGCTGCTCGAGGCTGCTTTGTGCATGAGCTCTGCCAGCAGGGTCACCGCAGAGTGTGTTTGGGGACACAGGCTAACAGCCACAGCCCCGCTTTCAGGGCTGACCCCAGTGGGGCAGGCGAGGTGCTGGTTCCCTCAGGAGCACGAGGCCACCGAGGAGTGTGTGTACGTGAGCCAGTAGTGTGCCCCTGTGGCCAAGAAGGCCAACGGAATTCTGTGATGCACTGCCAGCAGGTAAAGGGAGGTGATCCTGCCTCTCTACTCAGTCCTGTTGAGGCCACATTTGGAGTGCTATGTTGGCATGAAAGAGACGTGGAGCTCCTAGAGCAGGTCCAGTGGTGGGCGACAAAGGCAATTAAGGCACTGGAGCATCTTTCTTACAAGGAAAGGCTGAAGGAGTTGAGCCTGTTCAGCCTTGAGAAGAGATGGCTGAGAGGAGATATCATCAATGCTTGTAAGTACCTGAATGGAGAATGTTAAGAGGATGGGGCCAGGCTCTTCTCAGTGGTGCCAAAGATACAGGCAATAGGACGAGGCAACTGACAGAAACTGATGCACAGGAAGCTCCACCTGAACACGAGGAAGAACTTCTTTGCTGTGCAAATGACCACGCACTGGAATAGGCTGCCCAAAGAGGTTGTGGAGTCTCCCTCACTGGAGATATTCAAGAACCGTCTTGATGCAGTCCTGTGCCATGAGCTCTAGGACGAGCCTGCTTGAGCAGGAGGGTTGGACCAGATGACCCATCGTGGTCCCTTCCAACCTTACTCATTCTGCGATTCCCTGGTTCTGTATGAGTAGCCCCGCCAGGCCCTCCCCGCGGGCCCCGGGGCTGTCCCGGAGGCCCACAGCGCTCGGCGTCGAGCCGGACCCCGCGGCCGGGGCTGCCCCCACACGTGCGAGGCCGCCCCCGCCGGGCCTACACGCCCCAGAATGCCGCGCGGGGCCGCGCGGAGAGGGGAGGGGCCCGGGCCGGGAGGGGGCGGGGCCAGGGCTGCAGGGCACCTCCGCGATTGGGCGGCCCCTGCCCGCCCGCGGCGTCACGTGCGCCCCGCGCCCCCCGCTCTCCCGGCCCGCCCCCGCCCCAGTCACTCAGCAACGGCGCGCGCGCGCCAGCGCCCCCCGCCCTGCTCCCCGCGCGCTCGTCACGGAGCGCGCCCCGCTTCCCTCCGCCCCTCGCGCGAGCCGCCGCCGGGAGCCGCCGGAGCCGCCTCGCAGGAGCCGCCGGGAGCCGCCGCCGGGAAGCCGCCATGGCCGAGAACGCCGCCGCCGGCCTGGAGAGCCACCGCATCAAGAGCTTCAAGAACAAGGGCCGCGACGCGGAGGTGCGTGCAGGGCCGGCGGGACCCGACCCGGCCTCCGCCTCCGCCGGCGGCCGCCAGAGGAGGGGCCGGGCCGGGCCGCGCGCTCGCCGCGGGGAGGTGGCGGCGGGGGAGCGCCCGAGGGTTTTTTTCTCTTCTCCGTCATGCGGGCGGGCGGGCGGGCGCGGCCGGCGGGGGCGGGGGCGGCGGCGGGGAAGGGTTGGCGCGGCCGGGCTGCCCGCGGGCCCCTCCGCCGCCGGCCCGGCTCGCCGGGGCCCGGGCAGCGCCGCCGGGATGCGGCACTCGCTCCTCCCGCGCCCGCCCCGGCGGCCTCCCCGTCCCACCACCCGCTCGGGGCTCGGCTGGGGCCTCGGACAATGGTGCGGCCGCCCTTTGTGCCGCCCCCCGGGGCGGTGGCGGCCCTTCCGCCGGGAATCGAGGCTGCCCTGCCCGCGCTCCCGCGCCCCGCGGTGCCGCCGCCGTGCGCGGAGGCCTGTGCTGGTGCCGGGGACCGCTCCCACGCTCTGGTGAGCCGTGTTACGGAGTGCTGTGCCGGCCGATTCTGCTCCCTGTGCTGCCTCGACTCAGCCGGTTTCTTTTTCTTTTTAATTTTTATTTCTTTCATTTTCAAATGCTGGTAGGCACATCAGTAATGGCTTGTTGGGCGTCTCCGTCTAAATCGGGAAGGAGCGTGGTGCTCGGTAAGGCTGATGGGGTAGTAGTTTGCTCCTCCAAATTTGAGAGGCGCAGGGTTATTGGAAGCTTATTCCCTGGAGGTATCCCAGAGGTCTTCCGAATCTGCGTGTCATTACCGGAGACATCTTCAGTTCTAGTCGCAGCTGAAAAGGGAGGAAATCCCAAATCTCGTGTTTAAGTTTCTGTAATAGGAAAGGAAGGGGGAGGGAGCTCTGAAATCAGGCTAGGATTGAAATCGGATTAGGAATCGCTAGAGTGAAATCCTAAAAATGTGCCAAATTACTTTGACTTAACCTAGGGCTGTTTTTCATGCTTCTGTTGATTTTATCACTTCATTTTTTGTGATCAATGGGACTGGAATTGTAGTTCTCTGAAAGCACATTTTGTATGTTAGCAGAATTCACACTTCTGCTGCTATTGTTTGGGTGGAGACAATTTTATGCGGGTCAGGCTTAGAAGCAGCAGTGTCTTTAAGATGACATTCATGGTGTAAAGTAGTCTTTAATTTTTGTTTAACTCGGTGACAGTGAACCTCTCACAGAAAATATTGCATGTAAAGAGTATGATAACTTCAACACTTCTGGCTAACATTAGTAAATGTAAGAAAGTAACTAAAAATTGCCCATCCTTCTGTTGAGCAGTTGCTTCTCAGGGCAAGGAGGAGGCGTGGTGGGTTTCTTTTCCCCCTTCTCATCCAGTGACACTCTTCCTGCTGCTCCTCATTCATTTTGTCCTTGTCTCATCTCCCTGTATTGGTTACCGGCTTTGTTGCTGCTTTCTCAGTCACTGGCCTGAATCCATCACAGCTCTAAACAGGGAAAGGTTAGGTATGTTCGTGCCTAGTGTGAACTGATCTGTCATCCGTGGTTGCTTATATTATATCGTGCCCGAGACTAGGGGAGTTAAATATCTGCCTCCATGGGGAGGAAGGAGGGCTGCCTAGGCTTTACTGAAATTACTTATGCCAGACCAGCTAAGGTAGCTTAGCTCTCATTTCCCCCTGAAGGGGAGTAATTATTTTGGAGTAGTGTATTTGCTGTTATGGTGAAGTATATCCCCTAGGGTTGTCTTCCAGCGTGCTGACTGACTTCCTTTTTGTGGCTGGAGCCTACGATGGGTAGACAGCTCCAGTAATGTTAATATGGTTAAAGCTTTCATCCACGCTTTTGAAAAGGGTTAAAATCTAGGAAGCATCTTTCTTCTGGGGTTTACAAACAGAGAAATTGCAGAAGTATTTAAAAGCTGAATACCCATGAAGATATGCTAAAGTAAAATTTAAGTTCATTTAATCCATAAAAGATTGGACATGTGTCAGCATCTTTCAGAACAGTTTTATTTGTGTTAAATGTCTGCATTTTTCCGCTCCACCTCCTTTTTGACTCTTTTCTGATCAGACTACTTACTTAAAAGTTTATGTTTGAAGTACTCTTCTGAGTAACTTTTATCTAACTTAAGTTTCTGAAAGTAGAACAATGTAAGTTAAGTTTAGAGTGGAGAATGAAGGAGCACAGAAGTGCTGTGTAATTGCCATTATATAGAACAGTATAAGAACTGTCCTTCTCTTGAGCTACTGATACACAGACTGACCTGCTGATTGGACAGTTTGTTTCTGTGTAGTGAAAGTTGTCAGTTCTCCACCAAGTGTTGGTTTTCTAAATCAAACGTTCCTAATTTCCAACTATCAGCAATTGAATACACTTGCTTTGCTCCCTGTGCTGGAGTAGAGGTTTACATAGATATCCTGCCTTCAATTTTCTGTACTTGGGAAATCAGGAGGCTGTCACTGGCATTGATCTGCATCTTCACATTCTGTCAAATTCCACCAAAGAGAAATGAAGTGGTTAGAATGATGGCATAATAAATCATGGTCTGATATGTAGATTATATCCTCTGGAAAATTTAAAATACTCGAAGCTGTATGCTCTCAACTTCAGTTTGAAAACAGTGACACTTGAGTCACCTTCTGTTTGGAAACAGTCACTGCCTTTGAACTCATCAGGCTTGAACACATTCTTTAGTAATCTTCCTTTGACTTCTGTTAAATACTTGTGAGTTATTATTGATCCCCTCTGGGTACAGACTCTTCTGGCAGACCAAAATACTTACTCCTTTAATTTGTAGTTAACTCATATTTTATTACTGGGTTTGCTGGGCTGTATAATTGTCTTTGCTTTTTGTTAATGCAACTTTAAGGGAAACAAAACATGAGTAAGTACTTTACTTTTGTGTTATGACAGACCTCAGTATCCTGTGCAACGTCTCATTGTGCTTTTCTAAGAGCCAAGAAACAGATCTTTTCAGCAGAAGTCAAAGCTTCTGAATCCTTGACCTGTACAGGTTCACTCTATCTTTTCCAGCTTCAGGTTTGGGTGGAAGTTTCATACCTTGTTGGCTTCTTTTGTAAGGGGCTGGAGTTGTGTTTGTAGAACTGGAATTCTGATTTAGAGGTATTAATACTTCCAAAAAGTATTTAGCCCCCAAAAGAGATCAAAGCAAAATCAAATGCCAGAAGTGAAGTATTCCTCACTTAATGAGAGTTTCTGTTCTTATTTGTGAGAGCAGCAAAAGTTAACCAGAACTTGCAGAGCTGATCAATAAGGAGCCAAGACACTCATGGCTTCATCTGGACAAATAACTGCCAGTTTTCTCCTCATAACCTTCTCAATTCTATATTCTCCAGATATGTGAAAGAGCTTTTTTAGTCATTGCACATTCAGGGAGAAGACTTTTCTGTGTTGGTCATGGGCATGTAGTCTTAAGTCTCAGTGGCTTTTTCCTAAATGTGCAGCACTGATTTTTCCAGTACAGTGGCGGCTTTACAGGACAAGATTAAACAGTTGCAGTCACTTAATTTGTAACGCCCCTTGTAACTGCTGTGTTTATTTGTTTGTGTTGATATCTAAGATAGCCTAGCTTTTAGAAAACCTGAACCTTCTGATTTTTGCGGTTCTTCAGCTTTATTCTTTGCCCAGTAACATCCTTCTTAGCCTTTTTTTACTCCTCCATCATCTTGTATTAGAAGTGTTGCTTATTCTTTATTACAATAGCAGGCACCCATTTGTTGACTCACAGTTCTGATGTTTAAGGTGACGGATCAAACAACGCAGCCCATTTCTTTTGTCAGGATTAGTCAGCATCCCCGACTAAAACTGAGGAATTCTTGATGAACAG
The DNA here is from genome assembly GCF_022539395.1 of Myiozetetes cayanensis. Taxonomy (NCBI): domain Eukaryota; kingdom Metazoa; phylum Chordata; class Aves; order Passeriformes; family Tyrannidae; genus Myiozetetes; species Myiozetetes cayanensis. Next base: position 61,091,053 of record NW_026087742.1, on the reverse strand, counting down.
AGATGTTATAATTTGTAGGGCTGTCTGCATGACTTGCTGGGGGTTTTGTGTGTGATATAATGAGACTGTGATCACGTATGCAAAGCGCACAATAGATCAAAAGTAAAACTTCATTTGCACTCATTTAGAAGAAAACAAATGAACCAAAAAAGTCCCCAAACCTGGTCAGGAGTTAGTGCGTTACAACCTAAAAACACTTTAATGACTGGGATTAAAATTTCCTTTTTGCATACTTGTTGTACCCCTGGTTGTAAGAACACAAGTCCTTGAACTTCTGTTGCTTAGGCTGTAGGGATATCATTCTGAAATTTATTGAGGGCTGTTTACCAAAAGGAAACATAGCCACTCTGTCATCTATCATGTACTCCTGCCCTATTTGATTTTAAGCTTCAGACGTCCTGGCCACTGATGACTTTTCCCCGATTACAGTTTTTTGGGGACAATTGTGGTACCTTCTGATCTGTATCACCTCTGGGACCAGGAACTTTGAAAGACACATTTTGATTCTGTACCTTTAGCATCCTGATCCCAAATGAGGCAGAGGAGGAAACGGAGCTTAGCCCAGATCTCCATCATCAGCTCTGGCAGCTTCAGTGTATTTACTGTTCCTGCTTTGCTAACAGTGAGGATCTATTTCTTGAGGATGCTTGAATTCATTCACATTTGTTAATTCACTGTGACATTTTTTGCAAGTGGAGGAACGTCATTCTGGGGAGGCCAAATCTGTACAGTCTCTGGGCACCTGAGAAAAGGTACAGGTTGACTTAAAGCCATGTTCCCATCAAATGTCAAAGGCTTTTTGCAGTGGAGGTACCGTAGGTGCGCTGTGTTAGTGAATGGGCCAACGTGCTGCTGCCAGCTCATTCCTTCGTGCTGTTCTGCCTGCTGACTAGTGTTTTTGCTGTCTCTCTGTGCTCCTCCGATACCTAGTGAAACAAATAAAGGTTGTAGCAGTCCCAGAAATCCTGTTATTCCCAGCTACTTTGTAACGATCCAGTTTCTTTCAAGAGGTCACTTTTACAGATAGGTCAGCTCTGTTTCTCTTTGCAGACACAGGAATGAATACTGCGATGAAGTTGGGCTGTAACAGCTGATTTTAGGTAGTTTTAGGGTACTGTGGACCTGCTGTCTTAATAGGCTCATTGGCTTCTTGAGTCTCAGTAGGTTAAGTGAAAACACAGGTGTCAGGTAGCTTGCTGTTGGGAATTGGATGTAATACAAGATCCAGTACTCTCCTGCAGTTTCTTTTTTACCCTTTAAGACAAGTATATATACTCTTGGGAAAATAGAGGTGTGCGTTTAGACCTTGGAAAGAATTATGTGGGTAGGAAGTAAGATACAGACGTGGGAAGCCTCTTTGGTTGCTCTTGCTCCAGAATGTTCCAAACTTTAGTCTGCAGGTAAATAGTACAGTGCTGTGCAATGTTTGTGCCAAGAGCAGAAAAAAACCCACCTACTAAGTCCACTTAGATGTACTGTCCAATGTTTTTGAGGTTCCAAATCAATTGAATCCACTGCATTTTAAAAGGTTTAAATACACAGATACATGAGGAAGTCATTGTTTATTTCAAATATACCTGTGGAGAGTGCAATTTGGAGATGGCATCTCATGATGAACATAATCTTCATAAGCTGATTGGGATCTGTGCTGGCTGTATTGAGGCCCAATTATTGCTGTTTGCTGTTGTGATATACCAAGCCTCTGATAATCTTCCTGTAATTACAGAATTTGTTTTTCTTCATTCTTGTGTATTTTTAACACTTACAGCAGTGGCACTGGTATCTCTAAAGATTCTTTTATCAAAGGATTGATTTTTAATTTGTAGAATATCAAAGTCTGGTCAAAGTTGGTAGCAGTGTAACTGTCATGCTACTTTTAAAGAGCTCTTTAACTACTTTTTGCTTAAGTTCTTTGAGGCTTTCATAGTATCTGTACAGTTCCAGCACAAATCCAAGCAGGATGTGTTGTCCTCTAAAACTGTGTTTTATGAAAAGACAGTAATTAGGAGGATGTGCCAGATACCAGTAAGTGATCAGATTTGTATTTATTGTGGGATTAGAAGTGGAATGAGGCATCTAATTTACAGCATTAGGCTAAAAGAGGCAATGAACTAGTTGAAGATGATGGTGCATGTCATGGAGTAGTAAAAGCAAATTGTTGACTGAACTGACTTGAAATGAAAAAGAAATATAAAACCTGTCTGTACCTTTTCCAGGAGTATAGTCCGTCAGTTGTTTCCAAAATACCTGGTGCTGTGAAATTCTGATACTGAATTGGCAACAGTACTCCTGATTACTTTTGTACTAGCAGAAACTGGGCTTTGTATTCCATTTCACAAAATCTGACATGGGTAGTCAAAAGCACTAGTTTCTTCCTGCATCAGAACTGTCTGTCTCTCTGCCTTGGAGTGAACTGGTTGCAAAGCTCTTCATGTTTCTTTAATTTTCTGCTCCCTTAGCTTCCTGAGCCAGCCTTTCACATCTGAAGAAGACCAGTGGTGGCTCAAAGAGGTCAGTGTGAAGGGGAGAAGGTATATCTTGTCTAGTGGTATTTAACTGTTGGATTGCTATCCCTTCACAGTCAGATTAACACCATTTAATCTGCTGGGGAGGCTCCATCCATATTGTTTCTTCTTGGTCTCCTTTCTCAGGTTAAGCAAATGTTATATTTAGTTTTTGTGTGTGTTAATACAGCAAGTACAGAGTAGGAATATATACTGTACGAATGGCTGCAGAACAGAAGACAAATTACTATCTTCCCCATTCAAACAGCTGTTAGTGAATTAGTCATTTCCCTCATTTTCTGTCATATCTCATCAGCTGAGGACCTCTTCTTGTGCTTTTTAAACTTTGGTTATTGTCAAATCCAGTAACAGGTGGACTTTGGAGGTGGAGACAAAATAAGGGATTTGAAAAATCAGCTTGGAGTAGTAGCTTCCTTTCAAGACTTGTTAGCCTTGATGGAGATGTATTTTATTGAGTGTTTGAGCTCCACCACAGGAGGAGAAAGTGGTCAGACAGGGTGCTAGGGTGGCCAGGTTTTCAGAGATGCAGTAGGGGATTCCTGGCCAGGTGCAGTGTCATGTTTCAGGTTTGCAGTTCTCAAAATGTCCTAGTCCTTGCCTTTTCCTGGTTAACTGCAGTGTAAGTCAGAAAGTTGATGAAATTATGCAGAGACACATTGTCACATCTCTCCCAGGTAAGCTGAAGTCGCCCTAACCAGCAGATACTGTCATTGAATGCAGCTTTCTGACATCAGGGTCTCTCACTTTTGATGCACACAAAACGTTAGATGCCATGTTAGTGGTAGTGATTTCTCTGCAATGAAAATCTGACTTCCAGCCAGATACAGAGAAGGCTTTCCAGGAGAGGATCCTGAAATGAGAGAACCTGACTACGAGTCAGCAGGATCCTGTTAACCGCTGTTTGTCTGGCATGCAACAAGAATGTTGGCTGGTAATGTGTAGTGTTCGTATCACTGATCAAACAGCAGTGTGGAGCAACCTTCCAGACAAGAACAGACGTTTAAGAAGCTCTGACACATGCAATCAACGTGACAGCACCTTTGAGCATCCTGAGTTGCCAGCCAGACTGAATCTGGCGGTACCCCTTTGCCAGTAGGGGTATGGCTCACTGTACCTCAGTGCTCCGTGTAACCTGTCTTTTAGTGGCTTCGTTTAGCTGTGAGGTTCAAAGGGGTTTTGTTGTGGTTCTTGTTCATCAGAACTGGACCGCTTTGGTAATCTAAGTGAATTCTTAAGGCTAGCCAATACCTTTTTTTGTTGTAGGACATACAAATTGGAATTTTGAGAAACTGAAGGTATCCTCAGGGAGAAAAGCATGGTACACAAAATGTTCAAGTGATAGAAACACGGATCAGTGCTTATGTCACATTAAAAAGTGAGGTAGAAGCATCTAGAATTCCTGATAGTGAAATGATTAAATCAGAGGGATAACTGACAGGGTTCATAAGATTGTGGGATGTTGCTGAAGTGTATTTGCTAATCCCTAATGCTCCATCTTCTTCCTGGGTTGTCAGCTGGGTTTGTTGTTTTCTCTTGCATCTTGAGCAGAATGATCTCTTCATAGATTTAATTAGGCAGCTAGCACATGTTTAATCTTTTTTTGCCTTTTGATTATATCTTTCAAAAAACACCAAAGAAAATCTGATTTCATTTGAGCCATGTAATATTATACCAAAAAAGCTTGCTGTGGATGAATATAGCCTAGCTCCTTAGGGACTTGATTTGCTGTTTTTTTCATGGCACCCTGTAAATGTATGCAAATTGCAATTGTTTTCCCATTTTATAGATGGAATAACAGAATTTTTTTCCTTACTTCGGGGAGGTGCTTATAAACACATCATAGATTCATAGAATGATTGAGGTACCTTGATATTACAGTTGAAGACTGTTTAAGTATCTGAAAAGGGAGTGTCTTTGTTCAAACATAGGTTGCACAAGAAGGTATCTGGCTAGTATTTAGCATAGTAGATTTTCTTTTATTTTTTTTTTTTTTTTACTTCCTAAGGGAAACTAGTATAAATACTGGGCCAGCCTAAGAATGTCTGATCTTCTGGCATTTGTCCCAGAAATCTGTGAGGCTTTTCTGACCAAACTTAAATTTGTAATTACTTTCTTGAAAGTGGTTATCTGCAATTCATAAAAGCTATTACATTTGAAAGGATTTGTTTAAGTCTTCATGTTGATCTGAAGATCAAAATTTTAGTCTGATATTTGCACCTAGATATGATGAACAGTAGTAGTTTTACTCTGTTGTTTTCATGTGCTGTACACAAGTGAATATGGTATCTTGTCAGTGAAAAATAGTATTAAGTGGTAGATTTGGTTTCTGATAACATCCATTAGTGAAAAAGTGAACCTATACCTCTGAACTGATCTTCTAGACTCTTCTTCAGACTCTTCTGGTCTTCTAGACTATGGAGGAGGAAGGGGACTCCTGCTCTTTTGCAATGGCAATGAGGTGTTCTGTTTGAATAGACAAATCCGTGTACTTTCCCTCCTCAATAAGGGAATGGGAGGGATGCTTGCTTAGAAATTCTAGGAGAGCACAGAGGTGGTGGTGTCATGTCTTAGGAGAGACCAAGGAGTCAGTGTAGGTGGTTCACTTGTTCTCCCTCAAAGACAGGTTAAGCACCTGTTTCCAGGAAACTCTAAAACATCTACGCTGCTCATGCAATACAGGAAAATAACAAATATATTTTTAGAAATTTGTGTACTGGTGAAAGCAGATTCCTGTAACACAAAACTACCACATTTCAAATCTGTGTACCGATTTAGTGTGACAAAAAGCCCTAATCTTCTAACTTCCTAAAAAAGTAGGAATAGGAATCATTTGTAGTTAGACTGTCTTGGTTATCCACTTTCTTTGGTGTTTATTTGGCATATCACAGTATTCAGATAATGCATTGTAAAATTCAGTATGCCCTTCTCTTTTCAAAAGATACAAGAGAAGAACAACTTAATATAGGTGTCCTTCAGACCAGTAGTTTCTTTTGGGCTGCAGCATAAATGACTGAACTCCACAGTTAAGTTTTTCGAGGTGAACCCTTGTCAAAATGAAGATAATCAGTGACTACATTGCCAGCGCTCTTTGGAATACTACATGGACAGGTTCCTTGCCCTGTTAGGACCACCTTGTTTGAATTAATTGGTGATTCTCACTGCCTGCCTGTCTGTTGGTTTTGTGCAGTGATGAGTTTAGCTTGGGATGCTGTGGGGTTACCTGGAAACTTCAGTTTAACTTCAATGGGAGCCCATATGGGTGTGTTGCAGTCTTTGGTCTGATATCAGTAAAGATGGGGTTAAGAGTGTTTTGAGATCTACATCTGAATGGAAATGGTGTAAAACTTTTCACCGCATATGATGTCCTTGAGTCATATAGTAGCAGTAACTGGAAATCTACTAGATTCTGTCTTCCTTCTCCCAGCTGAGTTTTGATGTCAAATAGAAAATTCCAGCTCTTTTGTGCTATATAAAACGAAAACGTGTTGATTGTATTCCAGACTGCTTTGTGTCCTTCAGTATTGGTGCAATTTGTGTTGAATGCAGCCAACTAACTGGCTTCAAGTCCAGTCTCCTGAGGGTTGTGTGATATGTCTGTACTTGTAAACTGGGTAATTGGTATATGGGAATTAAAACATGGGTGCTCACATCTCACTTCTTTGCTGGTAGTAGCTCAGTATGGAGATTAAACAAATGCAGAGGGGATATTGGGATCTCAAATTATATGCTTACAAAAGAGCTGGTAAGAAATAAACACAACAATTGCTTTTCTGCCAAGATTTTTTTGAGCTGTAGAAGCAGACAATGTGGATGTGCACCTTTGTCTGCTTCCATAGGGCTTTCAGGCGAGTCAGCATCATGAGCAGCAATAATTGGAGGCTTGTGGCTTTACATGTTGGCATGAGTGTCTGACTTCAGTGAGTCATTACCCACCAAGTAAAAGAGTTACGGTAGATATCTCAACTCGCTCAGTTTGCTGAGGCTAGCCAGGTTCAGATATTTGAATTATCTTGCCACAGACTGGTTAGCAAAAAGCAGCTGGTCCTAATTTTAGGGGCCTTAAACTGAGGATTAAAAAAAAATAAGTGTGGCAGCTCCAACTGCAAAAAAACTAGTTTTCCTTCAGTGGTCTTTATTAACCCTGAGGAACATAAGTCCCAGACAGATTATAATAAAATACAGTAGCATAAATACTGCTCTCCACTCCTAATGTACCTGGTACTGTGTTTAAAGGTTACAAGCCAAAAGGAAACTCTGTAATATTAAGATTCTGCAGCACACAAAGAATCTCAACTAAGTTTTAAAACCTTCTGCAAAATAATAGAATATTTCCCTAAAAGAGGAGCAAATACCTTTCAGGTCAAATAATAATCAAATGAAATAAAACTGTCTTGGGGTATCAGATCAGTGTACAGACACATAGTAAATTTGTTTGGCTGCTTTGGTAGATCTAGATCTGCTGCTTCTACTGTGGAATCCTTGCCCCCTGCCTGCATTTTTAACTGGGTCAGCATAATTTAATGTGGAGCTATGATAACAAAACCAGAAGTGAAGTTGTTCTAACTGTGTAGTCTGTACCACTGGAAAAAAAAAATCACTTTTTTTTCGTAGAAGGACAATTTAGAGCTTATGGGAGTACTTGTTAATTAGGTAAGTCTCAAAATTGGGCATGGGGAAGAAGAGTCTGCCTAGACCATACCCTGGGAGGAGTAAGCTGAGTAATAATCCATGATGCTCGTAACTAAAGGGATAAGCCTAGCTGGAAGGGTTAATTTGGACTAAATATTTGGTTTAGTTTGGCATGTGATGTCAAATCTTTTTGCATGCCCAAAAGAAATAGAGGGAGTTGGTCTGCGCAGCATCATTGTTTTTAATTCTTGCAATTGTGATTAGGTAGTTGCACTTAGACCACTGTGATGCTGTCCCAGAATTTCGATTAAGTAGTTCCAGAATTCTTCCTTGCTGTACTGAGGTATACGTGTAATTCTTGGAGCAAGCTATATGCACTTTGAAAGTGTGAAGAGGTAGAACAGCAGTCTCACCTTCTGTCAGTGTCCCTTTGTCTCTTTATTTTTTTGGCTGGAGCCAGCTGTATCAGAACAAGTAGAACAATATCATCAGTTTAAGCCCCAACTTTACACAGACTAATTATATGTCTATGCAAATAAGGAATATTTAGCTTCTAATGTTAACCAAACATAGGCAGCTGACAACCTTAATCATCTCAGCAATTGTACACAAACAACCATTTGAGGTTTTTTTTTTTCTGCCCCAAACCAGCCCAGCTCCTGAGGCTTCTGCATTTTCATGTGCATTGCAGTATTTCATGCTTGTTAAAAGGTGTCAGAGAAGGAATAAGGAAAGAAGCCTAATAAAGCAGTTTCTACGGAAGAGTGGTATTTATTTCATCAATGCAAACACCACCTTTCATGTCTTGCACTTTCACCCATGTCATAAAGTATATAAACTATACTCTAGGGAGTATAGTTGCAATGTAAGTGGGAAGGCATTAGTTAAATCCAATCCAGCTGTTGGAACTGGGCCAGTCTTTTTTCTTTCAGTTAGGCAGGTGGAAGGAGTCTGGAATTGACTTGCAAATACTAAGCTCTTTGGGTACCCTGTATGTTTAATCAAGCTGCTTTACTATCCCAGCTATGTATTCAGTGTAGCTCTTTCCTCTAAGCATGTATCTTCTGATTTCTCAAGATCTGTTCCTGTAATGTTGAGAGGCAAGAGCAGAAATAAAGGACTTAAATGACCAGTTATCTTTTAATGAGATTTGTAGATGCAGAGAAATTAGAATCAGTCAGTGAAGTTGTTCTTTCATCTCCATTTAATAGCTGAACTTTCAAAGGAACTAAAGGCACATCCTACCAAAGTTCCTGAAAACCTATCTTTTGTGTCCACAGAATAACCAAAACTGACATTGGGCTGCGGTGTTTGTCTTGTCAAGGTGAACCTTCCCACTTTCTTGGGCTGGCTGGAGGCTGATGTGTGCTTTGGCCTGCAGGAGGGCAGAGGTGGCCAGCTAGCTGGTTGAGGGACAGCTGACAGTATTGATATGCTGGATGGATAAAAACATCCTTTTTTTTTTTTTACTCTCCATCTCTGATGTTTTGTGGTATGAATGTATTGATTAAAACATGACACTCATGAGGTATCCCACTTAATGAGGTGTCCAGTCAAGTTGAGAACCGTGCTGAGCTCCCTATCTCATTGTTATAATGGCAGGTAGATTTTTCATCATTAAATGCTATTTATGCTTTAATCTTCCTTCTGACACAATTGGTTTAGCTGAAAGTAGTTAAAACTATTAAAATTCATCAAATACTGCAACAGCAAGTGGTAATGCTTTTTTCCGTGCAGGGAACGTACATTATTTAACACCTAGTACATGAAACTTAATTTTTAATTTTGTTTAAGAAATCTTTAGCCCAGCATACCAAGTGAAATCTAATGACTTGAGCTTCTCACTAGTTGTGTCATCCACACATTTAAATAGTTTTGTTTTTTCTGATTTGTACTGTAATTGAGGATGAACTTATCAAGTATCCAGAATTTCTTGTCTCTGAAAGTGGTGTACTTAAGGGACTTCGTGTTTATAATCAATTAAGAATGATTTTTAGATATGAAGTAGAAATTTCAAGTTAACAGACTAGTTCTGATATTTCGTTGTGAATGGGATCGAGCTTGCTTGGAGTAGTAACAGTGTGTTTAATTCTTTCATAAATGGAAGACTATTCTGATTGCTTTGTCTCGCATGTGATTTTTTCCTTTTGAGTTAGCCTGATTTTTTTTTTTTCCTTGTAGTCTTGTATAGCTTTAATAGGGTTTGGGGTTGTTTGTTTTTTTGTTCTTCCCCACTCTGGAAAAACACACTTCATTATGTATTTGCTACAGATGATTTTGGAAAATGTTATCTTGTTCTCATGTACAGGTACAGCTCATTGGTTTGGGGCTTCCTTGAATTTTTTATTTTATTTTTTTTAGTTTGCAGAAGCTATATGGGTTGCCCTTTCAGGTAGTTGGATGTATTATGCAGTTAAACGTTTTTTATGTTAAACAAAGGATCAAGAAGCTTGTTAGATTTAATTATTTCCTTAGAATCTCAATGTTATTCAAAACTTTACAGTAATCTTTTTAGTTTTTTGTTTGCCGGAAAGGTCTTTATGGCCCGTCTTAAGGCATCAAGTGGCAGTGTTACTGCAGCACTGCTTGTTCTTTGGCATGTAGTGAGCATCCTGTGCACCTCTGTGCACGGTTTCGTGGATGGTACTAGTGAAGTATGTGTGGGTGAGCGAGAGGGTTCCAGATGTTAAGTCACTGAAAAATAATTCTTTGAATGGGCTGGTGGTATGGGGTACTGTTATGCTGATAATTTAGAATTTCACAGGCCATTGCATTTTGACTTCAAGAGTTCTATGTAGTTTTGTGTTCTGTCATAAACCAAATATCAACTGAGAAATCAGGAAGACATTTTCCCTTCTCCACAGGTAGCTAAAACTGAGTTTTTTGTAGCTTCTTGTTGAGAGATACCACAGCTGAAACGCTGATCTGATGAGGGTGGCTGTATTCTGTATTGCTTCTGCCCACTGAGTGTGTCAAAAGCAGTTTTACAGGGACTGTGACATTCTTTGATTTATTTTTTTTCCCCCCAAGGTCTAGTATCTCTTAAATCTCTTGTCTTATGTCAGCTTAGCATTTCTGTGTTTTGTATCACCACAAAGAAAGTTCCCTTGCAGCCCTTAGCACAGCAGTCCTAACATGTGCAGTAATTTTCTTCATTGGCATATGAAAGTAATTTCAGATTTGATACTTTGAGGGAACTAGACGTTATTTTTCCTTCAAGTGGAAGGTGTTAGGGAGAGATTCTTGTTGTGTAGCTCTTTGTATCTGGTTTTGGAAGAATATTCAGAAATTCAGGGTAGAAGTGAGAACACTAATTTATCTAACAACATCTAGTAGATCCTCTGGGTTTTCTTATGGTTTATTTAAAAAAATAACAAAATGCTGAGGAACTTGAAATTAGAAATACTGCTCAACATCTATTTTTGATTTCTAACAAGACTTAGAGTACGTGGTCCAGTACTGTGGTTCTATCAGCCTGTCAAACACACTGGTATGTAATTGTTCTTTACAGATGGTGAGCTGGGGAGAAGCAATCACTTGTTGCAAGCCTTATAAACTTAAGTCTGAGTTGTGTAACAATTGAGATGTAATGTTGTAGCACAGCTTGATAAGTTTTGTATGGTTTTTGTATGTTCTTGTTCTTTAATAGTACATGCTGACTGAGTAACATAATGGCAATAGTAACATGCTGTTACTCATTTTTACTGTTGGCACTTTGTGTATGGTGCATTAATACCCTTGTGTTTAGGAGTGGCCTCACAGTTCAGATTCTTTAGCTGTCATCATTTTGGGGATTTGTAGGATTTTGTCTATGCCATATTTTCTCTTTCTAATATTTGGAGTCTGTATTATTTATTCAGTGAAACAGTTCAGTTTTGTCTTGGAGATCAGTGTTGAGATGTGCTGTTTCAGTGTTACATGAAGTTACTTGTTGGTGCACATTATGTTGAGAAGTGCCTGTAGTCAGATGCTATGGATGTCAAACCCTGTATTAGATCCATTGGTAACCTCTTGCTAGGCTTCAGTGGTGTTGTATGTACAGACTTCAACAGATGTTGTCCTCCCAGCTTGAAAGCTGGTAATGAAATCATGGGATTAAGTTGCAGAATAATTTTGCCTCTTCTCTCTGTTTTATCTGACCTGTCTTAGCTTGGGAGAATGTTTAACCTTTCTACTACTGTATAAATCTTCTGTACATGCCTGTCGGTTCCCCACCTTCTGGGGCTTGCAGGTAGTATAAAAGTGTGGTATTCTGCTAACAGCAGTAATGCTTCCTTACAGGGAGGCTGGCAGTGGTTCTTACAACTGCTGCTTTCATATGCTGTTGAATTGTAGTGTATGTACTTCTTCTGAGGCTGTAGGAAGGTGCTGATGACCTGCTGTATTTCTGAAATGGTTCATCTGAAGCACAAGCTTTAAATACTTACCTTTTAAGAAATGCCAAATCAGGACAAAAAAATTACCTGAATCACTTAAGTCTGTTTTCTGGGGAATAAAATCTGGGCTTTGCCAACCTTCCTGCCCGTCTTATGTCCCCCCAACAAATGAGATTAGAAATTGTGCCTATTGGTCTGCAAGTTTTAAAATAAAGCTTCCAAAAGTCCAGCAAGAGTATCAAGTGTATTGTAATCAAATGAAGTTGAAGCATGGTTTTACTCTGAAGAGTATGGTTTCTCAAGGCAAGGATGGCTAAATTGTGGACATTCAGAGTCCTGAATCACTGGTGTATCAGTTCCTGTGGATAGAGGAGAAAATCAAGGTGGGGAACAGTCTGAACAAATACCCATTAAGTAGCATGAATAAAACTAAGTCAGGCCAATGTCAAGTGCATATATGTAGTTTTCATGTACAGTCTATAATTGCCACAATTGACAATATGAATGAAGTCCGTGGTCTTAAATACATTGATATGCAATGGTCACCTCATACCTCAGGGACACAAAGTGCTGGGTTAGAAATAGTGTCACCATACATCTAGCTGAGAGTAGTGATCATGATCCAGCCATGGCAACCAAGTTTAACTACCAGAACGCACCAAAGGCTTTTTGGGAACTTCAGCTCCATATATATGTAGGAAGACTCTAGCCCTAACATTTTATCACTGATTCTTGGATGATCCTCGTGACCCTGACAAACTTGAGGATGATGTGCCAGCTGGAGACTCTATAAGACTGGGAGTCTTGATTTAGTGGGGGACAGATAACACTCATCAATTCTGTGGAGTTAAGGCTCAGTGGTATCCCAGTTGTCAACCTGCTCGCTCTGTGAATGGAGAGGCAGCTCTAGACTTACTGGTGAGTACTGCTTATTGTGCCTTTGAAAGGAGGAAGGCAAAATGTACCAGAGCTACTTTAATAGAGAAAACACAGGAAGTTTAAAAGGAAATACAAAAGAACAGCTCAAAGGATAAAACCCAGGTAGTATGGAGATTGCCTTAACAGTATAAAAGCACAGAAAATGTATAGTATTGGTCAGCAAAATGTCTATGGAGGTGATAACCTTTTTTGAGGAATCTTTCTAGAGAGTGGTAGCTCTCTAGCTGAGGAAATGATGGGAGATTCTTGCACATTAAATGTAAAAATCATTATGTAGCAGTCAAATACTTTGAAGATCAGCTTGATACAAACTTGTAAAAAGGTACTGAGACAGAATTGTTATAGGGTAGGATCAGTGGGGCTGAAGTAATGGAGGTATGAAACAACGATAATACCGTAATGGAAAAATCTGAGTGAATTCTTTGCCTTTGAAAAGAAGCTTAAAGTCTGCCCAGTAGAGCCTTTATGGATGGATGACTCTGAGTAACTGTATTTAGTCAAAGCATTGTTAGGGAAGGTTTTAGAGGAAATTGATGAAATGAGTAGTAATACCTGGGACTGCACTGTGTTTGGTTTTTTTCCTAAACCAAAAATATTAAGCTGCTGAGCTGTTAAGCACAGCGTATAATGTTTCTGAAATCTGTCTTACTTCAAGAAGAGTTGTAGGTTATAAATGTTATGGTTGTCCCCTAAAGAGCTTCAGGCTTGGTCTGATTTATATTTTTGCTCAGTGTAAGTATTCTGGAGTATTTTCACATAGATAAATGAGTAAACTGTAATTAGGGAGCAAATCTAAAAGTAGGTTGTGCCTTGCATCAGTTAAATCACCAAAAGTTCAGATTTGGCACATACAATATTGGATTTTGGGGAGAAAAATTCTAATGGACACTCAAGTTGACTGATTTGTCATGTGGTGGGGTACTCCTTAAAAGTTAAGTAGGAATAAAAGATTCGATTTTGGGGGGAGGTGAGGCAGTGTTGCTAGTGAAAAGTTTGGTAAAGAACCTTGGTGTCTAGAACACAGAATGATCAAGAAAAGGAGATAATACAGTCTTGTCTAACTACAGTTTTTCATTGAAATTCAGAGTCATGGAATCATGGAATGATTTGGGTTGGAAGGGACCTTAAAGACCGTCTAGTTCCAACCTCCCTGCCATGGGCAAGGACACCTTCCACAAGACCAGGTTGCTCAAAGCCTCATCGAGCTTGGCCTTAAACGCAGGGCTGGAACATTGGCAGCTTTTCTGGCAAGCCTGTTCCAGTGCCTCACCACCCTCACAGTAAAGAATTTCTCCTAGTATCTAATCTAAACCTGCCCTCTTTCAGTTTTAAACCATTTCTCCTTGTCCTATTGCTCATGCTGTGGTAAAAAGTCCCTCTCTAGCTCTCTTGTAGCTCCCTTTAGGTACTGGAAGGCTGCTGTCATGGGGCAGAAGTGTTGAAAAACTTTAAGCTGTATAGTACCCTTAAATTTGACACAGTTATTACGATTATTCAAATATTAAATTCTAATAGAACAACAGACTTGAATAACTGGTCTTCCTAGTTGCATGTGATGTCTTCTTGGGTTCTTAATTTGTTCATGACCTACCTAACCAATGCACTCCCATTTCCCAGCTATCCAGTCCTTATCATGATAAGTTTTTGCAGCAGGCTCAGGTGGTTACAAGTATCAAATGGTTTACCAAAGTAATGAGGGGGAAATAAGTGTAGTTCTGGTAGATGCTGTAGTGCTATGTCCTCTTAATGTAATGAGGACTTACTTTGTAGTAAGTAGTATAGTTCATGCTTGTAGATGTAAAAGGAGAATTGTGTCTGTGTTTACATGAGTGAGCTGGTTAATCAAGCAGTGGGCAGGAAGACAAGCCTTCCTTACTCTCAAGTCAACCCAAGATAATGAATTTCAGCATGGAGAAGAGAGGCATTTCTGCAGCCTTCCAGTACCTTAAAGGGGCTTATAAAAAGGAGGGAGAGGGACATTTTATACAGGCAGATAGTGACAGGATAAGGGGCAATGGTTTTGAACTGAAAGAGGATAGGTTTGGATTAGATGTTAGAAAGAAGTTCTTTACTCAGAGGGTGGTGAAGCACTGGAACAGGTTGCCCGGAGAGGTTGTGGATGCCCCATCCCCAGAAGCGTTCAAGGCCAGGTTGGATGGGACTCTGAGCAACCTGATCTAGTGAGTGGCATCCCTGCCCATGGCAGGGGGTTGGAACTAGATGATCTTTAAGGTCCCTTCCAACCCAAACCATTCTATGATTCTGTGAAATGAGCACTGCTATGCAAACTGGTTGAGAACAGTGAAACTAAGATAATGTTTTAGGTACTGCAGTTATGTCCTGTATAGGTTCAAGGTGTGAAGTTTGCTCATTTATTTTACCTATGTTTAAACTTTATCATGTTTGGTATTTCCTTAGGTGACTTATGGAAGTGCTGGTCTTTACTGTTGGTCGTCACTGGTACTTTTTTGCTCAGGGAGTTATTTGCCCTAACCCAAAAGGAACATGATAGCGACAGTGGAGGTCAGTAGCAAGGATAGGACATAGGAAGTGTTTTAAAAGGCTAATTTTAGTTAGTGTGGGTGATCTTTCTGGGCTGCCAGCGGTCATCCAGCCCTGATTTTCTCTGAATTGCATTCTGATGGTATATGTCTTTTCCACTGATTGTTAAATGAGCCTAGGGGGATTGCCTTTAGTAGGCTAAAATTCTTTTTCAATCTTTTGATCTCTCTTAGGTAAGAGCTGTAGCAGCATTGTCAGGAATGCGTTCTGAGTGCCCAGTATCTTTAAGGAGCTGAGGTGTTTACAGGGTGGTTTTCCTTGACAGTGTTTAGGTTATAGATCCTAAATAGACTTAGTAGCACCGTACTACTTTGTTTCCTCTTGCCACAAACCTGATCTTGTTTGCATTGAGCTCAGTCAACTTCTGTCACTCATGGTTGATTTTGGCCAGATACTGGCATAGGTCATGTGTTTAGGTTGTGTGATCATATGTCTAACCTGGATTTACTGCTGCTTTTGGTCTGCACATATAAACACCTGGGGAGTCATTCCAGTGAAATCTGTGGGGAAGTCGATATTTTCTGCCTAAGGGATACTTACTGTGATTTAGGACACAGCTTCCCGTAAAGTGGATAATCTTAAAAAAAACCAAACCAACAAAAAAACCCACCAAAACAACCAACCGAACAACAATAAAAAAAAACCAACCCAAGCGAAACGTCACAAAAAACAACTTCAGCAGCTTCCTAGGAAAGAGTGGGTTATAAATTATGCACAGTTTTCCATGTCTTTTGATGAATAACTGCACTTTTGACCTAGAAACAGGTGGTTGATTCCAAAACAGAATACTACTTTCTTGACATACAAATTGGTTTTTTTGTTTACAGACTATGAGAAGACACAGAAACGAAGTCACAATTGAATTGCGGAAGGTGAGTCTGCTTTTGTTTTATCAACTGTGTTACTTTGCTAATAGTACTCTGGTGTCTTAGGTAAATATTTTGCCATAAGCTTTGCTTTATAGTCCCAAACTTATATAGAAAAGTTGTAAATTTTTTGATCACTAACTGCAGATTCTATTTTAATTTTCCTCTTCAATTCATGAAGCTCACTACAACAGAGCAGTACTGCATTACTCCAATGTATCACTTGGAAATAATCCATATTCCATTTCTTTACCAGTTCTTATATTATTAGAGTGGAGCTGTCAGCTGTTCAAGTGTTTAAAATCTCCACATAGGAAAAGGGAGAATTTTAGCATTTAGAAAGTGAGATTTATCTTTTGTTTTCTGGAAATTACTGCTTCCATGCTGTAGAGGAGTTAATTTTGGGGTCAGATTTTTGGCATATTGAGTAAATGCAAGCAAAACTGGGAAGATCACGTATATGAGAACTGATCTAGTTTACCGCTCTGCCTAAATAGAGCATTTGTTTTACCCTCTTCATTCATTACTCTTCCAACAGCCTTTCTAGGCACCTTCATGGCTTGCTGCTGAAGGACCTTTTCACAAGCTAAGAGAAGGGTAAACTTCTGTCCGCCTTTGGGTACCATCAGAGTATTTGAGGACTGATATTGGCCTCTTCAGCTTTATCCTATTGAGACAATTTCAGTTCTTCATTCTTTTCTTCACCTGTTTCCTAGATTTGACTTGTTGCTGCTTCTCGGATCCAAATTGCCTATATTTTTCTGGAAGGGTGGAAGTTTGAAAGGATGCAGGCTGCACTTGAGGTTTAAATGCAATAGGGAAAAACAATTCTTAATACAGTGTTCCTCTTTATATCGAGTATGTTGTTGACAGGCACACAGTCTGTGATCTGTTATATCTTTTGTACACTTCTTAGGGTACCACAAAGCAAACATAGTTGTTTGTTCTGTTTGCATGGTTAAATAAATACAGATTTAATCTTTGTTTATGTGATTGATCCTTGTCTTCTGAATTGCATCTGCTTTTTTCAGACTTCCCTATTTTGTTCCCCAATATGCTTCAGAGCCTCTCCAGCTTGGTATCACCTGTGTTTTCTAGTATTTTCAGTAATGACTTAATGGAAGTATGTGGTTTGAATATTCTAAATAAAGCCCAAACTCCTTTTGGTCTCCCATTTGATCCAGTTTGCCAGTTGAATCATTGACAGTTTGAACGGTTCTTGTTAGGAGTGCACACCCACCCAATTTAATTAATTTTTTTTTCCATTATTTGCAAACTGAGAGAGAAGACAAAATCATTGCTAAAATCAGAGTGAAGGGTTTGTAAATAGATGTTGATAGAAATCAGCTTGACCTTTTTTTTTTTTTTTGAGAAACTTTGTCTACACTTATCACCTGATTGCGTAGGAGCTACCAAAAATCTTGTGCTAGTATTTTCCTGTGATGCTTCTGTTCCTCTCAGAAAAAGAGACTTTCTTTTTGTTTTTTCAGGTCTTACAGAAAAACTTTTGTATCTTACTACAATAGGAAAAAATTACTATTTATAAGATTCATCCTGAGACTATAGGAATTAGTCAAAGAAATCCAGTTTGACCCAGATAACTGGAAAATTATCAGCACTAGAAGTTTATGCTGACATGCTAGAGGCCCTCTCTTTTCAGAACTAGTGTTAAACTTGCTGTATAACTGTGAAATCTGTACTGGGAAGAGTCACTCACAGCGCTGGGGCAGCCTATGCCTGTTAGCAAAACAGTGCTGTAAAAGAGGGCTTCGCTGATGCAGCATATCCTCATACATCTTGTTAAATTGAGCTGGAACGAGAGCATTCCAGTACAGTCTTTGGATTGTACTTTGGAGAGAGCTTTGCAGTGCAAGGTGAGAATTTTAATTTTAATTTAATTCTCATAATTGGTTTTTGTAACAGGTCGCAATTTCAGGCTGTTTTATTACAGACGCATGGTGGGAGCAAGTCATACACTTAAGGCAAAGGATTGTTCTGTGTGGAAGGAATCCTGCATGTGCCCATAATACGCGAGTGAAAATGAGGAGAAGGAAGCCTATGAGCTGCTAGTGACTTCTCACTGCAAACTGCACATGCAAAGATCAGTTACACATTTAGAGGAGAAGCCTGAGCACGGGATGTAGGTCAGACTGTAAATCAAGAGTGAGCAGCAGCTGCAGGACTTTTAAATGCAGGAAGTGGTGTTCTTCTGGAGTGTTTGCTGAACATCTACTGTAGAGACCAGAAGAAACATGCTTTGATAAGAAATTCAGCATGTGTCCGAGTTGTTGGTTTGCAGCAACTGAAGTGGTGCTGGTGGGCAGCTGGTTTGCTGTGGGAACTCTGTGGCAGGTGAGAGGCCATTGCTTCTGGTACAGAACTGAGACTGAAATGTAAAGTGATATATTTTGTTAAGTTCATTCCTTCAGTCTTGTCTTTACAGCTTACACTGCTACTCTAGCGTGAGTATGCGAAATTTAGGCCATACATGTTGGCGTGACCTTAAGTAATCCACCAGTGCCTCTTCAAAACAAAGGGATGTCTTCTCTTTATCCCAGCTGTCCGGATGCTGCATGTTCACCTGCCTTTGAAGGAAACAGGCAAACTGAGTATATTGCTGATCTGTGTGGTTGAAGCACTACATACTCATGGGTTTGTCTGTTGAATCAATGTGGATATAAATATTAAATGAATGGATCTGATGAAGTTGCTTACATCTCTGTTTTGTAAGATGGAATAAATAAAAAAATCACAGCTTTGAACAGTAGTAAACAATTTCTGCATGCATCAGTGTGAGGTGTTTATTCTCTTGGGATTACAGACATCAAAGTGCATTTGCAACGCATTCTGTGTTTCAAGAATATTTTATCTCTAATCACTATCTTCACACCACAACTCTTATTAAGAAGGAAACTTTTACTTTTTTTTTCCCTATTTTCTTTTCCCAGTTACTTATTATTTGTTTAGGAATTGAATTAACAAAGCTATCTGACATGAAAGGGTAGCAGTAGCCTGGCAGATTTCAGGTTGAGGCATGGGTTGGCATCATGAGCCCGACAGATGACACTCCTGATGGTCAGTTGCCCTTCTACTGATTCCATATTGGCCTTGCGTTCTGTGCATTTTGGGAATGGATCTACGAGATTTCTAGAAAGATAGTCTTGGTCTCTGGCTATATTGTTTGTACAGCAAACAGAGCTTAAACAGTGGCCATCTCTTCTTTCCTGACAGACAAAATGACAATGTCAATCTTGGTGATGGAAACTGTATCAGGATTTAGAATTTTAACTCTGTGTAGTGTCTTAGTGAAGTCTGATTTAGAGTGTTTATCACTTAGTTTTAGCATCACAGAAACCTGAAGGCTGCTCTGTTGGCAACAGGGACCCCGGAATTAATTGGCTTAGTATATTAGTGTCAGTCTAAAGGGGAGTAGGGTGGATGAGTAATGGTTAGGATTCACCCTAAGGTTCTATGTCTAAATGAAGCCTGAAATTCCACTGCTATGACAGATTCTTTGATTCTAAGTGCTTGGCTCTCCCTGAGGATGAAGTTTGACTTGGGCCATTTGTGTACTTAAAGAGCACACCATTGTGTGCTTAAATCCTCAGCCAGGTCAATGCTATGGTCACTGACTTGGATGCCACTCTTTGAAGGAAGCCTTAGCACTCCTAACCTCAGCAGAAACACAGGATACTGTCATGCTAACTAACTGGAATCCTAGGAACTTCCATGATCTCTGACAAGGTTTATTTTTGACTTTCTTGGCAAACTCAGCTGCCTCTGAGAGCTCATGGACATGAGCTCATGAAAGCTCTAATTGCCAATTAAATTTGGTGCAAGGCAAAGCAATTATTTGCTAAACAAGTGGTGGATTAAGTAGGTATTGGCATATGTCTTTTTTTTACCTCTTTCCCTGACATATCATACTTGTTCCTTCTCCGATCTTTCTTAAATAAGATTGCATATGTCCATGATAGTTCCTAAATAAAGTAGTAAAGCTTGAAGAAAGAAGTCTGTCTTCATGTTGCTGGGAGCATTAGAGTGGGAAAAATCTTCTTTTAATTCTCAGGAACTCTGAGAATGCAAAAGAAAAAAACCCGTATTTTTGGTTTCAGGATAGTGAGACTTGCATCAGTTACGTATCTTTTCCAGTTCAATGTGTATGTATAGCTTTTCATTCACTGCAAATTAGCTCTTCTTTGAACTGATAGACTAAAATACCTACAATCACAGGAACACTGAAGCACTATTAGTGTGGTCTTCTGGAGGCTTCTCTAACCAGTGTTAGTACCACTAATTCTTGGAAAAGAACTTGCGTTTACTCTGCCCTGACTGATTCATTAAAAAAAAAAAATACCCTAAGAGGAAAATTACATTACTAATGTATTCTTCTAAAGGCTGAGTTGAAAAGGGCTGTGAAGAAATTCTTTGGAGGCTTGCTTGAATCTATTTTGATAAGAACTTGCTTTTCCCTAACTTTAAGAGGCTTCAATCTTTGCAATTCGTGCTTAGGGCTGTTGGGCCACACACTGGTGTGTGCCTGTGTGTGTATTTATTTTTAGTCAGTCCGCTCCTCTTCTGAGACACATGTGCAGTACCCAAACAAGAACATTGTCATTGCTCTCTGTGATCACAAAGGTGAGTTAGCGTAACTCAAATGTAGAAAAGTTGCCTTTGTCTTCTGTGTAGCTGTAGCTATGTACTTTATGTGAAGAAGAGTCTCAGAATCTGACTGCCTTCAGATGCAAGTGACCTAGTTCACTAAGCAGTAGGATATAATTTTAATATCCATAGATAGTACAATCATCAGATTGACCTGTTCAGCCTTTTTACAGTTTTATGTTTTTTTTTTTAATATCTCCAAGTGTAAATGAGTTCTGAGACAGTAACTAGAGCCAACTAATGGTCTTCTCCCACCCATTAAATAAGTTGAATGTTTCCCCAGATTCATATCCAGGAGGTGTTACTAGAAATTCACTCAGACTAGATAACCCACCTACAAAAACTTTCATTAAGAGGAGGATATTCAGTAGAGGTTTTCAAAGCATCCCTTTAACATGAGATGAGATTGGAGTGGTAGGCATTTCCTTTTTCTTCATGATGGACTGTGGCAGGTACTCTCACCCTCCAAAACCAAAATTGGAGATTATGTCTAAGTGGAACCTAGAAGTTCAGCTCAGTCTGTCACAGTGGTAGCTTAAGAGGGATGTCCAGACAACCTGAATCTACCTCCCATCACGGAGGTGATCCCTTAGTCTTTTTTTGGATGTAATTGCAGAGGAAAGTGATGCTTTTTGTCATTTGTGAGTATAGCCAATGGTGGCTAGCATTAGGAACTACAGTTCCTGATGTTGAGATGCTCTTGAAGTTCTGGTTTTTGTCCTCAGACTTAAGATACTTAACTTTCATGCCAAAAAAACTTCTACTGGCTTCTGAGTTCCTAAAGCTTTTTATCACCTGAAGAAGCATTTTGTAATGGTGTTTGTTACCTGAGGGCACATATTTTCTTGTTTTTTTCTTTTCCCTTTTGATCTTGAAGCCTCCCAACTGAATTAGCACTCTCACAGAGTTTCCCATGTGTCAAATGCTGAAAAGTGTGTATTAATTCATATTTTACACTTTCCACAGTTCCATTAGACTGTCCTTTTGGCCATGTCCCATAGTACTGTGTGCAATGCATCATAGAACTTGTTGGACATGCTCTCTGACCACAAGTTTCTGCTTCCATTAATCATGTTTTTGAACATCTGAAATTTGCTTGCATTGGTAAACTTTTTTTTTTTAATCCTGTGGCCATCTTCCAAGAAGATAAACCCAAGGAGTACCAGGATCTGCAGGACTGGCATATTTACTGTTCGTGCAGTCTGACCATCCCACTGTCAGTGAAGCAAATGATGGTCCTCTGTCATTAAACTGGACAAGAAAGTACACTCATCATATCATAACTGTTTTTTCTAATAAAATGGCATTTTTGGCCAGTGTATATGTCCCCATATCTTTTGTTTGTATGGAAACCTTTGTAGGCTACTGTAGTGGCATCCCTAGCAGACTGTTGGCATGCTTATAATCAGCAGTCAGCTCCTGTTTATAAACTTTCATACTTACTGTACATGTTTCAGGCAGTGTTAAGGATCTTCTCATTTGAAGGAGACCTGCTTAATTTTTTTGGTGACAAGGTCTTACCCTTCATCAGGGATTTCAGTCTGATGCCTTTGCCTTTGAAAGGGCTGTCTCACCAGGCTTTGGACAGGACAGCCATATGCAGCTATGCTGATTTGTCTTCATTTTCACCACAGGAGCCTGCAGAAGAGGCTGGTGCTGATTTAGGCAAAAACTTTTGGAGTTTGCTACAGTATGACAAAATGCAAGCATTTTAAGGTCATGACAAGCTGCGAATCACCTTCTTTTACCTTATGAAGGGGAGTGATAGAGTCTATCAAGTTACAGTATACAGGAGTTTAGCTGTCCAGGGATTGGACACTTTTGCAGATGGACAGAGCTATTTCAAATAGCCTTAAAGACACTTTTTAGAACTGGAAGGTTCCAAGAGCACCTTGACTTCATCAGAAATGCTAATAAGAATAGAAACTTCGAGTGTTTCTCAAAAAATACTAGCCTCTCTGCTTCAGGCTGCTGTGGAAGCTCCTTGATATTTGTTCTTGACAGTTGTTTTTCAACCCATCCACCTGCAAACAGTGAATAGCTGAGGTAATTTTTTCTGGAGCCCATTGCACCATATGACTGACAGTCTGAAGATGTTGTCTGCACTCACAGAAGTTGTAGCAACAACCTGGGGTCAGTTATGTCCTGTGAAGTTCACATCTCTCTTAAGGAGGGCATCTTGGCATTAGAATATACACATTTATTCATGCGTATTTTGGTTACCATTAACATTAGGATGCATTCTCTTAGGTCTACTCATGTTGCCAAAGGAATTAGTTGTAGACATAGAAGGCTTGCTGGAATGGGAGATAACTAGGCTCTGAGTTAGCTCAGCTTATGTATTATGGCCATCTTTAGCATGCAGCTATGAATGAGAGGCTTTGCACTGTTACTCAGTCTTACCATAGTAAGATTTCTAATTCATTTGATGCAGTTTTGCTCTTGTCAACAGACCCTGACTCATAGTGGAATTTAAACCGAGGTTATATACATTTTATGGGCCAGAATTTGAAACATTGTTCCTTTGTTCCGGTCTTCACCATTGGTAGCCTCCCAATGGCGTATCCCCATTCCTGAAAGCTGCAGAACAGTTAGTTGGAGTTCAGTTTTATTTCATGTATGCTGCTGCCATGAGGAGAAAAGTCCTTAAGTGTCTGTTCATCTGGGGACTCCAGGGACTCTACTCCAGGTGAACAGCATTCCTTTGAGGGGTGCAGTTTGGAGATGGCTGGTGCATTGATGTACACATAGGCAGTTGCTTGAAGGAGACAAGCCACTTACTGTTCTGTTACTGCTCCTCTGTATCTATGTGTTGTTCATTTACAACCTGTCCTCCTTCCCTCTTTGCTGAAGTCCCTGGAAGACTTGTAGGGAGACATAAGAACTTTAAAAAAGTGTTCATCACATATTCTGTGGCCACAGGCAGAGAGAATTTGTGCATGCCCCTCTAAATACTACTCAAGTAAACTACTTCAGCGAACAGCACTTTTATAGAAGTGTGCTCACTGTGAATAAGCAGGAAGTAGTCTTTCTGAAGTTCCTTGGGTGAAGTGGCATGGAATAATTCAGGGCTTTGGCCACTGGTGTGCTCTTGACCTACTGCCTCATTTTTGTGGAAGGTGATTATCCAGCTGTTTGGCTGCTGAAGGCCAAGCAGCTCATTTCTGCTGTTCTGTGAGGATGCTGTTCAATCCCCACAGTGGGATTCTTGCTTTGTTCCAACTGTATTCTCTGCATTGTATCAAGGGGGGAAGGTGTTGAACTAGATGACCTTTAAAGGTCCCTTCCAACCCAAACCATTCTGTTCTTCAGCACTGATGAGGCTGTACCTTGAGTACTGTGTTCAGTTCTGAGCACCTCACTATAGGAAAGACATTAGGGTGCTGGAGCATGTCCAGAGAAGGGCTGGGGAAGGGTCTGGAGCACAAGTCTTATGAGGGATGGCTTGAGGGAGCTGGGGATGCTTAACCTGGAGAAAAGAAGGCTCAGGTGGGACCTTATAACTCTTTACAACTACCTGAAAGGAGCAATAGGACAAGAGGAACTGACCTCAAGTTGCACCAGTGAAAATTTAGGTTGGATATTAGGAAAAATTTCTTCACTGAAAGAATTTCAGGCTTTGGAACAGGCTGCCCTGGGAAGTGGCAAAATCACCATCTCTGGAAATGTTCAGTAAACACATGGATAACAATTCTTAGACTAAACACATTTTAGAATAACCCTGCAGTGCTCTATGCCTGCATTTTCTGAACATAAAATGTAGAAAATCCAGCCAAATATTTTAGAAGGAACAGAACTGAAAGACCCCTGCCTTGTATCACAGTAGTCTGCTGCTAATGACAAGGAAATTTTACCTTTCCAAGTAAATGATTTAATATGAAACATTTAGCTTGCTCCGGCAGACAGTGGCAATAGTTCTGCACTAAAACACCAGTTCCTTCAGGCTGCACCTTTTCTGAAAACAGGGAATGTCTGCTGGACCCATGCCTGCTGCCTGCACAGCTAAACCTGTCTCCCTGTACATTCATACCTGTGTGGGCTTGCTCACCATCATAATGTATGATGTTATCTCTGAGTGGGAAGAGGACAGCTGACTGAAGATATCATGACCTTCTTCCAGCTTCAATCCCTTCTCCTAATGTTGGCTTGTATTACTGTAACAGCACAGCCGATTCCATAGGAGGAGACATTCATGTGAGGCAGGAAGGAACTGCATCCTCTGCAGATGGATGCGTATAGTAGCTGTGCATTAGGGAGAAAAGCTGATGTGATCATGGAGAGGGACTCTGGAAACTGGGTCCAATCCATGCAGTTGCCAAAATATAGGCTGTGGTTGAGACAAACGTGGGAAAAGGAGTAGTACTTCAGCAAAGTCAGATTGGTGAGGGTTCAACGATGTTTGCTCTTTGCTTAAAATGGCAGTGCCAAATACCTGGTGTGGGAAAATCAGGTAAATATGTCACAGGTTTTTACAGCGAATCCATCTGTCAATCTGTACCTTCCTGATGCAGTTTGCCTGCTTAACACTATTTTATCGGCATTCAACTGCCTGCTCATTTCCATCTTCCTCCTCTTCCTTCCACTTGTCTACAAAATACCTGTGGTGCTTGTTTGTACGGATGTGTTCCATGTATGCAACTGTTACTGTACAGCCTCTGGAGAGGCTGCCACTGCCAGTCTAGGTGGTCTTGTGCACTCTGAGGATCTAGTTTCTGTACTTAGACTTGACAAAAGTTAAAAAAAATTAAACAATACTACGTTCTGTGGGATGTTGTCTTCTGCATTAAAGGCTTATTCTGGTGCTTGGTAATTGTTTTAGAATTCTGTTGTCTGAAAAAAAAATGTCTTGCTTGAGAGCCTTTCAAACTGAGGCTGGAGAATTTGTTTTAAATTCTTTCTAAGATGTTTAAAAAGTAAGTCCCAGAAATTTTAGACCTGCAGCTGCTGAGGTTTTTTTAATATAAAATAAAATATTGGGGAGTCTTGAACACATCGTTCTGTTTAAATGCCTTTTTTTATATGTTACAAGGTATGATGTAATAAAATCTCTTTAGTCAGTACTGTTTGGTTATCAGATAATTGGAGACTGAAAAGCCTGCCTTTCCTTGCTAGTATAATAGATTTCTTATTATAGCTGGCTATCTATTCTTTCTTATAGCTGGTTGTTATTATTTTTCAACATTTTGCTTCATTAAACAAAGAAATCTTCGTGCGCTTACTAAAACCAAAACTAAAGAGAAAAAGGTGTTCAGATATACATTCTGTGTCATCTTCCTTTGCCCCTTCTGTCTTTGTACCTCTAGACATATCAAACAAAACATAAAGCCTAACATTTAGAAGAGACAGTTTCATACTTTTGATATAGTACTTTTAATACATTTTAAATTTGTAAAAAAAGTGTAAACAACTGATGATTTGTTTTCTTTCTTTTTAAATTAGGGGTTTATGTCTTCAAATTTGTTAAATTAGAAATGTTAAATGGGTACTTTACCACTGAAAAGGTAATTTTTTTCATCTGTAATTCCTTAAAGTAGCTAAGACTGGAGGGTGTTCTGTGTGAGTGGGAAATATTGCAAGTGCCAGTGTACATGGAGGATGCTACTTTACACACAAGATGCAAATAGATGTATCCAGGGAGCTTTCAAGCAGGTTTAGCTGAAAACTCATCTTACACTGGAAAAGAATTTCTGTTATGTGTGTCTAAATGTTAACGTCATGCAGAGCTATGAGTATCGTAAATGTCTGTTAGAAAACTGATCCCTAAACCATAAGTTTTTATTAATTCAAATGTCATGGATTGTCATACGTCTGTCTGTGATTATCAAGATGCCATATTCTTACAGCTGAAATATGGTAAATTCTGTTTACAGTTACAGATGCCATTAGAAAAAAGGCTATTTTATCTATACTTATATGTTGAAAGGGTCCATTATATACCACCATGCATGTACTAATAAGCATTAAAAGTGGCTTTATTTTCTGTCGTTCCTTTACAGAACAAAAGAGATGAACATCTTTTGAAAAAAAGAAATGTTCCTCAAGAAGAAAGTTTAGAAGATTCTGATGTTGATGCTGACTTCAAAGCAGTAAGTTCCTTGATTCTGGAATTATTTTAAAACTTTGGTTATGTCTCCAAACAATGTATTCTGTTGTCTTGCAGTTATTTGAAAGCAAATTGATGAATGAATTTACTGTTAAAATTAATTTGATTGTATTAAATGTTTGAAAAACCTATAATTTAGCAGTAAAATTACTAAAACACATTTTTTTCTTTTCAAGCAAAACGTAACACTAGAAGCTATACTGCAGGTATGTTACATTTACATTTTTTTTAACTAGAAGTGTGTGTTCTGTGCATTTTAGTTTTTACTGTTTGTTGGGGTTCTTTTCAGAACGCCACAAGTGACAACCCGGTGATCCAACTGAGTGCTGTCCAAGCTGCAAGGTAAAAATAAATAGATAGAGAAACATGATTTCTACACGTTTTTCATTATGAAAGTTACTTACTTTACTTTTAATTTCACAGAAAACTCCTCTCCAGTGACAGAAATCCACCTATTGATGACTTAATAAAATCAGGAATTTTACCAATTCTGGTAAAATGCCTAGAAAGGGATGATAAGTAAGTATTCTTTTAAAAATGTTTGCCTTTACTGGAAACTTGCATCCAAAAAATATCTCATTATTTGAAATGAAACTGAGGATTCACAGCACCATATAATCTGACACAGTGGATCACATTCCATGGTGATAAATCATACGTTCTCCAGGGCTATTTATTCTGCCACTGAAATGTCATTTTATTTTTTACAGCCTGTTTGAGCATATCCAGCTAATGGAGAAAACCTTACTGCATTTCTCATTGGTTTTGAATATTTCAGTCTTTTACTGACTGTTTTTAAGAAACCTGCCTCAGACTTGTTGTCTTGTCTATTTGTGTGAAGGCAGAGAACATGCCTGGTTGTGAACAGGAGACTTTTCCAGAATACACTCTTTATTAGCTTAAGTTTCTAGTTTCTTTCCTTCTCACTGCACGGTGGGTTTCCTTCTGACTCTCTGCTGCTCTCTTATGTGATGGTACAACATGGGGAGCATGCATGCTCTCTGCTGTGATTCTTTATTGGAAGACAAGAGCTTCAGTAAAGAAAGTAGAGAACATTGAGCATGTAGTTGCAAGAATTTAATTACATGTAAGAAAAATGCCATATTCCACAAAGCATGAACCCCTTATTCAGATAGATGGAGATTAACACATCTGAGGTAAATGTTTTAGCCTGTCTCTGGTCTCAGGCAGCCATAAATGTATTTATAATATTTTCATTTTAATGTATTTATAATATTTCCAATTTCAGTGTTATTTCTGCAGCCATGAGGGCTAGAAACTTCAAAAATGCAATTTGGTATTTTTTGGTTGCTGCAAAAATAGGAAGTGCGAGTAGCTTTTTTTCTAGCTTGTTTAACAAAACAGTTGCTTATAAGGCAGCTGGCAATAATGTTCAAATCAGGATAGCATTTTTAAAATGCCTGCCTGCTCTAGAAGTAGATGGTTCAGTGCTCTGAAAATTCTTTGAATTTGAATTTTCTACTAGTTTTTGCATGATTTACCTTTGCAAATGTTTAATAAGTCTTTAAAAGTTGAACTCAACATCCCTAATAAAATCTTAACATGCTTTGGAAATTAATACACAAAAAAAGCAGGTGTAATAAACAGGTACTATGTAATAAGCAGGTACTAAAACATGATTGATAAAGACAGAAAAATCATGGAAATGAAAATCAGTCACTTAACGATAAGTATTCTCTGCTCCTCCTAAAGCCAGACTTGCTGTTATGCCAATGACCACAAACTGTAAACTCTCTTGTGGCTTCCAGAACTCTTAACCTTTAGCATTTGCTTGAACAACAGTTTTCATGGAACCTCCTTTAGTGAATTGCTGTTGGCATAGACAACAGTTAAGAGAGATCTTGGAAGAGCTGTCACTCCAGCTTTCATGATATTTGTAACTAATTTTATCTGCATTTAATAAGTCCGATTTAATACAGATATGATGCTGCCTTTTAATACAGGTGCTAGATTTTCCTTTTGTCTGTGATGGAGCAGAAAAATTTCTGTATCCCAGTATACCAGCTTGCACTTGATCTAGGATATAATGTTAGAAGAATCGAGTTTGGTTGGTTGTTTGGATTTTTTTTATTACAAATATTAATTCAGAATGATGAATGGTTTACAGAAAGTCATAGAATGCATGGTCTCCTTTTTTCTTACAGATTTTCCCTGAAATATCCAGGTACAGAGGGTTGTTTTTTTTAAATTTTACACAGTGCAACTGCTTAAATGTATATCTCAGGGTGGATTCAGCTAGTAATACTGAAATGAAACATAAAATAGTCTTCAGATCATGTTTCAACTTACTACTATAAAATTATTTCATTACAGTCCTTCATTACAATTTGAAGCTGCATGGGCATTGACTAACATAGCATCAGGCACTTCTGCACAGACTCAAGCTGTTGTACAGTCTAGTAAGTATTACAGTTTGGGAGGGTTTTGAGGGGGGTGGATATTATGGGGAAAAGGGAGTATTTGGATAACAAATGCTATTTGTTATAAAACCATTAAAATATTAAATACATGCCTGTCCTCTTTTTCTAAAAATTTCAACATTTGCTCCTAAACACTAATCTGTTTGTCTCTAAGGATTAATATTAAAGATCCCAGACTTGGTTTTCCCATAAAGAAGACAGAGAATGACAGATGATAAAATGAATGTGACAGAATGTTAGTCCTTTCTAATTCTCATTTTGATTTCTGAAATCATGTACCACTAATTGCTCTATGGCTAAAACTTAGGTTAGGAAGTAATTCTTTCTACCTCAAAGGTGTGTTCATAAATCTTATTAAATTTATTAAATACATACACTTATGTAAGGTTGCACATTTAAAGAAACAGTTAAAAAATTACCATCCTTTCCTTGACTGCATGATTAATATGTCCTGTACACACAGCATTTGTTGTGCTACCTTCATTTCTTGCTTAATCAGACAATGAGAAAGAAACTGAAAAGAAACAGGAAAGAAACTCTAAAGATAATTGAAGATATATTAATCAAATAAATTTTTCATTACTATATATATAGCTTTTATGTATCAGCACATTATCTGAAAGCAATCACCTTTATGGTAATTACAACGTTTTGTCATTAAACAGGAGACTATAGATAAGCAAATATATAATACATTGTCTGGGCTTATTCATATTCCCATTTTTTATTGGAAAACAATAACTCAGTTGTTTGATTTTTTTTTTAAGTGTATGAGCCTACCTTTCAAATCAAAATCTGGTTTGTATGTTTTCATAGCTAATCAAATATCTCATTCATTGTTAGATTCTGTACAGGAGCAATAGAATAAGAATGCTTATCAAAATGAGCTCTGGATAAAAATCCAAAGCCTTTTTAAAAAAATCAATATCTTGAGTTTGTTTCAAAAATTCCTGATGTGATTGGGGAACTGTGTTTTTAGATTGTTTTTCTGGTGTCTAAATATCTTTGAAATTCTACTCCCAGGTGTTTTCTTCCTTCTCAACTTTGTTCACTGGCTAGTCATTGTTTTCTTCCTTTGTTGTGTCCCACAATGTTATCCTGTTTGAATGAATGAATCTAACAGAAAGGCTGTTTATAGTATTAGCTTTGCAGGAAAAAATCTGGAAAAAATCTAAGAAAAAAATTAAAGTAGAATAAAAATATGAACAGCAAAGCTGAAAGCATTGTTGTTACCTGAACAATTACTAGAAGTTCAAGTTGAGATATGTGTCTCCCAAAATCTGTTTAGTTAATGCTTGAAAAGAGCAAAATGTAATAGAATGATTTTAAAGAAGCAAAAAGCATTTTCAGCTTTACTCATGAAGAGAAAATGGAAGTTTAGTCTTCCCAGCTTTGGTTGGGAGATAAGTAAGGGAAAACAGCTTCCCAGCTCTTCTCCCTTTAGATAAGGGATGGTTTGAGGAAACAAAGCAACAGATCCTTGCAGCTACAGAAGAGGCTGGTGCAGTCTAAATACAAAAGAGGCAGCCTCCTGCAATCAAGAGGGACAGATGGAAGTTGGAAGGCCCAACAAAGGAGATGTACTATATACACAGACTAGCTTCTTGGCAGGAGCCAATTTGGAGCAGGAGTAATTAATTTTCTTGAGAGCAGTAGGTCAGACAACCTGCAACTCATGCTCTCTCAGGTTGTCCTCCTGCCTGAGTGTTGATATGAAATAATTTCATTCCCAGTTTTGAAAGCATACTAGGATTGCAGTCTTAATATATACTACATAGTTGACCCTCCTCTCTGAAATATGTAGAATGCACATATGACTGAGGTGTAATCTTGTTAATCGCTGAGAAGGAAGCTAAAATATTGCACTTGAGCTAATGGAAGTGGGATGATTGTTACAAGAAGAGTGAGTGTTCTTAAGCAACAGTGTGCTGCTGTCTCTCCTAGCTTGTCAGTTAGAAGCAATTGGTGAACTACTCATCTAGGGTGGGGAAGGAATTTTAGGTTGTCTTCATTCTTCATTGCTCTGTATTTTTCAGGAAAATACATCAAGGCTTTTTGGCTTATTATCACATGTTACGTGATCAACAGAATATTGATTCACAGTTGCTCACAGATTGTATTGCAATTTATTTAAATTTCTGAAGCTATTTTTGCAAGAAAAATACTTTTTTAACAGTTTATAAATAGGTCTATTTTACTTAGAAAGACTATAGGATGAGTATGATCATACATAGATTTAAATTGCTGCAAGAATGACTGTCTTTCAAATGGAATGGGTTGTCGGAAGGAAAGTAGTGCATGGGAATAGTAGAGGGATGGTTTCTTAGCTCTACTAAATGTATTTAATTCCACAGAGAATAATATCTAAAATCAGTACCACTTCTTTAATCTGGTATGTTGCCGGCGTTATATAAGAGCAAATTAAAATGTGTCTTAGTACTGGCAGATGGATGTAAATCTTCACTGCATATGGAAACTAACTATAGCCACCTCTTGGGAGGAAGCTATTTTCTTAAAGTCAGGATATGAAGCAGGTTTGCACAAGTAGGCATGTCATTCTGCTGGGATTTTGGATATGGATACCTGGAAAGTCTGAATTACCAGGACAAGAAACCTCACACCTGCATACTTGAGGGTCTTGCATTTCACTTTGACAAATATGGGGAAATGTTTAAGTGTGGGGAGCATTGTCTTTTAATAGCTGCCTGTTCTTAAGTCTGTTTTTTCCCTTCTTTAGATATATATGGAAATGTTTAACTGAGGTTTTAAATGTCCATCATAATAGAAACATGAATAAAGCACAGTGCAGAAAGTGTTTTGTATAAATCATTGGAAGTACTGTGCACATACCATGTTTCAGTATAAGATAAATCCAATATTTGCATTCTGCAGATGCAGTACCCCTCTTCTTGAGACTACTTCATTCACCACACCAGAATGTTTGTGAGCAAGCTGTCTGGGCTCTCGGAAATATTATAGGTAACTCTTGTTGTTTTAATGATTTGAATTCAGGGAGCATTTCATTTTAGAATTTGACTTTTTAAACATTGGCATTATCATATGAGACTATGTTTCCTCTAAATTCTGTGGCTTGATATAATTGTTTTTAATATGTAATGTGGCCAGAATCATATATGTACCTCCTACTTTTTTTTCTAAATAACAGTATCACTTGCTATGCAAAATATTAACAGGATAAATTTTGTGTCTCCTAAAATATACATACATAACTGTACGTATGTATATTTAATTAAGCAGCACCTTTTAGTATTAGACTACTGGTGAGGAAACATAGAATTTCAGTATCCCAACATGTCATTGCATACATTTCAAGATTTTCCATTTTTAATGTAATTTCTTTTACAACAATTTTCATTTCTGTAGGTGATGGTCCTCAGTGTAGAGATTATGTCATATCACTGGGAGTTGTCAAACCTCTTCTGTCCTTCATCAATCCCTCCATTCCCATCACCTTCCTTCGGAACGTCACATGGGTCATTGTAAATCTCTGCAGGAATAAGGACCCCCCACCGCCTATGGAGACAGTTCAGGAGGTAAATAAAGAATTACAAGAGAGATGATTTTTTTATACTCTGGGCTAGAGACCAATTGTATGAATTTATGCATGCTTTTTGTCACTGTGCACATGTATTGTGCCACTTACCAGTTGTTAAATGACCCATTTGGTGGTTCTTGCTAAGGCCCTAATAAAGGTATTTGTAATATCTGAAACTGAGCAAGACTGAAAACTGATGAGATATACACTAAAATGGACACAACAAAAAATTAACACATAAGAAAGTGTTAACGTACTCAGCATTTCATGTTTTTATTTTTTAAAAAAGGCTACAAATATGATTCTGTATATGAAAGTATTCAAATGTAATTCTCAGTAAGAGCAAATGTAAGTAAACTAATGAATGTAGTGTAGTTTGTGTTTTGACTAGCTGTCAATGATTAGCAGTCAATGCCTGAGACGAGAAGCATCTGAAAACCCTTTTAAACTGGTGAACAGAGCAAATGCTGTGTTTATAGAACAGACACAGTTAGTAAAATGGTGCTATTTCACTAGAACTATAGTTGTAATGTAAGTAAAGTTCTTTTAAGATAAATTCGAAAGTGTAGGTAAAGTTTTTGAAGCCATGTGAAGTATGATACTGTTAACTAAACTTTAGTGACATTTTTAAAGTGAAGCAAAGAACAGAGAAGCTTTTACATGTAATACTTTACTAAATAAAAACCTCTGTTCTAAGCAGTCTTACCACAGCTTGGTTTTATATTTTCTCCATATGTGATTATAAAAATAAAACTAATCCAAGAGGTTGCGTGTGTTGATAC
Organism: Myiozetetes cayanensis; assembly: GCF_022539395.1. Taxonomy (NCBI): domain Eukaryota; kingdom Metazoa; phylum Chordata; class Aves; order Passeriformes; family Tyrannidae; genus Myiozetetes; species Myiozetetes cayanensis. The sequence goes on along the minus strand of NW_026087742.1, from coordinate 61,057,612 downwards.
TAGGCTAATGATTTTTATTGTATGTGGTAACAAAGCTTTCAAAATAGCAGGCGTGTATCTTATCTCTGTTTGCTTGTTTTCCCTCAAAATACAATCTGCACTCTTGTGTGTCTGAAATATAGTACTGTCTCATATTTTTACAAATTTTAAATACAATACACATATTTTTGTCCGTACTTTGAGGGATTGACCAGCTGCTGGGAAGTGTGTGAATACAATATGCTAATGCAGACTCAAGCTAAATTGTGACTGCAGTACTTGGATTCTTGATTGTACCGCTAGTTTTATTCTACTGTAATGACTGATGAACTTCTTTTCAGATTTTGCCAGCATTGTGTGTTCTCATTTACCATACAGATATAAACGTAAGTACTTTCCAAAGTTTTTGATATTTAGATTATTTGTTTTCTCTAGAAAGAAAATGCTGCAGGGTTGTGTTTAAGTAGCAAACTTGGTTTTGTGCCTTAGTTTATTCATAATTAAGTAGTAAATACACATTTAAATATGAAGACTAATATAACTGTAGACCCTCAGAACACGAAAAAGAAAGTGCAAATACATTTCTGAAATACCTTTTCTAAAAGTGGGGATTTTTTTATCCTTTACACTAGAAATATGATAAAAAATCCTATCTTGCAGAACTGAGCTCTATAAAATGAAAGTGCCAGCTTTACCATGAGCTTCACTTTAATTCTGTCCCAATTTATAATTTTGCATAGAGGATATATAATGCATGTGTAAAAAAATACATCCAATTCCACATATCAATCAAATATTGTAAGTGTAAACCTGACTTCTGTAACCTCTTGGGTGCCTGACTTTGCAACCTGTTCACTGAAGAAATAGCATGTGAAAATACATTTAAATAAACAGCAATAAATTATTGTTTTCTGGCACCTTTGACAACCTTCATGTTTATACACTAAACCTTCAGTACTTCCCACATTCCTGCTCCATGTGTTTACCTGTATTTTTCCAAGTAAGGTCCTTGGAAGTGTGGACTTACTTCCTAAAGCCTTACATTGGGACTTCAGAAACAAGATCTCTGTAACTAAGGATACTGAGCTGCTCTTCTTCTCCTGTCATGACTTTGTAATCCCTATAGTGATCCTTTAATTTAGGGAAGAAAGAAGTGAACTCTTGTGGTGGGTCTGGGGATAAAGGATAAGGTTGGTGGAACTGTTGTTCGTTACTTCCATGCTGTAGTAGTGGTATTTCTGCTGCTCTTTTAATGGTGAAGTGGGCTTGGCTCCACGAAATATCTGCACAGTTTAATCTGGGATTTTGCCAGGGTTTTCCCAGTGTAATGAGTGGGAGAGAGCACATGGTGACATTTCAATGCGTAACTTGGACAAACCTGAATGGAAATACATAGCAAAGCCAAATATACTTTTAACCTATAGGCTGTTTTCCCCTGCCAAATCTGAAAGCTTTTGCAAGCAATGATTGTATGAGAGCTTATTGAAGTAGATGTGAGAATCTGTGATTCCAGGTTTTGACTGATCTCAATTAGGGTGTCCGTCATTTTGATCCTGAGAGTCAGGTGCTAGTTTGGAGGTACCAGTCTGGTCCCAGCCTCTCTGTACTGGAGCAGCAAACCTATCTTTGGAGATGAGTCAGTGATGCAGGTAGGTCAGCCCACAGTCCTGTGAGCACTTCTGGCGGCTGCTGCTCTCGTCACCAACAGGGTTGTGGGGCAGCAAACTGGTGAGGCACCATCTCTCACTGCTTCTGCTGCGATAGTGGCTCCACTGCAGCACATTCTGCTGTCCCTGCAGCATAGGAGATGAGGGCAGCAGCAGGCTGTGTCAAGAGAGCATTAGGTCTGTGCTGGCTGGCATCTGCAGCTGGGTGGAAGCAGCCTGTGGGGCAGGACTGTGAAGTCCTTCCTATGTTTCCAGTACTGCAGTATTCAGCTGTCTTCATAGCTGTAAATTTTAAGTGGGTATCTATTTTAAAAATACACTAGATCCTAGTACCTCAAAAGATGATGTCCTTTGTGGGGTCTAGATTTCTCTTCCTGCAGTTCCTAACATCATCTCTATGTGATGTGATATCCCTCTTTCTGCTGGCTTTGTTTCTGCTTCAGATACTACCTTTCAATGACTGTAACTTGTGTACCTTTCTTTTTTTGAGGGCTTTCAAATCATCCTTACCAAGTCATCCATGACTTAGTCTTTAATTTCTTTAGGATACTCAGATTGCCCTGCCGGATAGGCATTTCTCTGTGGGTTTTGCTTTGCTTGAACACTTGAGTAGTTGCTACCTTACAATATCTGCTAGTTCTTTACTTGGTATAAGAACTCCTTTTTTTGCTGTGGATTTTATTCTTAGTATGAAGGCAGAAAAAGTGCGGTTTCACTTGAGAACTGCACTAGATCAGAAACGCTAAGGTGTAGATAGATGCATTAGAGACTAAGGAAATTATAAATTCCATAATCAAAAGATAGCACAGCTAACAAATTATAGCAGTGCTAAGGAGGCTGGGTTGGTATTTTCTTCAGGAAGTTACTAGCACAACTACTTACCTGAGCTGGTTGTCTACCTTGTAAATGCAAATCAAGCCCAACAGTGTACCTTTGTGAGATGATGTATGCTGTCACTTTGTGCCCCAAAATGTGGTATTTAATTAAAAAGGAATTTGAGAGAATGTGTAGAATTTGCTATGATGGAACAAATGACCCTATTTTTTATAGTTGTACATAATCTAGCATTTTACTGATTAGGTCTCATTGTAATCATGTTTAAGTTTTTCTTAACCAAATTGCATGCTTTTTCTCCCCACCCTCAAATATATGGAATGTTCACTAGATTAAGTTTCCATTATATGGATTTTCTGTTCCATGTGTAAACCATGTTCTCTCCAATTTGTAGATTCTTGTGGACACTGTTTGGGCTTTGTCCTACTTAACAGACGGTGGAAATGAACAGATACAAATGGTGATTGATTCTGGAGTTGTACCTTTCCTAGTTCCCCTTCTGAGTCATCAGGAGGTTAAAGTTCAAGTAAGTCTGGTTCATTTGCTCTTGGGTAGTCTTTTGTAAACTATTTGCTAAAAAACGTACCTTAGAGCATTTATTAGTGGAGTTACTGAGATAAGCATTTATAGCTACATTTTGTGCAGGTAAAACTGAACAAAAAGTGTTACCTACACTGGGGGAAAAAAGATTATTAAAATGAAAGAAAACTCAAGCAAAACAGTTCTGATAAAGTTTTAAGTAAAGTGACAGGTTAAACATTAACTGTGTGATTACCAGGGGTGCCTAAAATATTTAATGACAACAGATTTAAACTTTTCTGGAATTCAAGTTATATGTGCTCTTTCTGTTGCTGCGTACATGCTAGTGCATATTCTGTCTGAAGAGCTCATGGTAGTTAACTAGTATTTTAGGACCTTTTGAATGTTAAAATATTTGCAGATGCTGAGTCCTTTTGGTAAAGTAATTTTGTAATTAGCTATGAAAGGTAGGTTGACTGAGCTTGTTTGATTAATTTCGAAGACAAAGGGAAACTAAAAGTTAGTTAATGTGTGCTTGGTTTTTATAAACCAACGGCTGTAATGGGGAGGTTTTTTGTGTATCTGTGCATTTTATGTGTTTGTTTAGTTTGTACTTTGGATGAGACTTGGCTGTCTTGAAATTTGTCAGACTGGTTCACCTGATGAAAAAGAGTCTCTCCAGTATTCTGTCACTTGTAAGGCATTTACTGACCAATGCATAAAGATACAAAGTCCACTACTGAAAGTCAACGGAGACTCAGAAAATTAATCATGATGTTTTGAATGCCCTAGTGGAAAATGAATGGAGAAGTAAGCAGTGTTGGCAGACATAGTCAGAGTCTAGCAGCCACTATTGTAATTGTAACATAGATCAGATACATGATGGATTAATCGTCTGTTGTTTTAATATTCTTTAAATTTCTAATCTATACACTTTTTGAGTTGGGCTGCAGTGCATTTATTCAGTGATGTGCTGTGTGTTTCTCTTTTGATGAAACAGTACCCATTTTTGTGATGTAGCTCAGAGAATTAAGTGCTAAATTGCATTTTGCAAAGTGTTTTTTATAAAGAGACATCTTAAAATTATCTTTGTTTTAGCATAAGTAACAGCAATGTCTTTAACATGCAATTTTTTTTCCTTCCCACTTTGGATATTCAGACAGCAGCACTGAGAGCAGTAGGCAACATAGTAACTGGTACTGATGAGCAGACACAAGTTGTTCTCAATTGTGATGTTTTGTCTTATTTCCCAAATCTCCTGACGCATCCAAAAGAGAAGATAAACAAGGTATGATTTGTTTCTTCCTAACTTAATGTTTTTGTTGAAGAAATAATGCAGTAACATGTGGAATATTACAGAAGCATTTCTTACAACTATTACTTCCAGCATGTGAGCAATTTTGTATAAAGTTGCAATCTTTGAGGCTGGTGCTTAATTAGGGCTGAAACCAAACATCCATAGAGAATATCCATGCATTGGTGTTGATGCCTCATGCTTTCTGGGAGGACTGATGGTTTTTGCTTCGGAGTGTGATACTTTTTCCTTTCATTTGCAAAGTGAGTAAGTGGATAACTTCAGTTACTGTTTTCCATAAATAAAGGCTCTTTACTTTTGGTTGAGTCTAGTGATTTGTATAAGAGTGATCCAGTTTTTCCACTCCACCTTTTCATAGTGAAATTTGTTCTCTTGTCCATCTTCACCTTCAAGGAAGGAGGGTATACCACTGCGCTTTTCTGAAAATTGTCCCTGAATCTCCTCTCCTTCCTTTTGGCAGGCGTAGTCACTGCCGCAAAGATTGGATGGAATAGGGAAAGTCAGATGAAACAATGTGATCAGGGCCCTCTTTTCCAGAGCTATATTTCCTGTTATTTGCCTTTTTTTTTACTCATTGTGCCATCTTCCACTGCAAAGATGGGGCTGGCTGAGGAGGAGGCTTTTTGGTTGAGCTTACATGACTCCCTCAGTTAGTGTATGTACAATTGAGGCAAAATCTGTTTGTGAGGAATCTCTGTTTCTTCAGGCCTTGTCAACTATGAAGAGCTTTGAAGAAGTTATCTTTGACAGTCAAACTGATGTGATTTATTTTTTCTGCCCTTCTCGCGCTCACAAAAGAATGATGAAGAGCTCTTTTGAATGCCAAGGAATTGTTTTTATGTAAGAGGAGTCTAGAAGTGCTTTGAATTTTGTTTCAAGTGTATATTGTGAGGGCAAATACAAATAAAAGCAAGATACACCTCCCTAAAAAAGTGGAAACCCATTATGTTTTTTTCCTGCAGTGATTCATAGTTGGCTGCTTGACACATCTGTTTGACTTTTATTTAAGATTGGAGCCTCTTTGAGATGTACTGGATTGCCTTGACAAGTATCCCCCTTTGTAACCAGGAATTTTTAACTTCCATGACATAGATTTTAGCTGTGTGAATGAACCTCCAGAAGGAGTAACTGCTGAGCAAAGGCACAGGACAGTCCTGTCTGATACTTGAATGAGCTTTGTGAGCATCACTTCATGTTTCAGGAAGAAAATGGGATGTGGAGTTAGTCTTCCTTGTATCATGACAGAAAGCTACTACTGAGCTGTCAGTAGTCAGATTACAGGATAAGTCCTTTTTTTATGAGGCTTTACCAGTTTTCCTATTTTCTTTGCAAAACTGATTGAAAGTTTAAAGCGTGTCTGTGACTCCAGCAGTGCAAAGTGGGTATAAGGTTTCAGTCGGTATTGTTTCTGATGTATGGAGACACTCCTTAAGTAAAAAAAAGTCTGGCCCTGTGATTTAATCATATCAATTTTACATTGATTCCCTGCATGTTTGGCTTTCATAGTGCAATAAAAGTTTGTGTGCTAGAAGTGCTACTGGAGAAGAGGCCTGTTTAATGATTGGTCATGGTATGGTTTTAGGTTTTGCAATGGTTTGGTTTGATTGGGTTCTTTTTTTTCATCTGTTCACTAGTTTTTAGAAGTGTTTTGCTTTTCTGTTTTCTCCTATTGTAGGAAGCAGTTTGGTTCCTTTCCAATATCACAGCAGGAAACCAGCAACAAGTTCAGGCTGTAATAGATGCTGGGCTAATCCCTATGATCATACACCAGCTGGCTAAGGTCAGTCAAACTATCAGCTATGCAATTTGTCATCCTCTTTTTATAAATCTGACATGAGGAGTTTGTGATTTTTAATAAGTTTGACAGATGTTTCCATGCTAATTTTAATGAGCTAATAATTTTATTTTTCAGGGGGACTTTGGAACACAAAAGGAAGCTGCTTGGGCAATTAGCAATTTGACAATAAGTGGGAGAAAAGATCAGGTATGTGTAGTGGGATTTCAATTTGTCACTAAAATGTTGCACGTGCAGCCATTTGTAAGAAGCACGATGTTGAAAGCACTTTTTGTTTTTTAATTATTAAGGTTGAATACCTTGTACAGCAAAATGTAATCCCACCGTTCTGCAATCTGCTCTCAGTAAAGGATTCTCAAGTGGTACAGGTGGTGCTGGATGGCCTGAAAAACATCCTGATAATGGCTGGTGATGAGGCTAGCACAATAGCTGAAATTATAGAAGAGTGTGGAGGTAAGACCTTATTAGGCTTTGAAAAAAATTGATTTGCTGGATATTCTGTCTTCCCCTCACTGCTGTTGATGTTTACTGCAGCATTATTTACACAGGTTATTTGAGTAAACAAGCAAGACTTTTTTAATGAGAAAAATTACTTTTATTTTCCTATTTAGTTTGGTTTGGAGATGGTCATGTGTTAAAGATGGTCAGTTCTTAAAGGAGTTTTCTGTAGCTTAGGTATTTTTTAGGGTTTTAGGCTTAAATAAGAATTTCACTTTTTCATTTTTTTCATTTGATAATTGCACATACTTTGTCCTGTAGTAAAACACACAATTCTTGTTCCAGTTCATTGCCTTGGAAGCAGTTTTAGGATCATAATTTCATCAACAGATCAAAGCATGATGAAGAGTCTTTTTGATATTGTAATCCAAGTTGTAACACATGCTAATTAATGTATTTAGTAGAGATACTGAAGAATGTAATAGACTGGAAGCTTTTCCCTTGTGTTATTCCACGTGTGGTTTGAAAATAGGACTAGTATTTTAGCTTCTCTGAGTGTGAGGCTTTGTCACCGTGATGTTTGAAACTCATAGGCAACACACAAATGGAGACACTTCTTTTTGGTGGTGCGTAGAAAGCACAACGACTAAACCAAAAGCTATGTAGTATAAAGAAGTCTTAGAAAATAGAGAGAGTTTTAGCTAAAAACAGAGAAGATTCCTTTGTTCATAAAATGGAAGACTCCATAGCATGAAAAGTTCACAAACTTCTTTTCCTCTCAGATAGCTGCTGTGTAGGTAATATTTTCAAATGAGCTACATCTATTCTAGTATGTTTCAGTAGTAATGTTTCATAATTTTTCTTATTTTCTTCTAAGTGGTCAGTAACTCTGGTTTAAACGTATAAAACTCTTCTCCATTTTCTTTTATCCAGGGTTAGAGAAAATTGAAGCCTTGCAACAGCATGAGAATGAAGACATTTATAAACTAGCATTTGAAATCATAGATCAGTATTTCTCTGGTGATGATGTAAGTATGTTAAAGATGGCAGAGTATATGCACTGTGCTGTTAGCTTATTTAAGTACATTGTCATTGTTCCTCAGTTACAATTGTTATGAACACATGTTATCCGGAAAGTCAGTTTTCCTGCTCCTTGTTCAATATGGTTTCCCTCAATTTGAAGAGTTTCTCCAATATCAGGACTTTTCTTCAGCAACATCAAGAGGACTGCTCTAGTTTTGCCTGATAAATTGATGACGCTGACCTAATTTTGTCACACTGACCTGTAAATTGACATATAATTACTTGTGATTAGAATCTAAACAGTTCTCTGTCTCTCCTTTTTTACTTTCTCACACATCAGTCTTTGGAGGGGGCAGCGGATCCTTACTTTAAGATAGTTTCTGTATTTCAGCTCTGTATTTGCTCAGTCTGGATTCTTCATTGAAAAGAGTCATCAAAACTGTTAATACTTTCTGCAGCTGATGGATCTAGGCCATCCAGTATTTTGTTGCACCCAGATTAGGTATTTTGACCTTTTGGTTCTAGCTCTTCCTGCTATTGGCTGCTTGCAAGGCCCTGAGAAGCACTTCAACAAGCAGTTTGAAGACAAATTATCTTTTCTGGGCCATCCAGGGTTCTGCAGCCTAGCAGAACTATGTCTTCAATTCTTCTCTTAAATTGAACTCTCCAGATGCCAGCTCTAACTTCAGGACTCGATAGATGGGCCCAGCATGTGATTGGGAAGTTACTCAGCAGAAGTTATGATACATGAGAAGTTCCCTATGCCTGTAATGATTCTCTGAGCAGTGTCCTAAAGTCTCCATAATGGCTCTGAGACTTCTGCATCTCACTGAAGAGCACAGTCTAGTTGGTGTTCATGGAAAAATACCCCATTGAGGATAGTACTCCCATTTTGTGCATTTACTTTTTACATTAACACATTTAAATCTATGCCTGATCAGCTGAATATGCCTCCTTTAATCAGGAGCAAGACTTTCCTTCAGATTATCATTTATACCGTTACTATACTTTCTGGAGCTTCTCAAACTCAAAATTGTAGAAACTCCATGATTGGGAGACAAAAGTCAAAACATGAAACCAGGCAAATTGTCGGGCAGTAGCTGTAAGTAGGAAAATAACCGTTGTTGTTTGAGGATTGGTGAGAAGAAAAAGAGAAGACGAGAGAAGAGAGGAGAGGGAGAGGAATCTCCAAATTGCCCTAGGAAGACAAGAGACTGATTATGTTGCCCTGCTTGGTAGTGTTAAGACGTAGTACCCATGGACTTCAGGATCTTCTGTATTCTCATTAGATGTTGCTGGCTGCTTGATGTCCCTTCATTGTTAATTCCATCTGCTCCTTTGCTGAGCCCTGTAAAGTGGCACACGTGTGTACTTTAGGACCGGCACTAACAGCTTCCTGACTTTAGTTTCTTGTGTTAAAGGCAGGTGAACTTAGGTAGTGTTACTTTGTAGTATCTCTACACCAGACAAAATTGCTAATGTATCAATTCACAAACATTTTGCAAAGCATTCTGAAACGGGATTCAATCTTCATGTGGGCATGACGTGTCCCGTGCTTCCTCCTGCGGATTGTTGCTGCCACCAAAAGCCTTAATCTCTTCCCCTCAGTTTAGGTATTGTCACCCAAAATAAAGATAAACAAAAGATTTTAGTCAGTTCTGATAGGTGAGTCAGTTCTGATGTCCGCACCACTGCAAGGTGGTCTCAGAAACCTATTTAGACCCCCCACACAAGGGATCTTACCTGTTTCAGAATGGCACAGTCTCAAATGAGGCTCAGAGAAAAGGTGGTGATTTTGAGGAGGATTTTGAGGGCTTGAAGTTGTGCATATTGATGCTACTGAATACGTTATTTGCTGTTCCTTGAGGCAGTAAATACCTATATTCTAGCAGCTCTGAGGAAGCTGGGTGAAGTTGGCTACTGATGCCTTTCACTGTATCCCTAGAGCAATGAAATGCTTTTGGTTTAAAACCAAATTCAGCTTGCCTTTATGACAGCTATATAAAACTGCTCTGAAATGAGGAATTCTAAATCCTTCAGATTCTGATAGGAGATACTAAGGACTCTTTTAAGCTTTATATAAGTATTTCTATCAGCTGCTGATAAAAAAGTATTTTCATGTTGAAGGAAAATGGGAGAAAGTACAAAACTAATTTTGGAATTCACAACTAGTGATTAGCCAACTCCAGAAGTACTAAAAATTGGCATTGAAAATTAAACTGCACAGCTAAAATAGCAACTACTTTGACCAAACAGCAGCGTGGTCCCTAACCATTATAATTTTCTGTTTCCCTGATGGTACTAGAACAGAGTTGATGTTTGTTCTTTTAAAACATATTTGAGGAATTGAATTGGAAAAAATGATCTAATTTTATTGCAATAATATTAAAAATAATTTAAAAAAAGAAAATACGAACATTTGTGAATCTCTTCTACATGTACCAAATTGTGCAGGGAATCAGCCTCTCTCTCATGTGTTTTTGTTGTTGTATTTTGTAGATCGATGAAGACCCCAGTCTCATTCCTGAAGCCACTCAAGGAGGTACTTACAACTTTGACCCAACGGCCAACCTTCAAACGAAAGAATTCAATTTTTAAGTTCAAAAAAAGTGCAGCTTCTCTTGTCCCACACCAGTACGAAGCACCACCAGATGGCTACCAAGTGAAGAAACAAAAGGCTCCAAGACACACATGCCTCTTCGTTTTGATGCTTCTAAAGCAAGCCATGTATCGGTCACTTTGCAGTTGCCAAACATCACTATCACATGGACTGTAAATGCATATGCATGATCTCTTAAACTGTTTCAGAATTCTTTTTAACAGTCCCAACTACCTTTTTTTGCCTTTTTCCTGGTGCCACATGCTGAAAACCGCAATCTGCAGTTTTGTTAAGAATATTCCATAGTGGTGGCACATTGGCTTTCCACGGAAAAGTAGCTTCTTTGGAAAATGGTGCGCTGTGGATCAAGACACTTTGGTATGATGCATACATTTTGGAAGACTTTACAGGGGCCCAGTTTGCTCTGAGCCTCCATCATCATCCTCCACAAACATATTTTCATATACTTTTATGTGGAAGAATAGATTCAAAAATGCAAGCCAAATGAATTTCATTGGTGAAACTGAAATAAAAGTAACTTATAAAAACACAACACTTGGCAATTGATTAAACACTTAAGTTTAAAACAAACAGAAAAACTACTTCAGCTATCAGTAATTGATGTTTGTTCATTAACTGCCTCAGAAACCAGGGTTGGAGAATGAACTGTAGATTTGGACTGGTAAAGCTTTTGCCATTATACCTAATTTTTGAGAACAGCGAGCCCTATTTGACCACTCACTTCAGCCTGTGTGTTCCTGCTGTTTTGAAGTAATCAAATGCTGTGCATGGTATTTTACCTGAGCTACAACCTGTTATGGACTTGAACTTCTGTTTAAGCTGAAAGCAAGAGTCCCAGACTGTAGAAGAAAAATTCTGTCCAAAAACGTATTAGTTAAAAAGAATCTTGCTTTCAACTTTCAGTAGTCAATATCTTTTGTTTTAAATTGATAATTGGATATGGTTGATTTATATTGGGTTTAAACTGTGGAGCTTTCATGTTTACTGTAATTTAGTCTTAAACTATTTTTTACTTAGTAACCAGTGCTTATGATGATGTGGTTGGCAACAAACCAGCAACTACTTAGAAGCGTCATAAAAGCTTCATTCTTGGAGTATTGGAAGAGTAATTCAGAAGTTAGTCTCAAATCTTATTCATGTGATTAAAAACATACAAACTGGTTGATGTGTGAGGCTGTCTGGAAGCTGCCGTTATTCAGCATAAACCTGATGTGCAGCGCACATTAAATAACTTTATATAAGGTATGTGAAGTCATTGCTTTTGGAAAATCGCCTGACCCAGTCACTTTCAAAGGGATTTTGGTATTGCTGGGGCGAAGATCGGTAATTTTGAAATTCTGTAAGCTATCACACAAACTGGTTTTGTTGCTGTTGTTTACTGGGTGTAATTTCCCAATGCATTGATGTGAAGGGATAGAAAAATCTAAACTAATTTAGTTATTGGATGTGGGTTGTATTTACTGTGATGAAGATAAGGACAGATGCCATCAGAGCTTTGTGGATCAGCTGTTTTTCCACTGATGAACAACACATAGCAGGTGTGCATTCATTAAATATATATCTGCCAAGGTGGAGCCACTTTAAAGAGTGAGTTGTCTTGTATCTCAGCTGGATACAAGCGTATGTTTAAACTGCAAGATTTTTACTTGCTAGATAATCTGTTTTAATATAGTGGTTTGGCCTCTGATTATTTATAGGTTTTATAAATTTTAGAATCAATTTCTCTTTAAGGTGGCTCAGATTTTTCAACTCTTGTGCACATAAAATTGAGTTGAAGTTCATTGTGCCTTTTTTCTTTTCCCAGAAGTTGAGTTGAAGCTTCATATGGTAACTGCATCCTATTCACACACTATAGTCTAAAATCTTGAAACTGTGTGGTGTTCGCTAAAAAACTAAACAATAAAAAGTCAAAGTTAGGTAAGGTCACAAAGTTTTTGTGAAATTAGAGTTCCAGCAGATGTTACTGTGGACAAATATTTCCTCCCTTCTAATTCAGTCTAGTCTTCTGTACACCATAAAGACTGATGGATACCTGGTTCAGCCTACACTCACTGTTATCCTAGAGATTACATACAAATTGATACTGAAAAAACCAGTTTTCCACTACTGTAAAGATTTGATCTTTTTCTTGCACTCAATGCATTACATTAAAAGTGAACATCGGAGAACTGGGTAAGGCGGGACAAAGCGTTTGCTCAGTTCTTTCTGCTGTGACCTTATCAGCTTTTGATTGGGATTGCACCATTTCATAGTTAATAAAGGAAACAAAGTATATTGCTGCACTTTTACGTTTTCAGAACAGTGTTTAAAATTGCATTGTTTTTATTATTTTTTTAAACTATCAGTTAAAATAGACTAAAACGTTCTTTCAAAGAGGCATCTAAATGTGTTCCTAATTTTGTATATGGGCTTAGGTTTTGTAACCAATAAAAAGCTGCTATCAAATACTATAAAAAAATTCAAGAACTTATTTTGAAGGTTATGGAACTGCTTAGTCTTCATGGATTGGCTTAGGGGTTTTTGTCTTTGACTAGATATTAGTTAGCAGAACTCCTCATGGAAGTCTGAAGTATGTTACAAGAATGAATAAAGTGAGCTAATGCAGTCATCTCTGAAACTGGATACGGAGTTTTATACTTTGTATGAAGATGCTTCCCAAGTGTGTACAGAAAGCTGTGGTAAGTGGGCTGCAGCAGATCCCTGTAACTTGAATAGTTCAAAGGTTTGAAGGGGGACCATGGTGTCAAGGAACTTTCACAGTCATCATCTACCTCCAGAAATGTCCTTTCTGGGCTCCTTGGACCCAGGTGCTAGGCTGATTGCTGATCCTGCTCTAATATTAAGCTTGGGACACTGCACAAGTGGGCCCAACTCCTGCCCAGTGTGCGTTGGGAGGGCGTGTACACCAAAACTGGCCTTAGGCAGGAGGAGACTGCCTTCCATGGCTCTCCATAGCTGGGAGGAATGGCCAGAATCCATCACCCCAGGCACCAGTGACCCCATTGGGGTGCTACTTGGGAATAGATTGGAGCTGTCAGAGACTTGCATTGTCCAGCAGCCTGGACAATTAGTACAGTCCTGCTTGAAGTATGGGACAGCACCAGTGGAGGGAATACTCTTGAACTGCTTGAAAGGTGCCTGTGGCTGCAGCTTTGGCTTTGCCATACTTTCTCTCTGTCAGTCGGCTGAGTCGCCTTGAGAAATGCTTCTCCCCGTGGGTAGGTTAATGATGGAATGAGCTTCCCGTGCTGTATTTAAATCTTTACAAATGCTCTTCCGAGAGGATATAAAGGACAACGATTTCATAAGAACCTAATTCCCATTTCCAAAAGCTGTTTAATCCCTTTTGTTCCTTCAGACTTTCAGTTGACAAACTGAATTGTGTTGGGTTTTTGCAACCTGTTAATCATGCATTAGGTCTTACCTAGGGGACCTGACAGACATTACATTGGAATAAATAATGCATTATTTTAAAAGATGTTTAATTTAGAGAGAATAAAATCTTGAAGATACATTAATGCCCCCCATACTTCTAAAAATATAAACACACTCATTTTTTTTGCTTTATCTGCTAAACAGAGAAATGAGTAAGAGGATCCACTGGCAGGCAGATTTTAAATTTTTTATTTTTATCTCATTGGACTGAATGATAGTTCAGGTCCACTTTGTTATTCTGCTCTGATCTATAATGCCCTCTAGATTCTGAGCGTCTTTCAATGTAGTCATTTCCACCAAATCAGCCCCATTGCTTTGTGTTCCTTTTATTTCATTGCATAAAAAGTACTCCCTATTGTGGCATAATTATGCTTCTATTCAAACATATGTAGGACAACAAATTATGCCAGGCCATTAGGAAGCCCTTTTCAGGAAGAAAAGGAAAAAAACCCGATCAGTAGAAAACTGGGCTCCAGCAGGCAAAACCTTGGGAGATTTTGCAGCAGAGGTTTGTCATGATTGCCACCATCAACTTGGAGAGAGCGGGGGCAGCGTGAGCTGGAGCTGCCTGGGCTGCTCAGCTCTGCTGCAGGGCAGGACATTACTTGAGGCTGCTCAGGAAAATTGCCTCATGTTAAGATGCAGAGTTAGAAACTAGAGCAGCTTCCCGCTTTCCTGATTCTGGTTTGTGTGTACATCATCCTGCCAGAGAAACGGTAATGGGCAGGTCTTGTCTCTGCTGCTGGCTTGGACCCAGAGATCTCCAGCTGCTGCTGCTGCAGGAAGGAGCAGCTTTCTCCTCAAGTGCTTTCATGATACAGCTTTGTTGAGCAGCATCCCAGTTTATAAAGGAACATAAGAGCTGGGTTTTTTCCAATCTTAGTTTTGAGAAAATATATTGGGGAGATCGCAGGCTTGTGTATCACACCTAAGAACATTGATACCATGATCCTTTTGGTTTTAAAATGAAGGTTGAAGCCTTTATACTGCACTCTGTCTTCATCTACAGCACTAAAATAGGTGAATGTCATCACGCAACCTCTGAGGAAAAATGGCAAGTTTTGTGAAGGATTTAGATACCCTCTAGGAAGACTCTTCCCTGGACGCAGTGGGCAAACTGCAGGAGGAGGTTAGTTTTTTGTTTGCTCAGTACCTTTAAGTAGGGTCCAGGGACACACAGAGATGTGGAAGATGGATTAACCATCCCCTTTCCTAAGTAGGGTCCTGTGGAAAATCCGGTGGTTGGATTTTTGTAATGTGCTGAAATGGAGCATAAGGGAGCTCATGTCTGCATTTTAATTATTTGGAGGCTGATAATCTTTAGTGGCTTTGTTTGCTTTTAACCCCAACTCATGGAGCCAGATGATCCACCGTAAAAAATTCTTTGTATGAAAAAGGAGGGTGAAATTGAATTATTTTGCCAGTGGCCTCAGCAAGTTCAGTTCTAGGTTTGTGCAGGGAAATGCTTCGGGAAGTAAGCCACAGCACTTGCCCTGGCATTAGACCCATCACTGTTCCCTTGTGTTCAATGCAGTTCACAGTTGGTTTCCCCAGCATTTCATACTTTTATATCCTGGTAGGGCTCCCTGAAATCTGGGTACTGCCTACATTTTATAATAATGAGAATAAGGGATAAATTCCTTCTGTTCTCCTTGCCATGGTGACCCTATGTTACAGAAGGGATGACCACTGTGAGGTCTGCCCCTGTCCCTGTAATAGTGAGAGTATTTGACATTATTTCTCTAGGAATGGTTTGTGCAGTCAGAGGTTTTGTCTTTTTAAGCACAGCAGCATGTAAATCTCAGGGGCTGAAATATGTGTAGGGGGAGTGTTTGGACTTGACACATTATCATGTATAAATCAAATACCTAGAAAATTTCCAAAAATTGTGTAGCTTTGTCAAAAAAAAGAGTGACCTTCCAGTTTTTGCATCCCTTGATCTCTTGTCACGTTTCACATCTCTCAGCCATTGACTTTATTGGTTTAGAACAAAGATTAAAAGTAAAAATTAAAAAAAAAAAAAGGTTGAACTCCCGCCTTGTACAGTTCGATTGCTGCTAAAATGGTGCATCTAACATGGAAAAATCTCTGTCCAAAGGGCTCATTTGTGAACACTTACAGTGTTTCAGGGCTCTGTGCTGAAATGTTTAACCCTTTGCTGAGAAAAAGGCCCAGTCCAAGGGGAGTATTTAGCAAGGAGGCATCTTGCTTCTGCAGCAGGAGGGTGTTCCTTCTCTCCCTGCTATCAAACTGCTGGGGTTTTAAACCCAACCTTATTGTCAGCGGCACAGAGCCAAGTGTTTGCACTGAGCTTTGTGTGGCTATTGATATCCAGGGAGATGTTTTTAGGGGAGCTCAGCCAGAGGTCTGTGCTTGCAATATTAAAAATTGATGGAAAGGGAAGAAATCACTTTTTGTAGGAGCCACAGTTTTCTCTGTATTTGATATTTTAGTCAACTTTTAAACTCTTTAGGTCCTCCAGGAGTTTTACTGACCTCAGTTGTGTATTAGTCTAAATTTAACAGAAGAATGATTTGGCCCTTAAAGACAGGAAGGGGCAGATGTTAGGGCAGGAAGGGTTTGCCAACCACTGCAAGAGCCACCCATACCCCTCCCTGCTACCTGTGGTGGGACCAGCAGTCAGGGCACCCTTGTGCTCCCAACATCTTCCTTTATTCTGACACCCTTTGCTGGGCTTCCTATGAGCTCTGCTAGCTCTGTTGCAGGTTAAATGCATTTCAGCCAGAGCAGCAGCAGTTGCTGAGCTGTGGACAGACCAATGCACATTTCTGCAGCAATCCCTGCAGTGTGGGAATCTTGGTGCCTTGTTCTGGCAGCCTTGCTCCCCAGACAGGTCCCTCTGTTAGAGAGCACCTTGTTCTCATTCCCTCCTGCTTGCCGAAGGCATTTGCCCAGGCCAGAGAGTGAGTGTAGGCAGGATACTGCTTCCAAGGAATGTGGGTGGGATAGCAGGGGGAAAACAACATCCTTTTGCTTCCAGGTCATTTGGGCAAAAAAGCTGTCCTCCTCACACAGAGCCTGCCATGTCTGTAATCCACGCAGCACTAAATCGGTGTGAACGCACGGTGAGTTTCCCACTGACCATTCCTGCAACTGACTCTGGTGAGCGTCACCAAAGCTGGAATGACAAAGTCTCCTAGAAAAATTACTGTAGCTTTCAAAAATTACTTTCCCTGCTTCTAAACATTTAAAATTAAATTTTTATGGAACACTGATAATTTCTGTTTCTGGGAAGATTGTTATCCTGAAGCTACATTGCAGAGTGTGTGCTGCAGCATCAGCCGTGGCTTATTCCCTCAGACTGGAAGTGCTGGGTTGTTGCTGAATACAGAGATGCACAGTGCTGGGAATACACAATGCTGTGGCCCAAACTAGGTATAAATAAAGCAAAAATCCAGGCAGGACATGACAAAAACACACAGTCTGACCCGACTTCTTAGTTTTCTTGACTCTGTAGTTGATGACTTTACCAAAGCAGCCTGGTTTGTATGCAGCTTTTATTTTGCAGCTGAAATTTTCCCTGTGTGTTTGTTTCACTTTTTTTTTTTTTTAACAGATGTATTATTTATGGTGCTATTTTATCTTTTTTTTTCCTTTTTGAAAGGATGACGTGACTTTTAGTACACTACTTGTACTGGCATCATGGGTAGAACATGCAGTCTCAAAATGCACATCCATTTTGTTGTCAGAAGCTCTTTCCTGGGGCAACATCACCTTGCAAGAAAATGGCAAGAAGCTCCATTAAATTCCAGCACCAAAGTAAGACTGAAATAATTCAACTAGGATGCATCTCCCATGAGGAAGATGGCAGAGACCATGAGATGCTCCTGTGTGACTGGAGTGTAGCGGCTGTGGACTGGGCAGTCAGGGGTCTGCATTTCAGCAGACCGCTGATCAAAGTGACAGGCAAAAGCAGGGCGAGCCAGGGCCAGTCCTGAGGACATAGTAAGCCTGTCAGAAGCCGGTCTGTGGCATTTTCAGCCTCTCTGTCTAGCCAAGGCTCCCGTCTTTCCCTGAGATTTAATGCTCTAGGGACTTGTTCTCCTGCAATTTTCCTGCCACCAGCGGCGCATGAGCCCCCATGCAGCGGTGGAGGCGGCTGATGGGTCTTCAGCTCTGCAAGAGGAGGGTGCAACAAGGTCATTTGTTACCTCTGCTGATGGTGTGGGAGGGAAAGATTGCAAAGTGAGCAATTTGCTTATATGGAATGAAGATAGGGTGTAGAATAGAACACCAAAAATATTGAGGCTGGTTTTTTTATCGAAGACAGAGCGGCATCTCACTGAAGGAACTCACAGGGGCTTCTTCCCAGGGAGGAAATACGGAACAATAAAGGTCTCTCTAAAGGAAAAAGCCTGGGGGAATCAAAGAGTCAAATCAGCACCTTCCTGACAGGATAAGGTGCTTGGATCACCTGAAGCCCTGGGGTTGCCTGCAGCCATCTCCAGCAGGACATGTCCCAGCTGTTCCCGTGTACTGCCTTTGCAGAGCTGCTTTTTCTCGAGAGCATGGCAGACATTGTGCTCATCCCTCTCAGAGCAGCTCTGGAGACTTGGGACTACTTTCCCATGATTGCAGCCCAAACCCTGCTCTTCCTTGCTGGGCTTCCTTGTTTTGTTAGCCATGGGTCCACCCTATCTTGAAGAAATGAGGCATCCTCAGGAATGGTCTGCCATATTTTGCCTCAGTTCCCCAAGGAACAGGGAGAAGCTACTTCTCCATCCTTGTGAAATCTCCACCCTGAGGCACATTGTGCAGATACCTCACAACTGATGAGGTGCTGGATTCCTGCTCCAGCCTTGTACTGATCCAAACCTCATGTCTCTGGAAATACTGCCTGTGCTGGGGGATGGACTTTTAGCATTCATCTTCATTTATGCTATTATCAAAAAAAAAGACTACTGTTAAGTGCTGTCAAAAGCCAGAAAATCATGAGTTGTAAAGCGTGTGCCTTTACGAGCAAGAGCAGACCCTCACACCATTGTACGCCCCCAGGAAATTAGGTCCCCTGCTCTCAGCTGGTATTCTTCTGCCCCAGGAAACCTCCACTTTGGTCTTTCCAAAGTCCTTTCCCTCCATTATCAAACCTCACATGGGCCCGTGTGACTTTGTTCTCTCACTGCAGAAACCAGTGTCTTTGTAACCCCATCACTGTTTGGTTAAAAAGCAAATGCTGCTACTCTGTCTGAGGCAAAGCGGAGCATTACTGCAGAGCTGCTGATCACCAAGGGGTTTTTTTGTGCAAGTGATTGTGGCTTGTTGAAAAAAAAACGCCTCATTGCCACATCCAAGTGTGGTTAGCCAGCACAGGTCAAAAAAACCTAATAAAAATCTGAGGCCTAAGGGAGAATTTAAGAACAGTTTGTCAGCTCTGGGAGCTCCAGGGAGATTGTTTCTGACAGCAATTAGCAGGCAAGATGTTAATGGTGCGGGTCTGGTTTAAAGCATTGGAGCTTTGGAGGTCAGAAGTGTCCAGACTGGGTTGGAGCAGAGGTTTGTTGTTCTGGTCTGACCACAGAGAGGCGGCAGCGGCAAGACAGAGCCGGGGGATACGCTGGGTCCATACCGCCTTTCATAGCAGTTGGTTAATTTATCTGTTTGGTTTCTTTTTTTTCCTTTTGGCAGGAACTTTATACAAGTCACATTGTGTGAAGTACGAGATGGGGGGAATGACGCACTTCCAGCCGTGGATGCATCGCTGAAGTCCTAATCCAAATGCCAGCCTTCACCTGGCATTTTTAGCAACGTGCAGATGGAAGGCGCAGGGCTGCCACTCAAACAAATGCACCATGAGAAAATCAAGTACTGGACAGCTTAGATGGAGGCCAGTTAATTAACCCCCTGAAGGCTGAAATGTCTTGAACTGTAGTTTCTCATTTGTCTTAATCATTATTGCATGACTGATTTTTAATACCATTTGGAAACAGTATTGATTGTTTTTTTTTAAGAAGTGGCATCACATGCGGTTTGCTCCTTGTTTTTTTGGTGAATTACATGTGGTGAATCTTTATAGGGGTTATTTCAGGGTTTCTTTAAGAGGATGTAGTTAATTTACAGCTGTCAGGTGTATTAAGCAAAAATTAAGACATTATACTGCATTATACGGCCTGTGTCCTAAAAAAGGAGGGGGGTTGGAATCTTTTCCATGTTGTATTTGAAAAGAAAGCTCTTCTTGGCCTTTAAAAAAATTCTTATTGACCTTTCTTCGCCCAGGCATTTCCCAGGTCTCTGGCTGCTGCTCTACACTCTTCTCCTGATGTTACAGCTGGTCACAGCTGCCTCTCATGCACCCTGTGGCTGCCTGTTCCCTCTTTAAATAGTGTATTGGCAACCATTCATGCCCTCACCCTGCAGCCCCGGGTTCTCATGGTTCCCCTGTGATCTCAGGCCGTTCAGCAATACTGAAACCCACCAGGGAAGTTCCATCAGTAACTGCAGGACAAATGGCATGTAGGTCCTTCCAAAGACAAAGCAAAGCAATGGTTCCAAGAGCAGAAATGTGCTAATGCACATTTTGTGCCATGGACTGGATGAAAAATGGAAGTTGTGGAGTGACCAGGGAAAAGGTGAGTCATCCTTCCTGCACTGGTGAAGAGAAGGGGAAAAGGTGACTCATCCTTCCTGTACTGGTTTTAGTGTTGGTTGGGTCCTTTTTTTCCAGTTTGCTGCTTTCATTCTCACTGGATGTGGATGGAAAACTTCTTGACAGGAATTAGAAAATAAGTCTGTGCTGAGTTCATAGTCTGGAAAAGGGTTTGTTGAAGCTGCTTTGAAAACCAGCCCTATAGAAATGTTAGTAAATCAGTGAGTAATTAGCTATGCTCTTTCATAAACAGTGTGAAACATGACTAAAATGCCTGGGTGTCCTCGAAAAAAGCAGCAGGACATGGAGGTAATTCCCACTGCAGTGATCCCTGCAAAGCAGAGAAGGGATGGGAGGTGCGAGGGTTGGAGGAGCTGATTGCCTTGGGCAAGGAGGCTGCTCTGACATCTACAGGCAAGCGTAGATGCTTACCTGTATGGCTCATCCCAATGGAGTGGTGTCTGGGAAGATTAATGCACAATTATGGATTCTGGTCATGTTACTGTAAAGGTTAAGACAAAACCAGAGCACCTCTAAAAGTGTTGTTGAACCTCCATCTTGGAGACATTCAAAACTGCTGCTCCAGACCTCAAGCAACCTGATTTAAGCAGTGTTTTGGACCAGATGTCCTTTCCGAACCTTGCTATCTTATGAGGTGGCTGCTTGTGCCACAACATTTAACCCAAGGCCACCAAGTTCCTGGAAAAACAGAACATAGTAACAACTAAATACTGACCAGGACAGTTAAAGGTTGCTGGTGAAGCTGTAGGAAGATACTAAGAGAGTCTAGAAACAGGATGAAAGTTATTACAAAGGTGAGGAGGGAAAAAAACAGGAGTAAAACTATTCCCAAGAAACCTTTTTGCTTTACAAAGAGAGTGAAATAAATACTTGCTGCTGTGGGGAAAAAGAAAAAGAAAAAGAAAAAGAAAATAGAAAAAGAAAAAGAAAAAGAAAAAGAAAAAGAAAAAGAAAAAGAAAAAGAAAAAGAAAAAGAAAAAGAAAAAGAAAAAGAAAAAGAAAATAGAAGAAGCTGACTGTTCCAAACTTCTCCTCTTGGCTTTAAGACAACCGGTGTTAGGGATGGCAAGTGGATAGACTGAGCATCTAGAAAAGCTGCTAGAAGGGAATCTTGATCAACCAAGAGTGGGCTCTGTGGTGAATAAGCCAAAGGACACTTTGAATTTGTGAGGATCCTGAAATAAAAGTCTTGAGGATTTTTTCTTTAGCTTGCTACTCAGAGAGAAGCTATGTTATTTTAGAAATTGATGCAGAGATTGTGACATCTATCACACACTCAGGAAGATGGAAATTAAGTTTGAAGACGCTCTCCTGGCTGAAGTCCATAAGGACAGATGTTTAAGGGATTAATACCACTCCATGTGGCAGAGGCTATCCTGCAGGATTACCAAGAAAAAGCAGCAATAAACTTCCCTCCCTCAGGCTGGCTGCTTCCTGCAAACCGCCATGCCGTTCCCTCTGAACCAGGCAGGACTTTTGACACTGAACAACTTAAGTGCTGTGCGGTGAACGTCCCACAAGCCTTTGATTAGAGCAATGCATTGCTTGTTAGATTGACTTGTTTTTAACACGTTTCCAATGCAGGAGAAAAGACAAATAATTAGAAGTAAACTCTGCGTCGCTGTTTCAGAAATTATGACCCATCATTGTTTTGACAGTCTCTACAACAACGGCATAAATGGGCTGAGTAATGTGACCAAGCATCCAGAAAAGCCTTATTCCAGAAAACAAGGATGGTAAATCACATGATGCCCCATGAGATGGGTTGTTTTACCAAATCAGTGCTTCAGAGGAAGTGAGAACACTTTCAGTAACTGGGATATTGCTTCATCAATTTCAGACAAATTCAGGGTTACCACCGTGCCTTCTTCCCCACCTCCCACTTTGCTATTGTAATTTTTAATTAGTGCTATATATCAAAGCCTGGCGATTACCTGTATTTGCTGCCAGAGTAGCCTATTTTTTCCCTTTATAAAGAACTTAAAAAACACCCATGGGGGAATGGGAAGACTTTGGTTCCTCTTTTAACCACCAGCAGACAATCCTGTAGAGTCAAATGCAGGAATTAAGAACCACTTAAGAGTAAAACATCACCAGGACAACCTTTCAATGTGTTGTTGAATTTAAACCATTGATGATGCCTCTGCCCTAACATACAATTCTCTGTTTTGTACCATGTAAGATGCAAGACCAAAACACCAGCAAAATTAATAAGGAGAATTTTTTTTTTTTGGCATGGCAATGCAACAGAGTCTTTTGCATTGTGCCTCTAGGACTGGTGTTCCAAAGGGCCACATGAGTTTCAGAGAAGATGTGGCTTTTTTATGTATTGGCAACTGGGTTGCACTGACGACTTGAATTTGTTCACCTTTGCCTAGGTATGAGCATCTTGTGTTGTCTGGCAAAACCTGCCTGCTCTGACTGTGACAGCCTCATATCCAACACGTGCGTTGCAGCTTGGTGTGTTAGAGGCAAAAAATGACCACCTACAGCAAGCCCAAGGTGGACCAACCAGCTTATGCTACCTGCAAAGATTTAAAGATGTGACTTTGTCTCCCTTAGCATGCAGAGAGATTTGTCCTATAATTAATTATACGATTCAGTGCTGCTTAAGTATCCTCATAACCACGATCGCTTAGGCCAGATCAACACTGGAGCACTGTTTCATAGCACATAATAACTCTACATTAACACAGCTGACAGAAATGTGGCTCTTTTCCATTGGGAAGTATTTCTTTTATTGAGACCTTCCTGTAAATGTCTGATTCTGTTTCTCCACGACTGTCTAAGCTCTCTATTCCAGCTGCTGTCTTCTGTGGAATGTGGCTAATAATAGCACCAGTAGCAGCTGGACGGTTAATTCCTTAACGGCTGTTAAATGCTCTGGTATGAACGGAAGAGGGTTTCACTGTGTATTTCTCCTCGGTGTTTCTAGGTTGGATATGTTGTTCCTTGAAAGCAGCTGGCCTCTGAATAGAAACAGAAATGGAAAACAGAAATGGAAACGTTGTGTTCTATCTATCCCCTTCCCCTATTCATTTTGTAGTAAAGCAGAGACTACTATGAAATATCTTAATTTTAATCCTGGATAACAATATTTTGGATACAGGGCACATATTTTATAAGTTTTTCCAATGGTAGGCTGAGCAGGATTGGACAAAGACCATCAGTGCTACACAGGACCCTGTCGTGAGCTGCCAGGGGCATTTGCATCTGCCCCAGACAAAACTGAGTGTGGAGAGACCTTTGGTTACCAACCTGCCTGTGCCCATAGGTGCCCACAGTTACCAACCAGTGCATGTGGAGTGGGATCAAGCAGATTCAAAAAGTCTAAGAGATGGGGTTTTTCTTGGCTGTTCAGGCTGCCATGAGGATGTTTAGAGGTTAACCCCTGGCTATGCAGACATATTCGCAAGCATCTAAAAGTCAGGTCTGATTTCTCTATATTTAAATATAATAGGAAAATGAGGCACCATTGTCATGAAATCGGTATTTGACAAAAATAACGAATGGAAAAAGAAGGAAACATTACAAGAAATGCATAAATTAATATATACACATCCTCAAACCGCAATACACCATCGAATCCTGACTTGCTTCCACGGTTTGAAGATTATACCTACAGATGCCACACTAAAGCCAATTAGCTGTTTAGCCATTTGAAGTCCTGAGTTTACACTGCTCCCATCCAGCCACTCCTTTTAGTGTCTGCCTGCTTTCCCAGCCAATGAACATGTGATTCATGTTGAGAGAGAAGCAGCGTGGGGCGTGTTCAAGCTCCCCTGCTGTGGGAATTACCCCATCTGGATGGCTGCATCTGGGCTGGGAGCTGCAGAAAGAAGAAAACCTCTTCTGTCCCTTGTACATGTCTCTGTTATAATTTATATATATAATTTATATTGCTCTGGCAAAAACATCTCTGCTGAAGCTCCAGACACAAGTGTGTAGTGGATGAGCAGAACATGGTGAGAGTGGGATAAGCTGCAGCCAGTGATGAGAGTCCAAGAGATGAGGCCAAACCTGCTCCATGATGGGAGCTTTGCTCAGAGGTTCTCCAGGTGGGTTTCAGTGGTGAGAAGCTGGGTGTTTCACAGTGTGTGCCAGCTACAGGTCTGCTCATTTTAGAGGGTGCCTGGAGGCTGGAATCCTCTGTGACAAAGCTGCTGGCAGCGATGAGTGGGGAGGGTCCACTTGAGTTTCAGGTTTGTTCTGGAGCTTCTCTCCTCTCCACCAGCCCTGTGATGGGCTGCTCTTGGGATACAGAGCTCGGCTCTGGGCCCCGCAGCAGCTCTCCCAGGATGGCCAGGACTTCTTGCAGGCCCTGGCCGGTGTGGGCGCTGCATCCCTGGAGCATCCAGCGGTGCCCTGCCAGCCGCCCCTGCCGCAGCATCTCCCCCAGCTCAGCAGGAGCCAGTGCTCCTGGCACCTCCTGCTTGTTGGCCAGGAGGAGGACGGGGATGCCAGCCATGCTGGGGTGGCTCAGGGCTTCCTCCAGTGCTGCCGCCGCTTCGGACAGCCGGGCCACGTCTGTGCTGTCAATCACAAAGATGAGGGTGTTGATGTCCTCCAGGTAGCCAGGCCAGCTTGCCCGCAGGCTGTCTTGTCCACCAACATCCCAGAGGGTGAAGGATACGCCACAGGGTGTTTGCAGAGACTCCACGTTGAAGCCCACCGTCGGGCAGGTCTCCACAGCCTGGCCACTCTTCAGTTTGTAGAGAAGGGTGGATTTGCCAGCAAAGTCGAGCCCCAGCATGACAACTTGAGCATCTCTTTTTTGCCAGCCTTTGGAGATCAGCTTCCCCATCAAGATACTGCTGCAACTGTGGCAAACAAAGAAAATGCAGCCACAGAGTGCTCCGTCCTGCCTCTCCGACAGAGCACCTTAGGTTTGCTGAAGAAAGACACAGGCAGCTTCCTTTTGCTTCTTTCTGTAGCTAAAATTAGGTGAGAGGTATTATTTATGAGGTGTGGAGCAGAGCCAGGGAGTGATGTTGAAAACAGCAGTTTCTATACTCCAGCTCCACTGCCGCTCAATTCCATTTTCATTCACGACCTGAAGTGATTGGTGCAAAAGAGAGCTAACATTTTGCAGGAAGAGGTGGGGAGACAGTGGAGCAAGTTTCCTCCCCACCACATACATAAATAAAGGAGCTGTTGTTCATTGGCTTCTCTAGGGGAAATCCACCCCCGGCAGGACAGGACAAGGAGGAACCTAGATTTCAGACCAGGGTTACTCTGGGAATTTGCTGAATCACAGTTCAAGGGTGTGGATTTAAAGCATCTTGAGCAATGAGACAACTGACAATTTTTCTGCCAATCTTATGTTAAAAAGTACAAAACAAATCTCTGTATCATCAGCTTTTACTACCTGTTGTGTGAATGGTAATAACAGCGATTTTTAAAAAATCACGCAAGCATGTTTTTTTAATGTCTCATTGAAATACGACTAGTCAAAATGCCTTTCCTGGGGTGAAAATCCATAAAATCCTTTACATCAAAGTATTTACTACATTTTAACTTTTGTAAATGAAGCAAAGTCATTCCTCTGCAGCTAAGAGGGTAAAAAATACCCCTTAAAAGAAGGGAAAACTGTTTAGCAAGACAGCCCCACTTGAACTTTACATGCCAGAGGCAAAAATGTGCTGATGTAACAGCTACCAGACTTGCCTGTGCAAGAGTGGCTGATTACAGCCAGCAGAGTCCCAGCAAAGCCAGTAGTTACCTTCCTTATTGGTTGGTTTCTGCTTCTAAAAGGCTGCTCAGAGGTGTGCAGAACCAAAAGCAGATGCAGACCTCACATCACAGGGTTAACGCAGAGCTGCCCTCCAGCCACCTTTATTTGAGAAGGAAATGTGATTCATCCCTGCCTCCCTGGGACCATGGGGGAACTTCCAGCGCCTCTGTGGGAGATGCAGTTTCCCAGCAATAATCTCCACATGACAGCTCCATGTCACAAGGCAACATTGCTGGAGATGAAGTTCAGCACAGCAAGTGGAAGGGACTGTGGTCAGTGACCAGGTTAGCTTGTGGTCACCGAGAAATGTACTTCTTCCTCTGGGAGCAAGATGTATCAGTTTTTCACCTTTTAAAGGAAGGAAGATGAATAAGAAACAAAACAAACAAGGAGTCCAACCCAGAGAGCCTGCAAGGATTGCAAGGAGTCCTACAGTCCATGCCTTGCCAGATATTTCTGCGATACATGTCTCTCCTGTAGTTAACCCACAGACCTGGCTTGCACCAAGAGCCTCCACAAGCTTTATGCAGCTTGTGCATGAGTAAGACATGTTGCTAGAATCATAAGAGTCAGAGAATACCAGGTCGGAAGGACCTCGAGGATCATCTGGTCTGACCCAACCTTTCATGGCGAAAGCACATAGTCTAAAAAAAGCTCACCACACTGTCCAGACAAATCTTAAAAGTGTCCAATGCTGGGGAAACCCACCACTTCCCTAGGGAGATTATTCCAGTGACTGATTGTTCTCCTTGTGAAAAACTGTCCTCTCGTGAACAATTGAAACTTCATGAAGAATAAATTGTACCCATTACTCCTCATCTTTTCTATGTGACTCCTTGTAAAAAAGGATTCTCTATCTTCTCTGGAGCCATCCTTTAAATATTGAAACATGGTGATAATGTCTCCACTAAGCCTTCTTTTCTCAAAGCTGTACAAACCCAGTTCTCTCAGCCTCTCCTCACATGTCAGGCTTCCCAGTCCTTTGATCACCACTGTGGTCCTTCTCCAGCCTGTCCACATCTATTTTGCATGGCAGGGACCAAAACTGAACACAGCATTCTAGGTGTGGCCTGACAGTCTCTGAGTAGAGTGGGACAATGCCTTCCGTATCTCTGCTGGCGATGCCGTTGATGATTCACAAATAGAGTCCAAATAGAGTCTCCATTTGAACTTCCACAAGTGACATTCTCCTCATCATGACTTCCTTTGCCACAGCAGCAACTGCTCAATCTCACTGACCTGCTTGTCCACCAGCACCCCGAGGTCCCTTTCCACAGAGCTGCTCTCTAGCGTAGATGTAGGTAGATCCCAGCCTGTGCTGCACTCCTGGAATATGCTTTCCCTGGTGCAAGGTCTTACACTTGTCTTTGTTGAATTTAATAAGGTTCCTATTAATCCACTTTTCCTTCCAGTCTGTCCAGGTCTTCCTGCAGGATGGCTTTCTCTTCCAAAATGCACACTTCCCTGCTCAGTTTGGCATCATTGGCAAACTTCATGAGGGTACACCTGATCCCATCATCCAGATCACTGTCATCAGGCGCAAGGTTAACTCAGAAGCCAATGCTTATTAACAGCATGTGTCCCAGAGTAATCTAACAGTGGACATGCAACATCACACGTGCGATAAATCGTACAGTGTATGTTCATATGTGGTCTTCTGTAAAACCGGTCTATAAGCACAAAAATGGCAGGAAGCTCCCTCGGTGGGAACAGAAACGTGCACTGGATTTTGGCCCTTCAGGGGACTGTTTGCACAGCCTGAAGTGTGTGCTGCTGCCCGAGGGTTATCCTTCTGTCCAAGTTCTTCATTTTTTTAAAATAAATTAAATTGGTGTGTGGCTCCTTATTCTGTTTGCTCACCATTATAGGAAAATCTTCCTTCCCACATTGCATTGCACTTTAAGATCAATGTAGTTGGTATTTTTAGACACATCAGTGGGTCAAGTGAATTGTTGCTTGACCTTTTCGTGTTTCTCCTGCCTTTGCTACTGCTTGTCTTCTCTGAGACTTGATAGGTAGCTGTGGCACAAATGTGTTTCATGTGACCAGACTGTCATAGTACCATAATTTCTTTTAAGTAAACTAAAATATAGATATGGGAAGCAAGGGTGAAGAGCAACTGAGTATTTGAAATATGATGTGGTGGAGTCTTGATTGCATCACTCACATGCTACAGAAAAAGGCTGCTAGGGCACAGTTTTATTGATGATTCCCTTCAGGTTTTCTGTGGCATAGAATACAGTTATTCAAGGACAAATAAAGGAAACTCTCTATTCCTTTTATTGTTTTCCATGCTTATATCCTGTGTATTGAACTGCAGCTTATTTTCTTTCTTCATGCCAATGATTCCGAATACAAGGTGCAAACTGTGCCTGCGGAGTCTGTTTCACCCACAGGTATGTTACAAAAGCCTAGTATTTCCACTAAATAATATACTGGAGCAATTGCAGGTCTGCTTAAGAAAGAATGAAAGAAAAGAAAGTAAAAGCAGGCAAGATGAGCTTTGAGTGAGCCTGTTGCTAGAGCAGAAAGGTCAGATGCTAAAAAATTCAGAAATTGTGTTCAGAGACAAGGACAGCCCTTATCCCAGCTATGTTTTCTGTGGACAGAACAAACGTTTTTGTCTCATGTTTCACATCTCCAGATTCTCAGGAGCAAAGGCAGTGTTGTTAGTTTCATTTATAGTGTTATAGAATTTCAGTCAATTTATTTCTTTGCTGCTTTTTATGCATATGTTTCCCTGTCTCCTAGATGATCATCACAAAGAGCAATAATCAGAGCCAGTACTATAGGAGACAATCCCTCCTCCTTCCTGTGCCTTAAATATTCCAGTAACTGGGATTTTGTCCTGATCACTATATTCGCTGTCATTTTTCCAACCTGCGTCACTTTAGAAGGCAGCTCCAGGAGGACAACCCTGAGCAGAGCCAGGATTAACAGGTGTAGACCTAGTCCTTACTGTGAGCGTTCCCCTAATAGCATCTACTTGGAACAACAAGTGGATCTCAGCCCAGCAAAGGCAGAGCGTGCCTCCCCATCCAGGCTTGCTTGTGTCTCTGGGAAAGGTCACCAAAGCCACACTCACCCAGCCCTGCCTGTGTTTCCTGCAGGATCTCCTCACTGTATCATCTGTGGAAGGACCATCAACGGAGGGGATGTTCAGACAGCAGGTGAGGAAGCCTGCTGGGACTTGAAGGAGGCCCCGTATGCAGGTGGATGTCTTGACCTGGATAGCCCACCTGTCTCTGGCTGACAGTCATCTTGAAGGGGACTTCTTCCAAGTTTGGCCCATGACAGCTCCTTACGGACCTGCACGGGATCACTGGATTTGACCTACACAGGACCCCAAGATAAAATCGCAACAAAGCCCAGTGCGATGGTTCAGGCTTAGAGAAGTTTGGCTTTTTTCTTTTCTGCATCCTGGTCCATTCCTCAGGTTTTGCCCCTCATTTCTGGCATGCCCACAGGAAACTCACCCAGTACTCTCCTGCTAACAGTCTGCTTCACTTGGCATGTGCCCAGGACGCTGCCTGTTCTGTCAGGGTCAGTGAGTAGCTGTGAGAGGCAGCAGCTGAAGGCAAGCTGCTTCCTCCCGAGACAAACTCCCAGAGGCTTGAAAGATGGCTTAGCATAGTCTGAAAGCTACACAAGACGGCCACAGGCTTTAACATGCCCTAGAAAAGCCTGCCTGCAGTGATGTCTCTTGACAAGACATGACTCAAAGTTGTACCAACACCCAAAAGTTCAGGGTGACAAGACTCACACAACAAAACACACAGGCAGATGTTAAGCACCTGTCCTTCAGGTGCTCATCAAGCACTCAGAGAGGTGCTGGTAACTCCAGGGCATTCTTGGCAGGCTTGGAAACAGGGCAGTGTTCTCACAGCTGCACTCATCCTGTGGTCTTTGTTTTCCCCTTGCTTCTTGGGACAAACATTTGATGAAGGAAAATATTTTTTTGGTAGCATAACTGGCAGCTGATATGCTGTCAGCTTTGCACTTTTAACAGTTAACTCTTCCCAGTAGGGAACGACTCTAGCTGCAAAGCACAAAAAGTCACCTGCTATGCCCTCACTGATGCCACATCACAGTTTTCCGAGGAGAAAACTTGGCCCTTGACTATTCTCATTCCCCACCTGTCTGGCCTGCTGAGATCCCTGTGTTGAATGATGGCAGCCCGTAGGACACAAACACGCCCACAGGTGTGAGGTCCTGCTCAACACAGCTGGGCCTGGATGCCTGTTTGCTTTACATGTCAGAGCACCCTGCTGTCAGTGAGACGGACAAACCACAAGAGAAAAAACATAGCTTGTGGTTCCTATCAGTTGCCCAAAGGTGTTTGGCCAGGAGTGTCTGGTTAAGCTCCAAGAAGAAGAGCTTACTTCTGAGCTCTGCCTCACAGAACAACCTCACAAGTTTCCCCTCACTTCATAGGTTTGGATTTGAAAACTACAGGATGGGAAATCTCATGGAAAGACCTTCCCTACACGGGGCTATGGCCTCCAGCAGCCACCTGCTTGTGATGTGTTCTGTGGCAAGACAGAAGCTCAGCTCCTCCTGTGATTTGGCTCAGTGTTCAAGTAGGTTGAATGAACACAATGAGCTGTTCCTCATACCTGCAATTGTCAAGAGGGCCCAGGTCCAAACAGAGTCTTATTTGAACTTCCATGAGTGACATTCTCTTAACTGAGACCAATCCGTGCTGCCTGGAACAGTGTCAACCACAATGTGGCATTGATTTGTCTGTCCTTAGACATCCTGAAAAGACATGGTATGTACCCCAGGGTATCTGGGAAAGGTCTGATGTTTTTTTTAGTGACCATTTCCCTGTTTTCAATTTCTGTATGCTTCCTACAGCTAGAACAGAAAGTTCTTGAGGAGATGTCAGGGCCCTGAGAGCCTCAGACCACCCCTTTTCTCAGGGAGATGCCTGGGGCTGGGCTGCCCCTGCACGACCCCCAGCCTGCCTGCTCCCTGGCTGGGGACAGTGGGATAGGTCCTGGCTGTCAGGCCCTGCCATGACTCCCCCTTGGAATCCCTCACTGCACTCTGACAGCAAGGTAGATGTGGAGAAATACAGCAAAGAACAAAGATTTTTTCCCTCGCATTCTCATCCCTTAGCTGGAAGGTGCTGCAACAGCTGATGAGGAAAGGAGAAGTACTTGCCTTGTTCTGATTTCTGTTGCAATTACTATGTCTTTTGTATATGACTGTAGAATATTTTTCATAAATATTGTTACTTCAGTCTCTGAATTTATTATTCCCAAAGCTGTTTAGAATTTCATCAGGATGCAGGTCCTCTCTGTAGACTCATTTTTTCAAGTGCTGCCCAAATAGTGTTATTTTTTTCCACATAAATTGGCAATGCTTTGTATTCTTCTGTCTATTCCACTTATGTCTTAAATTCACAGATTGCTTCACAGATTTCTTCCCCCTTGACCCCTAACATCTTAGCTTTATCTCCTCGTGGCAATTCAAAACTAAGCTTCTTTGGCATCCTTGTCTATCCTGACACCATCACTCTCTTTCCTGAAACTATTCCTTAGCTCTTCTTCTTACAGTTGGTCTCTATCCCAGCTTAGGTCATACACTCATCTATGCTACGTACTGCATACACGCCATTTTCACCTTACAAACTAGTTAAAATACAGCTCTGACTATCTTGAACGGCCTTAATCTAAATTCTTCATTATTCTTAACGTTTGTAATGGGGAAAAAAAGAGCAAATATGGGTACACTTACAAAAATATCCATGTCAGATGTGCCAAAAAGAGGCTTTTACTCCATCCTATCCTATTTAGTATTCCTCCGGCTGTTATGAAGAGGAAGCCCTACAGAGACCATCTAATGATGCTTAACCATACTGCCTACCTGCACTAAATATAATACAGGTAATACCTTATCTGTTAATTCTCTGGGACATAAAAATTATACCTTGGGGGTATGCTGATGAAGTTCATCTCTCCAGACTAGTCTGGAGGAAATTCTGCTTTGCAATACACAAATCCAGTTCCCCGTAAGGCAGCCTTGCCTCATTCCAGTTCCACAGGAGGAAATAGTAATTAAAATGACAATGTAAGCATGGACCTGAAAATGTGCTTTGCACAACTTGCCAGGCTCCAAAGCAACAGTGGAGTCTCACTCTCAGTGCTCCTCAGATTCAAGGGATGCAAGGTTTTGTTTTACAATTTGTTTATAGTTTTTGTCTAATCTTGCATGTTTAGGACATTTTCTACCAATAAAGGAAATTGACTGAAAAGATAATGGAAATTATCAACAAGAATAAAAGCTACAAACTGATCTTTACTACCTTTCTGTCTGATAAAACCGACAAAAGCAAGGAAACCTCATGAAATTTCAGAAATTGCACTTTATCTGTCTGGCCACAGTGTGTCAATGTTTTCCCACACATTTCTCAATGGAGAGCCTATCTGCAGCAGAATCTGCTCCTGCCAAACAGATGTCAGAGTGCCAGCTTTGATTTAGGGCAGGACTTAGAGCCCTTGGGACTTTAACACCCTTTTGCAGCTGAATCACTTTGAAAGAGATTTTGCTGAACAACAGCTGTATATACATTCTGTGTATCCATAGGAAGCCAATGGTTAGGGCAGCAGAAGAGACATGGAATAAGATGCCAGTTCCATGCAGGTCACATTTAGCTCCAGATTGTTTTCATATCAGATTTAGCTGGCATCATACCCTAGGATTCTGCAGCTGGAGTGAAAACTGTTCACAGACCAATGGAAAAAAATAATGCTTAGTGAAGAGAGGAACACTTCAAAGAATTTTCTTCCTTTAATATCCTTTAACACATCACTGATGGTTGCCACCATGACTCTTCATTGTTTGTGGTCACTTACAGAGCTGCAGGTGTAGAACAGCCTTTTTAATCTACAACTGACAAGACTATAAATTCCCCTAAACTTGGGTTTATCTGTGACTGCGCACACCTTTGTGATGTTTGGTTTTGGTAACATATCCTTAGGAATGAAACTGCAGATTCAGGTTGCATTAGGGTTTGGGATGTAACTCCATGCCATGCTGTCGTCCACTGCGAATCTCAAGTTTTCTCAGTCTGGTCACTAGAGAAAAGCACTTCGTAGTCACCTGCTACAGCTATCAAAAGAGATGTAAGCTGAGACTGTCAGTGCAAGAGAAAGGGTTCAGCATCTGAGCTAACCCACGAGTCAGCAACACACATTATCTGTACACTGTCTTGGGCTACAATTCCTTTTGTTCTACAAAACTTGTCTCTGAATAGCATTGCTTTGCCTGGTTGGCCTATTTAACTTAATGCTTTCATAACATTTCCAGTCGGTCATAAGTTTCCCAAGATGGATATCAGGTTTCATAACCCTTTTCCTTCTAGAAAAAAAAATGTTAGAGGAGGGTTACTTTTTGTTATTGCTGGCTTTTACAAAAAGCCACGCTGAAAGAAAAAGAACTGAAACTAGTTATTTGTGAGATTATAAAATTACTTTTGCTCCACACAGAGCACTTTTTTAGCTGTTTCAACTGCTTGTAAAGCTCAGACGCAGTGTAAACTCCCTGCAACCACTGTTTAGGGACTTACTGTACTCTAAAATTAGGGTGACAACTAATTAGTGATAACTAATAAAAGAAACATAAAGCTATGTGGATTAAAAAAAAACAGGTGGGGGTTTGTGTTCTGGTACATGTTAAAACAATTGAGTTTCTGAATATGGTAACTAAGCAGGGCTGTCCTAGAGAACTAAGATCACAGCTCTGTTTATGCAGCTCCACATTTGCACCATTTCCTAGCAATGCACGAGAGGCCGTCATTCTTGACAGACAATTCCTTTGCAAAGCCACAAACACAAGCAGAAAACAACTGTTGTGTATGTTCCCCTTCTGGCTCTTCGGGGCTTCCCATGGAGGCTCTGTTGACACTTGTCCATGTATCTTATTTCTGCCTTCTCTTTGTGTTGCTCCAGGATTTGCCCAACCTATTCAGCAGTACCTCCCTGGTGCCAGCAGCACAGTAAGCAGCAACTCGGCAGGAAAAATCTCTTTTTACCCTGGACCTACCACTGTGCTTTCCTCGCCTCATATTGCAGGCAGAATTTCTTCAGCATCATTGATTCTCTCTCAGAGCAACCCATCCACACTTGATTCCCGGGTTACTGAAATTGATTTTTCTGTTCCTTTTTTTTTTAATTACAACTTTTTCAAACAGTTTTCTCCTAAATCTACCACCCCCAAAAAGAGATTGATACGTCCAGGGGGAGAGAGAAAGCACTCTAATGCTTTCTGTTTCAGATCCCTCAGCTCCCCACTTGCTGCAACCCCCAGCTGCCTTCTGACCCTGTGAACTGTTGGGAAAAAGAAGTAAATGTTGAGAAAAGTGGAAGCCATTTCCTGGTAACAACTTTGTGTTAACAAAAGAGGTCTCCTGGGAAGGCTGGTGTCCAGTCTTCCCTTTCCTGGATCCTCCCGCATAGCTCTGTCTCCTACTTGACCTGCAGGTGTTGAAACAGAACAGATAAAGCGACAGGCTCATGCCAATAGTAAGGTACAGGAGGTGTTTATACAGTGTTCTATTAACACATCTGAATGAGGATAAGTCTCTATGTGACTGTGTCAGAAGACCCTTAGCCCTCCCTCTGTGATCCAGCTGGTCTCAGGCATTACAGGCACCAGCCTTAGACATAACCAGCACAGACGGGCAGGAAGCCTGGGATAGACGCAGCCCCAGTGAGGATGCAGGGGCAGACAGGTGCCATCAGTTTGGGAAGGGCACAGAGGTGTTGGAGCAGGTCCAGAGCAGGCAACGGAGCTGGTGAAGGGTCTGGAGCACGGTTCCCATGAGGAGCAGCTGAGGGACCCCGGGGTGTTCAGCCTGGAGCAGAGGAGGCTCGGAGGGCCCTGATCACTCCCTACAACTATCCTGAAAGGAGGCTGTAGTTAGGTGGGGGTCGACCTCTTCTCCCAAGTAATAAAGTGGCAGGCTGAGAGGGAAACGGCCTCAAGCTGTGCCGGGGGAGGTTTAGGTTGGGCATTATGAGGGACTTCTCCACCGACAGGGTGATTGGAATAACTGGATTGGACATTGGAATGGTGGTGGAGTCACGGCCCCGGCAGGTGTGTAAGGGCGTAGCACTCAGTGCCACACTCCAGTTGACAAGGCGGTACTGGGCCATGGGTCGGCCCCGCCGATCCCAGGGGCCTTTTCCCCCCTCACCGATCCCGAGATCCCGTGACGCGCCCCGCACTGCGGGAGGGAGGGGGAGAGGGGGGAGGGACGCGGTGTCACGTGCTCGCACACCCGCGGCGCCCAATGAGGAGGGCGGGCCCGGCCACGTGACGGAGCGCGCGCGAACGGTCAAGAGGGAGGGCGGGGGGAGCGCCCCCCCCACTGCTCCCCCTTTCCCCTCCCGTCAGTCACGTGATGCGGCGCCGCTCTGCCCCCCCCGCCCCCCGCCCGCCGTGGTCACGTGCGCCGGCGCCACCGGCGGCGCGCGCCGCCCCGAGGGCCGTGAGGGGCTGCGGCGGCGGGACCGGGGCCGGGGCGGGAGCGAGGGGGCCGCGCTGTGCCGAGCGGCCCGGGGAAGCCCGCCGGGAGCCCGCCGGGACCTGCCGCGGGCACCGGGTGAGAGCGGCGGGCAGCGCGGGCCGGGCGGTCACCGCGGCGAGGGGCCGCGGGGGTGGCGGTGCCCGTGCGGAGCGGGAGGGAGAGGAGAGGGAGGGGGTCCCTGCCGCCTCGGCGGCGCTGCCGTGGGCACCTTGAGCCGCGCTCTGCCGCGCCGCCTGGGAGTTCCTCCCCACGGCTCCTCGGGAGCCCCTTCCTTCGTGCCCTTAACGCAGTGCGCCCTTAATGCAGTGTGCGCTTAACAGCCTTATGGTGTTTATTCATTTTTATTTTTGTGGATCGTGATGCCTCGGTTCATCCTTCGCTTTTGTCGCCGGCTTCCTGAAGGCTGCGTGAGATATCCGCATTGTTGGGGAAAAACCCAAAACAACCAACCAAGAAGGAATAACTCAATGCTTTTTATTTCTCCTCGCCGGGCTTTATAGGAACAGCTAAAGCGTTTCTTCAGGTTTTCAGCGCGCTTCTTCCAAATTAAGTGAATATTTGTTGGATTTTTTTTAAAGCAGCTTGCAGAGTTCTAATTCGGACAACTCTTCTCCTAAATTAAATATCGAAGGAATATTTGCCTTTTTTTTTTCTTTAAAGCAGCTTGCCGAGTTCTGATTTAGAAAGTCCAAATGACCCGTTTCAGAAAGTGTGTTGTCCTCTATAGACGGAAGGTAAAAGGGGCTTTAATCGTTCCAACACACGCTTTAGGATTACGAGAAGCAGGTACTAAAAAACTTAAATGGAAATGGAGCGCAGAGTGTTTTAGGAAAAACTTGGGAAGATGTTTGAAAGATGCATTCGTTCTTTAGAGCCTTAGTAAGATCGTTTACGCTTGAATGCGTGTCTCTGTGTGCATCAGATTGAAATGTAGGTATTGCTTTAAAAGATGTCCTCAGTAAATAGCTTTGATAAGTTACAGTAACGGCTCAGCATAAAAAAGAAAAGGCACGTTGTGGTTGTAATTACAGTTCTGTAATTACAGTTTTGTTGTGGTGGATGGATGGATGCCTGACATATTATTAAGGGTTGTTTCCTGTGGGCAAAAGTCGTGCTCAATAGTGTTCACGTGCGTGGTGCTTTTTGCTTGCTTGTATCTCTCTCAGCTGGTTGCTCAAAGCAGGTCTGGATGTCAGTCACATTTTGCTTCCCTGTATTGCTCATGAAAGGCATCCGAAAATAAAATTGTGCAGAGGTTTGAACACGCGGGTTTTGCCATAGAAATCTTGCTTTATGTAAGGTCCAGGGAAAGTAAGTTAAGGCATGTGATTTCAGGGAGTTCGGTATCTTTTTGTTGTCAAGGGTCTGGAGAGCCTCGGTAACATCACTTGGTTCACACATCTGATTAACGTTAATAGCATGTATTGTTTCCACTTTCTTTCTCAGGACTGACATATGAGATTTAAAACAGCAAACGCAGACTGGAAAAAAAAAAAACATTGGGAAGATTAGTGTTATGTCTGGGATTTAATTCTTCCTCAGTTGAAGGTGTACTTCAAATTAAAAAAAGGATTAAGTGTGCCAATCACTTAGTATTGTTCTAAAGCCAGATATCCAAGCTTTTGTGTTCTCATTGCTGTTCATAATTCCCATAGACGAGTAGGCAAAACGAAGGCCTGAGCCTGCAGTTTCCCTTTGTGCAGGAGTAGGTCTGCTCAGCTGGCATAAACTGCAACACTGGAGCCTGAGGAAAGAGTGAAACAAACAAACGTGCAATTATGTTCAAACAGCCTTTACAAATAAGAGGATAATCTTTGAGAAGTTAACTATAGTTTTTTTGTTGCAATGACAATTGGTACTGTGTTCCCGGTAGGATGTTGTGTTAGGCTATTG
Organism: Myiozetetes cayanensis; assembly: GCF_022539395.1. Classification (NCBI taxonomy): domain Eukaryota; kingdom Metazoa; phylum Chordata; class Aves; order Passeriformes; family Tyrannidae; genus Myiozetetes; species Myiozetetes cayanensis. The sequence goes on along the minus strand of NW_026087742.1, from coordinate 61,020,200 downwards.
TTCTCTCCAGCATTGCTTTGCTTAGCTGAACTATAAACTCTGCGGAACTTTATCTAAAATGGTTTTTTATAATTTAAAAAACCCATTTTGGATAAACACTGCCATTTTGGAGGTCTTTCTAAGTCAGGGATGATCCATGTTTACCTGTGTGTATCGCTCAGAGTCAGCTTGCAGGCTTTTTATTTAGAAATCAAATTAGTGAGAAGTTAAATGTGTAGGCAGCAGTTTGGCACAGAATTTTTTGAGGGGCTTATGTCTCTGAAAGCATGTGGCTTTTTAAATTGTGAGCAGATGTCCATGTCTTTGCCCTAATGCTGATGACTACTCCGAGGTCAATTTCTTTTTTATCACAATATGTGGCCAGTTCAGTTTCTCTCTTTATAAGTCATCCTTTCTTGCTTATTTTTAGCCTTTCTGAAGTTCAAGCAGTCCTCTCTGTTTCTGTTCCTGCCTGGATACCGAGGTTGTTGGATCCCTTCAGAGATGTCAGAGCCGTGAGAAGAGGTGCTGTTGATGTAAACTCCCTCTGCTGGTTAGTTCTGCAGCAGAAATGAAGCTTTGTGGTGTGCAATTGTTTACCACTGCATCATGCAGCAGAAATTAACAGTTGAGAAGTGTGACATGCAGTGTTTCTAAAAGCAACTAGAGCACCCAGTTTAAGCTCGTGAGCTTTATGCTTGTAAGGCTTTTAATTGCAATCAGCCTAAAAGCTGTGTGTTGGTAACTGAGCCCTTAGAACCACTGCTGCCTTGTTACATGCAGAATCTGAGCAATAGCTTGAGACCTAATATATTGAGGCAGCTATTAGCATGCATGTTAAAATCGTTACTTGGCTTCCATCTGGTACATTTGCTACTACACTGCACTTACAAAGTTCTCAGTTAGGGTGCAGACCTTGCACAGTGGGTGCAGGCCCAGGTGGTTATCAGGAAAGGTAAATAACCGTAGGTCTCTTTGATGCACTGCAGGAAGGGTGAGTGAAGGACGCTGGGTTTCTTTATTCTACTGCTTCCAGTGGCATGACTGAAGTCTCCTAGATCATCAGCCTTTTGTAGCAAGGATTTGCCCAGAAGAAACTCTGGACATGCCTGTGTCGTTCCTCCCCCCGCCACCTTCCCCCTCAGATCCGGGCAAATGTTGAGATGAAGTTTGAGTGTGATTGGTGTGAGAGGTCAATCACGGTATTGGAGAGTGTCTATTATTTTAGAAAGTATGTTCTAGAGGGTGCTACAATAATTTGGTTTCAGTTTTGATAATACTGAGCTACTTGACTGACATCTCCATTTACAATCCTTTATTTAAAAAATAGATTCCCCAAATACTTTTATCTCACTGTAGACTTTTTTCTCCCCCTTCCTGTGTCCCCCAGAACTTTTAATTGGAAAATGAGAAATTGGCTAAGGTGGTTAAGGAATACATCTTTAGAGAGGAAAAGGTGATGCTTATGCCTAGGTTGGGCGGTTACTTTCTGTGGAAAATAAGTAGTTGAATCAACTTTCTAAGTTAAAATTAAGAAACAGTAGTCCGTGTATAAGCTCCAGAACTCTCAAGCTTGTATGTTATTTCACCTATTTAGACATAAGCATTGTTAACACCTGTTGAGGATTGTAAGGTCCTTCATCTGTGAATGGAGTTCATTGCTCATGTCAACCTGGAAAGGCTTGTGTGCCTGAAAGCTTTTATCTGCCAGTATCTTGTTTTATCTTGTTTGTCTGACAAGATATCAGGTTGAACTTTGAGGTAGGGGAAATGCAGTGTAAAATGCTTAGGTTTTGGAAATTCTTGGGAAGATTTTTGTCAAAGAAGTGGTTAACTGAGTCATGCAGAGGGGAATAGAAGCCAAGTGGATTAAAGACCTAGTGCAAAGATCAGGAAGGGCAGTGCATTTTAAACTTGTTCCCTTTAGAGTAGAATAGGTTCTCAGGGTGCTGTAAAGCTTGTTAATTTGCTAGGACATTCTCTATCAAAATAACATTTTGTCTTTGTGTCTTATATTCACAGGATATGTTCAAAATAGCTTCAGGGAAGAAAATATTTTTCTTAATATCCTGCTTATGACACGTTTGTGCTTTGCCAGTTGTATTTATATGAAGCAAATTAAATAGGTAAAGTCAGAAGGGACAATTACTTCATCTGCCCAAAACAACAAGTCATTACTGTCTCCTTATAATTGATTGATGGTGTCATATGTTAAAGGTTTGCCAAAGTGAGGTAACAAATCTTAGCAGCTAACTAGCCTGTGTTTGTAACTGGACTAGAAATTAAGAAGGCTTAAAAGCATTCAAATCTGTTTAGCTGTGTAGAATGTGCTGTGGTCTTGGCATCAGGTAGACTTTTAACAAATAAGTTTGCCATCTGGAGGTTTCAGGTGTTTTCAAGACCTGTGTCAAATGTGAAATGTAGAGTGAAGTTGGGGTCTAAGTAAGAGAAGTGCCTGTGGGGAGGTGCTGAGTTTGTTGGATCAAGGTTATGAAATTTATTAAGGAAGCAATCCTACTGGAGTTTTTTTTGTGTTGGGGTTTTTTGTGGGCATAATTCTACTGTGACCTTAGTGTTTCTCAAACTTTAACAGAAAGTAATAATAGAAACAATGAATCCCTTTCTTCCAAAAGACATCTGCACAGAATAACCTGTGTTTCAGGAGTGACTGCTGGTGTTATATAATTATACTCAGCCAAGTCTTGGTTGTCAGCACAGTTTTGAGAACCAAGTATCAGAAGCAAAGGGATAGATGCTCTCTTGGTGTTCTTACTGTTGCCTGTATCTGATACCCAGGCATTATGAAGAAGCAGCCTGAACAGAGCAAAGAATAGAGAGGTTGGGTTGCACTGGAGCAAACAAAGGAAAAGGAGATAACTAAATGATGACGAGAGCGTGCCATCTGGATAGAGACTGCACTTCTTACCTGTTGCATGATTCTCTAGCTTTATAGTTTTTACTGTTTTATTATTATGTGTCTTGTCACTAGCATTCTGTGGAACTCTCCACCTAGTGCTCTCCCAATTCACAGAACTTGCTGATAGCCCTGAGTGTGGATCATAGGTTGTGTCATAATCCCTTCAGGGTACGAGCGATGTTACAGTTGTCATGTGCAGGATTGAATGCACATTGGGTGAGCTCTCTGTTTGTGCTGACTGTTAGCTTTGCTCTTGAGCTGCTGCAATTGTTCTGAGGAAACTGGTAGGAGAGAGCATTATAGGAGGATGGGTTGTATACATCCGTGTTCACGGGAAAATGATCTCTATACCAATGTTTCCAGCTTTAACGAGATCCAGCATGTTTCTAAATAAGAGATTATGACAATTTTACTTACTTGTCTCTTATGTGTATCACTGTTTAGTTGCACAAACTAAAACTAAACATGAGTTTGCCTTATGCTTTCCTGCTCTGACAAATAGTTTTTGACCATAACAAGAGCTTTTGATTGTACAAGAGATGGCAGATTTGGGTCATGTGCACAAAAGCTTCAGCCTTATTTTTATTTGCAGATTTGACATATACATCAGTTGCTTGCTTACGTGGCATATATAAGTTCTAAGGCTTTAAAAAATTTCACAACTGAAAATTTTATGAATTGGAATTCCAGCTGAAATCACCTCTGAAAAGTCCCTCAGAATTCCATTCTGCTACCAGTGGATATTTGCTAGATAACTAATTTTTAATAAGTTTACTTGTAGAACAGCAGATGTTCAGTTGTATTGATTACAGTTTACTTCAATACTCTGGTAAGAAAAGGTCTGTTCTTCCAGTGTCTTACTATTGACTTGCTATTTGTTCACCTAAATACATGAAAATATAATTACGTATTTCATACAGAATAGGGTGTTTACTCTCTTAGCCACCTGTCTTTTTTTCCATATAAAGGAATTTATCTTGTTGCCTGTTGATAAAAGTGCAAAATATGCTTTTTAATGGGCTGCTTTTTTTTTTTTTTTTGTTATAGCAATGTCATCTTGCTCATAGGAACGTCATGACACACAGCAGCATCATGGTGGATGTAGGCAAGTGGCCGATATTTACCTTACTTTCACCTCAAGAAATAGCATCCATTCGGAAGGCGTGTGTGTTTGGAACCTCTGCCAATGAAGCTATTTACATAACGCACAATGATGAGGTGAGGCTGCAGTCAGGTGGGAAATTTACTCTACAATTACTTGTTTTCAGAGTCCACTGAATATTTGTAAATAAATAGGCTTCTCAAAAGCGTTGTGTGAAATTTGTGTTTTTCAAAACATGCTGAATGTAATGTTTAGAAGTAGGGTTCCTGCAAATAAAAAGCCTAACTTCCAGGGCTGCATGAATCTGAATAATTCAGTCTCATCAGTTAACTTCCAAAGTGTCCTTATGCTGACTCCTGAAGTTGTTAATTTTCACATGGGAAGTTTCTGGCCTCTGATGGTCTATGGTGAAACTGTCCCCAGTTTATGAAGACCTGGGTATTACCACATCTGTGCATACCTGGGTGTAAGTTGTTAGAAGTGAGTATTCCTTTGTTTTTCAGGTATTTGTTTTTGGACTGAATTGCAGTAATTGTTTGGGAACTGGAGATAATCAGAGCACAATAGTACCAAAGAAATTAGAAGCCTTATGTGGAAAGAAGATCTCCAGTCTCAGTTATGGAAGTGGACCCCATGTTGTACTTTGTACTGAAGGTAGAAAATTAACCTTAAGTATAGAAACATAAGTTACTGATTTAAAGTTCCACTTGCATTTAACAGGAATGGATTAAGGTGTAATTGTATTAACTTGTTAACTGGGTAATGTACACTAAGGGGCTGTCATTAGTCTTAAGTGGATCTAAATGGATTTTGTAATAGGTTGCACTTGTAGCATTTCACTCTGTCATTTATGATATAACTCTGTTTTACATGTGCACTTTCATTTCCACAATAAATCTAGAGGTTATACTGTGATATATGTGTATAAAACAAAGTATATAGTTTTTTCTGTATACAGACGATTCTTGTAATAGTTTCACTGTTTGTTAACATCCTTTCACTTTCATCTTGGTGTTTGCTAATATCTTAGAATTTTGTATTAACTTCCTTGGAATTTTTGGTGGTTTTGATCACAAATATTTTTGCAGATGGTGAAGTGTATGCTTGGGGACATAATGGTTACAGCCAGCTTGGAAATGGCACAACCAATCAGGGCATTACTCCTGTTCAAGTTTGCACAAATCTGTTAATAAAGAAAGTGGTGGAAGTAGCTTGTGGCTCTCATCATTCCATGGCGCTGTCATTGGATGGGGACGTAAGTTGAAACCTGTTCAAATCCTTTAATCTCCTTCTTGAAGTGAATAGTGTAGGTGACCTTGCAGTTTGAACTTGTCTCTGCAGGGTACTTATAAATGTAACCTTTTCTCCTGCTGCCTCAAACTGGGGCGTCCTTTTCTTCAGAGCAGACTTGAAAAAAACCTAAAAAAAACCTTAACAAAAAAACCCCTAAACAAACCCCAAATGAAAAACAAACCAAAAAAACCCAAACCCCAACTACAAAAACAAGGGAATAAAAGCTTAGCAAACCTTTGTGTCTTCTGTCTGCTATATGTCTCACAGGGTGAGACCGGAAAGCTGTGCCACTTAGAGGCAAAAGAATGGTTTGTAAGGTGAAAAATGTAATTTATTTACTTGCAGTTCTGTTAGTTAAGGGGTAAATTGAGTTGTTTGTATTTACTGGTTAGCATTTGGTTGGTATTTTGCAGTGTTTGTGATGTGCACACTGCTACTGCAAAAGAATGTTGCTCTACACATTGCCTCTGAGTATCTTTGTGTGTAGCTAATGGAAGAGCACTTGGTTTATATCCAAGTCGGCTTTATGCTGTTCGTTTACGTGGCTTAAGGCTATTGTGTCATGGGAAACACGTACACTCAGTTTCCAGTCAGTCAGATTTGACCAATGTGGGTTGCATGTTACTGCACAGAGGAAAATCTGGTTTCAGCTCTGCATTAACAAAAAAAGGAGTTCTAATTTTAAAACCTTCTAACAGTGAAAACGGGAACTACAGTTCTTTTCATTATGGTAATCTGAGGGTGTCTGTTATGGTTCCATATGGAATGATAGTGCAGCAGTAATACAAGGTATTTTAAGGTGGGAAAGAGAGATTGGGTGAATTTCAGTGGTCTGTGTTTTATCTGAAAGAAGATCCTAGCTTGAGAAAGATTTTGTACTGTCATGTTTGAACTGGTTAAACTATAAAATTTGGTGAGTATGCAGGAAGGGGAGGGTGTTTGTGTGTAAGTTACACTAGTGATGCCAGCTTCTGTGTGGTACCTGCCTGTGATGGCCGTGCTGTCTCTTTTAATAAATGTATCATGCTGGAAATCTCAGTGGAAGTAGGGAAGTTTCTTTACTATGGAGTTGATATTTGCAGCTTGCTTGCCATCATGATTTTCTCTAAATTTATCCCTAGCATGCCTTGCAGTAATTTGGTCTGTGCTCTGTTTTATCTGTACCAGAATTGATTACCCTGAAAGCCGCAAAATGTGTTAAGCAGATTTATTTACAGCAAGATTTGACTGCAAAAAGCCCTGTGACTTGATGTTATCTGAAGCCTCAGAGAGACATTGAAGTTGAAAGTATTTGTGGAAACACTTGGCATAATTGGTTTGGACATTTAGTGCCATTTTAATGCATTGCAAATTAAAAAAAATATTTTAATGATAGAATTAAAGGACTGCAGACATTCATACTTGTCTGAGAGGGGAAACTGATTAGTTCTTTGGCATTTGGATCTTCGATCTGAATTTCTTTTACCTAAATATTTTCTGTTATTTAAATTGAGGTCTTTTAAAGAGCATCTTCAGATATTCAGTAGGAATCAAAGATCCAGCAATTAGAAGTAACAAAAAGCAAAGGACTAATGCTTCCTTTAGTTCATATTACACATGGTAAATGAGTTGGGTTGGTGGGTGGTTTTTTTGTTCTTGTCTTTGGTGGGTTGGGGTTTATTTGGCAGTGGAGGGTGTTTGTTTTTATTTACTGTCTTTTGGTTTGGTGTTGCAGTTAACAGGCAGCTTCTGGCACCAAAGAATGTGCCAACTTCTCGTTAGGGTACCTGTCAGTGTGCTTGTACTGGCTAGCATGTCTGTGGCTAGGTATTTCCAAGAAGGCAAACTTTTGAACCAGGTGAAGCACCAGAGAATGAACTATCAAAAACTGCTTTGTGCCAAGCTGTGAGTGTGTATGCGTGTAATAAAAACTGAAGGCAGTTTCGTACTGAAAGTACAAAGCTATACATTTTTTTTTAATAGCAAACTGCCTTCCTGTATTCTTGACTCTCAGATATAAGGAAACAATATTTTTGCTTGTGTTAGTGTTAGTTTACCACTGGCAACTTTAAACTGACAGAGATGGTGCTTTTTTTGTTAATGCCATTGTGTACAAGAATGTATCTACTGTGAAACACGGGCTGAAAAATCCATCTCCTTTCACAGCTCTTGAAAGGTGTGGAAAAGGTATGGTAAATGTCCGGCAATAACCTGGTCTAGAGTTCTGTGAAGAAAATTAAACTCTTAATTGGGGAGTTCAGCTTGTCTGGGAAACAAATGACATTAACTTACGTTTCCTTTTCCAACGTCGTGAAATTCTAATGACAATCACTGTGCTTTTGTCTCACAGTCTGAGTAATACTTAATATGGAAATATGTTGCTTTTGGTTTTTTGTTGTACTCAGATACTCTGGTTCTGTAGCAAGAAGCTGAAAAAAGTGCTATATTTGTATTTGCTAGATCAGCTTTCTTGCTGTTTAAAATTTTCAGCTGTTGAAAATTAGCTTAGAGCATTTTTGCTTATTAAATAGGATAGTTTACCCAATCTTATGCTGACTTCAGGAAGATTATCATCTATTGCTATCATTACTAGTACCGAGGCTTAAACTGTGTGGTTTTGTTTGTTTGGTTTTTTGGACAGCTGTACGCTTGGGGCTATAACAACTGTGGTCAAGTTGGATCTGGATCTACGGCGAACCAGCCAACTCCTCGCCGAGTTTTAAACTGCTTGCAGGGTAAAATTGTAGTTGGCATCGCTTGTGGTCAGACCTCCTCCATGGCTGTAGTAAACAATGGTGAGGTAAGCACTGCTGGTGGCTCTCACATTCTCTGTTACCTGAACTTGCCAAATTAGTGTCTGAATATGGAGAAATGCTGACATGGAGTGCTCAAATCAGAGTTGTATTGGCAGAGTTACGCTGATAACTTCTGTGAGGCCACTTTAAGGAAAACGCTGGAATTAAGCAGAGGTGCTGCCTTTAAACATTACTTCTTATGGCAAAAACTGCATTGGAACACAGTTCTTACTAAGTCTGCAACTGGAAGAATTTGAGCAGTTACATTAAGCATGTCTGTCTTCATACTTCAAATGATTAATGAACATAAATAATGTTAAATTAAAATAATTTGTTATGTTAATTTCAGTTGTTTTTTTTAAAGCATGCACAATTAAACAGTTAATTTTTCTGCAACAATATGCTGGCTGATCTTGGGTTTTAAACACGTTGCTTAATTGCCGGCAACAAAACCAGGCTTTTGAACATTGCCCTCATATTGTGCAACTCTTTAATTTCAAATAAGTTTATGGCACTGTCTTGCTTCTAAGTATGAACCTCAATTTTACTGCACGTCACCAAACTGAGTATAGCATCTCTTGGTGAATGGAAGGACTGTAAAAGTCCCTGAGGTTGAGATAAGCTTTCATTGTACGTAATTTGTCATGACTTGTCCACCAAAGGAAAAGTTAAACTGGTGACTTCATTTTAAACTAATCAGCTGATCAGAATAACTAAGTTCATGTTCTCTTTAAAAAAAAAAAAAAAAAAGTAATAAGGAGAAAGGATGGTGTAAAAGTTAACTAAAGTGCTGATGCTGTGGGAGAGATTCTGATGTAAGTTTATTCCAAAATCCCTAGTACTTGAAAGGCATATGTTTCAGAGAGCTTCTTTAAAAGGCAAATGCAGGGTTGAAAAGTTGAATGCAGTCAGTCATTGCAGTATATTTAACATCTTTCAGCCTTCTCTGTATTGCTCTTGAAATAGCATACTTTTTTTTTTGTTTTAAATAAGTACTTTCTTAGCTTGATACTCAGTCTTAAATGTTCTGTACTCCTGGAGAAGAGTGGCTGAATTTTGTTTTCCTTTTGCCGTCAGGTTTATGGCTGGGGTTACAATGGCAATGGCCAGCTGGGGCTGGGAAACAACGGCAATCAGCTCACGCCCTGCAGAGTGGCCGCGCTGCACAGTGTGTGTGTGCTCCAGGTACGTCTGACGTGGACGTGGAAATGCGTTCCTGCTGCTAGCTTTGCGCTAAAACCATATCTTTGGAATATTATACCTGCCTCTAGACTTTGCAGTTCAAAGACTGAATTTTCGTAGCTCTTGCGAATTATAGTTTGCTTATAAAAAGTGCAAGTAGACTGTCAAATGTTTGCTGTTTTAAATTCCTGGAAAGATTTAAAGTTAGCTAGTGTAACAATCAGTAAATTGTGCAGTGGATACAAATTGCATCTTTGATACAAAGCTGAGTGAAGCACCTAAGCAAAGGCAAGAAGGGTAACAAAGTGTTCAAAGTGGGTTCTATATCAGTATTCTAATTAGTCCTTCAGAAGTGAGGGGAGAAGGAAGATAAAGAGTTATGAGCGTGGGTTTGATTGTTTGGTGGTTGGGTTTTGGTTGGATTTCTTGGGTTTTTGGCAAGGTTCTCTGGAGTTGCCTGTGATACCTTGGGTGGAAGGGTTGTTGGCTGTTGAACTGCAGCTCCCATCATTCATTGGAGTATTCATTCCGTACAACATTCAAAATATCTAGCTCTGAAAGTGTTTCAGAGTATTGCCAGATGTGATGAAGTTCAATTCCTTGTATGAAGAGTCAGCAACTGAAAGTAACTAGCGGCTAAGGAGACTTTGCCAGAGTGCGGTAAATTATTTGGGGGTAATGAATTAAATTAACGAAGTTGGGACTTTTCCAGTGCCTACAGCTAACATACTTGGTGTTAGCTTTAAGTACTGAGAAGCAGCACATTGTAGCACTGAGTGAAGAATGCCTCAGATACTTTAAGGTGGCCTAAGGTAGTAGTGGGTTCGATAATTTTGTTTCTCATCTGTTTTGTTTAGTAGTAACGCTTCTACATTTACTTACAGATTGCCTGTGGCTATGCGCACACACTAGCACTAACAGATGAGGGTTTGCTCTATGCCTGGGGAGCTAACACTTACGGGCAGCTGGGAACTGGCAATAAAAGTAACCAGCTAAGCCCGGTGCAGATCATGATGGAAAAAGAAAGGTAATCTTGCTGAAGCTGTTTCTGGATTGATAAGTCTGAGCATGTGTTATGCGGTCTCTAGCACTGGAAGCATGCATATGAAGGAGTTGGTGGATTGTTTTTCTATTGCTAATGTTAAAAGCATAGAAAGGATGGTAACTACGTTTACAATAGACTGTTGTTTTTTTTTTTTCTGTCTCTAATGATTATTGAACATAAACATATTTTGTATTTACCTGATACTGAAAGATAATGAAGGACTGTTAGGCCGTTCTATGTATGGTTCCTTTGGTTAAAAATCTGGAGCTATGAAACCAATAAGCCAAGATTTTGACTTGTATTGAGGCTTACGTTTAAAAAAAGATAAATGAGGAGGGTTAGGAAGCAGCGCCTTTATAAGAAATGACATATGAGAAAAAACAATTTTTGAAAGGCTGGCAATAGCCACCTGTGAAAACACAACTCAGTTTGCAAGGTTGCTTGAGCTAAGGATAATTAATACCACTCTTTATCGGTGGTACCAGTTAGTAGTTTGTAGTTTCTTACTTTCCTAGATTCATAAAATAATGAAACTAACCCTTATCAACCCTATTTCAGCACCCTTATCATGCTCATGTTTGGGATAGCTCTTTTGCTGTTCACCTGCAAACAGGACCTCAGTCCCATTCTCTTAAGTCCTTGTGTAGATCTACAGATTAATGTACTTTGGCTTGCAAACACCTGTAATCTAGAAGTCTCTTAACTTATAATTTCAAAACTGTTCTGATTGTTTTTTGTCCTCCATTTCTGAACTGTCTTTCTGGGAATTCATTCCTATTTGTTGTTGTTTCTCCCGCTTAATGTAAAGTGAAAAGATGCACAGTACTGGGAGTGTTTAAGAGCTGAAAAATGGGTGGGGGGAAAGAAGAAAGGAACCATCACAACAGAAGCCACTGAGGTGAGGCTGCTTGTTCTGTGAAAGAACTGACACTAATGAAACAAAATAAAATATTCTTTAAAAAAAGCAGTGGAAGAGAAATGCGGATGTTTGCAGATGGATCAACTTTGTTCTCTTGGCAATTTATTTCGTGAGTGAGCTAAGGAGAGCTGTTAAGTTTAGTACTGTATGTGAACTCAAGCATGGGATCACAGTAAAACTGGCATTTGTTCAATGACTGAAGGAGGGAGAACATACCATAGAACTTCTGCTTGGAATCTGAGGCAGAGATAAATCACTTCAACTTACTCATCCTGCTTGACTTGGCTCCCTTGGAAACAGTGCTATAAGTGGGTGAGCTGTCATTTCCCATGAAGTGTGTTACTGCTGCTTCTCCTAGTCTTTTTATTTATGTAACTCCTTTGTATCTTATATTTAATGTTGGTGACAGTTCCTTAGGAAGTGGCTTTTGGTACTATCTTGAAGAATATTGCACATATAGCTTGTAAGGAACTTTTAGGCTTCGTTTTTTGTTTGCTGGGAAGGACCAGTTATGAAGGTCAGCGTCCTGAATTTTGATGTTAAGTGTGCGCTTAAACATGTTACCCTGTACATGTAACTAAACTGTACGTGCGCCATAAATGTGTTATATAATAGTACATGTTCTGCTGTGCTTCTGAAGTGTAGTACAGTTACACTAAAAAGAAGAATCTATTCTGCTAAGGAAAGAAAGTTTGGGGAAGGTAGTAGTGTAGGTAGATAGCTATGATGGAAAATTAATTGCCTTTAAAATAGGTACTCTGTAATGTCCCTTGCAGAGATGCTGGAAGATCTTAATGTTGCGTAGAAGTTAAGTTGATAATAGTGTAAAACAACTGATTAGTCTGCTATCTCTGGCAGAAATTATTGGTACATATACTGAAAGATTCTTTCTGTGTTTCGTCTTGAAATAATTTTTGCACTTAAAATGTGGCCTTTGTGCTAAAGTTTTTTGCCTAAAAATATAACTCTTCATGGATATTGTTCTGTAAAGGAACAAATATTTCAATATGTATATTCTTAGACTGCTTGGAAAGCTTTTTGTTTGTCCAGGTTGATCTGTTTCTGGCACAAAAGCATGAAATTCTCTGAATTTTTACTGTGGAGAAAAAACAGGAAAGCATAGCTTTTGTTTTGAACTAACATTGGAATCTCCCTGTGTTTTGCTTACCGTGTGGACAATAAAACTGGCAGTGTCCTTAGGCTATTCTAGTTGGAGTTGTTTCTTTAGTTCTTGTAATATTTCAGATGGCAAGGTAGGGATTGCTTGAGCACAGGAGAATAGATAAGTGAGGGTCAGCACCGCTAATAGTTGAAGGGACTGTGTGAGGTAGGTGAAAAGACCAATAGATCTTATTTAAAAAAGAACCATAGCTCTTCAAGAATGTGGAGTTAGGTGTGTGTATTCACCCTTCCTCAAAGGAAATGCTGTCTGTGTTCATGCTGAATTTCAGTGTTGAGGAAGGGAAGCTTAATGGAAAAATAAAAAGTCAGAAATACAGGCAGTGGGTGAGATCTCTGCCTATCTACAGAAATCAAATTAAAAGGGTGGTAGAAAGTATTTATTGGAAAATACGTCTCAAATACTTAATCTCAAAATGAGAGTTTGTACTGTGTCTGAAAGAAGTTCTGAAAAGTGCTCAGTGACAATCTAAATAGTATCACTTCCCTGATACTCTTTCCTAACCTGGAGCATTTCTTCTTGAGAATGTGTGTGATGTGCATTGGTTTTAAGAGGGGAAAAACAAAACTTGTTTTTTCTTCATTCGTTTCCCATGGTCATGAAAGAATAAGAGCAATGTCAGCTGATGAGAATGACATCGTCAAAGCAATATCTGATTACAATAACATCTACAAACAATCTGAAAAAGTCATTGTGTGTTTTTAGTATGTGTTCAAGCAGTATGACACTGCTGCAGGACAGAAAAACAAGTATGGTATTACAGATGTGTAGTTTGATTGGCTGTTATTTTGGTGAGGCATTTGGGAAGTCACTTGATTCTGCACCTGTAAGTGTCTTACCAGGTTTCTTCTGTTCACAGGGTTGTGGAGATCGCAGCCTGCCACTCTGCTCACACGTCAGCTGCCAAGACCCAGAGTGGCCAGGTGTACATGTGGGGCCAGTGCCGAGGGCAGTCCGTGACCTTCCCCCACCTCACTCACTTTGCCTGCACTGACGATGTGTTTGCTTGCTTTGCTACTCCTGCCGTCATGTGGCGTCTGCTGTCAGTAGGTGAGCTCCGGCTCCCACGGGGCAACCAGTACTGTGGCCTTCTGTAGGAGTTAGCACAGGATACCTCTTCTGTGGCAGGTTACTGTTTCAAGGAGGACTAGCAGCTAGTTGTTGTTTTTTTTTTTTTTTCTTCCGAAGAAAACAGTCTGTTTTGGCAGCTAAGGATCCAGAGAAGAGTTAACAAGACTGCTTGCCAGTATACATCAAGAGTGAACCCTGTTTTTCCATTGCACCATGAATGTTGTGTATTCCCTGCATTTGAACTGTTTCACCTTCAGCTCAGGACTGGGAAGGAATCCTGGATCATTAAAGATGTTGCTAATTCTTACTTGACCTCAAATATGCTATAAATCTCTTAGCTTGGCTTTCCTGGAAAATATGAGGGTGTTTTTGTGTTCAAAACATAAAGATGTTTCATCTTAGATTGACCACTTCAGTTCACAAGATCATTTAGGAGATCTGTTTTCATGTTGACAACAGCCTGTACAAAATTGTTTTTGTGGGGGGATGGATCACATCCATACTCAGACTTTATCACTGTATGTAGCTTTTCCTAACCCAGCTTCTGTCTTAACTTCACATTTGTAGAGGTCCAGGTAACAGCACCCCATCTGTAGAGGAAAACTTAATAGTTTTACTAAAGAGAGAGAAGATTTGCTTGGAGTAGTCTGCTTCTGAGTAAATCTATGTCTTGTTTTATCCTATCTCTCACTTTCTCCATTCTCTAATTCTCTGCAATGTGTGTTAGTCTTGCTCTCTGTAGAGGTCTGAGGGTTGCTCAGTCTGTTGCCTTTTGCTAATAGTGAGGGCTATTTAAACGACATCTCACCAGTTTCAGTACCATTCAAGTTCTTGGTTTTTATGAATTACTCCTAAGACCTAGTATAACCAGCTATTTGACTTCTGTACCTGCATTTTAATACCTCTTGCCCCTTGGAGAGTCTTCCCTACTTACTTTGATAGTCCTACTTACTGAATATTCAAATCAAAGGCATTAATTATGGGGGCATTTTTAATCTCCATTTTCCGTATTCTTGTTTTCCTTCCTCAGCTTTTTAGTAACAGAGGCTTAAAAACCCCTTTTTTCTCTTGTTTTTTTCTTATGGTGTTTTGTTTTCTTAGCAAGAGCTAACTCTGTGTAAAGGTTATTGTTTTACTTCCAGTTATGATATCTCTGCCAAAAAAATGAATTGGTCAGTCAGGATTGGCTGTGGCAAAGTACAAATATGCAGCCTTTTTTCAGGACTGAACTTAAGGTATTTGGAGTGAAAGTTGATCTGCATAGCTTAAGCTAAGCTGATGACCCAGAAAAAAAAAGATCACGTGAGCAAATGAAGAGGGATTGGAGCATGGTTTAGTTAGCCCAGATGAGATAGGTGCAGCTTCTGTGGATGATTCATGTAAATCAGAGGAACGCATGGTCTTCTGTGGCACAAAAGTGACTTGTCAGTTCTGAGGAGTTTGTTACAGCAATATTTCTTTTTTAAAATACTGTTTAACTGTCCCTAATGGTGAAGAGTGATTTGTGGATTGTATGTGGATGAACAGTGTGCAGTGCTGTGGGACACAGGAGACATAGACCTCATCCCATGATAGTGGAAACCCGTTTATTTTTCTTTTCCATACTGCACTTCTTAGAAGCCATATGTCTTGAAACACATCTTTAAGATGCATCAGCAAAAGCTTCAAATAATGGGTTAAATTAGGTTTTCTAAAACTTCAGATTACTTGATTTACCAGAAACCTTAGACAACTTGTGCTGCAACTCTTGTATGATTTCTAGAGACAAAGTGGGGCCTCTGTGGGACCAGTGCCATAGGCCTTAATAGAGAGAACTGTGATATCTTATCTTTAATCCCTTTAATTCCACTTCCAAAATTGCTGAGATCCTGTGTCCTTGGTTGTACCAAGAACACAGTGTCTACTATCTATCTCTTCAACAGCACTGCTGTTGTATTTTGTGTTTTCATAGCTGACTAATAAACTGAGTAAATTGTGTCAGTGATAGTTCATGTTAGCAAGCCCTGACAAGCACCTTACCAACCTGCAGGCAGTATCCAGTCTGCCAGCGCAAGGAAGTGACCAAGTGGTGACATGTTTTTCCTACTTTTTAGGCTCAGCTTGCACTGTGTCAGTGCAGCAGGAGTGCTGTACCCCATGTCCCAGGTGAGCTCAGGTGTTAGTGCAGATCCTCACGATGAGCAGTGTGAAGATTAAGCCGTAGAGCTGAGTTTGCAGGTAGCAGCGTTAGCCCTGAGCTGCCTGGAGGCTGGACATTTCATGGGTGGTGCCCATGTGGAAAACAAGTTCTCTGGGTACTTTACTTGGTGCTGCATTACATCTGTGCAGTGGAATGGAATGAGAACTGCTGCCTGGAGCTGTTGTGGAGCAGCCCTTCCCAACAGGGAATGCTATTGGATTAATTCATTCTTCCCATTTTGTCGCTTGAGCCAGTGGAACCCTGACATTGATCTGTTTTCCTTGATGTGCTCTTAGTGTACTAACTAGCTTTAGTTAGTGATGTGTGTGTTCCATTTAGGATGCTTAATGTGTTCTTTTGTTGGTTTGTTTTTTTTAATTGTTTCTGTAGAGCATGAAGACTTTTTAACAGTAGCAGAGTCTCTGAAGAAAGAGTTTGACAGCCCAGAAACCTCAGATCTGAAGTTCCGTGTGGATGGAAAGTACATCTATGTCCACAAAGCTGTTCTGAAAATCAGGTAGCGGTCATGTTTTGCAGCTCTTGTTTGTACAGAATAACCTCTTCTATCTCACATCTTAGGGGGAGAAAAAAAGTAAGGGGTAGGGAGGGGCCTGTAATGTGTAGCATCTGTATATCCATAATCACTTTAAATGAAGTAACTATAAAAGGAGAGGTCCACGTTCATTTTTCACTGAACCTGTTTGTTGTTCCCAGGATAACAAATTCTGTTAAGCTGGTCTGATTGCAAATGTACACATGGATGTTTCTGTAGCACGGACAAAATAAGAATTTTATCTTAATGCATAACAAAGTTCTTAGTTGTAGGAATGAAAACGTGGACCGCTGTTCATGATGGGGGATGGTAAAAATCTGTGAATATGGCAGAGTACTCCAAATACCTATTTCAGGGGGCTGTAATGTAACATTCACGTGTCTGTGTAACAGTGTTCCAGATGATGTCTTTGTCTCCTAGGTGTGAACACTTCAGAACAATGTTCCAGTCATACTGGAATGAGGATATGAAGGAAGTGATAGAAATAGACCAGTTTTCCTATCCTGTGTATCGTGCCTTTCTTGAGTACTTGTATACAGACAGCGTTGACCTTCCGCCTGAAGATGCAATAGGTATCACTTGCAGTCCAATTACATTAGAAAGCAGCATCCAGAAAAACTGAGGCAGGGGATGCAGAATAAATGTATAAATATAGACTTCTAGTCTATCCTGTAATGCATTTTACTGGTGATTAATTGTCTTTAAAAGGCTCTTGTAGCAAACTTAATACAGCAAAAGTGATGCACATATAGAAATAATCTATGAGCAGCTTTTTCAAGTTTGACAGAGAAACTATTTCTCTGGATTAAAATACATATTTAAATTGAGTCAATTATTGATTGGCGTAATTATCAAATAATCTCAATAGATCTCATGGGAAAACTTGTACAGCAGAGCAATTACAGCAGGCTGTAATTCAAGCCTATATTTTGATATTAGTAGCATTTTACTCATGTTGTGGTGCCTGTTTTGTGGCAAAATGGCTTGCACGATTGCAAGCCATTAGGTGTGCAAATCAGTGGAACAACTCTCATGTTTACGGAGATTAACAGGATTGCAGCATGAGGTAATAAAAGGCCTTTCTTCACATGTAATGTCCATTTTCTGAGTAGTGACCTGCTTGCAAAAATCACATTGTGGAGATACAGAAGTTTTCACACAGAACACGGGTGCAGTTTGTACCCCCAGGAGCATAAACTGTTGCTGAAAGAGCAGAGATTGTTACGTCTGACTAACACAGTGGCGCTTTAATTGCAGGGCTTTTGGATCTGGCTACTTCGTACTGTGAAAACAGACTGAAGAAACTGTGTCAGCACATTATCAAGAGAGGAATTACTGTGGAAAATGCATTTTCATTGCTCTCTGCTGCTGTCAGATATGATGCAGAGGTAAACTTCTAAAGTTCAATCTCTTAAATAGGTGGCTGCTTTCTGACGTAAACTAGGGAGAAAGGCAGCCAGTTACGTTTTTCATATAAGCTCTCACTCACTGTCAGATAATGCTATTTGCCACTTGCAGAATTTGAGAGTGTTGGACTTATAAAAACTGTATTTGACATGACCGATATATCTTTTATTATAATTTTTCTCCATAAACCAGTTCGGGGAAGATGAACTATTACGCAGATATTTCTGAGGGTGAAAACACTAACTCATAAACAAGGAAAGGGTTTAAATACAAACGAAAACACTATGAAAAGCAGTCTTGTAAGCCTTCAAGTTACTTATTTGTGAGGCTGTGTGTTGTGTGTGATGATATAGGGTGGTAGATTGGGGACTGAGTGCTTTTGGTAATTTTTTTTTGGTTGATGGAGTGGGTGTTTTTGTTGGCTTTTTTTGTTTTGTTTAGCTACAGTCAAATACAGTTCTGGTTTTCACTGTCTGCTAATGATGTGTCAGAATAAGAGCTGCTTCATGGGCCTTACAAATGTTGAAGAGGGAGGAACAGTGTGCTGAAAGGGGGGGAAGGCTGGTGAAACTTCCCTGCTGCGTGATGTCTGACTTCGCTATTAGACCACTAACATGCAGCTTTGGGAACTAGTGGGAAGTATTCCAGGGCTTGCTTTGGCTGTTTGTGTTCAGTGTAGTATCCGCGCGTTGTGCTGGCAACTTTGCAATGGGTTGGTTTTTAACTTGCCACTTATGCTTATGAAGCAGATTTTTGGTACTCAGTAAGTCTACTCGTTGCTTTTTCTTGTAGTTAATATCCAGCAACTGGCATGCAGGTTACCCTAACTTATTTCAGAGCCTCGCAGTGTGTTGCTTGTTTGATATATCTTGCCCAGAGGGCTGTGTTAGTGTCTGTTGTGCCTTAAGCTCTACTGTGAACAATGATGTCTTTGGTGGGAGTACATCAAAAGTAGAAGATTTGCATACTTTAGCCTCAAAGGACTGTTTGCAGGACAGATCTTCACTGTGTGATTGATTCTGCTTGTAAAGGATGTAAGAAATCCAGTTACTATGCTTGGTCTGTACCTTACTAGCTAAGTGAAATTAGAAATCAAGTGAAAAGCATAGACCTAAATACTGCTTCCAGGAGAGAATGGGTGACCCTGAGGTGTTGGGATTTAATGAAAAGGTGGTTTTATGTGCTGTAATGTTAGCTGGGGACTTGAAATTGCTTGGGTCATGTAGTTCATTCAAGGGAGTGTGGGCCTGGAAGACAACAGCTTAAAGAAGCTGCTTCACTGATTTTAAAATACCTCCATGACATGAAACTCTTTCTTTTGGTGACTAACTGCAGTGACTAGCATTAGGTCAGGGCTGGCTTTTAAAATAATCCTTGGCTGTACCTTGTGCCTTTATTCACCTAAGTCTGTATTGAGTACAGTTTACTGGGAGTGCATCTGTCTGCAAATGAATTTCAGCCTTTTTTTTAATGCAGAACTTTAAATTTTCCAGAGTTACTTACTAATACTACAATAATTCTGTTTATTGTATGCTTCTGTTGCATTGACTTGGAATATGAATTTTTTTAATAAAGCAGTGCAAAATATTCTAATGTGTATGATGTAATTTTCTTTAAAATGCTAGTTAATTCTGTTATTTAAAAAAACATCAGTGTTCAGTTCTAATAAGCTTGTCTTTTTTTGTTGCACAGATGCCACACAAGTCAAGATCTGCAGCTTCAGAATGCCTGGTTTTAGGCCAGGATATATTTTTATATTATTGTTGTGTCAAGAACTCCCACTAGCACACACAGTTGCTGTAGCTTTCAGTATTGACCTTAAGTGAAAACACGATTAGTCTTTCATACCTCATGTGGCTTAAAGAGCTCTGCAAATTTGTTGTGCCTTCCTGCAGTGCCCAGTCTGCTGAGCAGCTGAGGAAGGGTGTGTTCTCACATACAGGATACTGGTCCTACAAATGTTTAATAAAGAAAAGGGAACAGCGTGGGGAGTTGCCCTTCTGTAAGGGCTGCAGTGCCCTCCTTTTATAGCAGCTTAGATATGCATCCCAGAGTAGATTCCTTCTCAAAAGAGGACTCGGAAATATTCAATACGAGTGGGAAGTGTCCTGTGGTCAACCTTATATTGACAGTGACTTGTCTCTTTTGTTCCTTAAGACATCGCTTTGATCTGACATCATGTGGGTGCACTTATGGTTCTGAGGCTTTTTGCCATGTAACTTCAAGGCTCTTAGTTAAGCCCTGAGCTAAGCCGGAGGTCAGGCAGCTCTACAGAAATATGAGTTTGTATATATATATTGCTCAAAACAGCTGATTTTTGTGACTGCAGCTGTATAGTAAGAACCAGATTTTGGTTACCTCCCCTTGTAATTGCAATTACATAGTGACATGGATGGGTAGAATTATTATTTTCTGTTGCATTTATGTAGTGACTGTTTGGGGAGAAACCATTGAGAACCACTGGGTTAATGTTTGTCCAGTTCTCTGCAAAAATAAAGCATATATATGGGCACTTGTGCCTGAATGAAATTTTCTGTGATGAAAACAAAGATAATAACACTTCTTTTTTTTTTTTTTCCCCCGTTTAGGACCTAGAGGAATTCTGCTTTAAGTTTTGTGTCAATCATTTGACAGAAGTGACGCAGACTACAGCATTTTGGCAAATGGATGGTCCCCTGCTAAAGGAATTCATTGCTAAAGCCAGTAAATGTGGAGCCTTTAAGAACTGACACGAGGCTGTAAGTTACGGTCATGGCAGGGAGGTTTTTTTTCGGTTACAGCAGGGATGCCATAACTGTACGGGTACAGCAAGCGTTGCGTGGTCTCTTGCACCGGAAGACATGGAAGGCCACAGTGAAAACAAATGTTTTCAGTGCTCCAGAGTGAACTGTTGTAAAAATGTCAAGCAGAATATTCACTTGCATTTAACCAAGTTGGATGATGGAACCAGCTCAAGGTTTGAGACGGGGAATGCTGCGGGATGCAAAAGATACTGGCTGGTGTTATGGACTTACCTTTCTAGCCTAGGAAATCTCTGTTCTAGCACCGCCTGCTCCTATGTTCAATTTACATTTTGAGGTCAGAGAACAGTCTGACCTGAGCCACTGAATGATGTCACTTAAATCATTAACTCCCTGGGATTATAGAGAAGCAAATGGCATGGTTATTTCTTACTGCATTCGCATGATTGAGAATGAATTGGCCATTTGCTGTGTGTAATTAACCAAGTGTGTCCAGTTCTTAAAGTGTGCAAAAATAATGTATCCTCAAAGCCTAGGCAAGTGACTTTGAGGAAAGGAGTTACTAGCAAAACTAATTGGGAGTAAATCTCTATATTTGGGTATATTTTAATATAAGTTGTAATATGTACTTTGTGTAATCTGTTCAAACAGTATTTATAATGCTTAATGGAAATAATTCCCTCTTCAGTGACTTCAGATGACATTGGTTCCCTCAGAGGGGAAGGGAAATACTGTACTGAAAGTTGGGTGGGGTTTTGCTTTGAAGTATTGTCTAAACCTAAACTACATGTAATAAAATTTAATTTTTTTGGTACCTGTTCACTAGCAAACTAACTTAGACTTTGAAGAATGTTACAAACTTCCTGTGTTACATACACTGTATAAATTGCTTTATTTAAAAAACAACCTAAAACCCAACAGAACAACAAAGGAAAACTGCCAACAAAAAACACAGCCAAACTTACCTCTCCTGCTATATTACTGAATCTTGCTGATTTCACTGTACTTGACGATACCAGTGATTTTGATTTCAGAATTGAGCAAATTTATTTGTAGGCTCTAATTTAGACCTCAATTGCAAGCTATGGATCCGATTTTTTTTTTTCATGAAGTCATCCATATGTGACTGTAACCCTACAGCAGGTATGTATGGACATCTACTATTGTCATCGTATATTTTTAATAACAGAGCTCCACATTAATGCACTTTTGTTTTAGGTGGGGGTTTTCCAGGCAGAATTGCTCTGAGTGGCACTCGAGTCCTAGGCTTGGGCTGTAAGCTGGTGGTGCTTCTAGGCCCAGGGAGGCAGCAGGCCTGAACACTATAAGCAATTAAAATGACTACTATTTGTTCTAGGGGGCACAGCTAATAGTTCAAAGCTTGTTTTGAATGTTGTTATTCTGTGCTCCCATCAGGAATTCTAAATGGTCAGGGGCAGAGTACAGCTGTTGTAACAGGATGTTACACTTGTCATGAAACCGTGAGGGCACTGGAGCACTCTGGTGCTGCTCTGCTTCCTACTGAGGCAAGGGGTGGTTAAAGCAGCGCCTGACACTGCTCTCCCTCCTTGGCCACATCCTATGTAGCAGCAGGGCCAGTGACCACAACTCCACACAGCTTTTTTGAAAAAATGTTTTATTTTGTTAATTTAGCCTTTTGTAGCTAAACAATGCTTTTCTGTATTGAAATAACTTTTTAAAGGCAAAACACAGGGAAGGTGGATCCTTCCTTAATGGAGAAAGGAAGACCCAGATCACTGTTTGATCCTTTTGACATTGTACATGTTCTGAGTATAATGACCAAGGGGGTTTGGTCCACCTGTAAACACTGTTTCACCACTGCCATTACAGCAGAACTAATTACACGTTGACCAGTCAAGCAAGAATAACTTGGGATCTTTAATTCAACTCCTGTTCATGACTCAGATGGCTTCAAGTGCAAGTTCTGCTCATTTATCTTCTTTGGAAAGCCAAAGCACCAATATGATCCTGAAAACATCACTGTCTAGCCACAGACAGTGAAGCAGCTATGGCACAGCCAAGAGAGGGCTCCACAGTTAAAGTGACTCTTACAAGTGTTCTGTTGCAGCTGCTGTTCCCTTGTCTTGGAGCAAAAACTCTTCACTGGAGGGTTTAAAAAAAGCTAAATTTAGTGTATAACACTGCTGTACTACACAGTAAAATCTGAAGACGAAGATTTGGAAATTTTAAGGACTTAAAATTATTGCACTGTTGAGGTATAAAAAATGTGGATAAGATCCAGTTCTTACTTGTGTCCCTGTCTTGGGAGTGGGGAATTTCTTAGGCAGGGACCACATGTGCTCTAGGGTTTCTATCATTAGAAAATCCTAAATATTTGACACCATTACAGAAAGACTTAAGTGTTATTCAGACACCGTACTAGATGTACTGGCTGTGCTCTCTGGGGTAGGAAGGACTTCTTTTAAGTCCTGCAGTAGCTCAATCTTGTGATCCAGTCTTTTTCTGTTTTCCAGAAGTTCCTGTATTTTTTCTTCTGTTCCTATTACGAAAAAGAAAAGGATAAAAGCCTTTATTCATACATAACTATTTTTAACTTAAAATACATGTTACATATGCATAAACACTGCAGAGGCTACGAATGCTTAGTTTAAACTACAGTAAAACCTCTGCTTTCTTCAGCAACATCTTTAACCCACCACTCTGTACGCCTGGGCTCTTCATGAAGAGCTGGACCACGTGTTGGAAGAAGGAGCCCGACTGATGCATCAAAAAAAGCACAAAGCAGTGTTTGCATACTTTGTCATCCACCTAACAAAATCCATAATGTAGCTGCTTTTGAGATTAAATTTAAACCATCACTGCATACGTAAAAATTATTAGTTTAGTTACTAATCCAGTGCTAACTAGCATATGAACTTTAACAATTCCCTTTTCAGATTCCATTTCTATGGCAAAAAGATGCATTTTAAATCTTTAAAGATAACATCTCTGAATTGCAGTCTTGAAGCAAATTTTAGCATACAAGACAATTACACCTAAAAAGAGACGAGTTGGACAACTGCCTTCAACAGCTTGATGCTCAAAACCACAACTCGAGCATTTATTTCTCCTGCTTCTGGCAAAATTGTTATTGACAGTACCCTGATGGGATTAACCAAGTTGTTTACCTTATTTGCAAAGCTCTGCCTGACTGCATTTCTGCTTCTCTCTGTTGCTTCCATTTTCCTAATGTTAAAGATTATTGAAGTCAGTGAGATCTTGGTAACAGGCTTTGCCAGTATTCAGCAGCATTACCATAACCTTACAGTGTTAATTGCAAGTTTTAAATGAAGCACCTGCTTTGTTCGGTCAACAAGACAGAGGTGTTGGTGACCTCTGAGCAGCAAGGTTGGTCTGTGAACAAAAAATGAGTTTTTCTCAGTGTGTGAGAATGTCAGAGTTCACATTCCAGTAAGAAGGAAAAGACATTTTATACAAACTGAATATATTTTTTCTCTTTTGGGGGGAAAGAGAATGTCTCCAAAGGGGTAGAGTGGGGAAATTATCTCCAGATATAACATTTAGAATTACAGAGCCTTAACTGATCAAAAAAGAAAAAAGTAAAGCACCTTTGACCTTCCACCTTCCTGCTGCTTCTTCCTCTGCAATCAGAAAGCCCATAACTGCTGCTCTCTGTGCGTGTACGTGAAAGATTATGTACGTGCACATTTTTAAGTACATTACCCAAAGTCAGGTGTGGGTGTTGGAAACAGGCTCCAGAATGAGGGTGGTGCCTGCTGCCCAAGGAAAATTCTGGGCAGCAGATCATTAGTGCTCCATGCTTGTTCTGACTGAAGAGAAGCAGATGGCTCCTTCTCTCTATAATCAGGGGACACCAATATTTGACAGCACTTCCCCCTGCTGCCCCCAAAAACCTGTGCCTGCCCCTTCACAGTGTTTAGCAGCTCAACAGTGGACAAATCCACAAAGGAAACAGTCCCCTTCACTGCAGGGGCCGGGGGCAGGCAGCCTTCATGGCACTTCCCTGTGGTGCTACGAACTAGCAGGCACGTACTTGAAGAAAAAGTTGGACATTTACAAGTGAAAGCTGAAAAAAACCCCAACTTCTTAGAGACTATTTGGATATGAATTAATAAATTATGAGAAACAAACAAGCAGCTTGGTTAGAGCACAGTGCTAGTAATGCCAAGGTTGCAGGTTCAATCCCCACAGGGGCTGTTCACTTCAGAGCTGAACTCAAGGATCCTCGTGGGTCCCTTCCAACTAAGAATGTTCTGTGAGGATGTATTCAGCATTTGGGTGACCTACAGATGGAAGGCTTACAGCTCAGACATACAGCTTAGTTTCTGTTCTGCCAAAAGGATGTGGCAGAAATAGAAAAAGCCCAGAGAAAGATGTCAGGGATGGGAATGACTGGCCTACGGCAGTGCTTCCACAGGGAGGCAGATAACAGATTGGAAACCCTCTACTTCATAGAGGAAATGACCTAAAGGGAAAGAACATGTATTTCTGTAAAATAAGGAATGGCCTGAGGGACATGGGCCTGGAGGGACCGCCCTTGATCTTCTGAAAGACAAGTGCTGTGGGATGCTGAGTAGAGGAACTGCACAACAGTTTTAAATTTAAGGATCATGGCCTTTGTCTGTGCAGCTGAATTGCAGAATTTGCTGCTACAGTTCCCCTAAAAACAAAAGCTACTGAGGAGCTCAAAAGCTACTGGACAGAGAGCTGACCAGCAGAGAGGAAATGAAAACTGATGGAGATATCTTCCCAAGCAGGATGCACAACAGAACTGAAAGCAAAACTAAAGGAAATCACTTTTCTTTGGAGGAGAGGACAAGGATCTCTGACCTAGAAATATGAAACTGCTGCTGAGGTGGTAGCATGTCCCATATGGAAGGTTTCACATGCAGACACGTTTGCAGTAAAGCTGCAAGAGAACACTTACAGTTCAGAGTAGCCTTGCTGT
This sequence comes from Myiozetetes cayanensis, assembly GCF_022539395.1. NCBI lineage: Eukaryota > Metazoa > Chordata > Aves > Passeriformes > Tyrannidae > Myiozetetes > Myiozetetes cayanensis. Next base: position 60,994,907 of record NW_026087742.1, on the reverse strand, counting down.
GCTGACACCTAAGGCTTTACATGATACAGGGTTTACAGGGTTTGCATGATAATGCAACAAATTAAAAAAATGAAATGCAAAAATGGACTGAAGGTAAAGCGTGTCAGATGACCCAAAATCATCAGCTCCAGGAAAATATCAAAGACACGGTATTTATACTAGTCTTCCTTAACTTAGTACATCACCACAGAGACTCCCTATTTAAAGCTTGTAAGGCAGATGACAACAACAAAAAACCCAAAACAAAAAAAAGCCAGTAATTTCCTTCTCTCCCTACAGTCCCACTTTCTTTCCTTTCTCACTGGTTCATTTTAAGAGCTCCTCTTCAATCAGTTTTGGAACCAGCCTTTATGTGTGTTTTCATTGTTGACCTTGAAATGAAGAGGAGGACAGTGGCATCAGAAAAGAAGATTGTGTGGTACAGGAAGAATTGAGCTGTTGGAGTCATGGGGAACTGGGAGAGGGGACAACTTGTACCTACGAGAATCACGTGGTTGTGTGCACGTAGGTGCCAATATCAAGAAATTCTCCTGCCAGCTGAGAAGAAGGTGAAATAATTGATGCAGCTGTGAAAAAAACAAGTATGATCCAAGATTGTGTCACATGAGGAATTCCAAGCAGGGATGTTTTAATGCCCTCAGATGAGGCACTGGCAGAACCTTGTGTCAGACAACTGCAACACCAGACACTCCCACTGCTGAAAAAGTGATTTAAATGCAAAACTGGGAAACTAAAGGGGGAGCCTGGCTTTTTCAGTCAAGTGAAGGGAAAACACCTTCACACGCTGAACCTCAGTGTTAGCTAATTAAAGCCCCTTTCACTGTACTAAAAGCAAAGTTAGAACAAGGCTGCTAACTGTTAGAGAGGGAAATCAGAGCAAGAGACTCGCCTGTCTGAAAAAGTTTTAGCCTTGTTGCTTAAAACAGCTGAGATTGAAGTCCAAGCCCTAGAGTTTCCTTCCACACTGCAGTCCCAAGCAACCACTTCCTTGTTTCCATTTCACTCTGAGCATTCTCATCTTGTTTTTCAAAGCATGTTACAATTGCCACCAGGCCCAGCTAAGTTCTGCCAGTGTTTGGCTGTTGTGTTTCAGTTAAAGGTATTAGTCTGAACACTTGTCAGGCAGCAGCAGAACTGTAACACAGGCAAGCTGCTGAAGAGAGGCTGCAGAGAAGGAACCAAAATAAGCTGCAGGAGGGGGGAGTTCCCCTGGGGCAGAGACCCTTTGGTCTTTTAAAACTGTGGAACTGCGAGTTGCCTGCCCCCTTCAGCAAAATCGGCATAGTGTATTTCTAAAGATTCAGGTAGCAATGGCTTTTATTCAAGAGTTTACATTATACTGAAAAAAAAAGTTCCTTGGAATTTTCATTTTAAATGATCACTTTACCAAAATTCTCAGAAGAATGACTTCAATGCCAAAACCCAGACCAACTGCTACTGGTCTGACAGCTTTTCTGCACGTACCTGAATGAATATTTGTCAGTATATTTTCAAACAGTCCACAGTCAAACAGTGCCATTACTGTCTCTTCATACTCTGGGGAAAGAGATAATTTGATTTAATATTACTGAGTAAAGGTTTACAGAGCCCTACATTAGAAGTAACACAAACCAGTAGTTACTTATTTTCCATCACACTGATTGCTTGAGGTTTTAGGATGTCTTCCTTCTCATACAACCTATATTGAGAAAGAAGGATCAAGTTGTCAATTCTACTTTCTTTTTACTTTTCTACAGATAATAATTCCCTTTTTGGGTCTGCACCACATGAACAGTCCATTTAAAAAAGAGCAATATACTTAAGTCATATTCCATTCCATTGTGCCAGGACTGTGTGATGGCAGGGCTGACCGTACCAATTCCCCCTGACAGATCATGTGACGTTGGACAGAGCTATTCCTGTTCAGTGTTAAAAACCATCCAAGAATTATGCCTCAATTTCATACCTGAAGCTTCTGTTGAAGCAAAATACAAAACCTCACAGAGTTCAACTGACCATTAAGAGGCTTCCTTTGTGATGCAGGCTCGGAATCTCTAATGTGTGCTGGATTTCATTGCTGCTTCCAGCAACTGGTGTCATGTCACACACAAGCTGCTCGTGAAGGAAGACATATCCAGGTGGGAAATTTCACTTTCCATGCATGTGCTTCGGTTACTTTGCATAAAATAGCATTCTTTATGTGAATGTATTACTCATAACTTTGTAAAACCGAGAGGACAATAGGAGAGGAAGGTTTGAAACGTTATTTAATGGTGGTGTGGACAAAGCAACATTTAAACTGGAACTCCCCAAGAACAATGTACTTCAAAGAAGCTGATCAACTGATGAAAATCCCAGACAGGCACTAACAGCTGACAGTTCAGTTGTAACAAATCAGCCGAAGACTTAAAATGTACATACTCGAGATTTTTCACTCAAAAGAAAGTGCTGATATTAACAGACAGCTGGTCCCTGTGTGAAGCTGTAAGAGCAACACAGACTTATGATCCAAATAAAACCTTCCAGTTCTCTTCAGGACCTCTCTCTTTTTCCCTGCCTGGGAGAAGAGGCCACTCTGAACCTCCCTATGCTTATGCCAGTGGGTAAAAAAGTGGCTTTAAAAATTCGAGTTAGAAGGTCTCACTAGAGCATGCTGAGTTGGCAGTTCTTATATAATGTTGAGAAAGAAGTTCCTTGGAATTTTAACTTTAAACAGTCATTTAAAATGGAAGGTCATTCTCAGCCCACTGCACAGCTGCAGAAGTAAGACAGGATTATATTTAGCACTACAGTATGCCCAGGAAGGTGGCCCAGGGCCAAGTATCTGGCATTCAGATTCAGATCCGCATTTCTGCTTTGAAAGCAGAGTCCCCCGTGAGTCTCCATACCTGTTTCTGAAGTGTTGTCATCCATTAGTTTTTCCTGTGCCAGGTGAAGTGTGTCCAGCATCTCTTCAAATATGTCATCTAGAAGCCCAGCTTGTTTGCATTTCCTGACAAGGTCTATTTGGACTGTTAAAACACAAAAACACACTCATACAAGTGATCTGTAAAGCAGGCTTTACTCCCTTTCTTCAGTAACTAAAACTTTTTGGCCAAAATCCTCCCTCCAGTAACAAATACTTCTGCAAATCTCTGGCTCCTCCAGCTACCCAAGCAGCCCTTTTCAATGGGAAAGTGGTCTGGCAAATGTAAGCACTATACTGGGTGTAAAATTCCTTAAGCTCTACGTTTAGCTTCGTTCATCAAAAGCAAATATCTCAGTAACTCTAATGTGCCATTCCTAAAGACTCCTGGAACTCTCCAGTGCAGGAAACAAGTGATTTGTCTTGCTTGTCTTTCTTCCAATCCTTAGGACCACACCATGGACTGAACAGGCTAAAGAAAACAGTGCACAAAGTGAATCAGTATTGGATTTGGTAAAAATTAAGGCTACTTTTACTCCAAATGATCCAGGCATTAAACTTGTTTATTACAGCCCAGTTTACAGACCTACTTTGTCAGATTTGGATTGACAGGGAAATAACTGTCTTATTTTTAATTAATCTTGGAGCAGCAGGTCAGCAGCAAGTCTCAGTAACATCAATGCAATGGGCTGTTCGAAAGGCAAGAGCTATCGGACAGTTCACAGAAGTCTGCCAGTCTCCATCAAAAACACTACGTTTTACTGGAGACATTTGTGAGAAAAGAACCATCATCTCACTTACATGTGATGCCCTACAAGTATTTCAGGATTCTTTATAGATTTTCATGTCCTTTACACTGATAGTAAAAGTTCAGAAAAAAGCACTAGGCAGCCACCTGAAATACCATGCCCATACACTAAGCATATCCACAGGGAGGTGAATAATCACCACTAGCACCTTCCAAACTTCCAGGTGACAGCAGTATCCCAACAAGCAATTGCAGCAGGAGCTTCGGGGTAACATGAAAAGTGCAGCACTGAAGGATGGGTCCTGTGGTCCATTTCACTGTTGTAATATGCTATTTATGCAGTAAAATACTATATTGTGTTAAGCACCCTATGTACACCCAGGCTTCAAAAGGTGCTGCTCCCACATCTCACAGGACCTCCTCAGCTATCCCACTCCAGTGCACCACCCTGCTGAACTCACCTCTCTCCTTCAGGAGAGGCTCAGGACAAGGAGATCAAAGCGAAAGAGGACAGATTCCCTTTTAAATTCAACTGATACAAAACAGGGAGGTGAGGCAGAGGCACCCCCATTTGCAGGAGACACAGAGCTGAACGCAGCAGCCAGAACAGGGGCATTCTCAGGTGAATCACCAGCTCACATCACACAGCAAGTCTCACTCAGCCAAGCCACAGACATTTGTTTGCTGCACAGTCATTCTGCAAATCAGACTTCTGCTGCCATGCTCAGAGCTTGGACAGTCACTCATGCTCAGGAGAACAGTGAAGGTACATTTGCAGCATCGCTGCTATCAGCTATCTTCAAGCTCTGGACTTCAGCATAACAGATCATAATGCCTCCTAGTTGCTCTATAAAGTCAGTCTCACCTTTATGCCTGTTGTTTTTTCTTTTCAGTATTTGTAAATGATTTTCTTCTGCTTTCTCTTCTGTTTTCTGTAAGACAATCAAAACAATATGTTTTTACATCGTACTAACATTTACTGCTGTTTTCATTATCAGAAAGATAGAAAGCAGCCTGCATTTCTGTGAATAGTCAGCTTCTCTGCACAGCTAGAGATATTCCTCTTCAGACATTCCATTTTTAAAATACAAGCAAAAGCTGGTTCAAAGCAAAAACACTAAGAAAAGCCCAACGCCTGAAACACCACCCTCCTTAATCATTTCATTTGCAAATAGCAGAAAAGTTAACAAATGTCTATTGTTAACTCCCAGAGCAGATGATGTTTAGATCCCTAAATCTAAATGGGGACGATTTGGAAGAAAAAGGGGAATTTGTTTTCCTTTGGACAGGATGCAGTCATTCTCTCCTGTTCCATGTCATACCACAGTACTGTGAACATTTCTTCAGTTCTGTCCCAAAACTCCACCAGTGTAAACATGCATTGCTTACACAGTGGTAAACAATTTATCCCACAGTGATAAATCCTGGAACCGCTCAGCTTTTTATTTGCAGTGTTTGTATTGATTTCCGAGATAAGTAGCATGGCAGAGGTCCAGAAACAGAGCAATATTGTGGCTAACAGGTCAAACAAATCTCAGTTATAATACCAGCTGAGAAATTCTTGGAGAAAAATAACCAACCCTTATGACAGTACTACATAAATGCTGCAAAGATCATCCACATCCCCCTCATGTGACCTCCCTTTAACCTCAAGACCTGGGAAAGACAGACTATTTTCCCCAAAGAAAGCTGGACACCAATTCCTATAGAAAGAGGAAATCCCAACCCCTCCAAATGTCAAAGAGAATTCCCACACACACTTCTGTAGAGCCAAGAGAATCACCTCCAAACTTAAAATAAGTTCTATTTACAGGTTTTCTAACAACAGCCTGTAAAACAATTCCCTCTGCAACCAGAGGGATGTTTGCTTGATAGCTCCAAACCCTTGGGAAGGCCATCTGCAGAGTCCAGAACTGCCTGATCTGCAATGAAAGTCTGCCAGGCTTACCGTGAGCACAGTGTGCTCACACAAACAAGTGCAGGTTTAAAAGGCTGACTGACTCATCCAGAGCAGTTTTTCGTGGAAGCCGTGTCAAGCCCTAAGCAAACCTGAGGGGCGTAGTCCTTCCAAAGAAATGGAGCCCCCAAAGGGAAGCTCTTTCTGTCCATGCCAGGATCTCAGCCACCGAGTCAGCCTGGTTTGGAGGGTCCTACTGCATTTGTGCCACGTTACTCAAGGGCAGTGCCGGCTCTGCCTGAAGCGGCTCCAAATGCAAACAGTTTTGGTTTGACAGAATGGCAAGATCCAAACAAGGCAGGTGTAAAGGACAAGCAAACTGCTTCTGTGAGGAAGTCTTTCTCTGAACACACAGTCAAAATACTTCACTAAATAAGTCCTTTGCTGTAGCAGATGTGGGTTCCTGTTTTAGAACTGCTGAAATTCAGAATTACCATTTCTTCCGTGATGGCAGGAGAGGTCAATGTGTATCTTCTCTTCTTATTAGCTGCACCTAGGAATCAAGAAACAACAAAGAAACAAATGCAACAACCTCAGACTGACATCTACATATCATTCAAATTCTCTCTTTTCCCAAAAAGCTACTAAAGTGAGACACTTTGGGTGGCAAGGCAAGAGTACGCTTCAGCTTCCCCAAATACCTGATATTGCAGTGGAATTCACATTATTTCCATCTAAGTAAAATTACAATCCTGAACCATAAGAAAAAAGTGCAAATCACTGTAGCATTAGGATATCGCTTTACCTCAACAGATTTTTGATTGTTGCAGAGTGAACTTGTTCTCCCTGGCAGCAGCACTACCTCTAGTGGTAAAAACTTCCAGCAAATTTATAAAAAACTATTTTTTTTTTTTAAAGACAACTCTTGTTTATGTTAATACACCCTCAAAATTAATACTGCATAAAGAATTATTTTAGGTGTCCCAAAGATATACAAATGGCATTAGGTTTTTCACTGATCTAATAACCCTCCTAGAAAATCTCCAGAAGCAGTTTGACTTGTAACTTGAATATTATTTATGCTACGAAGTGTTTTCAGTGACGTGGTATGAAATCTCTGCAAAATCATCTGCTTTCACTGCGTCCTTTCCATTAGCATGCACCAGCCTCTTGCCAGCATCCTAACTGGCAGCTTTTGGAAACAGCTACAGTATCAGAGAAGAATAACTCTGGCAAGGAAGACATGGCAGGAGCAGAGAAATCCTGAGAAGAGTTCAACCACCCAACAAAACCTGAGGATTTTAAGTGCTGTGGGGTTATATGCCTCCTTCCGTATTTAAGTCCAGAACCTCTGGACAGCACTTTAGTAAGGTCTTTCCTGTTAGAAAGCATCCTGTCAAGAGGAATGAGGTGTCACTGTTGTACAAGGAGGCTGCTGAAACAAGTTTGGGCTTTGGGTACTGATGCCGTACATTTGTATTTTCCATGGTGTGAAAGAAAATCATAGCCTCCGACTTGATCCAAAATAAAGTTGCATGGCCTAATTTGCGTCCAGGAGACACAGGTGTAGATACAAAGTGTTCCTTGTATGACATCTTTGACATGTGATGGGATTTTCTAAACTCTCCCTGATATCTGCCGTGAGGTTGTCTTATACAACAAGAGGAACATAGTCCGAAGAGCAGCCCAACCCCTCTTGCCCTGCACAGTGCCTGCTGCTCTGTGTCAGCCTTTACTCTGTCCATATCCAACATTTCCAGTTAAGCAGAGGTTTGAGCCTGTTTCCAAGCCCAAACTGCCCTCCTGTCCCTGATGTGTAGAGCTGCAAAGAGAGTTCTTGGCCCCTAAGGCATCTTATCTGCTTCCAATCAAACAGCAGAGCCCTGACAATTCAACACAAGAACATTGTCTCAACAAAGAACAAGGGGACGTTCCTTGACCCTATTTTCTTAAAGCTACTGGGGAAAACAGGCCTGGATAGGCAGCTCGTGCTCCCACACAGCCCAGTGCTGGCTCTGCCTGCCCCAGAGGAACAGCTGAGTTACTTTATCCAAGTTGGATCCTGAAAGTCAGAGCTACCATGAAGCCAGAGCACTTCCATCCCAGCCTGTCTTTCTCATCGCCCTGTGCAGACCTGCACACAACTCAGCACAGGTGTCCCTGCCTGCCCAGATGGCCCTGATGGAGCACCTGCTACTTCAGCCAATTCCCCGGCTGATTCCCCCAGCTATTCCGAGTGCCACGTGTGCATCTGAGAGCTGCTTATAAGCAAGAGATCTTTGGCTTGGGGAACAGCTACTCTCTCAGACAGGTAGGAGAAGCTGATTTAGGAGGCAGGGCAGACACTGCCAAGAGAATCCATTTACCCCTCAGAGGGTCTCCAAATTAGGTGCCTCTGGAAAAACTCTAGGAGAAAGCTCTGTTCTCAGGGAATAGGCCATACATTGTATGTGCACCATTTGGCAACACAAAGACCTTCCAGTACCTAAAGAGGGCCTACAAGAAAGCTGAAAACTGACTTTGTACTTGTATGTACAAAGGGCATGTAGTGACAGGACAAGGGGGAATGGCTTCAAACTGAAAGAGGGCAGGTTTAGTTGAGATATTAGGAAGAAATTCTTTCCTATGAGGGTGGTGAGGCACTGGAACAGGTTGCCCAGAGAAGCTGTGGCTGCTCCATCCTTGGAAGCATTCAAGGCCAGGTTGGATGGGGCTTTGAGAACCTAGTCTAGTGGAAGGTGTCCCTGCCCATGGCAGGGAGACTGGAACACGGTGACCTTCAAGGTCCCTTCCAACACAAACCATTCTGTGATTCATCTTCATAAGATTTAAGGCCTCCTTATGAAGGAAGTGGTCTACAGAGCTAGACCTAATACCTTAATCTCATCTCATACTGGAAACAAAGCAATCCCGGCCCTGTCCAGTACTGGAGCGGGAAACTGCTTGGGACCCTGGACAGACCCAACAGACTGACAACCATTAGACCACAGAAATCAAATTATTTTAAGAAGGGAAGGAAGGTCAGAACTCAGAACTATGGATAAATAAAAAGCAGAGCTGCTAAGCAAACTAAGAAGCTGCATTTGGTTAGTGAACCACAGCAATATCAGATATTAAACAGAGGTATGTCTGGCTAAGAAGCCCCAAACACTATGACTAAAACTTTAAATAACCCCTTAAGTGGCATCATGGTGGAGCAGGACTTTGTCAAGAAGATTGGTCAAAATTTGCTAGACCCCAGTGGGAGCACACCACTCTCAGCATGAATGCTCACGGTCCAACTGAGCTTCACTTCACAGTAAAGGTTAGTCTAGGACCCACTTCACTTTGAGCAGGGTTGCGTGCATTAGATTAATAAAGTCCAGCTTTGGCTGGTTAATTCAGTGAGATTTCCAGCTACCACTGATTCAGCAAGGATCAAGACTGCCAAACTAAGCTGCATTTCTGTAGCACAGGAAGAAATCCTTAAACAGGTTGTATAACCCTTTTGTTACACTGAAAAAGTTCTTTGGAATCCTTCAGAATGAAAGGCTCTATTTTAGAAACTACTGCAGTGAATACAGAAGATGCAAACATGAATGTCTGAACATAACTACAGATAAAATCTCAAGGTGACCTCTTCCATAACAGCCTGTCTTTGCTAATCAAGTGCAAACTTGGCTCTCCTGTCTCACATGGACTTTACAAGCTGCCTGGGCCTACCTGCCGGAACAGAGTCAGAATAATTCCAGGAAGGATCAGGTCCATGGTGGTTTAAGTCAGTTTTGAGGGAGATTTAGGGAAGATTAAATTTAAGCATTCTTCAACTAAATTTAAACATACTTCAAAAGACCTTCTTGATTTTTGTGCATACATGTGGATCTCAACCAAACCACTCCTGCAAGGTCAGAAATCCACCACTCAGTATGAAGGTGGAGTAACATTTATTTTGTTCAAATGAATTACTGACTGTAAGATGCAAACTTTTAGAACAAATGAAATCAATGAAGGCATTAAAGAAACTCACCATAGTGACTGGTCCTATTGCTTGGGTCATGTTTTGGGCAGAACACTCTAAAATTTCAGTTCAATTTTAAGGAAAAGAGAAAAAGTGTTAATAAATATGTAAACAGAGTTATGCTGACTAATTTTAATAGATATTTCCCCCTCTTTTCATTGAACATAAACTGAAAGACACTTAAAAAGAATTATCAGAATTTTTGTTCAGCATTACCCACCTAGGAAAGCATCTGCTGTGAAGTCACAGGCCATGCACAAGCTTGCATCTGTACTTTTAGAGCCTCGCTGGACTCTCAACACTGAAGCCTTGAATGACCAGTTCCATCAGCCCACTCTGCCCAGACCCGCCCACTGCTCAAATCCCGAGTCAGACACACTTCATCTGCTGTGGCGATCGCTGCGTCAGAGGCAACTCTTACTGGAACGAGGTTAATGCTGCCAAGGGGAAACACCACAGAACTAACATTCTGCTCCCTCGCCCTGCACCACCACGCCAGGAACCTCTCCAGCCACACCTGCTCACCAGACAGCTTGAATTTAAGAGCCCTGCTTGATGTGCTGGTAGAGCTGCACAGCACCACCACATACAGTGCCAGAGACTTCCTTGGAGATCTCTGTGTCCCTCCATTCCCACTGCCTGTGCTGACAAGGTGGTTCTCAAATCCTGAGGAAGTCGGGCACCCTGTTTGAGATCCAGTGGCTTAAAGCTGCTCAATCCATTCCTTAAAGGCTTTAGTAGTATGCAAGATGGGAATATTTTCACTGGTTCTAGGAGAGCAATGTGAATTCCTTGGAAGAGGCTAAATGCCACAAATATAACTGGAAATATTCCTTATCTTCTGGTTACAATAACGTGCAGAGAACATGAACTAGCTTTTATAATATGCCTTTCTTACAGAAGGATCCCAATTCACTTTTTAAGCAAAAATGCCTTATAAAGAGCATGGTTTAGTTGAACTCTTCCTTACAAATCTATTTGCCAAGCCTACTGCTCAAGCCCTTGGAAGTAATTTTTAAAGGTAACTGCATTTACTAGGACATTTTCTAATTATTGCCATTCTTTTGTTTTAACAAAAATAAAAGCACTGCCCTTAGAAATGCAGTCTGTTTCCCTGATAAGCCAGCTTTTTTGCATGAAACATATTTTTACGCACAAAAAAAATCAGATTTAGGTATGCCTAACAATCAGAAAGCTAAGTAATGGAGACACCTTATTTACATTCCTGAATATCTAATATTGTCCTTTGGAGTTTGTTTTTCTTTCTTTCCCTCCCTTCAGTTTTAGTCTTTCCTAGTTAGAAACAACCCTCCTACACACAAGAATATCTTATAAAGAACAGACAATATATTTTACTACTCAGGCCACTTCACTTGGAAGCACTGCCCTACTATCATTTTTGCAAGACAGCGTAACAAATTGCACTTATTTCCCCACCTGTACTCTTACTGGCCACTTCCACAGCACCGTATGCCTCCTCTTTTTGCTGCTGCTTTATTTGCTTTGATAATCACTGCTCATCATCACAACAACAGCAACTCAGGATTTAAAAGCACCAGCTCTATCTCTCTCAAAGGAATTCTCTTTCTTGATGTGCTTTTTAGTATGTCATATTTCACCATGAAAAAGTGCAGGGGTTGTCAGTCCACATCCACTCTTTTTCAAGTCTACTCTCCAATAATTTCAGGCTAGCTACAATTTTTGCACTTTATTTATGCCATTGATATGGTGCAAAAAATCTTCAGGTTCCTTGAAGCCTGCCTCACTGTCTTTCTCTAATCCAGTCCTTTCCCATCCCTCCAATACAGGTTGCTATAGTCAACTTTCCTGTATTATTGCCATGTAGGACACACAACCAGTCTCACAATGACATTTTTAAGGGTCTCTCTTCCAAACCTCCAAGGTCACCAGCTCAAAAACCCACTAAATCAAACTATATATTCAACCACTGCTTTACCAGTTTCCATCTAGAAAGTCCCACTTATTTTTCAACATCTTGAGAAGTTCAGTCTTCTTGAGCCCGAGTTATCCTTTCTAAAGATATATAATGAAAGCCATTTATTCTGTGATCACAGGAAGCTTCCATCTTCCTAGCTACAGTCTTCCATGAGCTTGGCAGACTTCCAAAGACTTTATAAACATAAACCAAACACACCATCTTCCCTATACAGCTGGGCTTACAGCCTTGCGCAAAGACATATTCATTTTACACTGAGAGCCCTAGTGAAGCAGCCAGGAGTGCAAGTGCTTTGGTACGAAAGGACCCATCTTCCACTGCTACTAAGGACCGCACTAGTCCACCCTTTCTGAAACAAAAAGTGATTAGATGATCCCCTAGATTAATCTAAGGCTAACCTGGCCTGTGATTTCTCCAGCCTTGCACAGAAATGAACATCAGGGGTTTTATGCACTTTAGACTTTACCACAACTTCAGCATTTCGAAAGGTCCCTGAAGTCCCAATTTCTCAACCACTTCATGTGCATCCTGAAAACAACTTGTTCCATTTGTTATTGGCAAGGCAGGCAGCCCAAGGGCAGAGGACACCAGAACTAGCATGATCAGGACAGACACTTAGAATCCATTTAGTCACGTTAATGCTAGTAGTGTACTTGAATTACAAGGTCTTTCGTGGGAATCAAAGTTCTCTGCTAGTACAGGGGAGGAAAATTACCGGAACTTGCCTAATGTGAACAGACCTAGAAGTACTATAGCCTACTTGTGCTCAGACTGCATTTACTGGAGCTTCTGAACAAACAAAAATAGAGAATTTCCATGATATTAATAAAAATCTTCGTCCTTGAAGATTAGCTAGATAGTCAGTAAGGACTGCCTGCCTCAGTTTTGGCCTAGTGAACTTTCAGGTATGTTACAGGCTCAAACACTAAACAGATTACCCCCCACTGCTGTGAACTTTTCCTGTGAAAGGAAAACTTTTCCCCCGGTGCTTGAAAACAGAGGATCAAGCATCACTTCAAGAGAGGAAAAAACACTTCCTTTTCTAAAAAAACCTTTAAAAACCACATGACTTTTAAGTCTCTCTTCCCGACACCCCCATTACCCCCATAAAAACGCTAACAGTGCTTAGTCAGAAAACACTTGGGTAAGTACCGGTAGACTCCCTTCACTTGGTCGGTTTCTATGGCTGCGTCGTCGCAGAGCGCGCAGAAGTAGTGGTAGCTCCTGCGGCAGGCTCTCTCCTCACAGCCCACAGTGGCTCCTTTCTTGCGGCAGAAGTTGCACACCTAGGAAGGAGACGGGGTGTAGCAGGTAAAAGTCACAGGCGGCTACTGAAAATCTTGCCACGTAAGGCAAACACCATCCCCTGTGGGAAAATCCAGTATTTCGTTGCAAGTCACCTCTGTGTAACTCATTAGGCAAGCTCACTCCTGCAAATTCCTACCTTGGTCATAATTTCGGCCACCTTTTCGCTATCTTTACCTCTACTTTATACTGATACATTTGTAAGATGATGCAAAGAGCCATGTGAGGGCACTGGGTAACTCCCCCAAGTTATTTCAAGACCAACTGGTATTAGTGTTATATACCAACTGGTATTTATGTTTTCTAGGATAACTTCATAATGAAAAGAGTTCCACCCAGGATGCAGGGGAGGAGGGCAGCTGAAGACAAAACCAATTACAAAAAATCCCTCATATAAATGGCCTTCTTTCTGCTAAACACAGAAGATGCTTCCCTTTACACTTATGGATTGCATGCCTTTGTTTCAGGCACTGGTTTAGTCCTTTACCAAAGTCTTAGGAAACTTCGACTAAGGACTCAGAGGTCAGGAAAAACCAAACAAACGAACACCTGCATTTTAATACAGAATGAACTAAATTTCACAGAATATAATGCGAGTGATTCTAACACTAAATCTGTAATTTCCTTAATCTTAGTAGATCCAAAGGACCAGATACTTTTATGCTGATTCTTTTTAAAGCACAGGACAAGCCAGACAACCTTCAGTACTATGAGACTGGACTAAGTGCAGATTCAGAAACAAACTCCTTACCAGCCGCTTTCCTCTCCTGAGCTCTTTCAACACTGATGCCACATCAAACCTTATATCCAGATTTTCTGGGTTATACTCTTCAGATTCCACAAATCCTGAGGAAAATAACTAAAGACAAAAGTGACTCAGTAACCAGTACAGAAAAGAGATGAAGAGCACATCTTTTCTTCTTGCGCTTGCCCTACCTAAAGAGGTTGATTTTCCTCCGTGTTTTTAATAGGCTTCACCTACGCTAAATACGGAGCCACACTTAAATATTTTTGCAGTCAAAGGAAGCTCCTCTTCTACACGGGAGATTTCACATGATGTGAAAGTGAACTAAGAAAAGATAATAAGGTAAGAAACTTATTAAGGAACACAAATGAAGAAAATGTGGACTTCCAGCCTGCTCAGAGTTAAGGAGGAGAAGCCAACAGACCTCCACACCTTGAAAATCTTGTTATGTGCTCAGTTCTTAAGACTTACAGCTGGATGCAATATTTCTCCCTAGTAAGATTTCCATATAGCCCAATGTTGACAACAGTTGACTGCATGAGGACCATAGGAACATTTTACAAAGCCTGAGAGAAATCCACAAAAAATATATATACATGCACACTTGGACCACTTTAATTCCCACAGAACTGCTGAGCCATGACGATGAGTGAGGAAGGGGAAGTTCTTGACAACTATTTCCCAATAATTATAAATAGCTAATTCCAAACAAAAGGGAGCTACCCTTTCATCAACTGGTAGGCACAGTCTGTCTGCTCAGAAGGTGATAGCTAACTGCAAAAAGCCCAAACAGCACAGATAAGTCTAAGGCAAAGAAATGAGTAAAGTTACTGGCAGGAGAGAAGGAAGGAGAGAGAGAGAGAAGAGAGAGGAAGAAGTTTCAACACTGGGGCAACATTAAAGCCTTAATAAAACTGGTTTCAACCAAAGCATCCAAGTAACACTGCAAAAGAAGTATCAAATGTTTCTGAAATATTCTGTGACAAAAAGAACTAACCAACCCAAAAAAAGTAGCTGAAAAATAAAGATGTAGACATAAAAACTGTGAGAATAAGAAGGCTGGAACACCGAAAGCCAAAAAACTGTTCTAGCCACAGACATGTCCTGCACTAAATGACCCTCAGCTATATTCTCCCTCTCCTTAAGAGAGAATACAGCATCTGTACTTGATTCTGCATACCAAGAGCCACCTCCACCAAGATTCCAGAATAAAGGGGAGGCATTCTGACAGCAAGAAAAGTAAATGCGTTCTAGGATCACAGCACATTTCAAGCTTCACAGATATTTTTATATAATATATTTATGATTTTTATTTCTTATTTTTAATTAGGTACAGATTGGGAAGTTTTCTTACTTTCATGTATTAAGTGTCCATTTTCCTAAAAAGGTTTCAGTAAGTACACATCTTCCTGTGTGCAGATAAGAAGAACTTCCTTCTTATCCAACTTAGTGTCTCAAGAAGACCTATTACTACTAGTACACTGTATGTGTGCCTAGAACCACTGATCAGCAACAGACACACATGAAAACACCACAAATCAACATGTTCAGCTGTGCAGCCATGGCCTCTCCCACTCCAAAATCCTGGCCAAGCCCTGCTGCTTTTCACAGCTTTTCAATCTAATATAAACTTGCTGGTTTGAGTAACCAGCCTTTCAAATCAGACACCACCGTGTCTGATCCACCATCAGAACAAAGGAGCAGTGGAAATTTCTCAATTATCCCTTCTTTTCCACTTGTCTTAGGTACCGACTGACTAAAAGCCACTCACCAGACAATCCTGATGAGCTGCAATGTCTCTCTCTTTGGCAATATACATTACAGAACCAGCCTCCCCTTCTGAACAAAAGGCACACGTTCTTCTCACCATCTTCGCCATTATCCAGAAAGCACCTAGAGCGGGAAAAAAACTGGGACAAAACACAAAGCAGTTGATGCAACTACCATATGCCAAGCAGGACAGAGGAAAGCAGAGATTGCTAGCACTTGCCCTCTAACTGCTCCTTCTCTTACATCTCCTGAACCTTGGTGCTTTGCTCCTCCAGCAACAACTATAAGTAGAACAGGCAAAGCCCACTCTCGGGACAGCAGTGGGATAGAAACCAGCTCACAGGAGCTCCAGCTGTTAGAGCAGGAGGAAAAGTGGTTTATCTCTTCTTGTGAAATCACTAACAAGTCATAAGGGGCAATACAAGTTTTTCAAGCTTGCTTGGCAATATCTGCCTCAACAACAGGAGTAGCCCAGCAAGTCATGCCCTAAGGAATGAAACTCCTTCTACTTGGAGAAGGTCAGTTACTCATAACAGCGCTTTTCTTAAAGTACTTTTACCACATGTGGGTCTGCAGGTCAGCAGAGGAGAGAAAAACAACTGTCCCCAAACTTCTACAGTGCCTTCCAGGAGTTCACAGAAAACAAGGAAGAAACACTTATTCCTTACTGTAAGAAAGATGTAGCAAAGAAGCACGGAAAGGCCTGCAAGTAAGAGGGGGCAGAAGACAGAATCAGAAATGAGAAACTTGAACATTCTCTCTCAAAGAGGTGAAGCGCTAACAGGAGTGACAGAATTTTCTCTATGCCCTGGGATTTGTCCCAGGAACACCTGTTCTCTTTTCCTGGCTGTATCCACTCAAGTCTTAATTTTTGTTCTTCACACAGTCTCTCTTTTCATCCAGCAGCTGCAAAACTTTGAGGCCATCTACTTATTTCACAAAACCAGTCTACATGCATTTGGACGAGACTTCACGCACATCCCCCACTGGTAGTTTTTAGAGCACCACACCACAACATCAGTAGCAGAAGTTTTACTTTGTGGTTTTTTGTGCAAGTCCACCGCAGAAATCTTCAACAACTTCCTACTCCTACTAGGTGTGATATTCCAAACTGTCCTTTGCTGGAGACGTCACCTCTGACACCACAAACTCCTGTATGACAAGGGAAGAAAAATCTGCGTTTACTTTCAAGAAATAAGATCTGAAGCTAAATTACCCTAGTGAGAGAAAGGCAGTAAGCCCCAAGTACAAAATCTCATAGTCCAGCAAATCTTGCAACCTTTATCTGGCTTTCAACAGACAAACTGTTTTCATAAGTTCCCATCTCCCTTGCATAAAACAGACTGGACGGTACCAAGTGAGAATTGCACCGGAGTAGAAGGGGATTTTTTATATGTTTTCTCCCCTCTGGCTCATGCTACTGAGAGTTTACTTCATCACAACAAGCCACTTTACTTTCACACACATCTGGGGAGTTTTCCCCCCACACACAACCTTCTACCTCTTGTAAGCAAGGCAGGATAGGGACTGATTTCCAATATTCATCTACACAGTCTCCATCACAACAGTTTCAGAACTTAAGCATTAAATAAATATGACAGAAACAAACAGAAATATATATAAACACCAGAAACAGAACAGAACACAGACAGAAATTAAAAAGAAGAACCAAGTGGAGTTTGAATGGTCTAGAATGCAGGAAAAGTTCTCTGCAGCAAGCTAACACCTGGAATTGATGCAGATACATAGGCTCTGCTCAGGCCCAGTCAGAAGACCCAGCTCTAGGAAATTTGTGAGGAAGAGGCTAAAGATGGGAGTCTACAGTCCCTGGTGTTCTTACAGGCTCAGAAGAGATCACTTACCAAAAAACATCACAGGTAAAACAGACTCAACTTGGGGATATTAACTGAATTTATTACTAATAAAATCAGAGCAGGATAATGAGAAGTAAAATAAATCTTAAAAACACCTCCCCCCACCCCTCCCTCCTTCCCAAGCTCTATCTCCTTCCCCAGTGGTGCAGGGAGATAGGGAATTGAGGTTACAGTCAGTTCATCACATGTTGTTTCTGCTGCTGTTCAGGAAGAGAAGTCTTTCCCCTGCTCCAGCATGGGATCCCTCCCACATGAGACAGTCCTCCCTAAACTTCTCCAGTGTGAGTCCATCCCACAGGCAACAGTTCTCCACAAACTGTTGCAATGTGCATCACTCTTCCATAGGGTGCAGTCCTTCAGGCACTGCCTACTCCAGCATCGGTCTCCCCCAGGGCCACAAGTCCTATACCACGAAACTTGCTCCAGTGTGGGCTCCTCTATCCTTGGGTCTGGAGGTCTCTCCCAGGAGCATGCTTCAGCATGGGTTTCCCATGGATTCACAGCCTTCTTTTCAGGCACCCACCTGCTCCAGCGTGGGTCTCCTCCAGGGGCTGCAGGTGATTCTCTGCATCCCCATGGTCCTCCATGGGCTGCAGGGGCACAGCTCCTTCACCATGGGCTACCCTAAGGGGCTGCAAGGAACACAGCTCTGGTATCTGGAGCACCTCTCCTCTCCTTCTCCACTCAGCTTGGTGTCTGCAGAGTTTTCTACTATCCTCTCACACACACACATACATAACTATATAGTTTTCTACTACATCCTCTTAAGTATTTTTACTCCCTTCTTAAACATGTTATCACAGAGGCATCACTATCACTCCTGATTGCCTTGGCCTTGGCCAGTGGCAGGTCCATCCTGGAGCCAGCTAGCATTGTCTCTTGTCTGATACGGGGGAAGCTTCTAGCAGCTTCTCACAGAAGCCACCCCTGTAACTCCCCCGCTATCAAAACCTGGCCACATAAACCCATGACACCCCCACAGGAGCCTTGCTTCAGTTCCTTGCTCTTCCCTAGCTTTCTGCTATGGAGTACTGCCGAGAAGAGGACATGGAGCTGAACGAGGCAATAGATCTGGCTGGGTCTCCCATGCAAGAAGGGGGAGGCTAAGGGCAGGGTTCCAGTTTCACAGTTTAATTACGTTTTCACCTAAACAACATCTTGCTTTTGCAGGGCTTAAGTCAGCCACTCATGGACTCCAGTGGAACCCCAGGATCTGTCTGAAAAGGTACAAATTCCTTGTTCTTTACTCTGCTCTTTCAGTTGCATTCATGACAGGGCAGTTCTTATTTCTCCTACTGTGTCTTGTTCCAGTTGAGGAATCTGTTCCTTGTACAGAAGCTGGTCTGCATCTTTGATCACCTCCGCCACTTCTCAATCCCTTCTCTACTCTTACTATGCTCCAAGAGGAGCAAGCCATCTCCAAAAGGGCAGGCTACCATTTACACTACAAAGTCGCTCTGTACCCTTTTCTTAATAACTCTTAAAACTCTAATCACACTTTAGACTGCTTCTGAGCAAAGAGCTGACACTTTCATAAAGCTATTGCTGGAAGCACAAAGCAGTGAAGAAAATGCAAAGCTCAACACGCGATGAGGCCCACAGTGATGAGAGCAGACATGGAAAATGGATGGAGGGCCAGTGGTTTGCGCTACTACAGCATCTGGGATGGATGTGAGGAGGGGTGGGAGCCACGTGGTCTCATTCTTCCACTTGCTTACCAAGCCTGCACCAACTACTCTTCCTAAGTACACCACGCAGTGCGACCACAAAGAAAGGAACGTTGGGCAACAGTCCCAGCCACAGCACGTTGCACAGTAACGGTGAATAAGGCATAAAAGTACCCCAATTCATACTGAACTGGGAAGGTGAGAACACAACATGGAAACTGTAGGGATAGATCGACAGGTTTGTCCTCCTCACCCTCCCCAGAAGGGATACCTTTCAGTGAGACTTGTGTACTTGGCTACACCAAGTCACACAATCACAGGATCAACCAGGTTGGAAAAAAAATCATTGAGTCCAACCTACGACCAAACGCCACCTTGTCAACTAGACCATGGCACTGAGTGCCATGTCCAGTCTTTCCTTAAACACCTCCAGTGATGGTGACTCCACCATCTCCCCGGGCAGCACATTCCAATATCTAATCACTCTTCCTGTGAAAAAGTTCTTCCTGATGTCCAACCTAAACCTCCCTATGAATTCACCCAGAACATTAAGCTGTGACTGCAGTTGTATTGTTAGTGCTTTCTAGAGCTATTCTGCAATGACACGCACATATTTCAGACAACCCAAAAGAACCTCATATATTGCATTTAATAAACCATACTCTTCGTGAACCCGACCAGCTCCTCTGAATGTGACCAGACCTACAGTTAATTGACTATCCCTGCACCCATTGTCAGGCCTAGAATTGTGGGTTTGCAACAAGTATGTATTACAGACAGATCCCTTTCCTAAGTGGCATCAGATAGTGCAGAAGACATCAGCACTACAGTTACTGCTCTGACATATCAATCATATTCCACTTATCGATGTTGGATTTTCATCTCCTGTTTTAATAGTCAATCCCTTGCTGTCACAAAGTCCTTCTGCAACCCTCGGCTTCCACTTCCACTGTCACAGGAGCAGGCTGTGGGAACCCAAAGGGACCAATTCACCTACACGAATGGGAGGCCCTTCCACTGCCCTCCAGTCAGAAGACAGAGATGCAGCTGAGAGAAAGGAACAGTCACACCTGGCTGCTTCCTCTGTACCTGTGCCATTTCCTCGAAGCAAGGCTGTTGGGGTTGGTTTTGTTTTCGCAACAGTGACAAAAGGCAAGAAGCCGGGAAAGGAAACAGAAAGTGAAAAAGGACAAGAACATTGTTGGCAAGAGCACACTTGTGTTACTTCCAAATACGTCCTGCTGAAACATCTCCAGACCCAGTTCTGAAAGCATCCTTGCATGTAAATACACGTATTTTACACGGGAGGCACAGAATGTCACGTGGCACATCCATAGGGGGGAAAGGAAAAGAACCCAAGTGCCCTGACTTCCAGCAGGCCAAAGAAACCCACCGCCTCAGCTCCAGCTCTGCTCTTCTCTTCCCCGCGGCGCAGCGAAGGGTTGGATCTACGGAAGCAGGAAGACAGAAGGAAATGACACATCAGCTCCCCCCCACACTCACCGTGCCCCCCGTTTCCGCTTTGTGGGAGAAGAAGCCCAGCTGGAGATGGGACGGGTTAGGGTTAGGGATGGGATGGCTCGACCCACAGGGGTCTCTCCCCATTAACCCTAAGTCATTACAGCACAAACACAGCCTTTGCAAGGAACAAAAGCAACCAAAATCTGCCCTTCTGATCACCTTTCACTTGGGGTCACCTCGTTCCAAACCCCTGCCATGGGCAGGGGCATCTTCCACTAGACCGGGCTGCTCAGAGCTCCCTTCCACCTGGCCTTGAACACTTCCAGGGACAGGCACCCACAGCTTCTCTGGGCAGCCTGTGACAGGGCCTCACCGCCCCCACGGTAAAGAATTCCTTCCGGACACCCACCCTAACCCCGGAGCCGCCTCACGGCCCGCCCGGCCCGGCTCCGGGCGAGCCCCGGCACGGCCCATTCATTGGCACTGCGGGGACGGGGGGTGTGGGGGGGAGTGACCAGCACTCAGGAGGGGCCGAGTCCCACGCGCTCCCCCCCCCCGCGTGCCCTCGGTGGCACTTACCGCCCGCTCGCGGCCCGGCTCGCGCGCGCCGCCGCTCCCACCGCCCCTTCCCCCGCCCCCAGCGCTCCCGCGAGGAAGTGGGCGAGCCCGGCTGGGCCCGGAGCATGCGCGGTGGCGCCCGCCGATGCTCCGCCCGGCGCACCCCTCCCTCCGGGCGCTGATTGGCTGCGGCCCCCGGGGCGGGGCCTGGGACCCGGAGCACGGGTTCGATACCCGCGGCCGGCGCTCTCGGCGCGTCGCCCGGCAGCCGCTTCCAGAGGGCTTTTCCCATGGGAAAGGCGACAGCACCCGTTCACTTCGCCCAGAATCACAGAATCAATTAGGCTGAAAAAGACCTCTGAGATACCGAGTCCAACACGTGACCGAACGCCACCGAGACAAACCAGGCTGTTGGGAAAATCTTTATTTGTAACAAATAGCGTTGTACGAGGGAAAAAAAAAATTCTTAAGAAAGAATGTTCTTTGATGTTTGATCTTTGTAACCTTCAAGACTAATGAACAAGAAGGAAGATTCAATCCATGAAAGAGATGGCAGCCAACAAACAAGATTTAAGTGATGTCCAGATGTTAGAAAAACAAATTGAAGTTTAGGACATGGCATGCTTCAGTGATTGCATGCTTTTGATGATTGCAGACCTGGGAGAGGAGGTTGACATAGTTTGGGAAGAAGGATGTAGCACTGAAAGCGGGACAGAAAGAATGCAGAATTTACAGGCCACAAGGACATTTGGCAGAACTCATGAGATAAGGAAGAAACAAGTGACTGTGCTGAAATCAGCCCCAAGTGCATAAAAGGTAATTCTGGCAGGGGGGATCAGAGGCCACTGATCCACAGACCAGGAAACCCAATGACCCTAAAGAAAGGAGAAACTGAGCATGCAACTAATAAGCATGAGAAGAGAGAGAATCATTAACTGATAGAAGATAGAATATGAATATGGGAACAATGTAACTTGCAGCCAATGAACACTAATTTCTTGATTTGCTAAAGTGTATAAATAGTTAAAAGTTTTGATTATTGGTGTGCATGTGTCAGGAGGAGCAATTCCCCCACGCACCTTGAGCCAAAGAAACTGTAATGCCTGCTCAGCTTTCTAAAATACTGAAATTACAGTGTTACAGAGTTTTATTTTCCCAACATTTTCAGTGACAATTTCTGGTGATCCAGATGGAACCCTGCAACCAATGCTTGACGGATTCACAGAATCGAGAGGACTCCAGAACACGCTAAAGGTTTTCCAAGGAGATCCTCCAGTCCCCTGATCTGTTTAGTTCAGGGCATGGCCCCTGGGCTTTAGTAAGGCATTACTGGGGGGGCATAACAAGGCTGCTGGAAAGTCTTGCTGGATTAATTAAAGGGAACTTGGAAACTAGGTTTTGGGCTAGTTTGCACATTATGATGGGGACACCCAGAGTGCCAGCCCTACGGAAGGTTAAAAAGTGTGAGCAGGTTTTGCACACCCCTCAGGGCCAAAAGTGTGAGTGGCTGTTGCACGTCACTCTCAGAAGGAAATGTAACTGTGTTTTACTATATTCTATGAAGGGTTCTGGTCAATCATCAAAAGGGGGGGCTTTGGAGAAATCATCCCTAGGATGTATTTTGAAAGAGTGGAGGGAGGTGGGAGGTGCAACAGGAGGCTCTCTCTCCAGAGAGAGCAGTTAATTGAATATTGTAATAACTGGTGGCCTTTGTACTCTTTGGATGATGGTGAAAAATGGCCAAAGAATAGAACTTTAAGTTATAATACAATGAAAATACTTTGTGAGCACTGATGCATACAGGCTTGGAACACCAACCATACAATTAACACATGAATAGCAGGTGGTTCTTCCAAGACTCATTTATCAAGGAACAAAGCAAGGTGTGGGTACAAGTTTCACAGTGACCTTTTCCGTTGCAGGTAATTTGACTACAAGCCAACCACTTTATTCCATAAATGACAGCCTGAGTGAGCCTTCTTTGAGCTCTCCCTGCTAAGCAGCTGGCTGCATGGCAGTGATCTCCCCGTCAGCTGGGACACCTCTCACAGTTACTCCTCGAGGCTGGGAGACCCCTGCCCAACTACAGGTCCCTGGTAAGTGACTGATATTGCACATAATCTTGTATTAGAGTGCACTTGATTTTGTATTGGTAATTGTTTTTGTGTTGGTAATTTTAAATCATTATTATATCCTGTGTAGTAACAGAGTAAACCTTGCCGTCAAACTTTGTTAAGTAACACTGTTACAACATCTTTAATAAAACCACTTTTTTCTGATACCATTGCTGGTGGTTCTTCAAGCGGTGTAAATCGCCCGCCTGCAACACCTCCTGCTTTGCACAAGGCTCCAACACATTTAAAAGCCATATGCCTGTACACCCATCCCTTGCTCCACTTCAGGGTCACCTCCTGCATCTGCACTCAGTGTCCCCTAATGTAGCCTGTTTCTCTATTACCAACAAACCACATGGCAAGGACTTCTGTGGCCCCCTTGTCCCATGTTACACACATAGCACTGAAATGAGGTACACTGGATTTCTCAAGCAGTTCTCTGAGTGTCACAAACATGGAGAGGGATGCCTTTTATGACAAGGTAACCCACCTAGTTCATTAAGGGAAGCCAGTTGATGTAATCTTTCTGGATTTCAGCAAAGCTTTTGATACTGTCTCTCACAGGATCCTTCAGGACAAAATGTCCAGCACACAACTGGATAAACACACCATGTGGTGGGTGAGCAGTTGGCTCACGGGTGGAGCACAGAAGGTAACAGTGAATGGGGTGACATCAGACTGGTGACCTGTCACTAGTGGGGTTCCACAGGGCTCCATCTTGGGCCCTATGCTCTTCAACATCTTCATAAATGGCTTGGACATTGGACTGGAATGGATACTGCAGATGTTTGCAGATGACACAAAACTGGGAGGAGCTGTTGAGTCCCTCGAAGGCAGGGAAGCCCTGTAGACAGATTTCAACAAATCAGAGGGCTGAGCAATCACCAACCACATGAAGTTCAACAAGGGGAAGTGCTGGATTCTGCAGCTGGGATGGGGCAACCCTGAATGTTTGTACAGACTGGGAAATGAGGTGCTGGAAAGCAGAACCCTGGAAAGGGACCTAGGGGTCCTGGTCGATGGCAAGTTGAATACAAGTCAGCAGTGCCCTGGCAGCCAGGAGGGCCAACCACGCCCTGGGAGGTCGGCATCAGGAAAAGCGTCGCCAGCCAGTCAAGGGAGGGGATTGTCCCGCTCTGCTCTGCACTGGTACGGCCTCACCTTGAATATTGTGTGCAGTTTTGGGAACCACAATATAGAAAAGGTAAGAAGCTCTTAGAGAGCATCCAAAGGAGGGCAGCGAAGATGGTGAAGGGCCTTGAAGGGAAGCCGTGTGAGAAGCAGCTGAGGGCACTTGGTCTGTTCAGCCTGGAGAAGAGGAGGCTGAGGGGAGACATCATCACAGTCTATAACTTCCTCATGATGGCGAAGAGGAGGGTCAGACACTGGTCTCTTCTCTGTGGTGACCAGGTGGTGACAGGACCCGAGGGAACGGCCTGAAGTTGTGTCAGGCGAGGTTTATGTTGGGTAACAGAA
This sequence comes from Myiozetetes cayanensis, assembly GCF_022539395.1. NCBI lineage: Eukaryota > Metazoa > Chordata > Aves > Passeriformes > Tyrannidae > Myiozetetes > Myiozetetes cayanensis. Next base: position 60,970,454 of record NW_026087742.1, on the reverse strand, counting down.
AAAGATTTCTTCACTCAGAGGGTGGCTGGTCACTGGAACAGGCTCCCCAGGGCAGTGGTCACAGCACTAAGCCTGACAGAGTTCAAGATGCATTTGGACAATACTCTCAGGCACAAAATCAAGTGTGACTCTTGGGAGTGGGTGCAGGGCGAGGAGTTGGAATCGATGATCCTTGTGGGTCCCTTCCAACACAGCATATCCTGTGATTCTGTAAACCCAATAAGAAGCAGTCATTTCTCTCCTGTAGTGGCAGAACTTGTCCAGCTCACTTTGCAGCACAAACACAGCTCTGCAAAACTGTTCTGATTAATGTAAAGTCTGTTCAAGATTATTTCTCCCACCAGATCCATCAGGCTTAGATCTATTTTAACAATTCCTAGCTCCCAGACAGGCAGACTTGCATTCACAATGAGTTTCAGAAAAGCAAGTTTTACTAACTCAGCACTGTGGAAGGACACAGAGAACACCAACAAACTCTTGCTCTAATCAGTCATGTCTCTGCTGCAGATGGCATGGAGCACAAGTTCTTCCAGTGCACTGTGAACTTTGCTTGCAGATGAGAAGAGGGGAGAGGGAAGACCAGGAGCACAGAAATTATCTAGGAAAAGTTTGATGTCTGTTCTTAGGATGAAGAGTTCCAATTCTGTAAACTACAAAAGTGACATTTAAATGTAAATTTAAAAAAAATCAGGTGAAAAGCATTTTAATTGAATGCAATTAGCACCACAGACTCGATCGCACTGTTCACTGTGCAGTAGTCCTGTCCAGCATATAAATCCCTGGGTACAAGGTGTGTTGGCAGTAGGGAAGCTCTGCCTATAAGATTTTTTTCCTGCACTTCTGAACTCCACACTGACAGGAAATCTCTGTCTCTGGCATGCTTCCAGCTTCATAGCCATAATCCCACGTGAGTTCAGTTCCAGCTTTCACATGTCTAAGAAACAAAACACTCGGTCAATTTGTTTGAACTGAGTGAAACAGTGCTGCGTTTACAATTTGTCACCAACGACTCACATGCAAACCCAAAAACTGTACAGGGCAGCGACCATCACACAGGCAGCTTGTTGGAAGAGAAACAAGATACATAAAGAGTCTCTGACACACACATGCTGCTTGGCCTACCAGAGCTGTACCAAGATTAAAACTACCACAAGAGTGCAAATACCCACACACAGATGGAAAGAATTTATCAAGCAGTGCAATAGTGTCGGAGTATAAACAATATAAACAACCTGCTCTTAGACAAAATTCTGGGAAACAAAAATCAAACAAAACAAAACAAAACAAACAAAAAAAAGGAAAACTACATAAGTGAACACATCCTAAATGAGAACAGTTTTGTTATTTTTACTAAGTACAGTGCATCACTGAAGTCTGAACAGATCTCTAGATATGTTGGTGAAGACTATCATCTTTGGCCTGACAAGCTACGTTTTAATGCAATTGCACAAAGACTCAGAATTAAACACATGCTCCTCATGAACCAGCTGATCTGACAGTACATGAAAGAGAAGAAATTTCTGAGGTAGGAAATTCATTGCCCAAAATGAATGCCAAACTAAATACCTTAGACTAATCTGCTGAGAGACAACTGATGGAAAATACAATAAAATATGAGTATTATAAAGAAGAGAGTAATTCTCCAATGGTTCTCACTGGATACAATGTAAGGGACATCCAGTGAATTACCAGTCAGCAGGCTGAGAACAAACAATGAGGGCTTTTCAAGCAGCACATTTCAACCTGGGACTTGCTGCCTTAAGATATTCTGGAGGCCAGACATGTAAAACAAATGAAAAGGTGATTGAGCAAGTTCATGGAAGGTACACAATTAAGCTCAATGATTCAGATGAAGTCCTTAATGTAGAAAAGTTGTAAAAGGGTGATGCCCAGAAAATGTGAGAGCCAGTCAGGGAAACTCTCCTTCAACAACCCTCCTCCTTCCTTAAGTGTCTTTGCTGATCCCTGTTCCCTCTCTCCACTTGCCTCAGTCCCCACTACACATATCTTTACAGAGTACCTGAGCCAGAAAGTCTCTAACTAAAACAAAATCTTTTTCTACCATATTTCAACATATTGTCTTCACAGTTCTTGAAAGCCTCCCAGTGCAATCCACAGCATCTGTGTTAGTATGGACCAGGGTTGCAAGACTCCAAAGAAGATCAGTGTTCCCAGGAACTGGTTTGTCTGGCACAAATACTCTCCTCTCTATTTTAAGTTCTCACCTAGTATCACCGCTGGTACATGCATCAGCCGGATTCATTCAGACAATTAATCCTTCCACCCCTGGGTGGAAGCTGCCGTCTTCTTCCATCTTACTGGCACCAGCTCTCTGTACCACCCTTTCTATCAGTCACTAAGGGAATACCTGCATCTTTTGCTTTCAGAGTAAATTTTCACCCTTTAAGTATCCTAGTGCCACCTCCCTGGGACATGTTTGGCTACACAAAGTCCTGCTTCTCTTGATAGCTGTGAGGAGAAGGCCTGAAGCTAGCTTGTTTGGCCCACAAAGTGTCTCAACCCTAATATCCTGTGGGGTTTAATCCTGCCCTATGGGACCAAGATCTTTGAGACAGAACAGCAGGATGAGTGAATCTTGGCTTTCAAAATGACCATGCCAAGTTAAACCTATTTCTCCACTGAAGAAGATTATCACTGAAATGGACACATCAAAATTAAGCTTCCCCACTTTACATTTCAATGCAAAACCGAAGAAAAACTCATCAGTGATAATCAAGAAACTGTATTTCTTCTGTCTCTAGTGCACAATTAGAACTCACCAATAAGAAGGTAATGTTGTGCTTTCGTGATCTAAGCATCCCACACACACACCCTACAGCATAATTATGTCCTAATAACTAAGCACTGCTTCTTTTCTCTAGTGCCTTGAATGAACAACATTAAACTTCCAGAAATTCACCTGTTTGTGAAGAATGCCACCCATGGAAAACTTCTGTTGTGAGTCTCTACAAACACGCTTTGTGCAAAGAGATTTGGGCAGCAGCTGTGCTGTAAAAGAGGAAATCTGTATTAGAAACAGTGAAACTCCATACAATTGGCTGAAAAACCTATTTTGTGCCAAATATTTGTCACTAGTAGTTTCTTCCTTCCCATCTCCAGCCCACATAGAATGTCTATTACTCAATGCCACTGTCACTTATTTTTGCAATAATTATGTCTCTTTAAAGTATTACTTTTTGTGAAGTTGTCCTCCACAAATTTATGGAGAAAATTCATCTTAGATTCAGAATGCACCACAAATAATCAGTATATACCTTGCTGTCAGCCAGGGGAGCAGTGATGAGGAGCAAGCGATGGATTAAATGATTATGTGTTGGCAAATTACCAGATGTGAAAGGTGACTCAGGTGCTCACAGGAACATGTGTATGCTCATGGCTGCAGAAGAAAGGTTTCTGCAAGATGCATTACTAATCTCAACACCACATTACCTCTCCAGGGAGAAACAGCAAGGATTTTGCTGTAAGACACATATTCTGGCAATGAAGAGAAATAAGTTATTTGCAGAATATGTGCAGAAATGTCTATTCATCTTAGCTGGAGGTACTTGGTAATTCATTACTATTTATTTCTTGGCAAGTCAAAAACTGAGAGACTTGTTTAGCAGACATGTGCACAGTAGGACAGACCACTTTCTGAACCTATGATTGAACAGTAGGGAAGTTTCGTAAAATATCACAACACTTGTCCTAAACCAGCACTAACTAGAATTTACAATGGCTGGGAGAAGGCATGTGGATCAATAAAACGTGCCATTTGCTCTCTGGACCCCCCAAAAGGCCATCAGGAAAAAGAAGTCACTCATTACTGGGGGATACGTCACTCAGGAACCTGGTGGTGCCAAAAACTACAGCTGGTATGTGGCATGCATCAGCTTGTGAAGGCACTAGCAGTGACCCAGCCTACTGTCCTGTCACTTGTGATGGCAGGGAGCACCACATGTGCCTTCCTTGTCATGCACCTACCACATATGTGGTTTATGTGCAAAAGCTTTCTAGCTTAAGCTTAAAACAATAAATGATGTATTTGCAAAGACAATGAAGAGATCACATGCAACTTTTTACTTACATTTAGAAAACGACCCACATTTCCTTCTTTTGTGGCATCCAGTACATAAATGTTTTCTTCACTAGCATTCTTTGGAAGCATCCCATCTCCATCAGCCTCCTCACAAAATGCATCTTGACTTGACTGCCTGCTACTTTCCTCTTTGCAGTCAGCTTTTAGGGGTATATTATTGGATGGCCTCGCAACACATGCATCATCCAGCACACCTGACTTGCCACAGTTAACACCCTGCAGTGACAGACTCTTTCTTTTGCATCCTTCACTGTCCACACCAACAGACTCGGTCTGCCCGATTTCCATCAGATGTTCTTCCTTCTGCTCCCGGGTGGATTCTGTCAATGGACATATAATTATTTCTCAACACCAGTTTAAGGCCAAAGCCTTTCCCTTGTTTGGCCCTGAACTCTTACCCACCCACTCTTACCCGTGTCCTCCAAAATCTAACCAGCTTGCTATTTACAAGTCTATAACACAACTGCCCCTTTCCATGCCTCTCGTCAATCCTCCCACAAATGACTGTTTCCTGCTGTGGTGTCTAAAGCACTTGCTCAAGGCACCTGTGAGTGACCAGGTCTCTCACTCTTCCCAAATCCTGCTCCAGACTGATTTCTTCCACACAGCATTTTTAAATAATTCTCCGCCTTAATTCCCAAGAGAATCACAAACTGTAATTTAGACAGAAACAAGATGCAAGTGCAAATAGCATCAGTTTCACACTGCCTCTCCAGCCTGAGGTCCCCCCACCCCTGGATTATATCCTGTTCAATTTTTGTTGATGAGAATATGTACTGGGTGTAACACAACAAGATCTGCAAGACTGACTTTCCCACAGTTCTACTGTATTTGAAAGCTGATGTCAGGAGAGGTTAACATGTCCCCAGATCTACTTTGCAGGCAAAAGAATGCCCTGTACCTGTTAATGCACTGTGTTATGCAAGGCAGCAATACTTTCTGTACTACTGAGCTCTCTTAAAACAGCCTCCACAACATGTAGACATTGTTCTACTCAGAGAACAGGCCTGCCCACACTGTCTACACCAAAGCCTACCACCTGATGGGGCACAAACATACTAAGAATGCGGTATGTATACCTCAGAAAACCTACTTTCTTTTCCTTTCTTTGTTCCACTGTTTACTTTTGTTTTGCTTGACTGATGAATCTGAGAACTATTATCTTCATCTGAGCTGGCACTGTGCACCTGTGTATCAAATGAAAAGGCCGTGATGTATTGTTGCTGCATGCCACTCTGAGTCAACACGGTACAGCAAGTGACCTCTAGAACTCTAGGGCTGCAGGTTCAAACCTTCTGCATGGCTGAGGCCAAGTTTGAAAAGTTTGGAAAGTTAATACGTTCACTGCAATGAAATATTGATCTTAATTTCAAATGATCCTTCAAAGTAACCTGGAAGGAGTCCCCCACGCAACAAAACATTTTAAGTAAGCGCGTAAGTCCCAACAATTTCACCAGAATTCTAAGTTGCTGAACCAAAGCCCAAACATGCTTTTTACAGAGTTTCAGTGAAATGAACAGATGTGGCAGGATTTCTCCTCTCCTTGCCACAAAAAGGCAACTACTTATGGTAGCTCCAGAATGGAGCCGAATGTTAGCATGACAATCCCATGTGCATTTCGTAAGTGCAATGAATCCAGCAAAACCTAGAGTAAGTTTACCCCAGTTTTCCTCCTTTACACATATTTGCAGGCAACACTTCGCACTCAGATCAGATCAAATTCTCCCAGTTCTGCCACTGCATGAAAAAAACGTGTACAAATCTTGAGATATTCCCCTCTCCCTGTTACGCCATTCTTTTGGGAGGCATCACAAAAATACTATCACTCTCACACCCTAATCCTGTAGTTAGTGACAGCAAGAGGTGGAGGGGGAGAATAATTTTCTAAGACTCTCAAGGCTAGAGGGTAAGTGAAGGGTGGAGAAGGGAAGGCTGTGGGAGTAGTTCGTGCTGGTCTGGAGGTACATGTGGAAGGACTGATAATGGAGAAGGGATGGGGTGCAGCTTCCAGCATGGTAGCTTAACTCACAGTGTGACACAATCTCATAAAGAAAGATCATTAGAACTACCTAAATGTACAAGTTGAAAAGGTCAGAATTAACATAAATATTCAGCACAGAAAAATGAATACATTAAAGCCTATTATTATTATTATTATTACCATTTTTAGCTGGTGATTGTGAAAAAACCCTGTTCTTCCAGGTCTTGCAGTTGCAATACTTGAGTTCTTTAGATGAACCCTGTACAGAAAGGTCAAAAGGAAATTATAAAAGACAGACTCACAAGTAACTCTCAAAACACACATTTCTCAGACTTCTGGTTCTAGTCTCTTCTCTAAAAGAGATGACAGCAGAGCCTGCAGTTTGGCCTCACCCCATGTTCTGTGATTATTTTGCCTTTACGAATCGAGGACCTAGGCCAAGTTTACTGTTGCATTTGTAAAAAATCAGTTGTTCATACTTTTTTGAGGGATCATCTGCTTTTACATTGTTTCCCAGTTGTCCAGCTGAGAACCAAACTGTCTGTTGTTTTACTATTATTACATCAGATCACCTCAAAATAAAGCACCTACAGACAGAGTTTTGCCTTTTTCCTGCTACTACTTTCAACAGTTTTAACAGTGCAGCTTTTAAACAGGAGAGCAAAGATGTTGTGGGTACAAGGGATAGGGAGAGAGACAGAAGGGGAGGGAGGCAATGTACAGCAGGTTTAGAAAATAATTTCCCTCAAAAGGACCTCAGTCCTTCATATCAGGAAGAGAGTTGAGGAAGATGGAAAACACTATCTGGTATATACATTTAAAACATCTGAAGTCACATTAATTTGGATTAAATTCAGAGTGCAGTAGAAGACAACAGTTTCAAAACTAATGTTAATATCTGTAAAATGTCTAGCAATAAATAACAGCCCTTATTCAAGAAGATTTTCAATGTAAAACATTTATATGTGTTTTCCTGCCACAAAAAAGAAAATCCTGGTACTTCTTTGGGCTACTGATAATTGCAAGAAATGCTGCTCTTTAAGGCTTTCTTAAGATTTAAACTCCTTTGTAAATTCAAAATGTGCAGAGGCCACAAGAAAATGTGACATTGTTACATGGTTACATTGTTTATTCTTTTAAAGGCAATCTATTTGGGTGAATGACATGTCAAGCCTAGCACACTGATGTCCTCTTAAATGTTTCTCAGTCCAGTTGGACTGACTGTCATTTCTTAAGAGGCAGAATAACAATGTCTTTTTGTCTGTCACATTTTTTTTAATACAGCCCAGGTGTAAAACATTTTTTTAATCTCAGGAAATGAAATTAATGAGATTTAAGGTAGCAGTGCAGCAGAGGCAACTTTGAAACTCTGCTTGCCTACTATTTTTATTAATGGCACTTAGCAGAAGTAAAACCTAGCTGATTACTTATAATTATGTAATTAGAAAATGATGGTCTCCAAGATACTGAAATGCAAGTGAGAAAACAGTAGCAGATATTTTTAAAAGTTTCCATTTGCAATTTCATGGTACTTCTAAAAGATCCACAATAATCTTCTACTATGAAAAGAGCAAGAATTTGCAATCATTTGTGAGTAGTACAAAGAAAGTGTTTACAAAGTAGTGTGGCAGAGCAACAAAGAAGCTCCCAACTTCCTTCTGAAAAGACTACAGCGTGCTATTGGCACAGCCACATGGTTATTTTGCGGTAATTTTATTCTAGGAATGCTGACAGGCTATGAGAACCTGAGTATACAATGAAAACATAATTCACTGCAAAAGTGAGGTGCTGTCAGACTCCTAGCAGGAAAGCTTATGTTAGAAATAACTAAAGGTTTAGAGATTGGTGGCAAAGGACAGGACAGTTAGTGGGTCATATGTTATTAAACCCTTCATCAAGTATCTTTAAATGATTTATCTCAAGTATCTTCTGTTAATTGTTTCAAAGTTGCATCATGATTAACACCCTGAACAGAACAAGTACATCAAAGAGATGAACTGGATTTCTAGAAAATGCCAAGTGGTACACACAGTAAGTAAAATCCACATAGAGGAAAACTCTGTCCCACTAGTAGAAATAATTGGGAAATAACAAAGAAGTTCAGAAAGAAAAAAACCCACCCTTATCTGAGGACATTCAGTTCTGCTCTAAGTTATAAAACATAATTCCTAGAATAGCAGAATATTGATTTTGTTATGCTTAAGTTTTTTTGATAAACTTACAGGGTTGATTTATTTTCACTATCCACAGTTTGAGACAAAGGTTCCTGATTCTCAAGAATGTCATGTTTACCAGTCTGCACTAGTTCAATCACTGAATCTGAACAATCAGTGTCAAGTTTTCTTTTTTTGGAAAAACCCCCATGGTTTCTGTCATTCACAGCACTCTTCTCTTTCAGCTCTTGACCAGCATCTCCCAATACTTCAGCTCTGCTCATTAATCTGCCTGAAAGCAAAAGAAAAGTTTGGTTTGCTTTTTACTTTTTTTTTAATGTTTGTTTTCTTAGATGACTCATACTACCATAGGTCAAACTTACATTAAAAAATACAAGAACATTACTTGGGAAAGCAAAATATGAATGCAGTCTGTGATTCTCTGATGTCAGTAGAGGCTGACATACAAACTAAATTAGACGTACAGCCCTTGGTACAGCATGCACAGACTTATGAGGTAAAAGCCTGAGATAGACTTTGCTCCAGAATGTTTTGATTGCTTGTCTGCCACCATTGCACTGCAGAGTTCTTCAAGATTCTTCTGTCCGTTTGATCACATTGCAAGTTAAGATTGTATTGACCCACTTCTCCTCCAACCCCATATTTCCCTGTTCTCAAAAAAAAAAAAAAAAAAAAAATCCAGGGCAGAGGCCACAAGAGAGGGAGAATTATGCTACATGTCTTCCAAGGGTCACCTTCTGTTACCTGAGTAGGTACAAACAAATGTCCCCTTGTCGATATCATCCAGGCAGCGGACGCCCCAGCCTTTCTTCTCAGTGTTGAACACTTGCAGCCTGACTTGAATGCCGTGCTGTACAACTCTGTTCTGACACATCAACTTGTCACACCTGCACAACACACTGCACTCGTAAATTCTGTCAAGTGGAAGAAGAACAAAACACAATATAAAAGGATGCACTACTAAAACAAAGTTTCTATTATTAATTTCCCTTCATAATCAGCATCAATAAGGCCATGGACTGAAAAGATAAAGACTGACTAAAACTGGTTGTGCAGCAGTGCTCTGAAACTCGTGACTTTCTTGATTGCTGATTCGTCAATTTTAAGTGTCTGTCAGCCAGATTTTGGTATAAGCAGAGAAGAAAAATAAATGCTAAATTTTTGTTTTATAGGAGTAAAACTCACAGAAGCAGAAATCCCTATGACACACCTTATTCTATGCTGGAACAGATCTTAGCAAAGACAACCTATATGCCTGGACCTCAATGTAGTTGTCATGAGTTTAAAGATTTAACAAAGTATTTCTAAAAAAACTCATAATTGTGAATTTTTTTTTTTTGCATTTGTTTCTGATTTCTCTGACAGCTTTGATTCTGCACGTTAATCATAAACTAACATCACACAGCAAGAGAGAACTGAAAGGGCTCCTTAAACATGTGGGTTCAAGCCCTTGGCTATTGCAGAAAGCTATTTTGCACAATTCCCCTCCTAAACACTTGAAATACCTGGCACCTTCTCCAAGCCACATATTAATCCCCAGAAGCTGAATAAGAGAAAGGGCAAACACTTGAAGCATTGGATGGCTTTGGAAAATTTTGAAAGAGTCACACATAACCAAGTCTGGCAACAGCAGCTGGTCAATGTTTCTTTAGGACTTTGGTCACTATTTACACTTTTCTTAGACCTTAATCTAAGATGTCAAAATTGTAGAATTTGCTGTAGAAGAGTTTTAGGGTTTTTTCCTCCTATTACTCAAGTCACATTAATTATTTTTTATCATCCTGATCTGTCAGTAAAATTGTGACAAAAATAGAAGGTTTGAGTTAGCCAAAAACTCCACTTTTCTTAATCCTGTAGCGCTTACACTACAGGAGTAAAATAAGAGAATACAAATAAAATAGCAGTTAATAGTTTGGTCTTTCTTACCCACTAGGAACTGGTCCCTCCAGTCTTTTGTAACGGTATCCATGGGATCTTTTACTACCTGAAGATAGAGAAGTTTTACTACAGCCTCTTGCAGTTAGCTGTAGGCATGCACATTTTGACCTAAAAGTAAGAATAAAACATCTCAGAATGTATTTGGAGCAGTGCAAACCAATCATAAATCTAGGTAAGTTGAAATGTTCTTGACTATACACCTGCACACTTGTATATATACACCTGTACTCCCCCTTCCCACTCCTTTTATTCCACAAGGCTGTTTCAGGCACCCTACTTTCTCCCTTTGTCTCTTGGCTGGTTATGTGTGCTTTACAATAAACATGTTCTCTCCACCCCAACCCCATTCTTCTGCCAAGCTCCTTAAATGGCACATGCAAACAGCTGAAGTACAACAGAAATTTATTATAAACAGCACACTACCAAATGGATCTAATGAATGAAAATCACCTCTTCTGGCACAGCATTCCAGTCTGTTAACCACTACTTCATTACTTTCCTCCCACCTTAGCCCCCAGGAAGCAAAGAATTTTACACTGTGGAGAACACAAGCAACAGTGCTTGTCTTCACCATCGTGTGGCACGACAGCTGCAAAGAATCACAGCAATCGTGCAAATCCTGAACCCCAAAACTGCACATCAGAAGCATCTCAACTCTTGTGGGACTCCACTGCTCAGCTGAAACTAAATCACTTTAATTACTGAAGCTTCTTTATACCAGGGTGTGATTTCAAGGTCTTCTTGGGTCATGGGCAATTATGTTGCACACCAGCACATGCAACTGCCCCAGCTATCAATAATACAAAATGGATCCAACGCCAGGTAACACCTACAGACAGAGATCAGACAAACACCCTTCAAGAAAGCAGACAAAATTATCACCTAATTCTCATACAGTAACTGTGGCACATTCCCACAGAGTGTCTGTAGCCCAGAGTTACTGAGATTTAGAAAAAGCAATGAACAATACTATTGGAACTGCTCAGACCATAAAGGTATTCTGTGACTACAGGGTTTCATAATTTCTCTTTAGACAAGGGGAGGGAAAGGATGTAGAGGTTGGGAACAGGGTTGCTTCTTCCTCTGCCCTCAGTAGCCTTCTAAATTCTAAATGATCTGATCCTTTCAGGTTGTACCATCCCACCTCTAGGATACCACAGTAGGAGCTGCAGCAGAAATTGTCATGTGGGATCCTCTCCCTGCCTGCCAGGAAAACAAGCCCTCCTCTGCTGGCACAAGACTCCCTTCCCTGCACCTTTTCCAAAGCCAAGAGGCCTGCTTGTCAGCTCCACCTGGAGGAGAAACACTGCCAATTTGGGAAGAAAGGGAAAGGAACAAAATAATCCACTTGTTGATCACTTCCTTCACTACAACAGAGGGTGGACCAATAGGAGCACCCAAGTTCTGGAGAACAGAAAGACACAGTGGTGTTAGTCAACACAGAACGTCGCACAAGACAAATCCCACAGATATTCCAGCAGCGTTGGTCCTGTTTGGCGTTGTTTGGTACTGTGCACCTTCCCACAATGCCACACTGCTGTTGTGGCATCATGTGTCACTAGTCTGAGATTAGATTTTTCTACCTACTTATCGATGCAGCCATCTGTGCAGTCACATGAGTCCACAAACAGGCTGGAGAAGTTGTTGAGATAATATCCACGTGGCCACGATGACTTCCGGTATTTGAAATAAGGTAACCTTGCACGGTCAAGATTGTTACAGAAGGAGATGGGCACAGACTCGGCTCCGTTGCTAATATCAAAGTCAAACACGAGGGGTTTGGGATTCATGGTGTTCCTGCCCAGCAGTACATATGTGTTGAAGGAAAAGTGATCAACAAATAAGAAATTGCACTTTGTTTCAAACAAATACTTTTGCACATCTCGAAAGCTTCTCAGACTCCGACCGCAAGGAGCTTTGTAATTCACATCCAGTGATTTCGAAAGGCAGTCTGCTTTTGCATGGCGTCTTTGGAAGTGAAACAGGATTGGTATCTTCAGAGGATTTTCACCCTTGAAGGAGCCCGCTGCTCTCTTGGCAAGACATGCACTAGAGCACTTGTGGTTCTGATACGGTAGGTTTAAAGGTAAGTGTTGAATTTTGCTAGATGCTTTTTGACTCCCTGAACATGCTCTTTCCATCTCCTCTTTTCTGCTACTTGGAGTAGAAGAGAAAAAAAAAAAAAAAAAGAAAAAAGAGCAGCATCTTAGACAACCAGTGAAGCATTCAGCTTTTTAGTGGTTTGGTATTTTTAGCACAGGAAAGAAACAGCCCATTCCTAGAAGGTCCAGGGTTTCACTGAAACACTGTATTACATGGTGTTACTCTCCTAACTTCATATGAAGACATATTCAGTTGCATTAAGAACAAGAAAAAAAAAAGGCAACAGCTTCTTAGCTTCTTTCTAGAAAGAGCTTACATGCTAAAACACAGAAAGGACATTTAAAAAAAAAAAAAACAACAATCATATTTACTCCAAATCAGTACCTGAGGCTAAATACAGAGGGACTAAGTCACACGCCTGACAATATGCAAGGCACAGAAAGCCTGAGAACTGCTACTTAAGTCCTAACCCTGATAATTCTGGTAATACTCATGGATCTTTATTCACAACCTAATGCCCTATTTTGCAATGTTCTCATGGGGTAAATTAGACAAGTCTATTCAAAATGTCAGGTTTTCCGCGTAGGTCAAGTTAAAGACACTTTCACTTTGAAAGCTAGCAGAATTCAAAATTAGGTTTAAAACACTGACTTTAGAATACAAACTGAGAACTCTCTCTAAACTGCAGTAAAGAATATGTCAAATAAGGAGCTGAAATAAAGATGCTGACCTGTCAGAACCTTCTACAGCATTTGTAGTATTGTCATCTGCAAGAAGGTGCTGCAATTTGGGTTTGGTTTCCTGTTGTCCATCTCCATCAAACCCATCATTTACTGAAAAAATTGAATGCAAGCAAATACTTCATCAACTCACATTTCAATTTATAATTTAATTTAGTTACTAAAGAGAAAATTGACAAAATGTATTAAAAACAATGCGTAGCTATGAAGTACAGCTAACAGAGAGCATGTTAGCAAGTGCCCTACTAAAATATCTTCCACACAGTTTTCAAAGTGACCAGAAACAACACGCATGTGAAACACATTTACAGATTTCTCTTCATTATTTGAGATAAAAGAATGCCAAGGTATTTCAGCTAGTGGAGCCACGCACAGAATAACTCTGCTTGCAGACAGCTCAGGTTCATCGGGGCTTACTAGTTCAAACTGGTTCCCTTGGTACACACACACGAACCACAAAAATACAAATCCAGGTGAAAGTTCATAGTCCAGTACCCGAGGAAATTAATAATTACATTTTCCCCACTGTAATGCTAACGGCCTTCTCAGATCTATTTTATTGATTTCAACGGAGGGAATTAAACTTCTAGTGAGTAAAACAAGAAAAAAATGAGCCCACGTGCCAAACAAATACAATTGGGATGCACGTACCGTTTGTCAAAGTTAAGAGATCACTTAAATTAGCTTCGTTCACCAGTGCCCAAGCCTGCCAGCATTCTGCATAAAAAAAAAACCAAACCAAAGCAGATACTAAGTGTAAGTGAAGTAATGATAACAGGGGAAAAAAGGGGTAAATCCACCAGAGATACTTGTTTCCTCACTAGGGTAATCTAGAGTACTGCAAGACTGATACTATTAGAAACCTTTTGCACCACAGACCTTAACAGACACATCTGGGAACTGCAATAAAATTACAGCTCACAGTAGCAGCTGTGTATTACTGGTGAATATCCCTTGGCTTTTGGAAAGCCGCTGGAATGTTTCCAAGCGCACACAGACTGGTGGCCTACAGTGGCAGTAATATACATAAAGACAACTTAGTGTGAGTTTCTCTCTTTACTTTGTCATCAGCCTAGTTATCTTCAGGCTAAGAAGAGCCACGCTTTGTGTGACAAAGTATACAGGCAAAACAAGAAAATGGCAAAGTGCACCTGAAATTGTCTTTTTTTAAAAAGAAGAGACTTTTTAAAAAGTACTTAAACCCACCAACTACTAAGTAATTTAAATTCAGAGGTAACTAAATTATGTCAGATATGTCACAGATCTACACAAAACAGACCACAGCTCCCTTGCAGTCCAGCTTAATATCTACGAGGATTTCAAACCTTGGTTTGTGGCAGTTCCATTCTTGATCTTTTCCTTTAGCAACAGCAGCACATTTTGCACCTGCTCAAATATGACATCCACTCTTCTGCCTCCCAATCGTGTCCAAAACGTTTTCAAATCACCTGCAATGCAAATTCCTGTTTACAAATCTGTACAGCTCCTGAGAAGTCTGAAAACACACGTTAACTTCTAGTGGACTATTCAAAGGTTCCCGCTCATTTCATTTGGAGGCACTTCTCAATACCCAGTCAGGACAGCTGAACGGCTTAAGCCTTCAGAAGTCTATTCCTACAGCTAATCAAGAAAGTTAAACAGAATTCAAGTGACGAACTGGAGTGGGTTCTGATGGTCCATGATGCTCCTTCAAGCAACCTTTCAAGCACGTCACAAAGGGTGCTGTGGAAGCCTTTCTTCAAATACCAGCAAATGAGTCCCATTATAAATTAATCACCACTGAAACTCACAGAAGTGACAAAGGAGAATATTTTCAACTGAGTGAACTGAATATATTATTCAACAAAAGACATTTGGATTTTTTTATTTTTTATTTTTTTTTAATAGCTGTAACCTCCCTTAGCTACACAGGCTGACTAGCCTGTCCCATTAATTTTGGTATGTTTTCTATGGAAAAAAAATCATGATATTTTCAGATAGAAGCAGTTCAATAAATATTGTTCACCAAGTGATATCAGTTGAAAGAGTTAATACATGCCGTATGTCATGCCTCCTTCCTCCACTAGAAATAGTTATGAAGAACATCTTGTTTAAAGGCATCTAAGCTACTGGTTCAGAACATACCTTCTCTTCCAAAGGTATGTACTTTTGAGGTACTAAGCCCATTCATGAAAGCTTTTGTTAAAACATTAGCAGTACGTCTTTCTCAAGAAAAAGGAAATAGGGTTCAGTGTATCAACAGATGACGTCTGAAAAAAGAACAAGCTCTTTCTCATGATTAATGTTGCTCTTCTTCAGTGGCCAAGAACAAAAGAGTAAGCAAATCCTACTCCATTTCTAGAGGTGGAGTCCACTGTCACACTAGGTTCACATTCCACTTTCAGACAGCAAATCTCGGCTGGCAAATGCTCTGGGGTGACACCTCCCCAGCAGTCAAGAAATACTGCATTCTGGTAAGTCTTGTAAAAAAGTATTTCCTTCATTTTTGACTTATTAGAGAATGACTTCTGTTGCCCAAGGCACCAGAAGCAAAGGCATTCTACTGCAGTACAGACTGTATGGTTACTCTCAAAAGCATCACGACAACAGTGAAGGGAGTAACAATCTTTTGTCACCGCAACCCCAGCTGTGTATGACACCAGCAGCTAAAAGTGTAATATTTAATATAAACAGGCAATGTCTTGTGGAAGAACTGATTTGGTGCTATCTCTCCACATAATTTAATGATCTCTTATATTCACAGAAATTAAAAAAATGTGAAAAGGTTAAAGTCCCATTACAAAAAAAGCCACAACAATTTTTGGAAGCCTACATTACTGCTCCAAGAGACAATGCCTGCCCTGTGCCATTCCCGTCCTTTCACTGTGCATGACAGTATCACAAATTTAAAATACTGAGAAGTAAGTATATTTCATATTTGTGTTTCAAAATATACATTCAGGAAAAGATCAAAACTGCTATCCTCATTCATTACCGGTTTTCAGACACTTCAACACAGTTATTAAATTTGGAGGATTTTTTGGATTGGTGGATGTATTACTTCAGAGGACGGGTGACAAAACACAGTTTTTTGTTTCTGGGCCCCCTAGATATAATCATGCATAGGCCAAAAAGAAATAAAACATATACTATATGTAGTGCTCACTCACCTTAGAAATGCTTCCCCAGTTCTCATGCTGGGGCGTCCTGAAACTCTAGCAGCAAAAACTTTGTTTTGCTCGGAGAAGCAAAGAACGCATATGAAGTTCACAGTACAATTTCCATTTCAGAAAGACAGATGTCCACATCACTAATCTCTCCACTATTAATTCTGCTCCTGTCAACTCAAGACAGGAGGATAGGGAATGAACAGACACAGGAAGCATTTACCTCGTCAGCATTCAGAATCATCTCACCAGCTGATGACTCAAGGTGTGGAATGGCATCTGGTGGCAATAGTTCTAAAACTGGCTCGAGGGATTTTCTTTTTCCCCTATAGAATCCTTGTGGCCACATATCTCTTTTTTTTTTCCAGCTTTGTGCAGGGCAATGACGCTGGAGCAAGAAACAAGCAGCCAAGGTCAGGGCTGCTTACTCCAGCCACTAGAAAAACAACTCATGTGCGTGTTTCCTGCAGTCCTGCTCATTAACGTCTGACACCATAAAAGGCAAAGCTATTGTCTTTCAATTATCATTTTCACATCAGAAGTCGTGCCCAAACATACACTACCTTCCCCTTCCCCTCCATAAATCCAAATTATACTACCTTTAATGCTCTCCTCCCTGGAACTGGTAAGGTTCTCCTCTTCAAAGAAGTCGCGCAGCACTACAAAGTGGTGCAGAATGTACAAGTAAGAGATTGCGTGAGCAATCAAAATGGTTGTAGCCACCCAGCTGTTCAAAATTTATGCAAGTAAATACTACAGTGGGTATCAGCAGGAGCACTGTGTGAGAAAGCGCTGTGGTGAAACAGTCATCCTCCTCTCAAACGTCATCCCACGCTTTGTCAAGACATAGTTGAGGAACACTCAAATGAAACAAGCCGCATGAGGAAGCTTTTTTACTTAGTCATTTCTTACTACCCCTCAGGCATGAAGCTGTCACAGATGGCCCATACATTCCAGCACATTCAGGTGAGCCTACATAATCCCCACTGCCTATTAGCTCACAGTTCTTTCTTTCTTTTTAAATCTGTGCTGTCAGTACTACAGCTAAACTAATTTATTTATAGGGAAAAAAAAGGAAAGCTTCTTTTAGGTAAATACATTACTGAATCTGTTTCTTGACAGATGCAAGACGAAGCAAGGTATATCCACCGTAAGAACAGTAAGCAGAAGCAAGGCAACACTCTTCAACCACACTGAAGATTCCAAATTTCCGTCATCATTAATCACAGAATCAATTAGGTTGGAAAAGACCTCTGAGATCATCGAGTCCAACCTGTGACCGAACACCATCGTGTCAACCAGACCATGGCACTGAGTGTCACGTCCAGTCTTTTCTTAAACATCTACAGGGATGGTGACTCCAACACCTCCCTGGGCAGCCCGCTCCACTCCATTTATGTTGGCTACTTAATCTTTTCTACGCTAAAACTGAAAAAAACCCACAACTATCTTCATTAACTCTGGAACAGGTACTTCCTTTGGCTGAACAGGAAAATACCTTAAGGGAAGACTGTTGGCTCCTAGAACTGTTTCTCACGAGACCAATGGCTGCTCAAAACATACACCTGCTTATTTTTAAAGGCTTACTTCTTTTCTCCTCCATCCTCCCGGGAGGCCTCTCGGGCGCTGTCACCCGCGCCGGGGCAGCGCCGAGCCCAGCTCAGGTCGGGGCGCGCCGGGTGGGTCTCGCTGCGCTCCGGCACGGCGGTGGGCAGGGGCCGGGATGCCCGTGGGGCGGGGAGGCTGGCGTGGGGCGGGGAGGCTGGCATGGGGCGAGGCTGCTGTCAGGGGCCGGGTGCCGGGTCATTCCCGCAGCGCTCAGGCCCTCGCCGCCGCACCCCCCGCTTTACCGCCCCTCCTCTTGCTGTTCCCGCAGGCGCCGCCGCCCGCCAGGGGGCGCAGCCCCGCCGGGGCGCGGGAGCCCGGGGATGTGGGCGGGCACGCGCGCGGGGGGGGCGGGGCCAGGGCGCGCGCACCGCCGCTGTGTCTGCTACCACTGGCTGCGGCGGCGGGAGGGGCGGCGGCGGCGGCCAATGAGAAGAGGGGGCGGGGCCGCGCGGCCGCGCGGAGGCGGTGGAGGCGGGGGGGGCAGAGCGAGGGACTGGAGGTGCGTCCGCCATCTTGGAGGGGGCGGGTCGAGGGGGGGCAGGCCGGCCCCGGGGCGCTGTGGGGCGCCGGAGCCGTGTTGGGGCCGGGGGCCAAGGGCGGTCGGGTTGGGGAAGCTTGCTGGGCTGGTTGGGCCGGCGTCGGGCTGCGGCGTCTTCGCGAATGTGTCAGAAATGAAAACGTACGATAACGAGTGAGCGAGTTGCGTAACTTAACTGCTGGCCGCTGCCTTTCGCCCTTAGCTGGCTGTGGCGCTGCCCTGTGAAGTGCTAAATTATCGCTGCCCTTTTCGATTCAAAGTGTGAAAATAAAGGTTTGTGACGCCCTTTAAAGTTTTAAGCAGCGCTGCCTTTGCAAGTGTTGGTGTTGTGGCTAAGTAAAGGGGTTTTTCAGAGGGGCTAAAAAATAACCTGCTCTTAAAAGGCAGTGAGGGTCGTTTGTCATCCCTTGTCACTTCTTTTTTTTGCCACCACTTTAAACTGTAGAGATGGACATACTGTGCTCAAATAATTGTCAAAGGATCTCTAATCTCGTGGATATTACTAAAACACTGGGGAGAAAGTGAGATAGAAATTTAATTTTTCTGCCGGGGGAACGCTGTATTTACATGACTCGAAGCTCTGGTCCGACCCGGGATCCTCCAGAAGATTTTGGTGTCCAGCATCTGCTTTGGACTTCTAGAAAACCTTTTAAATGTTTACACAGGCATGCCTACATCTGTGCCTGTGTCTGAAGTTCAGCCCATGAGAACTGCCCAGCTCCACAGAAAGGAATGGGACAACTCACAATAACATTGCTGGGAACAGGGTGGCTCAGTGTCACTGATGTGCTGACAAATCTCTCAATAAAAATAGTAGTTTACGTTTAAAAAGAAGATATTTCTCCCTTGTAATTATTTATTTTGAAATGAAGCACAAGCTTTTCCTGCTCTTGGAATATTCTGCATTATGAGATGATGCTTGCAGATTAATTAAATTGTTAATATATGTGTTTGTGAATACTGAGTGTTTGGAAATTGTACATGAGGAATATACCAAGTACAGAGAAGATGGAGCCCAGTCATGGGAAGAAGCTGAGAGAACATGACTGCCTACCTCGGACAAAAGAGAAATTATGAATATATTAGAAAGTAGTAATGTATTTTGCTTGTTATTTGAAGCAAAAAAAAAAGGGAAATATGTCTTTCTTGAAATTAATTACTTAAGACAAAATTAATGAGGCAGTTTTGAAACATATCTGAGTTTCCTTTTGTTTTGCTTTTATCCTGGAACTGTAATATAGGCTTTCTGCAACATAGCAGCAAATTCTGCCCGTGAGCCAGTAAGCTCAGTTCTTCCCACACTTGTTAGGTGGCAGAAGCTCACAAGCGATGCTGATCTGACATCCCAGCAACCTGCCTGCAGCACTCCTCCAGCAGCAGTGTGAGCTTCCTGGCGCTCTGCAATCTGGACCTGGACTGACTACCTGCACCCAAAGGTGAGAGCAGCGGTCCCACGTGCCTACACATTCGCTAGCACCTCCGGTTAGGGTGACAACGAAAGGACCGACTGTCCTGGTGAATGGTGCTGCTGATTGAGTTGCTGAATTACGCTCTTGTTACATGGTTCTGTAGAGACTTCAGGTGGACAATTTCATAGACAGGCAGGCCACAAACAGCTCCTGTGAGTGGGAGGAGGTGAAGCTGATCCAAAGGGAACTCTAGTCTCATCTAGTTCTCTTCTCCAGGGATGTTTTTGTCAGCTTGAATGCGGTAGGCATGAGGGTGTTTCCTCGTATGACCAGGTAGGTGAATTAGAGACACCAGTTAGACTCCAGAAAACACAAAGTAGACAAAGCCATAGACTTTGGAAAGCCATGGGCATTTGGAAATGTTTTTTAACTCTCATGCAGCTTTTTGTGTTTTTCTGATAGGCTTGGCTCTTTGTTTTATAGACTCTTTTCTTCTTAAAGTATCTTCATCAGTTAGAGTACTTCCACCACCCTCTTTTCTGACGCTTTCTCCGTTATGCTTCTTAGTAATTTAACTTGCTATTTTATAGGTGAGTGTCTGCACTTCATTCTTTCAAAATGCAGTTTTAACATAATGTTCTCTTTTATTACATTGATTAGTTTGAGTGTGGTTTATATGTAGTCTCTTGTTTTTCACACATCTTGAGTAAGATAACAGAACAGACTACGGGCATTTCTATACAGATCACAGATCATTGCTACTTTACAAATTCATTGCCAGCAAAATGTTTTAGTGAGGCAACCTTTGGTTTATGTTAGAAATTTTTCTGTAGCCTATAATTATTTATGAAGAGATGGGCTAATATTCCCCATAGGTACGTTGCTCACTAACTGGACTCATCTCAACCTATTTACAGGCCCTCAGCATGCTTTGTTACTATGTTTTGTAATTCTTTTGCTCTTGTAGGTATGTTAGAAGGTTATTTGGATATTATTTTTTTCCAGGCATTAAATGAAAAAAGGGGAGGTTATAGGTCTCTGAGAAAAGCCTGTAAAATGGTTTTGTTCTACCTGTGATGTAAGCACGTTTGCATTCTTGGCAACTAAAAATCTAACAAAGTGTCTGTTTGAGAAGTGGAGCTTCTAGAATCATAGGCTTTTACAGTCCTAAGGGAATCTTAAAACACAGGCAGAGACTGGCTATGAAAAGGAAAGGAAAAATTTGTGTCACTGTTTTAACAATAGACTTCTTTCATGTGGAGGACCTAGATGTCTGTTAATTACTAACTGGCTTGAGGGTTTTGGATTCTGGCCCAATATGCTGAAATTCTTAACCATCCACTGGCTGGCATATTCTTCAAGGTCTGTATTTGGAAACTGGTAATGTAATGGGTTTCGTCTTTATAGACTGTTTATGTAGTAGAAACATTTTCATTTTCAGCTATGTTTCTGTCTTACAGTCTCGGTATTCATTGCCGGCATAGACTCCAGACAGTTGTGTGAGCTCAGAAAGCAAGGGCTGGTTTTGAGGTTAGATAATGTTGGACCGAGTTGAGCAGCATGTGTTGTCTTTGCTGTGCCACAGCCCCACCACAGTGATCAAGATGTAAAACTCTGCCCTCTAATTTTGGGTGATTTGGATCTGAAAGCTTGTGATTAACTATTGCACTTGAAAGGGCCTGAGATCTCTGGAAACCAGGCAGTAGATCTATATGATGAAAGGAATCCAAAATAAATGGAAGGCTAAAAACATTTTTATCATCCTTTTTCCATGTGAACATGGCAATGTATTTGTCTGAAATGAATTTTCACTGGTATTTTCTGAAGTAAAGCTAGTAGTTGTACATTATTCCAGCCCTTTTGATGAGTTCTGTTTGTGGGTTTCCATGCAGATTAAAGTATGTGCAGCAAGTATTTTCATTAAATGAAGATGTAGTAGACAAAAATTTCTAAGCAATCTGCAAGATTGAATGAATCTGTGGTGTTCCCACTCTTAAGAGATGTTCTGTGGAGACCTCCACAACTTCCTTTTGTTTTGCCTTTTAGTTTTTAAATCCAAGTGTGGAGGAAGTTGTCCTTGTGGTGCCAGCTGATGGAAGGTTGATCAAGTTTAGTGCTGGTCTTGGTAGCAGCTGTGGAGGCCAGGGAGGCAGTACCTGGCATAGAATTGGACTTGAACTAATAAAAGCTGTCAAAAAAGTGGCATATGGCAACAACATGAAGTAATTATTGTGTGTAGATGAAATAACCACACTCTAATAAAACTGAAACTGACTTGAGGAAACAAACCCCAATACTCGCAAAGAGTATTGAAGCAGGTATGTTTATTCACAGCGCTGGGTGCATGGGGGATAATTCCTCCAATCATGTACACCCATTGCCTTTGTTCAACTGCTTTTATGCAGGATAATGTTACAGATGCATTAGTAGTATTACGTATACAGTAGTTGTGTTACATATACATTAGCTGTATTCAGCAAATTCCAGAAAAGTGGGAGGGGAAATCATTAACATACACCACCCCTGTAACTCCACCTTGGAACACCCCCTTGGGGTTTTCTTTCAGGGGTCTTTGGGGGTGTTTTGGATGAAGTAAGAAGTCTTCCTCGGCTTGAACTTTTTACCTTTGCTAAGAACTACTGACTTGGCATTATCCAATTCACTCAAAACTGGTATCTTCTCCAGGAGCTTTTCTTTATCAACTTTCAAGGTCTCTTTCTCATGAGCTTCAAAGCCCCCTATCTAAACTCTAAGGTTTTCTGTTCCCACTCAAGTCTTCATTATAAAATTAACTATATCCTGTCTGTGAGTTAGCATAAGCAAGCAAGAAAGGCCCTATCCTAATTCTACCTAAAAATTAGCTGGTAAGCAACTAAGGCTACAATCTTGTATTATTGCTTTATATTTTGATCACCCTTTATCAAACCCTGTATATATATACATATATATAAATATACATTTACAGATTTCAGTGTTATATATATACTAAGAGAAATTTGACTAAAACCTTATAAAACAGGGTGAATACATGTTGCAGTGAAGAGGCTCAACAATGGGGCTCTTAACAAGTATATTCTGGACTAAATAGTCCTTAGTTGCAGCTTCCTGTGGGAAAAATAATTTAGTTGAAGAAAACCCTAATATTTTAGTTGACTGTTTTCTCTGATCCAGTTCAGTGTGCTGCATCAGCACTTGGTTTGGCCTGGCTTTGTAAAGGTGTGGAACTGACAGTAAGGTGTGAAGAGCAGAAGGAGCGAGAATGGGAAGCAGTATTGTCTTATTAATATGTGTTGTATTTGGTTTTATTAATAAGCATTATGATGGGTCAGGGAAGCCACAGTCCCCTGAACATTTAAAATTGTCAAAGAGCGGAACAGTTTGGATGTCCTGTGTTCCTCAGCCCCTCCCTGTTCATTTGTGCCATTGCTCAGGGGACGGGTTGCGTTTAAAAAAAAAATTACTTATTTGGCTCAGGTAATCTTGTCTGAATAACATTTTCCATTTAATTTGCTGTGCAGCCACTTGGTATTTCTGCTTCTCTCAGGGAATTGGCGGTGGCCTAGGTGCAAAATGAGCATCTGGAAATAATGGATTGCTTTCTAATTTAATTCTTGATGTCATTTATCCAAATTTAAAGTGTTTGTGCAACTACTTATTTAGTATGAACAAAGTGGTGGTATGGGCAGAACACTTAACTGTGTCTGGGTTATTGTGGATGGTCTTATCACACAGCAGAGCCTGAACGTCTCTGCATTCTCAGTTGTGCTAGACCAAAATCCCCTCCTGCTTTCTTACAGAGAGTGGAGATTAATGGGTTTCTTTCATGAGTGCCTGCCTTTAACTTTGTTATTACTTTTTTCCCCTGTAAAATTCTTGAACCAAAGAACCGGTGGAACCAAAGAAGCTGTGTTGAATATGTATGTGACATCCTTTCACTAAGTGAACTGTGGACCCAAACCTTTGCAATTCCTTTTTTCTTAAGGAAAAAAAACCACCCTTTTCCTTAAAAAATTTTACTCAAGTGACTCCATTGTACCAATAGGGCATTCCTGTCACAGAAGTAGATACATATGCTGTCTGTTATGGAGTAATACCAAACCAGTTTAGATTGCATAGAGACGAACACAAAGCTTTATTAAGATTAAATGCTGCTAGACACATAAATTTAATGTGTATTAAAAACAAAAGTCTACCAAATACTGCTATTTATCTTATTTAAGTGTGCAGAATTGGTTTCTGTCAAGTTTGGGATGAACAAGTTACATGAGATGTTGTTTGGTAGCGTAAGTTTCTTTCACCTGAAGTGAAGGATCACTTTTAAGAATGAATTGATTTTGTTAACAAATTCTCAGCAAGGTGCTACAATCCTTGCATTAGCAGACTGAGATGGGTGATTGCAACCTGGCTATAGGGATCAGGAAGAAGGGACAGGACTTTCTTTTTTTAACTGTCTTTACTGCCACAAATTGTAGAAATATTTTAAAATTGCATTTCCCCTCCTCCAAGAAAATGTTCATGGATGGATGGATTTTTTTCCTTTCTTTTGTTCTTTCAGTATTGTAGTCCATATTGTCCATTTTAGAAATGACTGGTACAGGTAGTTCCAAAAATTTCACACAATTTAGTTTTGGTGAACTTGACTTCCTGTCACTTCTCTAAAAGCTTCATTTCTAGGGTAAGTAAGAGGAGTTTGGTTTTTTCTGGCTGTAAATTTTCATGGTGCCCAGCAGGCTGATCCGCCTCCCTCTGCAGTCACGTCATTCCTAGAACTGATGCAAGGAGGGTTATGGCAGTAAGGGCTGGAATTCCGGTTTTGACAGCATTGTGTTCCTTGACCAAGTTCATCAATTGTGAAACAACATCTTTAAATTATTTTACAGCATGCGTTTGAAAGAAACCCAGTTCTGATATCTCAGTAGTGTTTGTGCCTTGTGTTTCCTGTTGCAAGAGACAATAATTAAGAAGAAAGTACTGCTGCATAGCTGGATTTTGGAATGTGAGGGCAGCTGTGTGACAGCTATCAGATTGGGTGATCTTTGTTAAAGGCCCCATGTCAATCTAGCACAAAGGCACTTGTACAAATTTATACATGCAAATGTATTGCAGCAAAAATACAATTTGCTTGCTTTTAAGTGTGGAAAGGAAGTTGTGTGGGGCTTTTTAAATAAAGGCACTCGAGATTGCTGAATAGGGAGAGATTAAAATTATGTGGGAAGAGTTCACTTCCAGCAGCTGTAGTGTCCTGAGCATTCAGCTCTTTGTTTTGCCTATTTTGGTATGTCAGCAGGGAGGCACAGCTGTATCAGCTTTCCCTCTTCAAGTGTACCTTTCAATTGTGTGCTCTCACTTTCTGCAGTTCACTGGCAGTCAGACAGCTCTCTTCCTCTTCTTCAAATAAGCAAAATTTATTTTTGACTACCGATTCATGGTGGTCATTCACTACCTGTTGCTTTTGGCTGCAAGAGAAGCTGTCTGCAATATATGATTTATTTGTTGTTAGAGGTAAGGCACCAAATTGAACTTTATGGGGTAATTGCAGGACTGAAGGGTAGCCGTAGTCCCCTGTTAAGGCAAATATTGTGTATATCACATAATCCCTGGGAAAAGCCTGTGGGTTTGTTTTGGGATTTTTTTTTTTTTTTCCTAACAAATTGGTTTAAGCAAATGAACTAAGTAAGGCTTAATCTTCTAAAAGCAAGCTTATTACTTAGAAAGTGTGTTGACCTTTGGTCCTACTCCTCCTTATTTGCAGATCATTAATAGGTCTTGTCTTTTACATTACAATGCTTAGGTCTGTAGCTGCCCCTTCAAAAAAGACCCCAACATTAATGTAAGGAGACACACTCCCCTGCAATTCTTCCATGTCCCATGCTTTTGTCAGGGAAGGGAAGATGTGGGCAGTAATGAAGTGCCAGGAAAACACACAGAGAGATGTTACCGATTGTTTTTCCTCTCTTGCTGAACTCTCTGTTCAGCGTGTAAACTGAGTGTCTCCTCATCACACAGTTCATAAGGTCTCATCGCAGTTCATAAGGTCATGGGAAAGGACTCTGCTGCAAAACTACGTCATGTTCCTGTCTTCGAGGATGAAAAACATGAGGGACTAGGCAAATCTCTTCTGTGTGATGTGACGTGCTGTTACATCACTAACATACTTCTAGCACTGCCTGCAGCAGTGTCTCTCAAAGTTGGGGAAGGGGCAAGGATGTGAGAATACATGGGTGTGAGCCAAATACAAAAATATAGTTGAAGCAAAGGAAGAGTCTCATCTTGATTTAGAAATGGTTCAAGGGCAGCACCAATATATAGGAATAAGTATAAGTAATATATATAAAGATGATTAAAGAAAACCCTCTGGATTTTCTTTAGGATCTAGGGCTAATAAGGAGAAAGTCTAAAAACACCGGGAGCAAAAGGAACAATAACATATGTCTGATGGCTGTGCTAAGGTTATCAACAGTATTGCTGAAAATACATTACAGTTGCATACATCTGTAGTGAGAATGAAGCTGAATATTGCAAATAATCATATAACTATGAACAAATGCATCATATTCCAGCAGTAAATAAAGACTGAAAGAATGCTTCTGAAAATTTGTGTTACAAATTTATGGAGACTGAGGAATTTTTATTTTTTTAATGTCCAATGTAAATCTCCAAAATTTTAAGGATTGTCACAAAGCAAATGCTATTCAAGATGATTAATAGAAAACAGATATTATAAAATGTCTAGTATAGTGGTTAGATTAAGGGTTTGATGTAGTCTGGCTAAGAAATTGACTCTTGAAAACGTTACACTCAATTAAGAGTAATTTAATTAATATGTAATTTTTTGACGTTCAGTCATTGGATGTTTGTTTACAAAAAAAATTAAAATCCCCAAATAAACACACAGTTGGAAGAAAATGCACAATTCTTTCTGACAGTTTTATCTAGGCCATGTAGAGTAGAAAAATGACAATGATGGCATAGCCTCATGTATTTGGTTGAATTGAAGAGCATGTTAGCTGACTCTTTTGAAAGATGGACTCAAAGCTTTCTGAAGTTAATCACTATGGGAAAGGCTGGATGCGCCGTAAAAGATGAGGAACAATATCTGGAAGAATTGAAGTCAATACTGGTTGTAGATGTTGGAAAACCATATCTATACACTTAATGTAGGCAGCAGTGAAAAGATAAATTCTGAGTTTGTTGAAGTGATTTGATCTTGTATCTGTGCAGGAAAAAATGGGGAGCCTTCAAAGAGCATACATTTGCAAATACAGGAGTTGCAGCAGCAGGAAGCAGAAAGTAAAACAAAATACGAACTTGCATAAAAGGAAAAAAAAATACATTTAAAGTGGTAACTATTTAACTATTGCACTATCTTATTGCTGCACTTTACAGATTCTCCAGCACTTGAAATTAGTGTCAAATTAGCTTTTAAGAAGCTGTTCTTGTTCAAGAAGCTGTTGAGCTCTGTAGTGTC
The DNA here is from genome assembly GCF_022539395.1 of Myiozetetes cayanensis. NCBI lineage: Eukaryota > Metazoa > Chordata > Aves > Passeriformes > Tyrannidae > Myiozetetes > Myiozetetes cayanensis. The sequence continues at coordinate 60,943,250 of NW_026087742.1, read as the reverse complement.
TCTCATGTCTTGTGAGAACCAGCATAAATCTTTCAATTTTTTAAAATTTCTTTTATGGTAGTAACAACAATCATTTATCGTTTTGAGAAGAGCAAGAAAAAAAATCTATTTCAAACTTTTTTTTTTAAATACAAATAAGTCTGTAGGAAGCATTTAGAAACTGTCTTCAGTTTTGAAAGAAAAGCCAGTTCTATGTAAATTGTCACATATTCTTATTACTTGTTACTTTTGAACTTCCTAACCATGTCATCTGGTTTTTGGTTTTGGTTTGGTTTGTTTTGGTTTTTTTAAGGGAAAACCACAAAGATGGTAGTGTGGTTGTTGAGTTAGATGACGAGGTATTAAATAGCTTAAGTTCATGTCTTTGGTTACCTGGCTGCTGTGCAGCTCTTTGGATACAGGCCTTTGTGTGCTGAAATCTTTCAATGGAAGTTCTTGTTCTTGTGAGAGTAATTTCATCCCATGATGACAGCTTGTAGAGACCGTCTTGCTCATGGAAAGTTGAACTGATACAACTCCTGATGGGTGACCTTCTCACGGGATTCTGCCTGCTCTGAGAAAACAAGCCATTTCTTTTCGCTGGTACTTGGGTGGAAACTCTAAAATAGGGAATAATGCCAGACATAATTTTATGTCCTTATGAGCACTGCAGTTCTGAAAGAAAGAGTTTTGAGTCTTTTCGCTCTTAATTCCACTATCAGGCCTACAGCTCTGACTCATAAATTCAAGGTCCTGAATGCAGACATACTTGAAAATGTGTTCAGCGGCTGGTCAGACTCGGCATCTAAGTAGAAGTACTACTTTTTAGCAAAGATACTATATAACTTCTCATGTCTGGGCTGATACAATTTGAGACTCCTTTTTCATTTGGGAGGGGTACACCTCCTCATTTTCAGTGCTAATTGTGAGTGTTTTAATTGAACAGTAGCAATCTTTTACCCTACAGAAGTGTAGCTGTTGATGGCAGATAAGGTTTTATGAATGCACACTACAAAAACACCGACACAGGAGAAAAATTATCAGTTGTTTCCGTGGGAATGGAGCAGGTATGTGAACTATTAGCATGAGAAAACTGTAATTTCTTGAACTATTTCCAGAGGGCGTGACAAAGTTTGTGAGTATCGATCTGTGTGCTGTGTAATAAAGGAGCTGTCAGATTTCATTGGGAGATATCTAGAGGAGTGATGTTTGCCAGGAAAATTTCCATCACTATATTTGACCTGATACAACCTATATAATGTAGAGCTTGCCACATGTGTCATGTGGTGAGTGATTTTCTTCCAGCTATCCAGAGCCTGTCAGGGCTTCACTGTTGAGGCTACCCAGGATTGGAGTTGAATCAAAGCACACCCAGGTGTCTCAGCTGCTCTCCCTCCAAAACAGAGATAGTCCTGATGACAAGCACAATGCTGCATGCTGGTCCTTGTTCAGGACAGATTTCCTGCACTAAAAAATGCCAGCCAGCCTGCAGCCTTTTTGCTACCATTTAAGGACTTCAAGGCATGACCCTGGTTTATTAATTCAAACAAAAGGAACTCAGCCCCTAATTGGATACTTTGTAGTTGTACATCTAACAGAATAATTAATTTGTAATCTTAGTTGTTGGCCAGCACAGATGGGTAGAACAGGGTTTTTAGTGGTGTGGGAATGTGCATGGATAGGTTTTCCCCACTGGAGAGTAACAGTATTGGACTTCAGAGAGTATCCTACAGGTTATCTGGCTCAATGTAGTTAACTTTTGGCCAGGATGGACTAAATAGCTCTTTAGGGAAGCACTGGAGGCTCCATCTTGGGACCAGAAGAATGTGACTAAAATCTATCATAGGGAAATGACAGTGACATGGGGAAATGGCAGTGACAACAGGGAATTCATGACCTAATAGGGTGATGGCATTAAAGTCACATTAAGATCCTTATTGTGGGATAAGTGCAAACACCCAGTGTTGCATCAACTGACCACATATCTGTCACATGAAGGCAAATATATTTGCAGTCAGACAAGTGATGAATATACTTAATTGTTTGTCAGGAGAAATTACTTGGGGGCACTTGTGAAGATGATATCTCCTTGTGCAGCTTGAGCCTGAAGAATTCCCAAGGTTCCCTATCCTGATCCAGTATGTTAAACTAACACTGTTGGAGGACAAAACTGGTAAAGAGCAAAATGTGAGAAGACCTGGGTTCTCCTCCAGAGGAGCAGTGCTGACCACCGGAGATTTTACTGTACAACTCTAGGCAAGTCAATTTAGAGCAACACTTGCTTAAATATAACAACCATTTTTCATGAATTACAGTAATCTTTAGGTTTCACTATTTGACACTGGGAAGAAAACCCTCTAATTCTTCATCTGAAAGCAGCAGTTTAGACTTTTAGCCTAATGCTATTCTGGTTTTGGTTCTACTGTTCTGGTTTAGTAGGATTCTTAACCTGCATGAGAAGAGACTCAGAAGTCTGTTCTGTCTGACATGGTTTCTGGAGATGTGCATCACACAAACTGCAAGACTGTTGTACCAGGAAAAGGACACAGAAAGCTGGGTACTGCCTAATATGTTTGTTTGGGTTCCATCACTGTAGTGTCAAAGCACCTTATGGTCTTGAATGCATTTGTTTTCCCATGGGGGGACTAAGTGACTTTTCCAAGATCATGTAGAAATGTATGACTTAAATAGGAACTGGCTCTTGTCTTCTTTGATCTGAACTCTTTTCTTCATCAGTATAACACCCTACCTCTGTGTGGGACTTTCCACTAGTGGTCATTCCCTTGTCTGGGGCAACCACTTGAAAAATATAATGATTCTGTTGGTGAATCCTGGCTTTGTTGCCCTGAAGAAGTAACTACCTGGAACTCAATAAATCACTGGTGGTTCTGATGTCTTGTTTGATTCCTCATCTACAGGAAATAGCAGTCTCTGAGCTGTCTTGGCTGTTCAGTCTGGACAGTCAGAAGCAATCATGAGCAATCTGTTGCATCTAAGTATTGCAGACATGATTTCAGAGTCCCTCAGGAAGGGGGATAATGCTCTTCTGGGATATTTAATGTGAACAGGAGTGGAGCCATTTGTAGCTATTCAGCATGGTGATTCTGGATGACACTTCAGGAAACCTCAAAGGTGCTCGTTGCCAGAAGCAGAAGAAGAGTAGAGTGGTCCTGGTATATATTTCTTTTTCTACTTTGCACTTGGTGTCAACTGCTCTTGGAGATGGGATTTAATGGAGCTTTGTCTGATCCAGAATGATGATTCCTGTCTACTGACATTCTTTAGAAGTACATTTTAGAGTGTTCATCTTTGGGTGTTTGCTAGGTGCCACCTCAGTTTCCTCATACTAAACTGGGTGTTATAGTGAGTGCCTCACAGGAGCATTTAACTTGTGTTTCAAAGTAAGCCTAATTTTGTTTGTTTGCAAGTTGTCTCAAGAGCATCTGATGAAAAATGCTTTAGCCTTCTATAGTTAGTAGTGGTCAGTAGACGAAAAGTCTTAATCCCTTAATGCCTTCCACCTTGTCAGAGACAGAGCCACACATTGTGTATAAAGAAATTGCTGTCATCAAAAGGCAGTTCATCTGCCTGGTATTTTCACTGCACATCACCATTTGTGAGATGGATATGCAGTAATACCACTTTCAGCTTCAAGCACTATTAGGAAGTTTAAAGTTCTGGTTAGGGATGCTCCACTGTCTTTCACCAGTAGAGAAGCTGTAGGAAACGTGTATATGGTTTTTTTGCATAAGCAAGTGTGTTGGAAGAGGATGTCTTAACATGCAGTACCTCATGCTGCCTAACATTAAGAAAATTGCTTACTGAATTTATGTGGAAACCAGTGACTAAATTCAGTATTTGCAAGAAGACTAAACACTCTTATGATTGCTTGAATATTTTGGAAATGGGAGATAATAGATAGATGCTCTTACATGCATGAAAGAATTTTTCAATTTAATGAAGAAATATACTAGGAGTGATGCAAGGACTCTCTTCCAGCATAGCAGACATAAGTGAGGGTTTGTGTAGCCATGCATAGCTTTTATTTGTTACTACTGTAAAGAATGTGGTTTTTAGTGTGCGGTGATGCAAAATGTAAAATGGAGCTTCTCCTGGCACATGTGAGATGAGAAGTTAAAATTAAAGTGTTCAGCAAAGCTCTTTTTATTTCTTCTCTTGAAATGAGCTTTCCTTTCCCCATTTTTAATTCTGCTAATGGACATTAAGCAAACAAATGTGGACACTGGAGTAGTTGACTGTGCAGAGCTGGGATAGAAGCTGTGTGGAGAGGTGAAGGCTTTAATTATATTAAAAATACACGTTCAACTCTTCAGGGAGTTACTGATTTTGGAGGACTAGTTTCTGTTTGCAAATGTCCACAGGAAAAAAGCATGATGTTGTCATGAGTTTACTGTTCCTCCCCTCATAAAAGCAGGAGTGCAGGTATGGTTCTTATTTGTGTTTTATGTTGGGACACAGTAGATAAGGGACAAGATTAACATTTTATGAGTGGCTCTTTGGAGTAGACATAAAATTTTAATGTTATGTTTTTCAGCTGTTGGGCTCTAGTAACCTTCTGTTTAGATGTAATTTACTTGGGGTGGGAATATGCAAGGAAAGGGATCCATTTCAGTTGACTTTCTCTAACAGTGGGACTGATGGATGTCATTAAAATGAGAAAAATTGTAAATACTCTGACCTGTACATAAAGAATTAATACATAAAGGCTTCTGGTAGAAACACCAATGTCAGTGCTTTGATTTCTGGAGTGATGTACACAAGAATACCATGTTCAGTAAAAACTCATGAGCAGTTTAAAAGAGTTATTGAAGGTCTTAAAAAAAACCACCCAAAACCAACAAAACCAAACATCATCTTAGCAATTGCATTTGCATTAAATGAAACAGGAAGGAAAAGGCAGTACGTGCATAAAAGCGCTAGAGGGAGCCAGGAGGAAGAAGAGGGGAAAACCATTGAAGAAGCTGGCACTTCTAGGAATAGCTTATATAAAGCATCCATTTAAATCCTTCTGCTTACTTCAGCTAAAATGCAGCTACAAGTCGGACACTGCGTCTTGCTGCTCTCTGTTCTCACACACTTCACTGGAGAAATTTCAATTTTCTAGTCTTGAGAGAGGCCTGAAGATTTGCTGCTTTTTAAATGGCCGTAAGGAAAACCACCTGCCCCTCCATAGACCGTACCCATTTTTTTGGCCTTATTCGCTATTTGAATGAGCAGCCAAATGTTAATTTGCCTTTCAGTGCTGGGGGCTGTTTTGGGGGGACTGATACACAGGCTCAGTTCTCAGCTTGTCTCCCTCCGAGATTATATGGAGTAGAATGAGAGAAAGTGGGAGGGTTGGTGAATGTCCGTGGTGGGGATCTATTAGATGAAGAGGAATTTATTTGCATTATTTTGGAGTTGCCACACTGCTCTTGCAGAGGTCTGAGGAAAAGGAGTATCTGCGAACTTGTAGAATAACACAGAAGCACAAAGTTGCTGTAAAGTCTCTCATCTTACAAGGTTTTAGAAGTGTTGTTGGGCAGACTTTTTATATTGCTTTGTCGTAAAGCTAAATGCCTTGAGTTAAAGTGTAACAGCTTTACGATGTAGATTATATAAGTTATTTGTTTGTAGTTCCCCTCCACCCCGATAGACTGCCATAATGTTGATATCTTGGTATGTGTAAGAATAGGATGAAATGCTGTGGGGGGTATTCTCTAGTTTTCAGGTTTTGGAGAGTGGGGGAATCTTTTTAGTATTCTGAAGGTTCTCCTCTTGATATTCAGCATTACACAACTAAACCTGTTGCTGTGGAGAACTGAATTTTGATGGCCTGGGGCCTTGGCACTGAGCAATTTGGGGGGAAGGAAGGATGTTGTTGTTATTATTATTAGAGGCTGCTTAGGGCTTTGGAATGCTGGAAGTAATCTCAGAGGAGGTAGACAGACTGGAAGTGAATAAATAGATAAGCAGAATTAATACATATACATTGCGTGTTTATCATCTGCTGCTGTAATTTATTGCTACCACACTCATTGTTGACATTTCCCTAATTTCTCTTTTCCGCTTTAGAAAATAAATGGAAAGGGCAGGAATAATGGACTGGGGTTTTCTTCTTTTGGTGTTTATTAGATGGAATGATTTTAAGTTATGAAAGCAAGGACAAACATTTCTCAAAAGTACTCTAACCATGCCTTAGCCTCAGGACTCTCCTCATTTTAAAGGAAACAAATATAATGAAATTTAAATATGTGGAAGCTGGAGTCCTTTAACAGTGCACAGAGGGGTATTTTTTCAGTGTACTTTGAGACTATAAAGATTTGTTGTCTATTTATAATTACATCATTCTAGATTTGAGATGGCTACAAATTCAGAATGGAAGAAAACATATTTTTGGGAATATTTAATAACTTCTCAGCAACAAAAACCCCTCAACAAACAGATAAGAACACCAAATAATTACAGCTTAATTCCTGTTGAATGGTTCAGAGCCTTTTTCTGTCATCTGGGAATTAACTCCACTTAAGATGAAACAGAGTATTGGAATAGCAGAGAATCTTTTTTTCCCCCTGGCCCTTTAGCTACCCTGCTTTGCACTATTTCTTCTGCTGCAATGCAAGGATGGAGGCAGGTGGGTTTCTTGCTCTCCTGGTGTATTATGGGCTGTAGGGCTCCTATTAAAGCCCTAAAGTATTTCCTCAGGTATAAGATGGGTGGAGTTGAACCATAATTGAGTGCATATTCAATTTCTTCCTCAGAATCAGAATAACAGGCACACTTATTCTGAAACAGAGGATAGTAATTTTGTAGATAAATTTCTTATGCTTCCAAAGGGCTGGGATACACAAAATAGTCCAGGAATACTTCATGGAACTCAATGATAAACAGATTATCCCCACAGGGGCCTCTTAATGTGCAAGGAAAACAACATTTTGTGGTATTTCTATCCTGTTTGTGATTATTCAACTGCAGGGTAGCACGCACCATCGTTGAACTCCATGGGGCAACAAAAGGGTGTCTTTTTGCCTGTTGAAGTGGTGGTGGATTCACAATGGAAAAAAAAGTGATTTCCCACTGGAAGGTTAGAGGGAAAACAGGTAATCTCTTAAAAATATGCAATGAAACTACTGGTGTACTTAGATTATTGTGTTGCCTTGGGAAAAGCTGGTACCTTCAGTAGTAGCCCAAGGGCAGAGTGTTTATCGTTTGACTTTCACTGTGATGTTTATGCAAGGGCTGTGGTATCTGATAAAAAAGAAAGGGCCAGCCCCAGAGTGGGTGTAAGGTACCACATGGGCACCATATCCCTTCTCTCCTCCCACCCAGCTGGGCCAGAGCAGGGCACCCATGAAACGATGCCCAGCACTAGTTTTTCTCCCCAAGTCCTTCATGTCATGAAATGTCAATGCGTGCAGGTTGTTCACATGCTCACCAAGCTGCATGGAGAAAAATGCTGCTTAAAAGGGCAGCTTATCCTGTTTTGAGCTTGGCATTCACAGCATCCCTAACTGAGCTCTCCCTGGAGGTGGCCTGGTCAGGGTGGCTAACGTGAAAGGCTTTAATTCAGTGCTGGAAGAATGTTTCACCAGGGTTTTAGAGCAGATATTACCACTCAGTACCACTTGTTGAAGTGCTTTTGGGTGCACTAATTAATGCCTGTCCCCAGCGCTGCTCAGGGCAGTCCAAAAGCACGGGGCTGCAGTATCGTCGTGATCTGTTAGGTTAAGTATAAGCACAAACGGTGACGTGCTTTGCAGATAAGTTGACATCACAAATCTGCAGATCTGAGGTTGGGCTCAGCACCTTCTATGCCAACGCAGGAGCAAGTGCAGGGAGGTTAAGGGAGCGGGGGTGACTTCTGCCCCTCTGAGCCTGGGAGGCACAGCAAGTTGCTCTTCAAAGTAGTATTTCGGATGCTTCTGCTTGCTCCAGTTAGGAGCTGGGATTGCAAGCAAAGGATGTTAGCCCTTTAAAAGGTGTCTGTTTCATCTGTATTCCTCAGAAATGAGGTTTCTCATGCTTTTTTCATTGCCTTTAATGTAGGCTGTGAATAGCTACTGCAGGTGAGCCCTAAATCAAGATCTGATGCAAGTGCAGTGCTGGTATGCAGCGGGGGCTGAGATCAGCTCCCCAGGCAAATGTAGCATACAGAACTATTTTTAATAATGTAGGACTTTGGCTAGGCTTTGCCTGGAGGAAGAAGGAATGGGAGTTGAAACCTTCCCCCCTCGAGCTGGTTAGCTCAGCAGAAGTACATGCTGGGCTGTCATCCCTGCTGAGACTTGGCTAAGATTCAGATGAGGATAGGTTTTAAATCCCACCTTGCAGTGCCCATGGTGCCTGGTAAAGCATCCTCCTTTCCCTGCTGTCAAGGCCTTAGTTAGACAGCTGGGAGCAGGGGGGAAAGCACACATTTCCTTTGGGAATGTGTGGTGCTTGCTGAGCAATAGTTACCGAGAGAGAAAAGTGAAGCATTAAAAATTCCTTTAACTGCATTTTGCTGTATTTGTGTGCTTGATAATTGTTTCAGAATACTTTAATATATGATTTTTTTTTTCCTCATCACATTAGCCTTTGAAAAACTCCTTTGGGCTAATGTTTTTCTTCAGCAGGATTTAAATTTTGCTCATACTACATAGCAGGGTGGATTTTTTTTATTCCATCAAGTATTACTGTGGAAAAGTATTCGGATCTTTGTGTTATAATATATAGTCAGGCAGGAAGCAGCTTAACTTCAGCGTCTCTGGACAGGACTCTGCTGAAACATGTGGCGTGCGAGCATGTTGATTTTATTGTTATCTTGTAACAACAACCCAATGTTGGACTGCCTTATTTGCATTCCTAGGAGGACGGCAAGGTGAATAATTTAATTCCAGCAGCCTCTGCCACGTGATGGTGCGAGGACCCGTCAGCGATGCCTCCCCTGCACCGACAAACTTTGGGGAATGGAAACTTACAGAAGTGATGCGAAATCGTCGCATGTCCTCCCTTAACCCTGGAGAAATCTCTCGGCGGAGTGATCACTTCATCCTTTTCTTTTCCACGCGTTCCTCTGACGTGGAGTTTGGGGGGTGTGTGCGAGCCTGTGAGCAAGACGAGCGAGGGAGTGGGAAGCGGGGAGGGCAGTGGGGAAAGACGCACACCCAGCCACAGAGCTCGTCGGAGCAGGAACAGCGAGGAGCCGGAGCGAGGCCGGGAATCCAGCCGCAGGCAGCGGGGAGTGGAAATTTACAGCTGCTTGTGAGCGCCTGTGCATGTCCAAGTGATCCTTTCTGCTCGCGCTTTTCCAGAGGCTGACGGTCGCTCTGCAAAAGAAGAGCGGGAGGCCGAGTCGTGGGATCCCTGGTCTCTGCCACGTGTGGATAATCGGCGGGGGGGAATAAAGCGGAATTAAATGGGAAATCACTGAAGGCGGCTGCTGGTAGCGTGGACTGCGGGGAGGCGGCAGAGCTGTCTTCAGCACCTGGCCATGGGGCTGCGCAGGGCTGCCTAGGAGCCCCCACCTTTCCACTCACAGTAAGTGTCAGCCGAGGTGATGTCCTCCGAGTGACGGAAAGTTAAGTGATTTAATGAAACTTTTCTTTCTTTTTTTTTTTTTTTTTTTTTTCCCCCTCCAGTCAACACCAGCCTTTTCGTAATAGACTCCTTGCCTGCTTGTTCTCGGTGGTTACGCTGGTAGCTTTTTATAGCTTTGTAAACTGTGTTACCAGGAGTGGCTCTTTAATGCAGGCAACCCTAAACAATACTCCTCCTGTTACATAAGGCGCTGGCTCTGCGACCAAGCACTCCGTGTCCATGGAATATCTCTGGAAATGGCTTTATTTACAGTGTGGTTTCCAAAAATAAAATATCTGCAATATATCATTTTTCTTGCTCCTCTCCGCTGACTGCCTGCAGCTGCGGACTGGCTCTTGAGATGCAGAGGAACGGGAGCGTGGCCACTTGCATAAGACAGGGGGAACAGAGATGAAGGGAAGATGAGCGTGCGTGTGAACTGCCAGGAGAAACGGCATATGTAAATTACCCATCTCGGTATTTATAGTCGATAGGTCTTGTCGACCTGAAATGCTAATGCTGTGCAATGGGTGATTCATGAAGTCTTTATCAGGCAGAACTTTAATTGAGCTTAAGGGAAGTCTTTTGGGTTTTTTTGGTTGGTTGGTGGGGTTTTTTTTGGTTTTTTGTTTGTTTGTTTGTTTTTCAGAGCAAAGGCTCTTTCTTGGGCTAATATTAGTAGTAAAGTGAAATGACTACTACGGAAAATTATTTTATTGTGTTACAAAGCTGTTGAAAGTAATGCAGCAGACTTGCTAGAAACATGGTCAAGTAAATGCTGTGTAGAGAGGTAACTTTAGTAATATTAGACAAAAAGCAAAAAATAGTATTCGTGTTCCTCACTAAAGAGTTTAGAGGAAGTCCTATTCCCTCTTGGCTGCTGCCTGCGTTATTTAAATTATGTTACCAGTTTCCATTATTTCTGCAGTTATTATTCCTACTAGAAATGGATATTTAACTTGGTTTCCCCTTTACTTAAGTAAATTAAAAGCTGTTAAGGGCTCTTCTGTTAGAATTGTGTGTTCTTCAGGCACATTAGTTAAAAGACCTCCTTCTGCATTTTTGAGCTTATGGGAGTTTTGCTATGGATTACAGTTAGGCATGGAACTGAATCCATAATCTTTTAGGTTTGAAAGACCTCTGTGGTGGCAAATGAAAATTGGGATCCCAAATATTCTTGACTCATCAATCCTGCAAATTTAGTGGCTGTAAAATCACTGGTTTCCTATCTTTCTAGTTTTATTGAACATAATGTAATAATCTATTATTTCTTGCCAGTTCATTAGCATGAGTGGGAGAGCCTGTGTAATCCTGTGATACAGAGATAACTGATGCTGGTGTGAGTATGGTGCCACTAGTTGCTGCTTCTGCATGGGTTTAAATCAGAATGTTACCTGGTATTGCCGTGTGCAAAGGCTGTTTTGTAATTTTATTATAATAACAATAGATCTGGTAGCACAGAATTTCCAATAAAAAGACACTAAGTAGCAAAGTCGAACACCCAAAATGTTCCTAATTTCAATTCTGGTGTTTACCTGTGCCAGCGTAGTCTCTATATCCTACTCAGGGTAGATTTAGATTAGATATTAAGAATAAATTTTTTACGATGAGGGTGGTGAGACACTGGCACAGGTTGCCCAGAGAAGTTGTGGATGCCCCATCCCTGAAAGTGTTCAAGGCTTGGCAACCTGCTCTGTTGGAAGGTGTCCTGGCCCATGGTGGAGGGTTTGGAACTAGATGATCTTTAAGGTTTCTTCTAACCCCCAAACCATTCTATGATTAGTATTTTGTTTGTATTGTCACATTATTTCTGATTCATTGCTACCTTATTCTGGGTTTGGTTGGTGAACACCTGAGCTGTAACATCTGCTCCAGCAGTCCTGTCTCTGTACCCTCCTTCCATCCCCTTCTTCCCCTCTTGTGCTGGTACCGCTCCAGACTGTGGGCAGAACTAGACTGGAAACCTGTTTGACGTATTTTCCCTACCAAGCTATTTTTTGTTAACCTGGGTCACTTCCCTGACCTGGCTCACCATGTGGTCCTGCAAACAGCTGTATCACCCCAACAGAGTCTGTAGGGATGTGAGTAAATGTGGAGTGGGATGTCACCATCATGGAACAAAGTGTTTATCAAACTGTTGCCTCAGTGACCAGCTTGCTATTTGGTGTTTCATTTTATCCCCTGGGTTTGCTGAAAAACTACATAGGATTTTTGTGTTTTATTAAATAGGCATTCAAGCACTTGATTACAAACAGAATAAACAGTTTCTGTGAGTGCTTCCATAGAACTACACCACAGCAATTGAGTGATGCATCACCACGAGTGCCTTCAGTTTCATAATAGTATTAAACAACTGTGTGATAATATTATTCTCATTCTGTGGAGGTGATCAGATTAAGGGCAGAGCTACCTACTTCTTTTCCATGTCTGATCTTCAGGATGCTTGCCATCTGCTCAAAAAGACATTTGTAGTGATAGTAGGCATTACTGCAATGTTTTGTGGGTTCAGGTGAAGTTTCAGCCAATATCGACCTTCATTCCAGGTAGTGCAACAAGTAGCCAACAGCAAAGCTTATGTTGAGTAAATTCTTGAGTTTTTGGAATAATTTTGTTGCCAAGCAGGTTTAGTGTTCATTCACTCTAACCCTAAAACTGTTCTCTCTTCTGTTAATCTTTTGTCTCATTTGAGATGTACCTCATTGAGCATTTGCAGGGAAGCTACATGTTGTGTAGCCCTGATTCCTTCTGAATATCAAATAAAACATGGGTCATGTGAGGGAACTGCACTGGGGAGGATGAATTTGGCTTCTCCAATTGATCATCACACATGGGGGCTTCCATCCCCTGGTTTGAGTACAGTGCTCTGTAAGTGCAACAACTTTCCCAGATATGGCAGGAGGGATAAATGAGGAGGGATTAAAGGTCCTCTTCCATGATACAGAAACTGAATTAGCCAAAATGATAAAGAAAGTGTACTAACTCAGGCCCCAAACACATGGGTCTTAGGTACACTGCAGTGAATGAAAAATGAAGATCTGTTCTTCCATTCAAGAAACTCTCACATGATATGAGTTATTGAAGTGTTTTGATTCTGCTCAATAAATTGATGAAGGTTAGGAGCTAAGAGAAGATGAATGTCTGATACTTGATGGGAAGGAAATCTTTGAGCTCTTTTATTTTTGAAAACCAAATTGCTTGTCCGGAGGAGTGTCTGCAAAGAGTGCATGGATAGGCTCACATGCTCTCTCCCATTCTTGCCTTCGTGGGCAGGAGGAAGCATTTGTTACAGAGCTGCTTTACTGAGTCACTTCATAGTGGGATGGGCTGCTTAGTAGAGTGGTGTTGCTGTGTGAGTTTTTCCTTCATCGTGCTTACAGGTTCAACTGCACTATAATCTTTTGAGGAAGTATATGATTAAAAGCAAAGAAATTTGGGAGAGTGCCTGTAAGCAGAACTAGATCTCTTACTGTACTTTATAGCTTTATTAAATTTACTTTTTTTAGTACATTCTCTTTATGAGCAGATGATCTGGCAAAAGAGATATTTTGAGGACTGATAAAGCATAGGCTTTGTTGTCAAATGATCTAGGTTGCATTCCTGACACAGCCAGTGATTTTTTTTTTTAAGTGGCCTTGGGTAAATTTTCTAATCTTTCTGTGATTCAGCTTCTCCCTTTGCAGAGGAGGCTGAGTAAAAGGAGGTATATAGGTTTTGTGAAATCTTGGTTAAATGCTTGTAGAGTTGGAGGCCTCTGAGGGAAGGCATGCCCTTGGTATGAAGGCATATTATGTTACATTTGACAGGCTACCAAATACCCCAAAAGTTATGTCTTGTAAAGCACATCCATCTCTGGGTTCAATTTGCTGCTTTAGTCTGTGTGATTTTTCCTCCCTTTTTTTCTTACTCAAACAGAAACAGCCAGATATTTAGAAAGTGGTGCTTTAATATTTCCTTTTGGTGCTTCTTAAATCACCTAAAATAAAATCAGTGCCTTTTTTTTTTTTTCTCCTGAACAAACATGGAATGACATTCCTTTAAAGTATTTTTATAAAAGTAGAGTTCCTGAAATACGCTGGACACTCCAACTCTGGCAGCTGAAATGTCATGTTCATGCTGATGGCAACAACAGGCTTTAGAAACCACCATTCCTCCTACAGCGCTGCTGGGGCATTTTCCCCATGACTGGGGGAGACAACTTTTGAAGGCAGGAGACTTGGTCTGGTGAGATACAGCTGTTTCCTTTGGTCTCTTAAGCTCCTCACAAGAGTGCCAGTGAAATAACATCTTCAGAACTAAATGTTTCAGAAGTTGGCCTGTCCCCCATTATGAATTCAGGACTGCCCACAATCCATTTCTGATGTTATAAAAACATATGTAGAATAACCATTGGATGGAAAAAGTTTTTCTAGAAAGTAGGAAAAGAAAGGGGCTCATTCAGCCCTGTCCCTTGCTGCCAGACAGCAGTGTCAAAAATCCATGAACAGATGCTCTGTAATGTGCCTGGTAGAGTAGGTTCAAAACCTCAAAGCTCCAGTGGGTGGAAACCTTTACATTTTCAGCTGAAGTTTATTCATCAGCAGTTTATAGCCATTTGCTTCTGCATAAATAAAGTTATATTGTTATTTGAGCTAAAATAACTTCTTTGGCTTCCCTGTATTTTATTCTAAGCTTACCAAGGGGATCACTTTTAGCCTCCTAGACAAGCTGGTCTTCCCGTTTTTCTGGTCAGCCTAGGGTCCTTCTCTGCACCCACTCTAATCTCTGTTGATTTTACTTGACTGCAGGTGTTAAGGATTGTGTACAATGTTCTGCACAAAGTTCTTTTAGGACTGTACTGAGACATGAATACCTTTGTATTTCTGCTGACAATTACTTCCTTAATTCATCACAGATTTGCCTCTGTTTTTCTCCTGTCAGTAAAATACATGTATTTGTATATGTCACCGGCTGCCTGTTTTTGTCATTTCTCATGCTAAGTCCTCAGCTTGAAGCAGATAATCATAGAATGTTTTTGTTTGGAAGGGACCTTTGAAGGTCATCTAGTCCAATTCCCCCTGCCATGGGTGAGGATGTCTTCAACTAGATCAGGTTGCTCAGAGTCCCATCCAATCTTACCTTGAATGTTTCCAGGTATCTGGAACACCTACAAATTCTACAAATGTTTCTTCCACCATTTAGCATTATCTGATACTTTCTACTCATAACTTTTATCCCATTTTTATTATCTTGGTTCTTCACACAATCCAGTTTCCAATGATATTCCAATCCCCTTATGTGTTGATATCTTTCTGTTTTGAGTCTCCACAGTTTTTGTGTAGGCTCTTGATTCCTATGCCTATCTAAGTACAATCCTGTCCCCAAACTGCTGTTACCTTCTCAGTCAGATGACATGATAATTTTCTTTCAAGTAGTTTATTTTGTACTATATTCAAATTAGTGTATTTCCATGTTTGATATGTGGATTCTGCTGTGCCTTCTCTGTTTAAAAATATATTCATAAGGAACTGTAGTATGAGATACCTTTAGTAAGCCTGTATTACATTCTTTTCACTTGTCATTCATCTTTGGTTTTCAGTTATTTTTAGAGTGGTTTCTTGAGAAGATGAAGCTTACATGGTTACACTGTCTATCTCTCATCCTAATTCTCTTCCCATGATGACTTTTATACTTACTGTCAAATTTCAGGCAACCTTGACAGAGGGCTAGATGCCTTGGTAAATACCAAGTTCCAAAAAATGGACTGAAAATAAGTGGTGAAAAGAATAGGGCCTTTAAACCAAATTAGTGCCTCTACTGAAGAGAAGACCTTCCAAGTAAAAGCTCAGAGAGCAGAGAGCTGATACCAGGAGGAGGACAGGACAGAAATGCCCAGCTGTGTTAAGAACTTTAGCCAGAGCTCGTGCTTTCGATCCAGTCATGAGGAACAAATCTGGAGGAGTCCTTGTTTTGCCAAGTGCCCTGTAGAATAGCCAGCCATAAGACTAAGCAGTACAACTCCCAAATCTTATCAAAGTGACTTTACCCCTGTTTGCTTCCACTTGTAATTGTGATTAGCACGTGTCCCCATAGAAGATTCCTGCATGGAGAATCAAAAGGGACCATAACCTGCAGCTGCTAGTATGTATTTTCTGAAGTGATGGATCACCTGTTGCCAGGTGATGATGAGTTAAAAACTGTAATCTGAGAATCTGTGATTAGGATAATTGTAGGGTGTGAAGAGAAATGTATTTTATCACTGTGCTGTGGTGACTTGGTGGCAAGACTGGAACTATATAGTTGAAAGGTGCTAGCCTTTGTTCCCAACTAATGTTGTTGCTTTATGAAAAAAGTAATGATTATTTTAAATACAGACACCCTACTCTAGACAGTTATCTAAGTTACTTTTTGGGATGAAATTGTGTTTGTAGTCAACATTTCAGTTAGAAATATGAACTTCATTTTTTAAAAAATCTCAGAATCTCTAGCTCAGAAGTACTTCAATTTAAAAATCGAATTATCTCCCCCTTTGCTTTTCTTTGTGTGGAGTCTTCTGAAACGGAGAGATGAAGGGAAGACTTCAGCATTCTGGTTATACCTACCCCAACCTGCATGAAAATACTTCTTTTCTGAAATGCATCTCTCTTGCTTTCAGACTCTCTCTCTTGCATCATCACATCTGCATCCCATGTCTTCAGGGATAATAAAAACATGCAGAATCAGGTCCTTCTCAAAGTGTGTTGTGAATTATTAATCTTCTATTTGCAACACATGTGGGATTACTGAGTACTTGACACTTGCTAGCAGCATGTAAACAACTTTATTGTATACTATTGGCATCCCAGTCTTTTCCAGTGCTTGTATGTAGCTGAATATGCCCAAGAGAGTGAGTCGTTAGTGTACCCAGTCTTTAATCTTGTGCTTTGTCAGGCTGAGGTGTGACTTTGCTCTGTTGCAAGTTGGCTGGTGCTGCCAAAGCTTGCAGTTGTGAGCTGCATGGGAGCAGGGCTCTGCAGCTGAGGGCTCAACAGCTGAGAGTGAAGGTTATGTAGTGAAAACTGCAAAAATAAAAATGTATGTGAACTGGACTGTGAGGATTTTGGAAATGAAAAGCTAAAAGTGGTGAGCTTTCAGACACTGAACATGAAAATATCCCTGTAAAACTGACCAAGCAACAAATGAGAAGCTATATAGAAATTCACCTACTATGGACACTATAAAAGAAATTTTGGGTTAAATAAGACACTTAAAAATACTTTTTCTGTGTCATAGAAACTGTAAAGATAATCTGCAAAAATGTTTTGAAATGTTTTAGTAAGATGTTAAGACAGAATCTGTATAGATTTGGTTTTTTAAAGTCTGAATTTTTACTTAACTGTTTTATATGATTGCTATTTATAGTTGCAATAGAATGTATGTCTAATCTTGGTATTAATTCCATAGGATATCTGGGGATTAGTAACACATGGATGTATGGCACAAATGGCATCATTTTTCCTGATGGACTCTGTAGCATGTCAGTAATAACAACAAAGCATGAGAGGAGTGGGTTCTTTGGGACCACTGGGTTTTGTTCTTTATGCTGTTGTGCTCATTTAATTCTCTCCTTTAAAACCTCTTGTATAAAGCTTTTTTGTTGTTGTAAAAGTTGAAAAATAATTAAAGTGATTTGTGTATATATTTATGTTTTCACAACTAATTTTGCAAGTGTGTGTGTGTGGAGGGGTTGTGATGGTTTTGTTTTATTGTGGAAAGAGATGAAAGTTTGAGTTTGTTTTTTTTTTTTTTTTTTTAACCTCTTCTTCATTACTGTACAAACTGGAATGCAGTCCAGAATGGTGCCTTCCCTGGGAAGTGGTATGGCTTTAGCCAGAGCATATTCCCATCTGTAGTCAGTCATTGACTTCAGTAGATCTTTATATTAGACCCTCAGCAAAACCCATAAGAATTCACAACTTAATGGTGTCAGATGAGAAAGTAATCTAGTTGGTTTCTTTCATATATAAATACAGTCATGTGGTATTTGCCTTTGTAGCCATACAGAGAAAGAATGTTTTAAATTAAACAAACAATCCGTTTTCATTAAAATGCTCAGTCTTCCGTTTAAATGGCATGAAAACATTTGTGTTGGTATTTGGACCTGATCATCTCTTCCTTATTTAATTCAGCCAATGTTTTACACAAGTGAGATCTGACCCACAGATTCTTGAAGTCTGTCAGACATAGCAGATAGCTTAAACTGCTTCCTCCCAAGAAGCTTTGGGCTGACAAAGAAAAGCAGCCGAAGAAGAAGAGATGGCAGAGAATCCAGGACCTTAACTTGCTGGCATTTAAACTTGCTTATCTGCAGCAATATGGAGCCAGTGTAGTCTGACAGAAACCCTTATGAGAATTCTAGTGGAGCCTGCCAGATACACAGTGTCCAAGATATGTTGGACGTAGACATAGACTAACTGGAGTGCTAACCTGTAGATCAGGTCTTCAGGAATCATCCAACTCCCGTGCAGGTGCTGAGTAGTTGCTTTCCACATGCTAATGGTGGCTTGAGAATCCTGGATGAACTTGCAATAACTGTATGTGAGAACTTTTACTGCTCCACTGAGCAACTGAAACAAAATGTAGTGCCTGAGGTATAATTTTCTTGTTCATTATGTTTTTCTGTGTTTTTATTGCATTTTTTAATAAACCTTAAAACCTGTTTTTATTTCTTGTTCAATTTAAGGCAGTCCTCTTCTGAAGGAAGAAATCCAGGTGAAGAAAGACCATGCCTTTGTTTAGTAAATCGCACAAAAATCCTGCTGAGATTGTGAAAGTTCTGAAAGAAAACATGGCCATATTGGAAAAACAAGAAAAAAAGACAGACAAGGTATGAGATAATGTTGTAGAAGACCAATCAGGTTTTTATGCTGGGGTAGCAGTAGAATAAAGGGAACAAAATTGTGTTTGCTCACTGCCCTGATTCTGCAGGTGCTTGCCTATGTAAATAGCTGGGTGCTGGAATGGTTCTGCTGAAATCAGGGGGCTTTTGCATAAGTAAAATACAGCAGATCTGGGGGCCAAACCAAAAATGCTGAGATCCAGGAGCCTCAGCCAAAACGAAGGATGATCTCCCACTACTTGGAACAGTAATGCATCTAATAAAACAGCTTGGAAGGCTATTTGAAAACTATTATACTATTAATTGTTTTAGCAGGATGACAAATGAGACTGTCAATTAATGCGTAGGTACCCACAGAGCAAAACTTACTTCTGATGAACTTTGTCCGCATAAAACAGCAAACTTGTATGTATCCAGATGTACACTGAAAGAAGAGATTTCACTGTGTTGATCCTTTACAATGTTCTGGGTGCTAGTGCTTCCTAAATGAGCTGTGCTACTCATGTTCTAATTATAGTGCTAGGCTTTTGCTAATATTACTGCCCCCTTCTAATTCTGTGACACGGACCCGAATTACTTTTGCCGCTTTTCCAGTGACCGCCTGAGAAGATGCTCCCCAACATAAAAAATGCTCCCAATTAGGAATTTTTGCTTGCATAAAATAAAATAATTTTGTTTTCTTTTTTGCATCTGAGACTCTGACCCTCTATCCTATTGCTACTGTAGAAGTATATGATTTTAATTAACAACAAATTAATTTTAGGTTAAAACTGAATGTCAGTGGAAACAGAAATAGCTGATAAGTGATATTAATACAGTTTTCATGGAGCTGATATTTGTACCTGTGCATATTTTGCTTCCCCCAGTTGTGCAGAAGCCTATATTAAAACAACCCCAACCCAAAAGGTAGGCATGGAGCCCTTTGCGCCCTTACTGAAATCCTCTTGAAACTTTTTGGTTCAAAGGAAGTAGCTCAGAGTGTGTTAATTATGTAAGATTGGTCACACGGATTTCTGGGAGGCCTCTGGTATTTGATGTCTCATGCTGAAATACCTTCAGTTAACTAAAAGCACTGAGAGAATTTGACTCATCTAAAACATAAAATAAGTAACTCAATAAACCAACAGAATCTGTTCTCCCCTGCTGAATTCTTCTTTTGGAGCCTGATTAAAGAAGACATTCAAAGCAGAAGCTCTAGACTCAGATTTCTTTTCGATTTGCCTTGCAGCATGACTCCTCTGGATTGCGGTTTTAAGAATTTTTGAGCTGGTTTGTTTATTTGGGTGTCAGTGACAAAGGAGAAGAAATTCAGACTTCTTAGAAAACTGAGAACTTGATGTAAATTTTTCATAAAAGTCAGCTGGTGTGTGTTTTCCACACAGAACAAAAGATACAGGAGTGTTTCCTTGGCCTACTGGAATGGAAACAGCTCGTGAACCTAATGACGCTTATTTTACAGGAGGAGGTTGGGTTTCAGTTATTTTTTTTATGTACTTCATTGCTATGGGGTAGAGGCTGTTCCTGGGGTAAATGAGGGTGATCTGAGGAGAGGAAGGAGGAGGACAGGCAGTCCCTTCAGCAGCAAGGCAGAAGATGAAGAAAGCAGCCTTTTTTGTGTGTGTGTATATGGTTTACGTGGCTTGTTGACTCAGGACTTTGTACTGTGATGTAGAGAAACACGTAGGGCCTCCCTCCTTTCAGAAAGAAAGATGTGAGACTTCATGGTAATGCTACCTTTCATCTAGAGTGTTGCACTGAGCTGTTCTGAAATAAATACCTGTTAAAGAAAATAGCCAAATTTGTTCTTCTGAGTTTAGGGAAAATCGTAAGGAATGTCTTTAGTACTGTGACGATAAACTTCAAAAAATAGCCGGAAAAACAATCCCCCCAATCGCATCTGCTACTATCCATTCAGGTTTGTGGATTTAGTAATACCATTTTAAAGTGTTGTTTGAAATTTGAATTGCAGAAGAACAGATGATGGAGAGACTTTCAATGGCACACAGGTTCTCAAAAGTTAGTAATTCTAATAAGTAACATGTTTTCATGAGTATGATCAGAGAAAATTAATTGAAAACAAAAGCAAAGAAAACAAAAGCACAGTGCTGTATGCTGTGCTCTTCAAAGCTTGGCAAGGTTTCTAAATTTACCTCCAGTTTGATTTCCAAAGGGAAAAGAAAAGTGTCAAACTTTCATGAAAAGCTGCAGAGGTCTGGCTCCTTCAAGAGTCAGAGACCCTGGATATCTCAGAGCTGGTTTTGGACCCGGTGACCCTGTGAACACAGAAGTTTGGAAAGCAGAAATCTGAAATTTTTCAGATTCCTGACTCCTTGTCTGCTGTGAGAACTAGAGTGGTACAGTTGTGCCTCACCACAAATCCAAGGTTCCCAGAACTTTCAGGGTATGACTCCAGAGCATCCCTGATTTTACATGCAGAATAGTTTCAAACTAGGTCTTGCTTCAGATGCTTAAGCGAGAAGATTTATCCTGTGACAATTGAGCTGTTATTGTAGTACAGCCAATATGGTATGTGGCTGAGACAGCTAAAAGCTGCTAATACAGCCAGAATTGGCAGGGAAGTGTGGCAAGGCTTGAATTAACTGCAGGGGTAGCAGAGAACCTCCTCGTTTCCTTTTGCAGCTGAGAAGTCATAAGTATGAGGTGAGGGTGCCCTGGGCAGCTGGGAGCACACAAGGTCAGGCAGGGAGAAGCTTGATGCTTCTAATACAACTTTGTGAAACTGTCAGCAGGAACCATCTGTGTCTTGGAGGGGATGTTTTTAAATAAATAATGCAGAAATGATCATTCCTACCAAGCTATGCAGGACTCAGGTAGAGGGAACTTTACAGCAGAGCAGTTAAGACTTCAGGGTAATGGGGAGAGGGTGGAGGACAGAGCTTGATAGATAGGACCAAGAGAAGATAGGACAGAGAAGCTAACTTGTAAGTGTAAAGGAAATTATAAATCTTTTCTGTGACATTTCTACATACATACACATAATATATGAAAGTTTATACTCTTTCTTCATGTTGTTTTTTGTTAGTCATAGAATAGTACCCATTCAGGCTTTAAGTACTGTTGACTGCACTAGCATCTGTCTTCTTAGATAAGGATTGAATTTGACCCAGTTTCTCCATGTGTCTTATTTTTTTTTAAACTATTAATGTGTGTAGTGCTGCCATAATGCTTTTTAATGCTTTTTAAACACTCTCGACTGAAAAATAGTCCAAATTTGAATGTGTGGTTCTTACTTTTATGTGTGGGTTTCTTTGTTTACTTGCATGGATGTATGTGTGCTTAAAGCTTTGCCATTTTCTCTGCACATTCTGATGGTTGATAGACCACAGGTTGAGAAGTGCCAGCACACATAGCTCTTTTTTCTCTGAAGTGCTCTTTCTAATATCTTGTTTTTATAATTTTTTAAAATAACATCTATTTTAAAGAAGGCATTGTAGCACTGGCAATTCTAATGTAACAATTGGAAGGTTAAGTAGGGTAAGACAGAGCTGAAAAAGTGGACTAAAGCCTTCTTTATCAACCATCCCCTTCTCTTCCAACATATGAAATAAAATAAGGTGTTCTTGGAGCATATATGATTGCTGACATCCTTGTTCAGGCTTTGATGTGGTGAAGAAGAATTAATTAAGTTTTATTACAAAATTCTATAAATATCATAAAAAATTCATCTCAGTCACGTAGGACCAAAGTGTTCTTGAATTTAATAAAAAATGCCCATTCTGGAATTAGCTAGAAAAGCAGGGAGGTGTTTAAATACCTAGGAAAGGAAGCCTTCAGCAGTTAGACTCTCCTCCTTTCTGGCACAAATCCTGTAGCATTTGAAGGATGTGTGTAAATAGGGATGAGGAGAGGAGAAGCCCTGATATCAAGTGGTCAGATCTGTTGAACCTGAGGAAGGGACAGCTTCTTACACACTGGTCACACTGCTTCATTTATTACTGATAAGTTGCCATGTCTTCTGCTGATTAATGTTGTAACAGATCATTAATAAAAAGGATGCCTGATCCACCTTGCAAAAAGAGGGGTGTGACATCCTGACTTCTTGAAGTCTTGTGTTCAGCTGCTGAGTCCAGTCGGCACAGAGCAGTGCAGGTGGCATCCACTATGTCACTGAAGGACGTCCTTGAACACATCACGTTCTTGCTGCTAACCACACACCTTCGGGTGCGGCAGCCTGACTCAGTGCCATCTGCGGTGCCTACAGGTTCGGTAACATTTTCTGAACTTGCCCTGCAGCAAAAGCCTTTCAAGGCTTTTAATTTAGTGCAGCAAACGAATTTGAGGTTGGTTGAAACTTGGTCTAATCTTTGCAGATAGTCTAGATGGGCTGGAAGATTTGCAGTTTCTGGTGTAGCTGATCCAAGATTAAGGGTTTATTGCGGAAAATGAACCCAAATGCATTACAGCAGGTTCAGGGCGCTGGGCTGAGTGTTTTCCTGGCAGGCAGAACTGCAGGCTGCAGCACCTTTATCAATGTTCAGAAACACAGTGAAGGTAGATGTACAATAACCTGCAGTGCCTAGCTTCTACCCCTTTCACTTAAATATATCTAACAAGACTGCTCGTGTAGGTAGGTCAGTGTAATCTGTCCTCTGTTTTTTCTCCGTGTGCTGTAACAAATTTGATACTGTTCAGAAGGGTCAGGAGAGCAGCGTTTTATTAAGGCTACAGTTAAAAGACTTCAAGATTTCTGGAACAAATATTTCTACCAATAAATCCTGCTTTTTTACATGGCAACAATGAAGCCATTATAGGCTTTTGTTCACCTCGCTCACTGCTGCCTTGATAAAGTGTCTGGGGACCGGTGTGTGAGGTGAGGTCCGTGCAGAGGACATGATGTGCATTTGCATGGAAGAACGGTTGCGTGACTGCTGTGAACGCGAATACCCATGGATGCGATTCTTCAGCTGCCAAAGTCAGTTGCAAAATTGCCCTCAACTTCATTGCTGCAGACTGAAACCGAGGGAATGAGATAAGAAGGGCTTGGCACCCCTTCCTCCTAGCTCTGTGTGTCCTGGGGTTTTGTGGAGTGTTTCACGGTTCAGCTTCCCCGTTCTGCTAAGGCCTGTTATTGCTCTAGAGATGGGAGAAACTCCAGATACCGTCAGGTGCTAGTGCCAAGAGTTTAAACCTGTCTCTTCTGGTTGCTTTTTTTTTTTTTTTTAAGGGCCTTACAACCTTTAGTTCTGTCTTAAGTGCAGGATTAACAGTGGGAAAGGAATTTAAGTCTAGGTGGGGCAAACCTGTCTTCTCCATTTAATCATACATCCTTTTAAAAGGTGTTTCCCTGTTGCACCTGCTTGGCCAAATTGTCCTTGCCAGCTTCCTTGAGTACTAGTCCGTATAATGTTTTACTAAATGACAGACTTCAGGCCTCCTGATCCAAAATGTCCACAGTTTGTTCCTATGGATCAGTTTAGCATGAAATTGTATCAAGAATAAGTCAGCTGAGGTGATCCTGAATTTACACAGGTGTTGGATTCAGATTCTGCTAATGGCTTTTCTTGGGAGTCCTTACAGCCTGTAGAGAGAAAGAGAGCTGCATTGACACTATTGTTTAAGGAGAAATATTGGTTGGAATCACATAGTGAGAGTATTTTTAAAGCAGTTAAAACCAACTCAAGGAGCTTTATGCTTTTGGTTGCAATATGTAGCGTGAAGCACTGGCAGATCACTGAATCACACACTGGAGTATTTAACATCACACTGGCAGGCATCTGTGTCTGTTACTGTCTGCTGCTGTGAAAGAGAGCAACAGTTCAGAGAGAGATTTTTAATCTGGAAATACGCCAGGTGCACAAACAGAAGCTGTATGGCCCTATTTGCCATATTCTTATGAACAATTAGGGATTTCTTCACCAGGCATCCTGTATTTTTCTTATGTGTGTTTGTTATCTGAGGTTGGGAAGGTGGAAAAAGTTCATGCAATCTGTTTTTTATTCACTGTTATGGTTGGAATAGCTAGAAATTCACGTTGCTGAAGTTGAGGACTCTTGGTAAGGTATATCTGTGGTGTGCTATGTATGGGAGTTTTAAAAAACTGTCTATATGAAGTTTTGATTTCTGAAGCAGACCTACTTTGTTTATTTTCCTATATCACACAAGCAGTGTTGCAGATAAAATAGCTTAACCTTTGAGTATGGAAAGTCCTAACTCATGTAATTATGGAAATAAAAATTCAGCTTTCACCGTGAACAACAGGTAAGAAGGCTTTGTTTTAGCCTTCCATGCCATTCTTTAAAATCTTGCTGGAAGATTTTGTAACAACAACAAAAAATATGTAAGTCTCAGAGGATTTCTTTGTAATCCCTTAAAGGAAAAAAACCCAAAGAAACTCCTTATTGAACTCTCTTGTATAATTGTGGGATATAGAGGAAAGAAAATTAACTGTTTTGCAGCATTCCTTAATAATGCTGAATTACTGCCCTAAGAACACTGTCATGCATTTTGGCCCACCTGTAGAGAACAGTCCAAAAAAACCAGATAACGCTCAGAAATTGTCTTCTAGATCTGGCCAAGCAAGTTAAACTGAAGAACCCAATATTAAAACTGTGGGAAAAGAAGATCAACACTGGAGTATGGAAATACTTCAATACAGGCATAGTACTGTAATAAAGACTGTACCTTTGCAATGAGATTTGCTGATTATCACATGTGGGATAGGCTGTGGAGAGAAGTGTCCTGAGGTCTTTCAAGGAACATTTCTTCATATAGAGTTTCTGGGAATCATTTCTCTGTAAGCTCCTTTCTTTGTGTTATGTTCCCATTAAGTCAACAGCAACAAGACTTTGATCTATGAGGAAAATAAGCTGTGACAAGTATCTTCAACTTATAAAATTTCCAGCTTTTGTGGTTGAAGCTGTTGGTAGGTTTAGAAAGGCACATAAAAGCTGACAAAAAATCGACTTTATGAGCAGGGCAGGTTGAACATGTTTATGATTTGACTTAGGGAAGTTATGTAGGCTTATCTATGCTGTCAGTTTTCCAGTTCTAAGACTGCTGTACATCCTCTAGCCCAGTAGCGTTAGCAGAGGATTGTTAGATTTTCACAAAATGCTGTGTTTCAAAATGGACTCAAAATGCTCTTGTGGGTTGCTGGTCACTATAAACTATACTCTGTGGATGCAGAGTTATTTCTTGTTGGAAATAAGTTGTTAGTCCTGTGTTGGATCAAAACGGAGAAGAAATGACCATCATTGAAAAAACTGCCTGTGTTGCATAGGTGGGTCTGGGTTGTGCTCTCCTTCACTCCCCTTACACAACTGTTGCAAATCAACCTTGTAACTCACTGGACACCCACCTGTGCACCCATCTTGAACTTTGGTGTTCTGTGGTGGAATTGATCCTTCCAAGTCTGGACACTGTGAACTAAGATGCCTGTAGACTGGAGTTGCAAGTTGACTGCAAGTTGCCTTAGAAGGTCAAGATCCTGACATCTTGTGCAGGGGCAGCACTGATGTGTGTGCTGGGAACCAGCTTGCCCTTCATCTTTGCTTTGTTGTCCCTGCCCACAACTTTTGACTGACCGAACTTCAGCGTATCCCACTTTTGACATTTGTATGTAATACAGTCAAGCTGTTCTGTTTAGGATTTTGTGTTTAGTTTTCTCCTTTTTTCCCCTTTTTTCCCCACTGTTCACAACAGCTTTTGTGAATATAATGGCATAAATTCCATCATGATGTAAAGGACTCGTCCCTAGAGGGTAAAAGGAAAATCTGCTGGAAATAAGATTGTGACTAATTACAAGACTGAGGCAAATGGCTAAAAGTGCTTAGATATTTCATGAAGCTGGTTCTTTTGCTCTATAAACTTCTGCTGAAGTGATGCTTGGAGCGCTTTGCTTTTGGTGCTGTTGCCACTTACGGAAAATAAAAAGTAATGTGGAAGTCATAATAGACTTCGGAGTTTCTAGCAAATCTCTTGGTTTTTTGTCACTGAAATTCTGTTTGTGGCATTGTTGGGGGGAAGATGTTCTTGCTGAGGCTTTTTGTTGATTTTTGCAATTTTTCCTGAAGAGGGTCAGGACTGGTCTGACTTCTTATGTAGATATGTTTCTGTCATTTCCATGTATTTGTGTGAATGTATTTGCTTTGTTGTTTGTTTTGGGCAGATCTTGTGTCTTTGGATCTTGGAATGTCTATATTTTTTTTAAGCAACTTTCCATGCCAGAAGCAGTGCTTATGTACTTGAGGTATTATTCTAAAGATGCTTTAAGATTAAGTGCAAATGTCAAAATGGAGGCTAGAAGTGACTGTTAATTTAGGAAATCTGTGTTCAGGATTATGTTTTTTCTCCAAATAGATTGTGAGGGATAGGCACTGAAGAGCAGTCCTGAGATTTGACCAAGAATAGCTTTTGGTGGCAGGTTGAATGTCAAACCACAGACTATCTGGAGGATATAAAAGGGGAGTAAGTTAAACCCAGAATGTAAATTGCACGTAGAAAAGCTGAGAAGATGATCAGATGGGATGGCAGATGATTAGAGAAGTACAGCTCTGGTACCCAGTTCTGCCCATCAACGCCAGTGTTCTGTAGTTTCATTTTCTCACACAACACTTTACTTTTTCATCTCCTTTTTGAGAATAAAACCTAAAGCTCAACCTTGCAGACATTTTTCTACATATCAGAAAGGACTACTTACACTTGAAAAGAAAATTTATTAATTATTTTTTTTTTTAGCTACAGAACACCAGAGATATTCCCACCCTGCCCAGCAGAATGAGTGAACAGCCAAACGTATGGGTTTTTCTTTTGATATGAAAATATTTCCCCAGCTCTTACAAAGATGTAGAGCTTTAGTTTCCAAGATAGCACCCCTGTTGTTAATCCCATATGTACTCTGTGGGATCTCTCAAGTGACACACCACTAACATTTGAGGTAAAAATAGGCTCTTCTGCTGAGTGATGGTAAGAACAGCAAGATTTCTACTGGTTAAAGTTATCACATACTCATGCTCATTTACACACCACTCATGCTGACCTATATCAAATACCAGAAAACTGAGAGCAGGTGCAAAAAGATTAGAAGAGAACAGTTCTTTATGTTGAATCTTTCAGATAGATGCATTGTAAAACTGGCTTTTTATTTTTTGGGGTAGGTTTTTTTAGGATTTCTAGGTTTTTTCTACTGTTTTTATTCACTATATGAATAAAACCTGTGATTTAAATCAATATTAAAGCATTAGGAGATGAGCAGCAGGTGAGAGATGCCTCTTTGTAGCATTGTGGGATTATTTTATGCAGATTGATGAGGTGGTATTTGAAAGCATGACATTTTTCCTTTTGGTTTATTTGAGAGACGTATTGAAATTATTGATCTGGCTTTAAATATCCATTAATGTCCTGTTAGGTTTTACAAATGACTCTTGGGTTTTCTGTGTGTGTCCTGATTATTATTTTTCACGTGCTATGCTAACAAAATACTAATTTCAAGTAAAAGTTTTGCAATATAGATGTGAAAGGCTACCTTATCTTCAGAATCTTGAACCGTCCTTGCTTACTTCCCACTCACTGCCAAAGAATCCAATCAGCCTTGCTGCAGGTCGTGCACGTAATAAATATAACCAGACCCAGGAAGAGCCATTGCCTCCATAGCCCCATGGCTGGAGCAGGTGACATTTAAAGCACGCACTTACGCACATGCAAAAGTAACACTTTTGCTCCACGGAGTCTTTATTTATACAAAGTGGAGCAAACTTGTGATGAGAGCGTGAGCCAGAGCCACCTTGCTGCGGCCAGCGGTCATTTTTCTTGGGAAGTGGGATGTTGTCGTTCACATCTGATTTAAACCTGTTGACTGTCATGAATGCTAAGCTGTTACCTTTTCATAGGTGAGTGTCTTTCGTTTTCCTGATGTAAGCTTTCTGGTCAAGATATTCTGTAAGGTAGTTCTTGATTATTTCCTCTACATGGGGTATCTGAAACGTTGCCCAGAATTAGTATACACTAGGTGAGATTGCTGCAGCATCTGCAGGGCAGTGCCTGCCCCAAACCTGTAAAGGATCTTGCAGACGCTTGATGGTAATTGCTGTCTTGCCCCTATTTTGTGCCCGTGGTCTGTAATTGATGGCATGCAGTGTTTAAACTGAATATATCTTTTGTAAGACCTTCAGGATACAGTGTGGATGCTTCAGTCTTGGTGACTACATAAAATAATTATACCATTTTTCAATAGGTAGCGATCATTGTAAGTACGATTAGAAGCAATTTTTTGAAATGCATGTCTTTTAAAAGAAAATAATTTTCCTATTCTTGTTCCTTTTTTTGTTTTTTTTTAAACAAAACCCATTTCTGCTGGCGAGCAGGCATCAGAGGAAGTGTCAAAATCGCTGCAAGCAATGAAGGAAATTCTGTGTGGGACCACAGACAAAGAGCCACCTACAGAAATCGTGGCCCAGCTGGCGCAAGAGCTATACAACAGTGGCCTTCTAGTGACACTTATTGCCAACCTGCAGCTGATAGATTTTGAGGTAGGTCAGCGTCCATAAACCTTTCCATCTCCTTGGTTTCAGTGTTGTCAGTGAGCAGAACTGTATTTTTCTGAAATCTAAATAATTTTATTGCATTCAAAACTAATTTTCACATGCTGAAGAAAGCAGCTGCTCCAAATTGGTCAGTGTCTTGAAAGATGTGGTCATACACTGGCAGTAAATACAATGCATGTGATTTTTTTTTTTAATTAAAACAAAAACAATAACAAGATGTTACCATGTGTATCCAAACAAGATAGGAAATGATGCTGAGAATACTGTTGAGGATCAACCTTGTAAGCTGCAGTGATGAAACTCTTTGAGATAGTGCAACTGTCAGACCCACTGTCTCTGAAGAGTAAGTCCAATTTAGAAAGGATTCAGAGGCATGGAATGGAAAAATTAGAAGAATGGGAAAATCTCATGTGGTAAAGACTGAAAAAAAAATAATAGTTTAGTTGAGAGGAAAGGAGTTGAAAAGTCTGTTAAAAAGTCACAGCAGGGTAAATTGGGGGGCTCTCACTTAATTGCTTGGATTAAAAGAATAAAGAAATACAAGTTTTTTAGAAGAATTAACCTGAATCTACATATAGCTATTATTTAATTATATATATATATATGAAAAGATATGTATAAAATTATGTATTATGTGGAACTTCTTAACAGCTTTGTTGTTAATGTCAAAAACTTAGTAGACAACTGCTAAGACAGCTAAATTTGCTTATAAGTAAGGAGAAGAAGAGTTATAGTAGAAAAGACTGCAGTAATTCAGGATAGATATAATCCCTTTTAACTGACGTTTGACTGGTAGGGACTGGGAAGAAATTTTGTCTCTGTCAGGTCATTATAGTATTCCTGTGGTCTACATTCAGCCGGGATAGTGTTCCCCAGGGACTGCTGTTCTGAGTTCTGTGATTTATGTGGCTCCTGGCTTCTGGTGAATTGTCACAAGTGTCCGAGCACCAGGGAGAAATCCCCAACTCCCAGGAACCAAACCTCCACCACTGAGGTCTGAAGCAGGAGCAGTACCCAACGTATAGGCAGTGACTGAATGGAAAAATCAGTTTCTCAGAGAGACCTTCTGATGCTCTAATAGCCCCCTCTTTGGGAGTTACTTTCTTGCATAAGTTTTTTCTCCTCTTATTGAATTTATTTTCTTTCCATTTTGTAAATGAGTGAAAAGGAGGAACAATGGGAGAGTTATGTTTTCTTTTTCCCCCTTCTTCCCCCCACCCCTAGTAAAACCAGGATCGAGGACTTATTTATTTATATTGTATTAATTTTTGAAAGTGTTGTTAGTGGAGTTCTCTCACTCTTTTCTCAGGTCTTAAGTTTAGGAGGTTTTTTTAATACTAGAATTTATTGAGAACCTTTCCTTTGTCTTTTCCTTGGCACCTTTGGTTACTGTTGTGTCGTAATTACAAAAATACTCAAAACCTAGCAACCCAAACCCCTAAAAACTTTTTAAGTAAAAAGGAGATGGAGGAGGGAAAGATACTGTTAGCACAGAAGGGACACTACTGCATTTTTTTAAATTACATGACAGTCTGTATTGCTTCTGTCAGAAAAAAAAACCCATTCTGTATGGACATACTGAATGCACAGTCCTTAAATGCAAGCACTGAATGAAATACCTAATCTGTTGCTGAATTACTGTTATTGCAATTTGAATATTTCCAGTTGCAAAATAGATGTTCCCATGATAAAACCTTTCCAACCATTTAGCAAAGCTGTTGTACATAGTCTTTTGACAAAACACTAGAAGCAAAATGCCATTGAACAAGAGGATAGTAAGAGCAATGCTGCTTTTTCTTCATATCCCCACTGACTTTTCCAGTTTATGAACTCTTCTGCTTCCATTTTGTTACATTGGTGGCCACAGTTGGTATTTCGGTTTCTTTGTTTAACAAGCAATTTCATTTATAATGTGCAAATTATTTTTTGATTCATACGTAATGGTAGAAGGCAAAATCATAAATTACTTGAAAATCTGATTTCTGAAGGGAATCATGTTTCTGTAGGTTACTTTGTTTTGTCATTGCTCCCTGTCTGCTCCTCAGTGACCCTGTTGCCCACTTGGATCCCAGTTTTTCACAGCTGTAATTCCTTTTGAAGACGTGTTTTCAAAGACTGTGTTGGGAAGACACACACATCCATCACACATTCATAGAAAACACAGCTTTATTGCTTCTGCCACTCAAGAAACATGGTATCATTTTGGTGATGATATTGTTAAGAGGCACTAAAATTGAGTGTGGGCAGGAGCTCAGAATCAAAACCAGACTGAATTTTTAGAAACTTAAAATACTAAATTTATTGTTGAATTTTGAAGAACTGAGGAAAGTGCACACTGAAAAAGTCAACAAAAAATGTAGAGGTTGCTAACTGCATGTAAGGCTAAAGGCTCACAAGCTGTGTAGCCTCTCAAACAGGCAGTAAATTGCTGCAAGCCTGCTACTGGTGATGTTAGAATCTTTCCCTTACATTGCCTTGAAATGGGAGCCAAGTTATGGGATAGGTATCATGCTATTTGTTATTTATGTAACACATCCTTGGCAGTTTTTCTTGTTCGTGTCTAGGCACTTTCTCTTCATGCTGCCTTATCTTGTGCTTCAGTGGCCATATGTATTTCATTATAAGGCAAAACTGAATTGCAGATCCAAGTAAGAAGTATTTCAAAAGTATTCCTACAATTTTCATACATGGTGGTGAGGGAAATCTGTCTTGGTTCCCTCCTATCTGCCTCCACTCCCTCCTGGAGAAGCGAGGGAGATCAGCTCTGGCTTTCAGCTTCACTGATCTCTAGACATTGAGATATAATTGCATACATACGTATCAATATCTATCTATTTATCTTGTCTCCTCTCTGCTATTGCATGTAATGATGCAATGCTCACAATATTAAGCAACTAATATAAAATTTGGCATATCAGAGAGGATCACTTCATTTTTGGCCATCTTTACCTCACCCTTTCAACAGCCCTTCCCTGTCTGGATTGGTTTCAGCTTGGAGTACCTGCTGAAGCCACTGGGGATCACAGAATTCCAGGCATACGATAAGAGTGTTTTAAAGATGGGGAAGAATGGGATGACTTTATGCAGAATTAGCCTAATTGAAAGGATGTCCAAGTGATGCAGATAAAGGCAGATGGCCTGGCCTGCTCTGATTTGATTCTCTTGTTTAATTCCCCGAGTCCCCAAATCTCTGAGTCTCCAAACCAGATGGGCTGGAAAAGCAGAATATTTTGTGTTTCTCAGCAGTGATTTATTTGTAGAGGTGAAACCAGGGAATTCTCCTCTGTGTGAAACTATCTGCTCCTTGGCTTCGAACGTTCAATAAGTTCTCTGCCAAGGAATGTTTGTCCTCCCAAGACAGATCAATGAGCATGTGCAGATTACAAGTAACCTTTTGCTTTATCTTGCCCTGTGCATAGTGACCCGCTGTTGACTCAGTGCCTTGGTTACTGGTCATTAGTGCAGCAGTCTGTCTCCCCCTTCCCTTAATTTCACTCATCAATTTGTCTGCTGTGGCCAGGGGGGAAAGTGGTGCGGGAGGAAGAGGATTTCTAATGCAAGATGTATTGGCAAACCTTATGGCTTAATAGAACATAATTTGGAAAGACCTTCTGAAAAGCTGTTTGCACAGGGAGGCATTTGAAGACAAAATGTGATTATATAAATATGTGTATACAGGAGGAAATCAGGACAAAGTGAAAGATCTTAGTTGTGACTAAAGCAGAGGCATGTATATGAGGGAGCCATTTTATTGGTAGTAATTATTTAATTTTTCATGGTGTAATAGTGATTGCAGTTTAAATTTAACCCTGATTTTCAGAAATGCAATCACACTTGGCGTTGTTTGCATTTAACTAATGCAAAGTTTTAGCCTCGTAGGTCTAGCCAGTGAGGCGGTGTATTAGTACTAACTTGACAGCTTAAATTTGGAGGCTACAGGAGCAACAGTACACACTGCAAAAGCATGTTTGACTCAGGGTAGTGGCCTGCTTTTATGGTGTTTCAGTGTTGCTATTTAAAATAGCCAGGGACTTGCTTTACAGAATAAGAAGAATGCATATCCTCATTTAGGAAAAGAAAGATGTAAATGGGAGTGGGGTGATCACTGTCTTCAAAGCCCTGTGACAAAGGAAGCCTTCATGTGGCATTGAAGAAACAACAAATATGAGGTGGTGAGACTGTGAAGAGCCCCAAATACCCCAAACTAACTTATTCTGTTTTCAACTTCATTTCTACTTTAAGTAGATATTATAGTAAATGGTCATTTGTTCATGTTTTTGTAAGCGAAGACACATTTTGCTTTTTTAACAGGGCAAAAAGGACGTTTCCCAGATATTTAACAACATCTTGAGAAGACAGATTGGCACACGCAGCCCTACTGTGGAATACATTAGTGCCCATCCGCACATCCTATTCATGCTTCTAAAAGGGTAGGTGCTTTAATTTTGTTTCCATTTAAGAGCATTGCTTGGAACATGCTGGCATTGCAGTTGATCTACTTTCTCACTTTTAATTGAAAAAAAAAAAAAAGAAAACGATTTTCAGGTCTTGTTCTAGACTTTTTGTTGTTGTTGTTGTTTCTTTCATATTGACTTTCTATGTAACTGTATGCTTTTTATTGACTGGATTATTTTATTTGACCGTTATTTCTTCACCAAACTTCATGTTGAAATAATTATGTGCTGATTGTTTTTGACTGCTCCCCATGTGATGTGTACTTCAGTTCTTGCCCTAAACTCTTGTGTAGCATTGTTGACAAATGCTGAGTTTCATTTAGACTTTTTTTGCATTGCAGGAGTGACCAGCAGTGGTGTCTGTAAATAACTCGAGTCAGACTGGACCACTGTGTGGTAAAACAGAGAGAAGCAAAAATGCATTAAAAGAGTAGTTGTGCCTCTGGGACAGACTTCTCACACAATACTTGTGACCACAAGCGAACTTCAATTTAAGTTGTTAATTAATTCTGTAATTAACTCCACAACTTTCAGCATTACATTTTTTTTCTTTGGTCTTTTAACCTTAGGGACTCAGTGCACAGCTGTAACCTGGTGGTTCCCAAGATAAGTTGGCAAAGGAGAGGAAGTAGGCTCCTGTATGGAGAGGACATCAGCTGTAGTTATATTCAGGAGTGTACAAATGTTGGCCTAAAACACATGAGTTTTTTGTCCCCTTTACTTTTGACTAAAAGCACCTTTTGTTCAGTGACCAGCTTTGCTTTTCCAGCTCTTAAAGTCTACTGTTGTCTGCTGAATTTTCTTTTGACTTTGGGATTTTGTTTATTTTTCCCTAAGGAAAAGAGAATATATGTCATTTGGATTAAATAACTGATGTGGAAATAAGTGCATTTATTAGCTGCTTAATCTGAAACAATATGAGCTCTCATAGTAGCTATATGGTCACACTGATAGCAGCCATTCGAAACCTTTTAAACTAATGGTTCTTAAGAGAATGATTTTTTTTTTTTAAAGTGTCTTTCTTGCTCTTGAGGTTGAGGATTTCCATTTTTACCATTTACTTCATAGCCAGGAAAATACTTAAGCACCAGCTAAGGTTTGTGCATGGCAAGGCTGCAGTCCCAAGGGTAAAATTCCCTGCAGCCAGCCTCTCCCCCCTCGCAGGGGCAGACCACAGCCAGGAGAAGGATAATCGCAGCAGTCCTCTAAAATGTATTTCCTTTGGAAGAGGCCACATTCCAGCACAGCTGAGTGAGAGAAAAGTAACTGAGAGAACTAGTCAGTGCCATGCATCTCAAGAATGGTGAGCTTGTGGCTGAGCATGGTGGCAAAGCTCTTGGTTGCTGCCTTCCTGGCAGGGCAGAGTGGTGGGAGCCTGGGCAGGTGTCTGGGCTGAGCTGAGTCTTGGTCTTACAAGTGTAGTGATTTGTTGTGATTTAGCTTTGGCTTTGAAACTCTTGACTTGTTTTGTGTTACTAAATGCCGACTTGCTCAGACAAGAAACCAGTAAGGTAATTAAAATGGATTTTGGTTTCATTTGTTTATTAAAATTCACCATTTATATAAACCTCAAAGTAGTTTTTTGGGACAGTAATGATAATTCTCTCCATCATTGTTAGAACTTCAATTTCATGTACAGATTCAATAATTTTCTTCCCTTTTCTCTCTTTTTGCATTTTCAGTTTTTCACTCATTTTGGTTTTGCATATTGTTCATGTATTACTACCATATGTCTGAGCTTTATTTAAAGATAAAAAATATTTTTGGATCATGTCCCAGATTATCTTTGGCATCTGTAACAACCAACAACATTAATGTGATAGTAAAGTTTTTAGTTATGCATTTGTGCTGCTGATGGACATTTTACTGCAAGTGATCTGTCCCAGGGAATGTATTTAAAAGGCATCACTTAGGTGCTTTTTTACAGATCCCTGCTGCATGCAGCAGCATGTCTGTGTTAGTTTGGTCCTCAGGCTTCTTGTTGGTGACTTCTGATAGCTCTCTGCAGCTCTGCACTGTATCAGAACTGCCATTTCTGGAGTTTCTGGTTAGAAAGTGCTGTTGAATTCATCAGCAGAAGTCCAGAAGTCAGTCCTGTCCGGCCCTGACAGTGGTGCCTGAGCAGCTACTGCAGAACAACATAGTGATGTCAAACATGGTGATGCTTCACCTGCCTGTGTCCTGCTGCTGGGACTGTCTTAAAATGATTCTTAAAATATGTGCCTGCAGCAAGGGCAGGGCCCTGAACACACAACCTGCTGCATGGCCACAAGTGTGCAGTGCTTGTGTGCAATGGGAACCGGGAAACACACACTTTGTGTCAGACACTACCACTTGAAAATGTAACTTGAGGACATGTTTTCATACTTATTTAATGCTAAATTCATTATGTTATTTGTATTGGATAAAATATATTTATCTAATTAGGTAAATATATATTTATCTAATGTTAAATGAAATATAGGAAATCAGAATCTGCTTAAAGGAAAGTGGATTTGGCTGACTTGTACCATTCTGTTTTTGTTACATGATGTCACGACTTTACCTGGAGAGAAAAAAAAAAACAAAACCCTGTCATTATCATGACTGTAGAAGAAATGGCCCAGGACTATTGTGAAGGCTTCTCATAGTTTTACTTCTGTTGGATTCAAAGCTTCCTCTGCCCCATGACAGTTCCCAACAGCAAAAGGTTGCATTTTTGTGCCTTAATGCAGGAAGGATCCTGAATCAGAGCTCCCACCCAGTATTTCCTGCCCAATACTCCAGTGGCACTGCCAGCTTTAGATAACTGTTCTTACCTTTCAGGCTTCATTTTACTTGTTGCTTGCTTCCTTCCAGCTTCTTGGCTTCAGAAAACATACAGCACATAGTTCCCTACTTTTCTTTTTTTTTTTTTTTTTTTTTTTTAAACTTTCTTTCATTTTGGTAGGTTATTTGACCTTCCTGCTGCATGAGGACTCGGTTTAATAGTATTTTATTTTCTGCGTGTGCAGGCTTTGTTTGTGAGCAGGATTTCAAATGAGTAGAATGTCTGGTGCATGTAGAGAACCAGAAGTATTTGGGCCATTTTTTTTTCTCTGGCACTTGCATATTGCATTAGCCTAGAAATAACTCTGGTCCCTTGTAACTTAGAATAGTTTCCCTCTAGTACAGTGATTCTGAGAACTTGGTTTATGGCACTTGCATTCTTTCTCTCAGGTAACAAATTCACGAGCCTCTTTGTGAATATATATATATATATCAAGCCACATGCTGTCTCTAACCTAGACACTGCTCCAATGTGTGTTGTGATGACCTCTTCATATCACAGTGCAGTTAAAGCTTTAATGGTATATTGGCTGAGGTTTCAGAATTCCCTTTGAGTTTATCCTTGGATATACTGGATTATCCAGGCTGTACAAGTTAATGTCAAAGCAGATCAGAATATACCTGTTTGTTAAGACCTGGTGTCTCCCAGGCTTGATGCCTTCCTAATCTGCTGTTTGAACTTCTCATCTTGTACTGTCTTCTGCACTAACCGTGCAAGAATGATTCCCTTTACACTGAGATCCATCTCTGCTCTGTCTTGCCTCTTTCAACTTCCACAACGACTGTTTTGAAATATTTCAAGTCCATTGTTTCATTTTCTAGTTGCCCCCAGTAGTCACTGAGTGAGGGTTTCTTTAGGTTGTAAGTTTATCCAAACAGAGAAGAACTCAATTTTTTTTTTTTTTCCTGCTGTGGAAAAACATCAACACAGAGCACTAATTGCTCATTAGAAGTGATTTTGAAAAACATTTCTGTCGTTCATTCCTAGTGGCTTTGCATGTAAGTGTGGGTGCAGAGAACATGCTAGTTATGACTGGGCAGCCTGTAAACTTCTTCCAGGCATATTTCAGGAGCCAAACCCAACTTTCCTTGCTTATGTGAACAGCCAAAGGTCTGTAACCCACTTCCAGATAATGGAGCATTTGACTAAGAGTGATTCTGTTGATACTTAATGTTTTTAAAAGTTATTGTGTTGGAAACAATGTAATTTGCTTTTATTCCAACCAAAATATTCATTAGCCAACTACTAAATATTTTCCTGGCTGCACTCCTAGGAGCAGCTCTACCTCTTTTTCCTTGAAAATTAGTATTCCTGTTAATGGAGTTGATGCCTCAATGGGAAACATCAGTGAATTTCCATTGTCTAAAGAGTTATAAATTCAAGTTTGCAAATGTCCCAAAATCAAAACAAATAGGGGCTTGAGTGCCTGCATTTCCTTGAGGGTGGGAAGTTTCATTTGCCTGTTTTGAATAGCGAGTCATTCTTCATTAAGCCAACTATTGTTGATAGCAGGTTGAAGTATGCAGCTCTGGTATGCTTGGAAAACACTACCATTCTTTTAAATTGCAAACTGGTGGTAAATTTGAGGGCCCACTCACTCACAGCACAGATGGCAATTTGTGTTTTTCTTCCTTTTTTTTTAAATTTCTTTGGCCTAGTGACAGGAATTAATTGTGCAAAGGAAAAATGATGCTGATAAGCTCTGGGTGATAATACACAGTTCTGATATAGTATAACCAGTTTAATGAAATGGAGCATGCTTTCTGTCCCCCTGGACTTCACCAGTTTCACATGACCAAAGATTGCTGGAAGAAGTTAATTTTAAGTCTTTCTTGACTGTTGGATTTAATCCTTCCTTTTTTTTTTTTTTTTAATGAGTTTCTAACAGTTTTGTTTCAGATTAATTTCAACTTTAAAGAAATCAAGACTTTATAAAAACAAAAGATGGTATGAATTGCCTCCCCCTCCCTTCCTCTCCCAAGATGGAGATGTGTGCTGGCTCCTGGCTTTTGCAGTGCCTGTGCCGTAACAGGGTTATAAATTGAGGCACTTGTGTAGTGTCCTGAACAAAATCACAGCCTCTGCAGAGGAGGGATTGAGAAGAATTCCTCCTGTGTAGACTGCCTTGATAGACTCTTCTTACCTTCCTCATTAATGCTCTAGAGGAATGTCCTCCAGAAGAGCAGTGGGAGGTGATGGATGGCCATGAGGTGTTACATTTTTCTTGGATAAGATGGGGAGCTCAGAGTTAAATCTGAAAAGGGAGATTGTTATATTGTATGGGCTTTGCTTTTTCATAAATCTGAAAGGGTGAAGGAAGGCTCTGTTGAAACATCACACGCTCCTCACAGTCTTTCTGCGGAGAGGAGGTATAAAACAAATTTACACCAAAATATATTTTGGCTTGGGAAGTGAGAGGTTTGTGATGAAAAATTGTGTCAGCCATCTGCTCCTTGGCTTTGGGCTGAGGTCCTGAAGCTGGGTACGGTGCTGTGGCTGGGAGCTGCCCTCTGTGTGTTGTGTGCCCTCTGGCACGTGTGTTCTTTATGCTAGGAAGTTCCCTGTTGCGAGAAAAGTGCCTGTTTATCTTTGTTCTTCTGTGTTTTGATATTTTCTGTTTCTTTTCATTCTTCAGATATGAATCCCCAAATATTGCCTTACGTTGTGGAATTATGCTGAGAGAGTGTATCCGACATGAACCCTTGGCCAAAATCATACTCTTTTCAGAACAGTTCCGAGACTTTTTTAAATATGTGGAAATGTCAACATTTGATATTGCTTCTGATGCCTTTGCTACATTCAAGGTAAATTATTCAATACCTGCACCATAATGTTGTGTTAAAAATGGTACTTCATCAGTAGTCATCACTGAGTGTTGTGTTGCTTTGAACTGGGTGGCTTTTTTATCGTTCAGTAAAGGATGTAATTAATTCTTGGTCTGATTGTAACAGGATTCACAACAGTGATCAAGTCTGCAAAGAACCTTTAGAGAAACATAAACCCATATTTAATTAACGTTCTTCATCTTGATAACCCAAGGTCTTTCATGCAAACGTTTGAAACTCAAATTGATAATACTTTACATACAGTTCCTGTAAAGCACATAACCTTTTTCTCTCCCTACCTTCCTCTGGAGACAAAACCACTGCCCATCGTGACCACAACCACAACAGAAGGCATCCTTTAAAAGTAACTTTTGAAATCCTTGTAATTTTTGCTGTCCCTTCTGAGTTCAGCAGTCAGGCCTAGATTAATGCTATGTCTGCTGATTGTTTCACAATGTACTCATAGTCTTACTTTTGTAACCCATGGTTCAGTGTAAGGACCGTACTGGCAAAAACTGAGTAGGTGGAAGCACTGCGTAGTCTCTGTATAGAGTCTGTTTTGTATTAAAAACGAAGTTGGGTGAAGCCTGCCAAATTTCTTGGAGTTTGTATGTGACCATCCTCATTCCCTAAGGGACTAGTATAGTCTTTGAGCAAAATTTGGTGCCGTGGGCTTAAGGTACAGGGAAGATTAATTTATTTCCGAAAAACAATTTAAGAAAGCTGGGGAAAATTCTTTTTAGTTAAATACTCTTCTAAATATAGATGTAACTGCTTTTTTCTTCTATCATTGAGCTCCTTACTGTCATAGAAACACATTGTTTATTCCTTCTTTGTAAAGCTAATTAGAAACATGATTAGATAGACTTTGGAATAACTGTAAGGATTGTTAGAGTTCAGCTCAGTCATTACACGTATCCTGAAACCTGTCTTTTTTGCATTCTTCAGTAATGACATGAGCAGGATTACCGATTCAAACCACCAGCTAATCAACAGCAGCATCTTCCCCTTATTTTAAGATT
Source organism: Myiozetetes cayanensis (assembly GCF_022539395.1). Classification (NCBI taxonomy): domain Eukaryota; kingdom Metazoa; phylum Chordata; class Aves; order Passeriformes; family Tyrannidae; genus Myiozetetes; species Myiozetetes cayanensis. The sequence goes on along the minus strand of NW_026087742.1, from coordinate 60,903,247 downwards.
CAATGTTGTGGTGTCCATTAGGTAAATGTTACAAAAGTCAAACTAGCTAGGGGCACAGACAAGTAATGGTACAGTGTAGGGCTCTATAAAAATGCAACATAACTGAGATATATAAGTCTACTCTTTGTGGCATTTTACCCTATGCGCAGGAGAATATTTGTCTCAGGTAAGAAAAAATGCTCCTGGACTCAGTTTGCAGCTCGACAGGAGAGATTTGCATCTTTTCCCCGGGTCCTGCTTTGAGTATGACAGCAGAGTGTGTTGTTGGTGATGGACAGTCTTCACCCCAAACAGGAGCAGGATGGGGACAAGGGTCAGTTAAGCTGTGACAAGGATTGCAGAGCACTACAACCCTCCCCCAAAAAGGGGGATTGACTGTTCACAGATCTACAGCTGTGGAAAGTACTTCTGTCCCCTGTGAACTGAGTGTATTTTTAGCAGGATTTAAAAATAGAATTCTACATCCTCACATGCACTGGAAAGAGAGGAGTATAAGGGTAGTTCATCCTCAGACATAGGTCAGAAACTGCCAATAAAAATGCTTGGGGCAAATGTATAAACTGAGGTGTTGTTCTTTTTTTTTTAATTTCCTCTTAGCACCTGATACATGGTCAGTTCTGGAAATAAACCAGCTACCCATCTCCTATTTGTCTGTTACTCTGAACAGCTGGAACACCAAGAAGTGATGTGGAAATGACCGAATCATGATATTTGAAGCTACCTCATTTCTAATACCAGAAAAATAAGTGCTATGATTGCTTGTTGGCTGGATTACTGAACTCATGTTTTTGGTTCTGTTGCCCCCATGTTGGGTTGGTAGTGTTGCCATTGAGGTGTCTGATTCAGAGCTGAAAGCCTCGGATGGTCTGTGCACCAGAGGAGGGCTTAATTAAATGTGCATTAAAGTCTGAGGATATTTATAGTAGGGAAGTATTGAAATTTTTTATGATCTGGAGATGTAGTTCTTAATTAAATTCAGCCAGGTGCACTGCAGAGAGAAAACAGCACTGTTAAAAATGCAGAGGAAAACGCTTGTGTTTACAGATACAAGTTGGCTGTGGAGGGTGCAAGCAGCAGCTGGAAAGAGTGCTGACTGAATACTGCTGCTCCAGGCTTTCTTGTCATTTTCTGTGAAAAACTCATTTTGGATTGTATTCCATTTGTGCCCCCTATTGAAGGATGCTGTACTTGCCTCCTAAGCGTCCTGCATAAAAGCTTGTGAATCACATGTGTTTCACTCAACCTTTAAAACTGCTGTCATTGCAGTCCTGCTAAATAAAGGAATGTACTAAAAACATGCACTGGGTTTTGTAGGTCTCTGCTCTCCTCTTATAATTGATGGTAAAAATAAACTATGTAAAGGATTTTTTAATTTATGCATCTGCTTGAGCTCCTCATCAGCTTCAGTCTGTGACTGGGGAGGGAAACCAAGGAAAACATGATGAAAAAGAGGACAGAAACTGCCAAAAAAATGCCAACCTGAATGAACTTCATCAGGCATTTATTATTATGATCATTATTATGATCAGTTTTAAAAGAAGCAATAAAATCAACACCATACCTAAATGCTTCCCACTGGCCACTCCATTTCATAGCTATTCATCCAGTAAAGAGGTTCTGTCGCTGAGCACCAGCATCCCCATTCAGTGGGAGAGGTTCCTTTAATTTAAATTTGAATTAGTTGTCCTTTTAGCATGGGAGGCATCCCATCCATCTGTCTGAAGGGTCTGCTACTGCTTGGTGTCAGTAAGCCAACCTTGGGAAGAAAAAGATCTGCAGAAGGGATTCATCCCACCTACCTGAGTTTGCTTCCTCGGGGAGTGAGCGGAGGGGGAGGGAGCCTGGAGGTCTAACTTAGACTGGTGACTAGCTTTCATTATTAAATAACAAAATGTATTAGTTACTATATACAGCAGTTGAATTTGAGTCTTCCTTGTTGTATTCTTGGAGATGAGCAATAGCAGTTGATCCAGCTTAGCATAGTTTCCAGCTATGAGGTAGCACGTAGGTCACTTTTGGCTTGGAGACCATAGCTCATCACTCCATAAAGGGTTAGTTTACTTTCTTCCTTTCCCCTAACCTGGTTTAGCATTAGTGCTGTGCACTGTGACCAGTGAACATAAGAAAACATAGGAGAGAAACATGAATAAAAAGAAAGAGTTATTAGAATAGTTTTGTATTGATTCTGTTAGCATTAAATGAGTTCTCCTGAAAGTTCTACTAAACACATAATGCAGTGTTGCCTGTAGAAACTGTTGTAAATGCCTTCTGGTAGAAAGTACTGAAATACATTTGAGAATCAAGGGACCATCAGATGAGAATGCTCTCTCAGGTAACCTTTCTCTGTTCTTCCCCAGGACCTCTTAACACGACACAAATCGTTGGTGGCAGAATTTCTGGAACAAAATTACGATCCAGTAAGTATCAATGCTAAAAGAAATTTTTGTGTTCGTGCTTAGCTGGAAAAAGCGTGCTTTCAGTAGTAGGAGGTTTCATGTTTCGACATAAAATAGCCACCTATGACTGCAGAACTAAATACTGCTTTTTACTAGAGCAGAATCCTCTAGTAACCCCTCTTCACACACCTAGGGACACATGCCAAGGTTTCAGGAGAACTCGTACTTTAAAATCAAGTTTTATTCCTCTGTGTGTGCATCGAACTTCCTCATATGTCGATGGAACTGAAACTTTATATGTAGATAGATCATGGGCAAAAACATGTGCACTGTTTGAAATGGCTTTGTGATATCCCAGCACTTATAGGGCCATACTGGTGTTAGTTATAATACTTTGGGACAGAGAAGAAGAGTTACTGAAAGAAGTTTTAGCATTATTGGAAATTACATGTGCCTAAATGAGGGACTGAGGTCTGAATATTCCTGTTACCATCCTAAGGCAATCAGTCCTTTGGTTAGCTGCCATTTTTCACTTTGATTTTTGGCTCTGTTTTGGACAGAGTTGTGGGTCAGAAAAATTCAATTGGAATCAACTAAAACTGGACTGATACAGATCATAGAATTATATTACTATGGGTTATATTCTCATGTTACCTGAGCTATTCTTTGTTTCATTGCCAAAGTGAAAAGGCAAATTTCTTTTATTCTAGTTACCAAGAAGGTTAAATAAAGAGCAGGCTAATTATTGCTGAGTCACAAATGCTGCTTAACTAGAGTAAAATTAGTGTCTCTGCTAATCTTCTCTCTTAACACTGAAGCACTGCACTGCAACAGTCCCCATTTTACATTTATTTAACATTTTAAATTTTTAAGTGTTAATTACCTGAGTGAGCTTTTTTTTTTTTTTTCTTATGATTCTCAGACAGCAGTGTTGGGTTTTCTCACTTGTTTGGTAGATGGTTTGGACATATTGCAGCCTTCTCTCTCAGTCTTCTTGATGACAAGATTCCCTTGGCCCAGGCCTGGAAAAGCCAGCACATGCTCGGCTCCTGGTGATCCTCACTGGGCAAATGGCTTTAGTGAGTGAGGGTGCTGAAAGCAGGCTAGGTGGCACCTCACAAAAGGAGCTTTTGGGATGCACCATCACCATTTTGGGTACAGTATTAAATCACACACCCAGTCATGACCATGATATGAGTGAGTGGATGTTACATGCTGGACTCACGTGTCCCGGCAGCACGTCACCCTTCTGTAAGAGAAGGCTGTACAGGCTCTGGATTACTTCTGTCCTAGTTGGCTCATGCCAGCCCCTGTTACATCCAGTCCATATGTGGTATCCCCCTCTGCAGCACTTGGAAGAAGAGTGTTCCTGGGCGTTAACTCACTGCATGATAACTAGCCAAGGAAAGAGGTCTGGCATTGCAGTGAAATATTAGAGGGTGGCACTGCTGTGGCCTCTGCTGCTCCTCTGGCATGGCAAGGACCAAGAGGAGGAAGGGTGAACATGAATCTGATGCCTTTGTGTTTTCTTGTTACTCTAGATCTTTGAAGATTATGAAAAACTCCTTAACTCTGAGAATTACGTGACGAAGAGACAATCTCTGAAGGTAAAGGCTCTGAGCACTTTCCTCCTCAATTTGTACTCTAGGTTATGCGAAATATCAAGGTGTATGTATTGCAATGGAGCAGCTGTTTTTCTAACAAAAAAGAACTAAAGGTTGTGATGCTCTTCTTGAAATGCACAGGAGCTCAGTGTCTTTTGTTTTCTGGATGTCTGGTGAAGCACTGGGCCATTTCTCTGGAACCAGCCCTATTGTTTTTCATCTGCCCTCAAGTCTGTACTTTGGTTCAGAACATAGGTTAAAATGAACTTGAGACTCTCTGTTTGGTGCCCCAAGTCTGACACATCCTGCAGATGGAACCAGATAGGTGTGTTAATGTAACACATGAATGAAATGAAGGTGTCTTTGTGGGACAGCTGCACTGCACTTGCTTCTGTCCTAACTGCTCACACCAGCTCCTGTTACACCCAGCACATATGCAGGATCCCTCTCTGTAGTGTTTAGAAGATGAGCATTACTGGGCATTAAGTAACCAACTGCATGATAACAAGTCTAGTTACTTTTTTTTTTTTTAATGGTAGTGACATTGAAACCTCTTAAGGAAACATTGAAATATGCTGCTGCTTTCTCTGCATTAAAAAATAATGTGATGAACTGGAAAAAAAAAAGTGTTTTTTTTCTAATTGTGCCTGTAGCTGCTGGGTGAACTGCTCCTGGACCGACACAACTTTGCCATCATGACAAAGTACATTAGCAAACCAGAAAATCTGAAGCTGATGATGAACTTGCTGCGCGATAAAAGCCCCAACATTCAGTTTGAAGCATTCCACGTGTTCAAGGTGAGCCACTTTGAGCTGTAGAGGTGGCAGTCATAAAAGTGTCTTTCAAGGTGGACAAGAGAAAGCCCAGAAAACTGAGGCAAGGGATCGGGGTTTACAGTGAGCCTTTGAGAATGTCATAATTGAAAATCTTTCTACCACTCAACCTCTGGTTTCTGTTTGCCTTCCTTCAAGTCAGATCTTGAGCAGCAGCATTTTGGTTTGGGCTGAAGGTAGTCAGTCAAGTAGTGACGAACTACAAGTAACAAAATACACACCTTCTAAGTAGTATCCAGGGGACCTTCCCCCAACTCTTAGGTCATTTTACCATGTGATTCTGGGCAAAGATTAAAAAAAAAATCTAAAAACTCTACATTAAGACTAAAAGTAGATTGTGCTGATGCTGCACATCAGTGCAAAGACAATTTGCTTTTAAAATTTTGCTATTAAAAAGATTTAGTAAATATAAGCTTGAAATGAGTTTAATTCTTCCATTGTTTTGCAGTGATCATTAATGCAGTCTTAAACAATTATCAAACCCAACCAGTGTAGTTTTTTTCATGATGATTAATGTTCATAACTGAGAATTTTACAAATTCCCATCAAAAGAGTTGTCTGCTCTGGGAAAGAGGGTGAATTGGATTGTTACTATGCAAAACTAACTTTAATTTGGAATGAACACATTAATTTCAAACTATAAACAGAGTTAATAATGATTTTCAGAAAGAAATATTGAGGCTGTGAGGATAACCCCTCCCCAAGATGGCTAAGATTCCGGATCACACCAAAAGATTGCAAAAAAAGTTACATCAGCCTCCAGAAATTCAGGGTGACTGGTTGAGTTTTGTACTTCTGATTTGGAAAAAAACTTTCAGATCTTCAGTGTGGAGGCTTAGAGAATGTGCAGCTTCTCCAAAAAGGCTTTTAGTTTCCTAAAAGAAAAAAAATCTTCAAGGAGGATTAAAAAAAAAAAAAATCCCTGAAATAAGCAGCTTGGTAAGCTGTTCCCTTGCTGACTCCCCCCATAGTCAACTGAACCCCTGTGAGTAACTTCTACTTGTCCTCCTTATCAAGAGGTATGTGGCTCCAAGATAAGCAAGCAGCCAGGCTCCAAACACTTGCAGACTTTGAGATGCCCATGAGGGGAAGGTATCAGAGGATTGGACTCTCTTAGCTGTGCTGTGAATAAATGCCAGATTTTTATTTATGAAACACATGAGTTGCTCTTCCTGAATTAATGATAGGCATGACCTGTGCCTTGAGAATGGCTCATTTCACTCATTTTAAGAGGCATTCAAAAGAACCTCGAATAGCTTGAAAGGATTCCAGTGTGCAACCATGTCATGCATTGCTGTCGCTCCCATTCTGCCTTCTTATTGCTCCCTTCCTTTCGTTTTTCAGTCTGTTGCATCCCATTTCCAGTTAGAGTGGGGATATTGCAGGCTCAGCCTTGCTTGACCACCAGCAGTTGCTGCCAGGTGGACATAATGCTCGGACCTTGGAGCGCCCAGCAAAACGAAGAGGGAGCAACAGTGACATTGTGTCTCTTCAGTTCAAAGGGAGGGCCAAGCTCTGTCCTGAGATTCTCAGCTCAGTGGGGTGTTGTTATTTTTTCCAATGGTACCAATCAGCAGCACTACAGCAGTGCCATGGCATTCCTCACACTGCCTCACACGCACAGTGCTCCTTGTGGGGAAACTGCAGGCTCAGAGCAGAAGCTGATCTGCTGGAAGTTTGTAACCACCTGCTCGTTTGTAACCACACGAAAGTAACTGTAGAGGTGCAGCAGAGCTCCCCTTGTAGGATCCTCCTCACTGAGGATCTGGGTTTTCTGGATATGGGAGCATTCAGCTTCTCCCAGGGGGCAAGGGTCATTACAGGGTATGCCATAGAAAATCGCATTGTGAATTACCTTTGTAGAGAGGGTCAGAGTAGATCTTTTCCCTCTGATTTCACTTCTTAAATTGAGTTCTAACTCAATGAGAACTGCTGAAGGAAATCCTTTAATATTTAAGAGACAGACTGTTTGTGCCCTGTTGTGCAGTGTTCCTGCCTTCTGTTTCTGGGTTTGTGTCCCTCAGCCGGGTCTCTTGTCAGCTATAATAAATCCATATTAATGTAACTGGGAGAGGAATCTTGTCCTCAGCTTTTAATCTCATAAATTTTAAACTGTGCCTGCATTTTTAAGTTACGCTTGCAAAATGCCTGTTCAGTCTTGGCTGAAATTACAGTAGACTAACCACAGTGATTTGGAATCAAAGGTCTGCTGAGAAGTAGATACTTGCTGCTCTGTCTGAGCTGCCAAGAGATTTGGGGTTAAATTACCTGATTTAGTTGTTTCACTAGTTAGATACAGTAGAAATGAAAAAGTGTTTGTTTTGTAAGCATCCAGATTCCAACACTCCCATGCCCCAGCTGACCCAAAAAAAGGCTTATGACTCTTACTCCCTGAGGCAATTTCTAATTACTGACGATTCAAAACTGTAAGAGAGATTAAAATGATGAGTACTTCTAGTGCAAACTTACTTAGCAGGAACATTTTGTGGCTGAACAAGCCAATACCCCCAAGCTCTGACAATATTTCATTCATCCTGGTTGTTTTGGGTGGGAAAATGAAGACAAACAGAGTGCCCACTTGCAGTGCCTCTTTCCATTCTCCATTGAGGAGATGCTTGATCTTCCTACTAACTCCAGCTCCTTCCCTTCCTTTTCCTTGAGCAAAATGGAGCTTTTACCTTTCAGCACCATCCTGAAAGTCTGCAGCTCCTTTGTAGAGCTGGATGTTCCGGACAATGTATGCATGAGGATTACCCAGTGTTTAATCCTTGTGAAAGGCTAACACACCTCACCCCTTCCCTCCTCCTCCATAAATAATCCAAGGGGATTGCCTAGAGTTGTAGGCTTATAATAGTCCCTGGTTCTTCTCTACAGTGAAAGATGCAGTGAAGAGGTGTCAGTCTTGAACACACACACATACTGAGGACTTCCCAGCTTCCGTGATGAGTTTGTGATATGTTTGATTAGTGGAGCCTACTTGGAGTTTGCCTGTTTGAAGGGGAAACCGAATCTTTCAGATGTAGGTGAATGCAGTGGAGGTATTCCTTTGACCTTACATATTTACAAATAAAAGTTAACAACAAGCTCTCTTGGCTTTCACATAAACAATCAGATTATTTTGAGGAAAACACCCGGTAGCAGTGAACTGGGATTATGCAACTTTCTCATTCTTAAGCAGACATTTAGCAAGATACATTTTACTCTTTAAATCTAAAAATAGAATGGGTACGCTGTGTTTTGTGACCTTAGTTTCATTTTTCCATTCTCTTTCAAGCACGTTACGAGGTACCTCCTGCAGCTTGCTCTGCAAATGGCCTCGCATAATTTGACCGTACCAGCAGTTTCCTCTTGGTATGACGCTGAAACCACATTTGTGGGGATGTGTCCTCTCTGTTTCTTAGCTGGAGAGCTTAAAGGGCAGGAATTATTATGTGAAGCATTGAACTATAAGCAGCATGAACCGTAAGGCACTTCTGTGTGCCTGTTCCTGACAGTAAGATTGTGCATGGCCCCAGCGTAAGTCTTAAAATACTCAGTCCAGGGCATCCAACCTCTTTAATCACTTATGCTCTGCTGTAGTCCCAGAGGGTGGTAATGCCTGGTTATTAATTGTAAGGAAATAAGGTCAAAGTCTCTAATCACGTAATTTTGATGTTTATTTGAAGGAATACAGTATGACTTTTAATGGAGAAGATAGCAACCATTCCACTTTGGACAATTTTTGAAGCTTCAGAGTTGATTTTCATTCCAGGCCTTTTGCAAATATTCACAAAACAGAACTGTGCCAACAGCTATATTTAGAGTTGGAATTTTTATATGAGTGCTCTCTTTATTTTGGGTCTCTGTCTCTCTCAGCTATCTGAATTTAGTGCTCTAGAACACTCACCCTTTCATAATAAAACTACAGGTGAAACAAAATTCTCTGTGGTTAGGTTCAACTTCATTAGTAGTACAGTAGCACAGTAGTAATATTCCAGAAAGCGTTAATAATGATTTCTATTTTAGGGATTGACCTCCCCCTCTGTGACCATACAGAGTTCTGAATGAGGGGGACTCTTTTTAAAGTAAAGTCTCGTGGTGCTCCTACTCCTGGGCTGTGTGAAGCTGATCAGCTGATACTGGTAGAACTGATTTTGTTTGCTTAACTAAAGTATTGAATAACATTTCAGGAATTTTCTAGTCCTTGAACATTCTCTCTTTACGAGTCCCTGCTGACACTGAGGAAGACTGGCAGTCGAGATGATCCTTGTTTCAATGTTCAGTTTGCCAGTTTTGCAAGGGGAAGATTATAATCTATAAATATTCAAGCAGGAAGATAAACAGGATGTGATAGCTTCTATTAAACTAAGTTCTTTAATTATTTGCTATGGTAATACCAGTGGTAGGACCAATATGAAATGCTATTTACTAGGTTTACCACTAACCTTCCAGTTCTGTTTGAAGAGCAGATAGCTTTTACAGGAAGAATTATTTAGATTTCTTCATTTTGAGTCACCCTTTACCTGTCTTTGGAGACAAATATTAGGGAGGCCTAATATTCATTGAAGGAAGATGTTTAGCACTTCAAGGTCAGGCCTTTGAGAATGTCTTCAATTGGTATCATCATCAGATCATTTCTGAACACGTGGGTCCTGCCAGTGTACTTGATAGTTTTCTTCTCCTTGTCATCAAAGTGGAACTGAACTCCAAAATTAAAATCTTTTAATGAAGATCTGTAAACAGTTACTTTCCTCATCCCTGCCTGTAGGCTTACGTCCTGCTTTTCTCAAAGGAAGCTTGTCCTGATGACCTTATCATAGTTTGAATGCTGGAGTATCCAGCTTCCATCAGTGTGGTCACCTGCTGTAGGTCAGCACATGGGGAGCTGCGTCCTAGGGCAGCTCCAGATGAGAACATGAAGTGAGCCAAGTATCTGTTTTTCCAGAGTGGGTGCTCTGAAGGGGTCCTTGAGAGTGGAGGCTGTTGGTGCTGCTCTTGAGAAGTTTTAAGTGGCAAGTAGGAGTAAAAAAAGGAATTATTTAGGATTACAGCTCAGGGTAATCAGAGAAGGGTGACGTGGAGGCCTGTGTGAATAACTGTAGATACTGTGCTGTCACAGGGATCACAGCCTGGCCACTGGACCAAGGAAAACTTTGCAGTACACTTGGGGTCTGGAAGCATTCACCCAGCATGGCAGAGGTTACAGTTCTTTCTTCAGAGCACCTTAAAGGGACTCCTAGGAGCAGCCTGAGGAGGAGGTATCCAGAGGAGACAAAAGCACAGGCAGAGGTTAGGGCTGTTACAGCATCAGGATGCCAGGGTTTAAGAGTAGATGCTTTGCCTCACCTTAATGGAATGAAAAAGTACTCTTACCTTCCTGTTTGGGCAGAAATACTGTGTGGCACTGTCGATGTGTGCTGAGCCCCACTCCTCCCACACATTCCGCTCGTGTGGCATTTGATACAAGCGGTGTGGAACATCCCCTTATTGTAATGTCTGAAGCCTAACGGTGGGTCCAGTGTGAACCCTGCCCCAGGCTGTACCAGGTGTTGTTTCTGGGGGCAGAGGGCTGTAAGGCAGGCCCCCAGCAGAGTGCATGTTCCTCCTCACGTAGCACAGCTCCTCCCTGTGCAGCTGGACGTGGCCCAGGTTCTCATGTGGGCACGACTTCGGTGGAGATAAATGAACCTGGGGAAGAGCCCCCCATGTCTGGAGCCACCAGCTCCAGGGCCGGGCCAGCAGTGGTGCCCCTGCTCTCGGACACACAACATGCCATTCTATGCTGTCAGCAGATGTTTGTTTTCATTATGGTTTGGACAGGCTTGGAGGGAAACTGGATGCTTTCCAGTTCTGTCCATCCTTAGTTTCTTCTCATCGGGCAGAGAACAACTGAAGTTATTTCTGTCGTTGCACGAGCTCTCGGGCGGTGTTTTGTTGACCGGCCATGGTAACCTCGGTGAGAGCCAGATGTGGGAGCTGCTCCCGGGGTTGCTGCACGTGTGTTCCCACTGCAAGCCCCCCGCCCCATCTGTCCCTCCTGGCTGATGTCCGCAGAGCCCACATCTCTGCAGCCTGAGGTCCCTGAAAATGGAGCTCAGCACCACTGTCCTTGCAATCAGCCTTAGATTTACCATCCTCAGCCGGCACTTAACGCAGGCGGAAAAGTTAAAGAAACAGTGTTGCAGCGTAAGGGATCATATTCAGAGCTGGAAAACTGCAGCTTTAGGGATTATGGGGGAAAAAAATTAGACCATGGGTAGGTTATCCTTAAAACTTACTATTGGAGAAGGCCAGGAAGCCCCCAGTGCTGGGCTGGCTGTGCCAGGTGAGCATCTGTGTGTCAGGTCACCTCCCTCCATCACCGACCTCCACTGCTCAGCAAGGGCTGAGGAGGTACTGGGCACACCATCCTGCTCCTGCTGCTGTAAGTTTCCACGCTCCCATGAATGGATTAGGCAGAGGGAAGTGGGGCCTCTGACATACTTTTCCAAACCAAAACAAAGCTGGCAAGTCTAATTTTAGGCCTGGTTTAATATGGAAATGATATCAATCCTGACACAAAGCTTTTCCATCCTCCTGATAATTAATTTCTGTGTATTTGTCTTGTGGGTGGAAGAGGCTGAGAATTGATAGCCTGCTTTGGACAGCTGAGTTTACAATCAAAAGTTTTTATCAACCAAGAGCAAAATGAAAGGGAAGCAGTGCCACATATGGGCATAGCTTTGCTTTGATTTGCTGTTGAACCAACATGTTTGAACTCCTCTCTGTCTGCCATGGGACAAGGTGTGTAGCAGCAGAGTACCTGCTGCCAGCCTTCAGCTAACTTGTTAGAAAATAACTTATGGGGATGTTGTGACTGATGTTCTTTTCTCCTTCTCTCTGTCCCCACCCCCCCACTGTCTCTCTGTGCCTGATTTTGTTTGCATGTTAGGTTTTTGTGGCCAGTCCAAACAAAACACAGCCTATTGTGGAGATCCTGTTGAAAAACCAACCCAAGCTAATTGAGTTTCTGAGCAATTTCCAGAAAGAGAGGACTGACGACGAACAATTCACTGATGAGAAGAACTACCTGATTAAGCAAATCCGAGACTTGAAAAAGCCGACGGCATGAAGAACTCCTCTTGTTTTCCACTGTAGACATTAAACTCAGTTGTTAACTTCCTCTGTGTCCCTTAAACACCACAATAGTGCTTGAGAAGGCACAGCAAGTGCCTGGTTTTTATTTTGTCTTTGTTCCTAGATGTCAAGAATATAGGGGTTTTACATGAGAACTAAAAAACCAAAAATCTAGAATAATATATTATTTTTAATCAAGACTATAATTATTTATGTCAGTTTAGAATCTCTCTGTAATAGAAGCTGGTGTGACAGATTTTCATTTGTGCTCAAGAAGAGTGAACCTCTTTGCTTAACTTTATCAGCAAACTCAAGCTGCTGGCGAGTGCACAGAGCAGGTCTTCTGAGGGCTGTGACGTTGTTCCTTCACACCTGTCATTGTGGCTTGGTTCTAGCGCTGCACACACACACACGACTGTGAAAGAGCACCTTCGTCTCTGGAGTTAGCTGCACTTATAGGTCAAGTCCTTTAGTCAGAACAGCAGGAGATGAAAAGGCAGTAAAGGTCACGTTTTTGCTTCATTTTGTATTCTTTCATCTTTAAGTTTTCTTTTTCCCCTAGATGAGAGGTTTCCTATTTAGTGCTGGGAAGTGGATGGATACATCAGCCAGGTGAGCTGTTTCTGCCTGGCTCCCATTTCCCTGTATGTGATCTATCTTTTGTTAGAGCACAGGCCAATCCCATCGGCTCCCAGACAGTCTGATAAGGAGCAGCCCCAGGTATCTGGTGCCTGATGTAACCCCCAGTGGGAAGAAGGCAAGAGCAATCCCCCTCCATCAAGGCTGTGCTCTATTGCCAGTAAAGATCCTGCATCTATGGAAACCAGCACCAGCAGAGAATATTGGGTCGTGGCCAGAGCTGCTTGGCTGAATGGTGCTGAGTGCTGAGCCCCAGCACCAGTGAGAGAGGAGAGTCCTCAGTGTCTTCCCGTCTGAATTCCAGTCCTGTCTGAGCAAGGTGGGGTTGAGCCGAGTTCAGCAAGGGGACACTGAAAAGACCTCAGCCTGAACCGTTGAGTGGGCTGAGGTCCCCAAACCTGCAGGTGCTTTCAAAGCTCAGAGCATTTACTAGATATGAAAATCAAGAGTGGGAGGCCATTTAACAACCCCAGGCACCAAAGGCTACTTATAGTCTGGTGTTTGCTGTCCTTGCTCATCCTCACATGAATTCAGGTTCTGCATTAAAGTTGTAGAATGGGAAATTGTTGCACTGCTAATGTTTTAAGTTTAATAAGCTCTGTGGTACAGACAGTGTTTCCCAGGTGTGTTGGAAGAGTTTTTTGGGTCTTTTGTTTTCTAGCAGGAAAATGTTACTCTGAGGCTTTATTAGGAAGTGGAGTTTGAGAGCAGGGAGTGGAAATTTCTTGAATTTTTCTGGACAGCCTAAGTTCTGAGTTCTCCTATTTGTTGTAAGACAGTTCTCCAGCTAAAACTCTAGCTAATGCTTCAGATAAAAGGTGACACTGAATTGTAAAAACAGAACAAGCCCTTTTCTTTCATTAAACTGTGGTACAGGGATGACTGATACTTTAATTTTTGTGCTTTAGAAAAGGGAAGAAGTGGAACAGATTGTGGACTCATTTTATTTTTTTTTCAGATGTCAGATACACACAACAAATATACATCTTAGTTGCCTGGAATTAAAAAAAAAAGAAAATATTTACAAGCTATTAAAGGCATGATTACTGATCACCCTTTATTTCTATCCCTGTGGGTTTTTTTCCTCTTGCCTTTCTCGGTAGCCAGACTGCACGCAGTGCTAAATTCCTTCCCATCAGCAGGTGGAGAGAGATGAGCACTGCCTTGGGAGCTTAATGCACTTCGAAGCATCACCGCTGCAGCCCTGGCTGGCAGGGGGCTGGCAACCCCAGCCCAGCTTGGCTTGACCACAAGCTGCACCTCCAGCCCCGTGGGTGGTGCTCGCTGTGAGTGGTCGCTTGCGGGTTGATGAGGGACCATCTCTGGAATCGCAGTCCTCAGAGGCAGTGCTTTACGTTTGATCCCATGAGATTTGGAGCCTGGATCCGAAGAGTGCTTGGCTGTGCTCTGAGCTCCTGGGGTGGGGCTGGTCTGCAGGGCTGGTTTAACACAGAGACACGTGTCCACTGCCTCAGCCTCTGGAGTCACATGAGAACACGGGGCTTCCAGCCGGTGCTCGGAAAAAGCATCTAATGGAGTGTTGCTGGGGAATGCCTGTCCTTGACAAAGTGAATGTGACCCACACAGAGGTGCCCAGAGAGTGAGGGGTCAGTGCTGGGAACTGCTCTTTTCTGCGTGGCCTGGACATGGAGCACTTGAAGGCACACAAACCTGGCTGTAATACGAGGAGTGAAGTGACACCCTGTTGTTTGTGTGGGCAGAGATGTGTGAGGCCAACTGGGAACAGGGCGTTGGGCCCTGTCCCTGCCAGGGCAGCCTTTTCCAGGGCGAGCAGTCATCAGACCACATGAGTAAGTGGTAAGAAAAACTTTGAAAAAGGGGTCTGTGTGTGTGTCTGCAAGAGAGAGGGGAAAAAAAGGTGTGGTCTTACGGTAAAATGACACTTTCCAGGCCCCTTGCAGCTTATTTTACAAGAAACCAGTCCTGAAGTAGATATTGCCAACACATCTCAAAGTAACTGAATCTTCCCCAGGCTCAGCTTGCTTAGGTCTTTGAAAGAATAAAAAGCAAAAGAAAGGGTGAAGATGAAATTAAGCACCATAATAATATTTCACAGCAGGTGGGGACACATCCCTAATTAAATGAAAAGGAGGTCTTGTGTAGTGCGACTTTGATATAAACACAATTTCCTTTGGTGCATTTCAGTCAAGGTGGTTCTTCTGCCTAAGGGAGTGCTCCCACCAGGAACTCACAATTTATCTGAAATTACTATCTGAGGGAACTGTGTGATTGCAGGACACAGCTCATCAGAGTGAGGACAGCAGAGAAGGTTGTAATCCAGAGAGAGAAAGAAGCTGAGGGACACTTGGTCTGCAGCCTCCCCATTGCAATCCCTTCCCAGCACGCAGGGGAGTTTGGATCATGTGAATGGATCTCTGCCAACGTGCAATGTACAATCCTGCAACGTCAAACCTAATTTGATACAGCAGAGTGCCAGGAATCTTTAAACCACAAACTTCTGTCCTGGGATTTGGACAGCTTGTGCTGAAATAAGAAAAACCTGATTAGAGGCGGCAACAAGCTCCCCAGCGTGCACTGGCATGTGCAGCAGCAGGTGTGAACCCAAGGGAGGCCACAGGACTCTGGCCTTCAACAAATGTGGGCGTTAGGACTGCTTGAGCCTCTTAATCCTCATTGTCCAGAGAAAAGATCAGATGAGAAGGAAAGAATGACTTGGACCTTGTAATCTAATGATAACAGCACACGCACGAGGGAGAGGAGCTCCAGATCCCATTTGTTCTCTAGCGCATGCTTTGCTCTTGTCTGTGAAATTGGAGCAGGGCTAAGAGAACTCAGGACTCTTTCCAAAGGGCCCAGTGGTGCTTGGTCAGTAGAGAGGCTTTTTCTCTGGGCCAACAAGTGCTTCATTTTTCTGTCTGAAGTGGAAGCACTTCAACATTTTGCCTGGAAGCCCTTTCCAGCAGAACATCTTATGCCTAGTGGTGATAGTTTTTATAAGGCATTGTGACATGAAAGGTAATTGTGCCTTAGCTCTCCCCTTGCTTGACTAAGCATTCTTGCATAAAAATATAGGTTTCCATGGACTGGGTATAAGGTGTCCCAGAGCCTCCAGTGGGAGGTTCGGTCCCATGGTGAGAGAGACTCCTGTGGGCGAGAGCTGCTGTGGTCAGGGGAAGAGAAGGAAGAGAAATCCCTGCACCCCAGCCCATGCTGAAGGTGCGCCTTGCCTGCAGCAAAGGTTCCAATCCCTCAGGCTCTGTTGTGAGGCCACAAGGTATGAGCAGACCAAGCCAGCTCTGGGCACAGTTTGTGCTGGGCAGGGACTGTGGGACAAGGCTAAGGGGAAGCCTAAGCCTAACTGCAAGGTTAGCGGTTTTGGCCGTGTGGTTCAGCTCTAAGCCAAGTGTCTCACAGGGCTGTGACTTGGCCCAGCTTCCCCAGGAACCCCAGGGAGAGGCAGGCCATGAGCCCAGCCCTCCTGACTCATGGTCCTGCTCCACAGCGCCTGCCTCGAGCTGGCCCCTCTTTCCAGGAATGTGAGAGGAGGAAAAACAATCAAACAACCCACCCCTTTTGTGCGGCATCAGTTGCAAGGGACTTTCCAAAGCCACAGTAAAAATAACCTTTTCCACCTCAGGCTGTGTTACAGCAAGTGGCAGCATGGGGACAGCCTGTGCCAGGGGTGCAGCCATGGCCAGCCATGCCACAGAGGGGAGGCAGCTCCCCCCATGTGACCATTGTGCTGGGGAGAGGGCGGGTGGTGTGCCAGCACATCCCACAGGACAGTGGTTGGCCTCTCATCGTGCAGCTGAACGTGGTAATTCTCCATTGCTACAAGAGCTCTGTAGCTGTTTTCACCACCCTACGGCACTGGCACCAGCTGGGAGGGCTTTGCTGCTGAGCCTCGGCCCCAGGAAAGCCCCACACTGCCCTTGCCATGCCTGAGACTGAAGGTGTCTGCTGTGGTGCAGCACATGAGCCATGGCCTCGTGTGTGTCCCACGCTACCTCAACTTCCTCCCTCCCTCGGTGTCTGTTTTGCTCCTTGGTCGTGATGCCCATAGGTCTATGGGATGAGCTGTGCCTCTCCCCCAAGCCCAGATTTGGGAATGAAGCTTCATTGTCCCATGGCCAAACGCGTAACCTGTGTGTTTTAGCTGCCATGCTGTGCCAGCAGGCACCTCCAGTATGTTAAGGTTTGACAAACAGTTGGACACAACAAGCACCTGACCCCTGAGGTGACAGGTATGAACAGCCTTTTGGCTGCACGATGGACACCAGCCCAGTTACAGCACCATAGCCCAGCTCCTCGCAGTTAAAGGAACAAAACCCACCCAACTCCCCAGTGCAGCTCTCCTGGGGAGAGCTGCCAGTCCACTAGTGAATGGAGTTATTTCTTCCAAGGACACAGAGAAGACAGGACCATGTCTCTGGGGCCATGAAGTGCCTTGCTCAACTCTTATGAATAGAGGCCCTTTATTTCCAAATTGCAGGGTACATCGCCTCTCCTAATGCTCAGCTTTGGCAATGCCCTGCAACCCGCTTGTAGAACAGCTGGCTTTGACAAGGGTCTGGAGTGGATTTAAAAATACCCCTGTCAAAGCAGAGCCTGCTGCATCTGTTTGAGCAAACACGCAGTCAGGGCTGGCTTCTCAGCAGGCGGCACACCCCGGCACTGCCCTGCCCCGGCAGCCAGCGGGGAGCAAACAAACCCAGCATTTGCTCAGGCAGATGGTCAGATGCCCAACAGGCTCTGTGTGCATGGAACAAGCAGGAGCCTGCAGGGAGCAGGGCTCTCGAAATCCCATGGGGGAAATGGAGAAAGGCATCTCCTCCCCATTTTAAAGTTGGGTGTGGGGGAAAAGTTATATTCACAGATTGACTTGCCTTGTGCCCCAAGGAGGGTCAAGGGCAGAGCCACAATTAGCTCATGGCACAGAGCAGGTTCTTGCTGGGGGCTGACAGCAATGGCTCGTGCTTCCTGCCAAGGGCTCAAAGGAAAGCGATGCTGGAGACCAGCAGGCAAGAAAGCAGGATGTCTCAGGGGATGGTAGGCATTGCAGAGAAAGGAGAGGCACATGTTCATTCCAACAAAAGACCCAGCTCTCATGCTAATAAATAGCACTTCTAGCCATACAGTTAAGCTCCTCTGCTTCCTGCTGGCTTTTGTTTTCTCTAGCTAAATCTGTCTTCCCCCACAATAGGATAGAAAGACTAACTGCAGGTGAATGTACTGGCATTCACACTATCTTACATATGTCTTTCAGGTATTTCTGAAATGACACGGGGGAAAGAGGGGAATGTGTCTATGCTGACATTTGTGTGACATGTCCCTAAGGCCTGGCTCTTACTGAAGTGATTGTTCAAATGCTTCATGGTTTCCCCAGGCTTTTTCAACCCCTTATTTCACCTCCAATTAGAAATTTATCTGCCCTGGAGGAAAATTTCCTTGCAAAACAGTGACCTCACTAGAGCCAAAGTAAAGATAGCTGAGCAATGTGGAGGAAGAAGGGGAGAAAATGCAGGCAGACTGCAAAGGCTTCATTATTGCTAATATATCTGCCTAGTGCCACTGAGAACATGTTGCACGAGTACACTGAAGATGGAACAGACCCCATCCCTTCAACAGTGGTGGGAATGCAGTGGTCCTGTAGCTACGGGAAGCCGCCCAGTGCTGAGGCAGAGCTTGGCTCCCCAGAAAAGTGAAGTGGAAAATTTCCTGTACACAGCTGATACTTGGAGTGCAGAAGATAAACGTCACACTGCAAAATACCCCAGGGAAAAAGCCATGCTCAGCATTTTCCTCTGCATGTCTGTTCCCAGCCCAAACACGGTGAAGCCTGTGCTGCCGCCAGCCAAGTGAGGAGGCCCTTTATCTACATGACAGACATGCCAGCCGCGATTTTTCCTCTTCCCATTTACGAGCTCTGAGCTGTCTCAAGTGTTCTGACATTTACAGTGAGCATCAGCACACCTTTTGTCTTTTGCTGTCTGCAGCAGCAGAACTCTCTGTGTGCTGGTCGCAGTCACGCAATGATGGAGTGGCTGGGGTTGGAAGGGACCTCTGGAGACCATCCTGTCCAATCCTCTGCTAAAGTAGGCTCACCTGGAGCAGATTGCACAGGATTGCATCCAAGTGGGGTTTGAGTGTCTCCAGCGAAGGAGACTCCACAGCCTATCCGAGCAGCCTGTTCTGGTGCTCTGCCACTCTCGCAGTGAAGAATTTCTCCCTCATATTCCAACACAACTCCCTGTGTTTCATTTTCACCCGTTGTCCCATGTGTCGCTGGGAACCACTGGAGTCTGGCCTCACCATCCTGCAGACACCCGGCCTTAAGACATTTATGAGTGCTAATAAAATATTTATAAATAATATCATTTGTATGTGGCAGACCACAGCTGCTCACTGGCTCCCCGCTCCCGGGGCCTGAGCCCGGCACCCCGGTGGATGGCGGCATCCCGGTGGATCCCCGTCCCAGGGCTGCCTCCCCCTAGGAGACATTTCCCTGCCAGCAGCGCCCCCTCGCGGCCACGGTGCAGTGATGCACCTCCCCACGGCGGCGGGCCGGGCGGGCGCGCTGGGGAAATTGATTTCTTTGATTGCCAATCAAATTAGAGACGGGGAATGAGAAATAAAAACACATTTTAGAACAAATTCTCCCCACCCCTCCCTTCTTTCCGGGCTGAACTTCACTCACGGTTTTCTCTACCTCCCAGGCCCGCAGTGGTGCAGGGGGACGGGGAATGGGGGCTGCGGTCAGGTTGTCTCTGCCGCTTCTTCCTCCTCAGGGGGAGGACTCCTCACACTTCTCCTGCTCCAGCGTGGGTCCCTCCCACGGGAGACTCCACAGACTTCAACATGAGTTCTTCCCAGGGGTTCCAGTTCTTCACCAACTGTTCCTTCAGAAACAGGCTGCTCTAACATAGGATCCCCACGAGGTCACACGTCCTGCCAGCAAACCTGCTCCAGTGTGGGCTCCTATCTCCATTGGCTTCCCACAGGTCCTGACAGAAGCCTGATCCGGCACGCGCATCCCACAGGGTCAGAGCCTCTTTTGGGCATCCACCTGCTCAGATGTGGGATCCTCCATGGGCTGCAGGGAGATCTCTGCTCTCCCGAAGATCCCGATGGGCTGCAGGGGCACAGCTGCCTCACCGTGGGCTGCACTGGAATCTCTGCTCTGGCACCTGTAGCACCTCCTGCCCCTCCTTCTTCACTGACCTTGGTGTCTTGCAGGGCTGTTTCTTTTGCCTATTCTCACTCCTCTCTCCAGCTACAACTGCTCTTGTGCAGTAACTTTCTCCCACTTCTTAAATCTGTTATCCCAGAGGCACTACCACCATTACTAATTGGCTTGGCCTTGGCCAGCAATGTGCCCGTCCTGGATCCAGCTGGTACTGGATGTGTTGGACACGGGGGAAACTTCCGGCACAGAACCCACCCCTGAAGCCACCCACTATCAATGCCTGATATACAGATCCAATACAACAGTAATCCAGATCTATTCAAAATTTTGGTTTCCTATTCTCCAAGGAATGTCACTTAATGGATCTAACAAATTAAAGCCAGACATTTGAAGTCTGTTTTGCAGGCACAATGACTGAAACAAAAACAATCTACTGAGAGGACTGCAAAGCTTTTCAGAGTAGTCCCCACATTAAACATGGCTTTGGGAAGCTTGTCCCACTGCCAGCCTGGCTGTGTCCTACTGACTGTTCACTGTGTGTCTACAACAACATTTCAGATCAAGAGCACTTCCGAAATGCATCCCCCTGCTTACTGCATGTGGCTCCATGACACAAGCCAGTCTTGGAGTGCATTGAGTGGATTTCTTTCAGATTAACAGGAAAACAAACTGTAGGAATAGCCCTTAATGCACTCCACTGGCTATCAGGCCCTCAGCCCACGCGCTCAGGCTGGAATTGGATGGATGCAAAACCCCTGATGGGTCAGACCCCCAGCATCACCTGCTTCATGCTACAGACTCTCACAGCTGTTGACTCCGATCACCACAGCGATCCCGCTCTGCTCTGCATGACTGGGAACTGGGACACCTGTGTGTGCCCACACAGGCAATCCAAGGCAGCAAAGCAGGAAGTGCAGCAGGGACCAATTTACTGCTGGACAGCCAGAGCTTCACTGACTTTGATCTTCTCCAACCAAGGAACAGCCTGTGGAGGTGGCACCTCACGCGTTGCTCCCTGAGGCAGTTCTTACTCTCCTGAGGAAGAGTGAATTAATACTCACAGGCCCAAGGAAGGGGATGCCAGCCCTTCCCTGGGACTGGCAGGAGGCACAGCCTCATGTTGAGACAAATTCTTCAGGCAGCGCAGAGGCAGGCGATGCGGCTCAGCAAACAGCTGGGGCTGCAGGAGCAAAGAGAGCACCGGGCCCGTAAGGGGTGTGAACATTCCAAAGCACTCCATAATGTTCCTAATAACCCAAAGCACTTAAAAATACACTCCAGTACTTACTGTCAGATTAATTTATTAGCAGAAGACATGTTTTGCTGTAAGGCAGACAATTAACAGAGAATTTCTGTAATTCTCAGTCAAGAGGCCAAATTATTACGGATAGTTAAGACCTGCAATTAAAATGATTGTTCTGAAATGAATGGAAGAGACATAAAATGCACATGGAAATTTCATACAACATATAAAATATATAACTTTAACATTTCTTGAGTAAATACTTTGTAATTTTTATGTAAGAAAAACATCCTAGAGGTCATTTGCAAAATAAACACTGCAGGAGATGCCCAATCTTCCGTGGCTCTCCCTGGTAAGCAGACAAGCATAGCAGCACCTACAGAGTCCACAGGCCAAGAGAGAAACCCCATTCACATAGTTCCTGTTGGCCAAGATATTAGCCCCTACTTTGTAGTTCCAGTAAAAATTGAAGACGTAGGGTTATATTCATAATCAGAGCCTACAGAAATTTGTGAGCCTCTGGAGGAATCTGTAGAATACAGCAAGACACAAATAAAGCCAGGCTTCCAAACCTTCAGACTTAAAAGCAATTCCAAGTTCCACAGAAAATTTTATTAAAAAATCCTCTTTTTAAAAAAAGTTATTAAAAGTAAAGGTAGAATCTTAACTCCTCCTGAAGTATAGGTTATCAGCAGCATTTACTGCAGCGTAGTTATTTCATGTGCGTGATATTTGACTTGTATTTTAACTACTTCTCTGTGTATCCAGGCCACCTATAATGATTTCAGCTGCTCATATAAAGACACAGATTTCACTGATTTTAATACCAGCAGACTGATCAGTATAAAACTTCAAGGGGTCTTAAACCTGGCCCTGTTTTTTTCCTTGCTTCTATCTCAAGTAGAAGAGCACTGCCAATGGATTATGGAAATCAGAAGGTTTCAGTGGGTGGAGTAGGGGAGACTATAATTTGGGCAGTGATCTGTTGAAAAAGCCAAGAGTAAGTATTCTAACACAAGATGCTTATAAGTGAGGAGGAAATATGTCAAAGTAAAATATTTATGATTTAAAAACCCATTATGAAACCCCAAAATTTGACTTTATCTTTATATGAAAGATGCAAACAATGAAACTACAGAATCCTTGATCAGAGAAAAAAACTGTCTTTCTGAGGTTTGTGCATCACCCGGATCAACAATTTAATCCCCTTGCAGCTGGATCTACTCATCCTAGATTCAGGACCTGGGCTCCTCAGCAGTGGATTACAAGACCCTGTGAAGTGGCAGCTCAGCAGTTTCCCCATGAGCTACGGTGAGAAAGCAGTCTTTTGAGGTGTGATGCAAAAACGGATTTCACCATCACGCCCTTAAGTTGACAAACAGGGTCAGATTTTTCTCTTTCACTGACTACCTGGTCCTGGGAAAGGAAGCTGTATGCATCCTGCTTGGCAAGGCAGCAGTGGTGAAGGAGGCCAGCCAATTGCCTGCCTCAGAGAAACAGCAGCTTCTCCAGCTCCAGGAAGAGTGAATTCTCATGATGGTAAGAGGGTATAAGCACTCCCCAGTTCTAAAGTCCAGTTCGTTCCAAGAATGAAGCCATACTATGAGCCATGGGGAAGCACAGCTCCCTCCTGCAGCTCCAAGCATCAAGAACTGTACCTTAAATTACAGGACCAGTAGCCAAACTGGGTGAGCACAAATTCCATATAAGAATGTCACATTAAATGTGCTCTGCACACTACAGTCACAGCTCTGCTGTCTAGTTCCAAGCTTTTACAACACCTAAAAGAAACAAAGAGAACCTACAGCAGCATCTTAAGACATGATTCCCCTTCCAGATCTTTAAGGAGGGCAGCAAAGACAAAATGCATGAAAGAACTGGAAAAGGGCTGATCATGTATCCTACCAGCAGCAGCAGAAAAAGGTGTTACTGTATTTGTACCCGAGAGCTCAGCAGAGGAGTGAACAGTCTTGGGGCATCTGCTAAAATAAACAGTTAGAGGTCAGGCTCAAAGTAGAAAACAGATGGGAATTAGGAGAGAGATCTCTCAAAAGATGGGAACAACTCATTGTTCTGGTTACCCATTATCTACTCCCTGAAAACTAGCACAAGCACTAGACTGCAGTTTCACTGCTGTTTTAATGTCACCCTTGCTCCACATTAAAGATTGGCACCTGAAAAGATTTGGGCTATTCCCAAATACAGATCATCCTATCTAAGAAACAACAGGACACTGGCAATTTATTCACCTCTGTAGTCCTAGAAGCCTGTTCGTGAAGATTAACAAAACCAAAACACTAGCAATCTTCACATTTAGGCGGGGGCCAGTGAGATGCATGCAGCCAAATGCTTTTAGGCCTGCATCCAGAAGCTGAGAAAAACCAAAGCTAATCTTTTTCTTCATTAAATCAGATGGACTGCACTTGAGGAAGGACACAAAGCAGAGGCAAGTACCACAAAACAAAACAGCTCTGCTGATATGGTAGGTGGAAGACAGTGTGTATGAGAGACAAGATTGATCTCCAAATCATTTACCTAGTAACGATTCCTATCCCAATGGTTTTGTGCCTATTATATTGCGAAGCAGACTGAGAAGCAAAAGCCACTTTCAGGAACAGAAATAGTTGCTGGTGATTATTTATCTAGCATTTCCTAGAAGATCCCTTTGACAGTTGTATTTGAAGAACCAGGGCTTATTTCCGCATTTTGCTAGCCCAGAACTTAGAAATCTATTCCTTCAACCCATACACCAAGCAAATAAGACACCATTTTACTCTGATCTATTAGACACAAACTTTCAGTAATTTTTTAAAATGTGTTAACAATGATCAGCCACCCAGTTACTTTCACAGAAAACATAAGCAGCATTTTTTCGCCAGGAGCTTCTAAATTAAAAAGACCATCGGGTAATTCCATAAAACATTAAAGACATCATAAATAAACATATTGTAAAATTCACTTTCCAAACAATAAATAAAACTCTTCCTTATTTGAAAGTGCAAACAGGCTGTATTATAAAAAGTATAAAGCAAGACTGCAGAAGTGCTTAATTATTCAATAGTGACCAAGACACAGTTTCTTGTTTTGGTGCAGCTGGTCATCCAGCGATTTTGTTTTCTGGATCCCATCTAAAGAAAAAAATATGCGCCAAACATTATTACAATAGCAAGTATAGTCTAAATACTCAACAAATACAGGCACGCTGGAATAACACTGGGAGTAGGCAGGGGACCGAGATTATCTTCTTCCCCTCACAGAGGCACATGAAGCAAGCACAGCTAAGAGGAACACACTAAGGAAAGAGAGCAACTTAAAACAGTTCAGTGTTGAAAATCCAAGCACATCATAGTAAAGAAAACATAAGAGGAATTATCCTTGTTAAAGGTTGTCAAACAAAGTACCCCAGGATGAATCTTTCTCCAGCTGGGTCTAAAAACCATTGCCAGAGGAAGGGACAAACAAGCCCTAACATTTTCCAGTGATCACTAATGGCATAAACACCACTCTGAGCCCTTCCCTCCCCCCTTTCCCAGCTCATAAGGAAATACCTAATGAAGAGACTTCTCCACTCACTTATCTCACTACATGCCAGGATGTAGCTTGGAGTATGTGGCTATTCGTGTGCCACAGAAAACACCTTCAGTCTTTTCTAATGCCCCTATCACGGTACTCAGTGCTTTGAGTAACTGCCAACTCCATATCCTTACACTCTGTATCTTCCTACTTGCAGTACAAAAATTATTTAGCTGCTATATCCATGTTGTTTTCCCCTCTGGATGAGAAACATTGCAAGGATTGGTGGCTGACAGCAGATGCCTACGGTGGGTCCCTTTTGTAGCACAAAAAGGCTCCAAAAAAAGATTTATCTAAATTCTGTTTTCAGAAGATGACAGCCCCCTTGCTACAAAGGGTGCACAGTGACAAGGATTTTGTGATCTTTATATTATACACGCATATATACACACAAATACAAAAGAAGCACTGAAATGTTCCGCAGAACATATTTAAATGACTTGGAGGAGCCCAATTTCTCCTGAAAAATAATGGCACTCTTTATAGAACACAATATAAAAAGTCTTTATAGAACAAAATTTAAGACATGACCAAGTAGTCTGAAATGATCTATATGCAAAACAGCATGTCAGTGACCTTGATAACTACGTTACTAGGTTTTGTGATGTGTGTGCCAGTGCCAAGCATTTGTTAAAACAAGCTTGGTTTTGACTTACACTTAGTTCATCTACTTATTAAAAAAACTCAGAGAAGTTTTCATAGCAAAATTTAACTCATTGAAAACAAGATTAAGGAAGACTAATCAATCACAGAAGAATTCAGGTTTGTTTAAAACACAATCTCACTTACTGACTTCAGTCATAAAACGAATTAATGAAAAAATACTTACTTTCCCTGGCTGTAGGGTCATGGAATTCAAGGGCATTAGTGTGCAATGGATTTAGTTGCCACTGGTAAAAGAAGAAGAAAACATTTACTTATCCCAGAAGACAGAATAAGAAGCAGAGGGAGGAAGGAGAAGTACCCTACAGACCTACACTGTGAGGCATGACTGGGGGTGAGGTGAGAAATGAAGGGCTCCCCCTTGAACACACACTTGCTTTGAGGATAACTAACTATTAAGGAACGTGCAGACATTTACTTCCTCGAGAAGGGGAAATGAGCCTGTTCAAACCAACAGTGCTGCAGTTCATCATGGTGAGCACCGAGTGCAGGTGCACTTGCCACCTTCAAAACCCACTGCAGCTCTTTCAGGAGCTGCTGGAAGAGCCAAAATCACGCTGTGATCTCCCATATCAGCTGCCATGCTCTGACAGGGGAGGCTTGGAAAACTTCAGAGCGTGAAGAGACCACCTCAAACTACAGCAGAAAGTGAAGGGAGAAATCCCCACTGCAGATACAGAAAACAGAAACACTTGGCCCCATCATCTGCCATATGGCACAGCACTTCTCCCCAGTAGTGGGACAGAGCAACCTCTCAATTCCATTCATCTCACTCGACAGCACAGTGCTCCTCTATGCTAGCTGCAGATGACTGCTCTCTCTGCTCTCCCATCAATTCTGCCAACAGTTTTTAGAATACGCTATATTTAGACACTTACTGTAAATTTGCTTACACCCTCAAGTTCACCAAACTTCATGTAGGATATGTCTGCTTTCTTTTTTCCAGCATCAACATCTCCTGCATAGATCTGCTTGATACCAGCTCCTTTAATTAAAGGGACACATTCATCACATGGACACTTCGTCACAAATATCATGCTTCTCTCATCTGGCTTTATTTCTCGACACCTACAAGCAGTCAGGAAACAGAAATTAAGAGTCTGTATATTGACGGCTTTGAATTGTGACAAACTTGATAACTCAGAAGAGCTAGCAAAGAAGTGTTATCTGCTCTCAGAAGCATCTTATTCCTTATCAAGTGCACAAGTACACAATGGTACCTGGTTTGGTTTTACTATCTGTGAACAAAACACTCATCCCATGTCTCCACACATGTCACTGTTGGAAGCCTCATCAACTGCTACACTTCTG
Source organism: Myiozetetes cayanensis (assembly GCF_022539395.1). Taxonomy (NCBI): domain Eukaryota; kingdom Metazoa; phylum Chordata; class Aves; order Passeriformes; family Tyrannidae; genus Myiozetetes; species Myiozetetes cayanensis. Next base: position 60,876,722 of record NW_026087742.1, on the reverse strand, counting down.
TATTACAGGTTATAGCACAGTCTAGCAGAAAGCAGAGGCAGTAGCTTGTATGTGAATAGTAAATGAAGGAGTGAATATCCTTTAAAAACCAGGTTCACTTGAGAAGTCTGAAGAAACCCCAGGAGCTGGATGGTGTTCTATATCATAGGCATATAAACAAGACTATGATTGCAACCCACACTTTGTCACAGTGAAATCACACACTGTCCTGGTGTGGGTTGGGATTAAGTTAATTTCTTCTCAGTAGCCTATACAGTTCTGTGCTTTGGATTTAGTAGAATAATGTTGATAACGCACTGATGTTTTAGTTGTTGCTAAGAAGTGCTTACTCTGAATCAAGCACTTTTTTTGTGTCTCATATTTTGCCAGTAAGCAGCTGCACAAGAAGTGGGACGTATGACCCAAATGAACCAAAAGGATATTCCATACCATTCCATGCCCAGTATATAAACGGGGGGAATTACCCAGATGTGATCTGGCATTGATCAGTGAGTGGTGAGCAATTGTATTGTGCATCACTTGTTCTTTCCTTATTACTATTACTATAATATCTTAATTTGTTTCAATCATTAAACTGTTCTCATCTCAACCTACAAGTTTCAATTTTGATTCTCCTCCCCATTCCACCAAGGCAGGAGGTCAAGCCAGCAGCTGTGTGGTGCTCTGATGCCAGCTGGGCTTAAACCATGACACGCATTTGCCAGGGAATTGTTTCTGAACCATCTCATTCTTTTCGGTAGTAAAAATAATCCCACTTACCTGAATGTCAAGGCGTTCTGCTCCGCATGTATAATGTATCTGAACTTTCTGATTTCACGATCTTTTTGCTGATCATCCATGTGTGGAAAGTCAGCATATTCAGATCCAACAGGAAAGGCATTGTAACCACAGCCTACAAAGTACATTGCTCCTGTTCCATCACAGCTTCTCTGCAACAGTAAGCAAAGCACCAAATTTGGAGGTATTTAAACCGAGTTCTAAGTCAAAGTGCTGTGCACTGTATACTTTCACATTATCAGTTCAGCCAAGTTACAGCAGCTGAAAGAGAGCTCAGCTCTTGCAAACTGCTCCATGTTTGTATGGAGCTTTTCCACTGAGCTCTGTAGGAGCCGTACTGGCAAAGAGTAACGCTGCAGCAGGCTTTAGAGGCTTTCCTTTTGGCAAGTGATACTGATAGCAGTGACAAGAAATCTGTAGGTCTTAGTCAATAAAACTAAAGACATCTGGAGTTCATCCCTGAGGTGCCAGAGATGGTGTTTCACCTCTCTCTCAGCAGACCCAGTGACCAGTGGGCCGATGAGTAGCAAACAGTGATTGAAATCGGAACAAGGAACAAAACAGCAGTAAGAAGCTGACGACTGGATGCTAAAAACAAAAGAAGAGTATGCAGCACCTGCATGAAGAATGAGGTTTCCTGAGACTGGTAACATGCATAATCAGAGACCTAAAGAAACAAAACCTTTATGTTCGGATGGGAAAAAGCACCATAACAATATCTGTAGAAAAATATCACTTTGATGCAAAAAGGAAAGTGTTAAAGCCAGTACAGCATTTCAACTACAACAAATATCCTCAAGAGATTGTCAGGCTACAATTGCACTGAGACCTTTCCAAAAAAAAGCTGCAAAGAGGGATCATGCAGAGTAGGCACATGCTGCCCAATCAGCAGCTGTGGCGAAACCTTGCAGCCAGGATACCTGGAATAACTGACAATGACTAGGGAAGCAGGCACACTGAAAGTCCACGTGGAGATACTGTGGTAGTTACTAAAATCATTTATACTTCCCCTTCATCTTAAAACATAACAATGAACCAGTCAACTTCATTACTAAAGAACGAGAAGCGCAAGCTTTCTATGGTGCTGTGTGTTTGTATGAAAAACAGAGGTGTATAAAGGAAAATAAAAAGTTCAAAGCAAGTGTATGAATTTTGAGTGCAAGAAAAAGGAACTTTTTCAATACTTACTGATTTTTCTTCTGCCCAAATAATAGCTCCAACTCCTGTTTTATGATCCTCTAAAATACATAACATTTTAGGAGTAAATAACAAATAAAGCACTTCCGAGTTACCTATACATTAACATATGACATCCTAGAGCAAGGAATAACATTTATTGTTGCTTTGTGGATGGGAGGAAAGAAATGCAGAAAGAGCTTTGAAATCATGAGTCTCCTGTAAAAGCAGGGTGTGCTTTAACCGCAAGACAGTAATTCTAACACTTTGTTGTGTACATTTGTTCAAAAATGCAACAAAGCAACCAACATATAGGTAAGAAAATGTGTGCCAAGAATGTATGTTCACTGATGCGAGACAGTAAACTGATAAAAACCTTCTTGTTGTTTACTACTTAATTTAATTACTTTATTTCTGTCATTCTTCAGGTTTACGGTTCTGTGGTCTGAATTCCTATCAAAATTACTTGTATTTTATACCCAATTCAGAGACAAAATATTAACCACTGCATTTTAGGGTCTGTGTTATATCACCACCACAGGAAAACTAGTACAGAACTTTCATTGTGTGACTTCAAAGGTTTTTATGGTACCTGGAAATCCTCCACAGTAGCTATTGATGACAGCCTTGACCAGTTAAAACAGAGCATATCAAGGAGACAAAAATGTTTCAGGTTTCCATTGACTGATATTGTAGAACCCACTGTTTCTATTAATCATTTCCATTATCCTTAGTATCACTACCATATTGAATCACTCAAAATGGGTCTTTCCTGCCAATGATATATTTTATGGAAACTTTTTTTATATTCTGCATATTTATTAGTCACCAATGAAGTGACAAAAATGATAATCACTGACTATCATCAGCTCACAGAAAATATCCAGTGATCTTGCTCCCCTTATATGCATCTACATAATAATATAAAGCATCTAAATGTGTGTGTGCGGGATGCTCTTTGTTTTAATTTCATTACAGGATTAAAGTGGAATAAGAATTTGCTCAAAAAACAGATCTGAGTCCAGGCTAAAAACCACACATAAAACTGAATTTTGCTGCCCCAAGAATAAGTACTCAAGCTTGGCCATTCCATCTTGTTCTGTACAACAGTAGCTGCACAAAGAACTCACAACTGGTTCCGTAACACTTCTGAATTGCACCCAAAAAATGCTATCTCCTCTGCAATTTTTGGAGACCAAATTTGTGGAGGGTACCTGACTTGATAGGTTGGGTCTGTGTGTGTGTGTTGGGGTATTAGTTTTGGTTTATGCTTTATGTATCTACTCTCTATTTGTTTACAATGGTTTAGATAAAGCAACTCTCATATCTGGAAGACAAAAATGCCACTAAGGAGTACCACTAAGTTTTAAGTCTTCATATTCTGTTCTCTGGAAGAACTTACCAGTTTATTGCGTGGCTACCCAGAGAGAACACAGTAGTGAACAGAAGTTATCTCTATCAAGAGAGAGTAATAACTATCCTTCCACCCCAGAAGCCTGTATATAAAACTCCAGCATCTGCCCAAAAAACGCCCCCATCAGATATATAAGCACTTCTACTAATAAGATTAGAACTAGGAGACTTAATATAACTGTACTTAAAGCCTTTCTGAAAGGATATTATTTCACTGCTTTTTTCCTGATGTGTACATAATCTGCTTGAAATATTGGCATTTATTTGATGACAGAAGCATCTTGTGAAACCTCAGTAAAAAGAGCCTCAGGGCAGCTTGAAGAATGTAAATGCCATTCTGTTCTGTTTTCAGTAGGGTGTTGGACACGCTGGCAGGGCAGGGTTTGCCAGCACTGTATGTGAAATACCTGCACTGATTTTCTCTTGGAAAGCTTTCACACACAGTACTATGTACCCTTGTGGAGTCTTTACTATTACTGCTACACCTGTTCCACACGTGTAGGAATGGAGTTGTGCAGCTTTCTCAAGGAAGTATTTGGAAGAATAAGACTGAAATCAGGAACTTTTTATTTATGAGACCCATCCTTGTTCCACTACTGTAACAACTCACCTGTCCGATATGCAAGTAGCCTGGCTTGTATCATACAGTGCCTTGCGATGTCTTGGGGCAAACACTGCTCGTCTGCTTCGTTTGTTCTTGGTGATTCACTATTGTAAAATCCAAAGCATCCGAAGACGGGGACACTGGCGGCCACTGTTGCCAAGACCAAGACAAGATCTTTCATGTTTTGCCTAAGGTTGCTGAAGTACGGATTTTCACAGAGGTTCTCCAGTCCTATTGTCATCAATATTTGCTTGTGCATTTTCTCACTTGAAATTAGGAATAAGCTTTCATACTCTTTTATTTTCTCTTGTCTGCATGCAGTATAAAAGTCAGTACTACAGCCAGGCTGTGATTTTGCTATTTTCTGAATAAAATCAAACTTGGTGGAAGTTTCTTCAATAAACTGCACCATATAGCACACCAAAGGCTGAAGCAGCACACACACACGAGCACGACTATTTGACTTCAGTCTTTCTACTGCTTTGGCATCTAGCTTTGCATCATCAGTACTCATGGGATTGGACGCCTCATTCTGCAAGCTGATTTCAGGATCTGCAGGCCAGTAAGAAATCCTGTTCACCCCGGCTGGAAGAGAAGATAATGCAGCAAAAGGAACCATGCAAGTACAGTGGAAATAAAACTCATATTCAGTGCACTATTGCTCAACCCTGATTTTACTCCTCTAAGCCCGAGTGCTGCCTAAGGTGAGCCTGGACAGAAAAACTGCTGGTAGATACAAGTATCAAGGGGTTATCTGACTTGATAATCAGACTATAGACAAAAATTAGTTTCCCAAGTTCTAAGATCTTTGTGAGAGCCTAACTTTGCATCTTACCTACAACAGCTGCATTAGCAACACACAAAAAAGTTAGCACTAATAGATGTTGCTGCTGAGATTAAAAATCAATATTCACAGAAGGGGTGTGCCAGCAAATCACATTTCAGGAAGTGAATAATCTGGTTTGTCTTCATCTCCCTTGGGAAAAGGAAACCCTTAAGTACTCCCCGTGATTTCTCTCTCTCATAAAAACCACCCTTCCTCCTGTGTCACTGACAAGCCATGGGAAGGCAAGGAAAAATGTAGCAACCTAGGCCTTTCCATCAGGCTTAGGGATGCTCTGGCAAAGTGCAACAGGTATGTCAGAATCTCAACAGTGCATCCCACCCAAGAGGCAAAGCACCACCAATAATAACAATTGCACAGAGAAACAGGTTCTCAGGAGCAAACCCTAGTGTCTTGACCATCAGCTCCATTGACTCTTGGAAAATATCAGTGCAGTCTACACAAGTCAGGGATTGGCATTCACATCTGGGAGAGTCCACAGAGAAAACAGGCTTTCCGATAACATTCACCACGAGCATAACATTTACTCCTATTTCACTACAGTCACTGCTTACCATTTACAACCATTTTTAAACAAGTAGAACATGGTTTTCTGGAAAAATAAAGATCACAGTTTTTAAGTCTTGATCCGTGTTTAATGAGTGCAATCTGGCCAGCATGCAAGTCTGTACTGGAACAATGAAGACCAATAATCTTCGTGTTTTTCACCACAACTAGACCACTCTTCTTCACCTACAGAAAAATGCATTACTATTATTATTATTTTACTTTTCTTCAACATGAAGACCACAGAGATGTTACAGGTCTTCCTTGGGTAACAGCAAGCAACCAGCAGCAGAGTTCTTCAGTACAAGTTGCAATATGAACCATTAAACAATCTCTGTTACACTTTCCTACACATTTTTTTCCCCACATGTGCCTGTTAACACCAGTGCTTGTTTCAAATTCCAAATAGGAACCTGTCACAAATTCCTGATTTTTTCTGGTCATTGTTTTGCCCATAACAAAATCCAGAAGCAGCATAGACGATTCTGTCAATTATAGTTGAAACCCCCTCTGAATCAGCCAGCATCTGGAAATGCTCATGAATTTAATTTCTGTCTTAAGCTTGACCATTGCAGGAGCCAATAGCTTCTCTAGCTTTATTTCAGACTCTTCTTTTATGGAAATGAATCCTGGTTCTAAACGATCTTTAATGGAAGAAGTCTGCATACCACAGGCAAGAGTTATTACAACTGAATTCCCATGTATTGTGAGGAAACTGGATACAAGCTAGTTTGATGAAGCTGGTGAAACAGATCTCATTATACAATCCAGCTGCTACTGAACACCATTGCCTTAGATCTGTAAATTATTCATTCAGTTGCTTTGTGGTTACAGAAGTGAGGCTGTACGAAAGCTCTACCTATAACCCAAGAGCCATTCCTTACTGAATTACTAAATTTGAAACTGTTTTTGAAGTCTGTCTGGTGCTGCTCATCTACCCCTCTTTCAGATCCAGCCCTGGACATACCAAGCTCTGAAAATTAGGCCTCATTTTCACTCAAGTAATTTTCCTATCTTTTCTTGCCCTGGCTGATAACGTGCTATGGATCTTAGCATAGAGCTCTGCAAAATGAAGTAATCATTTGAAATAGTGCAATAAGAAGTCTGATCACAAAAAGAAACACCCTGTCCCAGGACACTCTGAAAATGCCCCTCTACTTTTAAGTGTAACAGTAACAGGCTGCTATTTAGAAGACCCATTCTCAAGAACAGTTTCTTTTTATTGCCACTAGTTACCTACAAGTCCTTGATCAGCAAACATTTCAAGTAGTTCTGTGCACCTTCACTGTATAAGAGAAACGATCCAGTCATGACATTGTAATTCTAATAGAGTATCTCTACACCATTGACTACATTGACTTGTAAGTCATAATTAGTATATACACAGTATACACCATTCCTCCTTTTTTATGCTCTTTAAAACACCCACCATTTTTTAGTGCTTGCTTCACCTCTTGGGGGTATACCTTGTATTTCAGAGTCTTTCAGAAATGGCATGCTATTCAGTCATTTTGCTACTTTTCTCCCACCACTGGATTTTTTTCTACTTCTAAGAAATAATTGCAAAAACTGTACTAGTTTGTTGTTGTTTCTGTTTTTGTTTTGGTTTGGGTTTTTTGTCTAGACTATTTATCATGTAACAAGCAGTTGGGTTAAGTTCACTGCAGGAGCTGTTCAGAAAGACCAGTTAACATTAAGTATAGACATTTTACCTGTGATTTCTTCTGTTGTTCAGACGAGGGAAAGAGCTCCATCCAGAGACTCAATAAAGTAAAAAGATTGACCTTAGAAAGTCTTGGAATTTGACCTGTCATTTGAAGGAAAAAAGAATTATTTATTAGAGAATATATATAAAGAAACTCCACATTATTGAACATTGTTTTTCAAGTCTTCTACACCACAGCTGCTACAGAAGCTGGTTCATCAACCCCTTCTGCTGTTTCAGTAGCTAAATCCACATTGTCCTCTTCAGGGCAGTCACTCAGGATGCACACATCTGGATGCAGAGATCAGATCTGTGCAACAAGAGGAAGTGACGAAACTTTCATTGAAATTCAGTGAATTAATTCCACTAGAGGTGAAGAGCAGAAATCACAGATCAGATCATCAGATCCCACATAACTTAACATGCTCAAATGGTTCACAGATGGTTACAGAAATCTGAGACATAGCTTCTGATTCAGCTTCAGGCTCACCACAGAAGAGAGAAGAAACACCCAGGCATGCATCATGATCTTACACTGACACCTGCAGTAAGAGGGCATGAACCATTGTGAAACCTTCCAGTTACATCAGTTGTGGAGATCCTGCTTCTGGACTTTTACTAACCAGATTTTGGTTAGATTTCTACAAAAATTTAAACCTTTTGCTCAGGCTGTCACTTCTGACAAAATAACCAAAGAGGTGGCGAAGAATTCCTCCTTGGACCACGAATTTGCACTGTGCTGTGCTCCTACTCTGGACACGGTCCTGTGAGGGCCACTGCTCAGCAGTACTGAGTGTCCCACAAAGGAAAAAGGAGGAAGAACTGCACTGCTCGGCAAAGCTTGCACTGTTCCAGATGTGAAGCTGCCTTGCCTCACACTTGGAAAGAAGGTAATTAAGTCTTCAAAAAAGTTCCATCCCTATTTCAGGGGTGCTTACAGAGAGCTGTAATGAACACATATTCCTCTGCAGGTCTCATGTGTGCTGTCTGACAATAGTATTATTTCTGGTTGTGTCCTTTCCCACAAATGTTACAGTTTTTGCAAAGGGGGAAAAGGCAGAGGCAAGAATAGAATACAATAGAGGAAAACATTCTTTAAGTAGTTCCAGCAGTTTGGAAGAAATATAATCACATACTAAGATTGCTTGGGTTGGGGAGAGGGTTCGTTTAATGACATGCCTGTGAACCAAAACAATTAGGACAGTAGATAAACATATGGAATCCATGACTGAATTACCATTTCCAGACAATATTTTAGCAGCTTTTTTTTGACACAGAAGTGTGGGTTTGGAAAGCAAATACAGGCCTGTGAGCAGCACCATCTGATGCCACATTGTTCACTACTCCTTAGGCTGCTCAGCTCTGCTATTCCACTGTACACAAGCACTGGAAGGGGTACAAGGTGTGCTCAAAATGTATATGGCAGGCAGCACGCACTATTGTCGTAGCACAAGCATGTACAGTTCCCAGATGGCAGGTTAAAAGAAACAAAGCAACTTTTATCAATTCACACATATACCCTCATGGATTACAATTTGGCATACAGAGTACACCACAAGCAAGTTTTAATTACTGTTTGTTTACTTGTACCTAACCTGAATGCAAGCTGCCAAACACATGGGAAACAAACTGAAGAATGTGCAGGTTCACATCACTGTTGTGAGTAGAATGAATTTGTAATGAGATGCAGGAGAATATTATGATGAAAAAGGAAAGACCTGTGGTTACAGTTATTATATCTATGTGTTTGCATCTTCACTCACTTAGGTAGTTAAACACTCCTTTAGGTTCAACAGAGTGCAAAGACTGCTGATTAAAGTGGACCAGAAAAAAGGCAAAAGACATCTTACAGAATTTAAAGCAACTACAGAAGATTGGGGAACTAAAGGAATCAGGCTCTCTGCTACTGAGAGTAAAACCAAGTATAAAAGGAGTGCTCTTTTCAGGTGCATTAAGCCCACAGCTTCCCTACTTCACACAAAGGTATGATTTTATTCCTCCAGGCTAGGAATCCTGCTTCAGTGAGGCAAAGCATGCTCCAGGGAAAGCATGCTGTGAAGGCTGGTGACAAAAACTCTGCTGCTCCTGCACTTGCAAGCAAACAGGAGTAGGGCATTGCCCATCCACATATGGCTCAGATACAGGATTTTGCCACATTTATAGTGTAGGAGTTCCTTAGTCCAAAGTCTAAAAGGCTTATAAGAAGTGCTTTGACACCATCAAGGAGAAAGATACTGGTGACATCACTCTACTGCCTGGGAAATGGAAACTGAAACCTATTTTCAGCGTTCATCACTTTTGCTTGCTTGGAAGTAGGATTTCCATAAAACTAGGAAGAAACAAAACCCATTTACCCATCAAAGAGAGCTGGTAGCCCTGTCACGGTGCTTACTGCGAGAGCTATTTATACAGCACATCTGAATGCACACACTGCTCCCTGGGACCGCAGCGATGCGATCTATGAAATCTGTCAGAATCTGCTTCATCTGGGCACTCCCAGCCTCGTGAGGAAGTTGCTCTCTACTAAATCCATACACGGGCCCTGCTGCAGGGTTTAGTGAAAACACCCCTCAGAAGCCAAGCGTTCTTCTGCACATTACATTTTATTATACTTATCAAATATACATGGTATAGGAGAGGAAAAAGAAATCATTGTGATGGGGGCAGGGAAGCAAAATACAAGCTTATGTTATCAAAAGGCCCTTATGGAGAAGGGTGCTGCCAAACAGGGGTGGGGGAGGAGGGAGGAGACATATATATACAAATATATATATTTTTTTTCTTGCATATATATGTATATGGTTACATATATTACATATAAATATATACTTTATATATATGATACAGTATACATAACTGTATACATAAAGTATATATTCTTATATATAAGTGTATATATATGCTTATATGTACTATACCTATAAGTATATGCATCCTTTCTATATTTAAGTATATATATGCTTTGTATATATACAGACACACTTTATATGTATATATATAGTGTGCATATATATAGCATATATAGTGTGTATATATATAGTATATATACCGTGTATATATGCTCTCTCTACATGTATGTGTGTATATATATATATACATATCTCCACTTTATTGCACTGAGGGACAGGAGCGCTCTTTGAAGCAGCAGCGGAGCAGGGGGAAGGAGGGGGCTCCGAACAGCCCTGGGAAAGCGGGAAGAGCCTCCTGAGAGGAGGACAAACCAGGCGGCTCCGGGCATTTCGTTAAACACCTGGGAGCACCTGGCGGGTGAGGAGAGAGCCGCGGGCGGCCGGTCAGCTCACACCCCCTCACACCCCCCTGTCCCGGCGGGGCCACGGCCCCCTCACGGCGGGGCAGGCCCCGGCCCGCCCCCACCCCCCCGCAGCCCGGCTCACCGGCCATGCTGTCGGTCTGCGTGCTCGCCGTGGTGGTCGCGCTCGCCCGCGGCGCCGCCGCCGCCCCCTCCTCCGCGCCGTGCATGGGTGCCGGTGCCACCCGCAGCCCCCCGCCCGCCCCGCTCCGCCCCCGGGGCGGCACCGCCCCCATGGCGGCCGCTCCTCCCGCAGGGCCGCGCCGTCGCCACGGCAACGGCGCTGACGGGCGGGCGGCTCGGCCAATGGGCAGCGGGGGAGGCGGGGCTTGGCGGAGGCGCCCGGCGAGGGGCGGGGCCGCCCTCGGGAAGGGGGTGTTGCGTCTGGAGTGCGGGGTCAGGGAATGTGCTGAGTTATAAGGGATTCACAAGGATAATCGCTCCTAGCCCCGTACAGGACAGACCCAACAGTCACACCGTGTGCCCGAGAGCATCGTCCAAACGCTTCTTGAACTCTGTAAGGCTTGGTGCTGTGACCGCTTCCCCGGGAAGCCTGTTCCAGTGCCCCCCCCACCCTCTGGGTGAAGAACCTTTTCCAAATATCCAACCTAAAACTCCCCTGTCACAGCTTCAGGCCATTCCCTCGGATCCTGTCCCTGGTCACCACAGAGAAGAGATCAGTGCCTGCCCCTCCTCTTCCCCTCAGGAGGAAGCTGTAACTGCAGTGAGGTCTCCCCTCAGTCTCCTCCAGGCCGAACAGACCAAGTGCCCTCAGCCGCTCCTCAGCCGCCTTCCCCTCAAGGCCCTTCACCATCTTCGTTGCCCTCCTCCTTTGAACATTCTCTAACAGTTTAATGTCCTTCTTACACTGCAGTGCCCTCACCACATACACCTCGCTACCCCACTCTGCCCAGCACAGGGTCACCCCTCTGGGGTCACCAGGTGCTTAGACATGGCAGTCGCTGCCCCATTCCCGGGACATCCCTGCACAGCTACCCCAGCCCAGCCCAGCCCCTATCCCCTGCTTGGCCCTTGGTGGCCTCCCATGATAAAAAAGGGATCCGAAGGGCACTCTGGTCAGGACCCCAAAGCTGGGTCAGTGTCTTCTCCCTGCACAGAAGTTGCTCTTGTAGCCGGCTGCAAAACAGGTGGCTCATAGCGTGGGGATTTTCCATGTGTTGGGATCATCTGTCTTGCTCCCTCCGAAATGCTTTTCTGTTTTAACTGTCTTGGCTAAGTGTGTGGAAAATCATGTTCCTGTCAGTCATTGCTGCAGCACGACTGTTCTTCAAGGGAGATGTTACTCTGGCAAAATCCAGCTTTTCACCTGTGCCGTTGGCTTCCTCTGGGAAACAGGAACAGAACTTTACCAGGTGGTGTTTTCTTGTTAGAAACTGTGTCTTTCCAGTGCAGATTCATGATAGGGTGATCAAACCTCTGTAGAACAATGAGCAAGGCCTTGTCAGTGTACAGCAAGCTATGAGGATGAATCCTTTTTTAATTTTTAATGTATATTTCGCGGCTGCTGTGAGCAGACCAAAACTCTTCTTCTCGAATGAGTTGATGTACAGGATCAGGAAGACAGGCTCTGGGATTGCTACTTTGACTACCCAAAGTGAGAGAAAAGTTGGGAGAGTAGAAACGTTGGTTGTTGTTGGTTGTTGTTACTGTTTCTCTTCCTGTTTTTGTTTTGTTTTGTTTTGTTTTTGAGGGGTGTGTGGTTTTTTTAATACTTGTCTTGATTTGAGTCAATAATTAAGGCTCTGTTTGTCTCTTGGACAAGCACTGGGCACCTGAAAGATGAACTAGTTTGAAGAGATTTGACTGCATCTGTTCATGGACTAACAGGTTAAAGAAAGTGTAATTAGAATATACCCAGTATTCATATTTAGTTTCTTTTCTTCTATGAAGATAATGATTTGGAGTTATGCACATAATTATTATTGATTACAAAAGAGGCTGCAGTATGGGATAGCTTCAAGATTTTGAAACTTAATACAAGGGAATTACTTCATCCCAAAGCTGTATGCATTTATAAAGAAACAATTAATGTTTTGTGGAAGAAATGATATATCACCAAAAGTGATTGAGGTGTGAGTTAAAAGTAGATGAAGTTTTATGGTCCCAGGGGGCTGTGGACAAAGTCTGGAGGGGAAAAAAGAGGGGGAGAATGACTTTTATGTTGGGGTCACTGAAAAGTAAATTCCCAAATCATTTTCCAGGAAATAATTTCTGAAGAACAGGCTTTCAGAAGGAACCCAGAAGGACACCCAGACTTTTTGCCTTGTTTTTGTAGGTCAAATCTCATGACAATGCTGGGGAGAAATGAAGAACAGACAAGGTTCTGGCAGGCAAAACTGATGCACAGCTGAGGTGATGTTAATATCCCGTAATTAGTTTGCTGCCTGAGTTTCCTCTTCTTTTTCTTTGGCAAGATACAATTTTCCTGAAGTGATGCATGTGGAATTCAAGTGTTGTTCTGAATGTGGGCTTGCTGCTTGCTGCCCACTGTGCAGCTCCAATTTACACACCAAGACAAGGTATTTCCATTTCGTTCTTCTAGTTTGCACAAAGTAGGGAGCGGGTAGTAACCCACAATGGACTGGCTCCCTGATCATCAAAACTTTATCTCATTTCCCCACTTTGAGGATTTGGGGCTTGTTTTTAAGACAAGACTCATCAGCCTCATTGTTTTTCTTTGCTATCATTACACAAGTTCCTCCTGTAGGTTGCACAATCAGCCTCCTAACACAACTTAATGCTATGCAGATTGCAATTATGCAACTGATTGTCACAATTATTGTTTGAAGCAGACTTGCTAGCCAACTAGTAAGTGAGAATCCAAAATCACAATATTTTTTTCACAAGCTCTCTTACATCAAATTTCTTAGATCTCTACTTGATTTAGCAACTTGTTTTATTTCATCAACTTGACGAAATAAACAATAACTGCATGTTGTTTGAATTCAGTTCATCATCTCCCATCCATTCTAATCCATCCATCTCTAATCCATTCCAATCCATTGCACCGTGATACAATTTGCGTATACTGCCATGTTCCTTCATCAAGCCCTGACAAAATTTGGGGGCAATCAATTCCCCATGGGTAATTTTCACTAGGTATTTTTATTCCCATTGCAGGTGTAGTCAGACTTGCACAGTAGTATGCATTTGCTTAAATCCATATTCCCAAAACTAATATTTTACTGTCTTTCAGTGTATGTTTCACCTGTCTAAACAGACTTTCTACTATGGCTCTGTGAGTTCAATTGAGATCTAATGACAAAATTCCTCAATTGAAAGGATTTTCAGCTGACTTTGGTAATGATTGACATGCTGGAACACTATGGGTTCTCAGGAATGACTGGATAAGTTGTAGGACTAGGTTTTTCTGGATCACTACAAGGCAACAACAACCTATCATGATTTCTTTCAATTTTAGCATTTACAGGTTGATTTAACAGTAAAAAATCAGTAGCTTTATGTAAATGCAATAAAAAATTTGATAAATGGATAAAGGCCTACTATTAGTAATATAAGTCCTTGTGAACAATGTAAATGCTCCCAAGCACTTCCTTCAGTCCAAGTGCAATTCATTTACTATTTTAGTCCATTGTAGTTTAAGATCTCTGACTCATCATGTTATCTTGTTCAGATATCAAGGCCCTTTTTACATGATTGTAATGAATACAGGAGTTGATTCCTTCTACCTTTACAGCTGTGTATGTCTTCAATATCACCTTTACACTTTTCTTGTAAGGGTTCATCCTTCCAGGTCTATGCATAGTGTCTCCTGTTTGAAAGCTGTGGGCCACCTCATCCAAAGGAAGCAGGGGGGTCAGCTGGTTAAGATAACTGCACAGAAAGAAGAAAACATATGAGAGAGTTAATAGATAATTTCTCAACGTCTCATAACCTTTCACATGTGTTTGATCACCTTTTGTCACTACAGTGTCAATCTGATACGATCTGCTATACCAGAATTTCAAAGGGGTTTCTCCTTCCCCAACACATGGGGTGATTGAGGTTCTGGATTCTCATTGAAGCAAAATCTCTCCCCTTCATGTGGGTGCCTTGACACAGTTTGGTGATTTGTCTTCTGATAGTCTGATTCATCCTTTCTACTCTTCCACTAGATTGTGGTCTCCAAGGGGTGTGCAAATCCCATTTAAATGTTTAGACACTCCATCTCTGCAATTAAATTAGGTCTGTTGTCTGAAGATAAACCCTCCAAAATTCCAAATCTAGGAATTGTTTTCTCTAGCAAAATTTTAACAACCTCCCTGGCTGAACTGGTGGGGCAAGGAAAAGCCTCCGGTCATCCTGAAAAACTAGAACAAACAGATATTATAACATCCACGTTTAGGTAACTCACAGCAGTCTATTTGCCAGTATTCCCCTGGAGTTATTCCACTTTTTATCTCTCCCATAGGGGTTTTCTTTATTATTATATATGCATGGAACTGCATCTTTTATCCTATAGCATGTCTTTTGATACTACGTATCATAACATCTGCTCCCATGTGAGTTTCTTCTTCCATAATTTTAATGTTTGTGAGACTTTGTTGATTCAAAGTGTGTGAGTCACCACAGGCAGGCAGCTGGGATAACCACAAATCCACAGCTAAAACACAAGGAGTAAATTTATTTCCGTTATCTCACTGACTGGGGGATCCCTGGAGCAACCCTCAGGCAGAGACACAGGCCCTGTTCAACTCAGTCCATGCCAGAGGATCACCGGCTGCTGTTCACTCTGGTTCATCAGGCGCCATTCCCACCTGCAAGGTCACTTGAGTGATTTACAATCCTCCTCACCGGTCTTCTGCTCCCATTCCTCCACCAACACAAAATTGCCCACCAACCTTCTGAATTTTTTTTCCCAAGCATCTTTTACGTCCAAAACAGTCAAATAAGTATTTGTCTGTGGCTACTTGGTTTATTGCTCTTAAATCCTGTACCAACCTATACTCCTGAGAGCGAGGCTTCTTCACTGGTATGGAGACTCTCTAAGCAGCATTCAGTACTGCATCCAGGATGTCACCCTCAGGTGCCTCTGGAGTCTGGTTCATTAGTGAACAGAATTGAGCCTTTCATGCCTCTTCTTGTGAGATGTATAACTGTACACTTTTCCAAAAAAGTTACCTGAGCATTTAACTTGTGTAATAATCTTAACAATGGAAGGGGACATTCTGGCATATAGAAACTTGTGAGTCAGTTTAGTATCTCCCATTGCACACTCCATGACTTTTAGGAATGACTGTAAAGCTTTTTTCCCCATTGCCCCAACAGTCAGTGCTGTGACTTTACTTAGCAGGCCCTTGCAGCTTGTTATTACTGAATATGTGGCTCCACTATTGATCAGAAATCTATTATTTCATTCCCCGGTTTTACTGAAACTGGGGGACCTGCTGGGGATGCCCTGTATTTCCCCCATCCTCTTCACTTGTCAAAAATTTTCAAGCTTCATGTTTACATCTGCTAATTGACCCTTCCTACCTACAAATAGCACATTGATTCAGGACAAAGGGGGGGGCCCATTCAGACCCCGAACTCCTTGCCTATTGCTCTTCTTTTGCCTTCTTTATTGTTGAGTACTTTACACACAACTGACATTTACTGTGAAATCACACTTCCACCTGCCCTCTCTGCTTACTGGAACTTTTTCCTAATATCTGGGGTTGACTGTATGATAAAAAGCAGGTTGAACAACATCCTATTACACTCACTTTCCAGGTCCAAGTTTGTCCTTTTACAAGCCGCTTCACACAACTGCTGATTAAAAACTGACAGAGATTCTCTACCTCCCTGCTTTACCTCATACAAATTCACAAGATTCCTAGGTTTTTCCACTCCATTCTGAATTCCACATAGAATAATCATTTGATATATTTTTACTCTTTTTAATCCAACGTCTTTATTTGGATTCCATTCAGGATCTTCTTTAGGGAGAAGTTCATCGGTTTTCCTGCTCCCCTGATTTTCTGATCTAGCCCCTCGATTTTCCCCTCACCCAGTCCCTCCTTTGTTTTTTTCCAAAACAGATTTTTTAAAAATTATTATTATTATTATTATTTATTTCATGAGTAAATAAACACTCTAACAAAGCTGGTATATCTCCCCAGTTGCAGTTATATGTCATCATCATGGACTTAATTGTGCTATATATCCCATCTGGGTTTTTACAATAAGATCCAAGATTCTGTTCCCAATTCAACAAATCAGAGATAGCAAATGGTACATGCACATAGACAACTTTCTTGAAGGTCTCACAGCTTGTCTTAAAGGGTCCTGACTCACTGACTTACTGTGTTCTCTTCCCCTAGTTCTGCTGGGCACAAGCCTTTCTGATTTACTCCTTTCTCTAACCTTGCCTGACATAGGTTCTGTCAGATTCCTCCTCACTGTCTGAATCAGAGTTTTTAGGACCTGATGGAAGATCCACTGACATTTCTACGTGTCCATCATTATCACCAAATTTATCATATTTACATTTCACACCACAAATTCTTTCACTGTTTTTGTCCCTTTTCTCTGTTACTGAATGTATTCCAATCTGATGTTTAAAGGCCGTTAGTCCACAATTTTTTCTAACATCCCAACCATTCCTCAAAATGAAAAATAAATCCACATATGAATTTTCATCCTGTTTTTAATTTATTTGACAAAATGACAGTAACTGTAAAAGCATATTACACCTTAAAGGTCCATGTTCTGGCCATTTTTCACCATCGTCCAAATTATACTGTGGCCACCACTGCTTAAATACCTCTTCATTTTATTGTCAGGGGATGCCCTGCAGATCATGCACCCTGATCATCAAAACTTTACACCATTCACACTTTTTATCAAAGAAAGCATGATTCATTGACTACAAGTCACGTAGTTCTCTTATTGATTAGTATTCTACCTTCTATTGGTTAATGATTCTCTCAAATCTCATGTTAATTAGTCCACATGTTCAGTTCATCTCTCCTTTGGAGTTTCTTGACTCAGTGGGCTGTGAGTCGCTGGTCACAATCTCCTTTCTGCACAGTTGCTGAGTTGACTTTGTTAGTTTCTTCCTTATCTTGGGAGTTCTGCCAAATGTCCTTGTGGCCCATAAATTCTACATTCTTTGTGCCCACTATCAGCAGTAAATCCCTTTTGCCAACCTTTGCTAACCTTCCCCTAGGTCAGAAATCATTGAAGCATGTCAAGCCCCAAACCTCAACAGGGCAATTCTACCAACAAGTAATTTGATTAGAAGGATTAAAATCTTTCTAACACCTGGACATCAACATGAGCAGAAGGGTTGTTTTCCCCTCCTAGGTAGGAACTCTGTTAAAAATAATGACTGTTCAGAGGAAGGTCTGAAAATGCAGATGCAGTTGCACTTATGACGTTTCAAGGAACATTAAATCAGGATGCATTTGATGGTGCTTCAGAAGTAGCTGGCCCCAAAGTTTGGACTCTGCCAGTGCAGAAAAAGTATACCTGTAAAAGTCATCTTCCCCTGAAAGTTATGGTTCTGGGTGTTTGTGCATGTGCCGTGTTTGATATATTTCAATATATTAGAATATATTTTCATTTCTTCATACGTAATTCAGATGGGGTTTAATTGAACTGGTATTTTACTCTCTGAAGAGAATTCCTATTTATGTACTGCTATGAAAGTGTGAACGAGGTAGAAGGAAGCCAAAGGCTGACATACCATCTCGTGTCTGTGCAAAATAAATTTTTTTGCTGCCTCATATCCCCACTCCTAGGATCTACTGTAGAAGTGATGCTTGGGTCGTGTTGGCTCTCTGAACAGCTGTGGTTAATTGGGAAATAGTTCTGGCTGCTTGACCAAGTATATGGTTTCACAGTTCAGTGGGGGTTACATTTTGAGACTGTTACATTTTGAGTTGTTTTTTCTTTTTCCCACTGTGTTAGAGAATCTTCTCTCACCAGTAGCATACTGATTCAGACACAGTATTTGACTTGTGTGCCCTAGGGTTTCCATTCACAGCTGCCCATGGAGGTGGGGGTTTTGGGGGTCAGTAAGCCCAGAGTAAGTGGACTTCAAATTCACAGCAACATTCATCTGTAAGTTGCTGTTACCTTATTGTTCCAGAGTCATCCTCATAAGATGATTTCTGGACATGTCTCATTCTACACTGGGTTTTCATCTGATTATGATTTTGAATTTGAAAGCTGTTGGTGGACAGGGATGAAAGGATTTGCTGCTCCTGTTGGTCTCCCACCAAAAGCTGCAGGTAAAAGCTAGAGGGCAGCTGATGGCAGCATCCCTGTGGAGTATGGAGAGGGTGCTCATTTGCTCCAGGATCAAGAGAGACCACGTCATTCCCTAAAATCTGTTGCAAGGAGAATGGCACCAACCCTAATGCAGAAAGCTTCTCTATCTAGAGGCTAAATGTGCTTGTTTTGGCAAGATTACAGTGGAGAAGAGGATGGTAGTAATGTGGAAAAGAGGTTCTTAAACTCGCTGTCCCTTTTATATATAATTCAAGGCAATTGAGTCTTTCCAGTTAACAAGCATGTTAGCCTCAGAGCTGCAATTTTGAATACTTTACAGGTCAGCAAGAATCTCTGGATGGCCTTTTCTCCTTGAATCAGGCCTGCTGGATAAACCTACTTCTCCTCTCAACATCTTCGGTTTGTTCCTGCATCTACATCCTGGATTTACAAACCAAATTCATTACGAACCAAATTCATTACAAACCAAATTCATTCAAGAGATTGATTGCTTAAAACCACTTTCTCCCCACTCCTTTTTTTTAATTAGCAGACCCATTTGCTAGGATGTCTCATTCAAAGTGTCCCAGAGGGCTCTCATTGCTGACATACTATGTTTTGATCTGATAGATGAGAGAAAGCTAAAGCTCACTGTGCCAAAATGTCCTTTGGAAGTTGCCATGTCCCTTCTCCTCTCAAGCCACTGATATGTTTCCCTTTGTGCAGGCAGGTACCTTGTGATACCTCCAGTGCTATGGAGCTGTTGTGATTGTCTCAGCTGATGAATTTAAGGATCTTATCTTCTGCAATAATTTAATAGCCATTCGATTTAACAATGTTTGCAGTGTTCATTCAAAATTTACTGAGACGCTTTTCTGGGCTTTTCTTGTGCTTCCTGTATGGCTGTCAGTACATTTTTACACCCTGGCCTTGGTGGTATCAGTGGATTGAAAATCTCATTCACCATCTCCACCTCTTTTGGAGTTGATTTTCTGAGTTGATTCCCTGCATTGCAGTTACCTGCTTCACAGTATCTTTCTGTCTCTGTGCACTATGTGTTTTAGATCCTGAAACATGGTTTCCTGCACCACCATCAATGCTCTTAAGGCAGATGACTTTACACCTACCTCAAAATCTTAGCTGGAATATCCTGATAAACAGTAAAGCTGATAATCTGCTTAAAGATTAGAGCTTACTGTGCTGATTTCTGGAGTTTTGGATCTTTATCAGTCTCTAGGTGTTCCACTCTGACCATTGGTTTACCTTCTGGATTTAAAAATAAAACCCCTCCTCTTAGAAGATGCTATTAAGCATCACTGTAACAGCTAGGCCCATCAGTTCATATCAGAAATACCTGACATTTGTTTGTACCATGCAAACAAAACAAGCTGCTCTTTTTATCTCTGCAAGCCATGTTTAAGGAGTTATGTTTTTTGACAACTCATTAGAAAAAAGCTTTTGCTCTGGTGTCAGGTAAAACCAGATACATCTTTTGGTCTCATCAGTCTGTTAAGTATGAAAAAATATCTTTTAGCCTAGTAATGGAAATTACATCAACCAAGCAAACAACTGGGAATTAATTACGCTATTGAAAACAATTAAGAGAGCAAAATAAATCCATTTATAATCAAGAAGGCAATTTCTTATTGTTGGTGCATTGCAATGAAGAAGGTTGCATTATTCGGCTGGAGGACAGAGTCTCACCTAGGGACAGTGACATCTGCTGCACATCTGCTCAGCCACAGCTCAGTACTTGGGAGCTTTGACACTCCAGGCTTACAGAGTTGAGTTTGTTCGTGCTCTGTTCTCTGAAGCTGCTGTGTTTCACCTCTGTGATGGATGTGCTCAACTTCTTGACCAAATTAGTGGTAGTTTGGTTCAGTCTCCAAAGGAGGAAAAGGCATTGGCCATATGTAACTGGGCTAAGAATTTCTCTGGTTCCATTCTGTTCTCTGAAAACCCCCACAGGGACAGGGTGATGTGGTGAGCACCAATGCATATGGGCTTGGAAACTGGAACACCCACCATGCAATTAACACATGACTAGCAGGTGATTCTTCCAAGACTTGTTTATCAAGACAAAGAAAACTGTGGTTACAAGGAGTCTCATACTTACTTTTCCATCACAGGTGATTTCACTACAAACCAACCACTTACTCTATAAATGACAGTAAGCCTGCTTTGAGCTCTTCCTGCTAAGCATCTGGCTGCATGGTGGTGATCTCCCTGTGAGCTGGGATGCCTCCCAAGGTTACTCCTTGTCTGGGAGACCTCTGACCAACTGTAAGTTTCTGGTAAGTGACCAATATCACACATAACCTTGTATTTCAGTGCACTAGATTTGGCATTGGCAACTTTGAATTACTATTATATCATCTGCAGTAAGTAATAGAGTGAACTTTGCCATCTAACTTTAAGTCTCACTTTCACATCTTACTTCAATAGAACCACTTTTTCTGATACCTTTGGTGCTGGTTCTTCAAGTGGACTAATTCCTTGTCACCCTAAGAGACCTCAGTCATGTCTACTTTGCAATGAAGCTGTCCACGTGCCCAGTCTTTTATCCCTGTTGGAAACATTGGAGGGTAGACGTTGCTATATAGTGAGAGTGACTTTATTTAGACTCTGTGAAGACATGGTGTTGCTCTGGTATCAGAAAGGAAATCAGGTTTGGGCCATGTCAAGGTTATTGCAGGATGGGAAAGGTTAATCCTGTGTCCATGCCCATGCCAGATGCCCACGTCTGGAGTAGCTGCTGATTTAGACAACCAAAATTTATATGTTCAGCAACTGAGTGATGAACCATTGTTCCAGCAAGCCATATTAACCAACTGCATTTTATGCTTATGTTATGCTTTAATCTGCAGTGCTGTCCAAATTTCCTTTAGATATTTGCATGTGCATACACATGTCTTTGCAGTTATGACAAGAACACAAGATTTAATTGAGGTATTGCTACTGTGTTTTGAATGTCTGAAGTTAATTAACACAAATTAACTTTTTATTTGCCAACAAACATTTAGTGGTGTCCTATACATCAAAATGTCAAGACAAGGTTTCATGTTAGAAACTGTGGCTTGGGAAAAGATAAAAATGTACCTTTCAAAAGAGGCTGGTAATTAATTGAGTTATGAACTGCTTTCTCCACGCTGGTCACTGAAAGCAGGTAGTGATGCCTCTTTCTTCCTTCCTTCTAATAGGGCCAGGTTTGTGCTGACAGCCTGGAAATTATTCTTCTGCAGTTGCCTACAGATATTTGGAGTCAAACCCTCACCTGCTTATACTTTCTAGTAAACAACAGCCTCTAAGGCACAGCAGACGTGTTTTGCAAGGTGTTGAGCATCCTTTGGCTGTGTTAGGGTTCCTCCCAAATGGCACCAAGCATTAGGGGGGTCCTTTGGTGCTCAGCAGCCACTTTGAGATTGCTCCACAGGCTTCAACATGAGTGTAAGATCTTGAACACTCCACACCACCCTGCCCTGTGGGTCTGTGCCCCAAACTCATTCACAGTCCAACTTCCCTGAGCTCAGGCATGGGATTTTGTTCCCTGTCATTCATGTGATAAAAGTCATGGTTCTGTTGTGTAAATATCCCAAAGACTGCCCAGCACAAAACCAGCACCCTATCCACTCTTCCAGTCTGCAGGCCAACTGAAATGGTTTCTTCTAAGGTTGTCTTTTTGGACATCAGTCGTAATGCAATGATGTGTGCTGTCAAATGCTCTGGCTTGGATTTTTCTCCCATTCTGTAACAAAAAGGACTTGTCAATTTTTCTTACTGTTATGTGTTTCCTTTTACAGTCTTGTCCCGTGTTTTGGTGACAAGGAGGTAAGAATTCAATTTTGTTTCTATATTTAGAAATAAATACAGTATTTCTAGAGCCCAGGCTAAAATGAAATACATTTGAAATTTCCACATATTGCTCCTCACACACACTCATGCACTTAGCAAAGCAAGAAGCATCTGAGAAAAAGGAAACCAAATGAAAATTGACTCTGGCTACTACAAGCTCCTGACAAGAGCTATTGTTTCTGACCAACAGCTGCAAAATAGACTCCGGAGACCAAATCAGATAGTAAGGAGGGAATAGATCACATCAGGTAGGAATGGGTCTGGGTGGGTCCCGTCTGTGTGGTAGGGGGGTTCTGCTCCGTAGGACCACCTCCTGCTGCTCTTTCTTGCTTTCCTTTGCCACTCCAGGCTTGTCTCAGCCAGGGCTATTTTCAGTCAACTCCATCCTTCCCTGCTTCCTTACCATCCCTAGGCTCTGCAGGAGGGATCTCCCTTCACAACAGGCCCCATGAAAAGGAGTAAATATTTCTCTGTTCTGAGTCTGTCCCTTCTGCATCTTTATGGTAACTTCCCAAAGGCAGGAAAATTGACCTGCCAGTCCATGTGGGAACAGCTTCCCTTGTCTCAGCTCCCTTAGCAGACAGGCTTTCTCTGGAGGAGGAGGATGCTGGAGGTGTGTGGATGAGGTGATTCCCTGGCACAGATATGGCCTGTCCAGGTCAGTCCAGCAGACTCTGCTGAAGTCTGTTGACATGAAACACTGTGAAGAGGTAATGCCTATAAGCCTCAAATAAATTCCAGGGCTGGGAATACTGCTTAATTTCAAGTCAGCAGAATTGAAACCCTGAAATAAGAAAATATTCCCTATATTATGCTCAGCAGCTGCAGGAGAGGGTGAAATTCAACCTCTTTACAGATTCCTTTTCTTCTGTGGTTGTGGACAGCCTCTGCTTCCACAGGGTCAAGACACAGCTTGTCTTTGCACAGCACAGACAAAAAGCAGACCTATATTCAAATTAGGGAACTGGTTTCCTTGTTAAGATGAGGAAAATCTGTTGCACAGGAGCCACACATTTGTTGGGCATATGCTTCCCTTTATAATCAGTTTAGCTGTAGTCCGGGCAATGCTGGTATCCTTGATTTATAGCAGAAGCCAGGACATTTTTTTTGTTGCTTTCAAAGGTTTCCTGAAATTGCTTTGCAATCTCTGCAGAGCTTTAGAGTGTGGAAACATTACACAGAATTACACAGAGTGTTCTGAGTTGGAAAGGACCCACAAGGATCATTGAGTCCAGCTCTTAAGTGAATGGTCCGTATGGGGATTGAACGCGCTTGCAGAGCCCTGCAGTGCAGGGATACCCCTGATACAACAGCAGGCGGCCACTCAGCCTTGTGGAACTGTCATGGGCTCCGTGAGCTCCCAGCAGAGCTCAGTTTCTGAGAGCACCGATACAGAGCTGACTCGCTTTTGCTGTGGTGACATGCTGCTCCTTGTTACACAGGATATGTTCAATAAGTTCGGGGTAGGGGGTGGGGGAGTGTGGAAACAAAGTTACTTTTATCCCTTTGCTACCTTTTATCTCTTACTCTGGACAGTTTAGCTGTCATGTCTGATACAGCAATCCCAAGGCGCTCTAGAGCGACCCGTGCTTCTTTTGTTGCATCAATACACTGGGGGTGGTTCTCCTTCCATTCCAGGTAAATACACCTTCTCATCTGGCTTGCATTTCTGTCACTCCATACTGGCTTTAGTGATTTCCAGATGATGCCTCTCAGGTTGGTGCACTGTGCTGATTTTGGGCTCTTCACTAACAACAGTGGTATTTGGTGAAGCCTCAGGTTTAGGACACCTGACTTCAGCCCACACTGTGATCTGACCTTGTGGGTATGCTCCTGGCTGCACCCAGAGCACATGCTGGGCTTGAGGGAAAAAAGCAGACACTTTGAATTTCTTCTCCTGCCCTGACTTTTTGCCTGAGCTGTGCCTGGTCCTGTAGGCCCTGGGACAGTGCCCATGATGTGGGAAACCTGTGCTAGTGCAGTGGCTACCCTTCCAGGGTGAAATTTCCCACCTTTTAACTGCTAATCCAGGCAGAACTGAGATTTGTTGTGGCTGCTGGGAGTTCGAGGTTGGGTTTAGTGCCCCCAGACCTGAAGGTATGTAAAGCAGGGGCTTTACATGGCCTTCATATCTTGGGAAAAAAAAAAATCTACACAGCCCTTCTTAAGGGTTAATCTTTTTTAAAATCAGCTCACACAGAGTTGGTGTTAAAAACTTTAAACGACATGAGCTCATCCAGGCTTCATGGCTGACGGGGACAGGCTGTGGTTGAAGCATCTGGCTCACCGCCAGCCCCTGGCAGCCTGGATGAGCCCCTTGGCAAGAGATACTTGTCACAGGCAACTTCTGAAAGAGAAATAAATGAATCCACCTGGTGAGTTCTGGCTGGAAGGAGGAAAGGGAAAAGGAGGGAAAGCAGATGGTGTTACCGGTGCTCTGCAGTGAGGGGAGGCAGATGCCACATGAAGTCCAAAGGCAGAGTTAGAAGTAGCAGGGGCTCACCTTGGAAAAAGGGTGGCATGCAGATGGGGTTATTTGAGGGGAAGATGAAGCAAGCGAGAGGCAGGACAGAGTTGTCAGACCCACTGCTCTCTGTCCTCTCTCTGGGTATATGCCACCCCACCCTGGGTATATACCCTTGGTGCTCTGCTGTCCAAGGAGGCCTGAGAGCCCTCAGCCACTAGGAAGGAGACTGAGGTGATGCGTAAGGAAGCTCTGCTCCTGGCTGCAGGGGACTGAGGACACTGACTTGGACACACCCAGCCCTAGGACAAAAGAGCAGTGGGTATTGCTGCTTGGAGCTGCTGCAGGAGGTGGTTCCAACCTCACCTCTGTTAGGTACTTCCCAACTTGGACAGCCATTTTCTGTTTCAAAGCTGGCTTGTCTAAATGCTCTGGAAATCTTAGGTTTAGGTGGCATGCTTGGAGATTTGTGGAGATTCCATGCATGGAAGCACTGGATGGCATCAGCCTTATCATTTGGGGTCACCAGAGGGTTCCCACAGTGGGGGCACTGAGCAGAAGACAGCGTTGCTTTTGCTCCCAGTGTTTTGAGGTTCATTTTGAGGTTCCATCAGTGATGTGTGGGCAGGCTCCAGAGGTACTTGGTCACTTGATACTCACCCAGATACTGTGAGCCCTTGTCCGCCTTGTCATGAGAAGCACTGAGCTGGCATCAGCAATAAACAATAACACAACAACTGGACTTGAGCCTGTGCAAAATGCTGTGCTTTGCCCCATGAGAAAATGTTTTAAGATCTATTGGTACAAAGTACACAATAGGTTTAATTTCACATCTGCCTTCTAGCTCCTCAAATGCAAACCTTATCCGCAGCTGCACAGTTTTCCACCAGTTTTCTTCTGAGCTCCAGGAAATTTCCAGCAAAGCTCAACTTCAGCATCACAGGACTATATAGCAACACCCAACCAGTTTGTAAATAGTTCCCTAAATCAGTGAAATATACCTCTGGATAGTAATTTTCTGATAGAATGGGCTTATTTTGGTGAAGTTAAACCTTCTACATCAAATAGGAGGGGGCAATCCCAGGCCAAGGCTAAGGCCATGTTCAGTTGGTTTAGTTAATTTAGAGCAGTTTGGGTCACACCTGAGTCATTTTATACCTGTTATTTTTTTCCTCTTACTTTGTATAATCTCTTCATCTGATTGCTGGAGATGGCCTTAGGCTTTGTGTTCCCTGTGGGAGCAATGAAGCACAGTACCAAATGGGATTTTAAGGGGATGGCTGGAGGGAGAAAACGTGTCCCTGCACCTCTCTGTTTGTCAGGTCAGCTGCACATGGCCTTAGAGATAGCAAGTAAAAGAGCAGCTTCGAACTTGGAAGGTCTTTATTCATCAAAAGCTCTAACCTCTATAAACCAGTGATGGTGCCCCTCTGGTTAGTTGTCCTTTTTAATTATTATTATTACAATTGATATGTTAAAAGGGAAAAACAGACAGTAAAGGCATTTTTGATTTACAGGTCAAGGCTAGCAACAGTTGAGAATCTGCTGTATGAAGAGGGCAGGAGACACATGGAGGCTGGGGAGGGAGGTGAAAGTCACCTCCCCGTGCCCCCATACCAAACTCCCCCAGAGAAGGGCAAGCAGGGAAGGAGTTGCCCAGTGGATGCCCCAGGGCCATCCTGTGCATCCCTGAGTGGGTCCTTGCTGCTGTCCTGGGTTCTTTGACTCATTGGAAGGTAAAAAAGCTGGTGCCACTATCTGTTTTCTGGCAATTATGTTTTGGAGTGGTGGCATTTGGACACTTACGGTTAAATGTTTCAATTTCTTGCAGGAGATGCCCTTGGAAAAAATCCTCTTTGCTTGGTTCATGTGACTTTTGAAGAGACAGGGAAAATAGGACTGGTTTGCTTTTTTTGTAGAAGTCTTTGTAAATAGTATATAACATTTGGTAAAAAACCAAATGCAGGTGTTCCACAAGGACCAAAAGAACCATTTCTTTCTAATCCAGAAAAACATTTCAGTTAAAACTGAGTAGATCATACCCATGTATGTATTTTGTTGATGGGAAAGAAGTAATAAACTGAGAAATGTCAACTTACTGTGTGTGAGAGGTGCTTTGACTCCCTTATGAGGATCAACACATGCAGATTAGGCTATATCTGATTAAATAGAAGAGAGAAATATTGGTACTTACAGTAAGAAATAACTAGTTTTCCATGTTTATTTTAGAACAGAAATCCACTTTTTAGCATAGATATCAAATAGCTGTTGTCTAATATAGATATTTGACTTAGAGTCGTGGTAAGTGAAATGGTGACATAGTGTTACCATGCTGAAAAATGCAAATGAAATTACATCAGAGTTGGGGCATCTTATATCCCATGTAGAGTTACATACACCACGTGCAGTTGGTTAATGAATATGAAAATCAGATAGGAAATAAGAAGAGTGACAGGGAATAACTTTCTGACAGTTGCACCAGAGTTGCCCATTGCAGTGCCTGCTGTTATCACTATTTCCCTTTTGACTATTGTTAGAACAAACCTGGATTGTACCAGCAGGAACACTTGGCTGAAATCCACACAATACGCAAATACATTTTCCAAATAACTCCAGCAGCTTTGTTTACGCCTCCTTAGAGGGACAGCCTAACAGATATGACAAGCTACTGACTTAAAAACTGGTATTGATAAATTTATTAAGCAGTTGCAGCAGCTTCAGCGCAGGCTCACAGGAGGTTGGATGCACAGGCAGCCACGGGCAGATCCTGTACTAATGATCTGTTTATCAGAGACTATCACTCTCCTTTCTCTGTCACAACTGTTTAGACTGTAAAGCTTTCACAAGCTTCATGTGTCTGCATCAAACTAGTAAGATTTTGCAGATGTCGCCTGCCTCCAAGAAAAGGGCTTCCACGGATTTTCCTGGTCTTTTCTCAACTTGCTCTTGAGCCCCTTCCCCTTCCCTTCCCTCTGTCCAGGGCAGGCAATCAGCAAGCAGTGCCCGACACTGCGGGTTGCTGTGGCACCAAAGCCGATGGGACTTTGCGAGCATTCCCTGGTGCCACCCCAGCAATGGGATTTTAAAGCTGTGGCTTTAGGCTATGGTTCTTGGGAGGACGTTCTATCTGCTCTGTTAAGAACAGCCTGTTCACATGTTTAAGAATGAATGGGTTTAGGTCCCTTTCAAACTTCAGTTGGTTAATTGTGATTTCATGCCTTCATTAAGTACATCAAATCTCCAGGGTCAGTCGTGGTCTGTGTCAAATCACCGATTTTCTTTCCTGTGATTGTCAACAGAACTAAGCTTGTACCTCTTTAAAAACCACACCATCTTGCCATGCTTTCCTTTTTATCATCCGTTCTTTGTGCTTTTCTTTAACCCCCCACCCCACTTTTCTCTCTTTTTAAAATTATAATTTATTTCTCTCTGCCTGTCAAAATTGCTCTGCACCTGTAGTCCATTTTCCCTTGTATTTTATAGCCGGCATGGCATGGACACTAAAGATAGCCTGGCTGCACCTGAACAGAATTCCTGGCAATAAATACGTCCTATTTCTTTTTATTTACAACATCCCTCCTTACACAACTGAGTACCGACCACCAGAGACAGCAGTGCCAGGCCTGGTTAATTCTGAGGAAATACCCCAAACTTCATCTGTTTCCTCAGCATTTGTTCTGGTGGGTAGAGAGCATTAACAAAAAGTCACCATAATCTCACAAGTGTAGTTTGCCGCCTGCGTTACTCTACTAAGCAGGCAAAGAAGATATTTATAACAGGGATACGAATGATTTTCCCAGAAAACCAGACCATTTCCACAGAGTCTGCCCCTGGGAGCAGAGGCTTGCTGCTGTGGTGTCTGAGGCCAGGCAGGAGCAGCCCAAGCCTGAAGCTCCCTGCAGGAACACAGTCACCTCACGAGCAGTTTGTGATCAATTTGCGAGCCTGGTCCCGACCGAGAGGGACCAACCCAGCACGCTCAGAGAGCAGAGCTGTGCCAGGGCTCTGTGCGGAAGGGAGCGCACCCTAGAAAAGGGGGTTCAGGGCAGCAACCCACCAGGGCATTTCCCTCCCTTCTCCCACTCACATCTTGTGCTCACGGTACCTACGCAATTGCTTTCGGGGAAATTTCTGCCAGTGTTTGTTTACCTCGCAGCGCAATTTAGTAACTTGATAAAAATTGATAAAAGAAAGCCATTATCAGGAGACCACAGGCATGCAGAAGAAGCTCCACGTCCACATATCATTGTGACAAAGCTTTTTTTTTCCCCCCTTGGCCTACATACATTTACAAAGATTACTGTTAGTAATAACTTGTCTAAAAAAACCCACAAAATAACAGCTGTTCTTTTATGATAACTTAACATTTTAATGACACCCTGCAGCAAAAGCAAACCAAGCCAAGCCCTGCAGACAACTGATCTCCAACAGTATGAAGCTGACAAAAGAAAAAAAAGAAAGCTTAATATGTATTCAGTGAGATAGGAAACTTTTTCTGTCTTTAGATTTTTTTTTTTTATTTGGTGACTCAGAGTTACAGATTGTTTGGAGAACTGGTCATATTTTTAAAACC
Organism: Myiozetetes cayanensis; assembly: GCF_022539395.1. Lineage (NCBI taxonomy): Eukaryota > Metazoa > Chordata > Aves > Passeriformes > Tyrannidae > Myiozetetes > Myiozetetes cayanensis. The sequence continues at coordinate 60,847,241 of NW_026087742.1, read as the reverse complement.
TGGAAAAGGCTTGGGTTCAATTCTGCCATCCTGAGATCTCTGAGCTAGCTGTTGAATTCTGTTGAATTGATTTGGACAGGCTGGATCAGTGGGCTGAGGCGGGTTATATGAGGCTCAATAGGCCAAGTGCTGGGTCCTGCACTTGGGCCACAACAACCCCATGATCCTATATCATAGCCCAGTGCTACAGGCTGGGGAAAGAGTGGCTGGAAAGTGGCCCAGCGGAAAAGGACCTGTAGGTGGTGGTTGACAGCAGCTGAACATGAGCCAGCAGTGTGCCCAGGTGGCCGAAAAGGCCAATGGCATCCTGGCCTGTATCAGCAGTAGCGGGGCCAGCAGGACCAGGGCAGTGTTCCCTTGTACTCGGCACTGGTGAGGACACACCTTGCGTACTGTGCCCCGTTCTGGGCCCCTCAGTTCAGGAAGGACACTGAGGTGCTGGAGCACTTCAATGGAGAGAAGGGCAGTGAAGCTGGGGAAGGGTCTAGACAGTAAGTCATACGAGGAATGGCTGAGGGAGCTGGAATTGTTTAGCCTGGGGAAAAGGAAGCTCAGGGGGGACCGTATCACTTTCTACAACTACCTGGAAGAGGAGTAAACAGAGAACCAAGTGCAAATGTTGACATACCATCAGTGATGCTCCTGTAAGAACAGTCCCACTTCAGAGATTCTGGTCCAGATTTACATCACTACAGCCAGGTAAGATGCACAGATGCGACAATCCTCCAGAGAAATCAGTGCTGCAGCTCCTTCTAGCTTTTTCTCACAACCAGCCTCCTTCCTAAATTGTACAGCTGAAGTTTGCATTTAAAATCTTTTGGAGCAGAATTAGTGGGTTGGCTCTTGACTTGCAGTGCAGCGCTACACAGCAGTAAGTCCTGGGCATAGTCCAGCATGTTTGGTGACGGGTCTCCTTTGTGGCAAGATGGGTTAACTTGGTGTATTATTTGCACACACAGTACACAACAGGACACAGTGGACACAGAGCACTAACATCTGCCATACACTACACATCTATCACAAGGAAATGATCTGGAATATCTGAACTTTTACAAATACAGAGGACTGGCTGCTAGCATATAAACATGAAACTTTCTTTGATCACATGGAGCAGACCAAAAGGGTTAAGCCCAGAGGCTGCTGTGCAGTGCAGATGCTTTCTTGAGGGAAGAGTTACTGAAACTGCCCAGGAAAGTACCCTTCATGATTACAAGACCAGGTACTGAAAACATATACCTCTTCTTCCTGGGCTGTTTAAGTTGGAGGGTGATTTTTTTTTTTGTGTCCGTCTCCATGAGATGGTGTTTTGTACAATCTCATTTATAAGAAAACCATTTGAAAATGGCAAAGGCAGTCTGGGAGTTTTGCCCATTGCTGAACCCAACAAGTGCTCCTTTGCAGTCCTCAATGTTATGATTTTTAGAAAATATTAGAAATTGCACAGAAGATATGCAACGAACAACACAGATAAAGTAAACCCACAGTTTTACTGGCAATTTACTGTTCCTCGTCTTTCATGAGTTGAACGAGTTGCACCTACTTTATGGTGCCCGCTTGCTCCGTTAACAAAAATACAGGTATTCACAAATACCTGTATATTCCAAAACACAAACAATTATGAAATACCACACGCCCTAACAAACGTCCATCCTTTTACAACTCTCCTGTGAAAAGGAAGTTTCCTTCCTCAGGCAAGAACGCCTGAAAAAAGTGCAGGTTGCAGCCTCAGAAGCTGGTGGTGTACTCGTTCCTTGTGCTGGCGCTGGTCTCTGTGTAGCCACTAGCATCTTTTGTTACCGTGTAAGCCCTTTCCGCAGCTCGGCGCGGCAACAGCAGCTTGTAGGCTGCCGCCCTGTACTTCTTTGACATGAGGTTGTAGAGGACAGGGTTGATGGATGCGCTCAGGTAGAAAAGCTGCAGAGCAAATATGTTAAAGTACTGGGAGAACAGCATCGTCCTCACGTCTCGGGTGTTTATAAATATGATCCTGCCAATGTGGAAAGGCAACCAGCAAATTACAAAGGCCAGAAACACCACAGCTATAAGACAAAATAACATATGCGGCAGTTAAGGAGCGAGTTAACTTTTCAACCGTACAGTTAACTACATTTTACGTGGCTGATTTTGCATGTTCTTCTGACTGATGCAAACAATACGTAGAAGTAATGGCAGTAAATTGTTGGAAAACCATGAAAATGGGAATGGCATCAAGTGTGACTGTTAGTCTCTGGATTAAAAGGTAATGGGTAAAATCTTAAGCTAAACAGCGAGATGAGTTTGCTGAGCAAAATGTAAACAACCAACGGAGGTTACACCATTTAACATCAGGCAGAACAGAGGTCCCCCTCGGCAACGTCTGTAATGCCATGTATGCGATGTCAAAACAGAACTCAGAATAAGAAGAGCTGTTTCTGACAAAGCTCCACAGCAGCTCCTTTCGCTGCAGAGTTGTTCTTTAACATGTTTACATCACCGAAAAAGACCAAGGCTGCACGTCAGTCACCCAAGCTCCCACAGAGTCTGCACTATTGTGGTGGGACGGGATTTAACGTAAAGACTTACAGTGTAGTTGGGCTATTGATTTTTTCCACTGAAGTTCCAGCACATATCCCCAGACAATTACTGCTGGAGACAGATATTTTACTAGATGGATCTCTAGCCTGAGTCACTGCAGCTGTTCTCCTGGGCTCGTGTTGCATTTTAGCACAATGCAAACAAATACAAACACTCTCGCAATAGCAACACAGCAGGAGCAGATGAGGAATAATTAAATAAGTGCATTACAGTATCCATACTTTTAATTACTTTTGTTTATGAATGCATGTAAGTAAAACAATAATTTATGGAGCATTCTCTGTGTTTCTCAGAGCTTAAAAAAAAAAGGGCTATAGCCAAAGGAAGTTTACATCTGAAATACACCACACACACAGTGCTCCTGGCTCTTTGAGATAAGGGAGCGTTGGTCTGGCTCAGTGGGTTCTGAGGAGATCATGGATATGGGTGTTTCTGTTGGAAAATCTTGTGCCCGTTTCAATGTAAATACCTTCCTTGATTAAGTCAGCAAAATTCTCTCAGGCTTATTAGCTCCTTTCCTTTTCGATACACTACTTCAGTCCAGTTGATTACCTGATCCTTGATTTACTAACTGATCCTTGGTAAAAGAAGTCTCCGTGTGGCAGAATCTCTCTGTGTGGCATGTAAAAACTACACTAAAGATATAAAGAAAAAATACCAAGGGCATTGTTTTTATGCTTCTTAGTCAATAGTTGGATTTCTTTTTTCATTCCTTTCCCTTCCCTTTTTTTTTCCCCCCTTCAGATTTGTCATTACTTTAGAGACTCAGAGCAGACTGTGATCTCTAGCCTTCCAGAGCCTGATGCTGGGTTAATGTATGACTAAAAAAATAAACTAAAAATGAACAGCATCCTACATCTGTAGGCAGTGTTTTGGTATTATATGGGTTGTCTTCAAACAGCTCGTAGGGGTTAAAGTTGCTTTTTCTCAGCCTCCTTGGGCAACCAGTGGATGCACTCCTACAGGAGCTACAAGTGACCACTAAGGAACTCAAACTTATTTTTCAGAAGTAGAACTTTTTGCTCAGAGGTTGTTGCTGCCCACTGGAAGGGACTGCTGATGTTACCATAGTTTTACTGAAGTTGCAGACTACCTTGTACTCAGTTCTGGCTGGTAAAATTTAGAAAAAGGGTATTTCTACAGAAGGCAATCGTGCTGCTGGATGTGCAATCCTACACGAGTAGAAGCCTCAGTTCTGAGGGTGCAAAATCCCTGCCCTGGCAGTTCCCGGAGTGCACTGATGGGCTCAGCACCACGGCTGGGATGTCCCCCTATGCTATTCCCTATCCTGCTCGGGAGCTGCAGGTGCTTCAGCCCTGGTTCTAAGCCCAGCCACGGCCCCCTAGCCCCGGTCCTAGCCCCAGCCATAGCCCAGGGACTCACCCAAGATCCTGACTGTCTGGCGGTGCCCCTTCTGCCGGAGGACCGAGCCGGGGCCCCGCAGGCGGGTGTTGCTCCGCCACAGCTCCCGGCCGATGAAGCCGTAGAGGACGCCGAGGCAGATGACGGGCAGGACGAAGTAGGAGGTGGTGACCCAGAACATGGTGGCCAGCAGGCCGGACTGCAAGGCCTGCGGGTTGGGCTTGCACTCGCGGCTGAAGGCGGTGTGGTTGTCGGGCTGCTCCACGCCGACGAGGAAGAAGAAGGGGCTGGCGGAGAGGAGGGCGAAGGCCCAGAGGACGCCGACGATGGCCTTCACCCGGCGCTTGGTGACGACCACCTTGGCCTTGAGGGGGAAGCAGATGGCGAGGTAGCGCTCCACGGTGAGGGCGGTGATGTGGAGGAGGGTGCAGTAGGTGCAGCCCTCACTGAGGTAGTGGGAGAGGCGGCACAGCAGCTGCCCGAAGATCCAGGGCCGGGAGCGCCAGAGGCGGTAGAGGTCGAAGGGCAGCCCCAGGAGGATGAGCAGGTCCGAGACGGCCATGCTGCCCAGGTACAGGTTGGTGGTGGTCTTCATGTCGCGGTAGCTGCGGATGACCAGCACCGTGAGGACGTTGCCCGCCACTCCGAGCACGAAGAGCGCCAGGCAGATGGCCGTGATGGGAACGAGCACCCACAGGGGCACCGCCGGGCACAGCCGCTCGTCGCAGGGCGGCCACGGCCACGGCCACGGCTCGCCCTCGCTGCCGTTCCCGCCGCCGCCGCCGCGCATCCCGCCGGGGGACGCGCCGTGCCCGGGGCAGCGCCGCTCCTTCCCCGGCCGCGTCCCCGTCCCCGGCCGCGTCCCCGCCCCCGCCGGGGCTCCCGCCGCCCGCAGGTACCGCGCCCCCGCCCCGCCCCCGGCCCCGGCAGCGAGGGAGGCAGGGAGGGAGGCAGGGAAGGAGGGATGGGAGAGGGGCGGCGGGGGAGCGCGCACAGGACTGACCACCAGCAGCGAAAAAGAAGGTACTTTTATTGTCCACAGACTCTTAAAGGTACTTTGCTACATCGTTTTATGTATTTTCTATCAGACTATACAGATTTCGTCTTCATGGAGCCCGACGTTGTACAACCGCAAAGTGATATGTTTGGTAGTGTATCTATAGCGTTTTAAAAACTTTAGAGTTTCTCTTTTTCTTTTATTTATTTATTTTTGGAATGTACAGTATATGAGGTAAAATTAAGATTACATTAAAAACTGTCTTCAATGCAATAATATGCACTGAGGCTCAAATGGCAAATACACTATTAAATGACTATCAAAAATAGGAGCTCATTTGAATTTTACTATGAAAAACGTAGGTCACTGCGGGTTACCTGCAGTAACAAATCTTACCGTTTTAGACATTCAACCGTAAGAAATCTCTGGGCTGTGACACGCAACCTCATTTGCACTGCCAAACATGGCACTTTTAAGAAGGTTCTAGAAAACATCAGTTATCGCGGTATCCTGTGGGAAGGTATCAGCCTATACGTACAAACGACAAATTTGAAATAAAATGTAAACATACAGTACATTTTAAAGACAGATCATTCTCGCCATGTGGAGGCCAAGTTCTTTGCCATTTCTTTTTTTTTTTTTCTTTAAAAAATGGAACTCAACAACATTATTCTACAGCACAGATTGTTGGACGTATAAACAATTACAATACATGCCCGTTCTAATATAAGAGAAATTCTTCAGAGATCTTCAAAGCACAAGACAGAGGTTCCTTTTTTATTATTATTAAGACTGACAGAAGTGTTTAATACCATTAAAAATGCTAAACTGAACACAACTAGAAGCCATTAATGATCCACTATCTTGTAACTCAAATAAATTAAAAATAGCTAATTACAAAGTGTATAACAAATAACATAAGTGTGATGAGACAAGGATTTTTTTTTAAAGATAAGTTTCACTACAAGCTTTGTGTCACTGGCAATCATTGACATCTAGCAAGATGTTCAATGGGATACTTGTTAAAGTTCAGTCTGGTCATTCAAGAACTCACAAATGCAAGCTCACAAAACATTGATGAGTTATGCAATTGCAAAGTGCTCTAATGCAACATTAACTACATGCAATCAACAATTTGGTACAGTATCCAAAGAGACATTACATTAAACATTAGGATCTCAAGAAAAAAGCAGCTTTAAGTTTTCTGGTGCAAATTACTACACTTCGTCTTCTGATTTGGTGCCCCAAAGAAAAGAAAGAAAGAAAGAAAGAAAGTAAAAAAAAAAAAAAAAAGAAAGAAAACAAATAAACAAAGGCAGTGCTTGTTTCTGGTGGACATGGCAAGTGAATGTTGGGGAAACAGCAAAAATTCAGTGAGTTTTATCTCAAAATTCTATTAACTAGCCAAAATCAGAGGGTACAGACATCGGTATAAACTGCATCCAATCAAAGGTCAGCTTCAGAAATGTGTTTTGCAATTTAAATAATAAGTCTAAGAAGTTCTCACACCCTCCCTTCTATATTCAGAACAAGTAAATGAGGCATTTTTGTAAGTAAACATCAAATCCTGGGGGTAAGATAAACCACTTGTGCCATCTCCTTGTAGTCCTTCGAAAATGTCTACTTGCAGTGAAGAACTCCACATTTATCAGGTAAGAAGCTTCCTTCATGCATGCTCTTCCATTCAATTTATTATTTGCTGCCTGAGAAAAGCCCCTTCTGTTTTTCAGCATAAATCCTGCTTCCCAAATAATTAAGACAAATGAGGAGGTAGAAATACAGCGCTAAATTGCTTTCACAGCATCAGATTAATATTGTATACAGCACAAGTTTGTTAGTGTAAGTTTTAAATGCGATCTACACATTCTTCCCTGTTTCGGTAGCAACCTTTAGAAGTGTGGGCCAGGAAATCATCTTTACACTCATGTTTAATGGTCAAACCCTTTTCATTAAACACTGTGTGCCTGCCCCATATCGAGTTTGTACTGCAAGAAGGCATATAAAGAAAAGATTATATTTCTGTGGCTTGCATTTTAATAACATGTGTCAGCCTATACCTATGACTAAGCGTTTTAAAGTGGCTGAAAAGGTTTGCATCAGTCTCAATGCCGGTGCTAAATGCCTGTTTTTGTAAAAGCAAGAGAACAGAATTACTTTTAGATTATGAGAAAGTAAAATGTAATGGGCAGCATTATAAAATAGATCTCTTTTCTTCACTTTATGACGAAGTACTGAATGATAACAGCAATCAGAATGGAAAAGATAGCAAAAAGTGCAAGGATGACAGCAGCACACACTTGGTCGCTCTGTGACCATTGTGTCCTTGTGGTTTGCACAGTGTCCTTGTTGGTGCTTGCCGGTGGTTCAGTCCTCTGAGAGATGAATAGCACTGGTGCGCTGTAGGGGCCTACCAGGTCCTGGTGACCTGTGGTCTCTTGGCACTGTCGGATGGCACATGCGCGGAAACGGTATTCACAGTTCAGCTGGAGGCCTGTGTATCGGAATGACCAGTCCGGACCCTTATAGATCTGGCAATGAAGGAAAACAAAGAAAGATACGTCGAGTAAAAAGTCCTGTATACGTATGTATCTCAGTATGGTTGATGACAACTCACCAGTGTTTTCACCCATGCAAAGAAAAATGGACAAGAAGCTCAAACTTGCAATTTAAATGCCAGATAAACTCTCCAGTCCTTTTGGTGAAACACAAGAACTACATTTGCTTTTATGGAATGATGAGTACACACCAAACTCTGTCAGAAGCCCCAGTGTTAAGGTGTTTTAGTGACCCCTTATAATTAGGTGTAATATAAAATATCATTATCATGGAATTTTAGGCAGTTAACTCTGTATAAAGCTAATTCAATAAGTCTAATACAATCCAACATGCTTTGTTGTAGTAAAGATATTGTGTATTTAAAATATTATAATTTATTCCAATAAACACTGTATCAGGAAAGCTGCAAGGAATCCTCTCAGTGATTCCTAATTTCATCATATTCCCAAGACAGATATGACTTATGAGGGTGTTATGCAAAGGTGTCTCAGTTGGCTGGTTAGCATGAGTTCACAACTCTTCAGCATGAGTGCCTAATTCAGTGAAATCTAAATGCTGGTTTCTCAAATTAAATAAATTCACAGCTACGTAAAGGTCCTGTGAAAGCCAATAAAAACCTGACGTGGGTACAGTTACAGGTACATCAACAGGTACTGAACTATTAGGTGGGTAGCACAGTACAATTTGATTTCTCTCTTTAAACCCCTTCACCCTTCTACCTCCCAATATCCGGATTTCCTTTATTTAACTGGTAACAGGATACAGAAATATCACATCATGCAGGACCTTTCCTCCCTACAGTTACCATACTGTTAGATAGTATTTCACAAATGCAAACTACTGACTATTCAATAAAAGAAGGAAATCCCTTCCAATTCTGCTGTTTGAAGAGCTCTTGCTGTGCTTGTGGCTACTCAAGGACTTAGAAAGTCCTTAGTCCTACTTAGAAAGTCCTCTGACAGCCAGGCTTTACTGGAATCTACAACCTAGAGACTTTTCTTTCTGAGGCAGGACAGGTCATTGGAAGTTCAGCTTCCTCAAAATCCTGCTAATTTGGATCGTGTGTTTGGTAGTGAGCAAACAGGCCACTGACACTCTACTGCTACGCCAGCTGGCAGGGGTTACTGTACTCAGCTGCTTGTCCTCAGTGCCTTGCCAAAAGTTGCCTTTCCCTCAAATGTATTTGCTGGGGTATTTATATGGTTGCTTCCTAATGCCTTTAAGAGCTTAGACTGATGTATATAGCTCATACAGCAGATTACTACCTTATTTTGTCTCTAGCACAGAAGAAGCAATGACATGAGCAATCTGGGCAATGCATCAGGGAGAAGGAGAAGAGGAGAGTGAAATGTTGGCAGGGAAATGGTAGGAAACAGCTCAACCTTTGTAGTTATAGCAGGCCCTGCTGCTGAAATGGTCCTATGGTGAAAACCTAATCACAAAAGTTTCCTACAACTGAATGTCTACATTGTCTTAGTAGGGGGCTTTCCTCTGTAGTTCTCTACAAAAAAGTATGGCTTGAACAAAATCAAAGCTTTTATAATATTGTTTACTGCCTTCAAACAGCTCTTGATGAAAAGAGAACCCTTTGCTCCTTTTCTCCTCAGTCTCAATTATGTACCATTGGTTTCATTTTGTCAGTTGTTCCCATTAATGGATGACTTCCTCACCACTTGAGATGTCAAGTTGTAAACATCAGTGTATCCCACAGAGGCTGCAACTTACTGCAGAATTTATATTACTTAAATCTCCTTTCTACGTGATGATGGGTTTAAGAGATACTACCTTATATACTTTAAGAGATACTACCAGAAAGTTAGCATGGTGACTAAAAATCTACTGGAACACAGTCTTTAGTAAACTAATTTTACTGAACTAGTTATCACAAATAGTACTTGAAGAAAAATACACATCATACCTGTTTGAATTCTGAGTCTTTTCCCACCATGACCTGAAGACAGTAGATAACTGGATCACCCTTCATGGGCTGCAGAACCTCCCATGTGATTTCACAAGTGTGATCATTTATTCTCTCTATCCTTGGTGCTGAAGGAAGTAAGCACAAAGGTGACACCTAGCTCTGCTTCCATCATCGTGTAACGTTAGTATTTTAGTGACCCGTAAAATTCTATATTCTACCTGCTATTTTTAGGCCTCAGAGAAACATAAGATTCAGAGTCAAATCTATTCTTCCTCCACTGTTTTCTGGAACAACAACTAACAATTCACATAGGTCTCTGTTGCTAGTTCAGTTATCATTCAAGAGAAAGCAAGGGAAATTTGGTGACCATAAGTGTGCATCATACAAAAAAAAAAAAAAAAAAAGGCTGCAATGCTTAAAATTATTCTAAACATGCAAGGAAGCATTTTCACCTCAGCTTAACGTAACAACCTGGTCACTCTTTTGTGGTAAGCAGGGATTTTAAGCATAAACCTTCTTATGTCAAAGAATGCATAAATACTGAGTCTTTAATTTTTGGAGTGAATATTTTAGGCCATTACATGAAAGGAGCATTCACCCACTCTCCCTACCTGTGCTCGGAAAAGGGCTTAGCATTCTCAATACACCAAATACAACATAATGCCAAAACCATCTTGCCATCCCCAAACTCCCCCCCCAAATGAAAAAAAGAAGCACCTTTACCTTTCAAGGCAGCTGGAACAGATTTGGGAGTAGTGAAAACATATTCTTGAGAAAGGGGACCTTCACCAGCTTCATTACATGCCTGAATACAAAATTTGTATGATGTAGACTCACTGAGCCTTTGAACTTTATATGTATGACATGGTCCTCTGTATAAGGATACAAACCTGAAAATGGAATGAGTAGCTTATTTTGAACACAGTAAAGGACTTCTGAAGTAGCTATTGTATTGTATGGAAATCTGTTCCCATAACTTCCCAGAATCTAATGAAAAGCCCAGAAATGTTTATTTCAGAGTGAAATAGGGTTCTGACTACTATAAAACAGTAAGCTCATTTTCCAGGGCCAAGTTTTTATTTCTCATGTCTTTGAAATAAAAGTCTTTTGCACAAAGAATACTACAGATTCTCTCTTACTAAAAATGGTCCTAAGCATTTTAAGAAACCCTTCTGCACTTGAAACAATGGCAAAGGACGGCAGTTTTGTCTCTCCAATGAGCTGCATACCTTTTTTTTTTTCTTGGCCATTTACTCCTCCAACATCTTTAGCTTTTCAAAATTAGGTAACTAGATTTTAGCTTTGTCCTCCTCTGTAACTCTCCCACCTAAAAAAAGTGCCATGAATCCAACTGCTCTTGTACATCATTGCTGGAGATGGGGCCACCCAGACCTGTTCAGGAGGCCAGAGTCACACTTGTAGCACACACCAAGTCCCTTTCTGAGAGTTTTGTACACTGGCCACTCTCCTGTTGTAATTCTTGCACAAACTGATCTTGGCAGCTCTTGTTTGATTTTCAGCTTTGGTATCCCCAGGACACAGCACAAATTTATCTCTTCCTGCAGGGGTTAGACTTTTCTTTCAAATTTAAAACAGATGGTACCCTGCACATGACCTAGTCTTTAGTAATGGCAATGAATTTCTTTCCAGTTAAGAGTCTAATTTCTCTTTACAGCACAGAAATTTCACCTAGTAGATCTATTTTGTCTCACTGTTAGGCTAAAGCTACTCAGAGATTCAGACATCGTACATAATGTAGCAGTACTGCTCATTTTACCATTTAAGCAAGGGTACTTGCTGTACCATCTCAGCTTACACTCTGATTTAACATGAGAAAAAGGATCCCTTAAATAATAATCTGTACTATTTTCCACTAAAATAATTGTTGCATATAAGGCAATAGAAAGAATTCACCCCTTCCAATATTAAGTATATAAAATCCACAACACTGATTACACTTGATATTTTGACAAAGTATTCAACCAAAAGTGAGAGAGATAAGTGTGCTGGTATGAAACTTTGCATTAAACTCTTCATGTTGAACTGTAAATAAAAAACAATGATGTTTTTAATCTTGTACTTCCCAGTACAGAACACCAGAGCCCTTCTTGCCTTGCCAGATGAGACGACCTCCTATGTCTGTTGTAAATTCAGCAAAGCACATGGAATTCTGCCCTTTGCTGCCATCTCCCAAGCATCAGACCACAGCGATACAGGGCAGATTAAAGCGATGCCAAAACCAACCTTCCGTTCTTATCCTCCATTTGAAGGTGGTACTGAATGGAGTCAGTTAATACTTTTGCAGTTCCCTCTCCCCATTTCAGCTTGAGAGTCTGAGAACTGTATGCAGCACATTCCAGGCGAGGTGGATCCGGTGGGAGAGGCTTTGTTTTCAGCTTTATGGTGTGGCTGAAAGGACCAGCTCCGAGACTGTTTAGGGCCTGAATTCGTACTCTAATATTTGGAAACAGAGAATAAATTAATTAGAAATTAGGTTCTAAAAAAATAACTGGTCTTTTCCATCATTCACATTAAAGAGAGAATATGCTTTGATAGGCTGTCCTGAATATGCAGAGCATCACTTTCCTTACCACATTTTAAGGAGCTGGATTGATTAAAAATAAAGATATTCAGATAAATTCATGTTAGTGTAAAGATGCAAAAGCTTTATCAGCTACTTTAAGAGTGGTCCATCTTCCTGACCCTGCAGTCCTTGTACCAAAGTTTTTGATATCACATTGGAGAGAGGAGGGAAGGTAAAAAACCCCTCATCCCCAAAGAGGGGAAATCATATCTTTGAGTGTTACATGAGGTGAGTTCAAAGATGACTAACAGAAATTTTTATGGACTTTCTGGAACAGATCCTAATAATGTGAAAATAAAGTGATAACGTCCAGCCACTTCTCTTGCTCCACCTCTCTTGCTGTTTTCACCAGTAACACATCTCTAGGCACCTGCAAACACAACCCATTTTGGGTCTACTTGGAAAGTGAGAGGGGGAAACGAAAAGAAGTCAAAGGACACATAGCAGAGGGGTGTGTAAAACTTGATATTCAGGGATATGTTTTGTTGTTGCTGGTTGTTTTGTTTTGTTTTGTTTTTTTAATACTCCATGGAAAACAATGCTGGCATTTGGTTTACAAGTAAAAAATAAAAGACTTACACAAGAAATTTATTTATTTCTGAAAAGAAAAATCAGAAAACACGAGTCTCTAAATATTTCACAGGTACCCATAGAGAACAAAGTGCGTCTAATTTAATTTTGCAGACTAACATTTGCTTGTCCAAAATAGTGTCTAGGTAACTGGAAAAAAGTAATCAAAATAATTAAATTCTGAAACAATCAACCACACAGCTGCAAAATGTGGAAATGCAAATGTGTGTGCAGGCTCAAGAATAAATACTTCTCCTTTGCTACAGTAATATTTAACATTATGCTAATTTATTACAGCCCAAAACTAAGGTTAATATATGTAATTTTTTTATTTGCATAGAGTTGACAGTGTATTCTAAAAAAAAACTTCTGTGGGTAAAAGTTCAGAAATACTACAATAGAAGCTTTTCTTTTTTCAGTCTATTGACACAGAAAGCAACAGTTCTTCAGACTGCCAGCATTATTGTTCAATAATTGTAAGACACACAGAAACATTGTGGTCTTACATAAAGCATTAAAAAATTAATTAAGGGCTCAGAAAACTACATAGCCAGATGATATTCTAACTACACTGAAATCAGAGTGGGCTTAAATTTGGACTTCTGTGGGACCGATCAGACTGGACAAGGTCTTTTCTGGATCAATTTTACCTTGTCAAACACACTAGAGGCCATCTATGAAGCAACCCGTCCAAAAAACAGTTATCAATCTGAATACCTAATGTGAATTCAGTTAACCTCACACATTAACCAGACAGAGACAACACTACTAATAAACAATAAACAATTGTTTAATAAACTAAATAATCATATACAATAAACAAACTAAAATAAATAATTCTTAAAAGAAAATAAAATTAGCACAGCTCACCTATTTATGATAATCATCATTACAAAGCTTTGTTTTGCTCCATGGCTATGCACTACTAATGATTGTCTCAGAGTAATAATGCAGGCAATAACAAAGTACAAGGAAAACAAACAAGCATTGCATCTGCTCTTATGGAAGAAACAGTAGGCTGTCAAGTAGCTGTGCATGGCGTACCTGTAGGTAGTATCTGGCTGTAAGCCATCTATAACATAGGTCAGATCCTTCCCAACAGTAACTGGCTGCTTATCTCCAAAGTCTATGCTGTAGCCAAGGATTTCAGATCCATGGTCGCAAGGTTCTTCCCAGCTTATAGCAAGGCATGTGGAAGGAGAATAGTGTGGACTTTCAACTTCATCTTCACTTAGTCCACGAAGACAGGTCACAACTGCAGGTACAGAGGCTGGAGTCATACAAGCCACTACTTCACTGAAAGGGCCTGCACCTGCAACATTCACTGCCTGTAAATCCAAAGCAGACCATGTTTTTATGGCAGGGTCAATTCCTGTTTCCAGATTTCACTAACAATAGTTTTACATCTTTACCTGAACTCTGCAATAGTATATAGTGGCAGGCAAAAGGCCTTTCACTTCACAGTTGAGCCCAGGCCCACAATAGGAGATCTGCATGCATCCTTCCACGCCACCCCACTCCAGTCGATACTCCGTGACATCAGCTCCATTGCTTACTGGAACCTTTAAAATGGACATAAATAGTTAGAAGTTTAAATTCATTGACTAAAAAAAAAAACCAACCAAAACCCCAAAAAATCAACCAAACTCACCACATCTGTTTTTTTTTCCAGAGGAATGTTACACTCCCATTTCTTTGCTGATTTTTAAATCAGTACAATACAAATAAATCAGAATACAATACTGGCCTTGGATCACTGTTTATTGTTTCAGAGACTGCTCTTCACAAAGTAATTTTGATTTCAGTTGCTTAAATACAGATACCATTTAGCATATGGCATTTGGCTTTGGAGCCTCAACAGTCAATGGTAAGAGACGGTCCTCCTGAGAGGGTATGAGAGTTTGCCCTGGCTGCGTCTCTGGTGCAGGGATCACAATATGCAAAAGCACACTGGTGACAGTGTCTTTATCTTACAGATTAAAGGACTCCTCTGTTGGAGCACATCCTGGCTCTTGTGTGTGAAAACTAGGTTGTGAGCACAGTGGGAAGCAGAAAACTGTGCACACTGTCTTTTCCTAAGATAGAGCTGTGAAGCCAATGGGAGAGACATATAAGTAACAAGACAGAGCTGGACTGAAATGCTTGCTCAAGTAGCCTGTTTTTCCTCACCACCTGCCCTAGGAATCCAAATTTAGCCTCCCAATTTTGGGACTTGTGTGGTTTTAATATCCCTTAGAAATAACAATTTGAAGTATAGCTAAAATCACATGTTGCAGTGCCAGACCAAGATTTGAGACTACAGAAGGGTATCAGCAGTCAATGAAGTAATAAAGAAAAAGTCAACCAAAAAGCAAACCAATTTCTTAAATTGTGAAGAAAATAGAAGAAAAATGCTGACATGGTTTTGTAGTAAATATTCCAAGACAGCAATCACACCAGGGTGCAGATAATTGCTACAAAGCACGTTCTTTCCTTTACCCTTCTTTTGAAAGAGAGGTATTAGCTACTTTCAGCATTAGGCCATGTGAAGGTAAGTGACTGCAAACAAACAGCATTTCAAAGGATAACATTTGATGTTCTTGATTTGTGACTAAAAAGGACACCCTTCCCTTCTCTGCTTTACAATGAGATGTGTTTGGTGAGAAGACTAATGCAGCTGTGGATGGTTCTGCCACTGTCAGGGAAGATGCAATACTTTCTCAATGTTACTGCTGTTGCTGCTGTAGATGTAATGGAGTTCACCTTAACAGAAGTAAGGGAATCCAAGCCAACAAGTACAGGGATGACAAAAAACTGGGGGAGGCATTTGATAGGTGGAGGGGTATGGCCACCAGAGGAATTTCCACAAGTGGAATCTGATACAAATTTCATGAAGTTCAACGAATACAGTGGCAAACACAAAGTCCTGGAGTTGGGATAAAAAAATACAGACTGAGGAGCAACCTTCCCAAAAAAGAAGGTCTGTATCTGATGAAGATGAACTACATACTGGCTGTATTAGCAAATCAGAAAAAAGAAGGCTAAAAGGAGAAATGATCCTCCCCTAGTCAGCACTTGTGAGGCTGCATCTCCAGTACCATGTCCTGTCTTGAGTTCCCCAAAAGGAGATGGACGTTGATGTTAGGGACTAAGTCCAGTGAAGGGCCACGAAGGGGGAGTGCAACACACAACAAAAAAGTAAGGCTTATTTGATAGCAAGATGATAAGGCTGAGGGGAGATCCTACTGTTCCCTTAAATTACTTATCGGGAGGCTACAGAGATGATGACAATTTTTTCTTGAAGGTGGCAGAGTGACAAGACAAGACTTGTGACTTGCATTAAAGGATATTTTGACTAGAAATAAACAGAGAAAATCCTACAGCACAAGAGTTTACCCAGGCTGCTCTACCAGGCTGCAACATCTTCATCCTTGGACATAAATAAAACTTCACTGGGCAAGGCCCCGAGAAACTTGACCTAAATATGAAGTTACCTCCAATTTAAACAGAAGGTTGAACTAAATGACATCTGGAGGTCTACTTGTGCTTTAATTACCACATGATTCTATAAAGTAGACATTTAACATCACTCAAATTAATCCTACCTGAATGTTGTAAGAGGTTTTTTTCAAAAGGCTTTGCCTTGTAGATATTTAAGGAGTGCTCCTCTGACATATGCAGTAGGAAGCATGAACACTACCTTCCAGGTAAAATAGTTTAATCTTCTTTTTTTGTGCAGTTCTGTAGCTCAGATACTTAACTCCATCTCAAGATGCTGAAAAGCTGTGTTTAAACAACATTCCCAGAGAGAATCTTTCTTTTTACAAGCTTAATTTTTATCTATTGCATTTTTTAATCAGACATCTAAATACTATGGGTTTATAGGAAGTCTGTGAGGCTTTTGCTACATTATTACTGATGTAATTATGTAAAATTAAATCAGGTTATAAAACCAACAAATGCACAATCATCTATTGTATTATGTGGATACATTCTCTCTGAGGAAATATAATTACATTAAAGAAAAATTTTAAGAAGAGAATGCATCACTCAGAAATGCAGAGCAGCAGTTGTGGCAAAACTCTTAAAGAACACAATAAGATCTCAAGTACCTGCAGGCTACCAACTTACAGCTGCCATGTAATGGTATGATGAATGACTAAAGTTTTACCTACCAAGTGCTGGATAATAAGGTAATCCCATGATTACAAATAGAATTATAATACAGTATTAAGCTTTTAAAGCTGAGCTCAAATATGTAGAAGACAATCATGTTAAAAGGTGTTACATGGCATTCTTACCTCCCATGACACCTGAGCACATGCAGCAGACCTGCATGTCACTTGAGGGGGCTTGCACTGATCTGGTGGTCCAGGTGCTGTAGTTATTTCACATTTTTCTGAGTAAGGTCCAAACTATTAAGAAGACAGTTGATACAATTACATTGTAAAAACAAAATTACTACTTTTTAAATAACAGTTTACCATAGTAGGGACATATAACAACAGCCTGAAACTTTGTATTATGTGTTTATAAAATATATTTCTGTGGACTGTGGATTCAGGATTTATTTCAGTATGTGACTATTCTCCAGAAAAGCTGCAAGGTTCTTCTTCACTACAGCAAATGCAATGTGAATGAATCCGGCACTTCAAACTCTTGGGCAAAACACGGAAGTGCTACGAAATCCTTATTTTGAAGTTACACGATGGCTGCACTGGAATATGAAACCATTTGTAACTGCCTTTTTATATGTATCTAAAAGAAACAAAAGATTCAAAAACTATTAAGCTATAGACCATTCTTTGTGGGGGGAAGGATGAAAGTCAGGACAATGCTTTAAAGCTTTAAGCTGCAGACCTCTCCACAAACAGTGTCAACTCATCCTGATAGTTTTTTATGAAGAGAACATTATTGATCAGTGTAAATAGCCCTGCCTCTCTGCCTTTAAATTGGGACTTTGGGTACATAATTAAATAAAGCTTGTTCTATAGCAACTATTGATTTAAACACACTTAGTATTCCAAAGAGGGAGAATAGTCTTGTATCTGACAGAACATGTACTCAGAAGCTAAACTAAATATAAAAATTGAGAGAATCAGGACACACTACTGTGTTCTAGAATACCAACAGCTGTAAAAATGAAGGTCAATCAATTTACAAAGCTGTATAGAGAAAATAATTTGTTACCTGATTTCACATGAGAAGACTATAAAGTTACAACAGTGCTTTAATAAAGTACTTAGCATTTCCTAATAATTTCCCAGTACTGTTATTTAGATAAGAGACATAATTATCTATTCTCTCTTCCCTTCATCCAAAAATCCCCTTCATTTTAAACTGATGTGTAACTGTCTGTTCCCACACAACAATAAGCTATGTGATTCAAATAACTCTACATTAGGAAATCTGATTTTAAAATTACTGTTAAATAGCTTCTTTTGAAAGAAAAGATCCTTAATAGTGGTTGCAGTCCCTGGAACTAATTTCATTTCAGTCTGCCTCCTTACCCCAGCCTTGTTAGCTGCTCGCAGTCTGAAGTTATACATCCTCCCTGGCAGAAGGCTGCCGACTGTGCATTCAACATCAGAGCCTTGGTAAACCTCTCTGTGTTCATCAGTTTCTGCCTGAAACATTTCCAGACCGTAACAGGTAATAGGTGAACCACCGTCTACCTGGGGTGGTCCTGAAAACAAGGAAGAAAGAAAAACTTATTTAATTTTAACACGTAACACATTTGGATCCTTTACAATCACTAACAGTTGTAATAGAATTACCCCAACGCAGCTGAATTTCTCTTGCTCTTGGTCTACCCTGTAGCCTTGGAGGCTGGCACGGACCAGGAACCACTGCTGGTGTCTGCACCAGTAAAGCATCAGATGCCTACAAAGGAAAGACAGATTAAGAAAGTGATCTAGGCCAAAACAAAACACTATCAATTATGCCACAAGTAAAGGCAAATACTGAATACAGAAACAGGATCTTCCCTTTTCTGAAGTACATCTTCAAATACATGAAGATGCTTAAATGATCTGATGTATTTTTCATAATAGCTAAATAAAACATGCTAAAGTAATAATAAAATATGCAAAATTAGCTTCTGATTTTGTGTTTTGGTACACATGCAAGGGGTAGAATTGAAAACAGTGGTTAATTATCAGTACAAACCTAGTATAGATGCTTGACTTGTTCAATGTAAACTCATTTTCTTTTCCATAAACTGCAGTTTAATGAGCTCTAAACCCTTACTCTAAGGGTTGCATACTTTCTGTACAAGAACATCTCAGAAAGCAAAAGTGGGCAGAAAATTCAATCGAAAGAGATTTTAAAAGAAAATTAGATTTCATTTTTTTCACTGCTTAGCAATACTTATTGTGAAACACGCTTTCCCCTCTGATTTGAAGTTTGGGCAAAAATGCATAGCATAACATACAGCAGATGGCATCGGGTATTCTGAATGCAGACAAAAATGAGCAAAGACGATGAGGGGTTTTTAGTTTCAGTGTGATACAGAAAGAATACAAAGTTGGTAAGTCTTTAAGTTCACAAAAGAAATGCCTCTCAGAGCCCCTTTTCACAACTGCTTTCTGCCTATGTTCAGGAACGAATGGATTGGAAGTTCTACTGGTTTTCAATTCCTTTGAAATGTATTGTTGCACTGAACAACTGATGCTACTTAAAAAGCAGAATGTTTCTCAGGAGGCATATGTCCATGACAAGTGATAGAGGAGATAATTACATCTTTCTTTACTGTTCTTCTGTTGGTTTCTGACACCTTCAGAAACTATCAGGACTTCCTGAAAATTATTTTCTCTTTGGTTCTTAATGTTTATTCAAGTACCGGAGTTGGGCTGTGGGGAAATAAGCTGGCAGAGTAAAAGTCTCCAAGGACACATGCACTAGTGGTTTGGCGACAGCCTTCCTCTGCCCCCTGAGCTACGGTGAGAGGGAAAGCACTGCAGCTGAGCCAGCACTGAAGGAGACCAGATTTATTCTTAAGACAAGGTGGCTGTGGTCAAGGTTATCTTTGCAGGAGACTTCTAGGTGGAGGAAGAACACATACCTTTCCTACAGTAAGGGGGGAGGGCTGGATAGAAATGGTCAACACTAAGAATGCAAGGCTTTAAGATTTTCAGGAGACCAGCTGGATAGTGAAGCCCTTCTGGAAGTCTGTAGAGAGCCAGGGCTGGCTTCTTACACTTGGTGCTGAGAAGGGAGAGGAATACAGTACAACATTTTGGCACTGGCAGCTGAACTTCACCACAGAAGTGACAGTGCAAGTGTGTGTGTATATAGTATGCATAGTATGGCACAGCAAATTGTTTGGGAATATTGAAAACTAGGGCAATGTAAATATTTTAATTGTGCTTGAGATAGCCTGGGAAGAGGCTACAGGGCACAACCCTGTAAAGCCTGAGTGGAGACTTCCTCCCTTGCTTGCTGGGCTGACTTGGCTACTTAGACTAGGTACTCCACTGACCACAGGGAAAACATTAAATTCACAGCTCCTGGCCCTGCACAGGACAACCCCAAGAACCACACCACGTGAGAGAGCGTTTCCAAATGCTTCCTGAACTCTGTCATGATTGGTGCCATGACCCACTTCCCTGGGCAACCTGTTCCAGTGCCCTGCTTAACTGCAGCATTGGGTTAGGCCTTAATAAATGACCTTCTAATAATGTATCACAGAGGAAAGGACACAGTATGTTTCTGCAAATAAGAAAAATCATGTTAAACCAAATATAGTATCAGAAAAGAATATTCACATTTCTTTCTTTAAGAAATGAGCAGAAACTTGAAATACCTGTGCATCAATACTGGAACTTCTTTGAGGTTCTAATTATGGTTATTTTGTTAGACTCTTCTGCACAATATTTGCTTAAATCTATCTGCTGGACCAGATTTTCTAAAGAGAGAGACATTTTATTTAATACAAATATTAGTTCCTCTTACAGTGCTTTGTCCTCCTTCTCCCACGCAATATACACGTAACCGATAGGAAGAGCCAGGATTTAGCCGGTCACACACATGTTCCCTAGCAGCTCCGCTGTATATTGTGTCCCATTTGTTTCCTGAAAGTTAGAAATAAGTATGCAATGAACCAAGGCGTAATTTGCCACACTTCAATACCAGCCACAGCAGGTATCCTAACTTCACTAAATAAGTGTGTGCCTGATGTTTATAGGAAAAGAAATAAGGAGTTGCTTTGAGTTCCCTGGAAGATCCAACAATTTCATAAATATAGTTTCCTAGGTAAATCTGTTGAAGTGAAATAGCTTCCTTTGGTATTCACCTTAACTAGAAAAGAATTTCTTTTTAATTAAGTAGTTATTACTGGGCCAGCAAACACATTCAACATCATAACCAAATAAATGGGTAAGAGACAAAAGCAGTATTTTCCATGGAAAAGAAACTTTTAATTACAACAACATTTTGCAGGCTTTAACTACAGTTTATAATTGATAAAGTTTGTTCCTGTCTTTCTGAAAGGCCCAGCAGCATCTGAAATACTGATTTCATTTGCTGTTCTTAAATCAGAAACTCTTTTGCACTCTCTCTCTTTCTTAAGAGATTAAGCAGGGAACCTGGGGACTTGTAATTAAGTCTCCAACAACTCAATACATTGCAGAATTTAGAGGACTGGGAATGAAAGGTAATACACTAAATTTAGTTCACTAAATCTGCACAAAAGGCTTGGATGCATCATTCCAGAAGTGACTTAGTGAGGACACGTGATGGCGTACAGAAAGGATAGACTAAGTATCAAAAGAACCACAGCTGAGAGCCCTGACACAGCACTGGAGAAGTATAAACTTTCATTTCTCAGTGTAACTCTGTTCCTGAACTTGAAAAGGTTACATACGAGGTCTAGGTTTTTAAATATGCAAGATGGCTTTATGTCCAATTTAGAAATACTGTTCATTTCCTTTCTGTACAGAAGGACAGAACAGCAAATAGCAAAAACAGTTATCCCAGCTGCATCATTGTTCTCCTTTAATAGTGACAAGTAGAGCACTAGTTTTTCTTTCATCTGTCATACAGACAAAGCTACATGTCCCTGTCTTCTTGCTCTACAATGTCTAAATTTCTCATTTAATTTCCAAAACAGAATACACTTAATCAATAAGTCAAATAAGAAACATCTCTTTTGACACAGAATTTTGTGGCATCTTCTTTCTAAAGTAGAGAAAAGGAACTTGTACACAACCATCAATGTGCCTCTATTTTTTGATGGCAGTCCTCGGCAATACCTTTTCCTGTCACAATACACATTTTGTTCTTCTCACAGGCGCATAGAGACAAGAAAAAACTCCCATAGCTGAATACCAACATATGTTCCTAATACTTACCATTTAAGCCTTCGGACATTTCCACAACGTATGTATTTATTGCTGCTCCTCCACTGTCTTTTGGTGGATCTATAAAAACCAGCAATATTCCAACTAAGCAAGATAAATTAAATGGTTTTGTAGGTTTTGGGAAGCGTTGACAAAAGGCAAAAACGAACAGCCAGCTGGAGATGGGTGCTTATTTAGATAGACAGCATCCTAGCTCAGGGCAGTGGCATATCACTCAAAAGTCTCTGCTACAAGAAGCTGCCAGCTCACAACCCTACTGTTCACTCTGCAGATGAAGAGTGACAAGTGAGTCGCACCTGGGAGATGCCACAGCAAACATTTCAGTCTCAAGTGCTGCAGAAGGCAGTCTGATTATGGATTCAGGGACTCAGACCCTAATGGTCCTGTAATTTGGACTACAGATAGGAAAAGATTATCATACTGATTTGTGTTTCAAAATTATTTAAGGACAGAATTTCAATACTCTAAATATTTTGGGACAGAAGTCAGGAGATCTACACTGAAAACTTATTTCTTAAACTTCTAATCCATCACTAGAAATTGAGTACACTATCCTCCCTGGTGCAATATTCATGTACAAGATATGAACTTACAGACCTTTCTTCGACATATAATCCTAACACCGCTTTTCAAAGATGACTTAGAAAACAGCAAAATTAAATAATGTGGAAAACCAACATTTTGAACAAATACAAAGACAGCATGATACTTCAACACAGAAGGGTACTCCTGACAAAACATCACATTATGTACATGCTGGATGAAATTATGTTGGCTCTTAGGCAAGGGTTACATTTCACATCACACCTGCTAAATAAAATGAGACTTATTATATGGCACATAGCACTTGTTTGGTTGGAAGGTATCAAATTACTCCCAATGAAAAATAAAGTTATCACATTAACTATCACATAAAAAGAGTATTATTGTTCAACATAATGACTATTAAAGGTCTTATATATAAATATATATTTTAGGTAGCTTTTGATCTACAAATGAGGTATTTTTAATAACTTTATACAATTATGTATCATCCATAGAAGATAAAAGTATCCAATTCTGATGTAGGAAAGCAGTCTGGAAAGATGCAATACTGGATCTCCTATGTACTACTTATACTCTACAAGTAACTTTCTTATTATTGATGCTAAAGAATTAAACACACTATTAAACGGAAATAGGTAAGAAGTGACGATAAATAAACTTTTTAACTGTTTGATTTTCTGCTAAAGTACTGCATCACACAGTACAGTTTAACCTTCTCCTATTTTACAGCTTAAAGCTAAAAACTCCTGAGCCTGAGGAAAAGTTTCTCAAGATCCTTAGCAAATAAAGTATTTCTCTATTAAAACCAAACACTTTGAAAAGATAGGTTGAATTTGAACTTTGATCTTCTCTTTCAATAAACACCCAGAATGTCATCCACTTTTTGTGCTGGAGAAACAGAACTTCTTAATGCACCAATTAACACTTGTTTTTTAATTATTGCAGTCCCCTGCAATAACAGTCCCTATTACAAATAGTATATTATTTTCCCCACATAATTACTTATAATGCCACAGTATTTTAAATTAATATTTTTCTTAATTCCATGAAAATGGATCATAATAGCTCAGTTGACTGAAGTGTTACTGAAGTAAAACCTGACCTTCTATGTACAAACATATATAAAATATTTTCTATCTATATATAAAATACAGAAGACATACTGTAAACAGAGCTGGACAACATTCTTACCCCAGATTATTTTAAAACTCTGTGCATGAATTTTTCCTTTCACTGTGGGTTTTGAAGGTACTCCAGGTTTGTCTGGACAGGTAATGTATTCCACTGTTTCACTTGGACTGCTTTTCCCTTCTGAGTTATAGGCAATGACCTGCAAATATATATAAAATACTATAAACACACTGGTATCCTATTCACTGTTTATTGTAAGGACAACTTAATTTAGATGTGTATTTAGACAGATAGATACATAATAAATTATCACAAGAAGTTATTTAGTCCCATAGTCAGACAATCACTACACAGAAAAAAAAAAGCATGAAAATTCCCAGGAAATAAACCCTTAAAAAAAATCCCTCTCACATTACTATAGTACTTTCTTTTACAGAAATACATTCAGAGTTAAAAAAAAAAAAAAGGTTTATATAGGTAAGTTGTACTAACAACAGCAAGGGTGATATAAACTCTTCAGTCCCAAGGAAAATGATGGCAAAGGTTGTCGTGAAAGTTATTACAGGCATGTGAAGGACAAGAAATTAATTGGATTTATCAACGGTAAATCACATTTGACCAACCTGAGTGCCTTCCACAATGAAACAATTTGCTAAGTAGATGGGGGAGGAGAGCTGTGGACATTATCTACCCTAATTTTAGTTTGATATGATCTCCCAAAGCATCCATGTAGACAAGCTGGTAAAATACAGACAGAACAGATAGATCACAAGATGGGCGTAGAAAACGTGACAGAATGCCTGGCTCAAAGGGTGTTGGTTAATGGTTTGAAGGCAAATTAGCAGCTGCTCAAGAGGGGATTTCCTCATCAGCTGATCCAATGTCAGATTCTATTCAATATTTAGAAGTGCTCTGGATGACAAGAGTGAGTGATGCTCCCAGGTTTGCATATGGCACCAAACTAGGAGAAGACAGAGATGGGGAGGGAAGAGCCACCATGCAGACTTTGACAGGTTGAAAGACTGCATCAACAAGAATTGTATGAGCTTTGGACAAAGACAATCTTGCACCTGGGATGGAATAATCCCAGCACCAGTACACTCTGGGGTCTGACTGGCTAGCCAGCTTTTCTTTTTTCAGCTCTGCTGAGAAGGACCTTGGGTGGGAGCAAGCCAAATGAATCAGCAAAGCATCTTCGCAGTAGCAAACCCAAATTGTTTCATGGGCTGCATCAGCAAGAGTTTAGCCAGAAGAGCAAGGGATGTGATTATGCCACTTTAATCAGCACTTCTCAAGTCATGCTTGGAATACTGGGTCCAGTTTTGGTCCTTCCAGTTCAAGAGACAATGAGAAACTGGAGTGTTTAGAAGAGAGTCAGCATGATGATTAGAGGATTGAAGAATCTGACACAGGAAAAAAATTTGGTTTATTCTGCCTAAGAAAAAAGAAGTTTAATTGGGAAGGATCTAATCACAGCCTTCCAGTACCGAAAGGATAGTTACAGAAGAGATGAAGATACTGCCTTCACACAAAAGATCTGTGATGACAGGACAAGAGTCAGTAGACACAAAATGGGTTAGGGAAAATCTAGCTGGATTTAAGAAAAGAAAGTAATGACCATTAGAACAGACTGCCCAGGGAAATGGTTGAATCTCCATTGCCAGAAATACTGAAATCTCAGCTCAACAGGGCTGAGACACGGTTGAATTGCCTAACCTAAGGCCCTGCTTTCTACAAAAATTTGACCCAGATGATCACCAAAACTCCTTTCCAACCTAGACTTTTCTGTGATTCTAGGAAAGGAAATTCCTGCTATTCTTTTTAGTTTAGTAAAAAGCTAAACAAACTAAAAAAAACCCCACACAACTTTTTTTGGCTTTTATACTTTTATTCTGCCCATTTTAAAAATGAGCAGAATCAAAATAAGAGGAGTGATGTTAGTACAGACTGAGAAAAGGAAATGTGAGCTAACATGTCTCTCAGACAGTAAGTCTCCTGATAGAGTTTACAAGATTAATAATCATCTGCTTGTCTTTGTGCCCTTACAAATAAAGTTAAACAGGCAGTTAGCATTTACCTATTATAAGGTTTCAAATGGTTATAAAGCTTCTTTCAAAAGCCTTAAGGAATATTACTACTAATTAAGTCTTTTCCTGTATAATAAAAATTAAAGACCTGATTAACACAACATTTGTTTCTCCTTTATGCTCTGTGAATGAGCGAACAGAGACTTCTGTTTACTGTTTTGCTAATAACAATAGGGAATAAACATTGATTTTTTTATTTTAATGAGAAACTTAGAACATTTAAGTAACTATACATTTACTAGTAATGAGTATGCTTAACATGTAAGATTACTTTCAAAGGAAGACTGTGACCAAGTCCTCAAAGCTAGTTTTAAGGTAATTAGCTATTCATGTGTGGCCATAACAGTGCTAGGAATATACTGTGTATTTTAAATTATTTAAGTTATGAAAATATCCCAACCATATCATGTTCAGAAGTGCAAAATATCATCTGAAAAGGAGTACTTGCATGCTTTAGTGTTAATTCAAACCAAACCAACCAACCCTTAAACTGTTACCCTTCATATTGCAAAAAGAAACTATTCTTCAACAGTTCCCAATTATTCCTTAAGAAATAGTATTTTAGGTGTATGTATGACAACAGCTACCAACATTTTTTCCTTATAGGCAGAGATGAGGTTATTCTGACTGTGCCTCAAGTTGCATCAGGGAAAGTTTAAACTGAAGGCCAGGAAAAATTCCTTCATGGAATGGGGGGTCAAGCACTGGCACAGGTTGCCTGGAGAAGTGATTGAGTCACCATCACTGGAGGTATTTCAAAGATGTGTAGATGTGGTGCTTAGGGACATGGTTTGGTGTTGGGTTAACAGATGGACTTGATGATCTTAAAAGGTCTTTTCCAACCTAAATCATAGAATTATATAATCAGATGGGTTGGATGGGAACTCTGAGATCATCAAGTCCAACCCTTGATCCACTACCACCACAGTTACTAGACTATGGCACTAGATGCCACATCCAGTCTCTTTTTAAATACCTCCGGGGACAGAGAATCCACCACCTCCCTGGGCAGCCCATTCCAATGCCTGATTACCCTCTCTGTAAAGAATTTCTTCCTAATATCCAACCTAAACCTCCCCTGGCAGAGCTTGAGACCATGCCCTCTTGTCTTATTGAGCGTTGCCTGGGAGAAGAGACCAATCCCCACCTGGCTACAACCTCCTTTCATGGAGTTGTAGAGAGTGATGAGCCTTCTCTTCTCCTGGTTAAACAACCCTAGCTCCCTCAGCCTCTCCTCATAGGACTTGTGTTCAAGTCCCTTCACCAGCCTGGTTGCTCTTCTCTGGACTATGATTCTGTGATTCATACTGTGGGACAAGTCTTTAGCTTTGTTCCAAGAGTAACTGTTCAAGAGTGACACAGAACAGCCCACGTCAGAAGGAAGCTGAAAGATTATCTCGTCCAATCCTTCAGGGAAAAGTGAGCCTAGATGAGATTATCTAGCACCCTGTCCAGTCATATCTTGAAAGCATCCAGTGATGGGACTCCACCATATTCCTGGGGAGGTTGTTCCAGTGATTACTTGCTCTCACTGAGAAAAATTTCAGATCACCACACTCTGAGTGGGGCCTGTTGGCCAATTTTCCACTCATCTCACGGACTACCCATCCAGTTTTATCTTGCCACTTAGCCAGGGAGAAGGTTGCGGGAATCTGTTGAATGCTTTGTTGAAGTTTTGGTAATGAAAATCCACTGATCTCTTTGAGACAAGCGAAAGTGTTGCTTTGATGTAGGATGTGATCAGGCTAGTCAGGCATGATTTACTTTTGGTGTAGGTTTTTCCCAATCACCTGCTTCGTTGGGCTTGCAATAGTCTGTAGGAGGATTCTTCCATTACTTTTCCAGGGACTGAAGTAAGATTAATGGGCTTGTAGTTCCCTGGTTCCTCTTTTGGGCCCTTCTTTTAGATGGGGGCTATGACATTTGCCCTCTTCCAGTTGCCTGGGACATCCCCTGATCTGCATCACTTCTCAAACAGTGATCTTGCAGCAATGCCAGCCACTTCTCTTAACATCCAGGAGAGGACTGAGCCCTTCCAAGAGACCAAAGCCCAGTCCTGTCACAGCTATCTTGTTCTGTGATCCAGTTACAACGATGCTAAAGGCAGAGGCAAAGAAGGTGTTGAGAACCTCTGCTTTATCTGCATTATTAGTAACTTGCATCTCGGTCCTGTTTAGCAATGGGCCTTTGTATGTCTTCCCTGGGCTTTGCTTACTGCTCACATAGCTGAAGAACCCTTTCTTGTTGTTCTTGACATCTCGGGCCAATTTCAGTTCTAGCTGATTCTCAGCCTTCCTGACTGCAACTCTGTGTGTCCTAAAAAGGTTCTTGTAGACTTGGATA
This sequence comes from Myiozetetes cayanensis, assembly GCF_022539395.1. Classification (NCBI taxonomy): domain Eukaryota; kingdom Metazoa; phylum Chordata; class Aves; order Passeriformes; family Tyrannidae; genus Myiozetetes; species Myiozetetes cayanensis. Next base: position 60,819,232 of record NW_026087742.1, on the reverse strand, counting down.
GCTATTTGGTCACCTTCCCATGGCCAGTATTCTTCTTTTTAGCTTTTCACCACACCCAAGGTCAGACTGACCTAAGCTAACAAGTTCAGCCCTCAAGACTTGTTAGAATGGGCTCAGCAACATGGTAATATCAATGATTTGCTAACAAATTTTTTTGATGATCCCAACTGTGTTTACATACATTTAGAGTCCATCAAAGAACCCCACAGCTACACTAAGTAATACTACCCATGTATATGAAATACAAAAGCCAAATAAAACCCGCAACTGTTAAGAACATGGACTTATGACCTGGAATTTCAAGGCATCTGCAATTATGTTATGCCCTTACAGAGGTTCTTGTTCCTTCTGCAGAGATAATTAATGAAGCAGGTGCTCAGACAGTAGTTTTAAGAGACTGAAATTGTAAGAAACCGGCATAGAATTTAGTTTTCCTTAGAAAAGGCCCTCTCCAGTTCTGAGTCAATCTCAAGCTACTCTGGTGCAAAAAAACCCACTCAAACATATGGAAAAATCTTACCCTAAATTTATATTTTGTACTGCGCCTCAAATTCTTCACTGTGTAGGTAAGATCGTCACCATCATATTTTGGCTTGAAACCATATCCCTGCAGAATTAAATAGGATCATTTGAAACATCTTTGCAGACCAGAGGATGTAACATACTTCATACAAATAATTACTGTTTCAAACTGTAATTGTTATGCTTTCTGACAAAGTAATGAGTGCACCTTCATTGTGTAAACACAATTTTTTTTTTTGAGAGGAGTGAATTCATTATCCATTTTCCAATCAGAAGAGGAGAAAAGAACAGTAAGAGAAACATACAAAGGATCCCCACAAATTATATCTAACACTTTCAAAGGGTAGTACAGTATTAATTTTAAAACAAAGATAGTTAGGTTTGAAACTACATCTAGAGGGACCACACTTCATGATGCAATTACTTTGATTCAGCTCTTATAAGGCTTAACTTTCACACAGAAATTCACAAAGCTAGAAGTAATTTAAATGTCTTTGCAAGAATTTGGCTTAATAACACTAAACACAATAAAAAGAAGAAAGCTATGTGGTTTGGTCACAACAATGACAAGTCATTAGCTTAATTTCAGAAAATACAGTTGCTTGTAGAATATTCTATCAAAAGTAATAATTATCACACTTAGTACAATAATGTATCAAAACCACACATGTTAGTCTCTTTTCTTACTGAGAATAAGTATTCTAAACTTACTGAGTTCTCATCCTCCATCTCTAATATATATGAGATTCCTTCATCTGATGGTGTTCCTGAGGGTTTTGTCCACTGAAGGGATAACCAAGTAACTCCAGCATTAATCAGCAAAGGACTTGCTGGTGTGGTTGGGGCAGTGCCTGAGGTATGATACAGGACTTCTTCACTAAAATCACTGTTTAAAACAGACAGTATGTAAACTAACTAAACAAAATAATTATTTTTAGAAAAACTAAATTCTTACTCAACACAGTTATGACAGTTTCTTGTACATAAGCACAATGGGAAATTGCAAGCTGGTACATGCAGAAGACTTTAACTTGCCCATGAGTCCATCAGTAACAAAACATCTGAACAAGGGTAACATACTCATAATTGAAAGATTTCTTTCAATGTTTTGCCAACCAAAGTGTTTTACTTTTTCATATTAACTCAGTATTCTAAAACATTAGAGCTCTATATGCAATAATATACTAATACCACAGTGTCCTTCCTATTCAAAATGAAAACATGAAGATATAAAAGCATATATATGAAGACCTCAAAACAAATTTTGCGTATGTCTTCCAAGATTACTTTGAAGTACTAGTTTCTCTAGTGAATCAGAAAAATAGAGCAATAGTCTCATTCAATGTTAAGCTACTTTAAGAGTTGATAATATGAAAATATTTTTGCAGAACAAATGAAGTAACATTTACACCAGTGAATCCTCTAACACAACTGTTAGCCTTATCTGATGACAAGTAGATACACCTTGTGGTGAAAATACAAACAAGTTATATAAAAAGACCTAATGTGAAACAGAGAAATGGAAAAGTCATTAAGCAGGTACTATACTTGCACAGATGGTCTAACGTATCCAGCTATACTAAAAAAAACACCCCACCTGTTCTCAGGTGGCATTTGCTGCTTCTACATGAGACCTGAAGAAACATATACAGGCTTAAAGCTAATCTAGGTTTTTTTAACTATATGAAACTAATGTTACAATTAAACTACAAATGTGTAATTTTAATCTGAAAGCTAGGGATTACCTAAGTGAGCATCAGGAGGCCCTGAAAATGAAATCCTCTATACAGCTCAAACAACTGTACCAGTTAAATATCTCGTGTGTTGGAACCTCACTTGCCTGAAGCAGCTCAATATAAAGATACCTCTTACTCAACCTACATTATAATAGCATACGTACTTAAATTTTGGTCTGCATTAAAGTACTTTTGGTAGTTTAAAAAAAAATAAAATCTTGCAGACAACACATTATCAAGAGTGTTGACAGCACACAAAGTAGATGTACCGTCTGTGTGGACATGCAGACTGTCAAATACTGTCAAGCAAGAAGTGAAAAAGTGCAAAACGAGAAAACTTTCTAAATTTGTGGGTAAAGTAACTTTTTTTCCTTGTAAGAAATCACAAGCAAGACAACTCTCTGAAATAGAGATTGTGTGATACCTACAATTAACTAAACAAAGGTCAGTATTTTATAGGTAGTCTAAAGAAAGCAGGAAGAGAGGCTCGATATAAATATTATGTGTATCTCTATTCACAACAAACTATTGAAGGAGTTACATCTTACGAGCAGATATAAGGTTAAAGACCCCACATCTTAAAAAGGTTTAATCTCTTTACTTCATTGAACCACTCAAAAATACACTGAAATAAACAAAAAGAGTTCCAGCGATACCCACACTTGAATGACTATTAAACAATTTCCTTAGAAGTACAACAATACTATCCATTTTTTAAAATAGATTTTATTATTCAAGTATTCTGTAGTCACTGTTTCATGTGAGGTTAGAATTAAATTTAAAAATGAGTAACTCAAAGATAAAATATCTGTTCTTGTCGGTAAAATTATTTAGACAAAATTCTGTCTCCAGATGCCTAATGTTCTCAACATTCTTTATAAGGAACAAACAGGCACTCTACACTAATAAGCATTATTTCAAGAGACTTCTTAATTAAATAATACCATGAAGACAATAAAGCACATCTTCACAAGGCTATGAAATAGTGATTTAAAAATCTATTCAGCATGATTAGTTTAAGAAGGGTACTTAACTGATCAGTGCCTTCAAAGCTTACGCTGGAGGAATTTGTAATATGTGCAGCTATTCCTAGCGGATACATTTACACTCAGATGCAAAAGGGGAACAGGAAGACAGCCTGAGCACTGGACCCTGGTTAACTGCCAGCTCTTCCCGGTCTTTATTTATAACAGTTCCAAGTAAATCTCATCAAGACAAAGTCCAGGAGAGACTAAAGAGAATAATTAATTACAGGAATATCATCCAGAAGGCAGTAATGTAAAAAAGACTGTCAGAGCACACCAAAAGTTGCTCTAGTCCACTATAGTGTCTTCTGACAGTGGCCCAAAGCAGGTGCTTAAGGAAAGACATGGGAATAGGCACAATATACAACGCATTCCAAGTACTCTCCAAGGCCTCTCAACACATGCCTCAGATATCCTAAGCCAGCTGTATTTTCCCCACACTTAATAGTCTCCACAAGATTTCTTCTGCCTAGCATGAGTTAGGACTTCAGCTCTGGCTCCCTACTCTTCATGCTGTCCTTCAACACTGTCCAAGCAGGCACTGTTGCTTCAAACACCTCCTTCTGCCAGCAGAAGGACACACAACACACATCCTCTATTTCACGCTATAAAAAACCCACTCCGATGAGCTGCAGCACAATTTTCACAATCTTTCAAACAGTGAATTAAATAAAAAGAAATGCAAAATAGCGATTTTAGGCTGATGGCTAGGGAAACCTTATTTTTATGCAACACAAGACTTCAAGGTCCAAGTGCTACTAGGTAGTGTGGACACCAGCAGGCTCCTCTAGAGGTGATGAGCCCCTGGTAGTGTGACTGTTAGCCAGGTTAATCCGCTCTGCCTGATGACCAAGAAGCATTTCCCAGAACTAACGCACTGTGCAGTAGTGCAAGCATAACTTGAAAATACATTGCTGTGGGGTTTTTTTGGGTTTTTATTTATATTCTCTACTGAAGTCAGAAGTCACAGAATGGCTCAGGCTAGAAGGGACCACAGTGGATCACCTGGTCCAACCTCTCTGCTTAAGCAGCATTGTCCTAGAGCACATGGCACATGTCATTCATTCAAAACTTCAAAACAAAGTTTGGTGCTCTCCAACTTCTGAAAAGTAGTAATTAAAAGCAAGCTGCACATATCCTAAGCATTTATAATAAGCTCCAGAACTTCCAAAGAATTAATTGATTTGGTAATAAATATTCATTGATATTCTGTCTCTTTCCCAGGGAGATTAACCTTAGATAAAGGGACAAAATCCCAGTAAGGGGACATGGCACAAGGCACAACAGATACTTGTGGCAGTGGGAGTTCTGCCAGACTCACTTCCTGCTCCAGAAGAGTTACTGACTCCTCTTTATATCATCATCACTACAACTCTAAGTTTAAGGAGGGATGATAAGTCCTTGAAGACTGCTATACCAACTTCAGGAACTAACCTTAGGTTTAGCACCATATCAAACCTGCCTGGAACAAAGAGTAGCAGAGAGCAGGGTAACGAGGTATCCCCTGGTCAGCACAGCAGCAGCACATGTTGCTTCTAAGAGGGGCTGAGATTTGCAGCATTTATATGGTAAGTGTGCACACACACAGCAATTGTAGTACATAGCCATGCCAGGCCTGAACAAAATGTGCTATGCTGGGAATCACAGAACAGCTGAGGGTGGAAGGGATCTCTGCAGGTCATCTCATCTAATCTCCCCATGTCAAGCAGGGTCAAGTGATTCGAAGGGCACAGGTAATCTGAAAAATTAATAATCTAATAACATGCTGTGAATTAACAAAGCAATTGGACTAGATGATCACTGTAGGTCCCTTCCAACTAAAATATTCTATATTTCTGTTTATTCCAGTTGGACAAAGACTTTTCTCTTTAAACGCCACCATATATTTTTCCCAAATGCATTTATGCATATGCACTCCATTTTTATGTATGTAATATTTACCTCATTCCCATGTCATTTTTGGCTGCTAGTCTAAAGGTGTACCCCATTGCTGGTGATAGTTTAGTGATCCTATACTGCTTCTGTTGACCGTAATAACACTGGCAAAACTCTCCATTTCCTTTTCCCTAAAAAGGAATAAATTATTCACATTATTCATCCTGTTATATATGCATCCATCAAAGTAACAAACAAATATGAAGTAAACTCATTTTTTAAAGTGAAATATAACTCAAGAATCTCCCATATAGTGAGGTAGTAGCATATGAAATCTTGAATGTATGTTAAATTAGCAGCTTTTCCCCTTGCTTTCCATTTCCCAGCTCCACAGGGTTGAAACAAAAAAAGCCATGAAGCTTCTGCAGCTCTGCCATCTCATGATAGCTGTCCAGGTAGGGACTGCAAGATGTTTGCAGGGGCATAGCTGATCCACTCCCTTTGTACAGAAGAAAGACTGATACTGGAAAATGATCCTTCAGTGTCAGCTCTTGAATGCAGTATTGGACTACAAGTGAAAAAGCCACTATTAAGAGTGGTAGAATCATGCAATTAAGATCCTACTATTTTATATTCCCCAGGAAAAAAATTGAGCAATATTCTGATAATTGTGTCAGGAAATTACATATTTGTCACAAACCTCTAAACAGAAGCCACAATTTTCATACAACTTAATGTGCACAGTCACACACAACTACTTTAAAAACCTACAAAATTAAAAAGACAATAGAAAAAACTTGCTTACTTCATCCCATTCTAAAAGGTAACTGTGGATTTTGGAACCATTATCACAAGATGCCTGCAACAGGAAAACAAGAAAATTAGAACTCTTAACTGGAAATGAGACCACTTAAGGAAAAAATGTATGTATGGGCCAAACCATGACAAGAACAGCAGAAGGCAAATGATGTTCCTCTTATACAATTGTTTCACTTGCCAAGACAGTCCTAGTTCAGTCCCTATCCAATGAATGCTTGTTTCACGTTTACGGTTTTGTTTTCTGATTTAGATCTTGAAAAAGTATTCAGGCAGTTGTGTAAAATGCTACAGTATTTTTCTAAGCAGCTGGATTGCAGATCTGCTCAGATTTGAGTCTTTTCAGACACCTTAATTTGCTTTACACAAACAAGCTTATGTTCAATGGCAGAGAATCAGTTCCACAGTACAGTAGGGAACTGGAACTTAGTTAACTTTATTTGCAAAGGCTCCTTGCTTTTCTGTGAATCCTTCTCTTCTTACTGAATGCCACATTTGACCCAGTGCATCTATTTGCAGTCATGGAACTGTGACTGAAATAAGTAAGTTTGATGAAAATTTTCCATTTTAATGAACTGATATTTTATTGCCAAATCCACAACAATTCTGAAGAGTTTAAAGTATTTATTTTAAAGGCTGTGAAGCAATTCTTACCTTCCATTGAAGAGTAAGAGAATTTTTGGTCCGATTAGTTATCCTGGGCAGATTTGGCGTATCAGGTTCACAACTCGATGTGGTAAAACTCTCTGCTTCTGAAGGGCTCCCCTTTACACAGTTGCATTCTACTTGTACTCTAAAGTGGAAAAGAGTCAGTAACATTTTGCTTCAAAATCTGTATCTATAGTTTCCTGAGAAAACTAAGTATTCAGAATTGAATAATGAAGCCTTGCTGCTTCATTATTAAAATATCACTGTTATAAATAAATAAGTGGAAACATCTTGGTCAATAAAGTAATGTGAAAGAAAAGAATCCTTTACTTTGGATGTACATCATTACCATCAGTCAGCTTTAGTCTCATAATTATATTTGAAATATATCTGTTATTAGCTGTACTTCATTTGGGAAATAATGGTAACATTTTGCAGACTCATACTCTATTGCAGACATATTAACTGATATGCAAGTGCTTTCATCAGATGAGCACAGTGAAACTATTGATACATTATCAGAGCCTCCTCTGTACTCCTTCAAGACCTTGCTGAGCCTGTTCACCCTGTCCTCTCCTTTAGGAAAGCTGTGAATTAACTCTCCACCTACTTCAGAAGAGTGAATTGTTGCTTCTGTCTCAAAGAGAAATGGTTTGTTTTTCAAACAGCTTGTCTCCAAAAGGAAATACATTACTATCTTCTGGCCTCTCCCTGCCTCCTAAGTTGTGTAGCTATGCCTTGTGTCTTCCTTGAGGTGAACAGTACATTACCTTATTCTGATTCACCTGTTCCTTTGCAAGAAAAAAACCCCAAATCCCAAAAAATCCCCTTTCCTCTGATCACGGACATAAGACCTGGGTTGCTGCCTTATGAAGATGCAAAAATCATTATCCCGTGCCTTCTACAACAGGCCCTACTAAAAAATCTGTCCCCATCTTTCTTATAAGCCCCTTTTAAATACTGAAAGGCCACAAAATGTCTCCCTGGAGCCTTCTCCAGACTGAACAACCCCAACTGTGTCACCCTGTCTTCACAGGAGAGGCACTCCAGTCCTCTGATTGTTTTTGCGTCCCTCCTCTGGACCCACTCTAACAGGTCGACATCCTTCCTGCTCTGGGGACCCCAGAGATGGATGCAGTACTCCAGGTGGAGTCTCAGTAGAGCAGAAGGGCAGAATCACCGTCTTTGACCTGCTGTCCACACTGCTTTTGATGCCGCCCAGGACACAGTTGGCCTTCCAGGTTGCGAGCACACACTGCCAGGTCATTTCCAGCTTTCCAACCACCAGGACTCCCACGTCCTTCTTGGCAGGGCTGCTCTCAATGCCTTCATCCCCCAGCCTGTACTGATACCCCAGTTTCCCGACACAAGTGCAGGAGCTTGCACTTGGCCTTGTTGAACCTCACCAACCCATGCTGAATCCATGGGTCCACCGCTCAAGCTTGTCCTGGTCCACCTGGATGGCATCCTGTCCCTCAGGCACATCAACTGCACTACTCAGTTTGGTGTCATCTGCTGAGAGTGCACTTGGTCTGTATCACTGATGAAGATATTAGACAGTACTGGTGCAATACAGATGCCTGAGGGACACCATCTGGACATTGAGCCATTGATCACTACTCTCTCAATGTGACCAACCAACCAACCAATTCCTCATCCACCCTGAGTCCATCCATCAAGTCCATATCTCTCCAATTAAGATATAACAACGTTGTGAGGGACTGTCTCAAAGGCCTCAGGGAAGTCCAGAAAAGTGACATCTGTAGCTCTTCCCTTGTCCATTGATGTAGCTGCTCCATCACAGTCCAATAGGCTGGCTAAGTTGGACTTCCCCTTGGTGAAGCCATGCTGTCTGTCTCAAATCACCTCCATGTCTTCCATGTGCCTTAGCATAGTTTCTAGGAGCATCTGTTCCATGATCTTCCCAGGCACAGAGGTGAGGCTGACAGGTTGGTAGTTCCCAGAGTCTTCCTTTCTACCCTTTATAGAAAATGGGTGTGGTGTTTCCTTTTTTCCAGTCATCCAGGACTTCGCCTGGTTGCCATGACTTTTCCAATACAATGGAGAGTGGTTTCAAATGTGATGGAGATGGTAACTACATCAGACGACTCCTTCAGGACTCTGGGATGCAACTTATCAGGTCCTGTAGACTTAGGTTCAGGTTCCTCAGGTGGTCCCAAAACTGCTCTTCTCTTACTGTGGGAGGGACTTTGCTCCCCCAGTCCCTATCTCAAGGTCCATCTACTTGACAGGAGTGGGAAGAGAGGCTGTCAGTTAAGACTGAGGCAAAAAAGTTGTTGAATACCTCAGCCTTCCCCTTGTCTGCTGTTACCAGTTTGCCAGCTGTGTTCATAAGGGGGGATGTGCTTTCTCTGCCCTTACTTTCTGGCTGACATAGCTATAGAAGCCCTTATTAGTCTTTGCACCCCTTGCCAAGTTCAGTTCCAAATGACTCTCCAATATTTAAAAACAAAGAGGGAAGAACACCTAACCACATCTTTCCAATCCTATGCTATTTCTTCTGACCTCCTGAAGCAGAAAATTCTGCTAGAATGGTACAATTACACTGAGCTGGGGCCACACTTTCTGGTGCATATGGGGTCAGGTTCACTGATCTACTGGAGCAAAGAAAAAGCAGCACATTGTGACCTTCAGGTGGCCAGCAGTGAGCATCTTTCTGGGCTAGGTACTTTCCTCTGCTGCTTGTGGAAAATTGAGAGAAAGCAGCATCTCTGCCTGGCTCCAAGGACAGAAAAAGGTCACTGTGTTGGCATGAAGCAAAGAGCATGGAGGTAGGATAGGGGTGCACTAATTATCTTATGTTTTCCAAAATCGACTGAGTGGTCAACTAAGCCAAAAATGTCGATTTTTTACTCAAAGGAGGGTGAGAAATGGTAAAGACAATCTCTGAAGACTTATGTAAATACACTGATCCAATGAAACTTTTAAAATAAATGCACTGAATTTAATGAAGAGAAAATGAAATACTTACTTTGCATGGTAATCAGTTGCTGGCCTGAGATCATTTACAGTAACTTTATTTTCTTCTCCACTGTAAAGAGATACAATTCTGTTACAGACTATTTCAGAATCCCATACATTTATAAAATGACATATATCATCTAACCCATTCACCTAACATACCTTCTATGAAATCTATTTGCTAACAGTGCAACACTGTTGCTAAATATAATAAAATGTAAATGCATTTATCTTTGAATTTTAGAAGCTTCTTGTATTACTTGTTCTTTTGCCCTGACGGTTTTAGGGCACTTTTAGTTTGTTTGGTGCTTTCTAAAAAATAATTTTTATTTTCCTCTTTACTCAGTAAGTTGCATCTGTATGCATGTATGTTATTACACAAAAAAACCCACTACAGCACTGGGGCCTGCAGAAGCTCAGTACAACCTTGCAAAAACAATTATCTAAAACTGTACCTGACTGCATACACCTACTTGCTAGAGCCTAGTAAACAGAAAAGGCACCTAAGTAATAATCAATTAGTTTGCTTTTGCTGATACCAGCTTACGTTAGCAAAGCTCATTTCTTTTCCTCTAGTTTCTAGGATAGGAATATCGTGATTCCATGAAATCCATGGAAGGTGACAATGATAAACTAGCTAGATACATGGGTTTATAATTATTAGAGAGATCTACACCTTTAAGGCTAAATTTTACTGTTATATTTCTCAAAATTGCAAAAAAATTACTGAAGACCATTGTGTTAGGAATGAAACAATGAAAGGGTTTTGTTTGCTTTGTCTGAGTGAATTTACTTACTTTTTTCATACCATAAGACTGTCTCTTATGAAAAGCAATTTTGGGAAAGGGTGGAATAACATTACTGGGAGCAGAAGCATGTGCTGACATGAATAATAATAAATACAATTTGTATTTCTCACTTCTTGCATATCTCACTATTTGAGAACCCAGGGTTTCTAATGCATCTGGCTGAAATGCAGCAAAGTGGTATAAAAACATGCCTCTAACATGTAAGAACGAAGTCTTTACATTCCAGTTGATGGCAGAGACTTCAGTAATAAACCAAAACAAATTCTACTGAAAAAAGTAGTTAATTTCAAAATAGCAGTTGCACAAAACTGGTAATTATTTAACTCTCTGGAAAACAAGCAGATTTTAAATGAGGTTTTAACCCACATAACTCAGTGCAGCAGTGATTAAATTAAAATGACAAACACCTACATGTACACAGTTTTGTACTTTCCATCTTTTCCAGTATTTGAAATCATCACTTCATAAGTATAAACCTCTGGCATGTCGTTCTTATCAGTGTCTTCTCTGGTGTCACTGGATGGAGGGGACCACATAAGCAGTGCTGTTCTTGCCTGAATATCTGACACCTGTAGAAACACAGCTTTTTGAGATCTCTGCCATTTAAGTGCTATGGTATATAAGCACTACTTTGACAAATGGATTAAATAAGAGAGAAGAAAATAATATACCATTATCAAATCAGAATATTTATACTCATACAATAGCTACTAACTTATTTTTACGGATGAAATGACGCTGGAAATACAAGGAGTACCATGAGAAAACCACAATCCCAGGCACAGGGCTGAGGGCAGAGACACCTCTGGGTACCGAACGCCACCCAGTGGGCTGCTGAAACATGGACTGCAGCGCTGGTGAGGCAAAGCACACCCTGGGACACTGGGCACTTTGGTAAACCAAGCTCAAGCACATCTTTTCTTTGAAGTCACGCAGAGTATGTTTTTTTTTTTAAATACCTTTTTGCCAACTCAGTTTTCTTATGAAATATATATACATATTTGTAGATGAAGGCACGCTCACAAGGTCCATGTACATATACGTAAATCTATATAGACAATATCCTGAAGAATACCTGTGGTACTGCTTGCCTGCACAGCCCACCTTTTGCAGAAAGGCTTGGATAACAGTTGGTGTGATAGAAATAGGAGTATAAGCAGTGTGTGGGAACGTAACTCCTCCAACTGCCCGAAAAGTATTTGCCCCAACAGACTAATCATGCTAAAGGAAGTGACCCCCACGTGGGTTAAATGGAAATGGGGAATCACAAAGAGACTTCTGAAACACTGAAGTAATCAGCTTCAGAAGTACAAAAACAGCATGAAAACTTGTAACAGGGCCCACAGATGCTGGAGTGGAACAGAGTAATGATCAAAACCTGGCCTGATAGCTTAAGAAACTGCCCTGCCACCACTGCTGCCTCCATCCAGGCCTGATGGATGCCATGAGTAGCTGCACCTCAGCTGGTGTGACAGCAGTTTGGGGTGCAGCAGACACAGACCCACAGCTTGGGTGTGCGCACGTGACCTGGTGGAGAATTTTCTCAGTGGCCCATGGATTAGCAGACTGTAGGGAACAACACGGTTACATGCAAAGCTACTAACGCACAGTGGAGACGTGTGACTAGAGGTACCCTCACTCCCAGAAGAGTGAGTGCTGCCTGAAACCCACACGTGCTACAAGGGGTTGGGGATGCTCATGTGAGCACCCAGGTGCATGCAGGTGATTACAAATCTTTAGGATCTGTTATAGAAGAATGCCTACAATTTTGTGGGTGTTTATAAATATTGCACTTGTGCTATTATGGTTTGTACCTTGCACCCACCTACTGTTTACAATCATTCACAAAAGAAGGGAAACACATTCCATTCATTACATGAAATGATTAGTTTTACAGTATGACTGTAATATATTATCTATTTTGGTAATAATTGCTTTTGAAAATCTATTACCTGAGTATCAGAATCAAAAAGCTATCCTCACAACTGGCGCTTGAAAATTGCTGTGATCTACTGAACTAAAAACCTGAATGGATCAACTTCAAGAATGAAGTAGAGAGAACATGACTTATTGATAAAAAAAAACAGAGAAGAGAAAAAAATTCAAATAATGTGAGCCTCAGTGTCTTGGAAATAATGTCACTAAACCCTTATGCACTAACATCATCGTGTATCATATCCTGAAATGGATCAAATGCTAGTAGTACTATACACTGAAGTTCCTGGGAAACACAATTCAAAGTATGGCAAGAAAAATTTCACATTATCTTGATGGGATCACAAACTAGACTAACACTATCTACAACCACCTCAGTAACATTCTAGTATTTCTGGAAGTCTTTGGAGTTGTGGGAAGACTCTGATAAAAGCATCCTCTTTGACTATTTTAATCCCACCATCCATCCTGAGTTGCAGAAGGTGGCAGGAGATCCTGAAGGAAAGAAATGGAGGTTCTTCAGGGACCTACTGTACTTCAGGATTAGTAGGATCCATTCTAAGATGATCTATTCCTATATTTAGCTACCTTAACAGCCAAATTTTTATTTCCTAATGTCCAGGCACTGCCTCTCTCACTACCAGCTAAGCCTACTAGTCCTAGTCGCCATGGAGTTGAACATTAGATCTTCCCCTCCTTTCTGCAGTCATTTCTTATGTATTTGAAGATACTTAGTATTCAACTCCCCTCATCAACTCTCTGATCATTCTCACTGTTCTCTATCTCCTACTGATTCATTTTCTTTAGTGCTTTACCCAGAACTGCACATAACATTCCACCTAATGCTTTGCTAAAGCCCAATTGCCTTGTGCACCTGATCAATTACATTTCCTTCCTATATCTTTGTCTGTCTTTGATTACACCAGAGAAGTAATGCTGTTCATAGGAGTGAGAGGTGGCATTACAACTTGTATTGGGTTTGTGTAGCAAGGTTTTGGTAGGGGGGATGGGGGAGGATACAGGGGTGGCTTCTGTAAGAAAATGCCAGAAGGTTCCCTCATGTCCGACAGAGGCAATGCCAGTTGGCTCCAAGACAGATTCACCACTGGTCAAGGCTGAGCCCAGCAGCGACAGTGAGAGTGCCTCTGGGATGACAGAATAAAGAAGAGGTTAAAAAGACCCCAACCCTGCAGAAGAACACCTGCAGCCAGAGAGAAGAGTGAGAACAGGCAAGAGAAACAGCTCTGCAGACATCAAGGTCATTGAAGAAGAAAGGGGGGGTACTCCAGGCACTGGAGCTGAAATTCCCCTGCAGTCTGTGATGCAGACCATGGTTAGGCAGACCATTCCCCACAGCCCATGGAGGTCCATGGGGGGAGCAGAGATCCACCTGCAGCCTCTGCAGGACCCCATGTTGGAGCAGGGAGATGCCTGAAGGAGGTTGTGACCCCATGGGAAGCCCACACTGGAACAGGGTCCTGGCAGCTCTCCTGTGCCCAGCTGAGGAGGGGAGCAATAGAAGGGTTTTGGTGGGCACCTGGCATGCAGCCAGAGTCAATGCACCACAGATCTTATTTGAACATTAAAAGATTAGAGGTTTCAACTGTTCAGTACAGAGAGAGCAGGGAGAGTGGGAGGGAGATCAAAGAGAACGTTACAGACTACAGAAGTAAGAGACAACTTACAGGACTTTGACTGATAAAATTAAACTCAAGAGTATTAATGGAAACCATTATATATCAACAAGGATCAACAGAGAACACGGTGAAATGTTAAGTTTGTGACCGGATGGAAAACTGTTATCCCAAGTTATTCCCCCAGTGCAACATTTATGGAACTTGCATAAAACTTCCAGAAGACTTACAAAATAATAGATGACAAATGTTAACACTGTGACTACAACAATGAAGCAGCATTACGTACCAAGCTAAAAATCAGTGACTACGTAGGTTGTTCTGGTGTTTTACTTTGTGTAAACAGGCTGTGACTACAGAATATTATGGAGGGTTGAAGCTTTGTTGTGCCAATTTGCCGAAACTTAAATGCAACAGTCAGTGGAACCAAAAATGCAATGTGAAAAGTACTCATAGAAGCTGGAAATTAAGGACATCCTAAAAATGCATAAAAAGCCACAGTGTATAAACCTGATATAAAATGTTTGTACATATGCATGCACACATATGTGAAGAGGGAAAAGGGAGAAATATGTTAGCCAGAAAAATATAGTTCAACAGAATTTATAGAAGTTGTTAAAAACATTCAGTGAAACAAAAAAGCTAACAGGATTTAAGACAAAAGATATAAAAAACAAAAATGGAAAAACATAGCAGGGAAGCTCCAAGTCAGTGTTACTGGTGGATGTAGAAGTTAAAATTATGAAAAATTATTTCCATCCTGCATTTACAATGAGGTTGAAATCAATATCTATCTTATGCAACTCTGTTGCTAGAAAATTTATAATCTAAGTGAGGGATCTGTAATAAAGATGGTGATCAGGTTAAAACACTGTTTCCCCATCAAAAATGTACACTCACATTTAAGAAAGGAGTTGCAAGTCTAAACTAGTAAGCCCTGCTGAGAAGCACTGGGGAGTGAACTACTTATGGAACAAGTGTTAAGAGGCATATACCTGAGGGTCCTAGGAGAATGGGCTCAGGGCAGAAGAACAGAACAAGAGGTACAACACTTAGTTTCTTGGCAGGGATAAATATTGGAAACAATTTCCAACCTGTCCCCCATACACCTGAATCTAACTGAAGTTGCCACCTTCTTTTCTGCAACCCCAGAAAACGGCAGTGGGGAAGCGCAGGGTCTCCAAATATACAGCCTGTGCATGAGGGGTCAGTAAAGTATTAAAATGTCAAGAATTACTAAAATAAAAATTTCCTTTTAAAAACTTTTCTCTGTTGTATATATGCACTATGGTAATGTGAACCACAGAAATTTCACCGTGTTTATGGTTTAAACACTGTAAAAATGACTTTTTTCCGCTCTAGCAAACTTTACAAAGAAACAACTGGTCACCAAAGTCCACCTCTCCCTGAATAGGCCTACTAATTTGGACTGTGACAGGGACTTGAGATAAGATAACGGTGGTAGTATTGTCCAATTATCCCAGGAGAAGAATGTATCCATAAGTGTGAGAGACTAGAATGTTAATGGCTCAGACAATCCAGGAGAAAGCTGAAGATGTGCAAAGTAACCACCCAGGTGCTCAGGGCCCATCCAACACCTGAGGCTATAAGCCGGGTGTGAAAAAGAGAGAGGAAAATCCTGCAAGACAGGGTAGTGCTTCTTTGTCCTTACACAAGTGATTCAGCTGTGATAACTCCCCTCCAGGGAAGCACCAGGACAATTCACACATAGCCTGAATGGGCCATAATGGGCCATAATTGGCTCAACTCCACTGACATAACAGACAGCTGTAATGTCTTAGAAGGTGTCAAAGGCTCATGAAATGTCCCGTGATCCAGTCCAGTATTACATCATCCATTGTAAAACTCCCCACCCCAAGAGGCCTAAGCCCATTAAAAGACACAGGGGACTTTCCTTAGTGCCATGGATGTCACTCAACACACAGGCTTCTTCCCTCACCATCCTGGGCTTCCCTCTATGGACCCAGACTGCAGCCATCACTTTGCCAAGACTGGAACCCTCATCACTGAGATCAGGCCACAAGAAGAGAATCAATGGAACACTTTCAGAATCCACAGAGTGATGATATTTTTTCTACTTAATCTGTCTCTCTGTCACTCTCTTTCTGTCCCTGCCCCTCCTCCTATTTCCTATTTCTTTCTATCTTTCTCTACCTCACATTTACTGTTAAATAAAATCTGTACTATTGACTTTGCCATATGGTCTTGTTTGTACCTTGATTCGGGCAGAGGCACCTATCTAATAATTTTAAGAACCTGATCATAACAGTTAATCTTAGATTACATCAGCATATACTATTTTAAAACAAGACTCATAGAATACAGTATTCTTCACTAAGATGCAATTATTTAATATTGTCCTTTATCCTTGATGTTCAATAATATCCCAATACTTGACTTTTTGAATGCTAGTCAAAGTTCTATTACGGAAATACTCAGGAATTCCTGTCAGTTTTCAATCACAAAACACTACCATATTTTCAAAAAAACACCTCTAAGGAGGAAAAAAGTATTTTTGAAGAACAAAGATTTAAGATCAGAAGAATCCACTATTATTATGTGCTCTGAGATGCTTTTCAGAAAACTTGGCATTACTTATTATTTTGTATGCTTATTCAAGCAGCTGCAATTGATTCTGGTTGCAGCTCTGACCTCTGCTTCAGCGAAGCAGAGTACAATACTTGAGTCAGAACCCTAGCACTGAAGAAACAAGAGGTGGGCTTGCAAGAGTGAATCTCCTCATTAACTATATTACATGTGCCATTCTATGATTTGGGTCAAACAAAAGAGCAGTTTTAGCATGTGCAGTCTGGATTGCATTCACAGTGATGCACGATATTTAACTATGAGGTGCATCACATTCTAGAAGTCCACAAACAAACACAGAACCACAAAATATGATGCCCTCCGAAAGGATTTACATGCTAAGTAGACAACCATCAATACTCAGCCTTCTGCACCACTCTTCATTTTACTTTTGCCTTTTCAGGTCCACTCCTCTTTTGCTTGCTTTGTTATTTGGTTAACAGATATGACAGCTGGTGGTGACTCTGCTCAGACGCTGAGGACTCATCATGGTGCAATCTGCAGAACCACTCCAACTTACCTCAGGGCATAAAAAAGTTCAAGTCAGATCCTCCTTAAGCAGAAGGGTCATTTGGTGGCAGTATCACGTTACCAACTTAAAACTGCCATGTATTAAAGGATAGGGGATCCATACAGGCAGAAGTTCAAGAAATAGGAGTTGGGAAGTAGTAAAATTTATATATCTCATACTACATGGAACTGAAGGATATGTGTGAATGAAAGCACACAATGGAGACCACCACCTGATTTAGATGTACATGCCCTGCACTTGCGCAAGTGTCATGGACTTGCCTGACATGGCACAACCCAGGACAGGTCAGCCTTCAGCATTATTCTAGGCTTTCTGGAGCAGGATCTGGTGCAATGGACATGGCACTGGACAGCACCCTGTATGATTATCTGATCATATGACCACCACCACAGCCAGTACTGCCTGTGTTTACCCAGGGAACACGGTGTTGACGTGTGTCCTGATCCATCAGGAACCACAATCCACACAGTGAGTCCTTCAACCAAAACAATACAAAACATGCAAGAATATTTCTGATGAGAACTACAAAGAGAAGGTTTGCTTTTGAGAGCATGAGGAAAACATTTCCTTGATGAAACTGTGGGAGGGTTGCTTGTGATCCTGCAAGGCCTGAGTAAGTAACACAGACTCCGATCACATCGCACGACACTCCCCCAAGTTGCAACATCACCCAGCCTTCTACCCACTCACAGCCCTGACTGTCCCTTGCCTTCACAAAGCATAAGCCTCTCCAAGTGCTGGCAGTTTGGCCTTTTGCCTCATGTACACCACGTAGCCTGTAGCAGACCACCACTGCCTATGCTTGTGATGTCTTCTGAGGTTTGCAGAGATCACTTGTAGGCACACAGCTACATACAATGTCGTTCAAGCAAGGACGTGGTAGGGAAGGCAAATGGAGTGCTGGCCTAAAAGGCATGGATGGTTGAGTTGGGGTGGAAGGGAGTGAAAGAAACCACAACAATACTGGCACTCCATTGCTTTTCCCTATGTTATTAGCAACACAGCAGAAGACCACACCTGTTGATTCACAGTTCTCACAGTCTCATTTAGGAAGCCAAGAGTTCCCCTTGGCAATGCAGCCACTAATAACACACCAACTTGGATGGCATTCTGTATGCCCTGTCCACTGACAGGGCACTGTGCACACTTCTGGAGAACTGGTCCCTGTATTTCTAGTCAGGACAGAAAGGGCCATTCACATTGTCATATATTAGTAATGGATTAATTATGCTAAGTTATTCATTAGTAATGAATAGTATTTTTCATAGCAAATCACTCCTTTAAATGCTTTCTGGCATTATCTTACAGCAAACCTATAGTCTTCAGATCCTCTGCACAAGTCTCTACTGCCTGACCTACAAGAGTAATAGCAATAGGTGTTTGCTAACATCTGTGGAGATGAGATGCACAACAACAGGCAGCAAAACAAAACATCTGCTGGTAGGACTTTGGAGGTTCTAGCTGTCAGAAGAAAGATGAGATGTGGGAAAGCTGGATTACATTCCAGATCCTGGACAAAAACCAGCGCTATCAGATGTAGACTGACATTCATTTACTACAGCCATAAATTTTTTCTCCAGCTTCTTTATGTCTCATCCTAATGAACAGTTCTTAATTCCAGTCTGTACTTTGTTTACTCCAGCCTTTAGCCTCTCAATAAAGTTCTGGTATCTTTGTCTCACCATTCTTCATCCTTCTCATGTGATTTCAGTGTCTTGCTACTACTGCCCACTACTGTTAACACTGAGATTCATGGAGCAGCCAAGAAGAATTCTGTATAATAAGTAAGTATCAAGACAATTTTAGCTTCATGAATGTTAATATACTAAAAATTACCTTGGTTGTTTACATTTCAGAAACTGGGAGATAAGTGAATTTGCTTCAGTGTGGAAAGTTAAAGATGCTTTAAACTTGGGAGAGAAAAAGGAGGTATAACTGTAAAACGGAAACAGATATATTTTGTTACTTACCTTAAAGCTTTTGTTACTTACCACTGGCTTGGCTATATTAGAAAGAAGTGCTTCCAATGCTTTTGTTTCTTCATCCTTTTCTTAAAAAACAAAATCAAAGCAAACAGAAAGTACCCATGAATATTGTGACTTTACAGTGAAATGCCTCTTCAAAATCAATAACTGCACACAGATGAAAGTATTCACAAAATAAACCACCTTGCTAACTTGCATTTGTTAAGGTAACAAAAAACCAAAAAAGGTCCTGAAGATATTGTTAATATAAAACTATTTCTAAATCTGTCCTATTATTTATGGAATACAGAAAGTCTGGCTATCTTTTATTAATGTATAACTTTAAACCAACTACTCCCCCGGAGAAATTCTGATCTTGGACAAGATATTGCCATAGATTTCTTTTTGGATGTAGATCAGTCAAGTTACAGTAGTTTAAATATGTTATTGAACATCATCTGGAAGCCTACTGGTAACACTGCTGGCCTCCCTCAGTTGCAAGGGAAAGAATCTAAGGTCTTTTGTTTCAGCTGAAGGTATTGCTGAGTTTTAAAGGACTCATACATATATAGAAAGTGTTTTATGTACTCATACATGATATCAGAATTTTATTATCTTGATAGAGTACTACTCAGTTTTGATGGTGTGGCCAGGGATTTTTAATTCACTAAACCTTTAGTTTAAACTAAACATAAAAGAAAAATAAAGACTGACAAAATTCTTTAAAAACCAAATTCTTTAAAAACCAGATCAAACCTATTAACAACTTTGTTTCTAAGATGGTTTATGCTGTTGAAATTAATTAAATGCTTCTCTGACTTCTGTCTGACAAGTCTTAAGTCTCAGTATGTAGTTCTCCCCAATGTCTCCTGAATTAAATTTGAAAAATGAACTTTTCCATTTTTCATGTAAAATACTTTTAAAGAAACCATTAACATAATTTTTGTAACATATGTAAGCAACAGAACATATCACCTGTGCCTTGGTAAAGTTAGCTAACAGATAAATACCAACTAACAAAGTAAACTGAAGTCAAGACAAATGTGACCCTGGAACTATAGTGACAAGTATTCATTGAAGTTTGGAGCAACAGTTCCCAACTTCTGACTTCAGGCTGTATCTCAAAGGTGACCTTTGGTACTCAAGTTTTCACAAGGTATCATCTACACATACTTTTAAACAGCTCTCATAGGCTGAGATTTCCTGGTTTTGATTAGATGTACTTTTGTCACAGTCCCTTTGGTTTACAGCAATCTATTATACATTGTCATAAAATTATCATCTCAAAGCAAACTTCAGCAAGTTGAGAAAAAACATGGTTTTTTCCCCTCAGCATCAGCAGTTACCACTCCCTATTCTGAGAAAACTGTTCCTGGCTGTGATAACAAGCCTTTGATGTGTTCAGAATCTGAAGGGCTATGCCAATGACCTCAAAGTTGCATAGTGACATGTCTCCAGATTTGACAATCTCTGTATGACCAAGACTCAGTGAATTCAGTCTCTCTCTGAGATCACAAGTGAAATAAAGATAAATAATAAACACACTCCCTTATGGCAGTGTCCAAGAAAACATGAACTCCCATGGTCTAATGTGAGGACCAGTTTTTTTCTACAAGGGTCCTTCATTAAAGAGTAGGTAGGGACAGGCATTATGCAGATTTTATACAACAGCAGTATCTCTTTTACAAAATATTCTTCTTTAACAAGTTGAATGTAGGTTTCCTGTAACAGACACCTGGTTCTTTTCATGTTTTCTACAACATCAAGCAGGCCATCAATATTCAGTGAGTCTTAAAAATGCAAGAACCAGTAACTATGGACAAAGCAGAGATTTTTCTCTAAACAGTACTGTGAAGTATGACTCATAATATTTTCTCAAATTTAGATGGAGACTTCCATGTCAGTAGTTTTTGTTCTCTGAGGCCCATCATTCCAATGTGATGAGCAAGCCAACTGCCCTTAACTCCACTCTATGTAAGGCAGTGCAGTTACAGATGTCAAAGATGTCAAGACTGTCAAAGTATGGTGTTCTACAAATGCTATGCTCAGTCAGACACTGAACTTGCATCATACATTTATATGTGTGTATATATATATATATAACTTTTGATAACACTTACCTTCTACTTCTGTGTCTGTCTGAGAATTGCTTTTTCCTTTACCCAAAGACTTGCTTTTGGTAGAACCTGTGCTTACACCACCTGCCTCTTGTCCTTTTGTAAGTCCATTATGTTCACTTGTAGGAGAAGGGCATTTCTGAGGAGATGATGGAGGACTGTTCAACTTATCCTTCTGAGTTCCGTGTCGATCTTTTAATTTTTTTTGTAACCTTTCATATGTTTTACTAGATCTTTCATCTCTAAAGTTGGATCTTCCATGAGCAGGCAGAGAATCTAAATGAAAGAAGAAAAAAGAAATCCCTAAAACCAGAATGCAATTAAAAATCTATTTTAAAATGCTATGTGTGCTAAATGCGCACTTGTATGTAAAATAACATCTCTACTGCTATTTGGAAACTCAAGTGCCCAGCAGGTAACCTGATATACACAAACTGGAAATTAACAACATATGAGGGGAGAAAGTGTTATCTTCCTTTTTCCTACTTAAAAATTATTCTTCAAATGTTTCCATAATCTTCCTTGAGCTGTAAGGTACAGGATATAGTAATACAAAAAAAGCGCGATACTTTATTCACTGGAAGAGGTTTGATCTAATGCCAAATAAATAAATGCATTAGTTTTAAGTTTTGGAATGCAACTAGAGCTCTAATACTTTAATGCTTCAGCAGAAATCAACAATGAAAAAGCCCATAAAAGCATAAAAACATAGAACCTGTGATCCATAGGGCATTGGGAAGACACTGAAAACAGTATGGTTAAGCCTGGAAAGTGCACCTTACCTGTACACAGTCACCTGAGGCATGGCTGCAGTACCATCAAAGACTCATCTCTAAGTTAGAAGGTGGCTTTGGAAAAAAGTCAGCACCAGACTAATGAAAATATTAAACTGCAGACTGACAAACTTCTCTGTCCAATTCTAACATTTGTATTCTTTTCATGGTTAAGCTTAGTAACAGGTTACTGACTCAAAACTTTAAAACTATATGCCACATGGCACCAAGTCTTTCCTCAGTGTAACCCTGCTTATACTAAATGATGAAAGCTTTAAAAACAAAATACATCCTTCAAAACCAGCACAGAATTTGCTCATTTCCAGCTAAGTTGGATAAGTCTGAAAAATATGTTCATTATTTATTATTCTTTATGTGCTAGGAAGTACTGAAAACAAGATAAATAAAGACTTCCTTGCAAGGATAAAAATTAAAAAATTGAGAACTTCTCAGGTTTGTGTTTTTTGTTGTTGCTGTTGTTGTTGTTTTTGTTTGTTGGGTTTTTTTTAGACCAACTTAATTCCCAGAAAGCTTGACAGAGGACTTCTAGATGTGATTTTCACAACCATTAGAGCTCAGTGCTCCTGTTAGAGAACTACCATGCTCTATGAGCTTGTGGGGGTTGGTCTGTTCAGATGTTTTTTCCCTTAAATTTAGATTCCTCATATAGGAGCCTAACTGCAGGCTATGACTTTTGAAAGCCATAGCCAAAGTCAGAGATCCAGAATTAAAAATTAAATCTGTAGCAAATAATTAACAAGTTACAGCACTAGTCCTCTAATTTCCTAAACCCAAGGGCACCTTACATATATACTGAAAACAAAGCAAACATAAAACATCCCACTTTATCAATTTTTTTACATTAGCAGTTTAGTAAATTATCACAGACTCCATATTTAAAGAGATATAACTTGGCAGTAGAAATCTAGAAAAATATTATTTCATTAAGAAGTATCCTTTACCTTTTATGCATTCACTTACCACACTCCAATCTCTTATTTCAGAAAACTAAAAGCAGACAAATGTCATCAGGAAATCAGGAAATTAATAAAACTACAAATATACACCCAAAGAGCATCTAGCAATGTATTGTTATCAGAGTAGTGCAAGAAGAAATAAAGTACAACTTGAGAATACAAAACCACTAAGAATTCCAGGAAGATCCAGACATTAGTATATACTTTTCTGACCACTTTGTACATCATTACTACTTAAGCAACTATATGGAGGCCATTTTTAGGTTATTTTAGTAGCATCATAGAATGCTGAGAAGTTGTGTTTAGCCTCTCCCTCTACAGCTTCTAGCTTTCTCTAAAAACAGCAACCTAGAACTGCTCTTTGAAAGTCTTTCAAGGTCAGCACCTGCCTTATCTAAAGAAAAGCAAGTCTACCAGAAATGTAAATATTAATCTAACAACCTGAACCGAGTTAGGGCACACATACACTTTGCCAATAAACCATATTAAAGGCAGATGTCAACAGCACTACCAAAGACAGTTCAAACTACAGTATTAAGTTTAGGTTAGTGGCACCTGATTACTCAAATTTGACTTCAAAAGGACATTCAATTAAATACATAAAGTTTTAGGAAAAATGGCACACTTTCTTCCATAATCAATACTAAGATTTCCTATTTTATGCTTCAAGCAGGATACTTGCAAGACATGAGCTCTCAGAACACTGCACAGGTATGGATTTAAATGTTGAACCACTACAAACACTTTCTGCATTGCTTTCCTGGGTGAATCTAAAACTGATACTGTAACTGAAGTAATTTGCATATTTAATGGATCACTGAAGAGACAAAGCAAATAAATTAAAGAACTTCTGGAATAACAAGCTTCGGTAAAATCAAGGCTGGTATCCTCACAAAAATTTTTGTGTATGGCTCCCATTCAAGCTATAAGTCTTGCTTGATAAAGCCCACACAGCAGCATAACAGATGCTGGAAATGAAACAAACATTATTCTCATTGACAGAACTTGCAATATTTGATGAGCTACTTACCCACATCCCCATAGACTTGTGCGGTGTGATACTGCGGAATGTACTGCGTTGCCATGTCACCAGCTCCGGTCACAGGTGAGTACATGTGACGTGGTGGAGGGGGTATCATGGTTGGAAGCGGAAGGAAGCTGGGCAGTGGGGGATGTGGAGGCCTGTGTATTACTGCGTGACCACCAGGATGAAATTCTGGAGCCTGGGGAACCACCACAACCCTTCGAACACCGTTATCCTCAATAACCTGTACAGTGAGAGATGCCACATACCAAAAGAGAAATGTCAAGATGTTTCTACAGATACTTAAACAAAGATAGGAATAGTAAAGCCCTTAATTTGAGGAAAGGAAAACAGAAAAGCCCAAGAAAAATGATGTAGGACAATTAAAGACACTATGTTAAGTGTATTAACTGCAGCAACGCCATTAATTTCTCAATGTGGTAGGGAAAAATACTATTAAAAAATCCGACTGTAAAAACATCTTATGAACCGCCAGGTACATTTATGGCACGAGCACAGCTTCTCCTTAGAGTACTACATTTCCACTCTCATTCACATTGCCTGTATGTTACAATGCTTCTAGGATTTGTTCTACAGCATAACAACTAGATTGTTTCCTAGAAATGAAATAGTGAGTTGACAGACCTCACTCCGTAAAAATAGTGAGAAAAAAGGTAAGCCGTGTCTGGTCATTGTTCTGTTCCCAACACTAACCCAGGAGGCACTGGCCATACTGCCTCTTTAGCATGCAGCAGCCACCGTCTGCATCAAACCATTAGCAAACCAACTAGCAGGATGACAGTCAGCCCTCTCAAGGCTCCCTCACAAGTCAAGGGAGTTCTAAAAAAATTTTTTTTTCTTCTCCCCCATCCCTCTGCCCGTTAAAATGTCTTGCACCCTTAAGGAAACCACATACTACCTAGAAAGTGGGGGCCTTTGTGGCAGCCTCTGTCAGACTTTGTTGTGCAGAGGCTTGTGAAAAATTAGCAAATGAGAAACGTGATGGGTCTGATGGAAAGTAGGCCCAAAGGCACAAACTGTACAAAGCACTGAAGCAGAGAATGCTTTTCACTAAATGAGTGTAGGTCATCAACTAGACCAGAAACAAGGGTCTTCCCTGAAGCACTTCACATCATTATTCTCTCTAAATGTTTGGATCAATACTGGTAAATTCACAAAAATACATGACTGTTGATGACACCTAGACACCCAGAGACGTCTTGGCATAATTTGACTTGTGTGCATTATGGTGTCAGTAACTTTAGTGTATGGGATGCCAACAAATAAATTGTTCTTCATTTCTTAGCAAAATGCCATAGAATAATGCCACAGCAGAAACTGCAATACAAGTTTTTGAATGAAACATTTATCCAGAAAAGGGAGAGAAGAATGGATTATCACAACCACACTCAATAGCAGGGGACAATGCAACCCTATGACATAAGTTTCCACTGACACTGAAATAAAATGGGGACATGTACACATACACCAATGTGCATTCTTGTGCAACAGGAGGAGATCAATAGATCAAAACACTTACTGCCAAGCTGTTTTCAGCTCCACTGTTTAAGCTAATCAGTATTATGCTTGGCTAGATTTAGTCCCATGCCCTGGTGTGAATGCTTCCACCAAGTCCATGATAGAAAGCTGCTTGGAGGATCAATCATTGGTTTTACCATGTCTCCAGTAGGAGTTGGTGTGCACCTGATACAAGTGGAACGGAGTTTATGCTTTTGTTTTCTCTGACAGCAATCTAATTTGTGTACCCCAAAACTATCCAGCTAGCTGAACCAGTAAGTGAGGTAGGTCTAGGAAACTTTCAAAACTTCACTACTGTACTGAGAGAGACAGTGCTGTAGAGAGAGCTGCATGCTTCTTGTGTAATGGTAGAGTGAAGATCTCTATGCCTATGCAGTAACACTCAGAAGACATAGAAGTATGTACACAATGTAGCTAATCCTACTTTACTTACATAAATAGAGAGTTGGAAATTACTATAAATCACCTAAGTGAACACAGCTTTAAAACACATGTATAACACGTGACTTTAAAAAAAGTATTATTTTCAGTATACAGAAATTGTCCCTTATTGCGAAAGAGTCATTTCACTAAAGACAACACTATCCATATCTGTGTAACCACAGCTGTATGGTATCCTAAAGGCAGAATTTATTAGCAGCACTAAATACAACTAGAACTTCTGATATCCAATGAAATTCTGTAAACACCGAAATGTAGTTTTAATTATTTAAGTCCTTTTTGCTTACAAAACCCCAAAACATTGCAATTTATTATGATTTTATGAGCAGATTCAGATTATGTAAGAAGCAGCATCCATTAAAAAACAAATAAGCTTCTGAGTTTATAACTTGTTTCCCTGGGTCTGCTAATAGCCTAAGTACCTCAGAAATAGATACCCAATTCATAAGAGCGGGGACCTTAAGATCAATAGTGTAAAATTAAGAGTTTGACAAGTCTGTCACTGTGTTTCTAGATCAAACATCTACTCAGTGGTAGGCCTCTAGTAGACAAGTACACAGATAAAACCCCTCTAAACAGCAGTAAGAGCATCCTGCCAAGTATATAATTTTAAGTTTAAAAAGTAAACAAGCTCCCTATTATCCTAATTGTGCTAGCAAAACATGTGGTTCTGGCATAGGCCTGTTTCGTTGAGTGAACCAAGCAAACATCACTGGAAAACTCACTAAAGACCATGAATATAGACAGCTTAGAGAGGGTGAATAAAGATGTGCTTTCTTTCAGAGTTTTACAACTACAGCTCCAAAAGAAGATGAAGGAAAAAAAGATCACCTTATGAATTGCTTTTTAGTTATGTGATATAAGAAAAATAACTCTTTAATTCAGTAGTCATCCCCAGCTTCAAACAGAGGACAGTATGCTGTATCACTGCCAAGCAGGAACTGAAGCAGGCAGAAGCATAATAGAACTAAATGAAAATGGATAGACAAAGGATGGTTATGCTGAAGTTGTTCTTCCAGGCTGACAGCCTTAGACATTTAACTGGTTTCCAATTTATTTGAAAATACAGCTGCAGCCGCTGACATTTAAAAATATACTACGCCTGAAGAAACCAGTTAAGTTACTTTGCTGGGACTGCATTATTTTCAGGAGAACTCTTAGCTCAACAGACTTGTCTGTTCGCAACACTACTATCAAATCTTCTGGCTCATAACAGGAACTTCCATCATAAACCTCAGTGGCTGCTATATTTTGTCAATAGTAAACACTTCAGAAGGCTTATAAAGGACTGGTTTTCCTGGACTATGGTACTTCTACTCAGATGAAAACAGCAGACTTGAGCTCATCCACGTGTACTGAGCTGAACAGATGTGAGGCACCTTCAGCTCAAAAGTCAGAGCACTGTGTGCTAACACAACACCTGCTGGCACTAACAAACTCCAACGAAAGGTTAATGGACAAGCCTCAGCAAGGCCCAGCCCTTAAGCCTCTTTGCTTCAAGTTGTTTTCAAAGGAAGGATAAATTAATTTTAAAACATTATTCAGATTGGCACAGGTTACACAACTTCTTAAACATGAAGTACTTCATCAACTGAAGTTAAATATTCCAGAAATATGGTAAAATTCAGAATTTCACTTATCTCAAAACTTCTTTCAGTTCTTTAAAAGTTAATTTTAATAGGAATCAAGACTTTTTATTATGACCTAAAGATAAATGGATTTTTGTAATTATTTATAATTAACTTTTCTTCTGCCTGTTTGGGAACTCAACTCTGAAGTACACAGAGAATCAACTTATCAGCCAGCTTTCAATAGATGAAAGATAAAATCACAGAGTACTAGCCTGCCTACCCTAATGGACTTTTCTTTTGCCAGAGGACAATTTTTTGTAATGCTGTTCAGATAATTAGTCCAACATCTGCTAGACACTGTGGACTTTTTGGTTGCATTTTAGAAGTTGTAGTCTCTTCTTGGTGTTCACCATGGGATGGATGTCAAGCATGCATGCCAAGCATGCATTCAGAGAGACTTACATCATGGGGAGTGGCATTCATCTGTCTTAACTTCCAGGTCTGACCTACTAACCCCTAAACTTGTTCTCAGTTGAGGGAAAGAGACACCATCTAGGAGGCCACACATCTCATTATAATACATGTGTCAAAAATAGCCAAGAGGAATCATCCTTTTAATCTGCTTTAAAGGATGTCTAGGTTATCTAGCTCAATTTAATTTTCAGGCATCTAAATTAGGAATCACACAGTAGTGAAAATTGAGAGCCCCATTTTAAGGTAAGTGGTAGAAGCACCTATTATATGATAACTTTTTCCCAATGGACAGCTGACATTTTTCCATGTTGTTTGCTATACTTTTTCAACTGACCTGTTTTACTCCTCATCTGCAGGGAACTTCCCAGACATGAACTATGTATATATATAGAAATTATATTGTTGCCAAGAGAAAATATCCCCTAACACAGGAATCAGTACAGGTCCTACACAAGGAGCTATTTGGGCAATGTTTGTATTTTATATTCTGAGGGCATCTAGTACATTAGGAGTCTGAACTCAAAAAAGAACTGTGCTTGTTATTGTCATGTACGTAGTTAATATATAACCAAACAAGCACATACACAGCACAAGAAGTCTCCCATCTCCGAGATACCATGGGATATCTCCCCTTGTTTACTTGCTTGATCACAGTGATTCTGAAATCTGACAAATTATTTTCCTGAATTAGCTATTATGTTTCTACTCCCATAATTTGCATGCAAAGAAATAAAATAAGAATCAAGTGAAGTGACATACCTGTGGGGCATATCCAGGAGGCACATAAATTGGAGGCACTGAACCATTTGGGGACATCATTGGAACCTGAGCAGGACCTAAGTGGGTTACAGAAACATTCAGTACAGCACCATTTAATAATTTGAGAAAGCTGAAAGAACATACTGAACAGCAAAGGCTCAGTGAAAAATATACAGATAACATGGATAAACAAAGGCAATGAACTGTACTGACAGAATTACAGCAAAGGGCACTCTTTGAAATCTAAAAATCAGTTGAATAGAAACAAGATTAAAAAAAACCCTGGCAGATATTTCTCTCTTCTCTGTCAATAAGCTCACAGAAGAGCTCATGTCAAATCTTAACAGATGACAAGTCAAAAGAAGTGCCCCAAGATGAAAAGACAACAGAATAGACTTCAAAACAGAAACAAACCAAAAAGATACTTGAAGCAAAGTGTTGAAAGCAGATACTATTCAGTTAAGAGTTAGGGAAAGTACTTACAAAATTGCTGTTCTGTTACTATGGTCTTATCACCTAAAGTAGTGTCAGTAGCACAGCAGTGGGAAGTAGCAAACTGGATATTAACTTAAGGTCCCAGGGAAAAAGCCAGTGTATTACCCACTGGGAAGTCTACTCCTACTAACAGGTAAAGGCCCGATACCATGATGATCCTTGTACCCTGCAAACCATAAAGAATGGAGTTTGGAGGCACTTAGATGAATATACTCAATGGGAATGTGTTAAGGTGGCATTTGTAGATAAAGTATTGCCTGGAAAATCAGATAGCTTCAAAGAACACAGGGATGCTGTCACATACTTGGGTTTACAAAAAGCTTTTGACAATGTCTCTCAAAGACTTTTAAAGAAGTAACGCTGCCTCTGGTTAAGAAGGGAAATTATCTTTTCATGAATAACTGATTTGAGAAAAGGAAACTAAGAGAAGTAAATGATCAGCTTTCAAAGTGGCTTGGGTGACCAAAAAAAGTCCCACAGGCACCCAAAGAACCTGTTCACTGTATTAAAGAAAACTTCTGGAAAAGAAAATGAACAGTGAGGTGACAAACTGTTGTTATGTTAGAGAGCTGCAAAAGATCTCATAGTACTCAACGACCAGATGATAAAAAACCAGAATAAATAGTGTTGATAACCGCAAAGTGATGTACCTGGACAAAATCGTAAGTATATATTTACAGCAATAAGCCACAAATTAGACATAAATAAACATACAATGCAGCTACTACATATATTTTAAAAGAAATACCAGCCACATGTTGTTTAGTGGCATTCGCAGAAAGAAAGAGAACATTAACATTCATTACTAACAGAACAGAGAATGAGCAGAAAACATCATTATGCTGTGGTATAAATTCACACTGTACTTTCAATACCTTGAGCAATATGTTTGTTTCCACCGTTCAGAAAGAACACACAGAACTAGAAAAGGACACACACAAAAAAGAAAATTTACACTGGCTTTCTACCTGTTTACCAGGAAAGATTAAAGAGACCAGGATTTTTCCTTCTGAAAAGGGTTCAAAGGGCTGGCAGCAGAGAAACAGTAAAAGACCTATCAAGAACCCTCACCCATAAACTGCCTAAAAATGGAAAGATAGATAATTTATAATTTCTCACTTACAAGAACCAGATATAGTAAATCAATTCACCAGGTAAGTTTTAAAACAGATAAAGGGATTTCTCATGAAATGTGTAGCTAAATTGTATAAGTTAAATTGCTTTAAGAACACTGTAGAAACTAAAGATTAGGTTCAGATTGGGAGAGCAATTCCATTAAGGGCTGTAAAAAATACAAGTATTACTTTTGTTTCAGGAAGCTAGAAACAAGAAAGTTTTTTCTGTGTGCCTGTCCTGTCATTATGCTGTCCCCTTTAGTATTTGATACTGGTCTCTGTCAGAGTAAGCACATTGGCACAGGCCTCAAGAGGGGTGTCCTTACATTATTGTGTTTAAAACACAGAAGAGAACAGTCACTGAAGTTTAATTATTAAAGAAAAACTGAAACACAATATAATTTGAACAGGTTTTGTGACAAGAGCATGAGGTTGGGATTCAGACACTCTAGAATGCAATTTCCAAATTGTGAAGCTATCAAAAGCACCAGTCCATCTTAGTGCAGTTTCAGTAATACTCCTTAAAGGGCATTCACAGCTCCACCTTAATGTTTTCTAAACTCTGTCAGGATCTGCAAATGGAACATTCTAAGTAAATGCAAAGTACAGTATATAAGACTAGCATACCTCATTCTGGTAAGTATGGGCTTGACAGAAAAATAAAGGCACCTATGTCTGACTGCCAAGAGCAGGGAGAAGGAATGAAAAGCACTCCTTAGAAAAGCAGCATGCAATCCAACTTTGTTACACATGCTATAGGGACTTCTTTGGGATAAGATAAAGAAGTTTTCAAACATACTGCCTGAAAAGAATCACAGCTTTGTTATCAGCCACATATTAACACAGAACAGGGAGAGGGGGGTGAAGAAACTTTTTAAGAAGGTCTTAATTGAATGATTAAGTGAACTGTGTAACAACAAAGAATATAAGGACTACTGTAAGCTATAAATTGGGATCTGAACATTCCTCTGGTGTTTTTTCTCATCTGAAACTCAAACATGTTTCAGCAAAAGTTTCTCCTGATTATGAAGTGCTAAAAAGAAACAAAAGTGAAGTGAAAAGCAGTAAAACAGCGCTTTGCAGCACTACCTTACAATAAATGCAAAAAGGTCAACAATAATGGAAGCATATTTATTTTAAGTTGCCATTCAAGCAAATAATGGTTTCAATTCTTACGTAAGAAGATGGATTTTACATGACTTGTATCTTGCATTGCTTATTTGCACTTTCTTCTTAATGAATACAAAACACTGACACTTCTATTAAGTTCACTATTTTGAACTATGTAAGTTTCAAGTAAATTGAGAACTAAGAGCACAGTTACTTGAAATTTTTACAGAATACAATGTCCTTGGGGGATGAAGGAACTCTAACATGAACAGCCAGTTTCTTTGTGAACTAGCAAGTGTCTGTGTTTGTCTTTTTTGTTTTGCTTTAAGCATATAAAGAATATTGTTTAACAACCTTTTTAAAGGTTACTTACTTAGCACTTTAATCTTTCTAACAAACATAAAAAAAGCAGTTATCTCCAATCCAGTACAAAGGTTGATCAACAAAGCCATTTTCAGTATACCCATTACCTAGCAGTCAGAAAAATAAAGACATAAAGCCAATGTACGAACCTGAAAAAATATTGCAGTGTTGGAACAGAGTCAAATTATTAGCTTCAAAAATTGCATGTCATCTTTAGTACTTTGAAGTACCAGAAGTAATGAAAATATATTTTGAATATTCAAGAACTCTAATTTACTCCTGATTAGACTTCCAAGTGGCTGTGAAATCAAGTTAGATTGCAGAGGAACATCGAGGAAAACAGAAAGCATGGGACAAAAAGTTGGCAGACTTCACATGTATTTTTAATGAGCATTGAGTTTTACAGTAAAATTACTGATTTATTGGCAGAAATAATATTAAAACCTGCAAAATTTTATCTATAGATAAAATGGTAACATGCTATAAAAACGTGTTGGATTTTTTCTCCTTCACTAATGTGAAAATCTTGGCTCTCCTTCAGGGAAATAAACTGCAAGAGTAATTGTCACGTTTTTAGGTATTGGCTAGGCTGCTCCATAACAAAACCAGTGTGTTTTACCACATGAGAATTACTATCTAGTACCACCAGATAACAACATGAGGAATTAATGTTCAGCAAACATCTAATTTTCTATATTGGGCATAAATGGAATTGACTTCATCCAAATCACTGCAGTATGAATGTTGACGACTTAAATGCAGCAAGTGGAGGTCTCTAAGTGGAAAAGAAGTATTGTGGGAGAAAAAACAAACACATAACTGTGTTACTTTATTATTGAAAAATGTCTCATCAAACTCGGTGAAGGTTGATTTACCTCAACCCAGGAGACAGATGTTTCACCACACTCTCAGTTTATTATTGTCCTAAAAATCGCAACAGCGGGAGGAATATCTCCTTCCCATATCAATAGCAGGTGAAGTTCCCCAACGTGTCTATTTGAGCAGACTGTAACCCCCCTATTACGCTCATTACAGCCACCATAACCGTGCGGCAAAATTACCAGCGCTGCATCATCGCCGGGATCGTGACAAGCTGATCTAAACATAGCAACACCTGAAAACCCGAGGACACCGCCACCGTTCGCCTAGCAGATACACCATTTCTTTTTTATTTCAACCATTAAGCATCGCTCCATTTTAAGTGCCTCACAAAAGCGCTCAGCTAAGGTGCACACACCGGATTCCCAGCGCCGGGGCCGGGAATGCTCTTCCGGGGTACTCCCCGCCCGGCCCCGCGCTACAACACCCGGGCTCCTGCGGCCTCCCGGCGCACGGGCACCCTGCTCCCCCTCACGGCTCGGGGCCACCGCGGCCCCGGGGCCGCAGCCACCCCCTCCGGGGCCCGGGAGCGCGTCACCGGCACGGGGGCCTGGCAGCGCTCCGGCTCCTGCCGCTCAGGGCTTTTCTCCAGCCACCGCAGCTCTCCCCCATCCGCCACTGCCGCACCACCGCGGGGGCGGGCCGGCCGCCCGCCCGCAGCTCTCGTGTTTCACCGCGGCCTCGGGATCCTTACCGCTCATTTCGGGCCGGGCGGGCGCTGCTCCCGGCGCGCCGCGGCAGGCGGGGCGGGGCGGCTCCCTCAGGTGCGCGGCTGTGCCCGCTCCGCCCCGCGGCCGCTCCGCGCCCCGCCCTTCGAGGGGCAGCGGCACCCTTTGCCATCCCGGGCCCAGTTTTTACTGTAATCTACCAACTGTCATTGCCTGCTGTGATCCGAGTCATTTAGCTGAAAGCTTTTACGTTAATTGGTATAATTAAGTGCTAAAGAATTACTTCGGCCTAGTCCTTCCAGAGGATTTTCCTTGAGCTGACCTGTTAATCAGTTTACACCTAAGAAAGGGAGTGCAAAAACAGATCTGGTTGCAAACAAACACTTTCCGGAGCGGTGTTTGGAAAGCTGCAATGACTTTGATACTAATCTATGTGGATACTGCAGCTCATGAACACTGCTATACTTAGCATTAGTCTAATGTGAACAGTGATGAATCACTGCTATCCCCAGGAGGAAATAGCATTCAGGATTTACTGCAGCACATTAGGTTAACTATGGCTCTATAACCGAACACCCACACTTTGACATCACACAGGCGATGATATGCATCACTGACGCAAGCACTGACAGGATCAGACACAAAGGCCAGAGCAGCTGAAACAATAGAGCGCGCAGCTGACGTAGCAGCACACCCCTCCAACACTGATGAGCTGCAGTAAATCAATAGTCCCAGATGCCACAAACAGTTGCACCACACTGTCTTTCACTTAAGGGCTAAGACTTCAAAGTTTTATTTTGGACTTCCAACAGCTACAACTAATTACGAAAATCAGTAACAACAACCACCACCAATGGTCTTGTAAACTGTGCCTGGAAAATACTTCCAGGTTAGTACTTTAGATTAACATCAGGAGCTTTACACATACTAGGTACAACATAATAAAAGCAAGCAATAACAAAAAAGAGAAGCAAGCACAGAACTTACTGTTAGGCCTGAGCTGGGGAAGAGGCACAAGAAGGAACTGTGAATGCTGCAAGGATATAGGCAATCAGAAGACTTCGGCTTGTAGTGCTGTCAATTTAACATATTCCTTATGCTCTAAATTCATCTTGACAAAACAATCCCTTCCCTTCCCCCATCCATCTGTCTACTTTTGCCATCAAGGCTGGGGAATAGCAGCTGACAAAGCAGCAACATCAACTTAAATATATTAATTGGCTAAAAAAGTAATATTTAAAAAAATCTATCTGTAGGCAGCAGGCTGGCAAACACAAGGAAACATTGAAGATAAAACATTATCATAGTTGCTTTCAAAAGCAGGGGGGAAAAGCATCAGTTTCATCCACACAGACTTTGGAATAATGGACAAAAGAACAGAAAGCTATGAAGCCACAGTATTTCTAAAGATTACATCCTAATGAGATCCTGATCTTTCCCATGAAACCACACGTACACATTCAGGAGAGAAAGAAAAAAAAAGGATGTGATATGCCTTCTTATAGGCAAAGTGCAGAGATGACAGGTTCCTATAGCATTTTATCATGAATACAGCTATCAGTTTTCTTTTATAATGGCCTCATGTACTTTTCAAAGGAAAAAGGTGACAATGGTTTCTGTGTTCAAATGTTAAATGTACTTTTATTTCACCTGTTTCTAAACAGTCAACACGGTGCAATTTTGTAATTAAAAAAAGATTGCAACTCCATGCCTTTGAACGGTGCAAACTTCACAACACACAGTTACACTTGGGAGCTTGCAGAAGGATGATTGTAGTTTTTTGAGACACTCCAACAATAAGAGTTTTTATACATACTTTCTGAAGCAATTGTGTGGCACAGTGACCAACTCTATGCTACTTTGTTAAAAAAAAGAAGTACTGATAATTCAAAGATGTTAATGTAGAAATGCAACACACACTTTGTACTGTGCAGCCTAGACTGTTAAAATGCTCTCTTAAGTTTGCCAGTTTAGGGTAATGATTTAGTAACTATGTGGAAGAGTTATGTCAAAAAGGTAGTTTTTCCCTCACAGTCTCCCAATTTAAATATCAGGTGAACACTGCATTTCAAAGGAAGTAAAATGAGATATACCATTCTTAACACAGAGAAACTTTGATGAAAATGTTTTTATTCTTAGCAGGAAAAATAATCGGCACTCATTCTAACCTAACTGCATTGCATATTTGCTGAGCTTTTTCTTCAAGGAGAGCTTAATTTCCTAGCATCAATGCTGAGCAGTACTGATGTGCAACTTTTTCAGAATAACTTAATATTGGTGCATACTGCTTAGTCATGTTCCATTTGATTCACAACATTTGGAATAAACTATAATTTAACCATCTAACAGTTGTTACCACTAGAATTTGTGTTTTTATAACCAGGTGGTTTTGGTTTTTATCCCCATATAAAACGGCAGACCAGTTAGTTAAAAAGTTTAGCACTGCTACTGACAGCTACTTGTGGTTAAGAGGTGAAAAGCACAAGTGAGTCTCAGCAACTGGCAGTTCTTAGCGTGTAGAGAGCGGCTTCTACAAAAGCGTGTGTTGATCCAGAGAAGACAGATCTTGGAAAGAACAAGCATTAACTTCAGCTTCCCTGCCGCCCACCACCACCTGCTTGTCCTAAGAATGAAATTGCATAACATAATTACTTGTAAAGGCCTTTTCAGCATCCTGATATTCAACTTATTACACTACTGAGTTATTTTTTTCTGTGCATACCTTTCTAGCTACATTGCCTTAAAACTAGAATGCAAAATTATCTGGCACATTCTGCTGTTGCAGAGCTGGCATTCAGAACAGCTGCCCTTCCTTTGTGCAGATTTCTTAATATTGCTCCTCCCCAAATTACTATACACCCATACACACGCGTATATGCATATATATATACATACAAACTATGATTTGAATACGACTTATTGAATATTACTTATACAAATATAATGTATTGATTAAGCAAATCAATAGCATTCATGTAAGTGCTGAAACAATTTTACCAAATTCTAGGGTAAGGTATTTTTAAAGTATGGATAAGAGAGATGACTCTGTGGATTTAAAAAAAAAAACTTTGTTTGAGCAAACTGGGATTATTACAATAGGTATAGTGTCAGAAACCCTAGCAAAAAATTAATATCAGAGAAGGCTGCCAAGAGAAAATTTGGTGACCAACTCAAATTTTTAATTCTATCCAAGGCAGACATCTCTAAAGATGTACTACTCTGAGTCCCTGGAGTCTAGTAATAACAAGTACTTTCATTTGAAAACCTTCAAGTTGTTTAGACTTCAAGCTAATTATATAAATAAATACAATGTCCATTTAAAATAAAACCAAAGCAGAACAAAAATCATTACTATTATAAGCAGCTGAAAACCTTCTAGTATATAAAATAAATAAGCAGTTGAAATCCTTGTAGTATATAAAATAAATATAAACCACATCTTTCTTTAAAGGGACCAATTTGGGAGTAGTCATTCCTAACTAGAAGACATAAAAAGAAGTTAGTAGGACATGAACTGTCTCAGCTTTCCAGAAATCCTATAATCCAGTATTCTCCATGAGAAGCCAGAAAGATGGAAAAATAGGTAAATCTAGAATGACATTGACTGCACAATTAGACTTCTAGGGTGCAAAAGCAGGGCTAAATCTTGTTCTTAGTATTAAGGCAAAAAGTTAATGACAACTGCTGATTTTTTAAAAACCCTCACACT
This sequence comes from Myiozetetes cayanensis, assembly GCF_022539395.1. Classification (NCBI taxonomy): domain Eukaryota; kingdom Metazoa; phylum Chordata; class Aves; order Passeriformes; family Tyrannidae; genus Myiozetetes; species Myiozetetes cayanensis. The sequence goes on along the minus strand of NW_026087742.1, from coordinate 60,782,133 downwards.
CAACAACTCTGCCTCACTGAAATTTTACTCTCTTACATGCAATTCCTTGTAGTAGGTGAGTTTGCTGTTCTGGTCAGATAAAAAGATCATCTGTAACAATACAAAGCAATGGAAAGAGTTCAGTCCTACAGGACTGCCTCTCTTCACACTCACTGCATACAATTATTTTTATGCCTACATTTGAGGGGTTCACTTGAGTCCACCAACCAAATTTTAGCAACACTGCAGTTCCACAAAGAAATGTTCATGTAGGTTTCCAAACCATGAAATAAATTTTGAAGTAACACTTTATTACGCAGTTTTGTTTCAAATCACGAGTGGAGAAAACAATCCCTGAAGCTGACAATTCAAAAGATGACATTTACAACGTGAAATCCTTCTGTCATGACACAAACAGTACAGAAGAAGTTCCAGGCAAATTATACAGAATCACATAACAAAAGAGAGACATCTGATGTCACACACCTTACACTTTGCAGCATCTAAACCAAACACCTGGCCTTGCCAGGATGATTCACTGGCTACCTCCAGAGGACAACTCTCTGCTTCTGCACACATATCAGGGAGTCACCACATACTGAATGACACAAATCATTAAGCACAAACCATGTGCCCTCAAGCAGATCTCTGGTTCAGGCCTGCTCTAGTCATTCTTCTGTCCAATTTCACTTGAGTACATTGAGTTTTCTCAGAGTGGATTCCTGCTGTCAGAAAAAGGATTCCTACTGTTCAGTCAGTAGGTAGGCTAAATTCTGTGCTATGCTCAAGCAGACTAACCCCACAGCTTGCTTCTGCCTAGGGGAGTGCTATGAACACCAGACTATGGAATAACCAGGTCACCTTTGCTGAAGATGGACAACTAGAAACTGGAACAGAACACGCTTAACTCCTTTAACCCAAGAGCTTCTAAACGGAAAAAACTGAGCAAGCCTTTAAAACAGGAACCAGAACCCAGGACTTCACCAAAATCATACAGTAATTCCCATTACATTGAAGAAAAAGGTAGCTGACTTTTCCATGTATTTTCTCCCTAGAATCTTTTTTTGAGGTGCCCATCTTTAAAAGACAACACGGAGAAAAGCCTAACTTAGAGTATCCCAGAGCCTCACAGCTAAGGGACTCTGCTGGAATTGGGTAGCTAAAAGTTCAGATTCTGTGGTGGTTGTAGAGCTTAGATCTCTTTGGTTGTGGGTGAGTGCCTTAACCAACTTCCCAATGCTGATCATGTTTGCATTTGATGAAAAACTTCATACAGCCCAAGTAAACAAACAGCCTTTCTTTACGGAGAGACAGAAAGGCAACTTTTATATACTGTCTCTATATTGTCTCTGTCTCTGATATCTGGCTTCTGACTTCTCCCTGCAGCTTTATGTTTTGTACCATTACAGGTATATAGGGAATTCCAAGGTCAAAACAGGAAAAGCCATGGATTCAGTTTGCTTGCTAGGATTAGATCCTGATTCAGTGGGTGACCTGGGCTGCATCTGAGAGTTCTACATCTAAATCTAAGTTACAGCTAAGGTGGAATCAAACATCCTGAACATGACCCCTTGCACAGTTCTTTCCAGACATACTTTTCTATCTTTTCTCTGTTCTCTTTTCTGTCTTTTCACTAATAACAAGAAAAGCCTATGAATGGAGGTACAATAGGGGATGCTCTGAAGACAATGGAAATAAAAGTTGATTAAAAAAACCACTGGTTTTGAAAATCCTTAACATTGCAATTGATATGATAAATACGTCACCATTTACATTGAGGCTTCTGGTTCTGCTAATGACTTAAAGTCCACACAAAAGAATTTTCATTCTAAAAAACTTTGCAGAAATTTGATCCTGAATTAACTAACCCCAAGAGTATGCATCAAAAAGCACTGATATTCTTAGTCAGACTTAGAAACATAGAAAGGCGCCATGCTTACTACAAACACCTGCAGCCTCTTCTGTAGTGAAATGTTCCTACTATCATAAAAATCACTAAATACTATCAAACAATTCCCACTGCAAACTTCACATTTTACTATTGAAAGTGATTTGAAAGTGTTTTTCAGGATCTGTGTGAGATAAAGAAAATAAATTAAATAATCCCAGCCTAACTAATAAAGACATTTTAAAATTGTATTCACATCTTTTAAATCGTGAGAGTATTCAAAATTTAAAATTTGGCCTTTTTGGTGTTTTATGTGACAAAAGCGCCTTGATTCTCCACAATGAGCCATTTACAGATCCCTTCAACATGGAATTATTTTCTCCAAATCTCAAACAAGTTACCACAAGGGGAAGTATGTAAGCTCAAGCATTAAGTGCATCTATGACAAAGACCTGTGTTGATAAAAAGCTTTCAACATTGTTAATAATACATCCAGAAAGAAAGTTATCTGGAAAAGCAGTAAGAAGGGACCAGACACAAAGATAAGCCTATACAATTGCAGCGTTCTCTTCAAATTCAATTTGCTCTGTAACCAAATATGTTTTAGTAACATACCCACTGCTTCGGCAGCCAAAATTAACTTGCAGCCAGAAAGAACTATGTTAGGAATCTATGTACCTGTGCCAAACAAGAGGCCAGGGATGAAACAACTCAGACTCAGACATACAAAAGCTGTTATTCCCAATCAGAAGAAAAGAAAAAAGACACATGCATACAGCAGAGTTCCTTACCATACATTATGTATGCATCAATATATCCCTCTATTAAGAAGCTGAGACGAGAAAATTGCTTAATAGCTGGAAAGTAAATGTGTCCTTTGTGCAGAAACCTTTTCATTGCTTTGCTACTGTCTGGATGCAGGAGATCTGAATTATCTGTTGCTGGACCATGAGGGCTCAGGGACTGAAAATACCTCATGAATCATGTCTATTCACCTGCAGTTGCAGTTTCATTCCTCTCCCCCATTATCCTACATAAAGATCCATCATAAATGGATTCTACGTAAAAGTATGAAGATCAATTTTAAAACAGTTCTTTTACCCATGCGTCTCCCACTGGACTGATGTTCTAGAGCACTCACCCACATAGCCAGAAGGTTTCTTGTAATTAGACAAAAGTTATTTCACAACCACTTGACAGCCAGCCACTAGCTCTGGTATTCATTTTTCTTTTTTATTTTTTTTTTTTAATCCCTGGTGTTTTCTTACTTATTCCTAACAAAACTTATTTTTAGCCAAACAAACCAAGCTCTTCTACTGTTTATATTCATTTTCCTGAATATCCTAACAGTTCTTTTTCATGACACCTGGAATCAGCTTCATTTAATCTTTTGTAATGATCTATCAAATTACAGTTGAAGTCTCAGCAGAATCCTGTAAAATGCTACTAAACGACCCAAGCTATACTAGCAACAACTGCCATGATGCATTTTATGATCACAGTAACTGTTGCAGATACATTATCCTGGAGATAAGTATTATCTTTTGAGTTAAGTATTGAGTTAAATATTGAGATAAGTTATTATCTTTTGCTTCTTCCTCCTCCTTATCAAGTTTCAAGTGAGGGAATCCCCATCTATGCATCCCCATTAATCTTATGCACAACTTTGCATTGTATACAACTGCATTTCACCCAACTCAGGGGCACCATTCAAACAACACTCTTTTAGACAATTAATACATGTTCTTGTTGATCTTTTGCCATTTCTGGAATACAGATTTCCTACGCCATTAGAGTTGTCTTGATAATCAATTTTTCTGAAACACCAAGTCTTTCTAGAATATCTCATTAGCTGAAAGATATCCGAGTGCATTGGTTACTGAGTGATTAAGAAATGACAGATTTACATCCTAGGGTAGCTGTGCATCATGCTTCAGCATTCAATCTTTTCCTATTTCATCCAGTATTTAGAACCTTTAAAAAAAAAAAAAAAAAAAAAAGCAAGGTTTTATTTACTCTGCTGAAGCTCTTTCGAGATAGTGATCACAAAACATTCTGTGCTATGCTTTCAAGGAGGCAAGGTAACATGCAGGTATCTGGCCTCAAGACTTGACTGCATACCTCCAATTCTTTACACTTGCATTCTCTAGTCCTTCTATCTACTTCTTACCAGCCTTCATATCTCCTAAAGCTAGATCCTATGCATATATAACCTTACCCAACATTAAGCTTCTGCACTACTTGTCCAGACCCGGCAGCACAACAGTGTCATACAAGATGATCCAGCACCATACTTTTAATTGCTTCTGAAAAGAACTCCAAATCCAACACCCTTCTGTTTAACTACTGTCACCAACATGAGACCAGATTCTTTCCCATCAAAAATAATGGATCCATTTTTCAGTTGAGAGGACAAGGCTCAGTAACTTAGGAAAAAAAAGTGACAACACACTGAAATTCAACAAACATAATGCACAGCTGGAAAGCTATTATGGGAAAGTCAGTACTCTGGACAGCATTTTAAAAACCTGATAGAAGATGAACTGGAGAAACAACCTACAGATAAGGCTGTGTGGGTATATGAATAGTCTACCATGTGTTATATCTTTGCTGGAAAGGAATGCAAGGAAACTTTAATGTGTATATAGCCGCAATTAGAAGAAAAGATAGGATATTTCCAAGGTACATTTTCCTCCTGCTGATGCAATCTTCCTTTGCATAAGAATTAGAAGGGTGTAGTAAGCGTAAAAACATGTCTTTTACAAATATTTAATTGAAAAGGTTACATAGATATAATTTCAGATTTACAACTGGTGTAGAAAAGCACTTGGGCCAGAAGTTAAAAGCAATCAAACTGTCAATAATCAATCTTAAAACCTCATGCTTGCCCTCTGTATCCATCTCTTGTACCCATCTGCAGTACAAATCAGGGAAAGGAGTGGAAGTTAAGACTCATACTAGCCAGTCCTCTGCACCTCTGATCAGTATTTGTTGATACTCACTTTCACTTTTCAGCTCTCTTAGCAGGTAACTTTTAAAACTCATTCATGCTGGAAGAACTTTAACTGGTTCCAGTTGCTCAGACTGCCCTTGTAACTTACTATATATTTTCACTTATATATGCATTGTATAACCACCAGATGCTATCCAAAACTGCACTGTCACAAAAATGTCATACTCTAATTGGAGAAAGTCACTCTGCTTTTGATCCTGATTCAGAAAAAAAAAAATCTCTTTCAGAAAAAACATAGTTTAGCTTCCAAAATTACCCTAGTGGGCTTTAGGCACCCCAAGGATCTGCCTGCAGGACAGCTTTATTTGTATGTATTATCATTTGAAAAATAAGAGTAAAAAGTCAGGTAAGATTTCAGATGAAACTGAATTTAAAAGCTAGGTAAGAGTCAAAAGTACCTTTTTTGGTATATCTAACAAAACAAATCTTTGCCTGAACACAAAACAAGAAACAAAATACAAAATATGTGGAAAGCATAACAAAAAGAATAAATGCAAACTTAAGTACGTTTCATGTAATTTTCCAAATCTACCTGCTACTTAAGAGCTTTACTGAGATGTCTCTTGGCTGCATAAACCATAAGAACCAACTCTGTCAAGAGAGTGGTGCCTTTCAGAGTCTAAAGTCTTCAAGTCTAAAGCAGCTGAGGATGCAACAGTAGCATTTCACTTTATAATGCCATCTTTCCAGAGACTATCTTAAAGGCAAGTTGTGGAATAAACAGAAAAAAAGAGAAAGGCTGGCAACTCTCTGTAGATACTTCTTTCTCCTTCTATTTGTCATCTTCAACTCTCATTCTGATTCATTCTTCATTCTTAGAAGGCTGAAGTATCACTAACTTACACCTCTTGGACCTAACAGTTCTTTGCCTGTCTCTTTCCAGGAATTTGATTGTTTACACCTGCTTTGGTTGTTTGCTTTGGTTTTTTGGTTTGTTTTGAGAACTGGCCTGCTAACGCTGTGTTTTAGGAATAAGGCTTTCCCTACTTCAAGACTTTGTCTTAGTCCACGGTCCTCTTGTGGTCTTTGTTCAGCACAATCATTCAACATTAAATGACCTGTCTGTATGTCATAAGATTTTTCTAGTATTGTTGAAATACTTCATTAGAAAGAGGCCATCATGGGGAACACTCACTACCCCACTCACAGGAACTTACATCTTATTGAAACTACAAATCCATATTAACTCCTTCTAAGAATTATTAATATAGACTATCAGTTTGACATTTACAGTTCTTACTGCAGCTCTTTCTTTGGTTGCCTTGGAAGGCACATCCATTCTACCTTTGAATACAGCTATCAAGATCATCCAAGGGAAACACAGTATGAACAGTATTTATGAAAATGGTCCATATACAGGGCACCAAAGGGAAAGGACAAGTGCAACTGCTGGAGAATGGGTTATGGGGAAAAAAATTGAGAACAGGCAAAGGAGATGAACCACATCCTCACAGAGTAGCTGATTAATCAAAAGGGAAGGAAAGTGTAGTCAGATTCTCCAGTAGCTCCAAAACCATTAACCTGAGACCCATCTACAAGTTACTGGGTGCTGTACAGTCACTTGAAAAAATCTGAGGCTCTTTGGATGGTGTCCTAGGGCACCTGATCTCGACAACTCTGTTTTCTAGAAGGACAACTGGAAAGCCCTTTGAAGTGCAAAAAAGAGCTTCTCTTTGGCAAAAAGAAACAAGAAAGAACAGCACCGTATGTAGCCGTATTCACTATCAGTGAATTTGGCCCTTCTACCTTTGTTTGAAACCTCATGCGATTACATTGTTTCTTAATGGCTTTAAGTGGCTGAACTTACATAGCTTGTAACTGGTCTTTAACTCACATTACACGGGAGCTGTTTATGTTTGTGCACAGCTAGGCTATATGTTTGTAATGGCCTTGTTATCTTCTGCGTCTTCTTTCTTTCCCTCATTTGGGTAATAAACTGCTTTAGATGTAAAACAGATTGCTGCATGTCTGCAAAAGGAAGAAGGGGAAAGGAAGTTTTATTACCATGATTTTAAATAAAGTTGAAGAATGTCATGATCATGTAAGTCATGCAAGCTGACAAAACCTCAGTCATTTCACAGACAGTCAAAAAAAGACAACTATTAATTTACTATTAATAACACATGCACAGCCATATCTATCAAGCCATGTGTTGCTGATTCATCCATTAGAAAAAAAAAAGCTAACCAAGAACAGAATTAGAAAATCCCTGGATTCAAAGTTGCAACATATAATTAGATATAATATTCTTGTGAGAAAAGTGTACTTGGACCCACACACACAACTCAGTAGCCTTGCACGTGTGAAAATTAAGGAAAGGAAGACTAACCTCCTGGTCTCTTTTCACTGCTGCCTTGACCCTCTGGGTACTCAAGAACTTCTGGCATCAGATAAAGCATGAAGGCAGAGCAATGTCAGAACCTGTAAACTGCTGGCATGGCTGTGGCAGCCTGGGCATGTATGAGGAACTTGCTCTGTTTTGAGGAACTCTGGAAAAACAATGGCCAGGAGAGCAGCTCCACAACCATGAAGACTGTTTTCCTTCCCAGTTTGTCTGCCACCCTTCACAACTACCAAGTGCTTGACAGGGGTTCACACAATAAGGCAGCCATGACTACTATGTGAAGCACAAATAGGACAAGAGTAAATCAAATTAATTCAAAGCTATTTCTTATTAACAGTAATTCTGTGATAAAAGTCTGAGTCCTTTGACAGCTACAGCTATACATCAAGAATTTAGCAATAAAACATTAATCTCACAGGGTGAACTATAAAGAACTTTCCTGGGGTCTCATCTAGAAATCTGCAGCATTTGCCAACAGGTAACACACCAGCATGTACTCATACTGTACACAGTGGTGAAAGAGAATCTAGCAAAAGTCCTTTATGCACAAAGTTCTAGCCTTTCCATTTTTATGATACCCAGTACAAAGTCCACTTAAAAACATCAAGTTTGAGTTTCTATAAAATAAAAGCTCCATTTGCTTTTAAATAATCAGATAATGAAATTAAGAAACTTCTTCCTCTATTTAATAAGCCATCTTCATGAATCTTTATTATTTCAATCAATGAGGTTGCATCTAATCAAGATATTGAAAATGCTATCAGTGTAAGTTATCCTAAATGTTAGGACATTAAGTGACAATATCAAATGAAATGCCTGCATCTCTGATTTTTGATTTAGTTCAAACTGCTAACTGCTTACACTAGGCAAACTTTCTACTTACGCTAGAAACCAAGAAGAGATCCTACATGAATTTTCCTGTCTTTTCCTCCCATAAAGCAAGCAATACAAGGCTATTTTTTCCCCATCAACAGCATAGTCAGGCAACAAATCAGACTAACTGACTCCAATGCCAAAGCACTATCATAATATTGCCAGATGCAGGCCTGTCAAGCTTAACATGCTTCACACAAAGCTCATCCAACTGATTCCAAACTCAGGCAACAGTAGTACCTGCATCTCAGCAGTTTAAGTTAATACTGTCACAGCCTTGTGAGCTAGACATGCCTGACTACAGGGAACCAAGTTTTGGAGTTATTCTTAGCTGCAACTTAGGGTTGTCATTCCCTTCTCACCATGCACCTCCAAGTACCAGTACCCTCCATGTAAAACGAGATATCAGATGCTCACAGAAATGGATGAGCTCAAAGAGTTCAAATGCTTGAAGACAAAGACATTCACTGTGTGTACAACTGCGAATCAACACACCCAAATGAGGCATCTTCAGGATGTAGCCTTATTTATTTCAGGCTTTAGCTCCAGAATGAAGACACTTCATTTAGGTATCTAAAATTATGAGTTTGCATGCAAGTTAGGGCTTAAAACTCCCATTACAGCAAGTGGAGATCTACTTGGTACAGATGGTGGAGCTTGGAGAGCTATTGAGTGCAAACTGATGTCAGCTGAAAAGCACTGAGTGTACTACAGCTAGTGACTAAACCTTCACTAGCTTCAAATGGGAGCTTAGATCCAAGGCCACATATAGAAACACACATTTAGACACCTAAAATTAGATGCCTTCAGTATGCAGCTCAAGAACTGATATTTCAAACAAATATCTCCAGAACCTTCCTAGAGTCAGGTTGAGTTTGCAGCGAGGAGCTTGCAATGTAGTGAAAAAAGGGAATAAAGGAGAAGATTAAAGAAGGTACAAGGAAAGATTAACTGAACTGTATATACAGGAAAATCAAAGAGAAAAAGGAGAACCTGACTGAACACCTTATGATGAATACAGTATGTTACGAACTCATTAATGTCTTGCAATAAAATAAGATAGAAGAAAAGTTAGAAAAACTTCTAATAGAAAAATTAGAAAACAGCCAAGGCAAAAATATTATAGATATGTTTTGTCCGTATAAAGAAACTGAACCTATTTAACACATTTTAAATGGAAATCAATGGCAGAAAAACTATGTTTTCCCTAAAACACACTACAATCAACACTGTGAAAGAGATCTGAATTTAAGCCTTTTATAAAAGGCAGAAGGGTTAAGTCTTCAACAATATTTGCACTCTGTTTATTAGTCTAAGGTATAAAAAGAGCAGGTCCTACTTAAAGTTATTTCAGAATGAGACAGCTCCAAATCAAGCTGCTACAACCACGTTTTGCAGCTACTTTTTCTCATCATCTTATTGCAGCACAAAAGAGAAATACATCTCCTCTGCAGACATACTCCCACACAGCTGACCAATAATAACATTCTTATTACTTTTAGTTTGGCTGTAGATATGAAGAAATACAAAAATCTATGAAACAATTTTTAAATTGTGTATATTGAAAGCAATTTCCAAACAGAGGAGCTTTAAAATTAAGCTACTCCTAGACTCAGCTCTTACTCTCTACAGGGACATTCTCAACCAAGAGTTAAGTAGCTGTAAGTCACTGTAATTGCTGTGACCCCATACTTTCAGTTAACTTGTCTTAGCTTCCCTCAATGCCTCTTATGAAGGCCCTCTGAATACTTCCGATGGAGATCCTAAAATTAATATGTAGAAGAGGATGCTAACCTAAGTATCCATATCCAGTTTCAGCCTCATATAACATGTTCGGTCTTCTATAGCATTAACACAGAAGGAAAGGAGAAGACAACTGAGATTATTTACCATTTAAGGTGGGGTTGTTTTGATTTTTTTTTTTTAATGAACTGATGTATAAAAGTTTATATCTGTGTTTTCAGAAGGCTACAGTGGAGAAAAGCTGCAAAGTATCATTGAAGATGAAAAGGAAGGCAAATTAACTTTCACATGTCATCATGCAACATTTCAGTTGAAATGAGAAACAGGAAAATGGAAACAAGGGCAAAGAATTAATTTCTTTTTGAGCTACAGAAAGAAAAGAAAGATTACCTAGAGTGGCTTCCCTGGGAGGCTTCAGTAAGCTATTCTTAACAGGAGCAGGAAAACTAAAGACTAGAACTTTGTAATACACATCCAGGTTACTTGTAAGGAGTTCATTATCCAAGCTCTTAAGCTACCTAGAAGACTAGAGCTGCTCAAAGAGAGAACTTCTGTTAACAGTATTTTATTGCTTTTGCTAGTTTGTTCCATTACTACAGAACTGTGTACTTAAATAAACAGTCTTTTATTTCTAAACCTAGCCCAGTGCTAAAGTGGATATCAAGTAAATTAACAAACAAGATACGGTATTTCTAGAGATGATGTCACCCTTAAGGTCAACAAATGGGATCACTACTGCAGTGCCAAGTATCCCTGTACATTCTAAAATCACCACAGAATGACAGCACACATTTCCTCCACCTAGCACAGTGGTTTAGTATTTGATAATAAGTAGTGGTGGTCTTGTGAGAAAATCATCTCCCAGTGACCATTAGCAACTAACAAAGTCCCTTCTGAGGGGTCTGTGGCAAATTGTACAGAATTTAGGATGATCTTTAACAACCTCCAATATTAATAAATTAGTTTTAGATAAAACTCAACACTAAAGCACCAGAAGATATGAGAATAAGATAAATCTAGGGTTCTTTTTTGGTTCAAATGTACTTAAATAGCAGCTTGGATTTCAAGATGTTCAGTTTGGCTGCTCGAACACTATCTGTAAACAATCAAAACCACACAAAACCTGACAGCAGAAAACAGTAGATCATAGATTAAGAGCAGCCCTGCAGATGACTTGGGGGTAATGCTGGATGAAAAACTAGACACAAGCTGACAATGTGTACTTGCAGCCCAGAAATCCAATCATACCCTGGGCTGCATCAAATAGCAGCACGGCCAGCAGGTTGAGGGAGGTGATTCTGCCCCTCTGCTCTTTTGAGACCCTCCCTGGAGTACTGGGTTCCTCAGTACAAGACATGGATTGTTGGAGTGGGTCCACAGGAGTGCCACGAAAATGACTGGAACGCTGGAGCACCTCTGCTATGAAGACAGGCTGAGAGAGTTGTGGTTGTTCAGCCTGGAGAAGAGAAGGTACTGGGGATACCTTAATGCAGCCTTTGAACACATAAAGGGGGTTTATGAGGCACTGGTACAGGTTGTCCAGAGAAGCTGTGGATGCCCCATCCCTGACAGTGTCCGAGGCCAGACTGGATGGGGCTCTGAGAAACTCGGTCTAGTGAAAGGTGCCCCTGCCCATGTCAGGGAGGTTGGAATTAGATGACCTTTGAAGGTCCCTTCCAACTCAAACCATTCTGTGATTCTCTTACAGCTCTATTCACACAATACTCTGGATATGGGCAGGTTTGGTGTTGCAAAGCTGAAGTTAATCTTAGAATCAATTAAAGTTTGTGATTCACTACTGCAGTCTCAGAATTGATGTATCTTCTTTTCCTCTTGACTTCCTTGAAAACACTTTTCAGAAGTATTGCATTTCTTATTTCAAGAGAAAAAATTAGGTTAAGCTTGCTTAACTTTTATCCCAGAGACTAACCTTAATACTGATACTTCATTTAATTTCAAAGCATGGAGTATTTATGACTCATTCTAATTTACATAAGTCTTCTTATTCTATTATGAAAATGGCAATTTTCCTTTGCAGAGACATATAGAACATGGTCTCTCTTATTATGTCAAGTAACATTTAATAGCCTTTAGCTGTAACTTGGGACTGTTATAAAATGTGCTCAAGATGAGTCATCTTCATTCATTTATTCTGCAATAGGAAGGATTCATGAATGAGTGATCTGCAGTAATTCACTTCTACAAAGAGAGCCCATTCATATATTTCAAACCTGGTTTTCTGAATCACTGTAATGTAGCTGATTATTTCATTTTAACAGAAGAAAATTTTGGCTTAAGGAAGGTTTCCACAGAAGTCTGTGTATTTCTAGAATGTGAGAAAATTTTCATAAATTTAAAAGAGCTCTACTGAAACTAAACATTTTGGTCTAACACATGGATACAGAGATATCTTCCTATCTATCCAGCAAGCAAAGCGCAGTGCTTTTGTAAAGTTAGAGACTGACAAATGGTTTAAATTGAAGTTATATCAAGGGGGAGCAGAAGTCATGAGTATCAGACAAATCACTATGCAGGCAAAGAAAATCTTTTATAAAATCAGAAAAAATGGCCATTGGTACCCAGAGTGCTCATTCAAAGTTGTATTTAGGTCAAAATACACACAACAGAAAAACAACTATGATCCAATAGTGTTAACTACAGAAATATAAAGCAATCACGCTTCTTATTTTACAGAAATTAAGAATAAAATACACACATTATTTTAAGTCATCAAAACTCCACCAAAATAAAGTAATAGGATTCACTAAGGATAAAAGGTCCCTTAACCATCACTGCTCTTTTGCCATCCTCAAGAGATTTCAAACCAGGAAATATTCTTAAGTGCATTTTCACCCAATCCTAACTCCCATGGAAGGGGCCAACATTAAGAAGCCATTTCTTTACTCGCTTAATGTAGTTCCAAAACAGTCAAGGTTTTACAAATCATCTAAGAGCTATACCAGAAAACAGATGGTAAGTCAACACAAAAACCTGTGTGTAAATGCAGCATTTTCTTCAGAAGGGTGGCTCACAGAAAATGCACTGTTTGCTTCTCCATTAATTAGTGCTTTACGTTTTCATTACTTCATTGATTCAAGGACAGCTCTAAACAGTCACTTTAGTCACACCTCTCTTTCTCCTGAAGAGACACTGACTCATTATTTTCAGGTTGAGAAGTTCTACCATATGTATAGTATTGCCAAAGTAAGGATAGTTCTCTTTACAAATAGAATATCTGACAAGAGCAGCACAAAGATTGATGGAGCATCTCAATGTTTCCAACAGACAACTATATGATGTAAGATAATACAATTAACATTATGGTTAGATTTATTAACAATTCACATTGACTTCAGCAGACAGCACAATCTCAAGGTGAACTGACCAGCAACAAAGCACAAGAGAGATCCAGAATTATCCAAGGAAGCGAGACTTACCAAATCATCCAAACTAATGTATCTGGGTATCTGCGCTTCTACTGGGAATCCAGAAGCAGCTCGCTACTTCTCAACTTCCACTCTTTCATTTTAGCACTACACTTACATAATTTCAATTCTATACATAGTACACTCATGAAAAAGCTGCATATATGCTTTCACAGAGACTTCTAGGTTAATACATTTAGAAAAGGGTATAAAGATGGGTAAATATTTACAGGAAAAACTACATTTGAAAAGTATTAAGAATAATTATAATGACTAAATTAACTTCCCACTGACTGCATCTCCACTACATTTCAGTCACCTTGGCCTTCTTCATGCCTTTTCTAAAATAAGCATCTCTGTACATTTATCCAGACCATTCTCATTATATATTTCTACATCTTTAACTTTGATTTCATCTAATAACTGAGTGCATACAATGAAGAAACAACCAAGGAACTGATATGAGCTTTTTTTCTTTAGAGACAATGCAATAGACTCCTGCAGTTTTAACTCATTTTGCAGACTGGTCATTCATTTTGTAGACAAGTCAAGGGCTGACTATTTTTGAGAAGTTGTAGCAGAAAAAAAGGGACCACCAATACCAAATTACTCTCTATAGCTTTCACCATCTGAAATTGTTCACTTTATACAAATCTCTACACAGAAAACAGGACAGTAGACACTCCTCATTACTTGCAATACATACAATGAAAAAAGCTACAGCATCAAGTACTAAGGAAATTTCTTCTTTAAGCCAGACAGACCCAACAAAACAAAAGGTGGAAAGATCCATTGGCATAGCACTCAAAACACAGAAATGTCCCAAGAGTGGTAAGAATAGATGAGAAAAGCAATATTCACAAGATCATGTGCAACTCGGATTCTGTACCAAGATTAGTGAATGTACAGATATGAAAAAAACTTTATGCCCCCTATTTAACTACCAAGTATAAACCACAATTTTATCTCCAGGAAGGGGGAAGGACAAGGAGAATGTCTGTATGACAGGAGGTTTGCAAAAGCTCTGGAACTGATCTGGGATGTAGGTTTCTAGATTGCCAGCAGCACTTTTCAGGAAAGTTGTAAATACTGTACCTCAGCTCACAGTTAGTGAGTCCCAGGAACAACTGTCTAATAACTGCTTATGCTCACTTTCATATTCAAAGCATGAAGAAATCCACAGTTGAATCAAATCACAATGGTGAGCTGCCTCCTCGGAAAGCAAGCAGGACCAGGCAAGGATAAAAGCTGTACCACGAAAGGTTAGAGTGTATCTCTAAAGATATGATCTCAATATTTTTGCAGTTCATTAAACACTTCCTGCTTTGAAGATGACCATGCAAGGAAAGCGCCAATTAATTCCTCACCACTAAGACCATTTGATAAATCAAAAATCAGAAGCAAACATGCAATACATGCCACTCTCCTCAGTATTTTGTTCAACAGAAACAAAACACATTTTATTTGTTCTTTAACTTGAATTGCAAGACAAAATTCACTATGTTCCCCTCAGGTACTGCCATATTCTACATATATTCCCCTCAGGTAATACCATATTTCAAATAAGCCCTATAGAACCATGAGCTGCAACACTGATCCATTTGTGGCTCAAAGGATGAAACAATACCGTGCAATCAGCACAAAGTTTTGAAATATGATGTTAACAGACATGTAAACTTTAAGAACTGTCAATATAAACCTAATTAAGATCCAAGGCCTCCTTTTAATAGGTTATTTTGTAGCCAAAGGACCTGCCTGTGACATTGGAAACCAGACCTTTTGATTCTTCTCAGATTGGAGTGAAGAGGGAAAGGAGATGAAAATACTTGCTTCAAATTCCCAGAACAGTCTCTGTTGAAGCTGGGCCAACATTCAGAAAAAAAAGAAGGCAGAGTTCACTGGCCCAGAAGATAGAGAGCAAAACTTTGATCCCATAGCTGAATCTGTGGTTACTCTCCTATAACACAGTAAAATGGTATTCTAAACAGCAATAGCTGACTGCTCATTTCTTGTGGTACCTCTTCTAGAGATGCCTAATGGGTAGCTACTGACATTCAGAATAGAAAACAATATCCAAACTGACCATTGCATAACGGGGTGCTACACTTAAACGAAGCGTTTGTATTTTAAAGTTGCACTTGCTAGAACTCAGAAATAATGCAATGTGGCCCATACAGATGAGAAACTAGTAGTGGGAAACAATGTCTACATGACAGCTAAAAATAAAAAAAAAAATCCTCCTCAAACCATATTAACTATAGCTTTTGATTTGAGGCCTGTGCAATAAATGAGGTTAGTCAAAATTTGCTACAACAGCATTTCCCTGTTTGCTTTGCAAGCTGAAAATGTTCCCACCCTTGCCCTCCCCAAGAAATTTAATTTCATCTAATATAAGGAAAAGTACTTTGTTTATGGTAGGGAAATCTAAATCCAACGATGCTTAGCATATAGTCTTTTAGGTCTTTAAACAGCCCTTGTATTTAAAATAAGTTCTGTCAGTCTTTTATTTTCAACACCACAAATTGCCTTTTATTAATCCTGATTCAGACTCAGGAAATATTAAAATAAATTTATCAGCTTTACCTGTAATGCACTGATACTGTCCATCTTCTCTTCTTATTGTAAATGTTTCCCCTGGATTAACTTGCACAAGAATAACCTTAAAAATAAAAGAGTGTTTACAACCATTACACAGGAACATGTTACAGAAGTCTGGTATGTGTAAAAAAAAAAAAAAGAAAAAAAAAGTTTTTTTCCCAGTAAAACTTTTTTTTTTCCCCAGTTAGGAAATATATTATTTTTCAGTTCACACTGCTTGTTGCCTTCATCCCACAGACAAAGAAATAAGAGCAAGAACAAGCACAGATATTTTTAAACAAACATTTTTCAAAGAAGGAGAGCATAACAAGTAAAACAGTACCTATACAAATTTTATTTTCTCAACTGCCTAGTATAATTAAAAAGCTATTTGTACAGCTTAAATTATTTCAACAAATTGCATTAACTTCAACATTAATCAAACCATTACATAAACTTCCAGAAAGAGGCCTATAATTCCCAGTGTTTGAATTTTCATCCCAACAGTTTTCAACATACGGGAAATTCTGCGTCATTTCCTTCTTTACACGACCCAAGCATGTTTGTACATTCATTAACGATAAAACATTATTAAAAGTCATGACAAAGTAAGTGCACCAGATGCCCAGCATGAAACAATATGTATAATTTTATTTGTGGAAAGCTGGTTATCCTAATTTTGTAAACTCAAGCAATGCAGAAATGATAGCAAAGCACACTTATCAGACAAAATAAACAGAGGAAGTCTGACGTACCAAACAAGAAGCCTGTTACCATTTTAAATTTCTGTATTCTTATTTGAATCCTGCCCTTCTGTGAGAAAAAAGCTTGTAAACACGAAAAACCTAGCTAAAATTATGAACAAAGGAGGGGGGGAAAAGCAAAAGAGCAGGTGTATTTCATAATTTCTGGTCACATCTTTCTTCAGCCTTGCTTGCACATGTCTAAATGGAGCCTACATCCTCCTCCTGGTACGAATCAGAGGCAGAGAAATCCTTACAAACACAACTCCTGAGCATTATGGACAAAAATTTACTCTGTTAGACTGCTAAAAGAAAATAAAATTGGTCATGTCTACAAAAAACAAACAAACAAACAAAATTAAAACAAACCAGGAAACTTGAGTGTTACTCATTTTAGGATACCAGAGAGAAATACAAGGGAGAAAAGAGAAGACAGAAATCACATGAATTCCTCCCCTTCTGGTAGAGTAATTTCACAAATTAATGAAAAGATGGCATGTTCTACTCCAACATAGCTGCAATAGCTTTGATGAGATATGATAGACATTCACATTTTCAAGCTTGGACCGCGTGACTCAACACTGATTTAGCTCAGGTTTGAGCATGCACTTTAAAAACACTATCTTTAGTTGTTTGATATATTTCTTCTAGAAGTTTTAGGCTCTTTGAGAAGAAACAATGAACTATATCACTATTTATATTTTATCATGTTAATAAATTTTCCAGATTTTCTGAAGTGTGCCTTAATAAAAATTGACTAAGAGTTAGCATTCATAATATAATCTAAACTTAGGAACAAGATGTTTTTAGTAATGAACTTCAAATAAGACTTGAAGGTCTTCAGAAAATACTGTATTGCCAGAGTTTATTCAGAAGAGTTTGAAGGTAGCTTTTTAACAACTGGCTATCATCACCTTCAGAATGTGACAAAGGAGAGAAATAGGAGTGGATGAGTTCTTACAATTTCTTTTTCAGATTCCCCAAGCAGGCATAGCTTTTCAAAGACACATTTCATTGATGTAATCTCCCTTCTCTGCTACAATTGAAAGTTTTAGGTTTCAATTTAGACTGGAATAAAAGCACCTAAAAGCTTCACAGTACATGAGAATGTCTTTCCATCTGTTATGTGTGGGTTGGATACCTACATTTGCTCAAGTCTTTTGGCTGATTTAGACACCCAAACTCCTGGGAGGTGCCATTCTGGCTGCAGCTGATCTACCAATCTGTACCATTTTCAGCTCAATATTCTTGGTCTTCATCATATGAAACGTGAGAAGCAGAAAAGCTTTAGGACAATAGCTGGTCCTTGTTGCCTGCTTTTAAAATAACAGGGAATGGGGCTTGACTGGTATTTATAGCTCATTCATCTCATTCTAGGTGGCTTTGTGCAGGCTTGTACATCCCATCAGCCAACATGCTACTTCATGAACCCCGACCCCAGTGCTTCTGAAAACCAAGGCCTGAGTCTTTCACACTGAATATTCTAGACCTTGGCCTCCTTCCTCTTCTGGGCAAAACACTTATGTTGGCTTAAACTGAGTGAAAAGCTTTGGAAAAATCTGATGGTTCAGACTCTCTTCTTATGCTTCAATCATTTTGTGACAAATTCTGTTGCTTTACTCATAAGCACCTAAAGACTCATTTCTGATGTGTCAATCTCAGTGGGAGTAACCTTTAACATGGGCACTTTTCAAATGCCATTTCTCTTACTAAATCAACAAAACACTAATTAAGGACTTCTCGAGCTTAACAAAATGATGTGAACTTAGGACACTGAGGCCTTGATCTTGATACAGGTTCTAGAATCCTACAAGCACTTTTAAAGCATAACCAACCATAACAGAACCTAATAAAATTTAAAAGTGTAATTTCCCAATCCTAACAGAACTTGGAGTCAACACGTTTTCGTCTCAAAACATGTTAAGGCATTGCCATTAAGAATTTGGAGTACTAGGTCAAAAACTAGTTCTGTGTCATTTCCACTGGGACTATAAATTGTTTCCTTTAAACAGTCATTTAAAGACGATCCACATGACCTCAACACAGTTGATGATGAAAAACAGTACAAAATCTCTTTCCAGAGATTAACATACAGGCTGACAATACAAGAGTGCAGCTACACATTTATGCTAAAATATTGCACAAATAAAACACAATGACCAGCCAGATGGCTAAAGTTTGAAATACTTATAACATTTTGCAAGTTGCCAAAGACTGTCAGGGTTTAAACAGTAAAATCTCATACTTTTGAATAGTACTTAATTAATTCTACAAAGGCTATTTTAGAAGATAAATCCAAGCCAAATGAGCAACATACTAAGCTTTGTAGTAGCTTAATTAAATTGCCCAGATTGGCAAAGACCATTCTCCTAACAAAACTAATCATGACATATATTAGAAAGCTCAGTACGCTTTTCCTGAAATTGCTGTTTGAACTCAGGCAGTGGCTCAAGAGCACTAAGAGCACAGGAAATGTGCTGAAGGACTGGGTCAGCAGTCCATCCAGCCCAGTACTTTGACTCTACTGCATCAACTGAGATGCAGTTAAAGGGGAGCAAGTGAGCCAAGCCACTTCCTGCAGTCTCATACCAGACATTGTTATAGTCCATAAGTTTGCCTAAACTCTTTGAGTTCACTTATGAATTGAACAGCCTCCACAACTTCCCATGGCAGCAAGTTTTTAGACATTTTAAGACTATCTCCTTCCTACTAATTACAAGTTTCCTAGTTTCTCCACTATGGAATTTGCTGAAAAACAGTTCTGAGCAAATTTCATCCACTCCTTCAATACTTTTTTTAAGCCTTGGCAATTCCCTCCTCCTTGTCCCCAGTCTCTGCAAACTGAGGGGTCCTAATATTTCTGATCTCTCCTAGGAAAACTGCTACATTCCCTTGACCGTGTCAGTGATACCTGAACCCACAGATGTATTTGAAAAGTAAGCAGTGCTCAGGAACATTCCCAGGTGCTAGAACAGTCATCGACAATAATGAATATGCTATGGGAGTCCTGAGCACAACACAGGCTGATGCCAAGGAGCAATCTTCTTCCATATAAAACTGGAAACTATTCCTGGGATCACTCTTACCAGGCAGTTTGCAAGAAAAGATGATTTACTAAAACTGGCTGGCTTCATGACACCTAGCCTCAGTTTCCATAAACATTTTGGGCACACTTAAATTACTAATATATAAACAGTTCCTGACAGTACCCTGAAGAAGTTTTACATTTTGCATCTTTCAAGGACTAGTTAAGGGACACACTCTTAAGTAGCTTTTAAAATCTCTTCTTCTTAAATCTCAATTTGAGCTGGTCTGATATGGCAAATACACTATTAGAATACAACAATTTTAAAATATAAAACTACTTTATAACATTTCTCTCTTCAAAGAATTCCAAATTAAAATATAATTTTATTGTAACTCAAGTAGCATAATCACATCCTACAGAGATATGCAACATTGACTTGGACATACTACCACCAACAGACATGATAATTTAAAAATAATTGCATCTTAAGATCTTCTATATGAATTATTACTACACCAGTGTGAACAGAGTAGAAACTATTCAATTCTTGCATCTAGAGAATTAACAGAAGTACAAACGTTCCAAGAGGAGAATGCTCAATGTTTTCAATTTTTATTTAGTAAAGTCTTCATTATCAGCAAGAGAAACCACGGGATGTTTCTGCAAGCTGAAGCAGGAAAGGAGTTTAATGTTTTCTCAAAGTATTTGGCTTATTTTTACCACAGAATAACTGAATTTAATAAAAATGGCTAGAGTCAGAAAAAAACCTTGTAAAACTAAGAATACAAACAACAAAAGGTGGAAGGGAGATCTGTGCAAGGCAGAGCTGCAGCTACCTTGACTCAGAGGGCTGTTTCCAAAGAAAGGAAAAACTTAAGGCCAAATGTTAACACCTATCTCCAAAAAGGTCTAGAAGTAACTTTTATCAGCAAGAAGCAGAGACTGCAGATCCTTGGAGTTATTTCGCTCTCCCAATATGGTCACAGCAGTGTCTTTTAAAAGCAAAACAGCAACTATACAAAATATAGCTGATTTATATTTTACTAATCCTTGTCTTTAGGTATAAGAATATTTTCATAAGCAGCCCAAGATTTTGCTTGTGCCAGACAAAGACACAGTTAATGTATTACTTCACTGGAGCACAGTGAGGGACAGAATGGAATTTAAAACACAGAACTAGCTAATCTTTTTGTTTTGAATATGTTCTTTTGCACACTAATTAAAACCAAAAATCTCATTAACTCCACTGAAATAACAATTAAAACCAAGCCTTCATTCTGTAAGATATGCACTTCTATGAGCGCTCTACTTGAACTTCCATCCTCCTAACACAAGTAGCGATGCACTAGCAGACTGACAGGTTTCAAAACAATTTCAGCTAGCTGACAGGAAAGAAGGGCAGCATCAGACCTGTGGCATCATCGTAAACGCATATTTATGTTACAACAAGAAGGGAAATGTTCCCCTGGTACTTTCAGTGTCAAAAAAAAAGAGATTAACTATAAATAGGCTAGCACAATTAATAACTATTCTTCATCTTGTGGTTAGTAACGAAAAGGAAATAAACCTATGGATGTTATTGGAAAGTACCAATATCAAAATTGGATTCATCCTGATAAGGACCCTAGATGAGGTTAAGGACTTGCAGAGCAGGAAAACAAAAGCAGCTTAGGACTAATCCACAAGGATGCTACTTCCATAGCAGAAACTGTAAATACAAGTAGAAGTCCAAATTATTTCTGTCACTGGAGGGGAAAAAATAAAAAGCTGATAAGTAAACCGTGAAACAGCTCAAAGAGCTCTAAAAACTAACTTCATGAAAGATCTCATAGCAAGTCTGACACATTTTTCTTCTTTTGCTCACAATTATACATGTGCAAAAGCAGTTCTCCAATTAAAATGTAAAAGCTAAAGAACAAAGTTTTCTCTCCAAATAAACACACATGATACAGCCAGTCAAAAACTAGTCCTCAAAATTTTTTTGCCACTTCTATCAATTACATATATGCAGTGGACCTGTAAGGTAAAAAGGATTCTATTTAAAAAACCCTACATATGCAAAATATTAATAGTATTTTTAATTTATTGCTTAGGTTCTAAAAGTTCAAATTTAGTCCAAAGTAAAAAAAAAAAGAACAGCAAAAACCCAACACCCAAACAACAAATGATTGTGTTTAGAAGTATACTAGATACTATTTCACACAGAAAAACAAAACACATCCAGAATTGAGACAGTTGCTAACATTCTCCTCTACTCTACTACATAAAGTAATGAAGACCTTTCTAATTTGGGGAAGTTTTGCAGATCCCATTTGAATAAGTTTTATGGAAGAGAGTCTAACTTATCCTTACCATATAATGATGATATTAAGCATTATATATTCTACAGCCCAGTTAAAATAATACCTATATTTCTTAAAGGACAGTAGTGACTGAAACAGGTTATACTTCTTCTAAGTCAGCACAAACATCGAGAGAATCAAGTCAGATACAATAAAACTTAATTTACAAGTTTGGTATTCACAGCCACATTTTCAAATCTTTCGTAGCAGGTAACAAACTGTGTTGCCCAAATAAATGCTTTTATATTAAGAGCCTCTCTGTCCACAGAAGAGGTTATTAACTACTCAATGTACAAGAAAATTTAAAAATATTTCTTTTTCCCAATACATACAGGCTTATTTCTAACCAGCAAAGTCTTAGGTGAAAGACCGAAACTATCATTTTAGAGTTCCTGGGACATGAAAAAGATTTTTGTATTTGCAATAAAGAAAAAAAAATAAATCTATAAACATCAAGCTCATTCTGTCTCTCCAAAATAACTTGGCTTTCAAACACATCCTTCAGTACCAAGGACTATCAGCCTCCTGAAGGGAAAAAGAAAAAGGTTAAGTTTTTTAATCTTCAGTGAGGCTAAACAAACCTAAATACACTAAATATTTGTGTCATGTGTGAAGTTGTGCGATATGCCCACATATGGCACTGTTTTCTCTCCACAGTCTGGCACTGCCTGCAGCCACAGAGGCAAGAAAATCAAAGGAACTCGACTGAATTTCAGGGTAAAGGAGTATTTTGAATCTTTCCTTCTCCCTAGACACTCACCACCTCACTTTGAAGGAGGAAGGAACTGAACGGGTTACTTGATATCTTCTTCTGCAAGAAATTAGTTACACTTTGTGAATTTACATATTTTTCCAGAATCAGTGAAATCTGGGACAAATTTTCCAACCAAGTTAAAAGCCTCTGAACATACCTAACTAGAATGCTAATAGATCTTCCACTAAATATATCATAGGGGAAAAAAACCACCAAAATCCTTTAGTAACAAAGCTGATTCCTGGTCTGTCATATGTATTAAAATACTAACAAATGTGGGGAAGTAAGAAGGAAAAGAGAAAAGTGGGAGGAGTGTTTATGGGGAAGCTAGAACACATTACATTAATTTTAGCCATTGCTAAAATTATATATATAAAATGAAGAAATAAGAGTATGTTACATTACAACTGTGGTTAAAGCACACTTCAATACAACCACATAGTAAGAGACTGTTCCTGTACAACAAGAAAGATTACAAGCTGGAGAAAAACAATACTACCAAAAAGCAGAGTTCTGTTTCTCCCTCATTCCAGAGTGGTTTTGTGGGATGTGTGTATTTTTCAGGGTAGCAGGGAGTTGTGGTTTGGTTGTTGTTTTTTTTCCTGCAACTTCCAAAAAAACAAAAAGGTAAAGTGTTCCAAAATGTTTCCTTGGACCTTTAAAACCCCAATTTAAAGAGAATAAAATCACAAACCATTTCTATGCTAGCAGAAACAATATTATTTTTTGAGTTGTTGTTTTACTAGGAAAGAGGAGAGAGCTTCAGGGTTGTTATGTTTTGTTTTGTTTATTATTAATCTGAAAGCATCTATATTTAGCTTTATATGGTTATAAGTGCTGAGTCAGTAGCAAATGATTGTAAGCAAAACCCACAAATAATGGAAAGACTTTACCAAAATCGCATTTCTAAATGCACTACTAATATACATCAACATGGGAAAAAAAAAAAAGAAAAAGAGACAGCAATGGTTTGTCTAAAAATACTGCAACTGAAATCAGCTCAGCACTACTCATAAGAAGATTTTTAACCAAAAGGACAAAGGTAATTTAATTTTTGAACATTTTTCAAATTTAGGAAAGCATTGTAGCTAATGTTCTTGGTCATTCTGACTTTAAAAAATTTGATCACAGTGAACCTTTTAAGAGGCTGGTACAGCCAAGCTCTCTGTAATATGTACACTGTGTCTTTAAAAGTCTGTCTGCAACAAGATTTAAAAAGGGTGTATTTCTAGAAAAGGGTGAATATAATACAACACAACTTCCAGGCAGAGCCACAGTTATGCTCTGTCATTAGGGCACGTATTCAGAACAATTACATTTTTCTCCCCTAATAGCTCCAATCAAGATGTTAATTAGCAACATGCTTTATCTCGTAACCCATTTCAAAAGCCTTAGCACTTTGACTTACTGTTGCTCGCATCCTTTTATTTCTCTCATTCAACTGGTGCTACCACAGTGACAAAGGATGAAGGAAGATTCAACAGTCACCACTCCGGCTGCTCCAATCTGTTCCATTCACTTACTACTGAGGTAATCTTCGGTGATGTGTTGAACACTGCCCCCCCTTCTTTTAACAGGGCACCTTAACCTAAATGCCACGCCGGAGTATCTCACTTTACCTTCCTCTAGAGCTGTACATCCACGAAGCATGTGGAGGCAGGATGCGAAAGGTAGGATCAATTAACAATATAGTCAGCAATACCTACCTCAAGCCTTCCTTCCTATCAAATTAGCCAACGTACAGTGAGCTTCCTGCTGTACACGAATGTATCATGTCACCATAGCAACTAAATCAACAAATAGCTGCTGCAGCATCTGCTTCTGGATCATCTAACGTCAGTCAACAGAAGGTTCGGGTTTAAGAGAACAAAGCTTCCAAATATATGCCATTTTATAACTGTATTTTTAATCTAGCCTCCTGATTCCCAGATAGGATACACTAACTCGGAATCAACCAACTTCTGACTTCATAATCTGTGATGCAGCTTCTGACTTCATTTTGCAAGTAAGCCAGAAAGAAAGCAGGAAAAGAATACTTTATAAGAGAATAAAAAGATACAGCAAGGAAATAATCAACTGCATTCTAATGCACTCTTTCTCAAATACTGTTACTTTATACCATATATTTATTAGGACACATGAAAAGAAAGAAGTATGTTTCCCAACTTTGCTTTATAATTTACATACATCTGCCCTAAATAACACTACAGCCAGAAATACCTTTTACTAAATGTTAATACTAAAGACATTTCAGATGGCTGACAAAGATGGTTTCCCACTATTAGTCTTCACTTAAGAGCTAAACTGAAAACATCCAATATTGTTTTCTGGCAATCTCACATCTGTCGTCCTTAATACCAACAACAGTAGGGGACTACTGGCACACCCTCACCTGAGGAAAGACAGTTACGCACATCCCCCTCTTGTGAGAAATTATTCAAATACCACTTACGCGTCACTCTGGTTTAAGTCCTACCCCATAGGCAGACAAGATACACGAAACTGCTTTGAATTGTTCTGGTATTTGGAATGCGACAACATGAGGTTACTGATTAAATGTTTTCTAAGATATAAAAAAATTTTAACATTACTTGGGCAGTAACGTCTTCAAAGGAAGTAAGTGTACATACACACACACACACTTTTAAATAAAAGGACTCAAAGCTGTAACGTACTCATAACAAAAAAAGTAAGTTTCCACTATTTTAACTTTAGGTTATATTCATAATGTTTGATCAGCATGAAATTATTTACAACGTAAAAGCTTTCTAGGCAAAATGTATCAGCTATTCATATCCAGTATCATTTTATTACTAGAACCATCTACTTTTAGTTTTTGAAGTACATGTTTTTCCATCCATATGCAGTCTTTTGTTACAAGGAAAATCATTACATCTAGGTTGGCTCCACAGAGTGTGGGTCAGTGAACACGGAAAATCAGACACAGACTTAAGATGCTAACTCTGCCATGGCTCCAACATGGAATTACTGTGATTTGTAGGTTTGTAACCTCACCTATGCCAGAGTTCCCATTTGTAGGACTAGTACAACAATATTTGTAAGTTTCTACATGCTACTGATCAAAGAATACTGCAAGACTAGAGTGTTGTTATTCATTAGCAGCACAGGAATTGCCAGATGGAATCACATCTGTGGTCGAGCTAAGGTGATGTCAGTTACAAACATGACACAAATCGTTTTTCCATTGACTGTGTATTCAAGATCTGCTTTTTATAACATAACAGGGCTAATGAGGCTATGAACTACTCTTTTCCACAATCAAACCCACTAACGCTTAGAAAACATACTAAATGGAAAAATGCAAAATATCTATGTAACAGGTATTACAGAGAGAATGTGATTATTAAATACGAACACCTGACATCAGTAAAAAAAGCTAAATTAAAGCAGTACTTTAAATTTTATTTCCAAACTGCCAAAGGTTTATGAATCTCATGGCTGTGAAAAACATTACTTTCATATAATTCTTTCTTAAAGCCATCTTTTGTAAGATTTTTCTATCTCCCATCTTCTTTTAGACCTCCTAAAAACTTCCTCTCTCTACATTTATGTTGGCTACTAACCAATAAAGAGTTCTGAAAATTTAAGGTTGAGCTTTGTACTATACCACACCAATTCACAAAAGACTTAGTACACAACATTTCTGTGTTATCTCTAAGGGAAAGTAATGTTAGAATTTTCTTTTTGTGCCTTAAAGTACCTTCTGTTTTCAGTATCAATGAAAACAGGCCTCTCACCATTATTTATAGAATTGTCCTATAGACTTTGATCTTTGTCCAAATAACATGACATAACAATCTTAACTTCCACAAATTCCAATTTACAGGCTTCCCATGACTACACAATTCTCTACCCTAGCATCTGCTAATATTGAGTGTAAGGATCTATCTGCTCTATATATGGAGTTTAACACTTTCTCAATGAAGAATAGTAAGTATATAGGTAGTGAAGGCCACTAACAAATCTCGGCTTTCAGGAATAGGGGGGAAATCCATACAGAATTAAGTAAGTGTTACATAATATGTTACAGTAGCAATCTACATTCTTGGGATTTTTAAAAAACAAATCCAATCCAAACTATTTCAGCTTACACAGATAATAGCATCGTGTTCAAAAAAAGCAAGAGAAAAAAGCCATCTTTTTGGTGACATGCTCCTAAGGCCTGTGTTTTCAGAGGACAGACCAAGCAACTCTTCATCATTTTTCTAAAAGGCAGCTGACAGATAATAAAATCACCAAATATTTCATCTTTAACTACTGCTATAAGATACTGTCAGCACCACTGAATGTGCTAAGATGACAGAATATCCCTAGAAGCAACTGGAAACAGGGAGATTGGACAGAAGACTAGACTGCTCATTGGCAGTGACATTCAAAAACTACAGGTTTTAATTAGTTTTCATTGCTTATTGTAGAAAGGTAGGTTGGAAAGGTCTGAGAATTGTTTTGGTTCTTTTTTTTTTTTTAAGTTATGGCAAATAAATTGTATTCATTTATGAAAAGTTTTTTAAATTCTTACTGTACTTGTGTTTCTCCCCCTTCTCTTCATGTGGAAGATGATCAGCAGAAAGCTGACCACTGGGAAGACAGGCAGGGAAAGATGATTTGGGGCCTTGTTTTGTAAGAATGCAAAGTTTTCTTATAAGAACCAGTAAAAGATAAGTGTTAAAATCTTCATCTAATGTCACTGATAAACGTTCAAGACTTGTAAGTGTCCACATACAACAGTGTCAATCAGTGTATGTTCCATACTGTCTAATTCTTTATTCTTGAGAAAAACTTACCATTTTCATCTACTTGCTTTTGCTTCATTTGTCTGATCTCTTTTGCATTTTCAATTCTCACAGCTTGGTTAAGCAAAGTTTTTATTTGTCTCATTTACAGCAAACCCAATCTGTTTCATCAGCACTGACAGTCTGTGGTTAGCAGATAGTGCACAGAAAATTTGCTTCTTAAAATAATACCACTATTATATCTTTAAAACAGCAAAAATATAAATGTAAGCAGTGTTTCAAAGAATTTGGATAATGCAACAGATAAACATTTGTGCTTCAAAGTTTTAAGCTAAGCCTTGTTTACAGGGAATTAGAAGGAAGCAGAGTTAGGCGCAGTCACTGAACTCTAGAACTTTCTGAGGCATCTGGTCATGGCTGGTGGTTAGACACATCAATCTCTAAAAATAAAAACTGGAAGACTTCAATCAGATTTTTCTCATTTCATGATTTGTTGTTTGAAGGCCGCAGGACTTCAGTTTCATAATGCTAAGCAAAAGTGGATGAGGAACAAAACTCATACTGCACATCAAAGTGGTAGCAAGTGCTAACTAATACCTTCCAGGGGCTAGTCCCCTCAGTAGGTGTATTTCCTGATCAACAACTGCAACAGTCCAAAACAGAATCAGGGAGTAAACTTTCACAGAAGTTTTATCTAGATGCACTGAAAGTATAAAACTGCCAATTTAACGTTGGAAAATTAAGTAATTTAACAAAGATTGTCTGAAGTGAAACATACAATTAAAAAAACCCCAATCCCCCAGTTGCTTAAGGTGCTATTAAATATTACACAAAATAAAACCCCTCATTTCTAAAAAAACCCCAAACTAAACTTAAAACTGCTGTAATGCACTATATGTGGCACTGTTCAAAGAAAGATAGATGCTCTGGAGATTTTTCATCTGATTCCTATCAGTTTTTTACATACTGTATTTCCCATAATAACCCAGTCTTCTTTACAACACTTCTGAAATCAAAACACCCTTGCAATCATTTCAATTGAGTATCAAAAGTGAAGACACTTTTCAGTTGTACTTCAACTGTATGTACTTTGCAACTCTTCACAACTGGCCATACTACCAGTTGCCACAAAGTCCTCTGTGTCGAAGAGGTATTATTTGGAGTTTCCCCGTGCAAAAAAATGATACTCCTGAAGATTGTCTACTTCCAGGCTCTCTGAATCTGTTGCAAAGATTTTAATGCTGAGAAGGGAAGAGTTAGTTTGCTTTTTAGCTCGTATTTGAAACAACTTGAACAGTTGTGTCATTGTTAGAGTTCTGCTAGTATTTTCCTTCCAAGTAATACCTAGTCATAACTAAAAACCAGAATCTCATAAACATTATGAAAGCTGGCCAAGATGAACAAAATGAGTGGACAGTTAAAAGATTTTGTAAACATGTCTGAAAATCTGTGCAACCAGCTAGGTACTTACCAAGAAACAATATCCAACACTATAAAGCAGATCAACTCTTTTCACCCAGAGGGTGGCTGGGTGCTGGAAGAGGCTCCCCAGGGAAGTGGTCACTACA
The DNA here is from genome assembly GCF_022539395.1 of Myiozetetes cayanensis. Taxonomy (NCBI): domain Eukaryota; kingdom Metazoa; phylum Chordata; class Aves; order Passeriformes; family Tyrannidae; genus Myiozetetes; species Myiozetetes cayanensis. Next base: position 60,753,102 of record NW_026087742.1, on the reverse strand, counting down.
CCAAGCCTGTGTTCAAGAAGCATTTGGACAACGCTCTCAGGCACATGGTGTGACTCTTGGGGTGTCATGAGAAGGGCCAGGAGTTGAACTCAATGATCCTTGTGGGTCCCTTCCAACTCAGCATGCTCTATGGTTCTATGCTAACAGCTGGACATTATTTCAGAAAGGTCATAGAGCGACAGTTGATTCCCCCTCTGTAGGTTAAGGCAGAGCCCTTTCAGCCCTTGTCCTGACTTCTTTCACTCTTCTGAAGTACAAAAAGAGGGCCTAGCAAGCAGCACAGACACTCTTCTTTCTCTCCTCTATAACCAGCAAATGCCATGAACTTCAGCTTCCCTGCAGAGATCTTCCCCAAGCGTGCCACGGCTGAGCTTACTCTGGCTGTGCAGTATCCTCTAATTTATACAGTTGTTTCAAGGGCCAATGGGATAAGTAGGAACAAAAGGTACCACCTTCTCCATTTTTAAAGAACTCTCCTGAACAAAATTCAAATCAAACTAAAGTCTGTCATAAATATCCTTTATATCCTTTAAGAACAACTCCCTTCCTGCAATGCAATTGCAACAATTAAGAGAAAAATGTAAATAAGTAAGCTGAAATTGAATTCAGATGTATAAGGAACATATAAGCCATTGGCTTACAAAGTATTATGGAATAGGAGAGAATTTTATATTTCCCAACATTGCTTCTGACAGCTCAGATTCCTGTTTGGGGATATAGCAAGTTAAAATCCCACAATATTTAAAACTATTGGATGTGCCTAACTTTTTTACCTTAGACAGAGCACAAAAGGAAGTGCTAAAGGAAGAACTGTATCTTCTAGTTATTCAAAATAGCATTTCATAAAAAAAAAAGAATGTTAAGCGTTTCAGAATAGCACTTCTAATGTAGGGTTTTTACCCTGATAAAAAAAGTACCCTATACACTCAGCTTTGTGTAAATTTAGGCATCACTGTATATCAAACCACTGTCACAACACGAACTTGAGCAGGAAGAGAAATTAAAGTATACATCCTCAACTAGATCAGATTGGGAAGGCTCAGTCAGCAATGGACCAATGGTTTGGTGGAAGAAATCTCTACACCCCAATCCTTTCCCATATATTTTCTACTTCAAAAAGAAAGGGAGGAAAATTAAAGCCAAGGGCCATTTTTCACTATAGCACATAAACCTGAGTTTATCTCTTTATAGAGAATGTCATTCTGGCTGCTCTATATAGTGTATTATTCTGTAACACACAGGGGGTTAGATGGACTTTGCCCAGTTACAGTAAAGTCTCAATCACCATGGAATAGAATAGGATAGACTACTTTAGTTGGAAGGGATCTACAATGATCATCTAGTCCAACAGCCTGACTAATTGAGGGCTGACCAAGTTCTTAAATGCATTGTCCAAATGCCTTTTAAAACTCTGACAGGTTTGAGGCATTGGTCACAACTCTGGAAAGCCTGTTCCAGCAGAGGGTGTATTCAGATTACTTGTTAGCCAAATGTGTAATTCTCATATATTTTAAGAGTGGAGTTTCTGTAATTAAAAATATGACTTTGCAAAACAGTTACATTTTTGTCACAACTTACAGAGAGATTACAGGAGCCTGTGTTCTGAGGAAATGGAGGTAAGCACTATGGATGACTTTAGAGGTCCTGAACTCTGGCATTCAGATCCTCGCTTACTCAGCATCGAGTCTCCCGTGGCATGGAGAAGGGGAGAAATGGGGCCATGCCTGAGTCCAGGACACCACTTAGGCATAACTGTACCCTTCCAAACCTTATTGATAAAGAAGCACACAGACTCAGGAACTGGGCCCACTTGCAACAGACTGCAGAGAAGAACTGGGCTGCCTCAATGCTGATAGCTCCAGCCAATTTGTACCTTCTCACCCCATAAAAAAGAGGGGAAAAAAAAAAAAAAAACCGTACAGATCTTTAGCCACCTTCCTAAAACATGAAAGGGATCATCTTCTGGACATGCTTATTTCTCCCTACTGACTGTGCTAGCAACCTACAGTGACTAACTGACTTGAAATCTAATTTTCACATGTCCTCCAATTCTCCCATATGTCAGTTTCTGAACAGATTCATTCAACAGGGGAAATCCTGCCTCAAGTATCTTGGGAGGAATCTACTGTATCCGAGACCAAAATTAACCTAACATTTATATCATGCACACGAAATCCCATTTTAGAGAGAACGGAGGATTACTCAGAAGTTTTATGAGGATGTTTCATTCCACGAATTTTCACAGCAAATACAAGTAGAAAAGGCTATGAACCACACAGCCTTCACTCTTGTTTCTACATTCATTTTCAGATAGCGAATATTAAAATAAACATATCTGAATGCTAGTATAAATTGTGCAATAAGTCTGATGCTGCTTTCTCCTAACCAAAAGCAGCATAGTATTCATACATTAATATACACCAAAGAATTCTGAATCTTCACTTTCTGCTGAGGATGATGGCTTCCTCTAGGAATTTTAAAGCAAGTTTTCAACGCATCTGCGATCAAGGATATAGTTTAAATACATCAGAAAAAATTCTGATCTCTAAGATAAAAAGAATTTATATTTAACTAAGACATAACTTCATCCTTCCTAACCAAAAGATATGATTAAGTCAGATAGAGGAAGGATCTAATAATCTTGAGTCATCAAAACTCACATCCTTGTAGCCTTTTTTTTTTGCAGTGTTGCCTTTTTAAAAAAGTCATAGCCAACAACCAGTTAAAAACTTCCATGGAAATGATGGTTGCTACACAAAAGTACTAATCAATCCTGGGGAAAAAAATACAGCTTTATAATGAGCTTCAATAAGCTGGCACCGAAGCACTTGCATGCCTGAGAGTTCCAATGGTTCCAGGGAACACACTTCTGGTGCACTTCAATGCTGTGAAGCCACTGAAGGATGAAAGAATAATTGTCAACTAAAACAAACTTCAATGAATCTCCAAAATGAGAAGTTAGACATATCCGCTAATTCAATAGAGCCAAAGGGGAAGTACAAAAAAGAATGACAAAAAAACTCAGCCAAAAAAGGCAGAAGCAGCCATGCACATACTCTGTATTCTATGAAATCAAAACACAGATGAAAGGAAAACAGCACAATATGGAAACCAGGGACAACAGTTATAACAGTATATGTTATTAAACAACTTTTAACACGGATTTTTTTTCTCGTAGAGGAAAAGATCATGAAACATATGCAGTTCTAAGCTCGATTTTCAGCACCAGGGGAAAAACAAAGCAAGCTGGAACTTGATAATGTACCATATGCTTTTCAGAAGCAGAAGCATCAGAAAGAAAACTGAGGAAATGAATTTAGCAATGTAGTCTACATCTTCAGCATTATATTTCTGCTGTGATGCCCCATATGTAAACAACCTGAAAGCCAAAAAAGGGGATTGTTTAATTTGTTTTTATACCATCTACTGCTCTGCTGACTGAAGATTTTCTCCTATGATAACAGGTTAATAATAACTTTAAGATCAGACGTTTAAATATTTAAAGAAGAAATTGGTTTTAGAAACACTAACTTATAGATTTGATGCTAGGTATCTACTTTAACACGCACAGTATATACACACAGACACACATGCACTATACATATACATATATAGGGTGTGGTTTTTGGAAAACCCACTAAGCATCTAAACTTCTCAATAAAGTTTGGAGGGTAAACAACATGCTTCCCAAGCTAGAAGTATTACTTTATCCCAACACCTGGCCAAGAAATAAAGCTGACTAAAGGTCAAACGCCGTGTGTCCAATTCCCAGAGAAAAGGAAACGGTTAACAGGTACTGGGCTACTTTGAGAATGCTATCTACCTTTTCTGGTAATAAAGGACACAGAGGTTATATAGAGATGCCTCACTTTGCCACTGCTAGCTTTAGGGGGAAGGTGCTATGAAGGTCTAGAACTCCAGTGATGCAAACTTGTGTCAGCAATTTACTGTTTTGTTTTGGAATACCACTGGGTGCTGCAGAAACTTTCCAAAACAATTTAACATCAGTGTGTTAAAATAGTTTGAACTCTTGCCTCCTCTTTTTCTTTCCTCCCATCAAATCAGGACTCACATAATCAAGCACATCCTTCCTGTCCAGCCTCAACAATAATCAGTAGAGTATCACTGAAGTAGTATCCCTTACATGAAAAATTCTCAAGCACTGCTGTCCTCTCTCAATGTTTTCTCAGAGTCACTTGGTTTCTATTAGCTCCTACAGATCTTCTCCATACTCCATCCACAACCCTCCTCACCATCAAGATGTAAGTACGTTACCCACTCATGCTGAATACAGTGATAGGACAGTGTAAAAGTAGTACTTCTGTGCTTAACAGAGAAGGAGAAGCCAATAGATTTAGTCTTTGCTTTTCCTTTTCACTGGTTTTATCCTATCCAGCTAACAGTAGTCCCTTGTTCTGTGGGACAGAGAACGTGGCAGTCGCCGACAGCAGCACTGAGTGACATACGAACATCCAGTTTAAGTTCCCCATGTTTTCTGATTGGACGCTCACATTCTAACTTGGTGGATTGTTTTGTTCTAAAACATGGTGGAAAGTTACAGCTTTAGCCTGATCAGACACTTCCGTTATTTGAAGCATATGACCTTTCATCTTAACATGTTCAAATATTTGTACTGCTATTTCACATTTACACTGTTAGCAGAACTTCAAGTATTTGAAATAGATTATCTTGAAGATATGAACTGTTTCAGAAAAGTACTGAATAGTCTGTATTCATTTGGTAACTCAGCTATGCAGTATATACAACATAAGTCACCATAATCATCATAATTAATTCTGGTAAGATGCAAGAAGGGGTGAATTGATTTTAAAAAATCCTTAGATGTTTTACAGCTGAACAAAAACTTACAAGTTCAGGATACAGTTAACTAGTCTAACATAGAAAATACCAACATATAAACAAAATAGGCAAATAAAGAATTTTCTACTGTTCTTCAACACCTTTTCAGTCAGGACTGACTATAACTAATTAGAATAGCTACAGACCAACCTATACACTATGAAGATAGAAGAACATATACATTTATTTACATGGACAAAACAGCTCTAAATTTTGATTGCAGGAACACAATCAAATTCTGTCAGCACTACAGGTGAAGTTATAGTTTATGCAATCCAACACCACAACACTGTTATGAGAGCAACTGGAGAAATATTTTCCATATTTTAAGGAAATAACTCCTACAGAATATGTGTACTGTAGCTAAGCAAACAGACTTTCAGAAAAATTAGCAACTCCATCATGAAGGCAGAAGTCTTCTCCCTTCTTGTAGTTTCAAAGTCACAAGGGGGAAAAAGGAATACAATGAACTAATATTCAGGTTAAAAATATTTTTAAAAAAAGGTGAAAAAGGCTCAGCATTACAGTGTTCTGTACTTGAATACATTACACTTCATTTATATCTACCCCTTTCATTAGCGTAGCACATAAAACTAACAAATAATTTTAAGACTCTCATAAATAAATAAGCACCTGCCTGACCTTTCTGCAGCCTAAGTCTTAATTGGACAACCTTGACAGAGAAAGCAGTCCCTGCAATTCTGGATTTCCCACATTTCAGATATACAAAGTATTTTCTACTGAGTGATGGCTTTTAAATCACCAGAAACAAAAAGGGTTTCCAGTAAAGTTTCCTGCCACTGAACAAATGCACTTGCTGATTCTTCATGAATCATGTATCAGATGGGAAGGAGGGACAGAAAATGGAAGTCACAACTTTCACCAGACATTGTGGAACACGGACAGTAGACAACATTGTGGTATAACTGCTACTTACCATGAAATGAGGAAAAAAAATTACGTTCCTTACTGATGACTGAGAATCTGCTCAATGTTTTCTAAAGATTCTCTTTTTTAAAATATACACGATCACTGCCAGTTCCACTTTAGACAGTAGCTTTATGAGTTGCCCTTTATTTTTAACAAAAAAGAGCACCAGCAGTATATATGTTGTTTTTCCCTTAAGAAGATTAACACAAACCCCCATGAATTCATTTCTTTGAAGAAACACTTTGCTTGTTTTCCAGTTTTAATCTTACTTGGCAGGAGAAAGACACAACATTTTAAAGAAAAGGCATATCCAAAAGAACATTTAAACTCATATCTGACTCAAAATCTTGCATGATTACAGAGTAAGCTTGACAGCACCGCCTGACAGCCTTATTTTTGTGGAAGGCAGAACAAGTAGTTCAGTCTCAACTACTTTTGAAAGGTCATGGTGAATAGGGGAGGTTCCCAAGGACTTGAAGAAAGCAAATGTCAGTGCAATCTTCAAAAAAGGGCAAGGAGGAGGATTCAGGGAACTACAAGGTGGTCAACATCACCTTCCGCTCTGGGAAGATGAGTCAATAAATCTTCCTAGAAGCCATTTCCAAACACATTAAAGATAAAAAGATGACTGGGAGCAGTCGGTATGGATTTACAAAGAGGAAATCATGCCAGGTAAACCTAGATGGCCCTCTACAGTGAAATTACTAGCTTGGTGAACAAGGGGAGAGCAGTAGCTAGTGTTTATCCTGACTTTAGCAAGGCTTTTGACACTGTCTTCCATAACATCCTCACACAGAAACTGGTAAAGCACAGACTGAACATGGGCACCGAGACAGACTGAAAACTGGACGAAGTGCAAGTCTCAAAGTGTTGTGACCAGCAGTGCAAAGTCCAGCAGGATGCCATCCACTAGTCACCTACCTCAGTGGTTGACCCTGGGGCAAAGAATGTTTACGATCTTCTTTAAAGACCTGGATGATGGGACAAAGTACATCATCAAGCGACACAAAGTTGGGAGGAGCAGCTGAGGTGCTAGATGGGAAGCACTGCTATACAGAAATATAAATTCAAGAAGTGTCCAGGCAGACACTAACATACAAAAGCAAGTCCCACCATTTAAGGTACTCAGTTGCAAGTATCAATCTAGAGATCATAGCTGTTAGCACGTGCTGTGCCTCAGCTACTACGTTCTACTGTAGGGAAAGGTTTATTAAACTTAATAAGATCATATGGTAATTTACATATATAGCTTCCGAATGAAGATGTGATCATGGCAGCTTGTCAACTTGGCAGCTGTTTGGTGCCATTCTTCCATGAAGAAGTTTTTTCACAATACAGGTTTTCTGCTTCACATCTTTACAAATCTCATCTCTGCACCAGTTCTACCTTCACCCCAACCTCTCACGCACGGCCAAAGTTGCACAAATATATTCCAGATGAAGGATTACTATCTTTTACAGTGTCAATATGTCAGTGATACTGTTGGAAGGGAAAAAAAAGGAAAAAAAAATACAACTGAATTTTCCTTACCTGTTGTGCTCCATCCCCACTAACAATGGGGGAAGTCAGAAGAGGGATTTCACTACTTATAAGCGAAGTGGTGTCCAGTAATGGTGGATGTTCTGCCATCATTGATGGTACATTAATTCACCAGATCACCTGCAAAGAAAAGTTACACTGGTTAAACTATTTAAATATTTCTGAATAATCATCCTTAAAAACAGCCTCACTTCAGAAACAAAAACAATAGCAAAATAATATTATGAAACCAGACTCCTTACGAAAGTATGTTTCCACAACAATCCAGCAATCGCACAACCCTGAGGATGTGTTTTGTCAGGGAGTCAAGCCCTAGTTATAGAGAGAGGGTGGTTTAGACCCCCTCTAGCGGCTGGATTTCAGAACAAGACATATCACAGACCTAGAGCTCACAAACCCGAACCTTTTAAGTTTCATAACAAACCAAGGTTTTCTCTAAGTTTGACTGGTACTGCTGACAGAACGCCTACTGAGGAAAAAAAGAAAAAATAAAAGCAGTTGCCTTAGAACCTACATATATAGTGTTCTTGTTTATATGAAACTGGTAAAAAACCCCAAGACTTACAGGGTCACCACAGGGACACTTGCTTTTTTCTTTTTTTTTAATAATCAACCCACTTTTCCTATTATAATGAATGAACAATTATTTTAGGAACAACTTGTTATTAGAAAATGTCCAAGTGAGACACAAATGAATTTAAAAAAAATAAAAAATCTGCACAGTCTGACATTTCTTTAGTTTCAAAATGTATTAGACCCAGAAATAAAGCTGTGTCACTCTGATAACCAGTGGTCCTTTAATAGCTTTAATCAGCAGCTAAAACCTGGGGAGTGGTGGAAGAGGTAATGGCCACACACAAAATTATAATCCTCATAACTATACTACAAAAAAGCCCTTCCTAGCACACACGTTGTAAACTTACATGAAACCTGATGACAAGAAAAAAAGTCACAGAGACAAGAGGCCCATGAAAGCAGTGATACACTTCAACTCTGATGAGTATCACATAGCAACATAACAGAAAGCAGGGTTCAGCCGAGCATTCCTTTCAATTACCTTAACAAGACATAAGTAAGGCATTTTTCTGGTATTTTGTGTGTTGATGCTGTATGAAGACTGGATGGAAGAATTAAGAACAAAAAAGCTGAATATTAACATTTTTCCGTGCTGGAAATACATATTACAAGTCTACTAAGCTGTTTTTAAAATTTCATTTAATTTTGTTTAAAAAAAAAGTGCAAACCCAAACCACTGAGTTATACTGGTTTCGTGTACTGGTCTTAACTCAATCCCAGCTAGACTCAGTACACTTTGCTTTTGAAATAAAAAAAAGAATTAGATCAACAAGAATTGAGAAACTGGTATTTCTTAACAAAACAGAAAGACAGATGGAAAAAATTCACTAGGGGTGAATGGCATATTTAGAATTCCCACAAGTTAATCATATTTTGCATCTGAAAACAGTGCTTAACATCAAACATAGACATAAAGATTAAGCTCAGAAAAAGCTTGTACAGTATTTTTAAAGCAGAACTGCCTCTCTTAGCCAGTACTTACAGTAGAATGGTAAAAAAAAGTAGGTACAATTTTGAAGTTACACAGCCTGAGTCAGTAATGCTACAGGCATTACATGTTTTGCCTTGATATCATCTGGCTAATGAAACTCTCTACAAAGACTTCCAAACTTCTAACACAGATATATTGTCTGCTCATAAACAGAGATGTTTACCGGTTACAGTATCACAACTTTAAATAAGAAAGGAGTGATAAAATCAGCTTAATGACACTGCCTTCAATACCAAGCTCTAGAGATACTTGTTTAAAAAACTGCTGTTACACATTACTACTTAGAGGCATCTTCTAAAACTCCATCCCACCTAACTGACTGCCCTGCTGTGGGTTGAAAGCTGTAGTACAGTGCTGTCAGTACAAGAGGGTTTGCGCACTAACAAAGCACTATAAGCCTCTTGTACAGCTTATACGGTACATATATAGTACATATACAGGATGGTTTAACTATTCCTATACTGAAGGCTGTCCTGCTGTAAAATTACAAACTTGGAAAAATAACATTCTGATGCTGTTTCAGAGGATTCATTTCCTTTCCTGGTACAGTCTGCAAAGACTTAAGTTGGGGAAGAAGAATCCCTCTAGGTTAAAAGACTGAAACATAACTGTGAATAGTAAGATTCATCAACACTTATGCTAAGTCATTTATACCTGCTTAGCCAGGCTTATTAGTCTTTCAAACAGCAAGAGCAGAGTTTTTTATTCCTATCTTACTTTAAAAGCTTTCCTCCTCATCAATCAAATTCTCCAGGCTACAGTCCGTCCCCAACACTTCTGCAGGTGGGCAGAGGGCTGATGAAACTTACTTGGATCATCTTTCAAGCCAGCAAGTTTGATAAGCTTCCCAGGATATTATCCAATGACTGTTTAATGCACAATGAATACACAGCGTGGAAGCAGAGGTTAGAATCAAGGCATTGATTCTTGCTCCCATAAGAGCTAAAACCAGGCTTGTTCTTGCTGTTGTTTCTTGGTCTTACAGCTCCAAATATTTTACAATGCTTATCTAAGGCATCACAGAAAGAAAGGTAATTCCAATACTCCAAGCAATAATGCAACACTCTTCTGAACTAACCTGGCTTGAATTTCCCCAGGTTTAAGTTGAATGCAGCTCATTATTCCCAAGCTATGCTAACGACTAGTTTCTTATATCAGAAAGCACTAACTGCCTTTATCACACAACATGACTTTGACTGAATTCATAACTTATGATGCATCAAACCATGTTCCAAAGCACCATGTCTACACATCTTTTAAATACCTCCAGGAATGGTGACTCAACCACTTCCCTGGGCAGCCTGTTCCAATGCTTGACAACCCTTTCGGTGAATAATTTTTTCCTACTATTTAATCTAAACTTCCCTTGGTGCAACTTGAGGACATTTCCCCTTGTTTTATCACTTATGACCTGGGAGAAGTCAATACCCACCTGGCTACAACCTCCTTTCAGGCAGTTGTAGTGACCAAGCCCAAAAGACTCCATTGCCCTTCTCTGGACACACTCCAGCACCTCAGTGTCTTTCTTGTATTGAGGGGCCCAGAACTGGATGCAGGATTCAAGGTGCAGCCTCACCAGTGCAAAGTACAGGGGGATGCTCACATCCCTGATCCTGCTGGCTACTCTATTTCTGATACAGGTCAGGATGCCATTGGCCTTCTTGGCCACCTGGGCACACTGCTGGCTCATGTTCAGCCGTATGTCAACCAGCACCCTCAGGTTCTTTTCCACAAGACAGCTTTCCTTTCTTTTGCTCAGGTGTTTAATGATTTGATTTTCATGAAAATTAGGTTTCCACAAGCACCTGAGTGCTTAGGTGGGTAGTCCACCTTTGCTACACGGCCTTCATGCCTTAACTGGGGCACAACTAAATTCCATGTCTGGATCCAAGTGCTTTGATTTATTCTGGAGACAAAGCATGCTGCTCATCGATAAACCCTGACAGGAGGTACTAGTACTGTTATTCCTGACACCCTCTACAACAATAATAAAAGTGCTACCTGTCAGACTGTGTAATCAATCTAGGAAAAAAAAAATAAATCAATGTTTTCTTGACAATACAATATTAGATTTCTCTGCGATGTCACTGAACCAGCCTCGAAGACTAAAGGTTTAAACTTCACACCAATGTGACACCACACGTTCATCAAAAGACTTTTCTCCATCAGTAGTCAAGAGGCAGCAATCTTACCAGTCAGCAAGCATAATATGGTCAGACAGTAAGACGTGGTATGTCCACCCATTGCAAGGGCATTATTTTATTTTTTTTTTTACTATGAGAACAAATAAAAATAGCAATTTGAAAAAAGACAATTACTGCGTGGCAGAAGAAGAAGTCAGCTAAAATGGTCAATAAACTTATCTTGGAAATAAATTATATCACATTCAATGTAAGGACTTCGAAAGGCTCCAGACAGAGCCTTTAGATCAGCAGGTATCAGAAGCTTGCATTCGAGACTTCTGGAAGAGATCTACCTGGATCTTTGAAAATGATTTGCAAATCCCTTGGGTTCAGAGAAAGTCTCAGAGGTCTGGAAGAAAATTAGAAGTTTTTGCATTAAATACTGTATTGTAAAAGGGTAAATGGGAAAATCTAAGCCTGTTAGCAAAGAGCGATCTGAGGCCAACTACAAATGAACGTCAACAATGGATGTTATTTGTTAGAATTAAAATAAAAGTAAGATCGATTGAAAAAGCTTGTCCAATTAACTTGATGCGAATCTTCTGGTGATGGACATTGCTAAAAATGGTACTAATAAGTGAACTGGAAAAACAATCCTAAAACCTTATTTGGCATTATACAACATTTCTCTTCAATGAAAACACTGAACAGATATTACATGGATTAAAACTGGACAGACAGTCCTTAAATATTAACAGAGTTGTTGAGCATGCGAGTTTCGAATAGGAAGGGAAGGTATCAGTTTTTGGCTTCTCATTACAGAAGACATTTTTAACCAAATTCACAGAGAAAAAAAAGAGAAAAAGAAAAAAGAAAAAAGGAAAAAAAAAGGGAAAAGAGAAAAGAAAAAAAGAAAAAGAGAGAAAAAGAAATGGGAAAAAAGAAAAGGGAGTCAAAAGGAAGTCTGGAAATGACAAACCATGACAGTGACAAGAGATTGAAGTTATTTCACTCCACTAAAATGTCATGAATAGCTTAAAAAGTTAGGCATAACAGAAGATTTTAGTACATAAAGGTAACACTATTCTTTCTAAAACAAAAAAGAATGAACTCAATCCTGTGAAGGGTTGATTCTGACAAGGATAGAATAATAAAAATGGACAGCCAAACATGAATTTGCCAAAAGGCTTTATCAGTTATATCAACAGGTCTACCTCTCTTAGCAACATGGAAGATGTTTTCCCTGCCTCTGGCTGCAAATACCTACAATCTCTACTGGAATAACTTTACAAGCTTTTGTCTACAATTTGCTGACTTAAAATTGTTGATAACTTTTCAAAGTGTAGTATGAGTTACAACTTCTTGAAAATATTGTTCCATATTAAAAATACCAAAAGCAAAATGTGCACACTGTAATTTCAGCCTTACTCCTCATAAAACTGCTCTGGATGATGTAACTGTCCTCCAGCTCCACCTGGTTTCTGGATATACTCAGGATTTAGTGAGGTATTGGAAAGGGCACAAGAAAAGTAACTTGCATTTGGCAACAGGTAAGGTTCAGCCTCCAGAACCAATACAAACAATTCAATAGCTTATTGTAAGATTTCCTCCACCACTGAAAACTAATGGATGCAGTAGCCTTCAGGAGGGGTAAAATAACATGTGGGATAAACCTAAGGATTTATTAAAGGCCTAATCACTGCACCATTCTTGTGGACATACTAAAAGGGACCAGACAAGAAAGAGGACACATTAGATGAACAGAGAGGTAATTCACAGCACAGTTGCTAAGCACAGAAGCAGCTGAGAAGTAATTTGCTACTGGTGGTGCATTAAATGCATGGTTATTTAGAAATCTACACTGATTCATGCACAGCAACAACTGCTGCATGAATAGCTATTTCATTTCTTGTCTTGCTACTGCATATCCTGAACCAGCAGTAGACATTCAAAGTGTAGTTCAGGATTGCTACTCAGCTGACACTGTTCTTTTAGAATCTGCACTGAGTTTGTCCTACGATGAAAGGAAAGTACAGGGTCTCCTAAGAGTTCAACCAATATGTGTAGGTTAATGCTTTGTATGAGACTGAAGTTGCAAACTACCTATTCCCCACTACCCCCATCTGAAATGTTATTAATTTTCCTTATCAATATAGGAATTTGAAAATACTTAGATTTTTCCAAAGACTATCAAAGCTGAAACAAAGTGAGGACATCTAAATTTACTGATTATGATTTGTTTAGACTCCAGGACTTATGCCTGAGGAACCTTTAAGGAATGGATTACACTAAAAAGGCAAAAGGCTAAACAATGTTAAAGCTCAAAAACCGTGTACCATTCCACAGTTCAGTAAGCAAGTTTGCCTTCTTGAATGGTAATGACAATTTAACTCAATCCTTAAATGCCTTCAGATTTGGTTCTTTGATGCTTCTGTGGCATTACTCTCACGTTGTAAAGCACAATACAACTCTGCTTTTTACTCAGTCAGTTGTTCCTTAAGGGTTAAGGAGTATTGTAAGGCTGAGATCATTGGGAGTGCATTCAGTGCATTTCCTCTGCACATGCAAAGGATCAGTGTTCTCATCTCCAAGAGACTAGCAGCTGATCTTAAGGATAGTCTCTGAAAAACACATCAGCATTAAATCAGCTGGATCACCAAGGTAAAACAACATGAGTCAGCAGCACATGTCCTCTGAGGAACGAAGGCTAACAGCATACGGGGCTGTATTAGCAGAGAAGCACAGCTGAAGGGCTGAGGGAGGAGGCAATTATTCCCTACTACTCAGCAGTAATAACGTGGACTCTGAATACCATGTTTGGTTTTGCTCTTCCCAACCACCTCCTCCTCCCCAGTATGAGATGCCACAAAGATTGTTACTGGGCTTAGGCCCATGCAAGACAAGGAGAAGCTAAGAGCATTAGAGTAGCCAGGGGTCACTGAGCTAGATCCCACTACCTGAAGGATGCTTGTTGAGAGCCTTAAATTAAACTCTTCTTGAAGGCAATGCTGCAAAAGTACAATAAGTGTTTGGACAACACTCTCAGGCTTGGTGTGATTCTTGGGATGTCCTGTGCAGAGCCAGGAGATAGACTCTGTGATCATGATGGGTTCCTTCCAACTCAGCATATGTATGATTCTATGACAGGCACACGCTGCAACATTGGAAATTCAGCCTGGCCATAAGGACAAAAAGAAAAAAGACATCTTCACAATGAGAGTGGTATAGCACTGGTCTAGGTTGCCTCAGAGGCTGCAAAAATCTTAATCCTGTAGATCACCAGTCTCCAAAGAGAGGTAAATGCACCCCAGCACAAGTCAAAGGCCTCTAACTGATGGGGTGGGTACATGATCAAAAAATTTGGAGAACAGTGCTGTAGAAATCAAAACCTGACTCCGCAAGGTTCTGACAAAGGGCTGAAGCAGGCAATCTCCAAAGGCCCTGTCAAGCAAAATTCTTCTGCGAATTCCAGAACATTAGTCAATCAAAATACAACACATAATGCCAAAGTTAAATGGTTTTCAGTAGATTGGAACCCAGAGGAAGGACACTTTGAGTTTGTCTCCAAGCTCAAAAAGCTGTCAGATTCTCAATTCAAATTTCAAAGCAACAATAACACCACTAACCAAAACTCAAACTTTGGAAGACATACCCATAACTCTGTCTATAACAGAACTACTTTATAATCTAGCCTTTCTCCTAAAAAAAGGAAGAAGGTTGCATTAGGGGGCAGCTATAAATTAAAAAGTTGTACTTCTGTATTAAACATCCTACACAAGCAGGCTTTCCATTTTGGTTGGGCTGCAGGCACTACTCTGATAAATGTAGTGACAGCTAATAATAATGCTGTGCACAAGAAAAACATACGGACCACTCCTTTCCTAGAGATTCACTGCTTCTAGTTATCGAGTTTGATACGAAGTATAATTAATTGTTTTTCCCACCATTGGAAAATATACAAGGCCACACTCCACAATGGTATCTCTGGTGCCTACTAAAGGAGAAACTTGCATTGCTGTTTTTTTTTTTTCCTGAGTTTTTGTGATTTACAGTGCTGCTTCTCTACCGAAGTTATCATCACAATCCTTACAGCAACTTAATACTCTTTCACATCCTAATTCTGTCAAATCTGGTGAACAGACACAAACTTTTATTATTACTGAGAGCTGTTAACAAGAGCCTTGATCCTATACAACACAAGGACAAAAGTTTAAGCAAGGTGCCTAACACAGAAGGGCATAGTGTAAGAAACAGGCTTAATGAAATCAATACTAAATGTTTCCAAACTGTATATTGCTATTACATAAAGAAGTGATAAAACCAGGAAATCAATACTAAATGTTTCCAAACTGTATACTGCTATTACATAAAGAAGTGATAAAACCAGGACTGTCCTGAAGTTTCATACATGCTTCAACCTGTGTCATATTACAGCTGCCAATTCAAGGTTGTCATAAGGTGTTTTCCCAGTGAGTTCAGTACAGCAGAGCAGGTGTGCATTCCTTCTTCACCTGGGTCTTCCTGCAGCTCTGCTCCGCCAGGAACCACAAGCAAGGCTCATCCTCCAGTCCAGATAACTTCCAGTAAGAAGGAAAGGTTTCTCTGAACAGGAGACAGCACTTCTGAGGTTTTGCCAAAGACCAAGGAATGAATTTACAGAACCTAAAAGACCATAAAACCGTCGCCCAATCCTAATGCAGGAAATGCTTTGATTCTTCCTTCTCCAACATGAAGGCAGCAGGTGCACTTGAAAAACAAACATCTTTCAAACAGCTGAAGCAATAAAGCCCTGTTTTATATAGATTAGAGCCTCACATCTGAGTGACTCTTCCAGAAGATGCAAGCTACTATTTAAACTTTTCCTGTGACTGAGACATTTATAAGTAAATACTCACCTTGTCCATTCTTTTGTGGCTACTGTGAGATAAATTTATTCTTTATTATTTCCTAGAGTCCTTAAAACATATCTCCTGCTCGACAATTTCAGACTTGTAAAAATTACTATCATAATTCCTTCGTCTCTGTAAATCGGCACCCAGTTCAAAAGTTATCAGGTAAGAGTGGACAAATACAAGTGCCCGAGATGTACAAATATGCTAAAATGAGGAAAATTCTAGAATATTCCAATGCAGCCCTAGGGCAAAGAGGAGAGAACAGAGAATATCCAACAGATGTTAGTCATATCACTTAATGTAATACTGGAAAAAGCTCAAATAGAGTGATGCAGCTGGTGTAGAAATGTATTAGAATATAATTACCCAGAGATCCATAAGGTTGTAGCTGAGCTATTAAAAGTTATGAAGCATGTTGAAGAGTTTTGTGTTTTTAAGAATCAGAACTGAGCAGAAGGATTTTATTTACATCAGCTTTTTCTTTTTCAGTTCTGAACTAATTATTTCAATTAATATGCAATTTATTTAAAATATATGATTTGTTCCCGATAAAGTATTTTTCCTGTTTTAGAAATGTTTCCTGGGACACTTGATAAAACATTTTCCAAAAGAACAGAGAAGTGTTAATTTTTGTTAGAAGAAAGGTGTTCTGGGGACGATTTCTCTTTCACTAATTTGACAATCTCCTTTTTAAGTACAGTGAAACTGAAATGGCTATTCCCTTCAGTGCTGGTCATAATACAAAACTGCAGATAGGCAATACAGGAAAATTACAAAAAGTATAGTTTCATAAAGTAAATCAACAAAGTCAAAGTCTGACATTCACTTAAAAGTAAAGATATGCTAAATGTTTTAATAAGCACTGGAACACCCTATTGAAAAAAAGGATCTACAAGATATACCAAAAATATGGAAATACTTCAGCTGTAGCTCTCAAGTGTTGTCACAGATACTCACTCAACATAATTCTCAAAGTCTGAAAAACATGATACACAACTCTGTACATACTATATTACCACTAGAAGTTGAACACCAGAAGTTGTAAAATGAATGCAATACTCTTATGAAAGAAACACTGATGAACAAATGCAAGTTGCACCCGAACAGCCAAAACAGTTACTGGATCTAACTCACAGCCAACAGTCAACACCTGATGTACTCAGAGCAAGAATGGCCAAGCCACACAATGGCAAACCTTAGCACTGCAGGAGTTAAGCATGCTATAGCAAATTAATGCTTACTTCAGGTTACCTTCATACTTCAGGCTATGAACCGCAATGATTTAGGAGCAGTTTCAAATGCAGTTCATGCATTTATGCCATGGGTACTATAACCTACATGGGAATGCATAGTAGCTGATTGGAAATGCTCCAGCTGTTCAAGTTTAATGCATTTGTATTTATGAGCCAGCAGATTTTGAATCTGAGCCAAAGAGGCTAAGTTCTTAATAGCAGCTGATGTAGGAAACTAAACTTTTGAAGGTGAAGAGTATATAGAGAAGAACTAGACACTGATAAACCAATCATCCGTAAAGGCACAATATGTTCATGCACTTACCACCTCAGCTTGTCCAGCACAAGTGTTAAACGCTTGACTGCCCACAGCGAGACCAGTGCAACTGAGACTACTTGAAAACAACACATTCTGGTTTTAAATGTTATTATTATTAGATTACTAAAAAAAAAAAAAAAAAAAAAAAAAGAAAGGCATAAAAAACCCCAAAGCATCCACAGTCCTTATCTGGATGAAGTACATATAACTTGAAGCCGTTGCATAAGAAAAATTCAGTGCTTTCCAATTATTTGCCCCTCCCTCTTACACCTTCAAAGAAGTCTAAACCGGTTCTGTAACTCTTAGTAAGTTGTAAGTGCAACCCTTCCACAAATCAGAATTAAAACTGCTAATTTTGCTTGGAACTAATTTGATAGTGTACACTTTACAATACAATTAATGACTAACCTGTCAGTGCTGGGTGCAAACTTACACCTAGTCTTCAGCAGGTACATTAATCCAATGCACTGACACACACTGGGAGCAATACTGTGGCCTCCTTTGTCTTAGAGAACAACTTTCATTTAAATTCTCTTGGGAATCATCCTCAAAAAGAAATGAGGAGAGTGAACTGCATAGTGTATTTTTTGCACCACTTAGAAAGATCTTCAATGCAATTTCACTTTATTTATGCTATGTTGATCTCAACTATGGGACTTTCTTGTTTTACACTCTTTTTTACTCTCAAGAACTTCCTTAAACCCTCCTAGTTTTATACCAGCTAAATCAGGTTCTTCTAAGCTTCTGCCAGGACTGGATTTCCTTCAGTTTGTTTTCTGAAAATCACATGACTTCAAAACCAACTTGGCCTTTCCCAGTTAACTGTTACTCTTGACTTCATTGCTGCTTAACAACATGCTTATTTTTTGAGAAAACAAGCAAATTCAATGCCAAGAAACAAGCTACTTCCCCATTTGTTATTGACTCCCCTTTTTCAGAGGCTATGAGTAGCAAGGACAAATTTCCAAAATAATTTTTCATATGATTCCTTTAAGGCAAACTAAAAACGTGGATATATTTTTGTTAATGCCTGCAACTGGTCAGCGAGATAAATTTATTGCAGAGACAGCTGCCAGTGTTGGAGCTACAAAGAGTGCATGATTCAAGCAGAACAAGCAGCTTTTAAAGAACTCTTATGAAACAGCTTTTTCCTGTTCACTCCAAAAAATGGAAACTGTGATATCCAAATGCAAGACATAGGATTGATGGAGCTACAAGTCTAAGAGATTTAGAAATTCATCTCCACTGATTCTTTTTGGAAAACCTGTAGGTCTCTGATTCCATAAGGAATAGGACAACAGCACAGAACACGACAAGTCAAGACAGACATATGGAAACTACTTCTCAAGAGCAAAAATCCACCAAAATGGAAGGTCTTTTGAGGCTTAACAAATGCATTTGAAGGGCATTCTTTTATCAAGACTTTAAACTGCTCAAAATCGGTTCTGCTTAATTGTGCTAGCAACTCCCACTTGCACCACGGCAAGCAACTGGTCATCAAAGTGAATTAGATAAACTGTAGCACTGATGTAGTTTAAAATGAATCATACAAAAACTGGTTAGTTTTAACCTAGAACAGTTTTCTCATCAATTTTCCTTTTTGCAAATACACAAATGAATGCCAAGCACAAGAATAAACAGAGATTATGTGCTTTGAGAGGAACTGCTTCTGCCAGAGTCAGTGCATAGCATTCATAAAGCTACAGACCATGACAGTAAAGAAGGTCAAGAGGCATTCAACCTGCCAGGTGCTTCACTTTCCTAATATTAAACATAGCCACAACGGTACCAAAGCAGTTACTTGTATGCCATAGAGAAAAATAAATAAATAAAGCAGAGCAGTCAAACCTGAATGCAACTCTTGAAAGACTGAATGTGCTATCCATGCATGAGTTCTCCAATGGAGGAGTGTCTGCAACTACTGAAGGGGAAGACAAGCAAAACAAGAGCAGATTTCTCAGATGATATAAGCACTCTCTTCTCCCAAGCTCCACACTATCCTCCAAGAAAAGTATTAGTCAGTCAAAACACCATGGGACCAACTAGTTGGATTGCCCAATCGAACCAAGAGGACAAAGTTGCTCTCGGCTTCCTCTTTTACACGTGAAGTTGCAACACTGAACAGTTGTCAATTTGTTAACAACAATACAGTCACAAAAATCAGAGACTGATCTGTTTGGAGTTGTATTGCCATGATGTACATAATTAAATGTACCGGGGTATTTTTAAGATCTATTGCTTGATTTATGGTAACTTATCCTCACCACTGAAATGTCACCATTCAGTGGAATGTGCATACATACTAATATCATTATATGTGGATAGTGAAGTCATTAGCATGCCTGAAGAAGGTAAACCAAATTACATTTCAGCTGCATCTAACACTGTTCATTGTCAACAGTCACTACTCACTTCCACAGCTTCTTCTAGTCCTAATTTTTTAGTACTTCAACACCTTCAATCCATTTTCCACACTAGGCTAAAAATGGGTAAGTAATTGTCTTAAAGTACAGTCTTCCCCATTTACATTTTTAATAGAATCTACAGGATTTCCAGAGGTGTGGTAACACTTGTGGCTTATGACATTTATTCCTACTGTAGAAAGTCCTCTAACAGCCTATCAATATGTATTTTGAAATATTAATGAATTGTTATAGTCATGGTTCTCTCTCACTGCCAAGGTATTAATTTCAATCACCAAAGTTCTTGTTAAACCTTCTTATCCATTCAGTTTTTGCTTATAGATTAGTTTCCAGTTACATGTACGCTTTTTGCAGATCATTACTATTTGATTTGCTATCACTAAAATGTGTTCCTTTGCCACAAAATAAAATTAATCCACTTGCTATTCTGTTGCTTATGTCTACATTTCCTTCTGTCAAGTCATCTACTAGATACAGTTCTTCCAGTTAAAAGGACAACAAACTCTGAAAACCAAAACCCTGCAGTTTGAAAACTGGAAGTTAGAGCAGAATTTGTTTTATAATCAAAGGAGTAAGATATGATATTGAGTATAGCAAGGGGAAATGAGACAACAGTTTGACAGCGGCCCATGCTTGAAGAATCCTGCACACCATAAACATTGGATCTGTACATGGGGGAAACTCCATCCCATTTACAAGGAAGTATTTACACTTGCAAACTACAGGTTTTTTACTTTTTACTGCAGGTAACAATAAAGCTCTGGGTTTGCTAAGTGCATTTTCACTTCAAATTATTCAAAATCGAAAGCCATTAAGAACTGATCTTCACAGATTTAAATGCAATGAAGGTACAAAATAAACTCAAAGCAAATTCAAAAAGAACTGTCACGAAGAAGGTAAGTTAACATTTGTGTCCTGCATATTCTTTTTCCCTCCCAGCTACAGAATAGTTACTATCTATTCACAACTGTCACAGTACAAATCCTTTTGGACCTTGTCACTTTCCCTGAGGACAATTTCCCAGACTTTCTTTAATAGATTTTTCAAAACATGGAGGACATTGGTTCAATTTAGTGAATTTTCATAGTTTTGACATTATATTATAGAAGACTGTATGTTGCCAAAAAAAATTAAAAGGGCTTTTTTTAGTCCTTCTGGAAAGCAGAAGGCATTTATTTCATCTTAGAAAGTGCTGTGCTTCTCTTACTAATGGATAATAAAAATTAGCTCTACTGGTAACACTGGGATTGAAAACTTGTAGATAATTTCATTTTTGACAACTCTTTATGTTCCAAGTAATCAAATATATAATAAGGTACAACATTTTCCATTGCCTATAAATGTTTAAGTTTTGCAGTTTATCTTTTCATCTGTCCTAAATGCTTTGGAACAGAAGCAAAGGTGGGGTGAGATAGACACACTGTAGGCACATTCAGTGCTCCTGTTTAACTTCTGCAAACTGCTGTTGGGATGGTGTTTGACACCCAAGATACTGAAACTGAAAGAGTGGGTACCACTATTAACCTAAGTGATGTTTTGACCACAGAACAGCATGAGCAGAAGATCCACACATCCTGAAAGAGCAAAAACTTAAAGGGAGACAAAAATACAAATTATGTTAAGCAAACTGGTAGATACACAGGTAGGTCTGATGAGGCTGAGGGCAGCAAGTGTACTCACCCAGATACAAATGGTGAAAGTGTATTTGGAGCCATGAATACAAAGAGGGCAAAGTATGCCCTGTCTAACTCAATTTGAAAAGTGCTGTGAAGACATCACTAATGAACATGGTGTTAAAGTTTTAATAAAGTGTTTGGAAAACACAAGGATATTCCATTCCTGAGGTACTACAACTGTGAAAACAAAAGCCTTCTAAACCAATATGTCAAAGAAGAGTAGTAATACGGTCCTCAACACAACTGTGCCATCAAAGTGAAGACCAACAGTCTCCGCAGCATGTACCAAAACCAAAACAGACTATCAACACAGCCAAGAAAGGGTGTATAACATAGCAAAGTGAGTATAAAAAGAGCCCAGAGTGAAAGCAACAGCTAAAAATTCTATTTAATTATTGACAAAAGAGCATAGCAAATTCTACCTTAATTTACATTTTGTTAAGGTCATCTATGACAGGTTAGCAAAAAAGTCTGAAGATTTTTCAGTGGTTACAGGCTCAAGAGTATGTGAGCAGCTGGAATGGGATGAGATCTCTGGAGGGCAAGCAGAACAACTTAAAAAATATTTGCTCCCTCTGAAACTAAAGGTTAATTAATTGGAATGATTAAAGATGACAACCTACAAGAAACATGTAATAGTATTAAGTGTTACAGACACTTTCTAAACATCCTGCTACCTCATCAGCCCTACAAAATACAGACCTCAGGATAACAATCCAAAATATTACTGAACATAAACAAAACCATTAAAACTCATGGATAGACAAGTTTAAGAAAAAGGCTGATAGTGTTTTTCTATTGGTATCGAGTGAACATCAGCATTAAGGAAGCCCAAAGTTTACTGTATGTGTCAAAGAACGAGCAAAAAAATCGGTCATTTCTGTAGCTCAGGAAACATTGGCCCCATGAGCAAAATAAACATTGTTCGTGTTTGCTGAACAGAAGCAGCAGCAGTGTACTCATTCCAAACTATTATCACTTTCCTGAGATACAGACAGTATCTTTTAGTTAAGCTAAAGAGTTGACATCCCAAGTCAAATCTATTTTTACTTAGATCTGGTCCTACAGGAAAACCAATGGCTCACAATTCAACTCGTGCACTATAAACAGCAGCCAAGTTGAATTTTGTGACAGATTGCCTGGGAATTTCCCCAAGCCAACAGTCTTAAAGAAATCAATGATAAAATCTGGTACTGACACCTATAACAGAGAAGAAACACTGCATGTTACCTGTAGATATTTTAGCAGAGATTTAACTAGAAATCCCATAAAGACTAGAAGGTGGACCTGAAAAAAGCTACAAAGTTGCTGAAGAAAGATAAGAATTCCTCAGGTTCCAGGATACACCCACAAGAAACATCAGTGGCTGAAGACAACTCTGAGAAGTGGGCCTGCATCCTCACAAAAACCATCTTCTCTAGTATCTCTGTCTGGTAATGAGCAAGACTGCATGTTTGCCAGTTCCACCCAAAAAGGTGTGAAAGTATTGACAAAGATGAAAAATTGTACCTCTCCTAAAGTCAGGCTTTAGGAGTTGTGCTTCCCAGTAAGTCCTAAGACAGAACACTGCAGAAGCACGTTCAGTCAAGTAGTTAAAGTTGCCATAACAATTATGATGGATCTCCTTAAGATATTTTGAGCCAAAATGATTACCAGCATAACACTGAGTTAGCCAACACAGGTCCAAATTCAAGTAAAATTAAATTGCCACAAGGCAAAGAATAACAAAGAAAAGCATCCCAATATCCACAGGACTCATAGCCCAAAGCAAATGAGTTATTAGTCCAAATCATAATTCAAGTTTCTGCAACTTCATTGCATTGTTGCCTATAAAAATCTAAAGCTTCTGAATTTCAAGTTCACAAACTAGTAGAAGCTCCAACTTGAAAAAGGTAGAAATGCTACTAATGGACTGAAATTAGGTAACTTAAGTGTTGGGTGCAATGACCTGAGCCTCATGTAACTCCTACATCTAGAGCTTGTCATACAGCAAAAAGCCTCAGAAGATCTCCATCTGCCCTGCAAAAAAACCCTGAGACACTCATCTAATTCTGTCCTGATCTTACCATCTACAGTAGTCAGCCTGTGACTCTGCTCAAAGCAGATTGCTCTCCTCCTGACCAAGTGACCTAAGCAACTGATCACTGAGTCCTGGCCTTTCTGAGGACAAGGATCTCTGTTTCTCTTAACCAAGGTTTCATCTGCCAAAAATCAGAATCCAATGCCCCAGTGTAACTGATAGAGCACATCAATTTTCTCCCCCAAAGTCACCAGAAAAACCATTCTGGTGTAGTTTTCTAAAACAAATCCCAGATTCAATACATATGCATCAAGATGACTAGTGCACGCTCTGTACCCAAACTGAACCTAAAACTAGATGCTGTGTTGATCAGCACCCCTCCTGCTTCCTCATGCTTAGTAGAAACACCAGCTGTTAAGAACTCTATCCAATTTGCAACATCAACTACTACAGAAA
Source organism: Myiozetetes cayanensis (assembly GCF_022539395.1). NCBI lineage: Eukaryota > Metazoa > Chordata > Aves > Passeriformes > Tyrannidae > Myiozetetes > Myiozetetes cayanensis. Next base: position 60,729,065 of record NW_026087742.1, on the reverse strand, counting down.
CTCAGCTACTTCCATCTTTCACATACATGCACAGCTTTCTCCCTACCTGAAAGCTTACTATTTCCCCATTCATCATGTGATTAAATTTCATAATTATTTGAGACCATTTCCTTAAAAAATAAAAAAAAGAGTCAGAGAAAAAGTTAACTGACTGTCCTTTCTGAATTTTAAGGACCATTGAATTGTTGTGATTTTGTGCTGCTATTTTACAACACAGAAAATAAACACATCTATGGATGCAGATTCACATCATAGCTACAGTTAAATTTCTATGCTGTGCAAAGCAGAAAGTTTCCCATTGCCATAACAACAAAATAGCTTATTTTAAGCAGAAAGCTGAGCAGGACTGGGTCCTAAAGCTTCTAAAACAGAAGCTACCAAGCACTTAGCAGCAAAAAACTACGAAATTTTAAGAGTCCAAAATACTTTAGGACATTAATAATCAGATGTGTATTTGACCAAACGCAGACTTAAATTCTAAAAACAAAGAACATTTCACAGGAATTACTTCATGACGTGAAATGTTCTGGAATAACATTTGACATCCAAGGTGGCTTACAAATTGCCTTTGACAGGGTTAAACTAATGACTAACACGTCTTGAGGTGCCGGTTATAGCGTCTGCTCCTACCCAATGTATTTATTTTCCCTTGTTTCTGCTGCTTATTTTCTTCACTTCGCACAATAAAAAAAAGCTGAAAACTTTCATTTTTGCTTTTAGTTGTTTTCACTTTCTAAGTTGCCTGGAAGCAACGAAAAGTTTCTGTTTAGGTTAGAACCAATCTTGGGCGATGCTCGGGGAGGGAGGAATCCGGCGTAAATCTCGCTGAAAGAATAATGCCTCTGCCAGCACTTGGCGAGATGATTACCGTGTTCGCGAAGACTGTTTTACCTATACACAGAAGCTCAATCCCTTTAGCTGGGAGTTGCAAGGGAACCTTTACGGCTTAGCAGAACAACAACAACAACAACAGCAGCGAGAAAGAGGTGTTGAACAGCACCACTTCCTTCTCCTCCCCGCCTGTCACAGCCGGCTCAGCTGTTCTGGTCGCGCTCCGCATCTGCTTCTTTCTCCTTCTCCACCACCGCCTCCTCCCGCGGCCGCCCGGCGCTGACAGCGGGCGGATCCCGCCGCCCCGGCCGGCACAGGCACCTCCGAGCGGGGACGGAGACACAAAGTTTCTTTGGCGGGGCTCCGCCGGCGGCACCGGCTCCCCGGGCCACCGCGGGCAGCGCCGCTCCTCAGGCACCGCGGGCAGGGATCGGCGCCGCCCCGGTCCCCTCGCACCCCTCCGGCCGCCCCGCCGAGGGGAAGGGGGCGGTTCGCCAGCAGCGCCTACTCACCGCCATGGCCCCGCGGCTCTCCCGGCTAACGGTCCGCGCTCCGCCGCCAGCGGGCAGCGGCGCCGGGGCGGGCAGCGCCGGCGGGGGAGGTCCCGATGGCGCAGCCCGGCTTAGGGGCGGCGCTTCCCCCACCCCTTGGCCCGCCTACTCGACGTACCTGTGCTCCGGCCGCCGCCGCCGCCACTCCGCCGCCGTCTCTTCCTCCCCTCCCCGCACCTGTCACTGCCTCCCGCGGCCACCGCCGCTGCCGCCGCCGCCGCCGTCCCCGCCCCGCCGCCTCAGCGATACCCTCCGCCTCAGCCGGCGGCGCGCGGCCGCCATCTTGGGGGAGGCCTGGGGGGGGCCGCGAGGGGGGAGTTGGCTCCGGCGCGCACGGCGCCTGCGCGGAAACCTCCGCGGGGGGGCGGCGGGGGGCGTCTGTCGGAGGGAGGGGCGGTGAGAGATTGGGGGCGGGGCTTTGGATGGGGCGTGGCCTGGCTGTAGGGGGCGTGGCCGTGCAGGAGGGGGCGGGGCTTGCGGGAGGGCACCGAGGGCGTGGGGGGTCGAGGTCTGAGTCTGGGTCCGGGGCCTGTTTTGTGGTCTGGGTCTGTGGTCTGAGACCTGGGGTCTGGGGTCAGGGTTGCACCTGTAGCCCTGGTACTGGGGCATGGGATCTGGGCTTGCTTGTGTAAGCTCTGCTCAGCAATAACAAAAACGTCTCTATATTAATCAATCCTGTGTTCACTACAAATCCAAAACACAGCCCCATACTAGCCGCTGTGAAGAAAGTGAACTCTACCCCAGCCAAAGCCGTCACATTCCACCCCTTGTGCCATACCATTTACATCATGCCCTGGTCCCACACTATGCAGCACAACTTTAGCCACCACCCTTCTTCCTGTGCCTTGATATAATACACAGATGTCATTCCTTTAGTCAATGGACCGCCCTTGTAAAATGTCCATAAAATGGCCGCAAAGGCCTGCAAAATGTCTTTTGAGTTCATTTATTCCATGACTTAGGGTTCCATCAGTTATGGTGGTAACTCAGGACAGGAGAAGTGGTGTGTTGTGTGGAGTTACTGGGCACCAAAGACAGCTCATGTTAAGTTACTGATGCACTGCTTCTTGCAAGGCTTCTCTTCCATTGGTTTGGGTGGTTTCTGCTGTGATAATTCCTGTAACGTGAAACTTGAACCATAGTTCTGGGGCTGAGGCTTGCCTAGGTTGGGCCCTTGCATGGCGGAGTGAAGGGTAGGAAGGGCTGCCTCTTTTCTGTACAGTCATTACTGCAGTGAAAGTCAAAGGACTGAGGTTAAGCAGAGTCCCAGGTGCACAAGAAAGGCTGTGGGCACCTGAGGTGTACCCTGCCTGCTACCCAAGCATGTAGTGTCCAATATCTGAGAGGAAAGGGGAAGAAATGCACCTTTTCCAGGTGCTTGTGCAGGAAGCAACTATCTTCCCTCAACACCTGCAATGCTCAGCTGGTGTCCTGAATGCTAATTTGTGATTATCCTTTGCGTAATGTTTGTCCTTTCAGCCGTTATGGATTGAAATTATTTTACTACAGTATTTGGCTTAATGACCTTCTGCATCAGTGGACCAAGCAGAATGAGGTGTTTTATAAAGTGATTTTGTTAATTTACCTTAAAGTTCTCTGTTATTAAGTTAGTAAGTTGTTATTTCTCTTGCATTTCAGCAGTGTTCATATTTTTATAGCTTCACAGCAGGAAGACAGGTAGCTTCTATCAAAAAAAGGATGCATTAAACAATGTTTTGCCATCTCCTGGTTGCTCACTATAGGCCCCCTCTCCAAAATTCATAATTTCAGTGGTGAATAGCATCCTAGACTATGGTATCTCAGATCTGAAAAACTAGAGAGACATGGGCCTGATCAATATTTGGATGAGCTACCTCGTTAGATACTGCGGAAAATGCTGCTGGTGATTCATTCAGTGGCATTCGTCTGTCTATGAGTCAGGGCTGAACAAATGCCACTGCACAGCATTTGTGGGTTGTACCATCCAAGGGCATAAACTGGAGATTTTTGCCAATTGCAGCTGTTAAGAGATCACTGATTTTCGTACCTTGTTCCAGTTTCAGTATGGGTTTCTGGAATTAGCCAGCAGTTTTGGTGGAATACAGCAAAGGGTTTCCACAGTTGCTTATATCGAGGCGCCACGCATTGGTGGAGGAGCCAAGAACAGCAGTGGCAGCAGTGGCCATGGGTACCATTGTAGGCAGCCACAGATGCTGGCTTTGTGTCAGACTGCACAGTTTTGAATTGATGCATGCAGCACTGATTGTACATGTCCCACCACCCTGGGAGAGAGCGTCCCTCATGCCTTCTCCTGGCTTCTCAGGGGTGCTGCCCCCTTACATCCCTTAAATGTGAAATTAAGAAATCTGTGTGATGTTTAGGATGCATAGGTGCAGACATACAGCTGGGACAGGAGATAGATTGGAGTGTTTAGGGTTCTTCTCCCCATCCAAACACTGGTCCTGGCAGTGCGTAAGTTTGCATTGCGTGGCACAGTCCTTCATCTACTTCCTTCGTTTTTAGATCATAGATGTATAAATAAGAGTGTATAAAATTCCATTTTCTGCTGGAGAACCAATTAAAGTCACCTGGAAATCCTTCTGAATAATATTTAAAGTGAGTGGAAGGCACTGGGAACCAATATAGTGACCTCTGCATCTCTTTTTAGGGGCTTGTGAATAAATGGATTTTTCTAAGCCAAAACTAAACTAGATTGGATTATTTACAGGTGTGAATTGCCTGTCCTGGCACTTCTCAACGACTGCATTCGTCTGCTGCAGAACTTCCCAGAAGGACTCATGGAGACAGATTTTTTTTTACAGATACACATCCAAGTGCTCATGATGAACATTTATGAAATTGATACTGTAGCTAAATACAGTAGAGGAGAGGTGAGGAAAGAAAAATTGTAATGCAGAGTACCTCTTAAGATATAGTTTTGACTGGACAGCAATTCCCTCCTTCTTTGGCTCTCATTTTTTCAATCAAACAAAGTTACTGTCTCCAGACTACTGTGAAGAATTGGTGTTATAACAGTCATTACTTCAAGTTTGCATTAAGTTGTATTTACTCAGCAAAATACGTAGCAGTCTGGTGCTGGGATCAGAACTGAACAACTCATGCTAGTTTTAAAATGCACATCACTTGATCCAATTCTCCAATTCTCTCCATCCTTGCAAGATGCTCCATCTCTGGAAACATTCAAGGCCAGGTTGGATGCCCCCCTGAGCAGCCTGATCAAGATGAAGATGTCCCTGCTCATTGCAGGGGGCTGGACTAGATGAGCTTTAAAGGTCCCTTTGAAACTAAACTATTCTATGGACTATTCTACAATGAAATGAGAAAAACCTCCAGTTCTAAAGTGAAAATAATGTGGCTTAAGTTGGAGCGTTCAGCAAGTTTCTTACGTGTGCATCTACCTCCATGGTGAATGACCTGTTTTTACACTTCAGCTGAGTTTGTAATTACCTGTAGCACTTCTGCCAGAAGGGATAACAGAGACCTCTCTCGGTAGCGGCAACTCTGCTGCTGTCACATGGGGCTTCCTGATCCCATAAGGGCAGTGGTTGCCAAATGCGGATCAGCAGACCTGCAGTCATACTTTACAGTGTTTTGTGTACCACCAACAAACAGGTTTGTCATGCAAACTTCATTTGAAAACACTGCTGGGAACATTACCATGGTCTCACACGCCAGAAGGAGAGCAGTTTGGGCTGTGGACTGTGAAAGCCGTGAGTTCAATAGCATTACTGTCTTCTACCAGACAAGTACCATCAGTATAATATATAGCAATTAAAGAAATACAGACAAGTGTTCGCTTTCTAAAAGAAGTAAATAATTTATAAACATAACTGCCCTAAAATAAATAAGCTATAAGATGATATCAGCTTTATAAGGTGAATGAGGTTTAATTTTGATGTGTTGGTTAAAAAATTGCAGAAAACTTTACTATCACAAAACTGAGTTAGTGATTTCTTTATGTCATCTCAGTTATCTTCACCTGAGCTGCTTAACACTCACTGTATTTGTCCAGATTTCTTTCAAAGAGGCTGCCAATCAGTATAAATTATTTGCTGTTTTCTGAGTTGTATGAAAGATTTTGAACTGTAAAAATCCCACCTTAATATCAGAATGATGTATCAAAATGAATTTTCGATGAGAACTGTTTAATACTAGACATGATTCATTTCAATGGTAAAATATGTGCTAGTAGGGAAAAAGGAATTTCAGATTTAGTTGATATCAGCTGTGTTTTCTGAATTTGGTGAATTAGTAGAATTCAGAACACATTGAGTAGTGGCATATAATAAAATTTGTATGTCTATAACTGGGTTTTGACACTTGTTATAGAATAAGTATTGTATGTAATATTTTACCATGCTTTTCTCAAAATGCTGATGGACACCTTAAAAATACACAAATTCACAACTCACTGTCTATTTTACCTGCTTTTCAGGACATGGATGATGAAGTAAATAATTCTATGACAGGATTAAACAGGCTGATATTTTAGAATGATGGCACCAAAATAAATGGGAGGATTAAAAGGATAAAAATACTAATCCCATCAGAAGCAACAAAATTCAACCATTCAACTCCTGCATTACAGAAGTAACTCCAACACAGAATCAGGAATTTGAGGGAAATTGCAGTTTGTTAAATTCAGAGGTTAGCTGGAATCTGCCGTTTCCCTCTTACTCCTTTATTTCATTTTCTGAAAGAAATTCCACTGATTTCAAGGGGATTGCTTTCAGAATGGGGCATCGATTAACATGAACAGATATGGCACTGTGAGCTTAAGATGTTCGAAGTTAAACCAGGCCAAACACTGTAAGAAAAATTAAGTAGTCAAAAATTTTAAATTTTAAATTTAGGGCGATCTAGACTTCAAAAACATTCACTGGAGCCCAACTGACAAAACAGCCTAATTGTGTGGCATTTGTTTTTCTGATATGTCTATTTGCTATGAGGAAAAGCAAAACAGAGTCAGGGATTACATGAACAAAAAGGAAATACGTGGTTTGGAAACCCAATTATTTATCTTACTTTGTTAAAATGGAAAAAATATATGGCACAAACCTACTTGTTATGATGTTACTTTTCAAACTCATGTCAAAGAACTAAATACGAACAGTGAAAAATGCCTAGCAGTTATGTTCACCTCGGCATTGTTGCAACTGATTGTTTTGTACCTTGCAAATCTTTATTTGTTGAAATGAGCCGCTGGTTGAACTGTGATTTTCCCATTATGAATTAAAGCTATGCTCTCATAATATTTATGGCCTTGAAGTGATATTTAAAACAGTGGTTGTAGACACCAACAAAGCAGTATTTATTAGCCTCATCACTTTCAGAAAACATTGATTTTTGTTTTGGCTTTGTGAACAGAGATATTTCTGAACTGTGTTTAGTGATCTCCTAGTTAACAGTTGGTTTGTGATAGATAAAGCTAAATAATCAGCCAGCCCTGGTTGTAATTAAAATGTTTACCGGAAGCATACTTTGAATTTGTGCTTCTGCTTGCAGTTAGTTTGAAATACTTTTGTAGCCTTCCTTTTCAAACCATGGTGACAAGTTAGACATTAAAAGATCCGATGTATGGAAACAGAAAGGCTTAGAAAATTCAGAATTTAAGTGGATAGATTACCAATCCACATTTATTTGGGACCTTTTTCCTTCTTGAATATTCAGGTTTAGATTTTTCCGGGAGATTTGTTCTCTGGATAAATAGTAGCTTTCATCTGATGTATCACTGAAAGTCAAATACAAATTTTCTCCTTTCACCTTTCTTTTGGTGAAACCTGTCAGAGTTTAGTATGGACTGACTGTGCTTAGGACTTTTTGACCTAATTGAGGTCCTAACTGAGCAGCAAGGAAATTAACTGCCCCATTTGAGTAGCTATGCCCCTATTTTGAGGATGTTTGAGAAGCACAAGATTTCCATTATCTCATCCTGAAATGCTGAGTTTAGGGTTTCTACTGTGACTCTTTTTTTCCTTTGAAATACAAGACTCATGTTGTACTTGGAAACAAAGAAGTTGAAAAAAGTTTTCATCAACGTCTTCAAGCTTGTTCAGTAAAAGACCTTGCAGTGCAAGTCCTTGTCTGGCTTGATAACAGCATGAGTTCAATGTGCTCAGGGAATAGTAATTAATCTCTTCATTCAGATTTTCCTGTTGGTTTTTTGGGGGGTTGTTTATTTTTGTTTGTTTTGGTTTTGTTTGTTTTTTTTTTTTTTTGTTTGGTTTGGTTTGTGTTGGTTTTTTAGTTGTTCTTTTTTCTTTCCCCAAGAAGTCTGAATATTTAGCATATTGCCAATGTTCTTTGTGGTTTTCCAGAAGAATTTAACTGCTTCATGACGGCTTGGAGAAAGCCGGTTCATCTCGTATTTATTTCAAGTATTTTTCTTCCAAATGAAGTATTCAGATGATGTGAAAGCACCATCTTTGTGTTCAGACGAATACTGTTCATACCTAAAAACTCTATGACAGTGGAAATCAAGTGTACTTCACTAGCTTCAGAATAATAGAGCCACTGAAAAATCTTCAAACCAGGATGAGCACAAAGAACAGTCTTGACTTCAGAAGTTCTGTGCAATAAAAAGTTTAAGTCATGGTTGATGAGGTGTCTCAGAGATGTTAGCAGTGTCAAGCAACTGGCAATTGGTTCCTGTGGCAGGAAATAACAAAGGCAGCTCAGTGCCATAAGCAGTAGAAGCTGTTCTATCTGTTGTTGGAATTGTAGTTTTCTCCTTTTTAATCATCATGTATTGTAAGTGAATTTGTTTTAGCCCCCAGAGAAAGATATCTTGCTTTTGTGTGGTCTGTTCATTTGTTGAGAATGGTACTGGCCAATGTGATCAGGACTTTTGGGTAAACTCAGATATTTACCTGGTCACTTGGTTAATGTGATTGCATTGGTTGAGAAACATTTGGAACATGGCAGGATGAAAAAGAGGAATAACCTATGCCACAAAGGGCTATTAAAAACAGAGAAACCACCTCTGGCTTAGGAGTCTTTAAGACACAAATTGCTAAAGGATGGGAAAATTTTGTTGAAAAGTATTACTGTGCAGCTGCCCTTGGATTGCTTTTGGCCATTGCTAGAGACAGGGTGCCAGGCTTTTACAAAGAACTGCTCTTTGGTCTGACCTACTATGCTTTTTCATCCGTATCTGTTTTCATATTTTGTCTGTGCAAAAGAATTGTAAAAAAGAATAGGCTACAAATAAATGAAATTGCGTTGTGTTAGTCTGTAAGGAGCAGATCTTGGCCCCAACCAAGATTTTGTCCAGTTCTGTATGTTGATATACTTGATGATGAACACTAATATATGTGAGGCACGAGCAGAATGCATAAATACTTCCTATGCTCTTAGATTGTTGGTAGCAAAAATTGCTTAATGAAGTGAAATCCTTTTGTTTACCTTGAAGCATCTCTCTGGTTCTAGCTGATTTTGTTTTAACACTGAAAACTATTTAATTCTGCTTTAATTTTCCCCCAAGTAGGCTGTAATCTTTCCATGCACTTCAAGCAGAGACAATAAGTAGTTAAAACTTATGTGTGGCTGATTCTGAATACTACTGCAGATACTTCTTTACAAACTAGAAGAGTCCTCGGACTGTGGAAGTGAGCAGCTTCTTTTTATTTTTACATGTCCCTACAAACAGACAACTGACAAGTGCTTCCTAATAAAGTATTAAGAATAACAAAAAGTAATATAGATAAATAGCCTGAGCTTCTATTTGATATTTTTTCATTCTAGTATTCTTTGGATCCAAGCAAGGGGTATGTTCAGTGATGGTAACTCAAGCAGATTTATTGTACTCTGACCTTCCAAATGATAGCAGCCTTGCAATTCTTGAAAGGATCTGTCTTTGGAAATAAGTGTCACACAGCTTGAAATTTTGCTGATGGTGTAAACAAAGCAAAATATATTTTTTTATTCATCGTCTTTGGTCTTGTAGCAATCACTCACCATTTGTTCCAGGGTAGATGAGCACCACTCCAAAGGCCCTGGCAAGTGAGAAGGGTCCAGGGACATACACTAGTCAGTATGACCCTCTTGCTTCAGTAGATATCCCTTAAGCTCTGTTTAAGTTGGGAAGTTCTACCACTGTCTCACCATGGATTGTGCAAAAAATAGCTGTCTGTGTTTGCCGATCAGATTCTCCCTTGGAAAGATGTAACCCAGAATATGGTGGAGCTCTCTGTGGGCAAAGTGGTGATTTGAAACTTTTGTCTGAGAAATAGGCATCAACTCCACAAAAACCAGTGATTACTTTGTACTCATTTTCTTCATGAATATTTTCTTTCTATGGTAGCTACTTCACTATTCTGACCATTTATTAAAATATGGACATTTTAAGAATATAGGAAATTCATCATTATTATAACGCCTCTTAAGTAATTCTCTCCCCCTTCTTTATCTTTCACTGTCAAGTCTGTCTGTTCTTCATACCAGTAACTGAAGTGAATGAGACATGAATGTTACACTTAAAATGAAGAAGTTAGACCCCTTTTCAAGTAATGTTTTGGATTTTCATCTTGCTGAGGGTTTTAAAGTATGATCCTTACTACAGGAACATTTATTCTAGAGTAAGCAATTTGTTCCAGGCAAAATTTGAGATGTCTGGGGAAACACTAATTTTGGGTTTCCTGCTAAAAGGTATGTGATGTATGTGATTTTTAACCATTTTAGATTCCAGTCACAGTGTGGCCTGTCATTGAAGACTTAGTTAACTCTTTCTCCTCTTTTCACCCAGACTATTGGGTCTTCACTCTTAGATCAGTCACAGATCCTTCCAATTTTGTATCATTTTTTTGTTCCTTTGGTTTAGACACTAATCTTATTTTCAGTGTGGTACAGCCCATCTAATTTTTTTTTTCTATTTTATCTTTTTGACTTCCCTCTGACTTTAAGTGGAAATGGGTAGAGGACAAGTCTGCTCAAATTATCTTGTGTCAGATGCAAGAGTTTCTTCCAGTCTTCCTTTCCACTGGCACTTACTGACTGAAGATATAGAATGATGCAATGTATAAATCTTTTTTGTTGCATTCCATATATCTGTAGGGGTTCAGCTCCTCCAGGACTTTCACTAGTTCAACTTTTCAACTTATGATTATTGTCTTTAATTTATTTCTCCTGCTGGCACAGTGTTCATTAGCTGCTACAACCCAAGGTGCCTGAAAAAAATTTCTCTTTGTCTGGTGACACAGTTCCAACAGCTTTTGCCCCACAGAACACACGTTTTTACAGCTCCTCCCCTGGATGTTTTTGTGTGCCTGGACTGAGAGCCCACTGAAGGGTACAACTGACTGCTATAGGGAGAACAGTTTGGCTGCAAGATAAGGAAAGCAGTCTAGACTGATCTGTCTCAGCATACAGGATAAGATTATTTTACCTATCTAAAGTTCTGTTCCAATTGTTTAGTGCTTATTTATATTTTTAGTGATGATCTCCTATTTCTTCAAGGATTTTTGTGAGAAGCAATTAGACTCCTCCAGCCTCACAACCTCCTACAAATCGTACTTTGAGATCTTAGGTCCTGTGCTCAGGGCTTTGAGCCTCACTAAAGTCATTTGCTTTCAGTGGAGGAAGAATTTCCATGTTCCTGATAAAGAATTTTAGTGTGCAATAGCTGAAGGATTTATGTTTATTCTAGTATTAGGTATTTTAACATTTCATACTACAGGGGCATTTGATGCAAGTTGTGTGTCAAAAAGATGTTGCACTATGTTGGGAATACTAAAGGCTAATGTGGACCATTTTAAGATATACTACATTGTTGCAGAATCAATCAGTGCCTCTCTTGGGATAGATTTGTGCATACCATGAGAGTAACCCCAAAATATCTTCAAGAGTAAACTTGTGGACTGTGAGAACCTGTCATACAGTCTTGCACACGTCTCTCAGACCACTTTTTGCTTCTCCAGGCACATTTTTATTGCTTGTAGACAGTCTGCCAAGAGGTCTTATGTTCGAGGAAAGTGAGACTATGTCCAGAAGCATTGTTGGAAAGTGGTATAGCTGGAGTCACTGTGTTGAACTCTGATCCTCTCTGAAATAAAAATACAACAGAAAAAAGTTTAGAGGAAGCAAAAAAAATAAGCTTTGTGAGATAGAGACAGAAAGGTCAGGCTACTAGATGATGTGAAGGAACAAACAAGGGATGATACAGTAGGTACAAGCAAAATTTTCCTTAGGTTCTGCAAAAGTATGAGCTCAAGGGAGTTCCCAGGGAGGTTAAAATGGTAATACCCCTCAAACTGATTAAATTTGTCTCTCCAAAAAGCACACGGACTTTTAGAACTCATTACTCAAGAAAATGTTTTAGCAGGAGTTGAATAAGAATTTCTGCTGCTACCTTAAATAGAAATAATATGCCAAAGGTTATAAAACTTCATGTTCCAGGATGAAAGTCAGCCACTTCCTACTTAGAGTCAGGAAGACACTTCCTCTGAAGGTACACTATTAAGACTTGTCCATTACATGATTTTTTAGCTTTCTATCTCAATCCAAATAGTGTCAAGGACAGTGTTTCACCATATTTCACTGTTTGGTAACTGCTAGTCCAACCTGTTCTAAATTTAAACACCCTTTTCAAATGTCTCATAACTTGCTGCACTAAGACTCTTATTTTTATTTTGTCATGCACAAGCATAAGAAATAAGAGGAAATAGTTTCCCTGCTTATCTGAATACAGACTTACTACCTTGTTTAATTAGGAGTGTGTGTGTAGAGACTATTTTCTGATTTCTTTTTCTCTAAAATACTGTAGGCTAAATCCCATCGACACTAGGTAAAAAAAGCCAAATTGAAGCAGTAGTCCCTAGTTTAGTATCAGTGTATTTGTACATTTGAGAGCAATAAAACACTCCTACATTTTTTCTCTGGTACTTTTCATGAGTGGGCAAACTCCCAGTTAATGACATTATTGACTCACCTTCGCGTCTGCCCTGACTTGAGGAGATAGAAGTGGATGGGACATTGTCAGAATGGACAATGGCAAGTGAACATTTCCTGATAACCCGCTGACAGGGCATCGTGCAGTCATCAGTGCAGAAAGTGGAAAAACACAACTAATCCTCGAAGTATGAGAAAATCTGCTGTCATTTTCCACAAAATAACCTCAATCAACTGAAAATTGTTTCACCCAGTTTTTTAAGTGGTAAAATATTAAGTAAGATCAGTCTTTCGGAGACACTGATTTCCAATCTGCCTTAAAAGGTAAATATGAAGGCCATGTATGGCACTTTCCCTGAAATACTTGGAAGGAAGAATCTTGTTTACGAGGTAAGCATCCTCTTTTCCTTGATCCTCTACACCAGATGATCTCTATGATCTCTCCATCACTATGTTGGCAATGGCACACATATTTTGGGCTGTACGGCAAAGCTCTAGTAATGAAAGTTGTGGTGTACAAAAAGGCTTTGGTACACCAATAAAGCTGTATATCTGGGTGGTAAAACTATATGGGATTATAAATTTTATTAGGTAGATTAATTACAAGGTTGTAGCTATCACTCCACAGTTGTCACAGAAGTCTTCCTCATTTTTCACTCTCTTGCATAGCCTTTTCCATACTTAAGTCTCACTCTCAAGAGTGAATTTATTTTCCACATAGAACACTAAAATGAACTCTGCTGAACCATTATGCTACTTTGAGAAGTAGCATCTCCTTAAAAATACGGGATATATTCCTACGGGTTTATGCAGTCAATAACTCAAAATAGCTTGTGATTACCACAGCAGAGCAATCATGGACATAATCATTCCCACAGAGGGTCTTGGTTAAATTTGGAAAATGCAAATTTTGAAATCAAAGGATCTGGTTCTTGTTTGCATGGCTGTGCCAAGAAGCCTTATAGTGGTTGTAGATGACATTGCACAGACCTCCTGGTCTCAAGTGCTGAGGCATGGGATTTCACAGCATTGCCTGGCTCAGACTTCCCACAGCGTATGACGTGTCTTCTGGCCTGGGCAAAGCAGAGCCCTGTCATCCTCTCCTGAGGGCACCATGTGGAGCCCACCCGTGTTCTATGGACCCTTTGATGAAATACTTCAGCTGGTTTCTCCTGGTAGTACCATGTGATTTTCTTTACATTCTTAATATTGTCTCACCTTCATGTTATTGTCTCATTGACTTTTCAGAGTCTGGCTATGTCATGATTTCATATGTGTATGCGCATTTGTATTACTTTGTCACTTGAAATGCTGAATAAAGTTACCTTTTTTCACACTCAGAGAAGTGTGCTTACCTGGTTTCTATGCACTGGGTTTCCACTCATTTAGAAGCAATGTCTCCTTAGTGTGAAGCAGTGCTTCTTCAAAAAGTGTTGAGCCAGGTCATTAGCTGTAACAGCAATTTTTATTTCTCATTGAGGGTGTTCATTGCTCCAACCATAACTTATAAATAAAGATGCCTTTAATTTGCAACCCCCTGGAGCAGGAGTTTTGATCCTTTACCTCTGATACCTACTTAGGACTGCTTCAGGTTAGTAAATTCTGAGAAGAGCATAGATACTATTAAGAAATATTTTTAGGTCATTTACCCACATGGTAACAAATTTTCCATGGAGTGCTGCCTGCTTGTATCCCAGCGTTTGCCACCCAATGGTTGGTATATCGAGATAAACCCAAAAAAAATGTCTGTTTTCTCACTAACTTTAGAGGGGACTTAAAATGACTAGATGATTTGTAGAACAGCAGTCAGATGATTTGCAGTAAATGAATCACAATTGAGAGGGCAATGGGTACATAACTGGACTCTGTGAAGGATCCACAAGGCCTTCCTGTATTTGGTTGTCTTCTTTTTCTTTGGAGCATGGAAGCATGCACAAATATTGCTGGAGACCAGAATAAAACTTTTGGGTTCATGTATTATGTTTTTTTTACTATTAAAAAAAAAATTAATGGGCTAAGTCATTTAATCTGTCTTTTAGCTTAATATCTGTTTATATGGTGACAATTTCCATCTCCACTATTGTCTTTCAGTTATAACATTTTCTTCACTTTTCAGCCAACTCACTGAAGTCATTTGCCATGGAAAGTTTTGAAACATTATTTATGGGTCCATTCTGTCACCCTGAGACAATATTCTGAGATGATGTAATACATCTGTGCGTAATATTTCTGCATTTTTCTATGCTTTGCTATTTTTTCTATACTTTGTCCTTTAAAAAATATAGAATACAATAATTATTTTATTTTGTATTAGAATTCTGTAAGAAGAGATGTTCTATTTCTGACATTTTTAGATTAATTCCAATGGTGCAAATGGTCTAAATAAGTTCTGATCAATTCAATTGAGTGTATAAGACAACTCCATATTTCTTAGTGTTTCTTATGTCTGGATTTGTGATTTCAAAGTGCTTTTGAGACTGTTTTCATTGTTAGGAAGAGAAGTTACTTTTTTTAGAGTTCTTCAATGGCTGAGTTCACAGTTAGCATGACATATGAGACTCATTTCCTCATTTGTTACTATTTTAAATGTATACTTATCCTCCCACTCTTCCTGAAAAAGTTCTGTTTCTTGTAGATTATCTGTCCAAAAGCCTCTATAAAAGCTAACATAGCTCCTTAATCTGGCAGACAGTGGGCAGTGCCTCTGAATAATGAATAGGAACAGCTGACGCCTGTGAAGGTCATATCTCCATGGGCATTTGATAGGGGTTCCTGTGTCAATACTGTTCATGTTCTATGCACCAGCCAGGCACTCCAGGTTTTGTTATGGTCAGTGGGGAGGAATGGGCACTTCTTGGGTGCATTTCATCCACACTGAAAACAGACAGGTTAAAGATGTGGATGGTTTATTCTCTAACTGTAAAAGGAAGGTTCAGTGTCCTCTGCCTCTGAGTTTCTCTCATTCTGTGCTCCTGAAGTCAACCCCTACCTGATTCCAGGCATAGCTCAAAGATTCTCAGAGCTGCAGTAGCTACCTACAGCTTTAGTACAGCTTCCATAAGTGACTGGGGTGCAATGCCCAGACATCCTACTTGGTGGGAATAGGTATTATTCACTTTATGGGGCTGCATTTCCAGGGTTCTTGGATTCTTCTTGCACTCCAAGCTTTGCACCATTGGAATGCTCAGATGTAGAGACAGCTCTGCACTTAGAATATTTTTAAATGTTTGCATGCATTACACTGGTTGGAAGTACAGTGTTTTTTATTCCACCTGCCTCTTCTTTTTTGTATCAATGCTATTGTGTGATCTCCTGAACTTTGGAGATTTGCATATGTAAAAACTCTTACCCTGGGTTTAGTCATTCTTACAAAACTGCAAGCAGCCGCAGTGTATAAAGAATAAGAAGTAATGAAGTAATTAAGGATAAGAATACTGATTTGCAGAGTGCTATTTAATGCAAACTTGCCAAATGTATCTTCGTCTAGGGATTTAATGAAATCCAAAGTTGTTTGTGATGACCATATAATTAAAAGGAAAATGTTCTCTTATCTTGTGGTCAGTGATGTATTGATATGGTTGGTTGTAGCAAATTAAGTTGCATCTGAAATTTTGTTTCCTTCATCGTGTTTGCTGGAAGGCCAACACAGAGTGTTTTAATGTGTTTCCTCATTTTAACTTTACCTGAGTTCTTTTGATTTCTATTACTTGTGGTTTGTAAAATAATTCTGATTTTTTTTTTGTTCATTTTGCCTTGAATATCTGATATACTCCCAACCTGAATTTTACATTTTATCATGCCTGTTTCACATGTAAATCACTGTTTTCTCCTATTGTCTCTTTAGGAAAGTATCAGGAAAATAATGTTTAACTTCTGTAGAAAACTGTCCTCTAAGCAGAGAACTATCTTCTATTTATTTTGCAGAGGAAAGTGCTACTTTCCATTTGCTTTAGAGCAAGTGAAGTTATACAATCCTTCTGCCCTTTTTTTTTTTTTTTTTTTTTTTTCCTTTCTAACAGAATCGTAGGTGAAATAGTGGATTTGGTTCCCAGGATTTTCTAAAATGGAACAGTGATATATTTTTTTCTCCTTTAGAGCTTTTATGAAGGACAATGTCTCCCAGAAAGGGAAAAAAACCCTGCCAAAATTTCTATGCCTCTTCTATGCTTTTTCAAGCCATGCTTCTGCTCAGAGTCTCCCATATTGATTTTATAGTCCAGACTCTCTCAGTGGTAAGTCTATTTGATAGAGTTATTTTCCTAAAATATAGCAATTAACTGGCTAACGGTGTTCTTAAGATTTAACAACTGGTTAATTAAATAGTTGTCCACTACCTAAGTCATAAATGATTTTAATATAAACTCTGTTTTTTCTAATTCATCTTTTCCTTGTTCTGTGTGAATGTTTAATTAAATCAATTCATTTTGGGTATAAATGGGGGACAGGTTATGAGGAATGCATGAGTCTAAGCTAAGCTCAACAGCACTATGTTGATTGCATAGGGCATTGTCAAGGCTTTCCAGTGATTCTCTTAATACAGAGGGAAAGGTTTGGGGATTTTTCAGAACTCATGCTTTGCTGATCTGCAGAAGAGCTGCTGAAGATATGAATGGAAGCACCAGTACTGACAAGAGTCTTGGCTTCAACTGTAAAATAGTCTTTCCTCTTTAATTTTTCCGTGCTGGTAGTTTAGAGCAGACAGGTTGTCAGATTATTGGTGTTGGAGAGGCTTCTTGAGAAAACAAACTAGAAGCAGAGGGAATAAAGGTACAGATGCAGACATCTGAACAAGAGCTTCATCTTCCCATACAATTAATGAATGAGAACACACCTGAGTATTAGTGCCTTACTCTGAGTTGTCCTTGGGAATGACTTTCCCCTTTCCACTGACTGCCAAGGGATCTAGGGAGACTGGTTTTCTAATTTAGACACTTAAGTCAGATACTGACAATTAGTAAAACAGGAATGGTGACATAGTAATGAGCTTGTTCTTATGAATTTACCTGTGAGATGTGCTCACAGGCAAATAACTGGCCTGTAAATACGTACTGACAGTGGTGTTGATGAGGACTCATCAAGTTTTGAGCAAGAAATTGGAGCTGATATCTTGGTGCCACCAAACTCTGGAATACTGAATTCACTGGAATTGATACTTCACCCACTGCTATGCAATGCAGCAAGACATACACTCCTCCTGTCCCAGCCATCCTGATTGGTGCCCTCTGCGAGCACTTTGGAATGTGTAGGGAAAAGATGCTCTGATTTACAATTTCAGTTTACTCAACTTGCAGAGAAGGAACTCGATTATCTCCTTTATTGCAGGGAAACACAGAAGTGAATGGAAGATGTTACTAAGAAATGAACATGGAAAGCAATTTGTCGTTTTCATGTCCAAGTCTGTATGACAGTGGTACTTTCTTAATTGAAAACTGTGTTTTTCTCCAAAAGAAAAAGAAAGTCTCTCTTTTCTACTCTGCAAGGTTCATTTTGGTTGCTAGAGAAAAGTCTTTGAAGAGACTTTAATGATTACTGAAGTCTACTTTTACTGAGAATTTCCCCTGAACCTCACACCATGTAATTAAATGGTGGTCTGAGTAACTGATTATTATTAGCTGTTACTGGACATATCCTCATATTTTCCTTGAGATCAGAGGTGACACAAATGGATTTACTAGAGTTTTCAACTCAGAGGAAGACAGATTGCAAAGGGGTACATCTGAGGGCATGTCTGGGCTGTGCATGGCATTAAAAATCCTTGCCTTAGTCTGTGTAGCTGGATATGTGCACAGAGACCAGTGTGAGGGGAGGCACTAGCTTGAGTCCCAGAAGCAGAGCACCTGCAGTGCTGCCTTCAAGGTGTTTTGTCCATCTTTTGAAAGCAATGTTACAGGTGCAGATACTTTGCTCCTGGCTTCAGATCTGGTGTTTTCAGGGTTGATTTGGTGATCCACCAGAATCCTTTGTGCACATATCCCCATTGTGCAGACATATTCTCCCCAGATTTTTATGTAAAACCATTGGGTAGGAGCTAACAGTGACTCACCAGGTTCAAAGTTATGCCTTGTTCTTTAAGAGAATAAAAGAAATTTTGATGGAGTTATCCAGCAACTAAAAAAAATATTCACACTTGCATAAAGGAACTTCTCACAGATATTGCCAGAAAGAATAAGACAGCTGGCATAAAACACTACACAGCAGATTGTCTATAAGCTGCCCTTAAATTTTACTCAAGTCATCTTCTAATCCTACTGCCACCACTGAACTCTGACTGCCATTTTAAAACAAATACATTTGTGGAAAAGGGATCAGCTACTGACCAAGGCTTTCTCTCCCTAATTTTGCATTTGTACCTGCAGGTGCTGTTTTGGCTGTCCTAGCAAGGCAAGATCGGAGAAGCACGTTCTTTATATCCAGGGGAGATTTGTTGCTGGGAGGGTATACTTTTTTAAAGTAATTTTCTTCCCTGAAGTTGACTTGCATGAGTCAGCCAGACCCAGAAAAGGCAGAGCATGTGGGTGTGAGAGGTTTGCAAAAGATATTGCACTCTCTCAATATTCTGTGTTTCTTATCATCTGTCTGTAGTTTCAGAAAATCAAAAAATTACCTTGGAATGGGAAGCAAAGCACAGTTCTTAAATCTTAATTTTTCTAGTGTCCTTTCATTTTCTGAGGAGGTTTTCTGGAAATATGCGTAGCTGATTGGCTTAAAAAAATTTGAGACGTGCTTTATACAGAGAGGACGGCTTGAGTACCTCCCTCAAAACACGATGTACCATGTTTGGCTTGTCCTGCAGGGAAACAGAGAGATGGGTGTTTGCATCTTCTGTCTGGGGAAAAAGCTCCTCAAGATGTTACTGTTGTTTTTGTTTTGGTGCTTTTTTTTGTGTGTGTGTGTGTGGGGTGTTACTGTGTGGTTTACTCAGGAGTCTTTGGGAAGGCTTTGAATATTAATTATTATTTAAAGGTGGCCACCTGGAACATGATGACCAGCAGCTTCTAAATGAAAGGAACAGATGCAAATAACCCTTGGTGACCTGACAAGGCCAGTGTAGGTATAAAGGGAGAAATACAGTTGGAGTGGAGACACAGTGGAGTTCCCCGAGGGGAAAAACTTCTGGAGTATTTTAGCAACTTCACTCGCAATTTAGAAGCGTTTTGGTGGCAAAAGAATAACGTCGTATGGTCAGTAGCAATAGGTGGGAACAAAAGATATGTTTTTTGCTGCATCCATGGATGAGGAAAGAGGAAAAAACTTCAAACTCTTGACTATTTATTTAGGGACATAGTGAATGCCAGGGAAAATGAACTGGGAAGCGATAGTGGAGAAACAGCCTGGAGTGTAGAGTAATGAGAACTGAGTGAAAGAAAAAAGTTTTGCAGTGCAAAAGAAGACAGAAGACACAGGTGAGAAAATATGAGAGGAAGGAGAACATAGGAAAAGGGACTTAAGAGATGATTATTTACTTTCAGAGAGGGAAAAGACAAGAAAGAATGAGTGTTAATGGTAGCAGTGAAGAAAGGGGCTAAAACCAGAAATAGAAGAAAAGAGATTTTGTAAGACAAGTGGGTTCAAAGAAATGTTCTTGGATATCAAGCAGTAAGTAAATTTAGTAAAATATTAGAAAGAAAAGTGTGAGAGTTAAAAAGAAAGTTGCATAAGGCAGAATTAATAAGGAGAGTGAAAGAGAAAAGGAGAACAAAGACAAGGGAGAGAATTTCTATGCTTGAGAAAGTTGATTCTGACCTATTTTGGTATAAAGTGTCTTTAGTATATTGGACAGACAGTACCAAGGCAACTTTGTAAGGACCGAGAAAGGCAATCTGGCTGACCCTAGAAGATAGTGATGCTGGCTAAAGCTCTGTAATGGGGAGAGGAAATGATGGTTCTGAATTGTCAATCCCAGCAAGTAAGCCTCACTGACCTTTGCAACCTTCTATAGGGCCTTTTACCAGGCCCTCTCTGCCAACACAGGGGTCAGGTTTCAGCTTTTAGGGTACAAAAACAGTGTCTCAGACCACATCTAGAAACTTGGTAAAATCAAATACTGCCTGGGCTATACATCCTTATTTGTCAAAATGGGATGAAGTGAATAGGCTTACCAGAATGGTATGTATTGACCATGGAGAAGGAAAAAGAAGGGAAAAAAGAATAGAATGGTAAAATAATTTAAATGAAAAGGGCCTTTGCACACCTCCAAAATACCACAGGACTCAATCCAGTATACCAGAGTCTGTTTTGGACTGAGGAGCCTGAATTCAAACACAGTATTCCACATGAGGTTTTGCAGCAGAGGAAGAGACTTTGGGGCTTAGGTGCAAAAAAAACCCCTGAGGTTATCGAGAGAGTACAAATGTAGTAAAATATTGGTAGATACTTTGTTATTAAACTTTCAAAATCTAGGCATTTCCATTTTAGCATAACTGCATTCAGTGTTGTGACTCTGATCCAAGAAAAACACTCTCTACCAGTCTGAAAGCATGCAGTTTGAAAACAATGTCCACTTAAGAGGTAATTTCTCTCATTTGATGTTTAACTGCTTCCTTTTCTCAGATTCCAGATGGTTGTTTGGAGGGAAAGGAAGTTTTGACATACCACATGGCTGATGTTATGGAGATTGAAAATCACAAAATGTACCAGCTAAATTTAACATTACCTTGCATTCAACTGTGCTGCTGCTTATCTATGAAATAATACAGTTTAGTGACATATATGAACTTGTTTTTGATCAAAAAAAAACCCTCTTACTTGAGGCAAGAGAAAGGTCTATTAAATGCAGACGACACAAAATGACTCGAGATATTTGTCTTTTTCGAGGATACTGTTAGAGTGTGGAGCCAAAACTTTGTTCAGAGGCTGCCCTGAGGCCCCTTGGGGTTACGTTTTTTTTAAAAGGCAGCCAATAACCCTCGCCTCCACAATGGCAAAACTCATTTCACTGACTCATCTTTCCAATAACAGTCACATCATCCCTTTGAAAACAAGCAAACGCAACGACCAAATCCAAACAGTTTCTTTGAATGAAGTGTCAGTGAAAGACTAAGCTTTTTATTTTACCTACTAGCTCTACTGTGACAGAGGTCCCTGTGGGGGCACCTCGAGGAGTGGGGGAATGGACATGAAATAAATTTGTGGTAGGTGCTACCTTATGATATGAGTATCCCTATACCCTTAAGCAACCCTACTGTTATGACAGGGAACTTTTGCACTGCATTACCCAGTGCATACCATTTACATTCCAAATACCCATTACGTAAATATTTGTTATCCCTGCTTGTTTTGCTATGAGCTGTGTAAGTTGTTTAGGGCTGTACCTCGTGATCTGGACACTGGGTTCATTCAACCATGTTCGGTTCCACTTGCCTATGACTTCTCCCGTGACTTTTGACCTTTAATGAAGCTTCTCTGTACTTCAGCTCACAACTCATAAAATAGAAGACAGAGTTCTTGCTGGCCAAAGAAAAAGCTGTTAACCCTTATGAAGATGTTGCATACCCAGGTGGGAGGATGTATCCAGAGGATTTAGGAAGACCTAAAATCTGCTAGATTAAAGGGCTGATGTATTGTGTAAGGTCAGACAGCTCTCTTTGATTGGGGGTGTCCCTTTACCAGACACACACATACTCACCAAGCAATAAGAAAAAGGATCTTTCTCCCTACAAAAATACTTACGTGCATTAATACTTACATACTTACAGCAACCTGGTTTAGTGGATGGTGTCCCTACCCATGGCAGGGTGTGTTGGAATTAAATGATCTTTAAGGTCCCTTCCAATCCTAACCATTCTATGATTCTATGATTTACCAGGCTTTCTCTCAAAAAGTTATAGTAATATCCACTTTTTATGCCTCCTATGGTCCAGTCAGTAAATTTCTGAACACTATGCTCACAGTAGAAATATTGCAAGTTAGATACAACGTATGATAGGTTGCATGCAATTTTTTGCATAGTTTAATGTACCTGAAAGAGCATCTTTGACCAACAAAAAGATCACATTTACTGCAGAGAGATCAGTAGATGTACTGCTGGCACGTATATCTGAGGATGAGCCGCTACATCACAGGAAAGATTTAGGGCTCTTTGTAATCTGGTCATGTTAGTATGATTTGCTCTTGGCCTTGCAGGAGCTGAATACTAACCTGTCTTACAGAAAGGATGATGTGAAGATACACTGTTTTTTAACCACCTTCACTAATGCATACGAAAGATGAGATGGTATCTCGCACCATCAGTGTAGCAGAAATCAATGAGTTTACATTTCTTCACTGTGGTATCTACTAGCACCAAAATACAGGACACAATTTTTACCTTCTCATGAACTGACATCAGTGTGGCCATTTTTGCAGAGATATTTCTTGAGAAGCAGAGAGATGATTTCCAGGGTGTTGAGGTCTTTGTCATCATTCCTTTTTTTTACAGATTTTTCTTTGAATTTTAAGTTCAAAAAGTGAGGGATGAGAAACACCCTCTCATGTGAAAAAGGCATTACTTTTTCAGTCTCAGGGTCTTTGTCAAGGTATTTTAAGATATTTTCAGTACATGGCAAAATAATTGGAGGTGACGTTTATCCTTTACAGAAATTTTCAAAGGGGCCTGGCTATTTCCATAGTGCTTACTTTAGAACTGAGCCAGTTCTTCACAGAAGAAAATTTTAAAGAAGAGTTTGTCTCTTTTCTCAGTGCTTATTCATTTCTAGGCTTCAGGAGTGGTTGCTTGAAACATAACAATTTTGCAGACAGCACAAATATTATGTTAGCACTGGCAACAATATATGATATCATTGTTCCTTGGAAGGTGGTTTTTTGGGTCTGTTTGTGTTCTCTTGTGGGGCCCTGTAGTTCCCCACCCACACCTGCTGCCCTGTTTGCTCTGAGGGACGGAAAGATTGATTTTGTCTAATTTTACCACCCACTCTGAAGTTGTTAGTTCATAACTTCTGCTGAGACTCTTTACTTCATGCCAGATTTTGTGAATGGCAAAGCTCACTATATGTATGGTGGTGGCTTATATGGTTTATTTAATTTTCCTCTCATTTTTGATCCCTACTCACATATTGGTACGTATGCAAGTGTGCACACACACACTCACATTTTGGGGACTAACATGGCAATTCAGTGTTCTAATTCTTATCTCCTCTCTGAGCCGTGAAATTGTTAACAACTCTTGACAAATCAGTATCACATGCGTCTGACTGGGAACCACTGAAACTAAAACTCAAAAACTGAAGTTCCAGGTGCTTTACAAACTCCATCTATTTCTGTATTAGGCATCCACATCTCATATTTTGAGGTCATTCCAAAGGCACCACAAAGAGAGACTTTACTTTTTAGAAAAGAAAATAATGCAAGAGTTTTTTGAAAAAAGTATTATGTTTGCTTGATAGTGAAATAAAAACACAGAGGCTGAAGAATATCTGTAGGACTTATCTGCATCCAGATCCTGTTCTGCTTCCCTTGGGAAATAGGGGTCATGTTGTATTTCCTGAAAGCCATGCACCACACTGAGAAAAATAACGTTTCAGCCTGGTAGCAGTTGCCTATGTGTTTTTTTACAGCCTCTAGAGATTCATAACTACAGCAGCCCTGCTCCCTGTGCCCTGGCTTGTAGGACGTCAGGTTAGGCTGCCTCTGACTCCCTGCTGCTGCTACCCTGCTGACAGAATCTCAGGAATACCCACTCTGCCAGTTTTTGGGAGCTGCCAGACCTAAACAACTCTAGAATTGAATGAGAAGGGAACTGAAGTTGTAATCAAGAGCCTTGTGATGTGGGGACTGTTCCATCTTGCCTTTCCCCAACTGAATTTGGTCAGTACCAGACAAGTTTGTTAGAACTGTCACAGGATGTTTAAAGGGTAAACATTAGTCATTTTGGTGCAGGGCAGTGTGGTAAGACTAATACGAGGCTTGATTAATAACCAGGATTAAAAGAGGATATTTTCAATGAGAAGGTAAAAGGGGCAGCTCTAACATGAAAGAGTATGCAACACGTAACAACTGTTCCTCTGCTGTAGAGAAACCAATTTGTGGTTTATGAAATTGAATTAAGATGACAGTGCCCATCATCATGTGAAATAACACATGCCTTGGTGTTGGCAGTTGTCTCCATCATGGACAGAGTTTTCATACAAATGTTCTCTGCTTTATGGAAATCTTAAAGCACATGAAATTTGGAAAGATGATTAAAAGTCTCTATAACTTGATATGTTTTGCAGAGGAAGACTTCATGCTAAAACTGCTGGCCTGAATGAGAGATGAAAAATAAAAATTATTTGTTTTGAAGCTCTAGTGTGAAAAATGCAGCAGCTTTGCCCTGTGCTTTGACCAGTTCTACAATGAATGGTGACATTTGACAGGCTTCTCACTGTGAAGGGAAATTTAACACAACTGTGCTGGCGGCTTAAAGGTCAACTGTCCTTCTCTGATATTCCCGTCTTTAGTGAGAGAGCTGGCATCACTGCATGTGGGAGCAGTCGTGTTCTTCTTGGGGTCTGCCCCTAAATAGCCTTCACTATTGTGCACAGTTGCATGAGTCCGTTAATGCATCCTTCTCAAATGCCCAACATTTTCCTTTAAAGATCATTTAAAGATCAAGTATACTTCAATCCCATGCAATTCTGCATTCCTTTTCATTTTTAATGTGGAAAATTCTTTGCATCAGAAATATACTGAGGTTGCAGGAAAAACTCAGAGGATCACAGAAATGGTGGTTGCAAAGGGCTCTAGTCTGACCTCCCACTTAAAGCAGGAATATCATCAATGCTGGGTCACATCAGAAGTAGCTTTGTACAGCCAAGTCCTTGAAGACCTTCAAGGCAGGAGATGCCACTCTGTCTCTGGGTCCTTGTTCCAATGCTGCACTACCCTTCCCAGGAAGAAGCTCTTTAGGTCAGAGGCAAGAAATTCCACAGCAATAGAAGATTCCTTTGTTAATGGGATTTTTTCTTTGTCACATGTATGGAGCCCTCCATTTGGGACATACTCAGCTGACTGGTAGGAGCTGTTGCCTTTCAACAGTGTGAATTACAAACTTGGTATGAACTTAGATGGCTAAATTCATGCCTGCAAGTATTTGTATCAAACAAATCATCTGTGCAATGACGTCATTAAAACATACTTAGAGCTTCTGTTTGCTTTTCACTGCATAAATAGGTGAGAGTCCTTGGAAGGGAGCATGGAATGACTCAGGAACTCACCTTGTGCAGTGTGGAAAGCTTGGGGCTCTTGCAGTTTCTGTTGCAGGGGAGAGAGAGAGGCATCTAACTCCCTGTCTCTTTCTCAGACCTTTCACTGAGTAACTTTCCCTACAGAGCAAAAAGGTAGTTCTTCACACAGTTATCTAACCAGGACCCTGAACCTAAGCTCCCTTGACAACTTTATTAGTTACCACGTATCAGCTGAGCTGCCTTTATCTACATACATGGGTAAATGGATGATGTTGTCATCTTCAGTCGTCAGGTGATAGGATCTAGGGATGGCTAATGCTGGATGGCATTACATACCATGGGGGTGGTCTAGGAGCACGCTGTGGCGTCACAGCTCTCCTGCTGTCCCTGCGGTGTGGGGAGGTGCTGGTATCTCTAGTGGAGATGGTGGTGTCTCTACTATAGGTGCTGGTAGCTCTACTGGTGGGTTTTCAGAAGTGTGTTTAATTTCTTGCCCTTGGTTGTGATGTGGTGTGGAAATATTCTTTCATTCTTACGCAGCTGCAATGCAAGAGGGCTGCGTGTCAGTGGTAAGTGAAAGGATGTCTTTGTGCAGCTAATCTTGCAAAGTGCTAGAAAGTTTGCCACGAAGCTTAATTGCCACCTGATGCAGAGCAATGACTCAGCATGGTCCATGCGTCTTTGAATTCAAAAGTTCCCTAAATACTTCACATGTTCTGGCTGGGGAAAAAAACAAAAGAGAGTGCATAACGCAATCTAATATCAATACATGAAATATAAGTTTCCCTATTTGATGTACAAAAAATCTCAGCAAGCTTTATTTATTGTTGTTTGCATCTACATAGTTGCTTCTGCTTCTCCATTATGGGAGGAAGTGCCAAACTGCTTCCTCTGCCTGGCACTGCCTGTGGGGTATCTCCTGCACCTATCTACATAGGAAATGGTGCAAACTCCTCTTCTTCTGAGATGTTAGACTTGGGGTTTTGCACGCATAAGATTTTCAAGTATTATTGTTTGTAAAAAGCAGTAAGGGCTGCTATGATTTAGCCATCATAGAGTTCAAACCTTTCTATTTTCGCCATAGCTTGTGCTTTAATGCTCTGTTGAAGGGCTGTGCCTGCTCCTGGAGCCATGTGTGCAATTCTTGTTGACTTTAATAAAAATTGTATTGGGTATCTGAGACAGAAGTAATTTCATAATATTGTTTTCCTTTCTGCCCCATATTGCTGTATTCTGTAACATCTGTTTAATAAGCTTCTTTCTCCCACTGGAGATTCTCCTCAATCCACAGTGGACCAATGACTGAACTGACTTTTTTCATTTGAAGTATTTTAGCTTAATATTTGGGTCACAAAGAGTGAGATCTCAGCCATGATTTTGCTTTATAGATGCCCATCTGCCTCTGTTGAATTCTTCACAGGACCCAGCTTGCAGGGGTCACCTGGAAAGTACATGTGGTCCTTTTTTATTTGGTTTTTAATGGCAGGAGAGATGGTTACATTCCACTTAAAGTTAAGTTTTAGACAACTCTGGAGCAAAAGCTGCTGATCAGATGAAATTCCTCTGTGGTCCACACCATGACTGTCAATGTGGGCTACAAATGTGGGCTGTGTGAAAACCACCAGTTTGCTTTTCCCTGAGGCACGAGCTGGGATCACACTGCTAAGGGAGCCACTGTAATGTAGAAGAGCTCGAAGATAAAAACTACAGCCCCTGTGCTGTGACCTCTGTGTTTGTCAGGGAGCAACAGGGGTGTTGAAATGGCAGGGACCCGTGGCCAGGTGGTCACACTTGCTGGAGGTTAGTTCCTTGTCACACTGGCAGCCCCTGCTTTGCAGCCCCTGTTGGGCAGAATTTGTGCCCAAGGCTTGCAAGGAGCAATTATTCCAGTACTGAGTGGGCAGCTGGCAAATACTTCTGTCAAGATTTCAGCTGGGGCTTCTTGGCTGCTTTGCCTAAAATTTCCTCCATTTTTTCCTCCATCAACCTGGACATCAAGGTTTAAGTGTATTTGTTCATGTGTTCAGGCTCATTTGGTTTTTTTCCTTCTTTCTCATTCCTCCAAAAATCTTCTGTCCTTGGGAACCCTAAGGGATTTTTCTGGGCTTCCTCTAAAGGGAACATACATGTAAAATCATGGAGATATAACCACTCCCTGAGATTGATTTTCACTAACTCAGCTGTTGCTTCCCTCAGATGGCAGCTCTTTCTAGGTTACTGTCAAGGAACCAAGCATTTCTTTCACTTTTGTCTCTTCCTTGTCTCTTCAGTGCAGACCCACTGGAAGCAATGACTACAGGGTATTAGAAACCTTTTCAAAGACAGGTGCTTGCTGCCCTGGGCATGAAGCAGCCTGGTTTTTGCTGATGCAAAATCTAACAGTTATATCCTTCAATTATAAGAAATCAATTGCTTTTTAAATTGAATTTATTTTGTTTGGAAATGTCATTTCTAAGGGTGAGTGGCTGATGAAGCCTTTTCATCCTCCATGACTAATTCAAACTCTGCCCACATCTGTTGTGACTGAACATTTTACCCAGCCACAGTTGCTCAATGACTTATGTTAAAAGAGCATAGGTGATTAATTTGAAGTGCTAGTGACCTCATGGTGAAAGGTGATGCCACAGTTGGCTTCAGTTAAGTGAGTTACAGTAGGAGTGGGTGTATCTTCTGGAACAAAATCACTTGCGTATTCCAGGAGATAGAGGTAATCCATTGCCTGCTGTGTGTGCTGTGTCCAGGCAAAATGATGAGAAGAAAGAGACACTTTGGAATGGCTTATGCTGGGTAGGGCAAGGCAAAGGATGAGTCTGTGTTCTCCTTCATCCCTGTTCAAGCTTGTGGAGGCTGCTCATGAGGGCTGTTTGCACTCTTCCATCACAGAGGTGGAGCTGTGGGAAACATAGCCCTTTCTCAGCTTCTGTACCAACTGCAGGCCAGAAACAATCACAGAAGGATAGGAATGCAAAAGGATTTATTTTACTAAGTTTGAAGTTTGTCGTTACTTAGAAAACAATTTGAAAGTGACCATTTTTAACCTATGAGACAGCTGAGATCTTTATTGATTTGCTCTACTTTGTTAGGGATGCTTCCTCAGGTGTTTCACAGTTTAAACTCACAGAGAATGGAGGAAAGCTCTTGTCAACAATGTATGTAATCAATACACAGTGAGGCAATAGAACAACTTCCTAGCACCATTTAATCTCAAAGAGAGGGTAGGAGTCAATGACAATCCACCAGGCTTCTCTGTTTGCTAGCAGTGTAGACAAAAAAAATGCAAACAGGGTCCTACTACTGAGGGGAGGAGAGAAAAGCGTGTTGCAGATATGTTCTTGTGGTATATTGGCAGTTGAAATCAAACAAAGGGAGAAGGAAGAGAATAGGAAGTATTGCTGTGTTGCCATCACCACTCCGTGACTCCCTATAAAACAAAGAATGTGAGTCCCTAAGCTGGGAAACCCAGAATTACTCCATGTGCTGCTCAAGGTCAACATCTATGGACAGGACAGAATTTTGCTTCAGCCTAAAAAATTATCAAGTCCACATTCGACTCTGTAGATGACTGCAAGCATTTTGGAAGTTAACAGTATCATTCCATCATGGTCATATGGCCTGAACAGTCCTAGCTACAGCCCTACATTACGGTGGTTATGACAAGGGTGCATGGAGCTGTCTTACAGACATGGCAAGTCCCTAATGTGTTTGGTCATAATATTTTAGTGATGCAATAATAACTATAGGACTTTGCCCAAGATTTGATGTTTCTGAGAAACATGTTTATCTAATTGCAGTCAGGCAAACTCTTGATATGAAAGGGCAATCAAATGAAACATCCCTCTGCTGACATCCCAACAGTTTAGCCCTTACCCTTTTATTTTTTAAATTTATTTCATAACAAAGCAAAGCCATTGATTTTCTTAAATCATTTCCCTGACTAAGCAAGGGGCTGTGTTATCTCTGAGCCAGGGAAGCATTCAGTCTGTATTCATTCTGGATGGTGCAATGATTCATAGACATTATAAAAAAGAAAAAAGCTCAAAGTGAGCAAATTAAGTTAAATTCACACGAATCAGGCTGAGCTAGCTGCTTCAGATCACTAAGATGGTGATACGTTTTTCTGTGTTACTGAATTCATGGATACCAGCTTTAAACCTTCCGCATATTCCTAATTTTGTCATTCCCCGGAACCAGAACCACAGGTGCCTTCTTTGTAATCGTTCCTGGTAGAGCTGCTGGGGAGTAGGTGTTCAAAGAGTAGAACTAACCATACAGCTCAGTGCTGTGTTTAAGATCTAGCTTTTTAATAATCTGAAGAGAAAATGGAGTCTATTTATCTGCAGAACCTAAGGTGGCTTGAAATCCACCTTAAAACAAATGTAGTAGTTTTGTGGCTCATGCTACTTCCTGACATGGTGATCTCAAAAATTGTTATTTAGTAATTATATTGCATAAGTAGCATAATGGGATTTTTTCATTATCATGAACATTCAGGACCAGATGTGATCCTTTCATTACTTGATTTTAATTGACTTCACATTAGGAACAGAGCTCATGTGAATTTGCTACAGGCGCTTGTAATCTAACTTGGGTGTCATCACTGTGACATTTAAAGGATGTGACAGGAGCGTAACATTGACTTACATGAGGCACTCCAGGGGAAAGAAGCGGAGGAGGTGAAGGGAGACACTTTCATCGTGCTCAGCTGAGAAAGGCAGAGTCTTCACATTGTCTCATGCTTCATGGGCAACACTGAGTCCTCTCCTCAAATATTCTCTGACCAGGTGCTGGCGGGACATGCTCATCAGCTTTTGCGGCAGAAATGAATTCCCACGTTGGTTCAGAAGAGCCAAATACAAGTCCCCTCTCTCAAGGGTCTTAAATGTCACTAGGATGCTGAAACCTGAGAACTGAGTTGTAGCCTCTTGACTTTGAATGTCCGCTTGTTCATATGCATATCCCTTGGCAAAGGCCTTATCCTGAGATCTGTATCCATCTAGGATGCCCACAGGCTAGGTGTCAGAACCCTGACTGCCTCTGCGCCACCTCTACCGCTGTAACATTATAGGACACATAAACAGAAGTTTGTCATAGGTTACTGCAATGACCAGAGATTTCTTCCACTTCTAACATGCTTGCTATTTCATTTGAAGGTGAGTAAAACAGGGATTTCAGTTTCCAGGGGAGCATATTTATAGTGGTACTTGGACTTTTCCTCCCATTTTTGAGAAGCAGCTTCAGCCACTGGTCCAATCAGCCAGGGCCAATCTCAGGAGCCCACCTAAAGTGAGGGGCCAGGCAGATCAGTAAAAGAGGAAATCTTTAATCCAGCTGACCTATTGTCCCCTCTCTTGTGATCATGACTCAAATATGTCTTTGCCTGCTTGCTAGACAGAGCCTTGTATTACAGTTCCTCTGCACTCTGCCTAGTAAAGGTAGAGAGGAGCAAACCCTTCACATGTAGCTCATCATGACGTGCCTTGCTTTGCTTTACGGTTCAGAGACTATCACAGCTCATCTAGAGAGCTGAGCATATGCAGTGCTTTTCAAGGTTAGTGGGCTTACAGTGTTGTTTACCATTCCTGAGATGATTGTTTAATGAAGATTTAGAAGAACAAATTTTAAATCTGGAACATATTTTCTCATTGCATCTGTATATTGTTATCATGTTATTGGATGATAATAATTCAATTCACTATAGTTTGCTGAATATTTTTATACATGGGAAGAATCTCAGTAATATAATTGAAAAACATTGGAAGAACTTGTCCAGGTTTGTGTAAGCTCAGGGGAGAATGTTTCCCCTTGTTAGGGGTAAGAGTTGAGCTGGGATGGAATCCTGGAGAGTTGGACTTGCTCTTCCTGCTTCCACTAGGTATGTGTGAGACAGGGTAGCAGTGACGACTTTATAGGAGTCATCAGCAATAGTCATACATCCACACATACATATATGTCTCAAACTTCAGCAGCAGTAAGCCTGGGTTTCCAAAATTTTTCTAATAACAGCAAAGCACACAGCAGGATCATGACTCCCTGCAGCCTGCTGTCCTGGACAACTCCTGGCCTTGGCTGCCAAAAGCTTGCTCTGACTATGAACTGCTCTGACCAATGTAATATGTATACTGATAAGCATGGATTTACTCCTGATACTTTGCACCTGAGACAGAAAAACCCATGTGACTGCTCAAGATGAGGACTGACTTGGCAGAGAGCAGATCTTCAGAAGAGGACTTGGGATTCTAGTGAACCCCAAGTTGAATATGTCATCAGTGTGCCCTTGCAGAGATGGATGCATACTGGAATACATAGCAAGAGAAGAGCATAGCCAACAGATCAAGGGAAGAGACTAGTCCCCTCTACTTGTCATTAGTGAGACTGCATATCGATTACAGTGTCCAGTTTAGGGACACCAGTGCAGGAAAGATAATGAAAAGTTGGACCAAGTGCAGCTGAGGGCCACTAAGATACCTGGGGGGCTGATATTAGACTGGAGAAGACAAAGCTAAGGGCTGTTTTCCTAAGCTAAAAAAGAATTATACAGAAGATGTGGTCAGACAGCTCTCTGGATACACACAGAAAGATGAAAACCAAGTTGGAGCAAAGGAAATTCTGATTAGATGTAGGGAAAACTTCTTCAGTGAGGGTGGTCAAGGACTAAAGCAGGTTTCTCAAAAAGTCCAGAAAATCTTTGTCTTTAGAGATACTAAAAACTTGACTCAACGAGGCCATAAACCAGCTGATTTAACTTTGAAGATAGTCTTTTGGGGGTGAAGAGGGAAAAGGTCAGCCTCGGTGACTTCCAGAGGCCGCTTCAGCCTCCATTCTTGCATGATTCTGTGGTGATTTGCTCTTTCTGATGTCCTGGTAGCACTCATGTATGCTGTATTTTGGACCAGTATATATTTAGGCAAGCTGAGTACAAACCCCTTGGAAAGCAGCATTCCCACAGTGTAAGAGAGAAAGGGCCCCATTCATTTCTACAAGAAGCTCCCCACTGTGCTGAGGAATGGGGAGCTTATGTCATCCTCTCCCCCATCCTCCTCACTGTAGCTCTCTAGCACAGACTAACACTTATATGCTGAGTCTGAAGGCAACGGGCAAACTTGTTCTTATTTATTCCAGAAAGGTCACTTCAGACGTCGCATCTGGATTCTGGGAGGTCCAGTCATGACTCAGTCATCCAGCTTAGCTGATTTAGGCAGCTAGAGCCAACTGCATTGCTCATGTTCACACATCCAGCACGAGTCAGTAGTTTGGCTTAAAGTTGTAACTGCAAACCCCTGGTTGCCAGAACTTTGGTCTCTCACCTGAGGCCTCCTTTTTGGTTTGACTTGATCCTGATTCAGTCTTTCAGAAATCAGACATAGCAGTGTGACCTCTAATGCCTTAAACCTGCACGATCCCAGCGTCTGGAGAAACTGTTGATCGGCAGCAGACTTCCCAGGAACAGGGGTTTGACCCAGGCAGGGTGTCCATCCAGCATGCACTGGCAGCCCATTAGCAGCAGGCTAGCTTGCCTTGGGAGTGAAGGTGAGCCAGTATCCCTCACTGCTGGATACAGCAGGCATCCTAGGCATGGGACATGAGTGATCGTCACATCATCTATCAGTGGGTTCAGGCAGGTCTGGCAAGCTCAGTCCCAACTGCACGGCCTGGTTTGAAGAGTCCAGTCAAATCCTGGATGTGACTCCAGCGAAATTTCCAAGTGGAGTTTGTTTGTTTGTCATGTACAGTCCTTCCTCTGTGCTTTGTAATGGAGCAACTACACCCTGAGCACAACCCTTCAAGACATGCTACTTGCCTGCACAACCCTGCACAGTGACTTGGGCATCTTGCTTTGGGCCATTATCTGAGGCCATTTAATTTGCCTGGTCAGGAACAGTTTCAGGATGAATTCATGTTTATATCTGTGAAACACAACCTGAAACCCTATGTTTTCATCAAGGCAATCTGACTTCTCCTGAAGTGGCAGATGAGCTTTTGAAAACAGATTTTACATATTTAACATTTGTTAAAATGAGCATTTGTGGCCAAAATTTCCTATGTCCTTTTTCCCATTTCTGTTTGAGTGCTAGGGAGGGAGGGATTTCCCTGCAGTGCTAACAAGGAATAACTTCAGGATTATGTTTCTGGGGAAGCTGCCTGGGGAAGCATAGCTGCTACAAACTCATGCTGTCATGGATGAGGCTGAGAAGTCATTTGACTGGAATTATCTCTGTGTTAAAAGACTGGTATTGCTCCATACACAATAGCAAACAAAAAAATATATGGTTAGGAAAGCCTTGCTTTGGGTTTTGTTTCACAATCCAAACTCTCAACAACAGCCGTATGCAGTTTCTGTTTCTTCTAGGTTAGCAAAGTTTTGGAAAACAAAAAGTTTGCAGGCTGGCACAATGAACATGGTACCAGCAGCTGTACACTTCCTTTACAATTTTTCTTTTAAAATAGACTGCCAGAAGAGAGGACCTTCCACCACAGCTTCCAAATCTTCCATTTACTGAGTTTAGCTGACTTTTAACCAGATCAACCCTCCCTTAAATCATCCTTGTTCTGCAGATGTCTCCTTCTCTTATGAATGGCTGGTACCCCAATGATTAAATAACAAATATAATTTTGTCATAGACTGTGTAATTGTTGTGCAGCAATGGAAAGAATAGAATAAAATGGAACTATGACTCAGTGCTTGGCAGGCTGTGGAGAAGAGGGGTGTACAAGAAGTGATAAATATTTTGAAGATTTCTGCACAGAAATTCAGTTTTTAAAAACACACTTAGCTGACATAATTAATTAAAAGATAAAGTTCTTAAGTGCTTGACTAATCTATCTGGAATAAGGGTATAAAGGAGTTTATATTTCTCTGGGAGCATGGAAGTCTAGCAGTATCTACCGCTATAGATAAATGCCTTGGCAGAATTCTGTGATAACCCAGATTCCTAAGACTTTCTAAGTCAGCTCTTTTCCTTTCTACAGCCTATAGTCTGCTGATCCCTCTGATATTTATAAATTCAAAATTCATTTTTAATTCATTCATCTCTCATTTCTAAGAACTACCAGACACATGTTTCCCCAGGTATATATGCATAATTCCCATTGATTTTAATGGCAGCTGGCAATTACAGAACTAAAAAAAAAAATTGGTACTATTTATTAAAAAAAAAAAAAAAAAAAAAAGAAGTGTTACTCTGAGAAGACTGTGTCTAGAGAAGGCTTCCGAAAGAAGTGCTTTGTTAATGGAATTTCATTCTGAAAGTTAAAAATCTTCTTTTCTGAAATAAAGGTACAGTTACTGGCTGGCTGACTTTATTACTAAAGAAACGAGTGCTTCTCTCAGAATTTTTTCACACCCTGTATAAAACAAAAATGCCTCCAAGAAGCAGCTGACAGTCATTTTCCCTTTCCACAGAGCCATGACTAGAGTTGGTGCCTTTGTATCACTATAGGAGAGCTCAGCCAGTGGTGGACTCCCAGGATAACAGTAACTGAGAAGATTAGGACGATGGGTTCAAATCAAGAAAAAATGTCCTGCTGACAAACTCATAATGAATAAAGTTGAAGCAGAAATGCTGTGTGAGTCTGTGAGAAGACAGGTTAAATATCACTGAAGACTCACTTCTAAAAAAAATAGAAGGGTAGACTTCATTTGTTGTCTTAAAATCATATACTAATGAAAGGCTACTTGCTGTTTGAGTATCTGGAGCTCTGGGACATGTCCTCCCTCTCTGTCATTCCCTGGGATGCTGTGAGCTTGAGGTTGTAAACTCTGCTGGGAGTGTCTGCTTGATTCATTCAAATGCCTTCCATGTGCCCATAAACAAGTCTTTGTGTAGCAGTCCAAGGGCTTGCAGTGTGGAGCTGAGCACATTGCCTTTCTGACTTCCCTGTGAATCCCAGGCTAAGCTTCTTGCAACCACAGAAGATCTCCCACGAAGGGCATGGAGGAAGGATCATTTCAAAAAGCTTCTAGCCTGCGACAAGGGACTTGTGACCTTGTGTGCTGTATCTCTTCCTTCGCCCTGGGCCAGGTAGGTGAAGTGGGTCACCACTCTGATGGTGACTGCAGTCGTATTGTCATGATTTGTATGCACTGCTTCTGAAGTCCCCATACACTCAGGTACTGTTCTCATATCTCTTGTATTATATTACTGATCTCATCCCTACATGACTGGGCAGTGTCCCTATACTCTTCCCAGGGTACCTGTCCCTTCTTCCACTAGATACGCATTTTCTTCTTGCCCTTAAAGTTTGACCAGTGGGTCTCGATGCAGCCATACCATCTTACCTTCCTTTCCCGATTTCTTACACCTGGGGATCAGTCTTCAATCAGCTACAGTGAGGGACAGATTCCAGGCAAATCTTCAATCCAGGCTCAAAGTTCATTCCACAGACTCCTCTCCCGAAGCACTTTGGCAACTTATTAAAAGTAGCATTCTGCAGTCCTCTGAAGAATCCTTAGGGTTCTCCTTCAAGAAAAACAAGGACTGGTTTGATGAAAAGAATCTTGAGATCCAGGAATTGTTGAGGAAGAAGAGAACTGCTCACCAAGCCCACCTTGCTCAGCCATCTTGTCATATAAGAAAAGCAGCCTTTCGACTCGCATGCAGCAAGCTGCAACAGAAACTTCGTGACATCCAGAACAAGTGGTGGACCAATCTAGCGGAAAAAATCCAATTATGCGCAGATACAGGTGACTACAGGGGATTCTATGAGGCTCTGAAAACAGCCTACGGTCCTACACGCCAGGTTCAAAGCCCATTACTCAGTGCAGATGGCCAAATGCTTCTCACAGATAAAGTTTCCATCTTGAATCGATGGTCTGAACACTTTCAGACCCTCTTCAGTACTAACCGTGTAGTTCAAGACTCAGCATTGCAGTTCATCTCACAACAACCCGTGAAAACTGAACTGGATACCGCCCCCACCATGGGAGAAACTCTTAAAGCAATACAGCAGGTGAAAATTGGCAAGGCAGCTGGGGTTGACGGAATCCCACCTGAAATCTGGAAGTACGGTGGCCAAGCACTCTGTGCTAAGTTTCATGAATTTGTGGTGCGCTGCTGGGAACGAGGTGAACTACCTTCAGACCTTCGTGACGCTGTCATCGTCACCTTGTACAAGAGGAAAGGAGATAAATCAGACTGCTCAAATTACCGAGGTATTACTCTGCTCTCCATTGCTGGTAAAATCCTTGCAAGAATTCTGTTGAACAGATTAATACCCACCATAGCAGAAGATCTTCTACCTGAAAGCCAGTGTGGTTTCCGAGCCAACAGAGGTACCACAGACATGGTATTTGTTCTCAGACAACTGCAAGAGAAGTGCAGGGAACAGAACAAAGGACTCTATGTTACCTTTGTTGATCTCACCAAGGCTTTCGACACTGTGAGCAGAAAAGGTCTGTGGCAGATTTTGGAACGTTTAGGATGTCCTCCCAAGTTCCTCAAAATGATCATCTTGCTTCATGAGGACCAGCGCGGCCAAGTGAGACATGGTGACGCACTTTCTGAGCCGTTTCCAATAGCCAATGGTGTGAAGCAAGGCTGCGTCCTTGCACCAACTTTATTCACAGTCTTCTTCAGCATGATGCTCCAAAGGGCCACGGCAGACCTCGATGATGAAAGCGGTGTCTACATTCGATATCGTGCGGACGGGAGCCTGTTCAACCTAAGGCGACTGAAGGCCCACACTAAGACCTTAAATTGTCTTATCCGTGAGCTGCTTTACGCTGATGATGCCGCCCTTGTTGCTCACACAGAAGTAGCTCTGCAGCGTCTAACATCCTGCTTTGCAGAGGCTGCTGAGCTGTTTGGACTGGAAGTCAGCTTGAAGAAGACAGAAGTTTTATACCAGCCTGCACCTCAGGAAGTCTCCCATCATCCCCATATCACCATTGGTGAAACAGAACTCAAATCAGTCCAGCAGTTTAGCTACCTGGGTAGCATCATCTCCTCAGACGGTAAGATTGATGCAGAAATAGACAACAGGTTAGCAAAGGCATACAGAGCTTTCGGTAAACTCCATAAAAGAGTGTGGCAAAACAAACACCTGAAGAAAAGTACCAAGATCAGTGTTTACAGAGCTGTTGTACTGTCTACTCTTTTGTATGGGTCCGAATCATGGGTCATTTACCGGCACCACTTGCGTCTCTTAGAACGCTTCCATCAGCGCTGCCTCCGCACAATTCTAAACGTCCACTGGACTGACTATGTGACCAACACGTCTGTCCTTGAACAGGCAGCAGTCACGAGCATTGAGGCCATGCTGCTGAGAACACAGCTGCGCTGGGCAGGGCACGTCTCCAGGATGCAGGACTACCGCCTCCCTAAGATCGTACTCTATGGGGAACTTGCCACTGGCTGCCGCAAGAGAGGAGCCCGAAGAGGAGGTTCAAGGACTCCCTGAAACAATCCCTCATCCTTGGCCATATTGATCATCACCATTGGTCTACCCTGGCCTCCAATCGGGAGGCCTGGAGACACACCATCTATAACGCTGCTGCTGCTTTTGAGAACACACGCAGGATCACTCTCGAGGAGAAAAGACAACGCAGAAAGAATCGCGTCTTGTCTGTATCACCTGGGGAGTCTTTCTGCTGTGCCTTCTGCAACCGGACTTGTCTATCTCGCATTGGCCTTTTTAGCCATCAGCGCGCTTGTAGCAAGCGTGGGTAGAGCCCTTTCAAATCTTCGTTCGCGAAGCCTAGCCATGATGATGATGACACCTGGGGATCAGTAATTCTTTTGCTCTATGGAAAGAGTTCTTAAAGACCTGACAGCTCTGTTCTGCTCCCTTGTTCCTGAGAGCAGTTTGCCAGGTGGCCCTAGTGACTACGTCCTTTAACAGCCAGAATTCTGCTTTTCTAAAGTTCAGGAGGATCCTGACTTTACTCATTGTCTGACCCTATCCCTCGGAACTGTGA